>NC_140304.1:8163700-9439354 GCF_964211825.1 Aythya ferina
TAAATTCTAGAAGTTTAAAATGTGTATTCATAGATTTAGTTTAAACGCAGACAAAAATAATTGAGTTACAGCAATACAGCTATTCTAATAAGCAGATAATTGTAGGATGGGACAGGTATTTCCTAATTGGGCTTCTCTGATGGAAAAAAATCACAACACACTTTTTTAGGTTGTTCTCAGTGATATAGCTAAGCCATAGCTAAAGAACAGTCAATATTCTGAGATAGGTCCAGCTCTGAACCATAAACCCAAAATCTTTAGTCTCAAAAAAATATCAAAGTCATGCTTAGGAGTTTACACAGTAACTGATTAAAAAAAAAAAAAAAAAAAAAAAAAAAAAGACAGCTCGTTAGAATATCTGACAGTTAACTAAAGCTAAGAATAAAATTTTGTTTTTTCTATCAGGTTTTGGGGCTTGTGCTTATGTTACTGTACAGGAAACTGCTTCATGTATATGAACCATATTACTTGAAACAGTGACCTGCTGTGTTGTACTTTCTCTTCGGTAGAAAAGATAAAGTTATAATGCTGGGGACCCTTTACGATACTCATAATATGAATTTTAAATATTGTTTTGTATTTTGCAACTGCCCTCATCTTTCCCTCCTACTCCCACTCTATTCCAACCCTTTCCAGGTGGTAAAGCAGTAGGAAGCAGAACAAAATATTTTCTATCAGATATATTTCAAGATTGCAAAATTACATTGTATTGTTTTAAAGCTCCCCCTCTCGCCCCCACAAAAAATACTGTTTTCAAATTTCTATTTACAAAATGCTAGTATCTACTCTGGGGAAAAAAAAAAAGATACCTGTGGCTGAAATGGCGGAGCAGTGGGCCCCTGCATGCCCTGTGACTGTTCATCCATTCTGTCAGGCAAAAGTGTCCCTTCTGTCCTGAAAAAGAGAAATGCAAACAGTCATTACGCTGTAATTCAGCCTGTATTTACAAACAAGGAGCACCTGCAGCGAAAGGGAAAAATCAATTTTTTCATTTGCATCCTTGAGTTTACTAGCATTTAACTGTTCCGGCCCTGCGCTGTTTTGGGAAGGATGCATTGTTATTTCCAGCTGTTTTGGGAAGGATGCATTGTTATTTCCAGCTGTTCTACAGGAGAACTAAATCACCATGAATGTATCTGAACCTCCTGGATGTGCTTTCAACACGTGGAAGACTTGAGCCACACGGCTCTACCCGATACAGCCGCATGGCTCTTCGAGGCACCGGGCGCTTGTAAAATAAACCCCGTACGTGCCTGCAGGCCAGCACCCCAGGCCTGCAGGCAGAAGGGATGCAGCAGAGGAGCTCCAACTGCTGCACACAGACTGACTGCACCACAGAAATTTATCTGTGAGTTTTAGGGGCGGAGCAGCAGGTGCAGCACCCGGTTTTGCTGGTGCCGGCGAGGAGCGCGGTGCCATCCCTGCTCAGGTGCAAACAGAGCTCCCCAGCAGCCCTGGCCGCAAACAAAGCAATCCAGGTTTACCTGAACAACCCTTTCAGCACACACACAAACACAAAGCCTCTGTCCCCGACTGTAACCTGGTGAAACCTGGCAAGGCCTGCAGAGGAACAAGTCACGTCGCCGACTGGGAAACTATGCCAGCGTTTCTGTATTTTACTTACTCATATATTTACTTCCTGCTCCAAAGCCTTCACGCTCTACAGACAGTTTGAAATAGCACACGCTCCTCCTGATAACTTAAATCTTCACCATTAGGAAAGTTCAACACAAAAGCATTCAAACTATCATAAAAGCATTCACCTGGTAAAATGTCCACACAGAATAAATCTCCGTAATTCCTTCAGACAATATTAAAAGTGTTGAAATAGCTCCAAAGAGAAAGCAGTAAACCTTAGACTTTTTTTTTTTATAAAGCCCGTTGCAAAATATTTAAGAGATGCTAACAAATAGCCTGTGTTCACAGTACCATCACCCTTACAGCATCACTGCCTTAACACTACTTTCCAATCAAATAATCACAGAGCAGCCATGTGGAGTTCTCAAAACTCAGCCCTAGCACTGAACAGCGCCGGGCTCCACGAAACAAACCCGCACCGATCCGCTCTCACTCCTCCATTCAAAGCAGACATCCCAAGCCCCTCTTGTACCATCAACCATTCCTAGCCCCAAACCCCTGCCACCCTCCAGAGCAAGCGAGGGGCTCGACAACTTTCCCTGCCTATCCTTGGCATCCCTCTGTAAAGCACAAATCCCGGGGCTTCTGCTGCTTTGTCTGTTAGCTGTAATTAATCCAAATATAATAGGACTCCAAAAAAGCTATTTCAGGAATGTCAACAGCAAATAAGGAAGTGATCAAACTGAGGCAAGAGGCAAAGAAAACCAGGCAGAAACTGCAAAGACTTCTGATAGTATTAGTGCAAAAGGTGAAAACAGCTGGCAGGTGCACGGCGTGCCAGGCTCACTGGCAACCTTCCAGCCAGCTGCAGGATGCCAATATCGACACCTGCTTGCAGGTTCGATAGCATCTCCTATACAGCCTCCCTGACAAAGGCAGGAAACCCTAACACAACTGCACTGAAAAAATAATTATATATATCAAACTGTTGTCACAAGACTGCACCTAAGCTCTCCAGCTGGATTCGGAGAGGTCTATATTGTTGTCACTGCTTCAGACAACTTCTGGAGGATCTCAAGGATTTTTTTCTGTTCATTTCTTACTGTTCTTTAAAGACCACGGAAATCTCAGCTGTGATGTTCAGACAACGCATGGTGATGCAGCTCAGGAACTATATAATGCACCCTTCTGGATGGTCAGAGGCACCAGCTGCAAGTGCTTGGTTATCTGATGTCTATTTTTTTTTCCCTTTTTGATTTGGTCAAACAGGAGTAAGAGGATAAGTCATACCATTATCGCTGCCAGCAGCTCACTTTTATAATGAAATAAAGAAAACTGAAAAGGAGACAAATACGCTCTATCTGCTCTACCATGTGAAACACAGAAGATTTATCAACTTGGGGGTTTGTTGTTGCTTTTGCAGACGAAAGGTAGAGACCTGTATTTTCTGTCCTTTTATGGAAGTTCTTTTATTATGTTTTTACTTGTTTTTATCTTTGAAGACTGCACGATAGATTCATATTTTAGAGTAATTTGGCATTTTGATCATACAAAATGCCAAGGATGCAAAATGAATCTTTTGTACTGTGTCAACATAAGCAAGAATTAGATTCTGCTGCTTGAAGACTGTTTGCACAGTGAGGCACGCCTTTAGCCTTGATAATAAATTCCAGAGGTCAAAATAAGTGGCGTAATACTTATCCTAGGAAGAGTGATAATTGTTGTCTGAATTTAAATTTAAAAGCATTTTTCACAATCTAATGTATGGGTAAAAAGGCACTAAGAATACTGCCCAAGAGTCATCACTTGGTTAATATTGTTAAATTGCACTTGTTAAATACAAGTTGCATTTCAATCTAACGTGTAACACTGCATCTAGATGTAACTTGTCTTTCTCCTCTTGAAACAGCTCATACAATGACCTCCTTCTGCAAATCCACCACTATTAAATACCTTGGTTCATGGAAAACCGACAAGAGGAAGCAAGAGGTGAAACTACAGCAGCACCCGAAGTGCCAACTATGACTAATACTTCTGAATAATGAAAACCAAGCTGCATGCAACAGCAAGGACTGGTTACAGGAACACAAGCACATACGCTGAGTCTTATACCTCAGTTATGGTTGCTAATTCTTCTTCTTGCTTATAATTCAGTTGTGGTCGCACGTATAAGATTTTTGGTTAATAACTAATGCTTTAAACACTTGTCCTTTTAGTTGATCAAAACAGTGGGCCACCTGCAAATTAGGGATGCAGGATAAAGTACCAGGGTACACAAGCAAGATGACCTGTTTTTCATTTGAAATTGCAATTGCAGAGCCACTTCCTTAATTGACACTATTTACTCCATGCATTGACTCTACAAAACAAGAAAAGGCAGCTAAATCCTCAGCAGTGAATTAGATTATGCAAAAACACAAAGTAGCCCAAACTGCAATTGCTCATTTGGATACCCCGACAGGAAGGTCAAGTCCCATAGTCAGCGCTTCCGATTTTTAAACAAAAGTCTAGAAATGCAGAGACACCCACCTGAGATGCATGTACACCCAGCGTGTGGGACACGGAGCACTGCTGAATGGCATGCAGCATTACGAAGAGACTCACAGCCATGACAGGGAAACCTGACTGAGACTGGAATGAACGAGTACTGGCTGGGAAACAACGCAGGTAAGACAAAGAAAGAGACCAAGACAGAAATTTGAGTTTAAAAAATACCCTGGAGTTCCTGGGAAATTAAACAAAGAACTGCAGGAAGATAATAACTGTAGTAGCAGGAAGGCACAAATATGCTCTACCCTTCCACTTCAGCAGCCAGAAACAAACCAGATGTAAGGTACTTACATCCTGCTGTATACCAAAACCCTGCCTTCGCCTGGCTTTCCTCAGGCCCATTAACAAGGAGGTGAGACTATCACTGACCCTGCCGGTGAAATCAAAGCAGACGACCCACTCCTGACAGTGACGAGCTATTTCACCAGAATACATTTTGAAATACCTTTTTTTTGCAGATGTTTTTTTCATAGCTTGAAGTTCCTAAACCATCTACTTCGGAGCATATTTCACAGGATTCAGGCAATGATGTTTTTGTTTTAACAGACAGCAATTCTACAGCAACACAGGAATACAACACTTTTCTGCAGAAAGCATCATTAATAGCCTCAACAGTAGCTAGGGTTCCTCTAGCTACATGCTATATAATATTATTGGTTAATTTGGGACCTTAACTGGAGACATTCGGTAATCAAAGAAGAAACAACAGCTAAACTTCACAACAACAACAAGTATATACTTAAGGCTAACTGAATGCTGCTGTTCTGCTGACAATCTTAGCTTTTTTTCCTGCAGAACATGAATTGAACTATTCCACACAACAGCTAACACAGAGGAACATGAATGTGCTCTGAGAACATGCTGATCAGGCACCGGGCACTGCTTTACTGCCTTTTCAAAGAGGACGGAATGTCCTATGTTTACTTCTGGATTACACTGTCAATAAAGGCAGGTATTTTTAGTTTCTATTATAACTATTATATTATTTTATTTAGGCTGGAGCCAAGGCCCTCCATAAACAATCCTCCATTTAACACCCTTTATATTACTTTGTTTTTGGTGTCAATCTTTAGCATTTAACGAGCATTTTAAATGACGAATCGTAGATTCCTAAATTAGTCACCCGGGTTAGGACTAAAAACCTGTGCTCTGGAAACAATGGCTTACATTTCCAAGGCCCTCCCGAGCACCCAGACCAGGAAGTAACTCCCAGTCACCCAGCCACCGCCCCGCTGGTGACCACAAAAGCTTCTCTGGGGGAGCCCAGCTCTGACGGCGTGATGCTGGTTCTGCCCTGACTTCACAGCACCTCTCTGCTCCCCGACCCAAGGCACACACCTTTTGGCAGGAGACAAACCTCGGACCCTTTTTTTCCTCTGCTACCACAAGAGTAAGAGCTTGGCCCTTAAGCCTGATGCCTGCAGGTTAAGCAGCAGGCATCCCGCTGATTTATAAAAGACTTACTGCCTTCCCAGCCGTGCTTCTTCTCTTCCAAGACGTTTGGAGGCAGCCAGCTTGCTGCCCAAGCCTGGCCCACACTTCTTCAGGTCAGCAGCACTCACCTTCCCTCAGCAGCCACTTCACGCTGACAGCAAGCGTGCAGGCTGCAGCTGAGGGGACAAGTTTTCAGGAGGAGTATCAGCAGCCCTCTGTCTTAAAATGTGCTGGGGGAAGATTCTGCATGAAGCAGGAGAACGTCAGCAGCCGTGAACCCAGGGCTGCGACCTCGTCACGCACATCACGGTAAGTCACAGCACAGCTTCAAAGAACTGGGCAGTCTGAAGTCACGTCCAGTATTGCAAACTAACCAGCAAACTAGATCTACTATACTTACTCAGTATTAAAAATATATTTTTCCCTTATGCTCTGACACTGAACAAGTCAAACATATGTTTTGATGTCATACCAGAAATGCTGTCCTTGTAAAGTGAAAGTCCCTTCAGTTTCATACATGGTATTTTTAGTGGATAACCAAATCCTTGGAGAACAGCAACCTGCACGCAGGACCTCAGAAGTTGCTCTTAGATTTTCAACATATCCAAAGCCTTCATACACTTGTACTTGAGTACCTCCAAAAGACACAATTAAGAAAACACCCCCAGCAGTATGCCTAAAACTACTCTCTTACAGCAAACCGTGCTGTTGTTTTTTCTCCTCTTTTCTCCCCAAATGTGACTGGAAAGATGAAACTCAACTCATCTGTGCTAAAATACATTTCAAGAAGTTATTCATCTGCCTCTATACCACTGGGATTCAAAGACTCATAATTAATATGGTGTATTGCACATGAATGGCAAGGGACTCCAACTGGAAAACAAGTTTTCCAAAGACATACACAGCGTCTTTTCAGTAAATTATTCCTGAGCAAAGTAGATAACTAAAATGATATCTGATTAGAAATTCACAAATTACAACACCATCTAGTCACAGAGTTACACGCTCTGCTTAAAAAACAACATTAGAAAGTATCAGATATGCCAAAACACTTTAAACATTAAAAAAAAATTTTAATGTTTAAAACCCATCCAGATTCACATGCGATACAACAGCCCCTCTCTGAAACAAAGCCCAGGGCTTCCCTGGGAACAAAAAGCACTTTCGGTATTAATTTCAGCACCAGAAGAACCAGGTGCAGTAGCATTAAGAGGCAGTGCCTCGGCTTTACTCCCACCATGGGACCCCGAAGAACCAGAGGACAGCAAGACGCACGTAGTCTATGGAGCTCCTCACACCAGGCTCCTCCATTCCCACTGGGCAGCCAGTCCCACATCCGAGGACTCTGCAATCTCTCTTCAAAGGCCAAAATATTCCAGATGAGTACCTGGAAACCCACGTTACAGACAATACTTGAAATAAACCAAGTAGGCTTCTAGACTAAGTCACACCTAGGCAGCTTCAGCAAACAGTAAGTTTTCCAACCTGTAACACTGACCCCCACGTATACACACAGTTAACCCTAATTCTCCCCAGGATCTTTTTCACACGTTCATAGAATGGCTCAGGTTAGAAGGGACCTTAAAGGTCATCTAGTTCCAGCCCCAAATCATCTTCTATACAAAAGCAAGTGTAATAGTTTACAACAAACAATTCGACCACCACCCACCTGCCCTTTCCTTTGTCCTGGCCCAGCCCACGCTGCTGGTTTCTCAAATACACTGAGCTTTTTATTGGTCCGCTGTTATGATAAAAACACAATCCGCAGTGTACTCACTAAAACATTACTTATTTAATTTAAAGTCTATTGCAATGGGGCTGATTGTTTAAACTTCTCATTCACTTGATGAACAAATATTTGATGTATGCCAAATAATTAACACACTACTTCATTTTTTCTCACTCCCTAAACATTGGAGTTTGATATCTGCATTAATAAAGCAAAATGCATTTAAGTTCATACTCACTCGATCTCTGCCAAGAAAATCAAGACCTTAATTGGCAAAGGATAAAGCAAACTCAAGACTGAAAGGCCAAGTTAATGATTAGCACGGTAAAATTTGTAAATTACCCCAATTAGTGTATATTATATACACACTGTGTGTGTATATAACGTATGCATATATATATGTAAAACAGTATATAAATATGCACACACCTACACTTCTACATATATATTTATAAATCATGCGTATATATATAAATGTTTGTATATGCAGAATGATTATTATTTGCTAACTGGTAAAAAAAATAAGTATTTGCTTCACATTTAAAAAAAAATCTAAAATATGAAGCAAATACATATTTGCTTGTGAAGTTGTCTCCAGAAGCACCCATACTGGAGAAAAAAAAAACGTATTTGCAACTTCTAAGTGGTAAAAATGATTGAATATCTACATATATGCAGAAGTAGGATTAGCCTTAATTTAGGTGCTTCCAAAAATGTTTAATATTTTACCACGCTACCAGATGAATACTCCCTGTAGGACGGCAGTTCTGTAGGGACAACCTTGAAGGTGGACAAGACAAATTCTCAGCACTTGTTGATCAAAAAGTAGCTATTATCTATCTACATGGCAATTACTAATCCTGTCGTGTTCGTGTTTTTAAAAACAGCTTCTGTCCACGTTCCCTACTCCTGGGCTGTCTGTCTACTCGAAGCTCTACAGAAAAGACCAAAAAGGCTGAAAAGGCACAGATAATTAAGCTGGGTTAAGTGTTGCTTTCAACAAGAGCAGAAGTAACCATAAACAAACAGAATTACTTACAAAAAGAAATAAAGAAATACACTTACAGTTCATTTTATCATCCATCCAGATTTATCAGGCACGCTTTTTATTCCGACCCTGAAAACACAGGTGCCAGCCACTGTCATTTCCCAACTACTAAGGGCCCATTTACTGTCAACACTGTCTAAATAGAAAATGAAAGTCCACAATTCACAGATCTATTTCTCTTCCTCTTCATTCATTCGCACAATTTCAGGAGTATTGTTTTGGTTACATCTCCATTTCATTTGTCACTCAAGTAGATAGCTTATCTTTCCAGATGCTCCCAAAGGGTTGTACATGCACTGACTTGCTTTTTTCAGCCCTTTGTTAGCTATCTCATGCAAACTGGAGAAGAAAAGGCGTGAAACCATTTGGGCATCAGGATCCTTCTCCATTTTCCTTTAGCTTCTATTCACCTGGAAATAAATTTGATAGCCATTTCTCCATCCCGTGTACCAAATTACAAAGGCTATACTTCACTCCCTGCTAAACTTTTCCCTGTGATATGATCACGATTCACGTATCGCATCTACACACTGTACTGAACTAAAAACTGAACGTCTCCCTTCTGGCAATGGTGCACTATTACATGAGCTTGCCACTTACTGTTTTACTTCATCCTTAGGCAGGGGTGATAAAAAGTATTTAAATTCAAAACAGCTATGACAGAAAGGCAAGAGGCAACATAGTGTAGAGACTATTCCAGGCAAAGCCAAGTTTTGTCACCAAAACCCTGTACAGGTAAGTACGAAGAGGAGATAAAATAAATGACCACATTAACAATCAAAATAATAATAATAATAATAAAGTAGTTAAGATGTTCAGAAAAAAGGAAGCCAAGATGTGATTTGGAAACACTTACAACCCCAAATCCACCCCACTCCGACAGGTGGTCAGGGTGAAGAGGAACCCTTTCCATAGCAAAGGGATGGTTTTAAACGTGTATGTGAAAATACATTATCCATAAAGAGATGCTGAAGTAAAAGTGCAACCAACTGAGTTTCACATCGGAGTTTAAAAAGACACAGGACAAAGAAGAGGCTGGAACCATTGTCAGACAAACCATTGCTGCTAGGCACAGGCGAAAGCCATCCCATTCAGGTGTCTGGCTGAACACGACTGCACCCAGCCACAGCTGGTAATGCCTGCACCATTACAAGTGAAGAGGAACAGGTATTTAACAATAAATTCCATAAAATTCTTACAAGGAGTGTCTAAGTATCTTCGAAACCAATACAAGATAACACCTTGTGGTATCATGCTCCAGTATCATTTGCCATTTGCAGGCCGGAGAAAGAACCTGCTCTTACCTGTAGCATAGAACTTAAAACCTGAGCTACCCCCGAGATGATGAAATGAACAAAGCATTAAATAGAATCGGAGAACTATGGGACACATTCAACTATTTTTTTCTCATCTCCTCGCTAGCATTACCTTTGAATCCTGCAACTATGCATGACTGTGGTGAGTGCTGCAGGATCCTCTGGCCCAGAAGCAAGGCAGGCAGCAGCCAGCACACTCGCTTCAGAAGGAAGCCAACACTCAAGTTCACAGCTGTTTCTGTGCTTTACACTAAACCACCACTGGCTAAAACCTGCCAGATCCATTTCTCATTTTGGAGTATCCTCAATGACTAATTGTACGTGTGCAGGGTGTGCAGGCTGCTCACTGCTCCCGCTCTTAAGTCCTAATTATCTCCACGAGCTTCAGAAGCAGCCCACGCACCTAGCTCACAGTTCTGAATCTCACTCAGGGCAAGTGCTGGAAATTTACTGCTGCAAAGACAACTCCTTTTTTGGATCTGCTCTCAGATGAGGAAGAAAAGGGTACAGAAGAAGGGCCTCTGCAGGACAGAATGCTATGCATTTTCCCACTGCAAGTTTCTACTTATTTTAGAATGAACTTTAAGTTCACCTGTGATATTTTTGCCTTCTAGTTTTCAAGGAATCAATAGCTTCGCAAGCCTTGCATACGGACAGCAGAACGTTAAAATGAACTGAAAGAGACTGGCTCTTCAATGCTTTGCAACACCTACCTCAGATTTCCCCAAAGACTTCAGCAAGTACCTAATCTACAAACTGCACATGTACTCTGACGACACTGTAAAGCAATTAATCTGGTCCAACACAAACCTCGCTACTAAATGTAACTGTAATAACTTTGTTATAAATCGGCCCTAGCAGACTAAAGCAAAGAGACTCGAATGCAAGCTCCCAAATGCCAGATGAAGTAAACAGTCTATTTAAATTGTCACCTATAATCAATAATGAGAAGTCACTAGTACCACAAGATTAAACTACGTACAGCAAGAATCTAACCTGTACATTTATACCATTTTCTTACAAATTCCTCTGTTCGGGATCTTGTTTCAAATTTCCTAACAAAGCCCCTTACATAAGCACGTGTGCTCTGCTGGCCCAGTAGGGAATAACTGCCCTTGAAATACACGGAGTATTTTTTAGCTGCAGAAATGACTGAATCCCGGTTACGTCCCACATTCCAGAGACAGACACACAGGATTATCTTCACTGGAGAAGCAACTCATTTTAACAGGATTACTTCTCTTCATTTTTTGTTTTTGGTTGGTTGCTTTTTTAAACTAACCAGACAAAAAGAATCCCTTTAACACTGTATTAAAAAGGCGCCAGGTAGCGATGTTGTACTGTATCCTGCAGGGCTAAGTTACTTCCCATGTGGTCAGCAGGGTTCAAATCATGACAAACACAGCAAAGGAGTGCTCTACAGGCTGTTCTTATCACCGCTTCGGAATTTTGGGCAGTTATTTTCATCTCTGTGGCACAGCACATGCAACGTAGCTAAACTGAAGAAATTTTCTGGAAATTAATCAGCCAGTAAACTCCTACGGTCAGGCACAGTATCGACCTGCATAAGATGATCTCCCCCTCCCGCTTGCTCCCAAGCACTACTACCTGGGGATCAGGAAGGATTCCTGGATAAGCCCCACGCAATCAGGAGATTCCCTGGGAGGTACAGGAGAGGTTACTGCAGCTTGACTTTTCCCAGGAGACCTTCCAAGGTAACACGAACTCATCAGCTCAGCACAGATGTCTGGAGAAACGCCAATCTTTAGACGGCAACGAGGCACCGATGGTGACACAACCGAGCGCAGCACTCATGTGAACACAGGATATTGGCCTAAGCTTATGAAATACACATTTTTCGCATGCATGGGCAAATTGCCTCACCAAACTATCTCAGTGGACAAATATACTGGGCTGCCTGCGTTCAACTTAACTCTTGCACATAAAAAAAAGATAAGTATGTGCGGGCTCCTTGCTCTGCCTTACAGTTCAGACGGTACCACAGCTCACAGTAAGGCCCGCAAATGACTTCTTGCCCTTTGTTTCTGAGTGTCTTTTTATGAGAAACTGGCATGAAAAACACATCCATCCAGAAGTTTTTGGATGAAATACTCTGAAAGAGTACATCTTCACCTTCTTTGGGAAAAAAAAATTAAAAAAAATCTAAGGTGGGGATGAGATTCAACTTGTCTAATTCCTCTAGACCCTGGAATAAGTCAATCAAAAAGAGGATTTTCAGTTCAATAAAATTTCAGTTGAATAAAACTCCTTGCGCCCCCAACTTTTTTATTATATTTTTTTTTACTTCAATGAGTGATTGGTACGTTGAACAGCATGTTTTAGGAGAGAGGCAATATCTCTACTCTTCCACTGACAGCCTCCACTTGTGCTTTGCGAAGTCAGCTACCCCAACACCCCATCTCCCTAAATAAAACATCTTTAAGGCTCGGCCGTGCCCTGCCCGCAGTTTTATGGCCCAGACGGGTGCCAGCAGCGAGGCAGCGATGCCGCCCCCTACACGCAGGCACCGCTGTGGCCATGACGGGGCTCCGGGGCCCCCTGAGGCGCGGCTCCCCGCGGGCCGGGCCCGCCTCGCCCCCCTCACCCCGCAGCAGGCCGCGGTCCCGTCCGGCGGGCGGAGCGACAGCCCCGACGCCCAATGGCGTTGCGCGACGGGACCGCGGCGACCAATAGGAGGCGACGGGGGGCGGGACCACGGCGGAGCGGGGCAGCGGGGAGCGCCTCCCGGCGGGCGGGCGCGGCCCCGGCTCCCGACCCCCGACCGCAGCCCCCAGCCCCCGGCCCGGCCCCGGTTCCCCGGGGGAGCGCCGCCGGTGCCGGTGCCGCCGCCTCCTCCTCGTCCTCCTGCTGCTGCTTTGCGGCGCCCCCTCGCCTCCCGGCCCCCCCCGGCGTTACCTGCAGCCGAGCGGCTCCGCGCCGTGCCGGCCGCCTAGCGGGGCTCCCCGCCGGCCCCTCGGGCAGCCCCGCGCTGCTCGCCGCCCCCCGCCGCTCCTGCCGGGCCCCGCCACATCCCGGCAGCCCCGGGGCCGGGGGAGGGAGGCGGGGAGGCAGGCGGGGAGCCGGGGCGGGGCGGGGCGGCCGCCGGGCTCCTCCTCGCACCGCCGGGAGCCGGGGCCTGGGGGCTGCGGCCGCGGCCTGGCGGGGGGGGGGGTTGCCGGGGATGGCGTTGATTTTGGAACCACTGGAGATGGGCTTGAGCCGAGGCTGCTGCGGGAGGCAGGAGGGAGCAGGCCCGAGTGCCCGGGGAAGGCCCGTCCGTGCCGAGGGCGCTCTGCTGCTCAGGCAGCGCCTCAGCGCCCAGCAACCCGCAGCACCGGGAAGCAACGGGCAGAGAGAGCGCCCTGCGCAGCTACAGGCACTGTGGAAAAGGCTTTTCATGGATAAACGATCATGGGAATGATGTTTGGTGTGCAGATGACCGCAACATACTGAGTATTATTACGTGGTTTTTTGTTTGTTTTCAAATAAAGGCAATTACTATTATAATATCCAGTTATTGCTATTTTCTAGATCCTCACACTTAGAGAATGAGCAATCGCCGAGTGAATCCTACACGGCATTTGAAGCTTTCTCCACATTGTACATTCAAGAGAATAATCCAGAGCTTACTTTTTTTTTTTTTTTTTTTTTTTTTTTTTCAGTAGGTTTCTCATTCTCTTCCTTTGTTTAATCTTAGTGTACAGGTTTGATTTGTCGGGTTGCTCTTTTTTTTTTTTTTTTTTCCATTTGGTTTGGTTTATTTTTGCATGAAGTCCTATTTTTATACTCACTGCACTTACTTTCATTTTCCCCTTGGTTTTCTCCATTTATTATTTCTCTGTAGCTACCATCGCTACGTTCCCATAATATTTTGACCTCTCTTCAGCTGCCTGAATCCAACTGCTGCGTCAGCCTGCCATTACCAATTGCTGCAGCATCTCCTCTTTCCTCTCGTCCAACCTTACTCCCATTAAAGGATGGCTGCTCCCATTTTCTTTTTGGTGCTTGAGAACCAGAAAGCCTAAAACTGAAGACACTGCTTCAGTTAACTGGCCCGTCATCATGTCCCTCATAAAGAGCCCTTAATATAAACAGCTTTAATAAAATGCTGTGCACCCACTAATTTAGAATTTGCCGAGTGACGATACTCTGCAGTACCCTGACAACACTCGAGAATCTGCCACATACAATGGACGATTGTCTTCAGAGCTGTGCCGTACAAAGCTTTACTTGCAGAAGGATATTTTTCTTTGCTTTTCAATGCACATTTCACTTTAATAAACTCATCTGGCATTCCCTGTAATGGAGCCTTTACATCAGACAGAATCAGAAAGGCAGAAAAGGCTCCCGAAGATTGACTAGCCTTAGGGGTTGTTAAGGAGCAGGCTTATCTCCGGCAAGTGCTTCTCTTGGAGGCCGGAGGGACGCTGACTAACCAGCTAGCAAAGGTTCAGAGGAAACAGATGAAGACGTGCTGGAATTAGGGATTTGGGAGGAAGAACATGGCTCTGTCCCTAAGTCCTACCGACTTCTGAAGGTGTTGCCAGCAAATGCTCTACACCTGGTATCAAACAGGCCAGAGGCAGAAGAAAGGAGGACAGCTGTCTGATGCCCCATACCTGGTCTTGCTGACAAGTTTGGTCCCTGGAGGCAGAGGGGTCTTGCAGGACTTGCTGACACCCCCAGTTTAACCACTGCTCGCACCACCTCACTGCACCCCATTTTGAAGCATCCTTTGGTTTTATCTCTAGGATCTGATAAATGCACTGGCTCTGAGTGCAGAGGGAAGGATGGTGAGGTACAGGGAGTATGCAGAGATGGCAGAGAGAGACCCACTTTTTCCTCTGAATTACCAAACAATCCTAAATGGTCAACTAAAACTTCCTCAAGTAATAGACTAGATGGGAGTTCTCCAATCTATATGGGGGAGATAGTGCTGTCCCCACTAATTCTAATTCGGGAGTTCATTCTGATAATCCTTAACCGTCTGCAAGTAGTTGAGCCCAACCGTAGTAACAGTGTAGCGATACACAGACATGCATAATTTACTGCTACCTTTCGCAAAACAAATACACAACGATGTGGAACAGGTGGTAACTACAGATCCGCATTTACAGATGTTTCCTAAATGCCACTGGCAGACCTCGCTGTTTGCCAGCTGCTGCTGCACTTCACCAGGCTTGCCCTTATCAACCCACTGAATACCAGTCTCAAGATCTTGAGGTCTCTTCCAACCTAGAAATTCTGTGATTCTGTGATTCAATTTCAGAAGGCTCCGTGAATCTTTTTCTGATCGTTGAGCTCTATGGATACGTATAACTTATAAATGCGGTCTGGGTTCAAGGATATCTAAAATATTGAATGATGACAAAGATACTGTCTGGAGTGGCAGTGTTACAGGTGGATTAGCACTGAACTAGAAACCTGTGGTCTCTGCCAGGACTAAGCTACTGGCGTTAAAAGCAGCTAGGAACAGTTGGGCAACAACATATAAGTCAAGCAAGAACTCAGACGTTTAAAGCTATTCCCCAGATGATTCCTAATGTGCTTCCTGCTACCCTTATTATCCAGGCCTCTGTATGTCTAGCTTCTTGAGGTGCTCATTAACAGAATAAACTTAAAACTCAGGAAAAAAAAAATATAGATTTCAAAACTTTAAAAATTTCAGGCAACAGAGCTCACTAGGACAGCAGAGCATGGGAATAGATGTCTTTGGGGTCACAGAGGTAAGAGCGTAACATATCAGCTCACTGGTTAACAATTCTTTAGGCTCTTCAAATCAATAAACTACAGGAAATTAATCAAAAGGAGCAACTGTTCTGCTGTAAAACCTTGAAGCCTGAATTTTCAGGCTTCGTTTCCCTCTACCCTGGTTCTTTGTTACAAACAGTAAAAAAGCGAGCACATCTGCCTGTGGCATGGCAGGGGAAATTAGAAAGGCTGTGACAGCAGGAGAGAAGAGAGGGATCACTTCTATCTGGACTGGATAAATATTATGATAGGATATTATGCAGAACTTAAACTTCAAGACAACATAAATCATGAAATGGAGCAATTCATCAGAAGAGCTCGGAGAACTGCTTTGGACCAAGCAGGGCACCAGGCCTTCTTCAGAAATTCTGTATCAAAGAAGCATTTTAGAGTTTTGATCACAATATATTCAAATTCAACACCCTTGTAGAAGTGAAAAAGACAAATCTAACGTTGCAACAGTGAACTTTGAAAAGAGGACTACACGACATCAAGGATGTTTATCGAAAGCATAGTAAGAGGAAGAGTCCAAGGGAAAATGACCTGCATTAGGATCTCTGAGCAAGTATACTTCATCTATCAAAGGAGCAACTCCTGAAGACTAGCAGAGCTCTACATGAGAGTAAAGCATAGTACTAAAAGCAAAAAGGCACTCTTAAAAATATTGTGTTCAGATGAAGAAAACAGAAAACAGTAAAACCTCTGGCAAGCTAAATGTAGAACTGTAAAAGGCAGGCCAAAAGCAACTTGAGGAAAATGTTGGTAATGGTATAAAACGTTGTTGTAAAACTTCTTCCAAAAACATCAGAAGCAGGAAGCCTGCTCTTGTAGCTTTGCAGGGCCAAACAATGAGTGTGATTTAAAGAAAGAAGGATTTAGCAAAGATAAAGCTAGAAAAACTATTTGATTGCTTAGGTAGCTATTCCTACAGGGCATTCCTACACAAACCTACCAGAGTTTTTGGAAAGTTGTGTGGAAAGGGTGAGCTTGGATGATATAAGATCCTGTATTTCAGAAAGTCTTTTTTACAAAATCTTCACTAAAGCTTCTTAAAGAAAGTAAGCTGTCATGCAGTAAGACAAAAGGCCCTATACTTAGCTAGTAACAGATTTCAGGTAGGACAAAGACTCGAAATAACTAATCCATATCCACAACGGAGGAAGATTTCTACCAGAATCTCACAGCAATCGGTGCTGTGTCCATGGCTGTTTTGCATGCTCTTTATAAAAACTAGATAAAACAGATAAGATGACCAAGTTTGCCAGTAATACCAAATTATCCAGGATAATTAAAAACAAACAAAAAATATCACTAGAGTTAGAAAACGTCGAGGAGGAATGAAAAGGAAAATTCATGCTAAGCAAAAATTTGTATGGGAGGAAAAATGCTGGAAAGCTTCAGCTTAAATGTAAGATGAGTAAATGAGATGATTGAAGGGAGAAAGTAGATACATTGAAGTCATAGAAAAGGTA
Organism: Aythya ferina; assembly: GCF_964211825.1. Lineage (NCBI taxonomy): Eukaryota > Metazoa > Chordata > Aves > Anseriformes > Anatidae > Aythya > Aythya ferina. The sequence goes on from NC_140304.1 coordinate 8,180,579, forward strand.
ATTCTTACTATCGTTTTATTGATTAGTATTGATAAAAGAATAATTCAGAGTAAAAGCATAAAATAAAGATAGCAGACAGAAGTTACAAATTAAACGCATGACAGCACTTGTCTATTGGTGACATATTGTGCAGGTCAAACAGAGGAGTGGCTTAAAAAACAATTTCAGAGGAAAGACCATAAGTAATCATTTAAACCATACATGAAAAACTGACTGCCAGCTCAGGACATCCTTATGCTCCAGACTGCCAGAAGCCGTGAGGCTATCCTCAGAGACAGCCTTCACCCCATCCATTCTCTTCTTACATGCGTTTGCCAGACATCTGCTACTGCCCGCTGCCAGAGAGCAGCAGGGACCACGACAACCAGTCCTGCCCCTTTACTGCCTGGCGGAGCTGAGCAGCCTGGCAGGCTTTTTAGGAAAGATGGAGACTGGATATGAAGGTGCTTTGTCTGCCTCGTCTTCCACAGGATGACAAAGTATCTCTCTCTCTGATTATTCACCTGGCTGATGGTAAGCAGGAAGGGGCTAGAAATGCAGGTAAATGCAGGTATTCAAGAGGAGTTTGGACACAATTTCTACTGTTTGCTTCACATCTTCTTAGAGCTTAGACAGCAAACACTGAAGATTGGAACTGCTTTGTACTTTCTTTCCAAAGGTGATTTTGCTCGCCATTTTGTGGCGATGAACTGTGATCTAATGAAAATGGAGATACTCTTTTTCATATCCATATTACAATTTTTAAAGATTAGGGTGGGTGAATGTGCAATTATACATCTAAAACCAGAAGGCTGATAACTGAGTTTTAAGGGACATCAGAGAGCCCTGAACACTCCACAATTTTGCTGTGCAAAAAGCTGTGACTATGTAGACGTGTGAGAAACACTGAGCTTAAGGAATCTAAAACCATGACAAGATTGCGCTAAGAAATAGGCAGTACAATGTAGTCAGCAAACAAATAACAGGATGTGTCTGTTTTACACAAAAAAAAGAAATCAGAATAGTGTTTGTTCTGAATTCTAAATGCAGTAACTTGAAAGATTTTACTCCTCCTTTTATTTAGGGTCCCAAAAAGATATCAATACAATGCACTGTTTCTTATTCCTCCGCATATGCGAGAAAAATCACAGAAGTGTTTAACAAAAAGCAGCGTTAAAGTTTCTGGAAGCCATGGGCACTTTTGGTTTCTTTTCACTGTCTTGCCAGATGTTTTCTCCCTCAAGTTCACGTCCTGCATTCCCACTCCAACCACATTTCCCAATCCTAGCATTCCCCATGTTCCTTGAGGGCAGCACAACTGCCCCTCAGGTTAGAAACTTCCATGACAGGCTGCTGAGCCAGAAATTTCCAATTCCTTGTAAAGCAATTTGTACCACACTCAAGTTGCACACTTTGGCAATGACTCCGTTGCAGAACCTAGCAATCGATGTACATGTCTGTATTGCTCACCTCAGCTGTTCCTACATAACAAATACCTATCATACACCCTGCTGCATCAAGCTACTGTTCTCCAGGCTTTTTTTTTTTTTTTTTTTTTTCTCTCTAGCATATCGTCTGTCTATCTAAAGGTCCAGTCAGGACCTCAGGAATTCTGTGACAATGAGTCTCTAATCAGTGACTGGGAAGTATTCCCCTTATATATTTCTAAGTGTTCACCTTGTAAATTAATTGATTGCCCTGCTCTAAATGCCAGAGCCTGACTACTACTTTTCTGCAACAGCAGAGATTATCTCGCTGGTGTCTGGCAATGACCCTTCATGCACGAGGTTCTTTCACAGAAAACCAGAAACTCGTATTAAAGAAAGTCTTCCAGAAATGGGAAAGCCTTTCAACTTCCAAATAATTGTTATGTCTGTTTGTCCAAGGCAGTAGTGTTTACGATACAACACAGGTTTAGAAACTGCCTTAAAGTCTATAAACATGTACTTGCCAATAAAAACTATAAAGTATATATATGGTGTCACTGAGGTCCAGATCCTTAGCTAGTGTAAGCCAGCATAGCTGCTGGGACTTCAGTGCAGTCATACTGATTCACACAGCTGAAGACCTGGGCCTTGGCTGTTGGATCTCGGATTTTCTTTTAAAAAAAAAATAACAAAAATCAGTCAAATTTGTCTTTTCCTTTAGTAAGTCATAGCTGCCACAAAAAGTGTTCTCCTTGAGTTGTTATTACAGAATTGCAGTGAATTATTAAAGCACACCCAGATCTGTTACACTTTGAGTCAAAATAAATGCCCATGTTTATGGATCCATGTGCAGAATCCCATTGGCTTCATTGGTGCCTAGGAAATGAAGACATGGTGTCTAGAAAATATACCAAAATCTAAACCTTAACTTTCATTTCCCCCTCTCACCTGACTGCATGCTTGGGTAGATCCAACATCCTCACTGCTGTACTCTGCAGTGCTGAAGCCCTGAGGGATCAATGGAAGCAATTTATTATGTTTGCATAGTAACACAGGTAACATTGAGAATGAGGTTTGTAAAACATACAGGACTTTCCAGTGGGAAACGACTGACAGAATAAAAGCATTTCCCGGCCATTTAACACGCAAGTATTTCAGGAAGCCACTGACCTCAGGGAAGTTTTGCTGTTGCCCTCAGGGAAGGCAGAATGTCATCTCAAGTGTCCATCCGTAAAGCTTGTACGATCCGACTGATGGTTGGTTGGTTGGTTTTTAATTTCATCAGATATAACCTGCATGAGACTGGCGTCTTGCACCAGAAACTCTTCCCTAACTGCTATTTATAATGAATATATATATAAAAACCAGGATGGGTTATAAAGGTGCATATTCAAACTTGCTGTGTTACCCACTGTATCACACCGAGTGACAAAACTGGACAGCTATTCAAAATGCACACTTCACATCTTTTTTCTGATTGGAATTCAACAAAATGTACACCTTTGCAGAAAGGCAGCATAAGGTCCGTAATTAAACACATCTTAGTGTTTATAATTAGTACCAACGCAAAATAAAAAGGTTTATGTAATGGATGGAGGCTCTTCCCCCAGGGACTTATATATATCTTTGCACATGTCCAGAATTGCCGTGTTACTTGCTAAGCTTTCTTCAAATAGCTTTATTCAGTCTTTCCATTTAAGCTTAACCAAATTTCCTACTCGTTTCAGACTTTCAGCTAGAAATTAACTGAGAGAAAACAGCTTTCGTTCTCCCAGCATCTTTTCTCCTCGCCTTTGTCACAAGCAGTTAGAGTGTAGCTCTTCCAAACAGGAATTGTCTCTCACCATGTCTTTGCACTTTGCCTAGTGGAATGGAGCCTATGCCTGCGCTGCAAAGTAAATGAATAATAATTTATGATGATGTTGGAAGGGTGTTGACAGAAAAAGAGCTAAAGGCACTAGTGGGGAATAACGGCATTTATAGTAAAAATAACTATTGTCAGTCAAAAAAGCAAACTTAGGTTCCAGTGTTTTATCTTTATGAGCCAGAACTCCCAGTAGAAAGAACATGATTTTCAGGGGGCAATCTTGCTAGAATAAGAACTAGAGATTTTTCTACTACCTTCAGCAGACCTTTGAGACAGCTTTAGAGAAAAAAGTCCACAGAACAAGTGAAATAAATATTGCTGGCATTTTACAATAAAATGTAAGTGCATTTTATAGGTGGCTAACAGCTTGTAATTACCCTTAGTAAAACTAATCCTTTCCCTGTGCTTATTAAAATGTTTCATGTATCAACAGGCCGTGGAAAGGACTCTCCACCAATCTCTTAACTTGCACTGAAGCAGAGAAATGTCCACTTAAGTCACAGTTCCCAGTATTAGTCCTGTTTCTGTGCCTGCCATTGGAATTCAAAGCCTCAAAGGGAATTAAAGCTAACACATTAGTTCCTAATTAAATCCAAAAGGGATGTGAAATGCAACCAACCAACTTTACAGCATTTCTTGGGAATACGGTCTCAGGAGGATAAGGAAGGAGAAGTGACTTTCAGTTAATGATTTTTCCCTCTTCTAACGCCCAGAAAACATCTGCAATGTTCTTTTGACCCCTCTTAATTTCTTCAAGGGGAGCATTTGACTCTTCAAGCTCCCTCCTACAAATATATTTTAAAAGTTGCTGCAGGTTTGTAATAATTTAGTAGGGTAAAGAAGTACAGTCATTACTATTGCAGTCCTTTTTTCTTCAATTAGTATTTCTAATCACATTAGACATGTTTTCAGTATCCAGAGAGGATGCCTGATCCCTACAGCTATCGTGAACCATTAACTTTAATTAAAATTTACAAGTCTAATGTTGTTACATCTGCTAAAAGCATTAACTGCCATGTTAATTACCAAAATGTTAATGTTGCGTTAAAATATGAATGTTCCCTTTTGACAGTTCATCTGTGGTTTAATTATTTATTTTTGTTAGAATATGTCCTAAAAAAAGGAAAAGGCATAAAAGCATAAATGCTGACTGAAATAACGAGACATAATGGGAAAACTTCATCTAAATAAAAAAACTTAATACTTCAGAATACCAACTGTCAGCAGAAAATCATTTCTGTCCTTTGCTGTCTAAAATAAATTCCGTAGCACTTGTGTCATGTTTGAGATGTTATTTACAAATGCAGCATGTTGTTTTGCTATTCCTTTACAGGATATCTATCTTTATAGGGATATCTAATCTTGGGGGGGACAGTTCTTAAGCCCCTGTACCTGAGCACTGTCACTGTTTGAGCCCTGGAGAGGGAGCATCCCCCACAATGAGATTTCAAGACTTACATTTATGTTTTGACATAGATTTAGAGAAGATGTCTAGAAGCCAGTGCTGCAGTTACTGTATTTCCTGTCCCAAGAGCGCAGGATCAAAGTGTAAGACTTATAAAATTACTGTACCTAACAACAGATACAGCAAAATATTTGCAGTAATTTAGCTAAAGAAAACAGGTCTCTAGTAAAAGTAAAGTTATCACTTGCTGTATTTCACAGTAATATAATCCTCTATTGTAACATTCTTGCAGGCATTTTCACTGAAATGAATAAAATGAGAAAATTCTGGCAAACCAGCGTTAAATATAATTTTTACGCATTTCTCTCACATTGAATAATTATATTCATAGCCAAAGTTAAGTCTGCCAAGTCAGTTCTTAATGTCATTGTAAGTAAGTACTATTCTATTTCATATCATGATCTATTTTTTAATTTACAGAAGCAAACCTTAATTTTGCCTGTAGATCTTACGGTAGATGTCAGATGCCCATTCCTCCCTACATACTCTCCTGGACATTGGAAGCAGGCTGCTGTTTAGTGGCAAGCACACCATTTTTTGGAGGGTGAGATTCTTATAGATCACACATCCAGTTCACAAATTTAGAGTATGTATTTGCATAATAAAATTTTAAAAATCGACAAGTCCCAGTGTTCAGGATACACCATTTCAAATCGCTATTCCAAGTTATTTTAGCGGGATTTTGTAGTTGTTGTTTTGGTTTGGTTGGTTGGTTGGTTTGTTTTAACAAAAGGAAATTGATCTACGATTGCTTCCAATAACCTGAAAATGACAGGTTTGCATGGAGCCCTGCAGGTTCGCAGCACTGCTAGCTGGCAGGACAGCAAGTGCAGAGCAACGCCTCTGGCTCCCCCGCAGCTCACCCTTCATCTAATGCCCGTATTTTTTCTCGACTGCACAGTGGCAGTCAGTAGCTCCACTCCCAAAGCAGGAGCTTTTGCCTCATATATTCGGAGCTCCTCTTTTGAAGAGGAAGGTGCTGTACAATTCTTACTGGCTTCTCCTAACTGACAAGATGCGTTCAGTTGTCTTTTTGAGTTAACGCTTAGAAAAAGGCTGCAATAAAGCATCATTTGTCTTCCGCAGAGTTTGGAGGCTCGCCTCACTATCCCGTTGCAGTGCCAGCACATGAAATGGGCTGCAGCAGAACTCTGTGCTTTCCCAGACCCTGAGAGCTGAACCTTTCTGGGAGTTTGTGATGTGTTCTCCACCCAGCCTCCAAACAACAGCAACAGAAGTGGAAATTGTTTTTCAAAATTATTCTTTGGGGTAACATTTTTTCACCCTTAAAGAACCTTTAGGGTCCAAAGTGATCCGAACACAGTTGACCCATCACTGAAGAATGCCTTCTGTTCAGATCTTCGCCAACTCAGATGTATCCCTCTGCTCCCACACTGCTCCTGCCTGTTCTGGAAACCCTTGCTCCAGAAGGAAAGGAAGCTCTGAGAGTATCTGGAAGGCAAATCTGATGCAGCAACGGATTTAGCAGGGTGAATTTCCACCCCCCCACCATCAGCAACTTAAAGAATCTTATAGACGTAGTGTAAGGTAAAGCTCTTTCCTTACAGCTGTAGGGTTCCCCCATTGGAGCCAGGGAACTGTGCCCAGGCTGAGAGCTCCACCTGGCCCAAAGCTCAGGCGGTACGAGAACCAAGCTATGGCTGGTTAAATCGTAGGTGTGAGCCCGCTCTATCCCCATTCAGCAGGACTACTGGTAAGGGTGATTCTGGTGTGCTCTGATCCCAAGGCTTTTAAAAATACTAGTTCAAACAGCAAATATCTCCAGATAAAAATAATAGTAGTTATTATTTTGAAGAATTGCAAGTTTGTAAGAAAATGCTTTCTAATAGCCTGCCAGAAGGCAACCTATCTCCTGGGCTTGGTTTGCTTGTATAGATTTCATTGCCCGCAGCAATACTTATTAAAGGCAAGTTTACAGAAACTTTTGTCTCTCCTGGGGAGATGAACACCTTTCCAAAGCTCATTATGGGGAGCATCCAAACACTCTTGAAAAGATGAGATATGTCAGATGGTTGACTGGCAATTAATCTGATACTACCTGCTGCATCGCAGAGCTCGAACTTCTTGCAGAGTTAGGTATTACTACTCATCTTGGAACATGAAAGTCACCCCTATTTTTTGGGGTCTTCCAGTTCTTAAAACATATGGAAACTACTTAATTCCTTGTTTCCTGAGGAAAAAATAAATGCAATCTTATTTACTTGCTTGCTGTTGTACAGCAGAACGCAAAGGACTGCCATACAACCACTGAGACACATGGACAAGCCAGACTTGCTTAGGACTGCACTTATCCTAAGTCCTTTAACGTTACCAAACTTAAATTAACCCATAGTATGATGCTCACAGAGTAGCTCCAGTAAAAATGCTGCCTTTCCTCAGGCATTCTAATTAAGGCAACACGGGGGCTTATTCAGGGATGGAGCATTACGGAAATAGCAGAAGGAAATAACATTCAGCAGGTTCTGATTCGTCACGAAATGAGCATGCACACACTATATATAGAGACACATATATAGTGCTACATGGCAGTGCCTGCCTTAAAACGTACAGGTCTTCCTTCTCTGCCTATTTTTGCTGCACTTTTCTTGCTATTTAAATAGTCACCAGGCATTCAATTGAAGGGAAGCTCTTTGTTGCAACTTTTAAGTAATGCTCATCCTGCCAGCAGTTACATACACAGCCCAGGCTGATGCGCACATATTTGTTAAATGGAAGCTAGAAAGATTTCTCTTGCCCCCTTCACCAATCTTTTGGGTGGAGGATGCTTGTTAGAATACAGCTGGCAACCAGCCCGGTACAGCATCCACTGAAAAACTCCATTATTGAACTGTAAAAATAGTGGAGTTTTACTGGTAATAGTTAATTAAAAGGCCAATGTAAGGACATTAGTTTATGGTCTCTTTCAAGATATGTTCACAACAGTTTTTCATCTGACAAAACATCAAAAGGCAAGCTGCACAGTTTTGCTGAGCATAACTTTCTGATAAAATTTTCAAAAAAAATAGTGACAGATTCAGCTTCATAATAAACCTTTTTTTGACCTTTCTTGTGAATGTATCTACATTCTTGAATAAATATGGAGAAAAGCACAGCACTCAGACTTCCAATGGAGTTAATAAAATCTATCTGTTGCAAAATCACTTATTATAAATCTAGATTTACTTTAAAGAGAGTAAGTTTGGTTACACATATTGATCCTGTCCACAAAGGAGTACCAAGTACGGGTATGTCCGGCCATACCTAGCATAAAGGATGTGGTTTACACGGGAGTATACTACATGGATATTTAATTTGGGCACATAATTTGTATTCCTTCCAGAATGGTACCTGTGTCTGATTCATTACATGCAAGCATCTGTGTATACATATGTATCATGTACATGTGTATATATGTTGATGTAGTTACATAAAATGCTCTGCATATAATTGTAATTAGCATACTCAGAATAAATCTAGTAAAAGGGTTGTATTAGGTCAAGGGATATTGAAAACAAAAGTAACTTTTTGAAGTGAAATCTCAGCTCATTAATGCTAATGGTAATTTTCATTCATTTCTGTATGACCAGGATTTCTCTCCAAAGACAATTTCCACCTAACACCAGGCTTTCTAATTACTTATTCTTCTGCAGTTACCTGAAATAATGTCCCAGTGATGGAACGCAAACACTGTTTACATGACATTTAGCAGACATCTTCCATCATTCCTCAGATCTGAAGCTCGTGCAATTCCATTGTAATTCTGAACTCTTGCAAAAACCTAGCATCACCTGCCTAAGTCACTGCTGCATTGCTTAGTAAACAAGTCTTTTAGATTTTTAAACAAATCTTTGCTCTCCACATCATAAACACTGCAATGTTTATAGTATTTCCTTATCTGCTCTAAAATTCGCAGCCTCTCAAGCCTAATATGCAGGAGTAATTTCCCTTGTTGTATACCCTGCCTGAGGAGTAGAGTATTAACCACTCTTCTACAAGTCTCTTATACTCACTGCATTCAAAAATACTCTTTATTAGCTCACGGCTTCCCATGAGCTATTTCATTCTCAGAATCTAAGTAGTGGAGATTAATGCCTGTTGTTCTTTTAAAAAGTGTATATTTATATTCATTGTTACTTCCTATACAACTGATCGTATGATTGCATATTGCCTCACACTATGTACTTAATGCTCAGAGTTCACAGAGCAAATGCTCCTGCAAGGACTGATGTTAAGCACTGATGTATTAGGATTAATTAGGATTACTGTAAAATACAAAAGTTACCTGATGTCCTGTTTTAAAAAACTGAACATTGTTTTTGCACATTCTGCAATGAACCGGAGTACCTGCAGCACGGTGACAATGTAACCAGGCGTTACAGAAACAGCCCCCAGGAGCCCACAATTCATACACAACTATGGCAATCCCATACAGCGGAATTTAATGATAACAGTGAAACTGGATGCTATTTTAAAGAGTACACAGATTATGTATACTATACATACGTAACCTGCAAGGGGCTCCCATCATTTCCTAATGACAGGATTAAAGCAGCATAATGCTGCTACATTTGCAGTATTATTAGATAAACTTACGTGTACAAGATTATTAAAAATCAAGTACTTATTTTTAGGGCACGTATGTAAAAAAGAGGAAAATATACTGTTATTAAATATTCTAATTAAACATCCAAAATGCACATTCTTTGTTATATGAACTTCACCCCTCTGGATGGACAAATGCATTCAAGACCCATCCCTAAGTGCTTTATGTTTCTTTTATCTAACCTTTGTCCCCCATCTCTGATTTATTCTTTTAATTGATGGAAAAGAGGCATCTCTGGTGGGTTTTCCTTTGTGAATGAAAAATGGCATATAGAGTTTTATTCCAGATACTTCCACAAACTAATGCTTTATCTGACATAACACAAAAGCTGAAAACGAAGGCTTCCTGGACTACTCTCCCTTAATAAAATAGCTATTTATGAATGGAAACTGTGTTCCCGAATATCCAATTCAATTAAATCAGAGAATCAAAAATGATTTTCCTACCCGTTACCGCTAGTGCCTTTCTTCCCTGGTAAAAGTCATTTCAATTACCCACAAGCAGCAGACTGAAACGCGTACAGGTAGCCGGCTATCCCCTGCTGTTCGCTAATGACATTAATGCTCACAAAGCATGTTGCTGTTGTTTAACACCTTATTCCATCTGATTCCCGAAACGCTGACAATTAAGTATTCTAAAAAAGTTAGGTCTCCAAAGATAATTATTGCAGCCTATTAAGTGACTAAATATGGCTTTGAATATATGGACCGATCCTTAATTACACAAACATCAAAGAACAGAACTCCAAAGAAATCAAGCAAGGCACATTATCTGCCCAGAAAAGACTTCCCTATTGTCAGTACTTCACACAAGTGTGAACAAATAGCCATAAATTCAGAAAAAAAATCACGTGTTCAGCATTTTTTTAATGAAAACCTGGCTTGGAATTAGCGTGACTGCTGTTTTCCCTCTTCTCTATCTGTTCATTCCCATAGCATTCTTCCAAACTGTGTGCAGACTGCGCGGTATAACCCTGCCTACTTCCTCACTCCTCCTGAAACCAGGCAATGCGCCGGGAAACTGGGAGGATTTGTATTAAACCTAAACAAGAAGACACCCAGTTGCCCACTACTACATTTTGCAACAGTTAAAGTAAGCAGGGAATTATAAAACAGCAAAGTGTGGAAGAATTGGCCTCATTTTCAGCTTGCACGTCTCTTGCAAGAAAAAAAAAAAAAAAAAAAAAAAAAAAGACTTTTGCACTGAAATTTTGCACTGAAAATCTGATAATTCTCACTCGGTCCTGATTGTTAGTGAGAAGGACAGTGTACAAAGCCCTTAATAAAATAAGCTTTGTAGAAGGGTGGGATACAGAATATAATTTTGTGCCCTCTAATGCTCTTCTTTTTTTTTTTCTCCACGCAAATTTCTGTTTGCTGATAATTTTCTTCATGATAATATACATGGCAACTTTTTGTTCTGTTGAAATTTTACACGTGCTCAATAAAAAAGGGGGAAAATCTCAGTAGCATTGAATGGAAGGTGACAAACATCAGGGATAACAACACAATCTTCTGCTATGAGCTGGGACCTTGGTGGCTGGAAAAAAATTGAGGAGAAGAGCACCCATCCTCTAGTGTTAGTTGATGAGTAAATGCTTGGGTGAAAGGGAGCACCGAATGTGAAAGTATCTAAAATACTTCAGTAAACATAGGGGTTTTTGTCACAGTTAAGACTGGAAATCAAAACTGAGTAGCACTCTACTTTGAGTAATGGCAGCAAAAGAATAACAATTTTAAATATACAAATTGAGAGGTTTTTTAGAGGAACTATGTCATCTGATGGCATCAGATCACTGAACCCAGATTCAGTGACTCTTAAATTTAGTTCTCAAACTCCCACAGTTTAGCGGGCCAACAACAGAACTGGATTGAAGTCCTGTTCAATCCTATGCCAATCACCCCCGAGTTGATTTAAAATGGCTTTTCCTAGTAGCAGGCAGTTCTTGCAACGTGGGCCAGACTTCACAGAAGTTCAAAAATAGAAGTTCACCAAATCCATAGGATGATACTAAAGACAAAAAATGCCAAGGGGGTCTATGATCAGTGGTTATTAAAGGCAGTCTATGATCAAGTGGTTATTAAAGCTGCTAGCTTAAGCTATAGAACAAGACAAATCAGAATGAGTTTCTTCCTTTTGGACTGCTGCCTCCAAACCGCCTCTCCAATCTTCTTGAACTCTTGCCGCTGCCTTAATAAATTCCAGAGACCACTGGGAGCAAGGTTTGGAAACACTTCAGCAGATGAACCACTTTCTAAAAATTGAAAGCTTTGTTTCAAAACCATTCAATACAAGCTGACTCACAGGAGGCCTGAAATCAGAGCCTCATTCTCTCTTTTCTGGCCTCAGTCCAAGTAAAGAAAACTTTGAGAGAAAAAAAAAAAAGATTGTTTTAGCGATCACAAAACGTGTATGAAACATTGGTATGCATCTGCATGAGAGAAAAAAATTAACATTCATTCAAAGCTTCTTCTACTTTCTGACAGGTAATAATGATTGTTAATGGGACTGACATTTCCACTGTACAATCAAAACATATTCTTCAAAAACTATTGCATAATTAACATTACTTACACATATTTCACATCAAATAACATCAAATTAGAAAGACTTATGAGGCTAGACAATAGCATCCTGAAAAAGATCTTGTCCAGGTGTTAGAAATGAGCCGTAACAGCGTACCCAAGACCATGCTGGGTTACATCCTTCAGTCACACAAGTCCCACTGCGTTCTGCCATTGCTAATAGGAGATGGCAGCACACATGAACACAGGACTTGCAGGGACATTTCCTTTCTGTTTTTTTGCCCAACAGGAATAGTAATTGGTTAGCCATAGAGAAAACGTGTTACTACATCTAGTAATCCACGTGAATGGCAGGAGAGGCAGGAGCAAGGTTCAGATCTTCTCCCTGGCTGATCAGCGGGACAGTGCTGTGCGAGCAGCCCAAGATCTGGCAAGGCCATCGAGGAGCTTAACTCCCTAGTTTTGTGCTGTCCTGATCAAGTCAGGTACCAAATTCGATTCATCCTCTAGGTAAGCTGCTCATTTTCTAGAAGACATCTGTGCACATGCCTGGGCACAGACACTTTCAGGAGCGCTGCACAATCATTGCAGCTGGGTGCCACAGGGCTGACCCCTACCAAGCCAGGCACGGGGCACACACCAGTGGCAAGGCAGAGCTCTGCCGAGATATAGACACGAAGGCCTGCAGCAGCTTGCCAAGGAAATAAGGCAAAAAGCCCTAATGCTTTTACCATGGAGCTCAATCATCTTGTGATCGTCACGCTGTAGTGCCTGAGCGATGACCTGGGAGCAGCCGAGCAGAGTTGGCATGGGCAGGAGGAGCCTCAGACACAACAACCCCACCACGGAGCCTCCTCTGCAACCTCAGAGGATCCTGACCCAGCTTCTGGGCCTGGGGGGGGGTTAGTGTCAAGCAGTTGCTAGAAATATGCTAAATAAAAGATCTGAATTTAAAAAAAAAAAAATAAAAAAAAAAAAATGAACCTTCTTCATCTTGGAAACTTTGATGTTTCCAAACATTGATTGTGAATTGAACAAGAAAAAAAATAAATAAAAGCAAGCTGAAAATATACTGTCAGGACTTTTACACCACCAAGCTTTTTTATGATTTTTTAATGCTCTGATGACAGATATATGAACATGAGTGCAAAATGCACAGAAGGGAAAGAGAAAACTTCACTGCAGAATTTGCATAGACAAAGGAAGTATAATTTCAGAGCACTGGCGACAGCATAAGCACAGAGCAACTTTCAGGAGAATTATTTTTGCAAAACACCAGCATGTTTCACATGCTCCCATTTCTAATATGTCATTGTTAAATCAAAGAGTATTCCTTACTTTTTTCAGTCATGTGGAAATGTTAAGGAATGCGAAGCAAATTATAACGCTACCAGCAAGGCTTGTAAAAAAATTAAGCAACTTGTTTACATTATTTCTTTATATCAAGCCAACAGATAAAATAGCCTATGGATTTCCAGTGCAGTACATGGATGTGTGCAGAATATGGTAACTAATTTTTGCATAGCAGTTAATACTACCTGTAATTACATCTGACACTTCAGTTTATCACTCTGAGTATTTATGCAGATGGGTAGTACACAAGTCACACCTTCTTACTGAATCTGAGCAGGACTAAATTTCCCTTTATTTTGCCTTTGATTCCTCTTCTTATTTTGCATTGCAAACATCAAATAGCTCAAGCTAAATTTTAGGCAAATTACATACTTATGCTTTCTTAGAGCTGAGGGCTTGTCTATGTGATATTATTCCAGACTTGCTACAGTGTGTGATCCATGCATGGATCTCAAGTATAGAGATACATTTTTGTGTTAAGTAACTAATTAGGATTTTGCTTATTTAAAACATTGCATTTACACTGCATAGAAAAGGATCTGAACATATGGTTTTATTTGGACATCTATAGTTCAACTGCAGTTAAATTGAATACTGAAATTAATGTCACTTCTTAAAATGATCATAATATTGCACTAATCTTCACATGTATTAAATAGTTATAAATTGTAAGTAAATCATCTTGCTAGCAGTTAGTGCAACATATTATTCCCAGCTATCATTTAACCATACAGTGTTACCAGCACTACAGTAAAAACAAAAATGCAGCACTCAGAATTAAGCTAAAACTATAGCGAAGCAGCTTGATTTCATTGAAATTGGAGCGCCTTAAGTTAGCAAGGTACCACATCACAATCCTAGTTCCAAAAAGCAGTCAGCAAAGACCAATCAAGCTATCGAGTTCTCATTTTGGGAAATTAATTTTTGCCTCCAAGTAATGTATTCTGTATGAGAGTACTTCTGCCGTATTTCGCCGGAATGGCTGCAACATCTCATGATATTTTACTACTATTATTGTGCTATGCCACATCCTAGATAATTTGAATAGCATTACAAAATTGCATTCTGGGTCTACAGCAGTAAATTTGCAATTCTGCAGGAAAGTAAAGGTACTGTAACCAGAGAAAGTTTTGGTTTTTTTGTTTGTTTTTTTTGTTTTTAATAAATTAATTAATTAAACATTCAAATTAGAGCAAAATTTCAGCTGAAAGCACAAAAAGATTAGATGTTAATGATGCTAAATCAAGAAAATATTATTTTAAGGAATGTTAAAAAGAGATCCAGGGCACTGGGCTGTGCCAGCAGGCAGGAGGGCTCGTTCTCAGCCCCACAGCAGATCTGCACAAGCTGCTTCTGCCTCTCCCCTCCTTGTGAACCTGCCTTACTCATTGGGATTCCGAGGTTTGGGTGCAAGGAATGTTTTTCATCATAGGTGAAATCCTTCAGGTGTTCTGGTCAACAGTAAAACTCCCAAGCTCCACACCTTGCAAGTGCTAATTCCATGCATTCAGCCACTGTTTAACACAGTGAGCGCCTTTCTTCACTTTCCAGGTGTTACGATGGAAACAAGAAATAACTATAAAACGTTTACAAGTATATTGAGAAAATTATGATTTTAAAGCAAAGCAATGGAATCTTTCATAGCTAGAAGGATATGTTTATCCAAATACCTGATTAAATCCCAGGCCTCCTACAGAGATAATCTTTTATGATTTAAAAAATAAATACGTGAAAAAGTTACACCTATTTTTTCTTATCACCTGTCTAGGCACGCTTCAGATAGGAAGATCAACATCATATATCGAAATCCAGAGAATGTGAGGTGTTTGGGAGACGGAGAAAGGAGGAAAAGCAGAAAGGTTAGGCAGAAGCTGAAAACAGAAGCAGACCACACATTTGGAAGCCATTTGAATAGTGTGAAATTACTTTGCGTACACCACTCTGAATTGTTGGGGTACGATAAATCCAGGCTTTGTTTTAACCGGTGTGATCTGTTAGTATTTCAGAGAATGCCTTTACTACCTCAGCTTAGATATCCTTTAGGGCGACATACTGTAAACGTGCTGCTTTGTCTTCCATTTTTCTTTGTTGTTAGAGTTGCAGTATAAATACACGCCATAGTTTCTTCCACATCTTCCTCACTGTATTCAGTTACAAGTCTCCTGTATGAAGTACCTTCCTTCCAGCACCATAGCTCATAGCAGTATGTCAGTAGCCTGCCCCTGCCTTGAATTTGACAATGGTCTTAGTAGTTTAACTGAATAAGGGTAGAAATCGCGAGGGCAGGCAGTGACAAGGAACTCACTTGCAAGCATCTAAGGTGACTTCTTGAGTGGGCCACAGCCAAACGAGAAATAAGCAAACAGTTTGCTGGGGTGGGGGACAGAGGGGAACCACAACTGTGTATGATAGAAGCAAAGAAAAAAAGCCCCTTTTTATCAACAGATGTGTATTTCTTACTTTTCTTATTTCCTTGCTGCTCCACTGTAGCTCCAGTTCCTTCCACGCAAGTTTCTCGTTTCCCTCTTTACCACCAGAATTAAGAAACCTGGTATTCCTTTTGACAACATATTGCTACACGTCATTCAACAGCCACACTGTCCATTTTAGACTCAGTACCATGATACGTGCTTCCAGGAAAGTCTCGATTCCCTTATTTTTCATTAATTCCCTCTTAATTTACCCAGTCAGCTCCAATCTGTGCCATGCTGTTTGAAATCCAAGGATGAAGTCGTGATTACTGCGCGAGTAGGTTGATGGCTAACAGAAGCCAAAGACAAAAGAGCGCTCTCCAAGAAAGCAAATCTACATTATGTTGTTACAACATGTTTTTAAAATCGTGCTTTTTAGCCTGCGACATCCTTCGACAGCTATTATGTCACCATGGCAACTGCGAGTACTTGTTGCGGACCCCTGCTCAGGGAACTGCACAAAATAAACGCGCCTCGCTGCGAATTAACAAATACCGAGAGGGAGGCAGGTAACGGGAAGAAAAAGCACAGGCAGATCATTCATCCACAGGACAGTCCGGAATGTCAACTGCATCGGACTCGGAACTGGCAGATGTATTGGAGAGACAGTCAGAAAGGAGAGATTGGAGGAAGGATGGAGCCTAATGGCACAAAAATGATTGTGTACCTTAGTGTTTTAACTGGTGTCTGAGTGTGCATGTAGGCTCATCTGAAGGCTGGAACTGCCATTGCTGAGAATTATTAAGATTTATAGGATTCAACAATTTCCTAAAATCACAAGCTAATACTAAAAAATTATGTTATTCCTGCTACAATCTGTCACTGGTTGCATTTTGTCAATTTCTACCTTTACAATAGTTTTTAAAAACTTTGCATCACTATGACCAAAACAATATCAAAAAAGAGTTATTCTACCATACACCCATACATTTGCATGCTAGACAATAAACAAACTTAATTTCAGGTACAGATATTAGGTGTGTTAGCTTTGCACTAGAGCAGTTGTCATTGCTTTTCTGAATTTAAATTTGAGACTATAAAAAATCTGTCATTAAATTTTTAAACATGCTTAGACTATTAAATTTCAAAACAAAGCGGGAAGTGAATAAGTGCTTGAAAAAAGTCAATCTGTCAGAATCAAAATTGTCAAATGTATCACTAAAAAGCACCATTTTTGCCATTTTCCTGTTTGCCTCTAATAACTTCTTTGAATAATGTTCAAATGCATTTTTGCTCTTTGCTTTGTTTTTCTGAGAGCCAAATTAATCTTTTATCTTGAATTTACGTGCACAAATCAAACAAATCTGGTTGTGCAGGCACGGTGCAGACAGAGACGGGGTTCTCAGTGCTCTGCTACGACATTCAGCGATCGACAACTCACCACTTTTCTGATGCTTGAATACAGTTCGGATACTCATTTCTGTATTTTCTGGCCCAATTCTACTACTCCGTAGAGAGCAACCACACTTGCAATTTGCTGAAAGTTGTGTTAGAATAACCACTTTATGAATTCATATTACTGCCTTTAATATACAAATTTCTAGGGTAAATACGAGATTTGCACTGCTAGAAGAGATCCATTTTTAAACAGGTTTATTGAGATGTTCTTATGTCTGATCAACCTTACTGTATCACTTCTTCTCTGAATACTAGCAAGCTGATCACATGCTGTTAACGGGTGATCCATGGTTATTTATAAACTCATCGTTCACATCGTCCAAAATTTAAAGACTGGGGGGATTTTTACTTGTTGTTGGGGTGGGGATTTTATTCACAAGTAATGCAGATTTAAGAATTGAAAACACAAGGTTCTGTCTAGGTAGATTTTTGTCATGTTTGAGCAACTGCTCAGATGTCCCCATCTTTCTGAAGAAAATCGACCACATTCTCCCAATTGTCATGTGTTTATCATTCTGACTCCAGACAGAAAAAGCATCAGATTGGAAGCACTCTAGCCGGAGATACATGTATGCACACACATTGCAGCAATGCCACTTGCAACATTAGAATAGGTCTGGTTTTGTTTTCAGCATATATAAATATTTCAAAAGGATCAAAAAAGGCAAAATATTCTTTCCTGCAAAATTAACCTATTCATGAGTGTCGTAAGGAAGACAGACCAAGTTGCAGAATAGATCAAATAGGCTTAATTTCAATCCTTAGACAGTTTCTGTGTATCTTCCGCAAAATTACTGTTGATAAATACTGTTTTCATAAAGTGTCTTAAATTCTTCCAAACCATTATCTGACCAAAAGGTGTAAATAAAAGCCTAGGATGAAGAATTAGTCGAGGACCTGTGACTCAGGAGTTCCTACATTTACCATTTTCATTTGAAAAATGGCAATTACGTTAACCACTAAAGTCCCCTCAACACTGGTGCCTTCAAATACTCACCCTCCCAATCAACATACATAGAAAATACACAATGTTCTAAGTTGATTATTATTCTATCACTTAAGGATTTTTTTTATTAATAAGAAAAAGGGTTTTAAGAAACTGAAAAGATAACTTAAGAACCTAAAATCGTAATTCTCTCAAAACAGAGGATACACTGAAATCATTCAAAAACCTGGCAGCAAAATTTTCTTCTTGGCAAAAGGCTTAAGCATATTTCCATGACAGTGATTCGTCTGTAGCTTTTTTTTTTTTTTTTTTTTTACCCCTGGCACTTAACAAGCTATGGATGGTGGATTTCTAGCATTCTAATGTCTGCTTGCTGTGCTCCTTCCACATCACAGAATACATACTAAAAAGAGTGAAAAGCTTGTACCATTTTCCTGCAGTTTCTTAAATTCGAGAAAATTTTCACCACACAGTAGTCGAAAGATCTCTTCTCACAAGCATCATTTTTTGTACCTACCTAATATTCCATCTGTTCTTCACGTTACTCCACCCACCCTCTTTGAAGACTACAGAGCAGCAAAACACCCAGGATCCCTGAAAGATGACTCTGGATAACAAACTACTAAAAAAAAAAAAAAAAAAAAAAAAAGAGAGACATTTATTTATATGTAATATTAAGCTGTAATTAACAGGCTACTTTTGTCATAGGAAATAATATCATTTGAAATTGAGAACTACTCAACCAAACATGAGGTAAGGCAGTGAAATTTGCAGCTTGAAAATGATGGCAGTAGTCTGTATACAAAGTGTTGGGGGGAAGGAAGTTGGATGAATTTAAAGAATCAAGCAATGGGATCAGAATCTTGAGAATAAAAAACATCTTTAGCAGCACCTTAGGCAGATATAAGAGATGGAGGTTGACATAATCAAGTAACTTAACTACAGGTTTCAGCTGCATGAATGAATAAAGAAGTTTCAATTCGTTATGAAAAAAAAAAAAAAAAAAAAAAACGAGATTTGACTCACCTAGGTGCAGGGATCACAAAGAAATGCCGAGAAAATGATTACTGCATAACAGGCCTAATTGACAGGCCAAAGCTTAATTATCTAACAATGATTAAAAAAGGGGGAAAAGGAAGAATATAATGAAAATACTAAGGGCTTTGTTTCAGACACCCGACACAAACTGTCTCTCAGTTTCCTTAATCCTACAACATTATATTGGTATTTGAGAACCCAAGAGTGATTATTGTTCAGTCCTACAATTTGAGGGCATTCATAAGGAACACCAAAGTCTAAATCTTAACATAGAATTGTTTTCAATGGAAGCACAGATGTGATGACAAAATGTGCCCTAAGACTTTTACTGCAGGTTTTAATTCCTAGTACTGCTCATTTGCAGGTCTAGACCTATAATGCTTTGTTAGCTTGAACAGCTGTGGTTTTATGGCTGGACTAGATTTGAACGAAAGTTTAAAGGCTTGTGTGTAGTTATTGTATATGTCCAATTAATCTTCACTCTGCTAGAAAAAGCTTTTCCCCACCTTTTTCGCTACCTCACAGTTCTTATGCTTGCTTTGGACTGCAAACCTGGCTCACACTTCCAGTTAACAAGGCTGAGGTACTGCCCTAATAATCCCTAACATGTTTAAACAGATGTTTATAGCTTCTGGGGAGCGTAAACCCTTGTTTTAATTCATGAAGTTACTTGTTAAACCTGAGTAAGATACATGGTTTCTGGTGATAAAGCATGATTTCTGCTATATTTGACTGATGGTATATAAATGCCAACACCTTCAATGTTTCAAACTATTCAAAATAAATAACTGGCACAGACATATAGGATCTTAAATTTCATTGCAAGACAGCAGAATAATTATCTTGTTCATGTTACACGTCCGGAAGAGAGATTAGGACTTTGGGGCAGGCTCTACGCACATTAGAAAGAGGCATTTGCTACAGCAACGTACGAAACGGATGAGACAGAACTGAAGTCTCCTCTCCCATTTTACAGAGCAAAATCAAGGCATGGACAGCCCAGCTTGTCCTTGGTCATGCAGCCGACCATGGCTGAGAAGCAGAATGAAAATAGCCCTGGGCCTTAGCCTAGGCCATTCCTTATATATATATATGGTTTTTTGTTTGTTTGTTTGTTTGTTTGTTTTTTAAGATTTGTATCTTTGCTACATACCGTATACTCAATGCAGGGCACAGACCACATGAGGTAAGTGGAGCAGTATCTGTTGATACATTAGGCCACCATTTACCATAATCGACGTGGGACAGCATCCCAGCAGATCTGGACTTCTCCCATCAGATGCCATCTATAAGCTCACACTGGTAGTTTTAAAATTTTATTTCAAATCCTTGGGTGTCTATACACATATCAAACTAGTACCAAGCATCAAAAAGGAATATAAGATCTGACCAAAACTATCACCACGTAAAAAAATAAATAAATAAATAAATGTGATGAATTTGGGGGGTTAGGATATTTAAAAATCCAGTTCTGAAATTATAAAATCCATATGAACCAGCTTATTCAAAAAGGGCAACAAAAGATTTTAGTAACTCATTTAATTCATCAGATTGCTCTGCAGATGGCGATAACATTTATTTTCTATTTAAAGAGTGTCTCGCCTCATCATAATCAGGGAAATACTACACTCTCCAACTTAACCAAAAACTTGGCAAGGAGAAAATGCTGCACTAGCACCAAGTAATCCCATATGAAAAGCCTGTCTCCCATCTTTCTTGTTTTTGCCGTGCCAGAAATATTTTTAAAAGACCACAAAGTAGACTTTTCATATTTTACTATGAAATATTCACTCACTTGTAAACACACGTGCCCTCGAGACTCCCACAGTTGGCTCAGCCTGGCCAGCACCACGTGGAAGTTTCGGCAAGGGATGTTTCCCTGCCCATCAGCAGGGACAGGGCAGACACAGAGCTGGCTGGCGGCCTGCTGGGGCTTGCGGTTTGATGGGGAAACTGCCCTGGGGAAATCAGACTTCCCAGAGCACATCCTTAAAACCTTCCAGCTGCTGAATCACTTTCCCGCAAAGGAGAGAAAGGGAAAGGCTTCCCCAGCAGACCGGGAAAGCAGAGCTCCCAGGTCAGGCGCCAAGGCAGGGAACCCAAAGGGAGAAAGCTGCATTCGGCCCCAAGATGAGCACAGAGCTGCCAGGGCAAAGCTCCCTGTTCCTAGCTGCAGGTGCCAGCGGGTGGGCAGCAAGCCTCAGACGTTCCTCGGGGACAGCAGGGGCTGCAGAAGGGCTGAAAGACTGCAGAAATGGCATTATCAGAAAATTGTAAGTGCTGTGTCTTACTGCATGTTGACATGAAGATGTGCCTGCCTTTTCCTGGAAGCTCCTCTGAGAATATTGCAGGCAACGTGGAATGAATGAGATGCAGATGACACTCAGGCTTTGAGAGCTTGCTTCCTAGGTGTGTTATCCCTGCTGAGTGGCTGGGCAAGGCACACTGCATTTGCACTTAAATGCTCTGCCTCTGACACCAAGTTCAGGACAATCATCATTAAAATATTTTAGCAAAGCTGTAACACTAACTCAGTCATCATTGCTTGGAGCCAAAAAAGCCAACTACCATTACTTTGTGAAGCTCTCACTTCCCAAGAGCAACTTCTACACAAACATTTTCACAGTAAAAATTAATGAGGATTCAACGTGCCTTCTGAAAATCTGCTAGCAAGCTAAGAAACAATGTTGAAGGCTCTGAAGCATTCCTAATGTCACTCTCCAAAAGAATAGTTTGCTGTATTGATGCATCTGCTGAATGGTTCAAGTACGTGTCTTCCTAATCATGTGCTTCTTGGTTTTAAATGGATTAAGAGCTTTCATCAAATGATAGAGAAATCTCAAATAATTTCTCAATTAAATCATTCAAAAATACAGCTACCGATGTTAATACTTGAACTCCAAAAATGGAGTTAGAATGCACAAACAAGCACGGCTCACTAAGGGCAAGCAGCAAACTCCCACCCAGCGTCTGCAAGCAGAATGTGCGTGTGCACTTGTTTCTTCCAGATGCAAAACTGTTTAACAAATAATTATTCAAATCCTTTACTTAAAGTCAACCTCATCCAAAATGTCCAAATATAACATGCTTGGATCTGAGGCATTTCTCCATGTTGTAGTGCTGCAGTGTGGCAGCATCTCCTACACCGATGAGGGTGGGACTGAAAGGTTAGAAAACAAATGCACATCTCAAATGAAATTTAGCAAGTTTTACCATTGATAAGGAAAGAACCTAAGGACAGCACCCTAGAACAGATGCTATTTTTAAAGTCTAATTGTAAATAATTTGATAACGCACAAAATCTTTACTTAACAGGAACATTGAACGATTATTTGCCAGCACCTGGCAGCTCCGTATTGGTCGGGCTCTTCTGATTCTGCTGCTAAACAAATGCAAAATGACAACCCTTAGGACAAAGCTGAGATTATAGATGAAACTACTCCTTTATTAAAGGTCTGGAAAAATAGTGAACTGTACTTTGTTTAAAATGTCTTGAGAGATCAAGATGCTTATGCCTGAGGCAGCAAAGAATAACAACTAAACAAGTCCTTCCCGTAAGGGTACTGGCGCAGTACACCAGCTATGCTTCAGTGGGATTGTTTGTCATCAAATATACATGAAAGACCGAGCCCCCCACTTGACTACACATGACAATCTAACATTGTCTCTTCCATTGCAGTGACATGATTATAAACATATTATCAAGTCCTGCAGTGTGATCAACAACAGATGTAAAATTAAGAGGTGACAAGCTTTAGCAGGTAGCTGAGCCTTAAGTATCTTCTGCCAAATTTAATTTTCACTTCCAAAAGTCTTCCAAGCAACTTGTCTCTTAAAGACTTCAGAAACTACTCTTTTCTATGCCTGCAGTTCTGTATTCTGAAAAAAAAATTAGAATTCAGATGTTGTTTCATTTAGGACAACTTGCCTTTCAGATTTCTTTGCCTTTATTTTATCTTGCACAGAAAGAAATAGATCCATGAAGCAAGTTGCCTTTATTTCTATTCACAACCCAAATTACAACACGCTGCATGAACTAAAGCAAACATTTCAAACAGTAAGTGATGGATTGTAACCCTAACTTTTAGGCAATATATCAGAAACAAGACACACCCTCAGGGAACACAGGTCAAAATCCAGCAGCACAAGAAAATACAATGGGAAAACCAACTCTAAAACATACCTAGTATTATGATGTGTCTCAGTAACCTAGTCACCAGCTAGTATGCAGGCAGTCTACCAGACCACTAGCAGGGAGACGATGCTGCATGAAGTTCTTCATCTGCGAGCCGTTCATTTGGTTTCACAACACTGAATGATCATGAAAGAAATTAGTCTGCATCTGAGCATTAACTCAAACAGCCTCAAACACTATGCAGGAAAATATAACTCCATAGCAAATGCCCATATGATCACCCTTGGTAAGAAGTCATACCAGCCTAGATCCCTAACAAAGCGAGAGGGATTGTGCACGGCTCGACGTGTGCCTGTCAGCCCTGAAAGGCTTGCTGTGTACTAGGGAAAAAGGCAGTGCCTTCATTCCTCCAAATAATTCTTCCTCCGTCTGTATCATTTATTATACTTAAGTAGGTTCTTGACATTACAATCTAAAGACAATTTTGTCTCCCAAGTTTAGGGGCATATAGGGTTCCAGTATTGCTTGCATATGATCCCAATTCGTATAAAGCAGACATAATTAAGCAGTGAGCCGTGACAGGTAACACACCTATTATCTGCTGGCTGACTCCCATGGCTTTATAAAGCATAAGGTACCAATGAATGTGTCTGCTCCCTTTGGGTATAATTATATTTCATAAGCCAGTTCCTGGAGTTGCTAGTGTAGTTTCTCTTCAGAGGAATGTTTCTCTATCTTCCGTGGATTACAGTGGAATTTTTCTTGAAAAAAGGGTATGCTATGATTGACAAGCATTGATGTGAGGATTTAGTTGTGCTGTGTCAGGTTCCAAGTTTAGAGTTCAATCTATATGGCTTAACGATGACATTATTATATTGAAGCATGAACATCAACTTTCCAAAACAAATTTTAATTTAAGTATGAATGATGCAAAGAACATTAACAGCTAAATATGTTAAATGTTTCTGTTCCTTAATTTCTCTACAGGGAGTTCACTTTAAGACCCACATTAATATAGAAGGAACAAAGGTGATATAACGACAACAGCCATGTGATTTATCAAAGACTTTTAATATATCCAATACCAGTGTAAACTAACTTTTTTTTAAAGTCTAAAATAGCCAAATCACAAGACAGCCACATACAGCATGGGAAAAGGAAAGTGCAAGGAGAAAAGGAAAAGCGGACAATAACAAGGCTCACTCTAAAAAGACAGGAACAACTAGCCCTAGGCATTATTATGCCCAAATACAAGATGGAAGTGTAAAGTTTTGGTAAAGCGTGGTGCCTGGATCATTTAAGTTACAATGGGTTTTTACTTTAAAGGGAAAAAAGTTATCTAGTGTGGTTGCTGAGAAATAGCACCTTTATTGAAGTCACCTTCCCTCCCAGTAACACTGAACTTCCACATCACTGTACAGCCAAAATGTAACAGAGCCGTGCAGACAGTATGACCACGTGTCAACCACTTCAACCTATAACACTACTTGACTTTTTCAAAAGCATTTCATTATCTTGTTCCTACTACTCTAATATCTTTTTATAGATTCTTTTATTTGCTTAATGCTTTAGATTGCAGAACGATTATTTAGGATTTTTAACCGGGGTTGTGTTTAAGCATATTCCCTTTCTTTGAAATTCCTCTTTATAATCTTGCGCCAGTCAATCCCCTGTGTATACCCTTATAAACCTCATTCTGAAGCTTGAAAATTCCTTGGGTTTAACTACAGTTAAGGAGCGTTCATGGGATGGGCCATAAAGTCCAATGAATTTAAACTATTTAAGATCATTTAAACTAAGAATCAGGAGCCTGAAAACAAAACTGAGTTTCTTCATAAGGAAAAATAATTATGGTTGTGTTTTAAAGTACAGTTTGTGAAGTACCAAAGCAGATCAAAAGGTTTGAAAATCAACCGTTATAAAAGAGGTAGTGATAACTATAGGCAACTAAGAGAATATTGGAATGAAAAGGTGATAATCCTTTTTAATAAGCTTGGAACAAAACCTGAGAATTGCAATTAATGCATAAAACAGAATCGCGTGGAAAGGGGGAAGGGACAGCCATAAAAATCACTTAAAATGAGTTTGTCATTTCCTCTAGTGAATGATGGGAGCCCAGACAAAAAGTGTTAGGTTTGATATGTTTTGCTATACTTTTTCTTCTGAAAAACAAAAACTGAAATCCTGCTGACAGATTCAGGGCACACTTTGCAGCAGTTAAAAGTGGTGACTGCTCTACTACTATTCCTTCCCATTTTGTTCTATTCAGTTATGACTCCCATGACCTCTGTCCACACCTCTGAAAAAACAATTCCAGGACACCTAGCACAGGAAAGCAGTCCTAACCAGACTTATCTCCAGTTATTAAATAGCAGGTCCTCTAGAACTGCTTCAATATTTGTTACAGTTTATATATTTTTATGCTGCATCCGTTCACTTTTCTTACCTTTTTAAATTAACCATTTCTTGTTGCCTCCACTCGTTTTAAGATCTACCATGTCTCACTTACTTTCACTTTTCACAGCAGAAAACTGCCACTAACACTATTATTCTGAGACATTTTTATTTATCATAAATCTCTTGTGCTTCTTCATTCATTTGAAAGGCTCTCTGCAAGGGAAGCCCGCTAACATCTCTGCAGTACTTTCCCTTCTCCAACCAAGCCTCTCTCAAAAAAATCTCACCTTCACTTCCATTATGAAATTATTCTCTTATAAAAGAGCACTTGCAATTTTCATCATTCTCTTATAAAAGAGCACTTGCAATTTTCATCACCACTAATTAACATGTCAACTCCTTAAAAACATATAATACTACTTAAATGACAATTTTGTCTCAGTTCACATTTCTAGAACTGAAAATTTAGATATGCCCATATTTGGTAGAAGAGTTACCAAATGGGATGAATCAGATAAAAAGCAAGTCCACTAACTGAGTTACTGTTTTATCTTCAAGTTTTCCTAATTGTTAGTAGTTCTGGAAAACAATGTACTGGTCCCAGATCTCATGATGTGCCAGTAGCTTTTATTTATTATGCTGCCTAGAGTGTGAGATTTAACACCATGCTTTGTAGTTCACCTGCACATAAGTAGCTCTTTGCACTGAATCAATATATATGCAGAATATGTTCAAGCTTCTTAAAAAAGATATTTACCTGGAAGTTTAGAACATCTGTAGAAAAATCACTTATACTTTTACACAGCTGAAATTTGCTAAGACTTGCACAGAACACTTCAATCTAAAAAAAAAAAAAATCTTACTTTCTCAACACACTGAAATAGGCTTCTCATTTAAATGATCAATTGAGTTTCACATTACTTTATCAAGCAACATTAACACCACAGCAAGTCTGGAGAGAACCTGATCAAACAACCTGTTTTGCATCCCCAATGATGGAGACTTGGATACCACGTTCAGGTTTTTGCTCATTTCCCCCAAATTTTCATTTGTAATGCCAGAGATAGCAGCATTCTGCTGCCCTTTTTCCTTCCCTCCCCTCTGCCCCTTGCTGTTACAGGCTTTGCTACCTCTCCTGCACTGGAGATGTGCAAGTCATTGATTTTGATTTTTTTAAAACAAACAAACAAACAAACAAACAAACAAAACAGATTATGCTAAAAATGTAAGATTTATGCTGTCTGCTTGCTTTCTCCTAGTAACTTCTGCATCCATTGCCCAGAAGAAAAGTGGAGTCTTTAGTCTTGTCACTAAGATGTAAACGCTGTAAAAACAGGTTGATAAGTAGATGCCCCTCTCATGGAAATGCAGCCACAGCACATCAGCTGTGATTAGAAACCAGCACAACCCACAGAGCAAAGTGTTGCAGGAGTTTGGAACACTGCCTGTCAGGAGACAAACTCACAGGATAACAGGACTGACTCGTTCTGTTCCTCATGTTAAATTAACTGCCAACTCAAGCTGCCTGTTAAGGAGCACCTTTGGAGAGATCGGGGTATGGAAGCACTGAACTGCTTTTAGGGATTATTACCTCTCCAACCAGCAGATGGGGGCTTATTCTAACCCACGTCCTCAATGTTTCTATATACCTACGTATCTGGTATTTACAGCCTCTTTATATACTCCAGACTTTAATATTTTATATTCATCATATGCAAGCTGAGTAGAGGACATACAAACCCACCAGCACTATCTCATCAATAAACAAAATTTCAGCCATAACATCCTAATTATGTGTGGCCTGTTTTCCGCAAAAAGCTTTAAAATCCTTAAATAGCCATTTGATTCAAAGGTATACAACAGGTTATACAATGCTTAGCGTATTATCTCATTTTCCTTACGTTCCCATTGTGATGTTGTGTGCTGTTATGAATTTCAACAACCTTGATGCGGATACGTCCTAAGAACAGACCTCAGAGATGAAACGTGTCAGAGCCAGCATGACTCGTTCTTTTAGTATGGATTGTAAGAATAAACCTTTTAGCCACACTGCAATGTCCTGTAATGAAGAGAATTTTAGCTTTCCCTCCCCAAAGTGAGCAAAAAGCAGAAATAAAACTTTCCAGTCTGCAATGGTGACATTTTTCAACTTAGAGTTCAGCTTGCACAGTAGATGGTTCTCCAGCATATAGTGCAGTATAAAACCAGGCCTTTATGTGTACATCTGTATTTCAGAAAGTTCACTTTCTAACCAATTATGATTTGCCTTGGTGTATGAGAAACATATTTTGAGTGTCGAGTGTGTTTGTCTTGGAGTGTCATACTCAATAGTTGGCTGATTTGTGGAAAAGGCAATACTCCTGAATTTTTAAAAAAGCAGGAGAGTGGCAGATTCATAGTGGGAGGGTTTCCCTCCACAAACCCTCCCCCGCTACATGATCTTATTTAAACCTTCTTCTGCCTAGATCTGGCTGGAATAAGATAGAATCAAAGTGGGAAAAAATAGTCTGATGGGCTTTAGTGGCACGCCACAAAAAACAAATGAGTAGGAATAGATTTTCAAGTACCTATTACCAGTTCATCATGTAAAACCACGGTGAGAATTTAGCCCATTGTCTTACCATCTATTTGATTTATGCAAGTGCCAGAAACAACATGACTAAAACACATTTTCAGACGATTTGTGACAGGCATGATCTGATATTACCCTCTATTTTTGGATCATGTCATAAACTCAAAACTGAATATCTGGGGTTCTCCCCATCTTGTTGGTTTTGTTGTTTTTTACTCTTTGAACCCTGCTGTCCCAGTCATTATCTTTTGCTTTCTGAGGCCATCACCTCTAAGCTCTCAGACATTTCATAGCTGCTGGTTAGATGCTGTTACCATGACATGTTCAACCTTTAAAACAAATAATTTACATTGAAAGTTGAAAACTGTTAGAATTATTAATTTAAATGTTTATCACAAAGTTTTTCTAGCCTAAAAAAATACTGTCATACTCTAGAACATGGAAGTATAATCAAGTTATCCTTGTTTTCAAGGTCTTAGATGGATGGTAGGGTTTTTCTGGCTGCTTGCTAAGTCCTGTAACAGCCTGTCTGGAGGTGCTGTTTGCAGAATAGCATTTTCAGCTTTTATCTGACAGCCACATTTGAAACAAGCAACAGAAAACCACTGTGCTGCTACCTGCCATTCACATTTTTGTGGGGAAGAATGTCTTATCAGCCAAAGCTGGTGGTCAAGCCATATAGAGAGAAGAGAAGGAGCCCAAACACGGTAAGAAAAATTCCCCAAACCCCAGCGCAGTGGCACTAAAGCAGCAGCCCTTTTGTTCCAGGACAACCTGAGTAACTGCTGTGTACAGTAGGGAACACTGGGTGAAGGGAAAAGGGTAATTAACTGTTTTCTCTCCCAGATAGACCACAACTGTGCTACCAGAAAGCAAATAAACAGCGTAAGTTTACTTACTAGTTCGAAGAAGTCTTGAAAAGTTGCAGCAGCTTACAGTTGCATCAGGTGTGCCCTGGTGAAGAGACACGTTCATCGTCAGGCCTGCTTTTTGGGAGTCGTTTCCTCTACTGGAGCCCCCAAGCCCCTCCATCAGTTACCCCGCATGAGCAGAGCTCTGCTACAGCACCATAACTCTGCTTGGGTGCAAGTAAGCACAGGGACACAGTAGACCACAAATAGCAAAATGAGATTATGAGAAGAGAACAAGTCATGCCTGAGCACTATTCTCTCTCATGGGTCCTTCTTTTCTTAGGATTTTTTTTTTATTGCTTTTCTGTTAATCAAGTTAAACACCACTGGTCCTCTCCTAACACCATTTTCAGGTGTCATACAAAAAAACAATGCTTTTCTGCCTCAGATATTTTCATTCTTGAGAAAGAAAATCAATGCCTTAGAAATTGGGACCAAAACTAGGCTTTTTAACCTCGGGTTTTTCTCTAAAATCAAGTCACAGCTCTTGCATCTCAGCTGCAAAGGCCTTTCTGCTAACAGCAATTTGAAACTGATTGAGAGTGTGATTGAATTTGATGTTAAGTTTTTCAGTCATTTAATTTGGCATCAGGTCTGGCTCTGAGCCTTGGAAACCAGTAGGCAGCTAGCATCTAGTACTGTTGCTGTGACGGGCTGAGATAAAAGCAGGACACATTTGCAGTTTTCCAAGCTGTAACAGCTTTACTCCACTGTCCAGGAAAAAAAAAAAAAAAAAGGTTCAGAATATATCCTTGCAGCATATTTAGACAGCTACAAATCCTGTAGATATCACTGAGATGCTACAGACTAGTTAGAATAAGGAACTGTTACATATGACAGCGTTGTAATAAACTCTTTTAGACTTTCCACTCTGTGATATCCAGAGTAGCAAAACAATATTTTAGTTGATTGTTCCTTATGATTTCATTTGTACCTCCAGTAAAGCTTTTGGATAGGTTTGAGAGTTAACATTATTTGGTAGAGCTCAGAGTATCTTCTGAAATGAAGAAAACAGTCATTGCCTGCAACTGTAAACGCTCTATTACTTCTATGGTATTTAGGACACTAACAGAAAAGAGCCCATAGAAAAGAGCCAGGGATTTTTAATGTCAGCACAAGGGAATGTCATCATTTGTTTCTTCTTAGTTAAAATAAAATAATAAAAAAAAAAAAAAAAAGAATAGCAAACATTCATTGCTGTAATAACTCTAAAAAAATGGAAAAACATTCTATAGCTTCTGAAATAGTGCAAGCATTGTACAAGAACCACAAGCAACCCAATATGTAAACAGCACAGTGAGTTTCCATTTAGCATAATATAATCTTAACCCCTATTTTCCCTTATCAAGAAGGTTCAGTAAGTGCTGGTTTTATGCCTTAAGTATGCAGCCAATAAAATTCGGGCAGTCAGCTAACCTGGGCATGATAAGTTCTCAGGCCAGAAAACGCAAAATCCAACACCACGTCACAAACTCCCCAGTTGATTTCCCTTAAATTTAAACACTGTTGATAAATGCAAAAAGTTCCCAACAAATTTCTGATCCATCTGTAGCACGGATTTTAAATTGCCTAAACAAAGATGGAAGCTGCCCTTTCTGATTAGAACTAGGATCCCAAAACATCACTGTAATTCTTGCCACAACTGTCTTTCATTTAACATAAGATGAACTACTGAAGTCTCCCAGGCAATAGATCAGAACTGCCTACAATCCTGTTCTTTGATTTTGCCTCTTCTTTTATTACTGCTTAAAATGGCACTTAGTTTTGTTTCTCCTGACCCCACACATGCTCTTTCATATTGCTTGTAAAAATCCTACAGTCTTTCTTCAGGAACAAGAGGAAGTTGAATTTGGACCTTTGGATTGCTGAAGCAACAACACAGTAACAAGGCAGCACGCACCGTCAAAATATTTGAAGAAGGAATTATTCAGAGACATTCATAAGAACAAAAAAATTACTTGATGTTGCCCTGCCCTGTGGGACTTCGTTTTCGTTTAAATCAGGAAGCCCTGTTCCTGAAGAAACAGCATATTGATTTGTATAATCTCTGATTTAAGAGTACCTACTATCAGTTGAAAGTGGATGGCATACTTTTTGTTAGCTAGAAGATCCTTCTCTCTAAAGACTTCCCTAAAAGACTCTGCAAGCATCAAAACAGCTTATTTGTAAAATGTTTTGTCAAGAAACATTGCACATGTTACTAGCGTTAATGCTTTTGCCAGGAACAAAACGTGGCCATAGTAAACTACACAAAACAGGGTTTATTCAAGGCTTTGAAAGGTACACCAGGGCAACCTCACACCATTTTGTAGGAATACAAAAAAAAATGCTACAAAGGAAAACCACAAGAAAACAACTAAGAACACCTTTGGTATAGATGGTGCAGATCAAAGGGAAGCAGGTAGAGATCTGTTTTTCAGAATTTTGACTACAAGGGAGAAACAGTCTAAGCCAGACATAGTTTTCTTGAAGCAGAGCAGTGTGATACAGTACTTGAATCAAGATCAGAATTTATTTTTGTAACTCTGCCTCCCAAGGCCCAAATCTAATGTCTAGACACTGAATTTTGTTCCACTATTGCTCATTACCACAGATTGTTCCCACATTACTTTGCAGCTCTGTCTTGAAGCACACGAGACCAACAGAAAAATACTTGCTATGCCCCGTGTGCATCAGTCTCTCTAAAAATGAATAACCAAGGTAACGCCTGAGGTAGCCCGCATGTTGACTTACGTTTGTACCCACTACAGGAACGACTTCGACTTCAGTGCTTGATTTGTAGTTGTCTCACCCTCTAGTGGCAGAGAGGCCTTAGTTCTCACGGACAAAGAAATGACAGGTTTTTTCTTCGAGTCCACTCCTCAGTTGCCTGTTTACAGCCAAGAGAACTGATTTTTTATTTTTTATAAAGCTGCAGATCATTGTCTTCAGTACGTGTCCATCACTTCTAATGGAGCAATGCAGAACATGCTGTCCTGAAGGCACTGAAATTATTAAAAAGGTGCTAATGAAGGGTGGCTGTGTGCTCAGATGAACTCCTTGAGTTATGAGAATGACTGCTATTAAAGCCTTCCTATGCAACCGTGATTAGTAATATTATGCTGCTGCCTGAAGACGAATGGAGAGGGAAGCTCTGTTTTCCTCTAACAGCTCGAACTCCCTATTAAATTTTCATTTAAAAACAGAAGACACCATCTTATTTTGATCCTCAAGAAAGACTTCAAAATAAAGGAAGTTTATTATGAAAACTGAGTGCTGGCCAGGCATTAGAAAAAATAACATTTTCTATCCTGATCTTGAAAAAAATACAGAGTATTGGGTAGCTTTAGCTCCCACAGAAATTCATCTGGAACTTCACAGGATTAGACCCTTTAAAACAGAATTAATTCAATGCTGACTGATTAAACATGGTGGTAGTTCTGTTATTGCTATTTTATACGTACAATTACACCAAAAGAAAACAGAAGACTTCACCCTTTACAAAGAAAATGTGGCATTGCCAATACTTAGTTACACACCGCCCCTGACAGAACAGAGAACTCTGGAGATGACTAATCAGCTGGCAATTAGTTTCAAACACAATTTATTCTATTAAGAAAGGCCTTTGGCCATATTTTAGTGGAGGATGTATAAAGTACAAAACCACAGGGAGCAGTAGCTTACTTGCCAGTGTGCGAGCATATTTGTTAAAACAGGTTTTTACTATTCTTTAGAAGCTCTTAAAAAGCCTTAATTCTTACTTGTACGTTGTTGCGGATATTCGAGTACAGCTCTACCACGTCACATGAAGCTGTGATTTTTCAGGTAAGTATAAATTATGGTGCATGGTTCTAATTGCCTGCATTCAACCCATCACAATGCTCCATTTCCTTACACGTCTGCAGCTTGGCCAGACTCTGGCCAGTTGGACTTGTTTGACACCACTACAAGATAAATATTTGAGAATAAGGCTACAGAAAATTGCAGTATTTTTGCTACATTCAGAAATTCTGCTGGCATTTTAAATAGGAAATTCTCATAGTGGTGCACAATAAAACTGGCATCTGTTACATCTATAGGACTGTGAAGCATCCTTAAGAATCACAACACCTTTATGGTTGCTCCAGACACCCACATCAGAGCAACTATGCAGGAGTGCAACCAACATTAAGACTTACTAGATCCAGAGTCCACACTGTAGAGCTAGGATGCAAAATGGATTTTGCAGTCCATGCAATGTATGATGCAGAGGCTGCTACGTTAATTCAGAACATGCAGTAGCATGTAGACAGTGCAATCAGCCAGGTCTTCAGAAAGATCTTCTGGAGGAAGCACGCCTTCAGAGAACAACTGAAGGCCACGGGGCCCAAGATTTAGGCTCTGACTGAATCTGACTTAGAAGTCAAAGTTGAACCTATTACCACACAGCTGGATGCGGTCACTGCTGGGTAAGTCTGAAATTGTGCAGCCTCATTCTCACACCATATGATCCAGGGTGCAAATGCTGCCTTGGGTAACGCTAGTTCACTTAACCTACTGCCCTACTTGTTGAATACTTTCTCAATTTTCCTATGTAGTTTAAAAGTGTCTAATAAAAATGTTTTACTTAATGTTTCCTCATATATAAGTCTCAAAGCTTAGATAATGGGAACCAGATGACAATAGCACATACAAGCATACTCATTTTATAGATATGAAGTAGCTTTTGGAAAAGAGATTGAATTCTTGCAAGTGGGATGGGTTTAATTACACCACAGACTTTGATCCTGTTCACAATTCCAGTGTGAATTTGGGCAAAACTTCACTGAAGTGATACGATTACAGGCAAAGGTAAAATAAGAAAAAGTGTTTCAAGATTCACAGCTGCAGCACAACATCTCTGAAGAAAGAAGATGCCATCAGATAGATGGCTAGAGCACCCATGTTGTGCCTGCGTGCCTGACTACCACCCTTATTCCCTGCAGCCTATACAGCAAGTACTCCAGTCTTGTAAATCCATTAGAGAACAACACTGTGGTATCAGTGCACAAGGAACAAGCCATTTAATAGCCTAGCTGTATACACCAATTTTAAACATGTTTTGTACCTTTGCCATCATACTAAACATTTAACCAACTTTGGATTCTTTTTCCCCAACACCATACACTGGATTTCACTTTCTGTAGCGTCAAATTAATGATACCAAATGTACTGTAGCAGCAGCACAGAAACACCTACATGAGGGAAAGGTCCTCCTGGCATCGGTAAGAACTGCCACCACTCCTTGTTCTCAAGGGCAACACACGGACACCCAGTTATAATGCCTGTTGCACTACTTACTCCCTTTCACAACCTACTGAACTTAAGGGCTGCTGTAAGCAGGGTTAATGAATTCCAATCATTTGCTTCATCTGTGTAACAGCAAACACTCACCTAGGATCCTACCTCCAAACAACACAGTGCAAAACCAGCACACATGGATGAGGATCTGCAGTTCGGAGTCTATAGGTCTGCTTGTCTTGGAAGTTGCTCAAGTGTAATCATCGCCTAACTTGATTTACAACAGGAGTGGCACCATTCTGTGTAAGGTCACGGTTAGCTGACATTCACCACAAAGGAATTTGCACACTGGACGAGACTAAATTCTACAAAGCTGAGCCTGTGAACTCTCCTGCTCATTACATACCATTGTTTGAATTCAAACATACAGCAGATCGTAGTTCCTTATGGGGAAGGCATAGATATTCACCTGTTCAGTCTCCTATTGCTATGCTCGACTTTGATATTAAATCATAGAAGATCAAAGTTTACCTTGGATTTGGGTCAGAAAAAGTCCGCAGAGAACTGAAATGGCACATATTCTGAATTTCATCTACATGTGACATTGCAAATAGAACACCTCAAAATGTACCGTATGCGGCCACACCGGGATTCTGATTTCTGACGTGAGTAACCGGTCAGTTATCCGAACAGCGTTACACAGTGGAAGGAGAAAAAAGCTTCCTGGAGGATCTGAAACGAAACCTCTCTGAACAGGACTGCCATTAGCACTACAGGTGAAGAAGCACCCTAGGACATACTCTCATATTAGCCAGGGAGGGGATGGTAGCTGCCATTCTGACACATGTCAGCATCAGCGTTGAGCAGGGAAGCAGTGATGCGGATACCAGCATGTGCTCCCACCACTGTTTGCTCTCACTGCATTTTACAGTTGGAGTCAATTGACAGTCACCACACGAGGGAATTCATGCTCTGGGCAAACCATTATCCTACTGAGGTGACCATGTGGAACTGCACAAGGAGGGTGGAACAGCACTTTACATGCTGTTACCGTAGTCGTGAAGAGATTGTTGGATGCTGCTTCCCTTCAGCAGCCTTGGGTTGCCTGAAAGTAGTTACCTAAAGGGAAGGAGCATGAAGCCGCTATTGCTTGTGAGCAAGGAAATGACATAAATAATAAAATAATTATAATATATATAAATAGAGAGAGAATATAAATATATGAAGAATAAATATAAATATATAAAGAGTAAAAAACAGAAATATTGACGAGTTTAAAACAACCTTTTTACACAGTATTCAAAAATCTGCTCAGGCTGCTTCTGCACATCCTTTTCAAGGCTCGGACAAAAACTTAAGAAAACAGTGCTTGTTATTTATACGTTGGCAATAAACCCCCAAATCTGGGCATTCTTTATCACTACGTGTCTCATATACAGATACTTTAAAGTTGTGCTGAATATTAAGTATCATAATTTGGAAGCACGGTAAAAAAATAACATCTGCTGTAACCTGAAATACCAGAAGTAGGCCTTTTCATTCTGTGCCAGTCAGCAAAATAAGAACATATGTGCAGAATGCATTTCACATACATGGCAATGACATTCACAAAATATTCAACTTACAGTTTCTCCTTTTGACCAGTTGTACTCTTGACCATTCATACGACTGCTTCCAATTATTCTAACAGTAACTCCTAAGCAAATTTAAGCAACTGACAAACAAGGCAAAAATGAGCAGCTATAGGGATATTTCACTGGTACTCTAGTAACATACCTGAGACTCTTTTAAGTCTTTTAGACAGCAATAGAGTTGATAAACTATTTATTAAACTGGTTTTATAAGTTTATGCCTCTGCTTAACTTCAGTACTGTAAATAATTCCATTTAAATAAGTTTCAGTGGTATCGCACAGAACAAGGAAGTTAAAGAGAGGCACAAATGTTTCCAGGGCCAGGGTTATAGCATGTGGATGCAAGTTGGAAGAAGAATGAGGAACTTCAGTGGTTTGTTTTTGTTTTTCTTTTTCTTTTTTTGTTTGCTTTTGTATCAGGGTTCTGCTGTATATTAGTGTTGTGGGGTGCTCCATGGAGCTACCCAACTACTATAGCAAGCCATCACAAAATTAAGAATAGAAAGAAACCTTCACCTCCAGGTTTTCTTGCTTTTGTCAGTTAATACTAGCAGCATGTGAACTTTAAAAGATATACTTAACATATTTCAGACCTGGGTTTTCTAAAGCCCACGTGATATTCAGAAAGCCATGTGCTCGTTGTCTCAGAGAACATGCTCACCGTGTTCTGTGGAGGAAGCACGAGCACAGCAGAGAACACGGTGAGCAACTGAGCACGTCAAGTTCCTCCATGAATCTGTGTAAAATATTTTTCTCTAAAATAAAAAAGTAAGAGATACAACAGGGAGAAAAATAAAACTATGTGCTGCTTATGGCAAGTAACTTTAACTCCCCATTGTTCAGTTTACAAAATATTTCTTCAGTTGTTTGGAAAATACTTACTCCATTGGCCATAATCCCAGAAGTTGTTTAGCAATGGCCGTTGGACTACACCTAAAACTCTAGCTTGATCTCTTCAGTCTTGTGCCTCAACATTCATTTTTTAGTATCCAACTCATAGTTTTGTATCTCTTAGGCAGACGTGAGGTTTTAAGTAAGAAGTTATTGACAAAGGCTTGAGAAATAGAAGCAAACATGGGGCCCAGGCCTCGCCCCCTCCTGCCTCAGGGGCTCCCAGGCCCCACAGACACCCAGGGAAGAGCCGGGGACAGCCTGGAGCATAAAAGAGGACCGCAAGGGCCAGCATCCTGCCTCAGCTTTTCTTCCTGAAGCAACTTTAACAAGCTCCTTCAGTGCTGACCTGAGGGGAGAGGTGAAAGGCCCCTTGATGCCCAAAGGATCTATGAAGTGAGGCAGAACTGACCAAACCATGAAGTCTTCAAGTTCTCCAGCTCTTCCCTAAAGTCTGCCTTGCCCAGCCATCACCAGGCAGCCCCAGGGACACCTAGGGACAGATCCAGGGCACACAGGGCTACAAACCCACTGAGCTACAGCCCAGCCCTAAGGCCCAGCAGCCCCTCAGAGCCCAGCTTAAATGGTGCCCAAGCCATGGGCGGTGAGGGCCAGCTGGGCCTGCTCAGGCCATGGCAGCACCATGCAGTTGCGTGGCACCACATAGCCCACATACACCCTTCTTTTTCCCATGTTCCAGTGGCCCAGTACAGTCTGTGAAGAGATATTGATCTTTACTGGTGTTTGAAATCTGGCCTAATCCATAGTTACCCCTTACAACATCTCCCATCAACATAGCAGTGAAAAGGGGACGCAGCAGACGTTCCTCTCTGAGAGGAGTTGGTGAAAGAGACAGAGATATGATTCAAGAGTGCTTCATTTCCTACTTTCTGCCACTGTGAAGCTTTTGTTTTATCCTAAAGAAGGGACAAGTTCACCAAAAAAAAAAAAAAAAGGACAATAAAGGTTGTGTGAGGAAAGCAGCTGGGAATAAGGTATATTCAGTTGTGGGATTTATACCTGGTAAGGCGTCTGTCATTAACAAACACGTGTTGTGCTGATGAGACTGCCTGTGGGATCATGCACAGACTTTAGTTGTGCAAAATTATACAAAAGAAACAGCAATGCTCAAATATACTAAAAAAAAAAAAAAAAAAAAAAAAAAAAGAAACTGGAGGATTTGACCTACTTGAAGTAAAAAGTATTCGCAATAAAATGTTTAATGTCAAAACTCTTCAGAGGCTAAAAAGAGAGGCCCCTTAAGTCTAGTTACTGGAGAATCTACTTCCAAAAATCATTTTTCACTGCTACTTTTCTGTCCTAAAATACAACAACAACAACAACAACAACAACAACAAATATATATATATATATAAATTAATCAAAACAAACAAAAAAAACTTTGGACATTTTTAGAACTGTTCTGAAGTGAATCTGAGTTCCATATAGGTCTTATTTTTTCTCTGTTTTGAAATAGGTTCAAGGACAAAACCAAACTTTCGAGGCTTCTACATTTAGACTGTTGCATTTGTAATGCAATAGGACAAAAAGACGTCAGGATCTGGATGCTATTTATAAATGATCTGAGCACTCCAAGCTATATAGTCTTCTAATGCCTCTGTTTTAGCAGTAAGTTGTGATTTTGAGAGCTTGTTGAATTGAGTCCATCCACAACAACAGCAGTGGTTTTAAATTAGAAACACTAATTTCTGATTACTGTGTATGTTTAGTGTCATGTTACTGTGACAGGTTAAATAGCAGAAGAAATCTACTCACTTGGAACAATTCTATTATTGCTGTACTTAGAAAGCACTCCTGGGTAGATGTTAACCTCTCTCTAATAGTTCATAAAGAACAGCAGCATTTATAACTTCTTAATTTGTTCCAGCATGATTCACAAAAAATGTATCTGTCCAAGGGTTTGATTATTAAGAAAAGCTTTGACCAAATAGGGTAAAAAATTACATCAGCTAATATAGTTAAGGCTTATCCATGTACAGGAAACAAGGCATCTTCAAATAAAAAAGCAGAAAGAAAGCAGTAGTTTCTTTAAGACTGATATTCAGAGCTTCAATGGTGCAGCATTTTATATCAAATATGCTAGCAGGCCCATAAAAGGCATGCAGTCCCATTTACCTTTCTTTTCAAAAGCCTACTTCTTATCAAGTCAAATAATACTGCAGTGGAAAACTAAAAAATAAAATGTGAGGTATAGTCTATCACTTGCGGCTGCAGCCTGACCAGTAATTATATGAGTATCTTTGCAGATGAAAAATATTCATCTCTGAGTTGCCAAGTTGGTTGCTTTCTAAACTTATCTTACCTCCACTGCTGACATGACATGCATGTCTCCATATATATTTGTTTGGTAAATTTAATTAGCAGCTATATCATATTAAGATACAATATTAATATATAGTTGGTGTTCTTCGTTTTCCTGATGACAAATTTTATTTTACTGGTGTTAGGTAACATTTTGTCATTTTGCTTAAATAATTATTCCTGAAAAATTCTTGTTACAGATTGTTCCCTATTGCATCTCAGTCATAGGATCAACTTATATGTGGTCACAGAAGGCTACTTGGTCACTTCCACTCTGGTAAGTCCAGACTCCAAAAGAAAATTGGTGAAATCAGCTTTCATAGGATGATAAGTTACCACATTTCTGTCAGTGACTGCTTATATTTGTAGTTTGATAACCATTCCATAGATTGTTCCTTCCTTTATTATTTATTTGTTCTGTGCATGAGTCTCACAGATTCAAAGTACTTTGCATCTGGTCAGACTCAGAAATCTATAATAAAGCATGTAACTGAGGTGCAAAAGGGAAACATATCTACCTTTTATTTGCTAGCACTAATATAATTATTGTCAGTATTTTTATCCTTAGTGTGCTAAGTCCAATTTGAAAAGAGGGCAAACCAGAAAATAACACTGATTTTTGTCAAGCTAAATTAGGCCTTTAGTCTAGCTCTCTGTTTCTAGCAGTAGCAAATACAAAAATTTCAAAGGATGCTTGCTTGAAATCCCATTTCCAAAAACAGAAGCACACTTGATCCAGAACTGAGTGCAGCCAAGAAGCTATCATTTCCAATATTTATCATATTAGTAAAAATAGAATTGAATGCATTTAATGTCATTTGTTATGATTAAAACTATTTGCAGTGTGGAACACTCTTACAGAAACATGCAAGCCATGAATTCAATGATTGCAGTAAGTTTGATTTTCTAGATACTACAGGAAAAGCTAGCAAAATAATCTGTGCACATAGATGTTTCAAGGACTACTGTTTTTTGGTCCAAAGCTATGAAAAAGAAAAAGAGTACGAAAATACAAAATCATAACCTAAAAACTGCTTTGGAAAAAATGTCTTCCTTCAGAGAAGCAACAAGACAGAAATTATGACAACTGATTTTGCTCAAATGTGTAAGCCTGGAGAGTTGCTTCCTATAGGTTTGAATGACTTAAATAGATATGAAAGTACTGGTTATCTGAAGGCAAGACAAGGATATGTATCTAGGTATGTGTCGAGATGAGTCTGTGTCAAGTGAGAAGCGCAGAAGAATTGTTCAACATTGCAGAATAACTGAATAAAGTCTCCAACACTATAGTAGCTTCTGGAAATTCCAGTAGTATAATTTGTGTCCTGTATTTGGGTGAAGGAGAAAGAAATATTTTGAAGTCAATTTAATGCATGTGCCAGGTGCTTGGATTAGCAGCTCTGAAGAATGAAATCCAAAGCAGAGAGCGGCATGGCTGTCCTATACATTCTGTCTTGTTCTGAAGGTTATGCTTTCTTTAGAGACAAGAGCGTAATTTAGTCTCTATGTTCATTCAGCTCCTGGCTCTAAGCCCGTGGAATCAGGGAGACAATATTCACCAATTTCAGTCCGCTTTGGTGTCAGCCTTCTGTCATTTGACCTGGTCCTGCAAACCTTTTCTCTGGCAAATAATTCTTAGTCAGATGTTCTAGGACTGCACAAATTGGTTTCTATTTCAAGACCAGGAGTGCAAAGAAATGCTGCATCTAGATGTATCCACTAGAAAGAACCCCAACATATTTCTCACTTCTGACAAGTGAAAACCTAGGTTTGTCTTGCATTCTCTCAAATCTTGTCTGAAATTATTCCTTACTTTTCTTTCTTGTATAATGCTGCCTTTTCAACATTTACTTGTAGTGCAGGAAACAGATACATGTGTTCTTACTTTGTAAAAAATCTTAGATTGCCTAATGCAGCTACTTGCACCAATCAGAGCACTACGTGCAGGATCATCTCCAAACAAACAATAGCATTGTTAAGAAAAGCAAACCTTACTATCACTAATCAGACAGGGAAACATAAAATTGTCCTGGTTGCAGTTCAATCTGTGACAATTTTACCATTGACTTAAGTGGAGCTTGTATTTCACCAGGAGTATTTAATTATTATTTTTTTTTAATTTGAATCAGAATAAAAAAGCAGCACATGGACAATAATTTAGACTAGAAATATGTCTGTAAGTACAAAATTGGGGGAGAAGGAATCCAACTTATTAAAGAATGCAGTGATTTACAAAAGAAAAATTATAGTACATCAGTTTTCTCATGGCCCTAAACATCAACAACTTCTTTACCAATTTTAATAATGAATGTTTGTAAAATTTTCCTGTGGACAACAAGGGGAAACCACATTATGGCTGTGATATGAATAATCACCTTCCTACATTTCCTTTCTTTCTGCAGCAATAAATACACATAAGGCTTGGTTTAAGAATTTCACAATATACTTAAATTTCTGATCAAGCTGATTTGAATTAAGTCCTCCATGCTAACATTTTTCAATAGAACTTTACAACAGACTATAAAAGTGTTGTTTAAACAATACTTCCCATAATTGCCACCAATAAATGATACCTTTTTATTGCCGTTAGAACACTCTTGGTTACCAGTTTCCAGAGGTCGCTGCAGTAATCTGTACGTAACTTTGTGTTATGTTGTTAATAACTGTATGGTTTTCTTTTTAGAATTCAGAAACTGAAAGAGTTTAAGAAAACATGCAAAATGCTGAGGATACACGTAAGTGAAATATTTAATGTCCATCATTCATAAAAGTTACATTGTTTACATA
The DNA here is from genome assembly GCF_964211825.1 of Aythya ferina. Classification (NCBI taxonomy): domain Eukaryota; kingdom Metazoa; phylum Chordata; class Aves; order Anseriformes; family Anatidae; genus Aythya; species Aythya ferina. The sequence continues at coordinate 8,222,536 of NC_140304.1, forward strand.
GGGTTCATTAGTATATAATAAAAATGTCATCTTAATGAAAGATTTTCTGGCAAGTCTTTTATATGTTAATTTGTTTAACATATGCTTTGGCTATACAGCTAAATAGGAATATATTTTAAAAAATCTTTCTGCAAATAGTTGCTTAACAGTTACAAAACCTCATTACTAATAATTGGTTATTTTTACACTTGCTTGTCAGCTTGTAAAAATCATCTGCGATTTGGACTGGGAATCTTAGGAGCATCTATTTGTTACGTACTTGCTCATTGCATAGTGACCATGTAAACAGCTCAGGGAACCACAAATCATATCCATGTATTCTGAAAGTCATTGAAAATTTTACATACTGCTTATGTTATCTTATATTGATGAAGAATTTGGGGATTATTTTATTGTTGATGCTGATGGGAATTTTTTAAAAACATGTCAGTTTTATACAACAAGTTAAAAAACTAAAAAGTAAACACCAAATGAAATAGTTTTATGCTGTGCAACAGTATTGCTACCTCATTCTTTTTGATTTTATATATATAACATATTGGAACTGCACTGTACTGCTTCTTTTCAAAAGAAAAGTTTAAATTAGTTGGAACAATTAGCTATGTGTTTACATAAAGTTAACTATGTTTGCATCAAATAAAATGTTTATTAATGAAAGCTATTATACAAGAAACATCAAAGAGAAATTCATCATACAGAAATGTACACTATATGTGACAGATGGAAAAGTGCATGCAGATTTGTCTTGTTTTTTTTTTTTAAAAAAAAAAAAAAGAATTCAGAAACAATAGTACTAAGGTTACTGGGTTTTGCTTCCTATGATCTTGAATGAGTGAAAAGTTCTCTTTGAATTTACAAAAATCCATTTAACAGATATGACTAGTACACATTAGCAAGCAAGTGGAATGAATGCACTCAGATTTTATTTTACAGGTACTTGTGCTTGACAAATGTGATATTTTGAAAGAAAAGTTTTCTTCAAATATGGGCCGGGTAGATTGCTGCCAGGTTGCTCTGGTTTTATACATAGTTTCTCTAAGTTTGTTTTTAATACCACACAATTTGTTGAAGCCTTCAGTTGTGTTAATTAGACACCATAAAATAACATATGTTTTGTTAACATTCAGGAAATGACATCAAGTCTTTTATTTTTATTTTTTGGCTCAATAGATTTTTAAATGTATGATTATCATAACCTAATATTGTCTTTGTCTTCACTGCAGTGGATTTCCGATCAAACTTTTCCCCTTCTTTTAATACTTTAGGGAATTTTCAAACGTCGGGATGTTTGGCTGTAATGCCCCATGATTTGTTCTCCCTGAAAGAAATCATAGTGACAATTTATTAAACTACAGAGCAACCTGGCTTTTCGGGGTCTGCAATTCTATTTTGTGTTCAATATACCTAGCATTAAATCTTGATTCATTTCATCATATTATTTAGGTTATATTTGTCATGCAATAACTTTAGCTACTAGTTCTCTGGCTTTTTTAGAAGTCTACAACAGGGTTTCAATATCAAATCAGTGGGGCATTACTTTGCATGTTCAAAAAGGGGGGTTAAGAGGCTAAAATCTAAATTGCACCAGCAGTAGCATACACATTGACTATGAAGAAATTGAAAACCTAAGAAGGAACCGTATTTTAGAATATTTAAAAGGGCGTGTTTCCATGTTTAATACCAATTGTTCACAGAGACCGTAAAAGCAAAGAGACACACTGGAACATGGAGGCTTTAAATTAAAACAAAATAATAATAATAATAATAATTAAAAAATAAAAATAAAAAACTGATGGGAAATAATACTCCTTAGATTCAAAATGGTTTATTCACACAAATTTAATAGGATATATCACAATTGTTTGGTCCATAAATATTTAGGGGAAATAGTTTCTATACAATGCATTTATCAATAAACAAAGAAACATGGACAATTTTGCTAGACCACTTACTGTACTATAAACACGAAGCTCAATATATAAGATTATTGGATTTATCAACTATATCTGAAAGAGTGCACAACTGCTTTCTATGACATGTTTGTCCCCTCTAACAGGATACACCATAAAAAGAGTTTCAGAAATAAGAGGTAAAACAGTACAAAACTAGTGAGGTGTCAAAAGGGCTTAAAACAGTTAATTTAACAAACAACACATATATCCTGATTTTTCACAAACTTACTCCCAAGGTATATCATAAGGCACATAGTAGAACTGAGTTTTAATTAGTCTACTTAATAAAGTAGATCTCTAGTACCATATATTGTTCTGTCAAAGAACAAAATTTATAAGTATCAATATTTTTTACCTGTAAAAGTGTATTAATAAAGATCTCAGCCTTACCAAGGTTGTTTGGTCTGGTTAGTGGTAAATGCCCATAAGATAATAGAAATAGGAAAAGTCAAGATTTAATATCCTTAGAAGATGATAACCATACTTGCTAAATATATAATGGCAAACACACCTTTCTTCTATTACAGTGTTAACATCTCTTCCATCATCTTTTTTTTTTAAAAATAAGCTACTTTTCTGTGCTAATTTTCTAAAAACCCTGAGCAAAAATTACAATAATGCACTTTAATGTGGGCAGTGAACTGTCAATATGTAACCACACATTTATACAGCCAAAAAGGACACCTTTAAAATATATTAAATAGCCACTTTGACCACCAAAAAGGAGATTTGATGGTGTCTAAAAAGTGGGGTATATGTGCAAAGTTATTCTTAACAATCCACTAAAAGCAAGACATAGATCTTGACTGTTTTTTGTTCGTTTTGTTTCTGAGACTCTCCACAATCTAATTGGTGTTCAACTACAATAAAAGGATACAAATGAACATTCACCACTGCCCAGACCATTCAGACTTTTAGCTTAAATAAAATTAAAAAGAGAAAGATCACTATTGTAAACTAAGAAATGTATTCAGATCAGCATCCACAAGGCTTCTGAGTTTATCTCTTTTAAAATCATTCACTGCCAATTCCCAATTTTGTAAGAATTCTTGCTAACATTTTTTTTTCCGTTTATACAAAGTTTAAAAAGTTAAAGCATATGTTAAAGATAGTAGTGAACTAAAGGTTTTAAGTTCCTGTGTTAAACAAAGAATCTGATACAATCTCAGGAAACATCTAAAGTAAATTCAAAATAGCAATGAGTAAATTGTACTAAAATCATATTCCTTAAACGTCTTAAGAAATTATATTTTGCTTATTTCCATTTTCCCTGAAAAAGTGTGATTTATCAAAAACTGGTTTTAACAGTACGTGTGCGTATGCGTCCTTGGAAATCATTTTTGTGCTCACTAAAGAGGCTGTTTGCTTTAATAGCATGGCATCGAGGCCGTGTAGCAAACTGCATTCTTTTTCTTTAATTCCAAATCAGTGCTGTGTGACCGATTGCAGAGAAAAATAATAAAAAAAAAAACCCTCCCTGTGCAATTCCTCAGATCAGTGGGACTCCCAGCCTGAGCTGTCACTCTGCTGTTATTACTTTAATACTGCCCTTAGAGCAGTGAGCTCACTCTGGAGGGTGTTCCCCGCATCTTGCCTCCTGCCCGAACAGACGGCGAAGGCAGAGACTCGCAGCGGCACCCCCATGCGCGGGCTGGGGCTCGCTCTGCAGCCCCCCACCAGCTTTCAGCGGTGTCCGAGGACGTCCCAGCTGGGTGAAGAGCTGTCGGAGCGGTGTTTGGCTGTCCCAGTGAGACTCCCCAGTGCTCAGTGGGGTCAGGCTTGTGACCGATGCGTAAGCAAAAAGCACTGGGACTTGCGGTCTGACTAGTCCAGTGATTAACTTAATTTGTTTTGCATTTGTTTCTCTACACTTAAAAAAGAAATCATACAAAATTTGTAGATGCATTATAAAAATAAAATGAAATTTTGTGTTCTTAAATGCCAGGAGTGAACAAACAATCCTGAAGCAGCATTCTTTTGGCTATAATTAAACTGATTTTTGTCTGGTTATCAAGGAGGGAAAAGAAACTTCTGTTTTTGTTGTTAGTTTGTTTTTGTTTTTGCTGTAGTAGTAGTAGTAATCTTTTTTTCAAGATTCTGGAAATAAGTAACATACAATTTTAAGAGGCACTTATTGGAATGATTCATAACCTTCTCCTCAGTTGTCTGATGAATTAAAAAAATTTGAGTACAATTTATCAACAATAAATCTTCATTTATTATAGCAACATATTACTTCAAACTCATTTGCCAAGTGGCTGCAGATGCTACACATCAAGCTGTTTATTTTCCCAAATATTTTGTGGGTTTGTTATTTTGTATTTTTTTTTAAAAAAAAAAAAAGGCTTGAAATTAATAAAAATTATAATAATTATAATAATAATAATAATAAAGAAGAAGAGTAAGATTTAAAATAAAAAAAAAAAAAAAAAAAAAGGAAATGTTAGAAAAGGTTTGTTAAGGTAGTTTGTGAGGGGCTCCCGGATTCGTGGCTGTCCAAGTTAGAGGTCACTGATGTCACTACAGTGATAGTGGGATTGGTCAGGTCTGTTAAAGTGGTCGCAGTGCCGGGTGGAGTGAGTGCGCCGCTGTCTGCTGAGGGCGGTGCCGGAAGCGAGGTGCCATCAGCTTTATCGACACCCCCATTCTCCTGCCGCAAAAGGTTCCTTCTGAATTTGGCTCTCGCGTTTTGAAACCAAACCTGCAAACCAATCCCAATTGATTTCTTTACCGATGCTTGTTTGTGTTTGTTTGTCTTTGTTCTTGCTTTTACGCAATTGTCCTGCCGATTGATTTGTGTGGCCAGTCGCCCAAGTCGCTCTACAGCTTCGCTCGCTACTGGTGGTCCTGACTACAACACGCGGGAGGGCCCGGCGCCACGGCGCTCGCTGCAACGCGGCGGCCCAGCCTGCAGACCTCGAGGGGCAGCCTTGGAAAAAACCTGCTCGCTCACGCACCCAAGGGGAGCGACTTCTGGATGGCCACATGGTGTTCCCTCGGGCTGGAAAGGTTTGGGGTCAAGACTCACAACAGAGATCGAGGCAAAGGGTGAATGAGCAGATTTTTGCCAAGGCTTGGAATTTATCTCGATCCTTTTAAAAGGCTGATGAGGAAGGGAGGGAGGGGTGATTACACCATCCCTGCATACAGGTTGTTGATACGGGTCACCTAGTCTTTCTGTTCCGTAAGGTTCACTGGAAATGCTTTAGGTGGTATGTAACACAGACGAGCAATCGCCGCTAATAGATTCTCCTTCTACCTCGATCACTGCCCTTCTTTGGCACCCTGCATGTAACACATCCCTCGCTTTAACTTCGCTGAGCTAGCACGCACCTTTATGGGGATTTTTATTAACGTTGTCTGCTGGGCGCTTTCGCAGAGAGGTAACTTTTTACTACAGAGGCCCTTAGTGATTACAGGGAACAGGCTGGTCCTGGAGATCACAGCGGTCAAAGCTTCCCTCCTGTGTACCGGGGCATCGGCTCACTGAGGGGCCACATTCACTGCGGCACAGGAGCCCAAAGGCTTCACCCAGTGTGTGTAAAACAAGAAGGTTCGCTACCTCTATCCTTAGTGAGGCCACCACAAATTGACTACAGATTCCAGGGTATCTCCTGAGTTGGTAGGCTGTGGAGGCTGTTTCCTCATCTCGAGGATGCAACTACTTACAAATGACGTTGCAGTGTTTGGCTGCCTTTGGGTGATAAGGCACGTATTTGGCACTCCTGCTGTGTAACACCTCACCCCTCTGAAAACCCACTAGGGACGCAGCTAACAGAAGTATTTGTATATATATTGCTCTCGTTACGCATACGGGAAATGCTATCGGCTGGCGGGGGTAGGGGAAAATGCTGGCAAGCCTGTGATGGTGGCTGCTTACCTGCAGAACTCTCTTGGTCAGGCCTGTTTTCTGGGCAAGCTGCTTGAGGTCCTTGGCATCTGGGTTGTGGTTGATAGCAAAGTAGGACTTCATGGTACGAAGCTGGTGGTGTTTGAAGGAGGTGCGCATGCGCTTTGTCTTCTGGGATGGGGGATAAGGCTGCTGGTCTCTGTCCAGGTGATCTGCCTCATTCTCGTTACAACCTGGGCAATGGACAAAGGAAACGAGGAGTTAGTGGCCATGCCCCACGCAGGATAAATGAAACAAGGCAAAAATCGTCACGCGTGTACTATTTGGAAGGAAGGAAGCAAGCAAGAAAGAGAGGAAGGAAGAGCTATCGTGGTGCAAGAATAAGTACAGATGTGATAATTAAATGAGACAAAAAAAAAAGATCAAGAAGATGACCTTTTCCTATTCTTAAAACACGCTATGTCTCCCAGGCCTTTACCTACTAAGGGCAGACTTAGGAAGTTCTCTCTCCTTTGGCATTTATTTTCAAACAAGTCTTTTCCCTGTGGTGATGGTTTTGCTTTGGGCATCCACAGAGTCATTTGAAATCTCATTCAGATTTTGAAATCTCACTCACTGAAACACTCTTAGCTCGCAAGGAGAATAAAGGTCAAGCCAGCATTCTGAGTGTTCCTGAGCTTTCCCCCAAATCACAAGCACCTATAAAAAAAGATGTGCAGTGGGAAACTTTGTTATGACAGTTGATCAGGAAAGCATAAAATCTGGACTTTTTTTGCTGCTAAAATGAATGTTTTTGGGCTCTGCCTGGGAGTTCATGTGAACTGCTCAGAGACTTTGCTCCATAAAGCATCTCCAGAAAGTGGCTGCACTGGGGCTTGATTCAGGCCCTCGGTCTCAGTCCCGATCTGCAGTAGCTCTTCGCTGGTCCTGATCTGTGACATTTCTACAAGCAAACAAGCAGCGGCTCCAAAGCGTAAGAGTTTCCCTGATTTCTCTGACTCAGGATTTTCAAAGTGTCTCTAAAAGGTGACTTTGTTCCAGATTACACTTTTATGGGTGTGACTTGCACACTAGAGTTGCAGCTATTCAGGGACCGTGGCATCCTGTATTTTTCTTTTTGGCTTAAAAGCAATTGGGTTACTTTCAGGATCCCATTTTGTAAAGATAGCTCAGTCACACAGGAGAGAATTGATGATGTAATCACGGTAGAGCATATTAATTAAAGAACAGCTTTAAAGAACAGCTAATTAAAAATATTTCCGAATGTGTGTAAACTAGATCAAGTTTCATTAGTTGCTCATTTGAATTTCTGAACTGCTCTCAAATAGTGGATTATTTACTAGGCCAAGTAGCTCCCGGTTTCTCCAAAAAGAGAGGAGAGAAGGAGAGAAATCGCACAATACAGAGGCTGATGTTGACAGTGCTAAAAACAGAGGCAAAACAACTTGAAACCAGGAGAAAATAAAAAGCTTCTTGAAGGTGCTTTCTCTTTTGAATTATAAGAGGAGTCAACAAGAACAGATGCTGGTAAGACAACACTTTGACAGAAAATCAGGTGAATAGTTAATTATAGCTAGGTTTGCTTCTGGGCTTGGTAGGAAGTATATGAGCACTTTCAAACAAAGTGAGCTGACACTTCTGAAAATATCAGGGGTTGAAATTTGCCTCAGAAACAATTTCAGACCAGATTTGGATTGTATTTACTCCTTGTTTTCACAAGCATTCACACTGCCTTCAGTCAAGGCGTGTGGGCAGTAACTCGCACGCTGACATAAATCTGATTACCAGAATTCAATCCTTGAGTTTCACTTCAGACAGTTGCAAGCTGCTTGTTTGTTTGCTTTCCTGTTCTTCCCCTCGGATCGCTCACGTTTGCAGCAGCAAAGCGAACTTCCTCGGGCTCCTCTGTCCTGCTCTCTGCCTTCGGTTCTGTGGGCTGCTTTTTGTCCCTGATTGACTTGGGCTTTCATTTTCACCAGAAAACGGGAACGGGGCTCACAGCATCCTCGGACAAGCCTAGCTAATGCAGTGATAAGAGCAGGCTCTGTTTTCCACGGGTGGCGCAGCGCTGCGTGGCTTTGCCGCGCTGTGTGCGGAGCTTTACGCTGCTGCCCGGGAAGCAGGGGGAAGCGAAAAATCGGGCAAGACGTCGTTGCTCATTTCATTGCCACAGGATCACGGGGCTGTGAATTTAATTTTGCTTTGGAAAGAGCTACAACAGTTTGCTTTTTATTGCCAAGAATTTTTCACATGTATACTGTGAAATAAAGTAAACAGCTCTTTCAGCAACAGCTGTGTAAAATATTTTCCTAGGGAAATCTTCTTCAGCATCTCATTTCTATATCCTGTGGGCTGTAAGTCAACACGGTTTCCCTCAAAATACATATTAATTCTGTGATATAAGAGGTAATATAGAGAAAGCTTTGAATGTTTTAAGTACTTTTGAATACTTTCTCCCATTTTTTTCACGTTGCTTCCAGGCACTTCACCGGTAGGAACGGCTTTTACCTCGGATCATTTCGAGTTATTTATCGTTGCGTTCCCACTTTACAGCCGGGGAGCTGCGAGGCAGCGAGCAAAGCGCTGACCAGAGCAGAGCAGAGCAGAGCAGAGCAGAGCAGAGCAGAGGGAGGCTGCTGTGGCTCCGGAGGCAGAATCCGGTCCCTTCTGGCCCCGAGCTGCGCTCCCCGGGACAAAAGGAGCTCGGGGCCGGGGGCGCTGGCACACACACGCGTTTTTACGCGCGGCCGGCTGGGGACGGCGGCTCGGTGGCACTGACCCGAGCCCGGCTCTCTCCCCCGATGGGAAACTCTCTCCACATCGCCCTGGACAACCCGGGCTTCCCCTTCCCCTCCGGGTGTTAGCGGGGGGGCTCTGAACAAACCGGGGGCGACGGGAGCGAGCCTTTGGTGGCCGCCCCTAGGGACCCGCCCGGCCGCGGGGAGGCTGCGCCGCGCCGGGGGCTGCGGGGAGCGGGGGCTCGGCCGGGTCGGGCCGGGCCATAGGGGGCTGCGAGCCGGGCCGGGGGACGCAGGAGCCGCCCCCAGCACCCCGGGGTGCGGGGCTGAGCCCCTGTCCCTGCGGGGCCGTGCCCGGCGGCCGCCCGCCCGCTGGAAGCGGTGCCCTGCTCGGCCCCGCGGGGCCGGGGCCGCCAATTGTTGGGAGACTTTCGTGTTTCGGGAGAAACGGTTTCGGCTCCCGCTGCTCGTTTCGGGACGGGCAGAGCCTCCTGTTCCTCCCCCTGCAGCCGGAGCGCGGAGGGGCGGTGGGCTGCAGTCGTTTGCGCCGGTTGCGCGGTTTGGCTGCAAGCTGTGTTTTGTCGAGAGCGTGTGTCAGCGCTGGACATGGCTCGGTAATGCCTTAAACGACTAAATAAAAGCGTTACGGCCCTACCGGGTCACGGTTCTCGGCCAGCTAGAGCGAGTCCAAAGCATCAGATTAAAGCGGCTTGTTTGTTTGTTTGTTCTGTTTTTAATTCTGCGAGATCTCGATGAAGTGAGCTACATTTTTATCGTGAGCAGTGGTTTTTAATCCCATTTTGGAGTCGGCGAAACAACTTACATCCCCCGCTGGTGTAACGCAGGAGACTTTTAGGACTGGCGCACGAAAACTCTGACAGCGCCTGCAAATAGTGCCTCTCGCGAGTCCTGACCCGAAGCTTAGGGGCTGTTTCGTCATATCCACAGCTTTTCGTTTTTCCCTAATTTCCCAACCTAATCCTGACGAGAAGCTGTCCCTAAATATTTCTGTTTAAGGGGGATTTTTAGGGGATGTGGGTGAGAGGGGGGGAACCGGAGGCATAGGCGCCCCTCCACCCCCTCAGCAGCCGGGACTGAGCGAGCCCTGGCTGTGCTACAGGTCCCCTTTTCTTTAGCAGCTTTCAGCACTGATTGGAAACCGCTCCGGAGCCAGGGATTCCGATGTCATCTTCAATTAACAAGGAACAATTAGCGCCGTGATTGCCCTGGCTCCGAGGCCCGCGGCTCGGAGGAGATGCAGCAGCTCCCGGCCCGCCAGGAGGAGCCGCGCAGGGGCCCCCAGTGGCAGCGAGCGGCTTTGGGGCGGAGGGAGGCAGGGAAGGAGGCAGGGAAGGAGGCAGGGAAGGAGGCCGGGAGGCCGCAGCTCGCTCGCGTCCCTCTCCCTGCGCTCTCTGCAAGCATTTTGGGGTCGGGAGCTGGGTAATGGGGCTTAACCCTCGCCGCTTTCTTCTCCCGCCTGGTGAACCCCCGCCTGAAGCGCCCCGCCGCCGGCCGCCAGCACTGTCTCTAGACACGGCTTGGGGACTTCAAGTGGCTGGAGGTAGGGGGATTTAAGGCAGAGCACCACCCGCTCCCTGCCTCCCCTTAAGAGAGCAGAGCCCGTTCTCGTTAATTACATTTGTTAAGGCTTAGTTGCAGGGAACAGCATTTATTCGTTGGCCTCTTGTGCAGCTCGGATGTTTATGTGCCAGTAAAACGGGACTGTTAGCCCGAAGAGTTCATTGCTACGGGTTGCCTATCTTTATTGAGTGCGTGCATACTCCATTGACGCCGTAGGAGCCGTGCACTGCCTTTTCTCTACAATTATTTTTTTTTGCTGATCCTTTTGGGTGCTTTTAATTTGAGGTCTGAATGAAGAAGTGGTTTTTGTTCGTAAAATACAGATAACGGCACCGCTACCTCTGAAGTTCCTATGGAGAAAGAACTCCGCGGTGTTTGTCAGGGATTTGTTTTGGTTTGGTTTTGTCTTTACCCTGGGAAGTGGCTAAGTTTGGGTGCTTGACATTAATAGGCAAAGACAGCCCTCGAGGAGGGCTGCTGCTAGCTTCCCCGCAAACCCTGCAGCCCTCCGAGGGCTGCTTGTCTGATTGCCCAGTGCTGCAGCAAGATTTGGCCTGCCCGGGTCCCTCACGCACTGCCTAGCCCAGGGGAAGCCCGAGCGAGCTCTCTGCGGAGGGGCAGGGGAGCTCCGTGTGTGTTTCCCACCTGAGTTGTAGTTGACGATGTCCACTCCTAGGGCAGGGCTCTTTCTTTTCCTGGGCCTCCCCTTCTGGACCGTGCCGGTGCCGTTGAAGTAAGGCAGCGCCAGCCCTCCGCTCTTGGCCGCCAGCTCGGTGTAGCTCAGCTGAGGGGGGTATTCTCCTTGCAAAAGGGACTCGAAGTGGGCCCTGCAGTAAACCAGGTTGTCCTTCATGCCAAAGTGATCGCCCGTGGTCAGAGTCTTGTTGCAGGTGGTGCAGGTGAAGCAGCTCAGGTGATACACCGACTCCCTGGCTCTCATGACCATTTCAGAGGCCGAGATCCCAAGGTGGCAGCGGGCACATCTCTGCACGGAGAACCTTCTGAGGGAAACGGAGAAGTGGGCATCAACGAGGCAAGCAGGGGAAGGCCGCCCCCGCCGCTGCCCACCCGCCTCCTTCCCGGCCGGGGGGGCGGCGGGGAGCCCCCGGCCCCGGCCCGGGCTGCTGGGACCAGCGCCTGGGGACATTTTCCGCCGGGTGGCCCCGTCCCCTTGGGCGTGCAGAAGCTGCCCCGCCGCCAGTGAGCGCAGACAGGGGCGGGTGGGACCCCTGAAAGCTCCCCCTGCTTTTAGGGCCGAGGAAGGGGCTGCTCGGGTCCCGAGCGGCGGAAAAACCGGCAGGCAGCGGGCAGGGGGAAACTTTGGTTGGCTCCCGGCTGCCTTCGCCGGGGGCTACCCCAGGGCAGCGGGACAGCCGAGGCACGGCTCCTGTGGGGCTCGTGTGCCCCACACGAGCCACCCCCCCGGCCACCCGTTTGGGGTCGGCACGGGGGAGGCTGCAGGGAGGGGACAGGGACATGCGGTCAGGGAACCGGCGGCCGCAAAAAGCCGCCCTTGCAAGCCCGTGTGGAATTAAAGCGCGTTTCGCGTGGCAATGCCTTGTGAGGGGCTGCGGTTTTGCTTGCTGTACCTGTAGTAATCCTCCTTGCAGTAAATACTGCCGTCCTTGGCAAAGCAGGTGAGCTCTGACTCCAAAGCCAGTTTACATTCACAGCACTTAAGACACCTGAGGTGCCACTGTTTGTCCACAGCCAGCAGGTAATATCTGTCGGAGATCTTCCCTCCGCAGCCGGCGCACAGAGCGGGCTTCTCGGGGCTCAGGGGGGGCATGTTCTGCAAGACAACCGCGACCACGGGTCACACGGGGCTGGGACGCTCCCCGCGACCCCCCAGCACCGCCACCGGGCTTCGGCTGCCGGCTGCACCCCGCTATCCGCCCCCCCAACAGCCTCACGGCTTTGGGACATGTGGAGGCGACTGCTTAGGCCTCGGCAAGGGAAGCAGAGCCGGTTCTTCTCCGGGTTTGGCAAGTTACATCTGGAGCTTCCCCGTCGCTCTTGCCCGTGGATCGGGGCGCTCCGGGGGAACGGCGTTTCCGAGCAGGGCAGCACCGCTCTGCTGCGCTGCGACTTTGGGGCACGGGTGCGCGCTCCCGGCAATTTTCCCCCGTGCTCCAAGCAGCCCCGAGCCCTTCTCTGCAGGCGAACGGGCCGCTTACGAGCGGAGCTGGGGAAGAGGAGACAGGTGATGCTGCAAAGAGCAGCGAGAGCTCAGCCCCGGGCCGGGTTTCGCCGAAAACCAGCATCTTTTGGGCAAGCAACTCGTGCTGGTTGCCGGGGCCGGGCGCCCCCGGAGCAGCCGGATCCGCACAAAGGGGCACACGGAGCGGCCGCCGCAACAAAAGCTCCGCCGCGGAGCCCGGGGCTGCTCTCGCCGGGAAAGGAGCGGGGAAAACGGGCCCCCAGCACCCCCCCCGTGCAGCCACAAGTGTGTGAAAGCGGCAGCTCCGCGGTCATTTTCCGACCCGAAGTTGTGCTGCGCGCCCCTTTCTTACGGCGATGGGAAAGGCGAGGGGGATTTACATTGCAAATCCTCCCGCAACAAAGCGGGGGCTTTTTTTTTTAGGAGAGAGGGGGGGAGACCCCAGGGCCCGAGGCGGCGGCGCAGGCTCCGGGCCGTTACTTTGTGCCCGGCCCTTGCGGGGCCGCAGAAGCCCTACAAGTGGGCGAGGGGGGGCACAGAGCGCTGCGGGACCCCCCCGCTGCCGCCCCAAAGCGGGCTTGGTGCTGGGGGAGAGCCCCCTCTCTGCCTGCCCCCCGCTCGGGGCCAGAAACGGTGAGGAAAAGGCAGCAGCCGGGGGATGCAGGATTTCGTTTGGGAGGTGCGAGCAGCGCGGAAAGCGGAGCACACACCGCAGCCCCGCTCGGACGGGGCACGGCCACCGCAGGGCTGCTCGCAGCGCCCCGAACAGCGACCCCAAATACTCCCCCCGTGCTCCGGAGAGCACACCCGGCAGCATGGGGGGGACAAATGCAAGTGAGCCCGGCCCGGCACGGCCCGGCACGGCACCCGGCCTTGCGGGAGGCTGGCCGGGAACACTTTCTACAAGCTCAGGGTTGCGGGGAAGGGGCAGGGGGGGCAGCGCCTTTGGCTGCCCCCAAGCCGGGGCTGTCCCGTGGGGGCCCAGGCTCGCAGGACCCCTCTCGAGCGGGGCCGGCTCCCTCCTTACCGTTTCTCGGCCGTTCATCTGTCCCCCTTTGGCCAGGCGGGACTCGGTCTTGGATCGCCTCTCCATCTCCTCCATGATTCCTTGGATATGGCCTCCGGAGATCCCGTGGAAAAGCATGGCTGGGGGACGGAAAGGACAAGTATTTTCTTCTGCTCTGCACCCCACTATTTCCATATACAGACCCCAGAGTCTTTAGATCATCCAAAAGGTTTACACCGAGGCGCACAGCGCAGGGAGGGAGGTTGCAATAGGAGCTTCTCTTTGCACAAGCACCGAGGGCTTCCTGAAGATGTGCAGAAAACAAACAAGGGGGAGAAAATGTGATAATAATTAATTAAAAAAAAAATAAAATAACAAAAGTGAGCTAAAGGATCTGTTACTGTTCTGGAGAGCCGGGGCTCCTGTCTGGAGAGACTTGGACCTGGGGCAGTAGAAGCGCTCGGGAAAGGCTATAGTTTTGAATACAAAGAAAGCAAAAAGAAGTGCTATTTTCAGCAGTCCCTGGTTGCTTTAAAGTTCCCAGTGCCTGTAGGTTGGATTTGGGACTGCTGCTTTCCGGAGCTCTGTCCAATTTGTTAAGAGACTAAAGCCAGCCCATTTTTGATAATTTAGTAGGAGGAGTTCTCTCCCTTGAGCTGCCACTGATTTTTATTCAGACAACAAAGACCTGTCATACTCCTCTCAACCCCTAGTGATGGGCAAGCCGTGACAAACACCGCGGCCGGGCTGGGGGTGGGCTGGGGTGGGCTGGGGTGGGCTTTATCGCCTCCCCCAAACCCGGAGCCCCGCGGGCTGGAGGCGCCCGGGAGGGGCCGGGCCGGGCAAAGGGGTACGGCTCTGTGCCCGGGGTGGGGAAGGGAAGGGAAGGGAAGGGAAGGGAAGGGAAGGGAAGGGAAGGGAAGGGAAGGGAAGGGAAGGGAAGGGAAGGGAAGGGAAGGGAAGGGAAGGGAAGGGAAGGGAAGGGAAGGGAAGGGAAGGGAAGGGAAGGGAAGGGAAGGGAAGGGAAGGGAAGGGAAGGGAAGGGAAGGGAAGGGAAGGGAAGGGAAGGGAAGGGAAGGGAAGGGAAGGGAAGGCCCCCACCCCCGCTGCGGTCTCGTCCCTCGGCCGCTCCCCGGCCGCCGGCTGCGAGCGCTGGTTGCGCGCAGGGGTCCGGGCGATGCATTCCTCCCTGGCTAATCTCTCTCCCTGCTCCCCCTCCCCTCCTCTCCCCTTTTTCCTACTTACTTTTCACACCACTCTTCCTTGCCTTTCTCTGGAACAGCTGCCGGCTGTTTCCTGACACCTCGATCCCCACTGAAGGGTCTTCCTGGCGGCAGCTCTGCGCTCCTCGCTCCCTGGGGGACGCTCCACACCAAGCCCGAGCGCGACTAGTGAAACAAGTACCCCAGCCCCCACTTCCTTTCCACAGCATCCCAGAGACATCCTCAGGGGCTCCTCGAGTCACCTCTTCCATGTAACCCAAGATCCAGGCAGCCCGTTTCCTCCCTTCTCTTTCCCCCTAAGTAGCTAAAATTAATGTTATTTGCAGATTGAATGTTGCTACATTCCTCCGAGTGCCAGAATACAGCTCATAAAACACAATTTCACACAAAGATGAAGTCAATCAAGTGAAATAAGCCGGGATTTTTTTTCTCTGTTGGCACACTAGACCCTGGACAGCAGGGCTGCTATTTACTGTAAGTAATGTAATTAGCCCTTTTGGATGGAAATCAATGTGTTGTATGTGTGTGTGTGTTTTAATAAGAGAGTAATAGCTATAAAACCGACGAGACTCAAAGGGGTAAGGGAATCTCCTTAAAACGGATAGATGCCGCCACAAGCCCGAGTCTCCTGCAGAGCGCTCACGGTCAAAAAGAAAAAAAAGAAAAAAAAGAAAAAAAAAAAAAAGGAAAGAAAGAGAGAGGAAGAAAGAGAAAGGAAGAACGGAGAGAAGGGAAAGAAAGAAGGAAAGCAAGAAAGAAAGAAATAAAAGAAGGGAAGAAAGGGAAGAAAGAAGAGAAGAAAGAAGGGAAGAAAGAAGGGAAGAAAAAGAAATGAAAAACAAAAAGACATTAAGGAAAGAAGAGAGAGAGAGAAAGACAGAAAGGAAGAAAGAAAGGAAGAGAAAGAAAGGAAGAAAAAAAGAAAAAGAAAAACCTGCGTGTGGGGAAGGAGGAGGGAGAGAGAGGCTTTCCTTGGAGCAAACAAGTCAATTAGCACAACAAGGCGTCAGGAAAAAATACCCGGGGTGGCTCCGTCCGGGCTGCGGGGGCCGCTCGCCCGGGCCCCCCCTCGCCGGGTGCCCCCGCTAAGCCCAGGCGCGGCCGGGAGGGGCAGGGGGCTCGGGCAGGGGGCTCGGGCAGGGGGCTCGGGCAGGGCCGGGCAGGGGCCGGCCGGCTCCTCGGGGGGCCGTAACCCCCCAGGCAGGGCAGGAGCGTGTGCCGGCTGCTCGCTGCTACCTGCCGCTGCCCGCAGAGCCGAGAAAGCCCACCTCGGGATGCTTTGGGTCGAGAGGTTGCCAGAAAATCCCCTCCCGGCCGTCCTGCCGGGCTGCCTGCCCCTGCCCCGCAGCCTCGGGCGGCTCCGCTCCGGCGTGTGCAGGGCACGGGCACCCCAAGCCGGCCCGGGGCACCCCAAAGCCGGCCCGAACCCTCTCCCGGAGCAGGGGCAGGGGCTGCCGGACCCCGGCAGGCCGGGCTGTGGATGCGCAGCCCTACCTGAGCCCCGCGGCGCCGCTAGGAATAATTGGGCAGGCTCGTACCAAAAGTCGGGAGTGAGCGAGCCCCCCCCGGCTGGGCACGGTTAATTACCGAGGGCTGCGCCGTCAGCTAGCGGCAGGGACACGCTCCGGAGGAGGAGGCCGGGCCTTCCTAAAGCGTGCCCTTCTCGGCGTGCTGATGCCGCCGGAGCGCTTCTTACCTAAAAGGACACCGAAAAGTTCGTTGCTAGCATCAAACCTGACTTCTCCGTGTCCGAAAGGCCCGGGGGACATCACGCTACAGATATTTCAGCGCCCCGGCTGCAGGTTGGCACCGCGGAGCCCGGAGGCTGCAGCGCGGAGGCCGCCGGCTCCGGCTGCTTCTCTCGGCAAGGGGAGAGAAAATCCCACAAAGAGCACAACGGGGAACCTAAAACCCAAATCCACCACTTCATCCCCAATGGATCCGTTTGCATTAGCACTCGGGCCCTCGACGCGGTGTCCCCTTGCGGGGCGCTTTCCTCTCTCCCTGCGCCGCAGCGCGCCGGGGATGCTGAGCGATGCGCCGTGCCCACAGCACCCCAGCTCCCCGGCAGGAGGGCTGGGGGCTCTCCTCCCTTCCCGGACACCTTGGCACGGGTGTCCCGGGCCGCCGAGGGTGCCAGGGGACTTGTGGCCGCGGGGACCCGCGCAGGGACCGCGCCTGCTGAGCGCGGTGGCCCCGGGGCGGCCTCGCCCGGCTCTGGGCTCGCCCCCGGCGATTAGCCGGGTCACCGGCACCGCGCTCCTCCTGGCCACGGGTGACGGGCTGAAGCCCCTTACAGAGTGAACGACCTTGCGCTTGGTCGGCAGGGTTCGGGGCAACGGCTACGTGCAAATTAATTATCGACCGGCGGTAATTAGCAAAGGAAGGGGAGGGCGCCGGGCAGCGCTGCTTGGGGTCGCGCCGTGCCGCCGGTGCCAAAGTCGGGGGAAGGGCAGCGGCAGGACCGCGACCCTGGGCCGGGGGCAAAGTGGGGGGTGAGAGGGCAAGACGGGGCTGTTCCTAAAGCCTAACGCTATTTCGTGCTCTGCTGGCTGGCGGTGGAGTGCGGTGCTGTTCCCGCTCAGCCCCCTCGCTTTGTGAAGTCTGCGCCCAGTCCAACCAATCTAGACACAAAGAAAGAAAATTTTCGTGGGGTTACATCCGTCGGCGGCGGTATGGAATTAGCCGATGTTCTCAGCATTGAGATGGTTGCGTTTTCTAAGAATAAAAATTAAAAAAGCCCGGTATTGTTTACAATTCCGCCTTGGTGTCCGCAGCAGCATCCTCTCCCATCTCCCCCTTTCTCCTGCCCCTCGCCCCTCGCCTGGAGCCCGGAGCCGAGCAAATGCTGCTCAGCCGGGGCAGGGAAAGCCCGGCACAACCGGTACCGAACGGAAAAAAGGCAAAGCCCGGCGCATTTGTACCTCCCGTAACTGCAATGCGCGGAAATTAAGCCTCGCATTCAGCCTCTGAACGAGACGGTGCTTAACTGAGAAACCACGA
Source organism: Aythya ferina (assembly GCF_964211825.1). Taxonomy (NCBI): domain Eukaryota; kingdom Metazoa; phylum Chordata; class Aves; order Anseriformes; family Anatidae; genus Aythya; species Aythya ferina. The sequence goes on from NC_140304.1 coordinate 8,240,050, forward strand.
GGCGCTTGGCAGGGTAAGCCCAGGCGCATCCCCGCGGCCAGGCGATGGGGTAACCCGAAGCCATGGCAGCGCCGGGGGGAAGCAGGAGAGGCAGGTTATTGTCTGACACGGAACTGTGCGCACCGAGCAGGACCTCAGCACCGTGAGCTCCTCGCTTCTCTCGTGTTCACCTCAGCCGCAGTCGTGCTCCGGTTGTCATTAAGCCGCTGGAAATGAGCGTGCTGCGCCGCTTTTGGAGGGCGCACCCGTAAAGGCTAGCCTGGCAGCCAGGTGAGAGGAGCCATTCCACGGCAAGAAAAAAAGGTATATAAAGAAGAAAAAGCAAATAAAAATAAAGGGCGCGGGCTCCTTTTTATTAAGCTGAATGGCTCAGTCTTCCCAGGCTGCGATTTTTCTAGATTAAAACACACACGCACCAAATGTTGTCTGCGAATACACCTGGGGAAACGACCACTCCGTGGTGTGTAAAGGGGAACAAAAAAAAAAAAAAAAAAAAAAAAAAAAGCACCGCGCCGAAGAAACACCCCGCAAATGACATCCGTGAGGTCGCAATAGCTGCTCTGCTAGCACAGCCTCATGCAGGATCTTACCTTGAGACCTTAGAAGCTTCTTCCAAAATTGTACCCTCCTTAATGAGTGATGAGGGATGGCTTTTGGATGGAGAAGAGAGGCGATGATCTAGCCAGTAGATGGAGGTTGTTCCTTGTTCCTAGCAGAGGATCCCTATGTTAATTAAAATAAACAAGCTGCTTGGTGGAGGTTTTTCCCCTCTCCCTCTCCCCCGCTACACAGCCTCTAATGCAGAATTGACGTGAATTTCTAACCTCTGACCCTTCGGCAGCGTACGCTTATACCTGCCTTTTATTTTCTGTTGGCTTCAAAATATTTCTCCAAACAAACCAAACAAACAAACGAAAAAAGAGAGAGAACGAGCAGAAAGAGGACTAAATCCCACCTCTCGGTTTGGGCTGCCTCGCTGGATTCTCTTGATTAGCTGTCTCAGCTCCTCAGTAATCAGGTGAGGTGTTAATGGGGAGCTGGTTGTAAATAAAACTAATAAAGCAAAGAACATATTAGGAAATTAAAAAAAGGCGAGGACTGGGAGCCTGCTAAAAATCTTGCAGGGAGCGGAGCCTTTCCCCATCGTGTCGTTTTTTTCGTTCTGTTATTATTCACAGCTGAGAGCAAACCCCGTGTTGTTGCCATCTCTCCACATTTCTTTTTTTTTTTTTTCTTTTTTTTTTTTTTTTTTTCTTTCAAATCGTACCGAACCAGCCATGGACTGTATCAACCCTTCCCACTTTCATAAAAAGCCTCTCAAACGGAGTCGCTAAACAGCAAACTTGAGGCTGATCTGATGTGATATGATATACGGATTCACGGAGCAACCTCGCTTTGCCAAACCCGATGAAACTGCGAGTTGTCATGCAACACCACGCAGTCAAACCTGGGATAATTGAAAAAAGGGAACCCAATTTAACCCATTAGAATAAAACCCGGTGCCAAGATGAATCGGAATCACGGCTCGGGAGGTGCCACTGCTGCTGACAAGTGATGCACCGCCGAGGTGCGGGCTCGGGAGCCGCCGCCGGGGCCGGACTCGCCCTGCCCCTGGGGCTACCAGCCGCCGCCCCGCCGGGCCCGGGTTCCCTCAGGGCTCTGCAGCCCCCCGGCACCTCCGCATCTCCCCCCCGAGCCCTGTGCCCGTCGGCTCGGCGCGGCCGGCTTGGCGACCCGCTCAGAGCAAAGGGCAAAGCAGGCGAGGGAGGGATGCTCCTCAGCGCCCTCGGAGCTGGCCACGGAGCGGAGAGCCGGCGAGGGGCGAAGGGCACAGGGGGAGCCGCTCACCTCCGCCCCCCGGGGTCTCGCAGCAGCCCCCGACCCTTCCTTCTCTCCCCCCCGAGCTCTCCGGGGGCGGCTTCCCCCGGCCGCCGGCCCCGCGGGGGGAACGGGAGGAGGAGGAGGAGGAGGAGGAAGAGGAGGAGGAAGGTGCTGGGCTCGTCGTGAGCCACCTGCTGCTGGCCCCCGCCGCCCTCACGCCTCGTTTCGTCCCTGCTGCCCCCCGGGAACGGGACCGGAGCCGGCACCACCAAGTCCCCGCCGCCCGGGGCACCGGAGCCGGCAGCGGCCCCCGGCTCTGAAGCTCTCCTGTCCGAGGGGTGTTAGCACACCACCGAAACCCGCCTGGATGTTTTCTGTTACCAGAAGGCTGCGCTGACGTTCAAACGATCCGAACCTCAGCATCTGGGAGCCCGCAGCAGCAGCTTTTCGGAACGGGCTTCGGGCCATTTCGGTCAGCCAAAGCTGAGGGAGGATCGAAACGGGACAGCAGCGAGCGCCCGACGGGAGCTGCCAGCCCAAGCGAAACCGGCTGCTGCTCCACGTGGGAGTATGCACACATGGAAAAAAAAAAAAAAAAGGGAAAAAACAAAAACAAAAAAACGCCTTTCCGATCCTAGCAGCCCCCCGGGGACACTCGGGACGGGGGGAGACAGAGGGAGGCTTGCCAGCGAGAGGAGGGCGGAGGAGCCGCAGGTGAGGTCCCCCCGAGGTGCTCGGCACCTCCTGGGTGCTCGGCACCCCCGCAGCACGCCGTGCACTTCGTGCTGCCTTTGCAAACGGAATTCCTGCGTCGTCCCGAGGCTTTTAGGGACTCGGGCACCAAACGGCCCGCTGAGCAATCAGCTGCAGAGGACCTAAATTAGTCGGACCCCGGGGGAAGCCGGTGAGCCTCCCTCTCCCCAGCCCCGAGCGCGGCTCAGCCCCCGGGGGCGGATTTCCCCGGGCGCCGCCCGCCTCCAGCGGAGGGCACAGCACGCAGCAGCTCGAAACAACACACAGCATCGTCACACAGCATCACACAGCACCGCACAGCACAGTGTCGCCGTCCCCTGTTCCCTCGCCAAAACAACCCAAACTCCCGGACCTACCCAAATCAGCATTTCGTGAACGCCGCGGTGCATACAAGTGATGCTAAATACGGCCGAGGCACATGCCTACTTTCTCGGCTTCTTTTAGAGATAAATGAATCGTATTACCAGATTACAGTCTGATAATTGACAAACCCCGTTACTTGTAGCACAAAAGGGAAAGGGTGATCAATAACGCTGCGTCTAAAACACACGTGCACATATGGTTCAGTTTGTGTTTTATTACAATTAAAATGCGCTCACTGGGAGCCAGCATCAGGTACAACGAACACCAGTGTTCCGGCCGTGGAAGGTACAAAGAACTGAGGTGCTTGGGTTTCTCAGCAGCTCTTGCAGAATGCAAAGACATTAGGAGTCACGCAGAAAAAAAAATAATAAAAAAATAATAATAAAAAAGGAGTTGAAGAGCTTCTTTTTGGATTGGTCTCTTACGTTAACGTGCTCATGCGGACACTGCAGAAGAAATGAAACAAGCCGTTATTGCGTTACGCAGTAATCAGTATGGAAAAGCCCAACCACCCTGCTTATGGTTAACAGGAATTGTTAATGATATATAAATCATTTGATCTATTGTGCCCTCCAGACTAAAAGGAAAATAATGGCAACCCCAAGCAAATGGTCCTAATTAGTGTCCAAGAAACCACTTCCTAAATGTATCCTTCCAACTCATTCCAGTTTGACTGTCCAGAACAATCTTTTGTTCTTAAACTTTTTTATTTTGTGTGTAACTGCAAAAATGCTCTGCATACCGGAGCTCCTAAAATAGCTCATCGCAGAGCACAGCACAGCACTAAGAGCAGAAGGGGGGACAATATGATCCCACACTCTCAGTATCGCCTGTAAATATGTCCTGATCATTTGAAACTTTTTTTTTTTTTTTTTTTTTTTTTCCCCAAAGCCATGCCTCCTGACAGCCTCCTTAGAGATGTACCTAAAGAGACTTCATTAAAAAAAAAAAAAAAAAAAAAAAAAAAAAAAAGCCTTTGCCACTCAGGCAGCAACACAAACTTTAAAAAGGAAAAGCTAAAAACAGACCCAGCACTAAGTTGTGCATGTTTGAACTATGCAACACATGCTCTCACCCCCTCGCTCCACTGCTTTCAAGTGTGATCCTGAAGTTCAATCCGCCGTGCTCTCCCCACATGTACCACCTTCATGGCACTCCTGTGACGATGCAGGCACCAGCTGGAGGAGTAACACGAGATCGGTCACTGGATTACTCTGGCCTTGACCTTGTCTCCACCGAAAGCAACAAAGCCTTTGCTGTTCACTCCCGTGGATGGACTGTTTCTTGGACGTATCAAATGCAAACTCCTACTTCTTCTTAGATGAAGTGCCAGATCCTATCACTTAATGAAACTCACCCACTGGTCCACCAAAGCCGGCATCTTTTGCCACTTCTCAATCCAATCCCAACACGCGACTTTTACGGTTCTAAGCCCAGTTCGGGAGAGCTGAGCCACCTCTGAGCCCCCCCTTGCCGTGGTTCCCGCATCTCGCTGCTCCGAGGGGCCGCTTGCAGGAGGCAGGCTGCCCTGCAACTCCTGCAAGCTGCCGGTCAGCCACACACCTCCCCGCAGCTCTTCGTGCTGTTTCGGAGAGACCATGCTATCGGGCGATGCTGCCACATTTTCTGTTAACTCTGAGAAAATCACCAGCCGCCCCCCCTGACCTTACGATGTCCCCGGCTCGCTGGGGGTGGCGTTGCCCCCGGGCGTGCTGCCGACCTCCCGCTGCCCCTGCAGGGACGGCGGTGCCCGGAGGGGAGGCTGCCTGCTGGCACGGGGCACACACAGCCACACTGTGACCTCTCTGCCAGCCGCCGGCTGCTCTGGGCACGGAATAACCAGGAGCTGGATCTGGCGATGTGTCCGCCGGCCGGCCTTAAAGCACAGCCTCAGCTCTCCGGGGCCGCCGTCTCTCTGCGGCTCCGTGCTGCGGGCTCGCCGTTCTCTTCCTAATACTCACCCTAAATGCAACGGGCCGGATGGCTGGTTCACGGCGGCGCTCCCAACGCTGCTGCATGGCACGGATTTCACGAACAGAGCCGGGGACGAGCTCTGGTCTCCGTCCCTGCGCTCCCTCGGCGCCCGCCCGCTCCCCCTCAGGCACCTCCGGCAGCGCCTCCGCCCCTCCAGGGCCGCGCTGTGGCTGCGCGGCGGGGCCGGGCGGCAGCTCCTCGGCAGGCAGCGGGGCCTCCACGGCGCCCCTCGGCCGGGCCGGGCTGCCCCGGGGGTCCCCCCAGCCGGGGACACCGACCCGAGGCCGCCCCGGGCTCGGCGGGGCCGGGCAGGGCCTACCCGGGCCGGAGCTGCGGCAGCGCTCGCCTCTTTGCTCCGTTTTCGTCTTTGGGCATCCCAAAGCTGCATCAGGGAACCCTGACGTAGCGCAGTTAGAAGAAGAAACACGGATAAAATCGTGTTTTACCCTGCATTTGGGTGCTTTCCTACCGAAATGCAGTCATCAGGGAACTGAGCGCACGATCAGCAGGTATAGCAGGATATATGCATACGTGCAAAATCAGGTTTGTTGCACTTTATAACTTTGACAAATTCAGGTATGTTTTCACTTATGTGGCCTAATCCTACTGGGGCAACGTGGAGCTCTTCGTGTGTTATCTCCTTACCAAGTGCGTTGCTGCTGCAGGACAGGGGACACAAGCGGTTCTTGAAGTTACTGGAACTACTAACAGGAACACAACCATTTATTTATTTATTTATTTATTTATTTATTTATTTATTTATTTTTATTTTTTCCATAGCCTTATCTACTTATCAAAATAAAGGCTATATCTTTCTTTGCTAAAATTTTGCAAAATATTTGCCCCCAAACAAGAAGGAGCCTGGGAAACAGAAACTTAATTTGTTAAAAGTGGTGCGGTTCTAAGGAGCTGAAGACAAAGGACATGCAGGGCAGCTTTAAAGACAGTGAGATACTAGCTCCACCTCTGATTCTATGAAAAGCACATTGTTCAGCAGCAGTCAGTAATTCTAAGCAATTCTCTTTAGGATCGAGTAACTGCATTAAATAAAAATTTAACTTTATCTATATGTTCATATGATGTTCTGTGTGGTGCTTTCCAGAATCCAAAGGAGTGTACAAACATTGCACTTAACCCAGAAGCTTGTTTTCATTCCTAGGACTGCCTTTATTTTTTGGATGTAGGCATCATCAGCCTAGATCATATTTCATACAAATACTCCTTCCACCTGTGGTCATGCCCCATACAAGAATTCCCTTAGCACTCAGCTCAAGGAAAACAACGAAGGAAATCAGCAGCCAAAACAATGGTATAACCTTAGTTCAGTTGGCGTTTACATCTTCATGTGTAAGCTACCACTGTGTCTAAGTACCAGCGACCTCACTGAAGTCAATCCCGACATCCCACAATGGAGAAGGGACCTAGACCACTGACATGGGCAGCTCCACAGCAGCCCTTTGGGAATCCGGCACTTCCTGATGGCCAAGGAGACATAGGCCCTCCACCAACTTAAAATCTAAACCCTACATACCATATTCATTGAATTATATGGGGAAAAGAAAAAAAAAAAAAAAAAGAAAAAAGAGGTAGTCAGGATAGGTATTTCAGCTGAGCTTGGATGATGACTGAGAAGGCATCTGGTTCAGGGAGTACAGATAGAGTGCTGAATGACAGCTAGAGATTTTGTTCTTGCAGACTGAGTTGGTGGACTATGCAGTTTAGCAGTTCTGACCATAAAAACAATAACTTAAGGAAATCTGTATTTACTAAAATGTCAAAAACTGAAGATCTGTTGGTTTCCCAGCTGAGTAGCTGATTTCACAGGCAGGTGATCCGTATACTGCAGTTAACCAAATGCAATAAAACTAGGCTCATATTTGCAGATGTTGGTTCCAGCTCTGTAATCCTTGTACAATTTAACTTCAGCAGCAGTTTGACAAAGTCTCGTTTTTCAGTGAAAGAAAAAAAAAAAACACAACATTTTTTAATTAAAAATGAGCAGTCAGTTTTGTTCATTTATCCCAAATGACCAAACCCCTACTTTCTGAATGAGGAAGAAGGGATTGGCAGGCAAGGCCTGCGTTGGTGCATTTGGCCAGAAATGTCTGCAGGTGGAAGCAAATTGTTTTACTCTCCCAGCATCGCTAGTAACGACTTTCCTGAGAACAGAGCAGGCTTCAAATGAGCAGTGCCGACTTTGGTTGCTACAGACACGCAGCCCGGTGCATGTGAAAAAAGAAAGTCCTATCAGAGGCTGTGAGCCTCTGGCTGGAAAAATCACGTGTACGACAGTGCTTCCAGGATAAGGGTTTTGAAATCTGAATTCAAGCTGGAGTGTCACAACTAGAATTTGAAATATTTATTTCACTGGCACGATGTTGCTGAAATTTATTCTCACCTGGCAGTAGCTCCCATTAGCTTTGTGTGGCTGCACATGATGATACGTTGTTGAGGACATTGAAAAGAAGGCCATGCAAAAGGTCATATTAGCTGTTGTGTGTCTGGAGATTGTCAGGCCGTAAACTCTCCGTTGCAGTCTAATGATTCCTCTGAGATGATGGGAAATTTTGAGGAGACTGTGGGGAATTAAATCCTCAAAGCTTTGGTATATACAAAAATACCGGGCTTACATCCATTGCAGAATGCACTGTCTGTACAGCACATTCTGGGGGGACTGGGAATGAGCGCCACCTGTCAGGAATAGTGAGTGTCTTCTGCACAATCTCTTTTAGGGCATGTTAATAGAAATACATCTTGGTTTGCTACCTGGTACCTCCATACACAACCTCCCAGACAACGCAGAGTGTGTACATGCTTGTCCACAGACCCTCTAATCCCTGAGGAGTTAGGAGGAGGGAATGCCCCATCAGTAAGCAGTGCTAGAAAGGGGTTAGTAAAGTCTTTGGATTTGTACCCCGGGATGCCGTTATTTCCCAGTGCCGACAGCGCGGGCTGTGCACTCACGAGGTGTGTAGTGTTATCCTGCCATTCGTGCTTGTTTGGGGGCTTCCCTTACACGTGACTTGCAAGCCGTAGCACTAAACATTTTTACCTACTGTTCTTGCGGTCCCATTGCTTTCCCCTTGTTTGGCAGCCCTTCCAGATCAGCAGTCCCTAAATAAGGCCATGTTGACATGTTTCACATCGTTCAGCCTTCTTCTTTGGGTTGTTAGGAGCGTTTCAACCCTGAGTAATAGGAGTGTTTCCTACGGCTTTGCAATTTGCTTAGTGGAGCCTGTTTCTTTCTAGTGGCTGGCACCATTTTTTTTTTTAATTTTATTTTTTATTTTTTCCCTGTGTTCTGTGGAACATAAATCAGTATTTTTTCAAATCATGGTTACAGACAGAATGCCATCTGTGGCAGACATTTGGAGAATATGCAATGTATCGTATTGAGCATCTTTTAATAGACTCCGTTTTTTTGGTATAGACTAACCTTTCTTTGAAGAGAATGAGAAAGTTTTGTGAAGATTTTCAGTGAACTGTCTCATGTTCTTAGCTGTCTGTGCTAGGTAGTACAGCTCTGAGCTGAGCAAGGACACTTTTTTTTTTTTTTTTTTTTTTTTTTTTTTTAAATCCAGGAAGGAAAATAGCCTTTCACTTGCTATGTGTTTATATAATAAAAAGCACATTATACTGCTAAATGGAGCATATCTACTTTTGATAAAGAAGCTATGTTGGTACACGTACCACAGCACAGCATGGTGCTATTGGGGCACCTACGCACAGTAACAGCAAAGTTATTAATTAGTATATATATCAATCAGCTGATGCAAACTTTAGCCTTGTTTAAGATTATCTCTGCTGTTATCTGGCTCTGTCTTCTCTGCTGGTGTTTCTGACATTACCATCGCACTCTCATCCAGAGAAAATCCTGGCAGTTACACAGTTATGAGAGCATGATGCTCACCGATGTTGCACAGGAAGGCAACCTTGGCAAAAACAAGGGTCAGGAGTAGAGTATCAGATCAGGATGTCTAAGTGCAGGGGCGTAACCCTTGGGCACACCGTTACAAAAGGCAGCCTGTCCAGCGCCAGCAGCACATTTGGAGGTGAGCAGAGCTGGGAAAGGGACACAGTCTGCAGCACTTGCCACTGTCTGGGACACCTCAGGGGGCTGAAGAATTGTCACTGCAGTGTCGAGCTCTCCCCAGCAGCAGCAACCACTGCGGTATTTACAGACAGCAAACAAGAAAAGGAAAGAACTTAACGGGGAGACTGCCACTGAGTACATGCTTACTCACTGCTGCTCTTTTTCGCTCTCCTTATTTTTTCTTGTGTTATGTAAGCTAGTCTCCCATGTCACTTAAATTAATGTGCATTTATGGTACTTAGCTGTTAATAGGCAAATACCATTTTTAGATCAAAGAGTAGCTAATGAATAAGAAACACTTATTCAACAGTTGCTGACTGCAGTAATTTGCTGTTATGTATTGCATGTGCAGTCACCAACATACAAAATTATAGTATCAATACCAACTAATTGAGATGCTGTATATGGTAGCATTTAATGTGAAAGATGACTTGCTTTAGCCCGTGTTTTCCACTATGATTCATTGCTTTTTCTGTAGAACATATGGAGGGATTCCATTGCAGCCCTTTTCTTTGCAAGGGCTAGCATGAGCATAGCAAGGACTTGGCAGATTTGTTTGTGTAAGGATCACAGGAATGTAGAGGACTCCACTTGGGAAAAGTGACTCTTTCCTCTGCAAGTTGAATGAAAATTCTGTTCTCTAACTGAAAAAAAAATAAAAATGTATATATAACATAATCTTCTAAGACTATTTCTTAAAATATTGTAGATAGAAACACAAACTAAATATTTGGGAATGCTTGTGGGAGACTTAGAGTTATCACATAATTTTTATTCCAGTAAGGAAAAGATGGAGCACTTAATAGGTTTCAAGAACTTTTCTAGAACAATAAATACGTAAATAAACTAAACTAATAAATTAAACTAATAAAAAATAAAGTAAGCTATTAAACAGTTAATTTGGCCTACTTCAAATTAGCATTAAACTTTTTATTCTCCTTATCCATGACCTGAAGCAGCAGTCAGCACCAACCAATTTTCATCTAACACACGGGCAAATAAAGAATGATACAATTGTATTTATGATTTAAGGGCATTCTGACAGCACCAACTCTGGTCAAGCTGGAAATAACACATAGTGGTGCATATATCGGAGAGATAATCCATGTAATCTAGTTCCCGTTGGCTGAAGCTACTCTCTTGGTGTCTGTGGAGAGTGTATATATTTGTCCTCAGATTAGTCCCTGCAGAAGCTGAGGGAAGAAATAGTCTATCACACCTCTGGACTAAACGCTTTAATACCTTCCTTCTGTTGCACCCTATGGACCCTGAGACACTGTTATCAGAAGCAGAGTTCATGGAGTAATGCTCCTGGTGGATGCTGCAGTAAAAGAGGGAATAACCCAAACCAACAACACAAACCACTTCAGATTTCTGTATGACAGAAGTTCCCAATTAGTTGCATAAAGGCCCTGACTGAGCAAGATGGTGGAGACTTCCCTACAGGTGCTAATGCAGGCAGACAACAATTTCATAAACTCTACAGTGGGAATGCACTGGAGAAGGTGCCAGGAGGATTTTATTCTCTGTGTGCATGTATGGGATATGCATCTTCCCCCTGAACAAAGAAGCAAATATAGTATGTTGGCAGCTGTGGAGACTGGAAGCCATTGTCCAGATCCTGAGGGCACCAACAAGCCTTAATGCTCCGAACAGCCTCACCTGGGCCCCCATCACACCTTCCCTGGGCCCAGGGCTCTATTTAAGTTCAGCCCAGGGCTGTTAGCCCCTATCCCAGCTATGTGTAGGTCTGGGGGTCCTTGCTGCTGTTCTGGGGCCTGGCTGGGGCTCCTGTTGTTACTACCACCAGGTCTTGGCCTTGGGCCTGCTCCATCACCAAGCCATGGCATCCCTTATTCATGACAAGAATTGATATCATTTTGAGGAGTAAGATACGTTTACTTGTTTCTCCTTTTCAGGAGGAAAGAACTTGGGATCCAAGCACTGCATAGTTACAGTTCATTTATATAAATGACTAAAACTGTGTGCCGCTTTGTCTTGGGGAAGGTGGAATGGCTGCCTGCCACTTCCAGGAGGCTGCTGGGTGATTAAACAGAAGCTGCTAAACCCAGGCAGAAGTCATTATGGGTGGCACTTGGTATCTCAGTGAAAAAAATCCTAAAACTTCTCAGCTGCTGCCTCCAGCAGTAGATTTAGGTGTGGTAGCACAGTTTGTGTGTATTTCTTCAGTGCTACAAACAACTTTCTGCTGTGAAAATGAGTGCCCTAACTGACTGTAGGGAGTTAGCTCTCCTTTAATGTGTTTAGACCATAAAAGGTTGTTTTCCCCTTAATGATACTTTGTTGCCCTTGTTCAATCTCTGCTGGCAGTAGGAAGGAGATAGGGGGGAGATGGTTAAAACAGGCCAACTCTTATGTGTGAGCTGCTGCTGACTGGATAGCACAAATCTGTGCTGGGGGCCATGGTGGCTCTGCCTTGTGCCCAGTGGATCCCTGTGCTGCTCCTTCCCAGCATGGGGATACAGCTGCTGGGCCCCAATAGGGCTGCGTCTGCTCCTGGAGAATCCTTCCCCTAATATATCTGTGCCTGAATACCATGAAGAGTTAAGAGTGGTTGCATCTAGATCATTATCAGATATTTGTGGATGATATGATAATTAAATACGTAGCTTTCTTCTGAGGGGGACGTCACTCCTAAAGCCAAAGGAATTAAGAAAATAGGTGTGGGGCCTTTCTCATACTTCTTTGCTCAGCCCTGCACAAACAGCAGTCCAATGCCTCTGTGTAGTCTGCTGCGGAATAGTTTCCTTTCAGCACTTGTTTGTTATGGCTTTGCAAGCACTGTAAACAATCCTCTTCATATGATCTAAATGATTAGTGTAAACATTGACAAACAGAATTTTATTGCTTGCACCTGGTAATCGTCTACTAAAGGAAAGTAGAGCTTTTATAGATTTTTTTTTTCCCCCTCAAACTGAAAAGAAAACTTTAGAGGTTTGTTTTACTGGTTTTACTGTGGGATCTTGAGCCACTGTTGGTGTGAAAGGTTTTTTTTTTTTTTTTTTTTTTTTTTTTTTTTTTTTTTTTTTTTTTTTTTTTTTTGAGGTCTACAGGCTCCTTTTACTATTTCTCTGGCAGTGCTGGTAATGTTTTCCCATTTGCTCTTGTATATAACTTGTGAGGTCTAGCATAGCATCTAAAACTTGTCATTTTGCTGAATTCTACCCTTGTCTGGCAAGAGCTATTCAGAGCAATTTAATAGTTTAAAAAAAAAAAAAAAAAAAAAGCTCAGCCTGGTTAGTCTAGAGCCTTTTCTTTACAACCCGTTCAGCCTCTGTTCTGGATCCTTGTCTCCAGAGAGCTTTTCTCCCCTTCCTCGTTGCCAACAGGATGATAAGCCACCTGCCTGCCTGGATCAGTGAAATTCACTTAGTTCTCGCTCAGAGGGATCAATATGTGCTAGTGGTGTATGGATTTAATGTGAAAACTGCCTGCTTGATACAGATGCACTTTTTTTTTTCCTTGGGGTAGTGCTCCAGGGTAGTATGCATTATGAGCTCTCTTGCTGTCTGTATATATGGAAAAAATAACCAACATTTTTGTGTAGCAATAGTATTGTATAACAATGGAAGAGAAACGAGGAATCTAATTACAAAGTGAATATTGTTTTGCTTAGGAGCACAAAGTGCATCTCCTTTACCTACCCTTCTAACTGCCTGTAACTAACATTGTAACTATTTAATAAAGACCTTAGACTCTAGGGAAAGGTTTAAGATCTGGTTTGATTCAAGGAGCAATATTGCATTTATAACTAATCTCTGGTCTTTCTGCTTTGCTTTTTTCTGACAAAAAAAAAAAAAAGAATCAGTTGAATAGTAATTAATCACATTATTTCTTATGCTGTTGCAGAAGAAAAGACTGGTAAGGGTTAAAATATCTGTTTACTTCTGGTTTACTTCTGTTTTCCTAGTTAATTATAAATAAAACCTCTATTACCCTGTGTGACTTCTGTAAAATTCCCCTTATAGGGTTTGATTCCAGCTCCTCAAAGGCATCACTCTTGTTGCTGTTAATGGGTTTGCAGGAGGAAGGGCTGTGCTGCTCAGGGCGCAGCAGTGTGCTGAGGCACCCAGCTTTGCTCTGGAGTTTTAAAGGTTTCATATGTGAATTTTGGATGTCTTCCCTGTCTTCTGGATTCTACTTCTCTGCCTGTGACAATGGCACTTTTACATAGTGAGCAAGTTACAAATAATTCAGTTTTTGAAGATGGTCTTGGCTTCCCAAACACAGTTTTAACAGCTGAGCACTGTTGTGTGGTTAATGTTTTGATAATGCAAGACTGATCCAAAGTGGTGAGGCAGGTGTTTTATTTTTGTGTTATACAGAGAGGGTGCTTTAATAGAGTCCCTGGAGCATTTAAAAAACAATATGCACAATTATTTCATGTTTATTAATGATAGGCCAGTGCTAGCAGACTGAAGTTGTTTGTAGTAATCCTGACTCTGCACATGGCCTAAATATTTGAGTCTGAGCTCACAGAAAACCCTGGATTATGCAGGTGTTTCTATTTGTGCTCTCTTTGTGAAAGGTAAATACAGTCTACTCTGAAGTGGGAAGTTTGGTCTGTCATATAATTATGGCTGTAAATATTATCTGTGACTAAGGCAAACGAGTCAATGAGCTGTTCCATTGTCTTCCTTGGTACGGTGACTGGTCCGTGCCTGTAGGATGATGGCACAGCCAATGCCCTGTGGCTTGTGCTGCTTACTAAGGCTATGCAAAAACAATCTTTATCATTTACACCATGGAAAGTGTTCCTGCGCTATGCTGCTCGTGACAACAGGAAAACATTTCCCAGCAGAAGGCATTCAAATTTGGGGCAGGGCTTTGAAATGCTTCTCTTAATTATCTTACCTGATTATTGCTTTAACATGTGGCAGATTGATATGTACCCTATGATGCACCTTAGAGCTGCGCTTGTCTCTAGAGTAAAGGAAAATTGCTTATACACCAAAAGCACAATGCAATAACTAAAGCAGTAGTCTTAGTCTCAGTTTTATTCAAATTGCTTGAAGAATTGAAAGAAAAACACCTGGGCGATATTTTCAGAGGTGAAATATCTTTTCCTTGAAAATGCAGTGTTGGGCTCATGTTGCAGAAGGAGAAAAAGGCTGGTGGTCTTACTGTGTACATCAGTGTTAGAGCTGAATGTGAGCAGGAGAAATAGAACACCCTTTTTCTTGCTTTGTCTGGTCTTTGTGTATTCTAGGGATTCACCTGAAAGGGAATCACCTTCCTAAGCAGTCTCTTCCCTTTTCAGGCAAAGGAAAACCTCTGGTACACAGAGCTGCTTGGAAAACTGCAGTCAAAGCCCTGCTATGTCAAAGGTTTGGAGGGAGTCACTTGTTGGGCTTGGACTGGATTTTAACGTCATATGGGAATGGTGCTTGAAGAATATGACAGGCCTCAAGAATCTAAAAGACAAACAGCTTAAAAGATTAAAAGTACTCTTGAGTGTAGCGTGTGGAAGCACTCAGTCTTGTGAGACACCTGCGTTGCAGGTACCTGTGTCTGAGCTGCCACCTACTCTGCTTGCAGTCAAGTCATTGTGTTCTTCAAGTACATTTAATCTCTCTAAAACATCTGACTTGCAATGACATTATTTATGCTTTTGAAGTGCTTATTTTTTCTACCCGGACTGTAGACAGATTCTGGCCCACATAGCTGTGGTCCTGAGATCTGTGGTTCAGGAGTTGCGCTTCCACCCACCTTGTCTCTCCTCTTGTGTGCCAAGCATGCTGACAGCCTGCTAATTTAAGTGCGCCGGATGTTTCAAAATATACCACTTTGCCACTGTAATTATAGCTTAACATAAAAATGAAAGTGCTTTGTTCCCTGTGTTTCCAGGTTACTGCTCAGCAGCTATGTTTCAGCCGGACACTTGAGCCTTAGAATGAAAATGTAAATTATCTCAAAATAAGTAACAGCTCCTTAGCAGGTGACATATTCTGCATATAAGGTTGCTTGGTTATTAGATGTTCATTGGCCTCTTTAATTGGCTTTTTTGTTTGTAGCCTGGCAGTGGAAATGTATCTGGAGCATGGGTACAAAGCAGGGGAGTCTGACGGACTGCTGCAGGAAGGGTGTGCTGCCCGTGGAGGATGGGGCAATTTGTGGGAGAAGCACAGTAATGAATGCTCAAGGCTAGCAGCATGCAGCAAGGAGGAGAAACTGGGTAGGAAGGGAAGATTCATAATGGAAAAAGCAATATGTTAGCCTGTCAAAGTTAGCTTATAAGGAGCGATGTTAAAATACAATGGCAAATACAGCTGCCACAGCGAGGTGTAAGATTTCTTGCTATGTATGGGAGTCTTCCATGCTATGCTGGAACGCTTTGAAAGGCTGGAAATGATAGTCTGGGTACTGTGTGTGCGCAGGGGTTCCCCTAGGTTGTAGCGGTGGGACTGATACCAGATGGAGGAGTACAGATATAAATATGTACTCATTTCGGGGATGCCTGGGACTTCAGAGTGGTCTGACAATCATACGGGACGAAGGCAATGAATCAGCACTAACATGCTAGTTTTACATTGATAAGTCTGCTGGCAGTATTGGAATTGATCCTGAATTTTTGTGATGTAAGATCAGACCTAAGAAGGGTTCGTGCTTGAAATTTGGGCTTCCATACTCTGTCAATTTGTATCACAAAGACTACATTATTCAGGCATGAGTTTTCACATTTAATATCATATTACATATGTCCCTTGATGAATAAAGGACTGTAATGTAATTGGGTTCAACCATCAGGTTAAACCCTCAAGAGAACAGAGTTCAAGCTGTTAATAAATTGCTGCAGAATTCCAGCATAAAATTGAAGGTTGGTAATTCCATCTGTTGTTTTAATAGAGATAGAGAATGATTACTTAAATATTTCAGAAAAGCTCAGCTGAGTAACAACCAGAGATGTAGTGGGATGTGATTATTTACAAGCCTCTGAGCTACCAACTCCCTGTGATGGCATGTTAAGACATAAAAATGACAAAAAATGATTAAAAAAATGTAATTTTATTTTTTTCTGTATACTTTCAAGCTTGCTCAGATTTTTTTTTTTCTTTTTTTTTTTTTTTCTGTGAACGAAGAAAAAATTACAATATTTACAGACCTTCAGCCTCACTAGGCACTGTTGCCACAACCTGCAAGGCTCAGGCTTGAGCTGAGTGCCTCGTCTGGAGCATCTTGCTCAGAAGACGTGAAAGTCAAGAGTTTCATTGGGTGATGTTGGAGTAGCTGGCAAGGGAATGAAGAAAATGTAACTGATGCTGGGCTGCTTTGAAGCTGAGTGGTAGGAGCTGGCTGGAGAAGGGAGGAAAAAATGGGTGAGCAAGCAGAACTTGTGGAGCAGGCAAAAATACTGTTCATTAAAGACCTGGAAATGTCTTTAATGCATTAAGGCATTCTTAGTTTGTTCTCAGAACAAACTAAAACTAGAACTGCTTAGCTATGCAGTGCAGGAGCTATAGCTGCTGTGCATTAAGAGTGGGTGAGGGCTGCTGGAGACAGGTGATGTTCTCTTCCACAAGGCTTCCTCTGTAGGATGCTGTCAGTGGAGCGACGGGAGCGCTGTGCCCCTTGATGCCCGTTAAGCTGCTGCTCTTGGTGGCAGCACCAGCTGTTCGGCTGCCTGGCCCGGAGACGAAGGGAATGTGGGCTGGGGTGGTTGAAAGCAGTTCTTGCCTTCTTGGCCATAACCGCAGAGCCTCTGCTTGCTGCTGGATCAAAACTCAGGCAGGCAGCAGAGGATATTGCCCATCAAGCCTGAATGCTGCCTTCATTACGGAATATAAGCCTGCTTCCTAGGTGAGAGGGTGTCAGGATTTCTTTCAATTAAAATTGAATTCGTGTTTCTGTGCCAGGGTGTACAACATTTTTGCATAACAGAAGGCTTCTTTGTAGAAGTATATTCAAAGACTTAACAGTGTGAGGTTTAAAAATACATCGTATTGAATTTTTTAAAACCTCCACGTTTTTGTAACTGGGTCATCTATCCATTAACTCATACCCTTTATTGCAGAGATATTAATATAGATTTTTTCACAGCATTAATCTCCTGTAATATGAATCTTTTTGCTTCTAAAATAAAAACCATTAAGCATTTGTTGGCTTGTGCAAAAATACAATAATGTGATAGCCTGATTAGATGTTATTTCATCTGCTAATGGTGCACAGTGGCTAAGAAAGGACTTAAATAAAATGGGAGAATTGCTCTATTAAATAACAATTAGTTTATCCCTCAATCTATCCTTAAATAGACCTCCCACTTCCTTGGCAGCACTTTTAGGGACAGATTAATGAATGCTGGGGATGATTTGCATATGCAAATTACGCGTGCAATTATTTCTGTAGCCATGGCAGACATAGGTGACAATGCAACCACCTTCAAGTTTTTGCCAGAATGTAGATGTGCCCTGTTGGATCTGGTGAGTTAATGCAGCTGCCTTCAGCTCCTCATGTCTGGAGTGAATGAGGAAGGGTGGCAGAGGAGCTCCGGGCTGTGGTCCATATGCAGGCTGCCCCCTTGGCTGGTCAACCTCTTGGTTCCTGTGCTCATTTTCTTCATCTATTCTTGGAGCTGCTGCTACACCCAACTCTACCTGAGCTACAGGAGGCTGCAGACATGGGCCTCAAAGAGCTGGAGCAAAGCTGCTTTCAGCCATGGCTGGCGAGGTGGGCAGGGGCTGTGGTGGCCTGGAACTGGCCCTGCTCCCACACATGCAGGGGGATGTCCTCCTGACCTGGGGCTGCACATCTGTAACAACACCGAGCATCTTGAAGGGAAGCATCACAGCTTTTTTGTGGATCTGGAGCCATGGTCTTAATGCAGGAGCTCAGAGAGGCGTGGGGACAGCCTTTGTCTGTGGGGGCCCCGTCCTTGTGATGTTGGTGAATTTCTTCCCATCGCTTCTGGCTTTCTACAGAACACAGCCCGTGTGTCTGTACACATTGCCGTAGCTTCACAGGGCCCTTCGTGGGGGGCAGCGATGCCCAGAACCACCGCATGCAGGCCCTCTGGTCTGCAGCAAGTTGGGTTTGATTCAGTGGAGCTGCTCCAATTTATGCCTGAACAGAATTAGGCCTTCTACATGGTCTGGATTCAAATTACTGCTTGTCACAGCCACAGTGCGAAGTCATCTGACATGAATTCATTGGAGGACCAGGGATTGTCTGTGCTCTGTCTCGTCTGTTACCGTCAGAGAAATGCCCCAAACTGAAATGCACCCAGAGCCCCTGCGCAGTGGCTCCAGCCTCTGCCTGCAACTCAGAGGGAAGGAAAATCCCTTGTAGGTAGTGAGCAGAATCTGGGTTGGAAATAGGGTGTGAACTATAAGAATGTTAAAAATAATTAAGAGCTATAGAAATAGCTTATGAATACTGCTTGTGAGCTTTGTGCATGCAAGTAGTTAGTAGGAATCGCTGGGCTTTAGGCAGATGGAAAACTTTGTGTATAATGTTCTCAATCGGCTGATTACCCTATCCATAAATACCACTTCTTACCTTGCTTGCTGCTGTGTTATGACTTCTTAAAGTGTCCTAGGGACCCCTCTTGCTCTATTTTGCTTTTTCTTGGTCACTTGTGGGTGAAATTCTTGGGGAGAAGGGCAATGGGAGGCTGCGGCTTGGCTGGCAGGCCTGGGAGGGCTCCAGAGAGAGGACTGGGGCCTGGGAGTCCGGGGGCTGAATCCTGGCTGTGCCCTTCAAGCATGTACGTGGATCTCATTCCACAAATGTGACTTATCATTGGCACTTAGATTCTAAATAGTGCTTCTTAAAAGTGAAAAGTAACTTTGTTTTGATGCTTTTTCTTCATTATTGGATCGTTTAATACCAAAGGGTTATACATGTATACATGCTGGCATCATGCTTTTTCTTCACTCTTGGTTATTGGATGGTTTAATACCAGCAGGTTATATACATGCTGGCAGGTACAAACTCGTGATTTTAAAAGTTGAGGGAAATTCAAGAGAAATTTTGTGGTCCTCTTCAGACTCCCTTGCCAATGTTTGCATTATCATTCACGTGTCCCTGTCATTCTTTAAGGGACAGCTGCTTGAATCCTGTAAGAACAGGAACATTTTAAATGGCAAAGGACACATTAAAAATCTTTCATTTCATGATGGAATAATTTGTCTAAGATATATATGTAATGTAAAATGTATTTACCAGAATACATTGCTAGCTAATGGACAAAAGGTAAGATTTTTGTGTTCTGTGTAAGAAGGTATGCTGTTCTGATCCAACAATTTCTCTACTTTTTCCACAAACAGAGAGGAAAATGGGGATTTCAGATAGCTTTCTTGTGCCCTTTTTGCCCTTCATCTCAGCACTGTGGTCCCGTGGCTTGAGCAGGTCCGTGAGCCACGCTGCTCTTCTAACTGAGGTGATTTAAAAAAAAAAAAAAATCCTTGTAGAGTCATCCATGTGCCAGGAGCTGAAGGTTTGTGAAGGGTGTTTTTGTAAAAAGCCTTCAGGTTCTCCAGCATGGCGCAGTGTAAAGGCGCCTAGCATCCAGCAAACAGCTCAGGCTAGGGTGCTGTAACTGCGAAAGGCCTCTAACAATACCTGTTACCTTTGTCATTACATTGTGTGGAGAAAATGCCTGTGGGATGGTTTGTGGGGTGAACCTCCTGTCTGCTGAATTCCAGACTCCTTTTAAAGGCGCTGTCTGGTAGATCTGTGTGTCTACACGCAGCACTAGCGAACAGGATCATGTATTTGGGGAGTTTGTGCTTATTTACAGCCTGTCTCAGTCCTCATCCCATAGACTCTCACAAGCCATTCTGTCATTGATCTCCGGGGTTTTGTGGAGCAGTTAGTCATCCAGAATTAACTTGCTCTGGCTGGCTTCACAGGCTGAGGTAATGGTACTCAGGTTTCCCCGGTCCCCACTAATGTGCTTGCAGGGAATCATTGCCACTGGTGGAAAAAGTGAATCAAAAAGTTAACCCCCTTCTCTGATTTCTATTTTTTTTTTTTTGGTGGGCCTCTATGGATGTTTATTTTCTTCAGTAAACACAGGTGAGAGCCTGCAGTGAACTTTAGAGCTGTAGCAGCTATTGGAAATTACTGAACGCTGCAAGGTTTGGAATATTTTGACTGGTAAATTCAGGACCTGCAGCTGGGTTTGCATTGGAAGCTTATCCTGGGAGTGATCAAAGGCAGGGGAACTTTTGCCGCTGTTTAAAAATAAATACATAAAAAATGACCTAGGTGGTCTTTGACAAAGGTGATCAAGGAAAAGAGTACTTTAAGAAGCACACACCTGTTTCTAGAAGTGCTGAGCAGTTACCCATACGTTGCGGTGGATAAGTGCCTTGAAAAACCAACTGCTTTCATTGTCAAGTAAGATGAAAATAACCTGGTGTCATCAGGTAGCTAGAAGCTTGACAAAATCTGTTCAGTTCTGGAGCTGACAAACTCTCAAGCTTTTTGAAGTGGTTAAGTTGATTTTAAGTTGGAAGATAAAGCTAAATATCAGAGGGCTGTGGTTGTTTCAGTCACAGGTAAATAAGGTTCAGACATCAGTATTCATGTAAAAGGTGATGTTCCCATACCATCTGGGATTAATAAGGGCTACAGTTCTGCAGTTTCATGAATCATTCTGAATGTCTATCCAATATCACTGGCTCTCAGCACTATTCACAAAGATAGAAGTCCTCTGCTTCCTTTGAAATACAGACTTGGGAGTGTAGAGGGCTCCCTGCTTTTGGTTAGCACCTCGTCTGAACGGGGGGTGGACAGGGAACCTCTCCCTTTCTCCCCTGTCCCATGGAAAGGGCAGACCAGCCTCCTGCCCTGTTATCCTGCCTGCCAGTGGTCCATCTGTGAAGCCAGGACCAATATTCTGCTAAAACTCCTCTTGGGTGAGTTGAAGATCAACTATTCGACAAAGTTTAGTACTTGCTATATGTAAATATAAAACCCCAGCACTACAATCCTCCCTGGACTATGGCTAAGCCCTTGAAAACTACAACAAATATTATTGCAACAAGCAAGCCCAAAACAAAACTCAACATTTTAAGGCAAAACAAGCCCTGGGCAAAACTAAGTACAGCCTCAGCATCCATTATACATTACTGGATGCTCATTCTTATAGCTGCAGGTGATCTAGGTACCCCATAGCAACAATCTTGAAGCATTTTTATTAAGAACTGGACTATTAAAAATAATGGTTGCAGGGACTCTTCAGACAAATTCAGTGTTTGACAGACTACAAGAATTTTGGGAGCTAAACTTATCTTTGCAATTAGATACGCCCCTAATTGATTTTTAGAGGGAAACTTTTTAATTTTTTTTTTTTTTTTTTTACCCCAAAGCCAGCTCCCAGCTGAGGGCCGGGGCAGTGGGGTGTCCCGTGGCGCTTCCCAGAGCATCAGGAACAGGCTGGCTTCAGCAGGGGCAGCTGAAGCCTTGGCACGGGGGGAGCTGCCCAGCCTGCTGGTGTGCTCAGGGCACGGGTAAGGAAAATTAATTAGAACATAACAGAACTGAGAGCTTGTACAGAAATCCCACGTGAAATTAGCGGCTCTGTCGGTATTTTCCACTTTGGAAAACATTGCTACTTACATTGCTATTAACCCCCCCCAACGTTTTATAGGGCCCTTTATACTTATAACTGCAAGCTAGGTGGTATCGAGCACCTTTTTTCAGCCACCTGGGTGGAATGGCAGTGGGGGGTCAGTCCTGCAGCCTGATGTGACAGTCTGCTGGCACCCGGTGACAGCCAGGCACTGCCCCAGGGCAGCTCTGTGCTTCGGAGCTGCTCGGTCGCTCAGCTGGTTTGTCGGAAACCGACCGCAACGTTTCTGCACTGGAATGAAAATAAACAGAGAAGCTCCAAACCTGCCCATGAAAGAGTTATTTTCTGCTTCGCTGTGTTACGCACAAAGTCTGTCCTCCTCCCTTTGGCCGGCGTGGGTTCCTCCCACGGCCGGGGCTGAGCCTGGCACGGCTCCATGTCCCCCCTGGCAGCGGTCAGGAGCACTCTGCCTTTCTTCCGAGTTCATCGGGACTCAGGAGATTAATTTGGAAGGTGATGCCAAAGCAAGGCAACATACCTCTGAGGCCAGAAGTGAGGTCCTGGTGCTGGGCTGCGAGATGGTCTCATCTGATGCTGATGTTGGTGAGGGAGGAAGACGTTTGCCTTCCCAAGAAAGCCGTAGCTCTGAAAGGGGTGGTTGTGCCAGTGTCCTTGCTGCCTGCTCGTGGGCAGCAGTGCTCCCGTGCACTGCTCAGGAAACCACAGCTCAGCGACCGTGCAATGAGAGCAGAGGTCTGGTAGGGCACTGGGGCGACGCGGCTGAACCTTGTCCTTGGAGTGAGCACACCGGGCAGGCTCCTGTCCCTGCAGGCTATTTCAGTAGAGCGCAAAATAAGGTTTTCTTTAAACAGGTTAGCTACTGGGTTGGACAAGCCATGATTTAAATCTTTTAAAAGAAACTACCAGCTACTGCCCCTTGCTGTTGAGCCTGCTGCTCTCAGCAGCGATGTTGAGCTCCGGTGGAAAACTCTCCTTGCTGGAGTGGCCCCTGGCCAGAGGCCTTCCTGCTCCTCCTCTGCCAGCCCTGCACAATGCCTGGCCAGCTGGGGGCTGGTTCAGTTTAAAGAAGAAATAAAGAACCTCATTTTTTTTTCCTAAGCTTCTTCCAGATGATTGTGTCCAGTCCCTAGCAGAAAGGTGTGATTTCCCCTTACCCCTGGAGGGTGATGCCCGACCAGACCACAGGTGCCAGAAGCAGGCAGGTGGGCAACTTCCCTCCCTGTTGCCCTTCTGCTCTTCAGCAAAGCCTAACATATGGGATGGGGGGCAAGCAAAGCAAATCATGATGTGTTGAGCTTTCTCCTGCCTCGGGATATGGATTGGCAGATAGAAAGGCTTTTGAAAATGTTGTTTCAATTTCCTCTGTGCTAAATGGAAAAGATTAGCTGGAGAATATACCAGGACTCATCAGAATCATTTGTTCTCCAAAGCGAGACAGGACTCCTTACCCACTCTGTGTAAGAGTGCTGGTCTGCAATATACGTGTAGGTGTAATAAAAATCCTTGGGAGTACGGAAGATGAAACCTGGGCCTCTCTAAAATCAGTGGAAACTGCTGAATGCAATGCAGATCTTCCACTGTAAAAGTCAGAGAGGCATCCATCAAACCACCAGGCTGTTGAGACCTTGAGTTCATAGGAATTAACCGCAACTTGCTGGTGTAGATTTTTAATTTTCTTGTTTTCTGGTGTCCTGGAGAAACACCAAGCTGCGTACGCTAGGTCAGTGCCTTTTTCCCTCTTAACTGATGAGAAAGCAGATGCTGAAGTCTGCTTTGTCTGGCTGGTAACAAAAGGAAGTAGTCACTCAGCCAGGGAAATGTTAAAAGAGAAAGTAAATGAAGACTTAGAGAAAGATTAAGAGAATGTAGATCTCAAATAACAGGGAAATCTGCATCTCTGTCATAGCAGCAACGAGCCCCTGTGCTCCTGCAAACCATCACTTCTTTTCCAAGTCAGAGGAGAGGCTGTTCCTTGTTCTCCTGTCAGACCATGGGATGAGAAGTGCTTATCCCAGTGAGTTTTGCATTTACTTGCCTACGTTGCAGTATGGTGCTATCTAGAAAATGTCATCCTTGCTTCTAGTTTTTGAGCCTAAAATCCCAAGCTGTGATCTTTCATCTGGGCTGGCTGGCGTGCCACACAACCCCAGCGCTGTATGTAGCCTCAGCTTCGTGGAGCCCTCTGTGACAATGCAAATGCAAAAACCTTTTGCAGGATTTGAAATGTTGATTGCATTGGTATTATATAGGACATTGGGGACATAAGAGTCATCTGGCATTAGCTTCATACTGGCATATTTATATTCACATTTTTCTATTTATGATTATTTAGGAATAGGATCAGGAAATGGATATTGAAACACACTTGCCAAAAGCAAAGATGACTGAAACAGATGACGTGATTCTTCAGAGCAATTTTGTACAATCAGGGAAAGAAAGGAGTAAAGGAGAAAAGCAGTTTACATGTCAGTTCTGTGAACTTCAGGGTAGAGAGGCCAGAAAGCACAGTGACAAACAACCTAACCCAGGCAGCAGAGAGAGTGTGCTGTGAGGGGTGGTGACGATAAACTTGGCCACAAAGACCATCAAAAACCCTGCAGCGTAAAAGATCGCGGTCCAGAGTTACCAGGTTACTGGACTGAAATCAGAACTGAAACTGGATGCCAGCAGGATCAGACACTTTGGCTCCACAGAAGAAAACTGGGCAAGAATAAAGATTTTTTCGTCCAAATGCCATGGCTCCAGTCCCTGGCTCTGGGAAAAACATGCACAAGAGCTTGGTTATTGTTTTCCCTGAAGCCGTATTGTACAACTCAGTAAAGTGCAAGAAAGTGCATTTACTTATTAGGGTATCTAGAAAAAGCGAGAGCAGTAAGCTAAAGATAGGGCCTGGGGTGGAGGTCTGGAAGGACCCTTTTGGTCACTGGTTCCGTGTCTAACCCAAGCAACAACAGTCTTTGTCCTTTCGTAATGTATTATAAAACTAGTTGGGTGTTTGCTCTCTCTGCCCCTACTGGGAGGCTGTTTCAAAACTTTTCTAAGAAACCTTATTTCCTCTCTAACCCTCCACAAAGCCTTTTTTTTTTTTTTTTTTTTTTTTTTTTTTTTTTTTAACACAATTGTTATAACTGAGGCTAATAGCGTTTGGTGCTAGCAGCTTCCAGGACGGTTGAGAAATTGTGATCAGCTGCCCTCACAGCATTTGTTTTGCTAAACTAGATGAACCATTGGCTTGTTTCTACTGGAAATACCTCACCTGGCATAGGTGGTGGCTGTTGGCTTTGTTTTTCTCTGATGTGCCAGCCTTATCGGCTTGTATTAGCTTCCATGCTTACTCCTAAAATTCTTTTGGAAATGGCTATGACCTGGCTACTCCTGGAGCCCCTTCCCAAGCTTTCCCAACTTACAAGTTCCTTCATGTAAGGAAACTTCAAGGCTCCTTAGTGCTCATATTTTTGCTTTCTTCAGGACAGTTTACTTAGTTTCCTCTTCCCGAAGAAAGAAGGAAATGTCCTTTTGAAATAGAAATCATACTTCTAGATCTACATTTGTTTCTTTTTCCATTTAACTAGAATCCACTTCTGATTACTTAATTCAAATGTATTTTGAATGTGCAAGTCTTCCATAACATCATTTCTGATGTGAAGTCTAAAATAGCTTTGTTTGTCAGTTCAATAATTATCTCATAAAGAAATCTGTCAGCTGCCACGTTCAGGAATAACTCTGACAAATCATTAGTAGAAGACACTGGTTCATATAAGCAAAGTTAAAAATGCTCACGATAGAACTGTTTGTATTCAGCTTTCTAATAAGAGTGGGTTTCAGTAATAGGTTGTCTTGGTGACCTCTCTAGAACTTCTCATACTTCTTCCACGTTACTTAAAACAAAATTTAAATATTTGTCTGTGCTATCATTTCTTATTTTAGTATAGTTTATTACAACACTGAGAGATAATTCTACCTCTTTGTAGTATCTTCTTAAGCACCAGCCGTAGGTACCTGGCCGGTGGTTAGGGTGACACATTCCCTAGGCTTTGAATATCTGTACATCATCCGTGGTCAGTCACACATCAGTGAGCTTGTGTCTTCATTTCTCTGTTCAAGTTTATGGTATTGTATAAATGATAGTAAAGGCAGGCATCTATTTTAAGCCACTCAGAAATATGATGTATAATCGGATGTTTAATTTTAATATCTGTTGAGCAGCTAAGCTTGATGGCCGTGGTTCTAGGACTTTACACGCTCGTGGATAAGTCTGATGTGGATTGTCACTGACCGAGGTGGTTATGCACTGCAAGAAATCATCTACGTGAGTGAAGGCACTGCGTCAGGCCTCCAGCTAGCACCCACAGCCTCATCGTGTGATCTGAAGTGGCCGTAAATTAATAAATCTATCTGTGCTAATTAGCTATGTTATGACACTGACCTAGTGGGAAGACCTCCTAAACAGCTGAGGGGCTGCACAAGGATGCTTTGTTACCTGGGTTCTGTTGGATTGGGAGAAGCTGTTTTTCAGACAAAATAAGCAATTGTTCACCATAGTGTTTGGTGCCGATCCGAAACACCGGAGCAGAAAGTGGCATTTGTGTGGTCTGCAGTTGCCAATAAGTTGCCCTGTGCTGTACAGTGAATTGTTTAATCTTCCTGTTTTAGGTTCTCTGCCTGGTGAATAGAGAATAATATTTAGCTTTCTCAAAAAGGTATGATGTTGGGATTAGTTTCTGTAGGCGGCTGAATTCAGCAGAAGAGGAGCTTAATAAATCAGGCAATCTAGACTTAAATTGCAATCTGGACTCCTCCTTTGGGACTCCTTTGGAAGGCAAGTACATTGAGACATTTTCTCTTGGCTTATGGTACAGTAAAACTGCTGTACCAGTTTATTAGCCAGTCTATTTTTTTTTTTATTATTATTTTTTTTAGCATTTTCAACATGTCCTGTCTGTAATGGAGCCTATTACTGCTGACAAGATGATCAGAAAGTTGGGCTTTGAAGCGTAGACTGCTTGTTCCTTATTGCTGTTCTTCAGAGTTAGTCCTGGTTTGTTGCTGCAGGTTTACAGCGGAGCTGCTGTGCTCTGGTAGAAATCTCTTGGAAAACGTCTAATATCTTAATTTATACCAAACAACGAGGAGTACTGTTCATGCTGCTCGTGGTCTTCATCATCACAGATGTCATCTTGATATCCTTTCTAATCAGCTGGGTAGAAATGCTTTCAGCCTGGGGCGTGCATGCGAAGCAGAGAAAGAAGCAGTCAGAGGCAGCCTGGCAGAGGTGGGCTTCTCCATGGTCCCTGGGGAGCAGGGACAAGAGGCAGGCCAGGGGTGGGTGGGAATCGTGTTGAGGTTTTATATCCTTTTTTTTTTTTTTTTTTTTTTCTTGCAGGGGGTGAGACAGGCAGTGCCATTTTGCCTGTGTTCCCCTTTGCTTACTAAAGCTCTGCAGACCAGTAGCGTACCTCCTTGTTGTAAACTGTAAGAACGAGCTGAGATGGCCGTACACATGCCCCTGGGGGTAGTTTGTGTCTGACTGTATTGCCCTGGTCCACTTGTTAGAAATTGTTTTAATCGGTGTGACTAACTGAAGCCAATCTCTTGATGATCTAAGCCAATGGAGTCTTTTTAGCAAGTTTTGCTAGGCACCAGAATCTGGCAGCCACCCCAAAAGTCGATGAAGCACTCTGGAAGAGAAAAATTCTAGCCGGTTGCTAAAGGTAAGATTTTAAACGTGTAGCTCTTTAGATAAATGGAATACCGGAGATACTCCTGAAAATACTTAGGCATATACTTGACCTTAAGCATACACGTAATTCCATTAACTTCAGTGGGACTATATATATTTCTAAAGTGAACCACCTGTGTGTTTGAGAAGACCAAACTATTAAGCTTCTCTGCATGCAGAATTTTATCCTGTGACTAAGTCTTTGTGTATCATGCTGTAAATTTACCCTGAAGCTTGCCATAAACTCAGTGCTTTTAAAGAGTATATTTGAAGAGCTCCAGTAGAGTCTCAAGGCAGTTATAATAGTGTGCATTTGATTTACAGCATGCCATTGAATTAGAAGGGTATTTGAAAGGGGATTTATGTTAAAATAATGCAGACAGTGATTTAGAGTGTGGATTGTGGCCATAAGTATGGGCAAAACAGAAGAGTTTATTGCAGAAAACAGCTCATTGCCTTCTGCGGAAAAAACACAGAAGTAGAAAATTTGGAGATTGTCAGCTTGGCTAAGTATATCTGTCAACTAAAAATACTGGTCAACACATGGCTTTTCAAAGTAAAGATAACTTTCAGCAACATTTTGTGTAACCAGCACTGGATAGAATCATCAATGAGCTGGAACAGTGATTTGGAAAGGCAAACCATGAAATCAATAAACCAGCTGGGACAATGAGTCCAAGAAATACACATTTCTTGGAAAATGACAGAGCATTCTGGCAAAAAGAGCTATAAACTAGCGTAGAGCTGAGAATTTTGCCAAATTCTTCAACAATACTGTGATGGCTCCTGAATAGACACATGCTTTGACCTGATTAGTAAACATTTGGGTTTTATACAAAAATGCGCAAATGAAATCTTAAAATAATATTTTCAAGTCTATTTTTTTATAACTCTCTAGATCCCTGTCAGTATTGTTTCTATACTTTCTTATTGGAAGCCTAAAATGCAGAGCCAAAACATCAGCTGGCATAAATCACCTAACTTCTGTGAAGATAGACTGATGTTAATGATCTGGGGCAAAATCTGTCTCCTCTGACATTTCTATTCCTGCGTTTAAGTGCAGGCTGTTATTTTGGGCTTAGGAGGATTTTAAAAAGCATGAAGCTGTTCTGAGAAATGGAAAAACATTACCAAGATAACAGTGAACTTTACAAGTGGATGGAGGAGAGCGTTCGCGTATGCAAAGTGAAAACTGGAAAAGCAAACAAACACAAACTTGTGTCAGGAGAGGAAGACCACAGTGACTCATCTGGTAACGAAGTGCGTTTGAATGAGCACAAAATGAATTTCCTGTTGCTGCACAAACATCCTTCAGTGTCTAAAGGTGCAGTAGACAGAAGCAGCGTGACTGTGTGCAACTTCTTGATTCGGAGTGCTCTCTGCATTTCTGTTGCTAACAGCTGAGTTTGGGGGGTGCCAAATTTAACAGCTGACCTCTTAGTTTGGGGGCTTTTTGTACTGACGCTTGGAAAACAAACCGGTAATGATCCCCGACAGGAACTTGGTCTGTGATTCCCTGCTGACAGAATCTGATCAGACAGCTTTGCCCGTGAAAAAGATCATACATTAATGCTTATGGTCCCAAGTCCCAGTTACAAATTCACTGGGCTCGCTGGGAATGGCAGCGCTGCTTTCTGTGACAGCAGTCTCATAGGTGAAGTTACTGGTTCCCCAGGAGGAGTCTGCAAGGACACAGTGGATAAAAACTGATACAGGACAAATGCTGAGGACAGAAGGGTCTGTGCAGTGAAGTGATGCGTGAAGTATTTGCGGGCGGGTGTCTGGCGAGCTTTGTTAGCGGGCCGGGGGGAGCATTCTGCCACCACGAACGGGTGAAGGCAACTGTCTCTTGGAAACTTGACAAAGAGACCTTTGTGTTCTCCTCTCCTCTGGTTTAGCATCATCACACTCTTCTCCCTGCCCAGAGAACACCCTCATATTTGCTGAGGACCCTGTGTTTCTGTTTGGGTGAAAGTACTGGTCTCCTTCAGCCCCCACCCCTGCCACACTGAATCAGTCTTCTGCTGGATCCACACAGGTTCACACAAACTGTGGCAGGGGACGGAGGGACCTCTCCTGCTCTTGTTTCAGGCACGCTGTATATTCAGCCAGGCATTTCAAGATCAATTTATACATAAGCTAGTGAATTAAAGTTTTTTTTTTTTTTTGTTTTTTTTTTTTTTTTTTTTTTTTTTTTAATGGGAAACACAACTTCATCCCAGTGCTAAAGGCTTTATCTGGTGGCTGTGCCTCAGTTCGGCACAGGAAGAGTTTGGTGGCAGGAGAACAGAAGATGGATCTGAACAATAAGTGGCAGCAGAACTGCACAGAGCGCTGGAGACTGAGGACAAGGAACTACCTACAGAGAGGAGGAATCTGCCGACATAGGAATATGAAAGAGAAAAAACACAGTGAGGAAAATAATTTTGAGAATATTTGGAAAAATATCAGAACGGACAAGGTTGAACTCAGTGTAGTCAAGTCAAGGTTTATTCTCTGAATGTTCAGATTGCACAAGTAGTTTAGTACTATTAACTTTTTACCCAAAAATGATTGCAGAACTTATGAGCATCAGGAAAATATTCTGTGAAACACAAAATGCTAATTGACATTCCCAGGGTAATTCTCGGGCAGACAGGACATTTACAAATTGTAAGTATTCCATAGGTACAAATGATTAGACAGGGAAATCTGAAGACATGCTAAGGACGGAGAGAAATTTTAAAAAAAGGTTAATTAATCACAGTGTACTGTTTTTTTTTTTTTTTTTTTTTTTCCTACTTTTGTGTATATATCATTGTTTTTTCATGTCATATAAAAGCATGCTGGTCCATTTAGAAAAGAAAGTGCAACTTTTCTGTCGAAGAACACTGGCAGGTTTCTCACCACTAGGTCTTATTCCTTAGGACACTGTCTTGTTCCCAAGCACCTGTTAGTTCCGTGATGTTTCTGCAAATCCCCTCTGTTTGAGGAAAAAGACAGCAAATTAACAGCAAAGGCAGCAGAGAGAAAACTCCCGAGCAGGTCGCAGGTCAGTCAGTGCTGTCCCAGTCGTTCAGCCTCCTATTTGCCTTGCAGTACAGCTGCAGGACATATGTTTTCAATATAGCTTCTTCTAAAGCAGTGAGGGGATTGCAGATTTGGTTTTATGGTATCAAGAAAAAGATTCTCTGGCAGATATTTCCATGGCCTGGTTCTGCAAGTACTCATTCTTGGATGCATAATTGTGGAAACAGTCACCAGGAAATGGGGGAGGGAGTTGTCTGAAGACCCTCGCTTGTCCCTAGTTAATCGGCTGGGTGTTAGCATGGGCAGCTCTGTAACTCCAGGGTGAGTTCACCAGCAGAGCAGCTGTGGCAGCAGAACCCTGCTCTGCGATATCTCAGCGGCTCTGTTGAGCTACACGCATTGCTCGTGCAGCAGGACGCGGCAGATGGGCTGGGGGGATGCTCCTTGCTGTGTGTGTTAAAGGTAGTTCGTGTTGGTTGATGCCCAGATTTGCTGGAAATACTGCTTGACTTCTTCAGCAGGCCAGAAATCATCACACAATAAGAAAGAATGTGTCATTACTTTAACAAATGATTTCTTTTGGTTACTGTTGTTGCAAGTTGGTGACCACATAATTAGAAATTCAAATTGTTCACTGATAGCATAACAAGGGTAGTCTTGTGAAAACAGCAGAAAGCATCTTGAGGCATTTTGATCAGTTTACCAACACCACAGACCATCTAAAGCCCCTCTCGCCATGTCTAGTATGAAACAGCCTCTATGACATGAGCAGATTGGGAACAGAATGCTTTGCACTGTATGTAATTTTAATGTACTCTATAGATTACAAAACTGAAAATAAGTTGTGTCACATCAGAATTACAGTGTACCATGTTTTCAGGATAAGCGAGGAGCTCGTTAAGGAGGTCCTACAGTTCAAAACATGTTTTATTCACTTAACCAGTGCCTGGAAATATCCTATAGTTTTACTATGGAAAACAGAGAAAGGCATTTTTTATTATGATTTTTTTTTTTCATTAACTATATTGAATGATGGATTAGACCTAATTCCAATCTCAAGTTTATAAATTGGAGAAAGAAATTTCTTTTGCAAGATTCTGCCTGCGTTTTGTAACACATTCGAGGAACGCTCATATGGGTTAGATCTCCTGAGTCTGCTAGTGGCTGACGTGTTCTTTGAGAAAGAAAAATGACATATTGTTTTGTAAAACTATTCCCTGTGTCTTCCCACTTGCCAAGCTTACTATGTTATTTGAGGGGAAAAATACAGTTCAAAATGGTTTGTAATTTAATAGGAAATGTGGAACAAATGATTGAAACTGTGGGGTCACATGTCTTTAACAGATATACTCACATTAAGTGTAAATGATGGCAACAGGAATATTTATTAAGCTATCCAAAATATTTTCACTTGGCAAATTTCAGACTAACTGGTCTGGGGAACTGCCCTGGCCTTGATGAACCTACGTACATTGAATGTTAATAATCAATACCAGATGAGATGAGAAAACTATGAAGCTCTGAATGATAACAGTTTTCACAATGCTTTTTGCAGTGCTCTTCATAATCTTTGCCATAGAAGCATGGTAGAGCCTGAGCACAAACCACTGTGTTTGACAGCTGGCATCAAAGAAACTACGGAGTTAGCAGAACAGTAGGAACACACCTTTAGACCACCTGATGCAGTGAAATTACATGCTAACACCACCAAGATCCTTGGGAGATACCATTGCTTTGTTTTTCAGGACATTGCAACAGAAATAAAAAACTTTACTCTTGTAAATGAGCATTTCAAGATGATACTTTAATGTAGCCCATCAGTTGTCGTGTGCTGCTAAGGCTGTCTTGGGGCAGAAGTATCATGAGAAGAACTGCTCCAAGGAGTGGTAGTGATGAGCAGGATGTGGTGATCCCCACTTCTTCAGAGTCAACATCAAATCGAGGACTTAAAAGGATGCTGTCTTGCTTGATGTCTCAGTGTCTTGCCTCAGTGCTGTGTCAGCCTGCATTGTCCTGCTGGCTGCAGTTGCACCGCAGCTCTAGCTGCATTTCCTGCTCTGTGCTGCTGGGTGATGCTATGGTGTGCATGATGAGTTTCATCCTCATCTAATGTGTGTGCAGGGTTATGAGAGGTCTAAACATGCTGCATGTATAGACATGAATTACTGTTCAGTTCTGTTTTATCTGAGTGCCTCTTTAGGACAGGCGCTGGTGCTCACAGAGAGCTTCACGCACCTGGTATCTGCTTGAATGGGAACAGGGCCGTGCCCGAGCAATCCAGGCGGTTTCTGTAGCGTGCTGAAGACATTTTCCTGAAGCAGGTGATTGACAGGAGACTAGGGGAGGTGCTCTGCTGGACTTGTTACTCACAAATGAGGAAGAACTGGTTGAAAAGGTGCAGGTTGAAGGCAGTCCTCTCATCTGCTGGCTCCCTAGGTGTGCTAGCAGAATCTGTGGCGACGTGCAGCACCCACAGGCAGAGACAAATGCAGCTGGGGAGTGCTTCAGCCCCTTGGTTGTATATGGGTCAGCGGGACCAGGAGGGAACATTCAAGGGGCTGACAGCACCGGCTGATGTTAGCAAAGGCCAATGCAATCTGCTTGGCAATTGTGGCAGACACCAAGCCCCATGCTCCTGTGACAGCGTGTCAGGGAACGGGCAGCAAGGGGTAAGGTGGCACTGAGGCAGGCAGGGCATCGGCCTTGCTGACAAGAAGTCAGGACATGAAGTCTCTGTGACAGGATCTGGGCTAGGTCTGGAACCAATCCACCAGATATTGAGTCAGCAGGGCAGGATAGGGGTGAGAAACGGGGAGGTAGGAGACGGGGTGCTGGTGTTGCTACAGTGCAGCTCCACCGGGGCCTGGCACAGAAACCCCAGGGCACATGCAGCTCCCAGGGAAGGGGCAGGCAGGCCCTCACCAGGGCTGCCACTGGCTTTGGTCACAGCAGCAAAACAGCTGGCCTGGAGCTGTCAGCTGAGCTCCTGAAGCAGCTGGCATCCTAGAATGAGGTGGTCACTCAAGGTACAGGTGGGGGTTCCCTGGCCAGAAAGCGGTACTGCAGAACAAGACCTGGGGAATCTGGTGGGCAGTGTGCTGAATGTGAGGCAGCGCCACATCCTTCCAGCAAAAAAGGCCAACCGTGCTCTGGGGTCTGTCAGTGAGAAGACAGGCAGCTGCTGAGGGGAAGTCTTTGGTCCCCTCTTTAAGATTTGTGGGGCTGGATCACTGCATCCAGCTCTGGGCTTCCCATCCCAAGAAAGACACTGACGCACTGAAGCGAGTCCAGTGAGGGTGGCTGGAGCAGGCGATGCTTCCACAGCATCTGAGCAGCTGCTCCTCTACAACCTGCTCCGAGCAGGAGGCTGGATGAGGTGACCTCTGGAGGTCCCTTCCCACCTGTGGGGTTTCATGTGGCAGGGAGCTGCTTTGCTGCAGTGTCAGTTTGGTGCTAGGGGAGCACACGGAGGTTTGCACTCAGCAAGACTTCGAACTGTCCCAGGAACACAGAGACATCATTCTGCTCCAACATCTGTTAATAATAGAGTACGAGGCAGAATGACTTTCTAATGGAACTATTGAGAAAAGCAGCAGATGGAGAATTCTGTGCAAAATAAGTAATAACAATATGATTTAATTTCTGTGCCTGTCTGGCACTCTAAGAACAAAATGGCCTGATCCTGCGGCAGACTTCCAGAGATGCTTGAGAACTGCTGAGTACCCTTGACTCCCATTTACATCAGCGAGGGCTGAAGTCCTGCAATCAAAAGGTGAGGTGGCTGGCTGCCCTGGGGTAGCTGCTGCTGTCTTTCTGAATTCTCAGGTGCATCTTCTCAAATGCCAGGCAGCGTGCAGTCCTACTGTTTGTCTGCTCTTAAACTGGCTCTACAGCTCCAGTGGTTGCAGTAGGCAGCTGGACTATCTCCAGTAATTAATGTCATCAGCTGTACAATGCGTGCACATACTGCCCCAGGACAGTCTTGCTTTTCTTGAGCTGTTATGCCCGTCTGCCCATCTTATTATAGCCAGATATTAAACTCAATATCTTCAGTAAGTATCCAACTGGTCATGGTCGTTTACTTTATTAGTTGATTACTGGAGATTATGCTCACATCTGCTGTGCTTAGAATCTCTCAGTCAGTTTAGTGCCTTCAATATCTGATCCAGTGATGACTCAGAGATGGCAAATATATATATATATAGTGATCTAAAGCCATCTGTCTGAAATGCTTATATCTATTTAACACAAAGATAACGGGGTCAATTGTCCTTATACCTTTATATGAAGAAAGCAGCAGAAGATGTGTGTGATGTTTCAGTGATTTATCTGAGATCCAATTGCATGACTCAGTTATAGCAACAGAGGTGTGGGAAATCTTCAGAAAGCTCGCTGTATATCTACCTACATTATGATTCATATGTTGTGCAACATCACTATTTTTTCATTAGAGAAACAGTATTAAGCAATTAATTTTATGTTATTAGAGGAAAGGTGCCTTTTTCTAAGAAGAAATGCTATTGCTGAATTATCTGGTGCAATGATGAGTAAAACACAAGGACAAATATGTGGCCTAAGACGCTGGCACTGTGGGCTTCATGTTCTGTCAGCCGCAATACCAGCATGTGGACTACAGAAACTGCAGGACATCCTGATGGGGAAACCTTACAGTGCTTTTCACTCTATATGCAAATAAATATGAGAATTTGCCACTGCTATTGGCTAATCGTAAGTCCAATACTGTTTGTAGATCTGAGAAATAGGCTTTTTGCTATAACTGATTTCCATACAAAACATATGTCAGTGTATAGTTTTTCATAGTTTTGCCAGTGCATACAGAGGGCCTAAATCCATGATAAATAAACAGCTGGAAACTGTTCTTTTAATACTTACTATGGCCTGATTTACTGGTTTGGAATCTTTTTGGTAGACACAGCAGACAGTTTCCAAAACAGCTTGCACACTTCTAACACACTTTCATGTTAATAAAGTTCAGTTCCTAATTTTATGTATATTTGGCCTCACTGCAAGAAGCCACATTCAGAAGATTACAACAGTATGGCTTTTTTTTGTTTGTTTTTGGCTGATAGAAAACAATTTCTTATTGTCGTGAGTAGAACTTTTTAAAAATAACCTTCAAATATGGCAAGAAATCTTGCTCCATGGTAATTATAACGAGTACGAGATTCATCAGGTAGCCAACAACCCACAGCATTTAAAATACATATATATATGAGAAGTGTGAAGAGTATATCCTTGCTTTAAGAGATGAACTGAATTTACTCAGCAGGAATGTGTTCAAGCTGGTAAGAGTTTTTTACTTGCAAATGATGTGAATGAGTGATTTACTTCTACAGAAGCCATGCATATGGAAAGGTATCGGCTGACCCCACTGCCTCACTAAAACATTCATGCTTAGAAAACTATCTGCTGGACTGAAAAAATCTCCACAGTAATCACTAACTGTGGGAAAGAGCTGGATACTTTCCCTTGGCGTGGCCATCAGTGTTTCTTGAACCTTTGTGGGAGTGTTTTTTTTTTTTTTTGACAATCAGAAGAGAGCAGTTCAGTTTCTCTTGTCAGTAGTTCATTTCTTTGAACGTGCTCGCAGGGGGGCAGCTGGAGGTGCCTGACTCGTATCTGAGCAGAAGCTGGGCAAAGACCACTGCTTGTTTTCAGACACTCCTGTGAATAATCAACGTCCACCGAGAAATGCTTGGTATTCGCAGGCCGAAGCTGGATTTGGGCAGTAGAGCTGCCGGGTGGTTTGTTCTGCTGTTAGATTGTCAGCTCTCCTGTCTGAATAAATGAGAAATTCACATAAAGATTTTTCAGAAATTGTCTATTAACTGAGATCAGCATCCATGAAAAGATTATTTATCTTTTTTTTTTTTTCTAAATTTATATACAGACCCCTGGTAAGACATTAAGACTACATGGGTAAAGCAAATGCCTGGTTAAACCTTCTGAAGGCTTGTAAATATTTACTAGTTGTGTACTTGACATCTTCTGCAGGCTATGGCACTAACTAACAAAAGGTACTAAAGATCAGATTGTGAGGATTTGCAAATGCTACCTACAAACAAATGCTTAACATAGTCATATCATAAACATTTAACCTTTTGAGTATTTTAGCTCTTAAAACTCTGTAGTCTGAATGTGCATTCATATAAATTCCTCTGGCCTCTTTGTTAAACTTCCAATTTAAAGTTTTACTAAGTACAATTTCATTTGTAGCACAAGCGTCTGATTTCAGAATCAAAAGAGATTTTGACACTTGCTTTATAGAAAATGCATGGAATATTTCAAAACCTTTTCCACATAGCAACAAAAACAGCTAAAAAGAACAAAAAAGTATCATGATTCTATCTTATACAAACTGGGTCATGTATTTTCAAGTCAGGTAGTTTCTACGCAACGACTTGTCCTGTTACTGATCGTGATAAAAATGTTCATTTTAAATCGGCATACTAATGTAAGCTGATGAGTTTGACAGCTACGCCAGCTGACCTGATTAAGAAGACCTGCTTTCTCAGGCTCCTTGGTAGGATGTATTGATTACAAAGCCTGGAAATCATCATTCCTATCTAAGTAGTGATCTCTCCCTGGGTGCTCACTGATTAATTTATGACCGTGTTTACCTGGGCATGCATGTTTGGGCAGATTAGCCTTTGCACGCAGCATTACTGAGGGGACATTGGCAGCTACTGGGTTGTTGCATCCCTGAACTTTAATGGTACCACAACAAAAGTTTCACACAGAAGTCCTACTCAGTCACATCTCTACCTTTTCAAGGTATCACATTTACTTTGCATTTTTCTCAAATCAGAAACTGTTCTTATGCAGGAAAACTTAAGCTTCTTACTTTTTTGTTTGTTTAGAATAAATAATGTTGAAAGATGAAAAAGATGGTTGGATGAATTGTGCAAATAGTCAATAAATGCAAAGAATCATTGCAGGCATATTTACTATATATGTTTAGTTAATCTTCACAGGCTTCTTAGAAGAGGTCTACTTTGAGTCAATGACTGCCTAAAGAAGCCGAGTTATGAAATGACTTGGTGTAGGTATCTTGTGTTTCTTAAGTATTTTCTCTTAAGTATTGTCTCCTGTTAGTATTATGGCCAAGAAGTTTAATCAGTAAATTGATGTTTGTGAATGTGCAGATTTGGAGGATTTTGTGTAGGGAGATTACATTGTTTCTGCATTTACAATTTGTGATGAGTACGCATAACAAACAAGGGGGTAAGAAAATCATCTCCAATCCCATTGAAATGAACAGCAAATTCTCCGTGAGGTCAGTATTTTGCTCTAAGAAATGTTTTCCAAGTCTGTGAGGTGTGATTAGGTGATTACATTGTTAGGAGCTGCACTGGTAGCAGCTGAGATAGCATAAAATGACTTGAAGTCACTTGAAGGAACAAGGACTAAAAGCAATCCCCATATTGGCAGAGTTTCTGGCAAACAAAGAAGTAATTCTTGGTACAAGGTATATATTTCTGATCATACAAACATGTTCCAGGAAATGTTTTGTTATAACCACACAATAGGAAGTTGCATCTCTTCCTACTTTGCCATTTTTGACAAACCTGTTGATATTCCCAGGAGGGAACATCTTTTTTCCGCAAGCTCTGCTAACAGTGTTCTGCAGGAAATCTCCTTACTGCTTTCGGTAGCATTTAAGAGGAAGACTTTTTTTGTTTCTCTGGTTTTAATTTGTAGTATGTTTTACTATTGAATTAAATATACCTGGCCAAGGAACGCTTCTGTGATACTTAAGATCCCTTAATTCATTAGGGCTGTGCTCTGCCTTACAGGAGTGGCAAAAACTCTCTACTAACTCAGAACTGAGCAGGGAAAAAACAAAACAAAACAAACAAACAAAAAAACTTTGGTGGAGTCAGTTGGAGTGGGAGTGGGAGATTTGACCTGTGCAGAGGTGGATTCAGTCAGCAATTCCTAAAACCTCCATAATTTCCTAGGATTGCCTTTGTTTGTAGGGTAAATCCTGCAGTCCCTGCGGGTTCCTCACATGAAGCATACTTGTTTGCAGTTCACATGGGGAGGATTCAAATTCACCCCATGCTAAATGCTTAACAGAGGGATTGTTGTTTCCACAGGCTGTGTGCTCTTCCCTTCTCCCTGTCCCCTCTACCTTCTCCCTGCCAAAAGAAAATCACCAACTGTGTGTACGTAATGGTTTCAGCTTTAAAAAAGTGATTGGATTCTCACGTAACTTTTCTTGCTTGCTCCACTGTTCCCAAGTGACATGATGTGTGGCCATTCCTTGTCTGTTTCTCATATCCCTTTTTGAGATTTGAACTGCACTCTGCATAACTTTTATAGACCCAAACCCACATGGTTTTGATTTGGCAGAGAATGGCAGATTGCTCCATATTAGAAGGGATGTGGATGCTCGTTTTTGACTTTTGTTTGGTGTTTCTCAACTATGTCTCCTGTTGTTTCCATACTGAATTTGGTTATAAACTCCAATGTATCCTACATATTTTGGTACGTTGATCCTTGAGTTCGAGCTGTCCTGTCGGTGTTTCCGTCCTCTCCTTATCTGATTCGGGTGAAGTAAGCTTTTGGGGGTCTTTCATGCAAGCTCATACTTACTGCGATGCGTTAATTAGTCAGGGAGAAAACGGAGCCTTGCAGGTCCCATTGGAATTGCAGCAAGCTCTCCTTTACTGATAGCACAGATGGGCTGAACAGTGGGTACACGTACCTCTAGGAGCTTTAGGGTTCCTTCACATTATTACAGTGGTAAAAAGATGAGTAATGAGTATTTACTGCTGGCTAGCTACAATTAAGATTGAGTAGGAATCTTCATCTTTAAATTACAAAGTTTTTAATTGCTTATACTTATGAAATAAGTGTTCTTCTCCCCTGTCCCCCCGCCTCCAGCAAATCCTCTTATACTAGTCCCTACGCTAACCTTTTAAGGAGAACTTAGGCAGACTTCAGCCATTTTACAGTTATACAAAGCATAAATAAAAATGCTTTGTCTTCTGGATTACCTGATAGAATAGCCGACTCTGAAAAGTCCAAATATCACTTGTTTTGTTGTTCTAATTTGGAAAAGAAAAAGAAATATTAATGAAAAGTAAACTAGATGTTTGCAGCTTCAGAGTACGCTGAAGCAATCCATTCTCTGCGTAGCTATCAGAATTTTCTTTCAGTTTCTCCTTCTGCCTTAACCCTTTCCCAGGGTTAAAACAAGGCAGGAAGAAGTGGTTTTGAACACCAGAACCTTTCCTAAAACATTGTGTTTCATTAAAAAATAGCAATAAAGTAACCCTCCAGCTGCTGTGGTTATAAGGCAGTCTTGAAAATACGAACTAAGTGTAACCTAGGCAGAGAGGTCTCCTTAAGTTTTCACAGAGACGGGAATAATGGCTGTGAGAGATGTGAGGCTCGTCTCATCAGGGTTTTATCTTGTGTGGCCTCTATTTTGCACGTGAACTTTCTCTGCTCCTCCTGCAGGCAGGCAAGGCGTGAGGCAGTGTATCTATCACCTGAAGATCCGATCATTTTACTCTTAGTGACAAGGCATGTAGGTACTCTGGGAAAGAAACCCTGCCTGTTTTTTTTTTTTTTTTCCTCCAATTATAGCAAAATAAATTCTGAAGGACCTGATGGTCATATCAGCCCAGAAAGGCACCAGTCCTGGAGCCAGGCCAGGGCTGCACAGCAGACGTACCTGACAGGCTGTCAGATGGCTCTTCTGTCCGGAAAAGTGGTAAGCACCAGTAGTTTAGGACAAGAGTGAAAGAAACTCACAGCAGCCTTATAAAATATTTAATATAATCCAAAATACTGGTTTACCAAAATCCTGAAACACAGCTTTTTGTCCTCCTTCTGGTATGCTTCAAAATTGATTTTTTTTCCATGCATAAAGTGTCTCACTGTTTGGGCAATCACCCAATCCAAATTCAATCCAGCGAGATTGTGGGCCATTTTTTGCGGCAACGAGTTTCGAAATCCGTGTGTTTTATAGGGCATATAGGGCCCGAGACGGAGGGCGGAAGGGAGGCAGAGAGAGGCGTACAGGCACGATTCACCTCCCTCCCCACGTGCA
Organism: Aythya ferina; assembly: GCF_964211825.1. Lineage (NCBI taxonomy): Eukaryota > Metazoa > Chordata > Aves > Anseriformes > Anatidae > Aythya > Aythya ferina. The sequence continues at coordinate 8,280,422 of NC_140304.1, forward strand.
CTCTCAGTGAGCTGCACCCAGCTCGACTCGCTGCTGCTGCTGCAGCCCTTTTATTTCTGCCACTTCCCCTGCGTACAGGATGCGGCCGCTCTGCCTCTGGCATCACAGCCCAGTGGCTTGGGCTATCTGCTTGGGCTATCTGTCCCTGCTTTGCTCTGCCCATCTCTGGGTGTGGAGCACGGGCAGGCACCGCACCCACTCGTTCCCTGCCCTTTAGTCCAGGTTGATCTTATCAGAGAAGTTAAATTTAGCAGCAGTGTGTTAAGGCTGCCTGCTTCCAGGGCCTCTCGTGGTGTACGATCCAGGTTTCATGATTTCTCTAAAAGCCAAACCCCGAGCTATGTGAAGTGCATGGCTATGTGTTACGGATGCAGAGTCCCAGACAATTTCATTTACTTCAGGGGGAGCTGCAAATGCAGTCTGCTAAACACAGCCAAGACTTTTTGTAAAATGAAAGCTGGGAAAGTAAGTACTTGAAAACCAGGAAACTCCCAAAGCTAACGTTTCTGCCGCAACATCCAGTTGGGTTCACTGCACATTCTCTACGTTTTATTATTATTTAATCTATATCCTGTGAGGTGTGTAGGATGTGTAATGAAGCCAAAACGATATTGCTTTGGAAAAGCCCGTCTTCGTAATTTCCTGGCTTTTGAATATTCGATTCTTTCAGCCTCGGTAATGCATTAATGCTGTTTTATGTGTTTAATATATAATTGGCCTGAATCTTTTCCTTCTTTTCAACTGTTGATACGATGATTGATTTCTGGGGGTGAAATGAGCGAAGCCTTCTCTTTGGCCTGGTGTTGCAGAAGTAGGTGTATGTGTGTGTGTGTGTGTGTGTGTGTGTACGTGTGTGTGTGTGTGTGTGTGTGCTTTCCCTTACACCCATGCTATGTTCCTGCTGAAGGGTGCTTGGTGTAGGTGGGCACTGGGCTGCTCAGCGCACCTCAGCTGATTGAGACTTGGCAGACTCTCGAGGCCAGTGTTGTTTCTTCCTCCTTTCCAAACCGACTGGAAATACTGGAGGGCACAAAGCGTTTTTAGGTGTGTTTGCGCTTACTCCGGCACCTCCCCGAGCTGCTGCAGCCCGGCCAAGTCACCGCGGGTCAACCCCGAGTTTATGACCTTTAACAAGAAAACCCCTCACTTCTCCACCACATATTAAAAAGGGCCGCGACCGAGACGCACTGCCCGGCTGGGGCGATGCTGCCAGCCTGTCGCGACACTCCTGTCGCCGACAGCGCAGCGGGCAGCGGCTGCCCGGGGCCGGCTGGGCGCCCCCCCGGGCTACTCCGGGGCCCGGCGGCGGAGCACCCCCGGGCCCTGAGGCTCAGGTGCCGCCGTGGCCGGGCCCTTCCTGGCCGCCAGAAGGTGCCGGAGCCGCCGCAACAGGAACTGCGAGCCGGGGGGAGGAGGCGGCGCCGCCGCTCCCCGCCGCAGTCGCGGCCCGAGCCGGGGGAGCGCAGCGCAGCGCAGCGCAGGGGAGCAGCCATGGGCCGCCGCCCGCCGCCGCGCTGAGCCGCCCCCGGGGCCCAAGGGGGGAGCGGGGCCGGCGCTGCCCTCCCGCCCGTCCCTCCCCGCCGCCCTCCCTGCGTGCCGGCCGGGGCCCGCGATGCAGCCATGGACAGCAGGATCAAGTGAGTGAGGGGCCTCGGGGCCTGCCGGGCCCGCCCGGCGCGGCGGGGGAGGAGAGGAGGGGAAAGGAGGGGAAGGGAAGGGAAGGGAAGGGAGAGAGGGGAGGGAGGGAGGCGGCGGGGCGCCCACCGGCCGCTGAGTGACAGCCGGGCACGGGGGCCGGGCACGGGGGCGACCGGCGGCGGGGGGAGCCCCGCGGCCGCCCCTCGCCGCCCGCCAGCCCCCGGGGACCGGAGGGGGGGGGGCAGCGCCCCTGGGCTCGGTGGTAAAATGGTGGCGGGGCCGGGGTAGGGCTGCGGGGCCGCTCCGCAGCCTGCCCCTGCGGCAGGTGCAGCCGGGGGGACCCGGGTGGGCAGGGACAGGGACAGGGACAGGGCTGCTGCCGAGCAGCCCTTCCGGGGCTCTGACACTGCTGCGTGTGAGGAAGGAGCCTGGGAGGGGTCTTCTGGAAGAGCAGATGTAGGGGGTGGTGGTGAGGGATTCCCCCACTAAGTGTGCCCGGTGGTGGTGGAGCGGGGAGCCCTGGCCGGGTGTTTGGCACAGGGGGGCTGGTTGATCTTAAAAACAGCCCAGGGACGCGTGGAGGGGTGAAACGAGCTCAGCTTGGGCAAGGTCACGGGGAGGTGGCACTTGGTGTGAAGGAAGGACCTTGGTGGGCCGAGTGAAGCCGAGCCTCTCCAGTTTCACTCTGAACCCGCTCCCAGCTGCAGGAGCAAGGCACTGACCTGAGCCCCAGCCTCACCTCCAGCCCCCAGGCCTGTAACCGAGCAGGGCTGCATTGCCTGTGCGCAGGGTCTGTGGGTCCTGCGTTTTTTCTCCAGCTAAATGCTTGAAATTATAATGCAAGGGAAGATTGTGATATGGGAGGGCTATGTCTCGGTAACCTGAATTAGACTGTAATTGCATATGTCAGGCGATGATGGTGCTGAGGTCACTGAAAGCACGAACTGAATCAATTAATTTGTGACAGCTGAAATTTTCCCCAGCTCAGCCTTTGGATTTCATTCAGAGCTGCCTTTAAAGAAACGACGGAGCATTAACTTGCTGCACCCTTTGTCTGAAGCGTTCTAGAAACTTGGAACCAAGTCCAGGTTTTTTTTTTTTTAATCTACCTAAAACTCCAGGAGGAGCATTACCTGAAGAAAGGAGTTCAAGTGCCAGCCTTTTATGTGGTTAAATAGATAATTGATATGGGTGCGGTTATACCGCTTGTTTTTAATATAAATAGCAGCGTGCTTGGTAGCCAGGGAGAGCTGGATGGTATAGCAGTGGCAACTTGAACTATTTTAATAACAATGTAGTTTGGGATTAGGACGAGCACTACCTGCTTTAGCATGTGCCCTCCGTTACCATCAGGTGTGCCTTTACCAAAAGGATGCAGCACTGCCCGGGGTGGCTGTTAAAAGTGGGGGCCCCATCTCCCCACACCCTGTGGCTGGCAGGGTCGGGAACGTGCCCGTCCCCAGGCGCTGCCGCAGGGTTTTCTCAGTCGTGGAATCGTGCCTGCGATTCAGCCTGTAACACTGACGATCGATACCTTGTGAAAGAGGAAGCTCGGTGATCTGCGGCCTTGCGGTGGTGATCAGGCACATCCAAAGGACAGTGGCAAAAGCATGGCATTAAAATGGGAGTTCAATGATAAGCTATTCCTCTTCAGTAGAAACAAGAGGTAACCTTAGAAAAGGCTGCCTGGGATTCCCTTTAGTGTGTTTCAAATTGATCATTTGATAAAGGTTTTAGTAGTACTTCTTTTTTTTTTCCTCAACTGTTAAACGTGGTGGAGCCACTGGAAAGCTCTTTTGATGCAATGACAGTATCAAACAACCTAAATTATGTGATTTATTTAACTTCCTTGTTCTTTTTTTAACACTGTACAGGAAAATGTGCCTTAGTTCCATGGAGGAACCAATCTGATTTCTAATTTTATTTTAATGAAATTTTAATTTATTTTAATTTATTCTGTACAAACAGAACAGAAGAGGTGTAACACTGTAGAAAATGATTTACGCTGTCTGAAACATCTGTAAGATTAATCAATTGTGTTTATTTCTCTTAGGGAAAATCCAGAACGTACCTTTGATTTGGTACTGAAGGTAAAATGTCAAGCATCCAAAAATGAAGGTAATGTACTGTGCTTATTGGTATTTATAGAAATAAGAGATGGAAAAAAAAACAAAACCTTGTTTGTAACCTGCTCTAGTTTTGTCTAATGTTATGAACTGCTTTCAGATTGGGATTGTATTAGAAAATGACTGTGGTTACTGTATTGCCTTTTAAAACCTATTAATGTGTTAATTCATAGCTGTCATGCTTTTTCTATTGTTATGTTTTCCTTTTGGTTGTTGTAAAAATAGTTTTGCTCTAGAAACTTGCAAAGCTTGGACTTGAAGCGTAGCTTCCACAGATCCTAAGAAAACGTTGATTTTTGTATAAGATTTCTTTTAGCAGAGCAATTGGCTTCTGCCTATCAGTGGACTATTCATTTCAGTTAGTGTCACAGGGAGGAAGAAAGTTCTTTTCCAAACAGCAAAAATAAACATTATTTCTAGCTTGTGTTTGGCAGATGCTTTGGTGTGGTACATGACACAAACAGCGATGAGTTCTGACTTGCACTTGTGTTCGCTCTTGGTTTCACAGCTCTACAAGCATGTGGTAAAGAGATCTAGTACTACAAGAGTTACCTGAGAGAGGCTTTTTTCATCTTGGGTGTAAAAAGATGATGGGATTTCCAGTGCTAAAATTAAAGTAACCTCTATAATTTCCACTAGGGGAACTCAGGTCATGTTATCCTCCAAGGTTACTGGCCTTCTAGAAATGCCGGGAGAGAAGAAATCTTCTTGGGGTCATGTAGCCATGTTAGCCTGTGACAGTTGTGTCTTAATCACAACTGTAAGTACAATAAATTACACTTTAAAATTGAGCATATTTCTTATCCTGCTGTGCTAATGGCTGCTGTTTCTTGAGCTTACTATTTTAGTAAGTTAGAAGCCTACGGAAGAGCTTATGGAAGTATATAAACCCTGACTATTTCATTTTGTTTCTTTAGCCAACATTTTCATTCGTGGTGTAAACCATACCTGCCTAGTGTGTCTACAAAGCAAGTTTTTGTTGAAGCTAAACAATCATAGCTATTTAGGTCTTCCTTTTCTTTCCAGTGACTGACTGACAGTCACAACAGACTTTTCTGTACCTACGCTACTGTGTACTGTTATTGATACCTCAGGTTCCTCTGCTCTTTTTTCTTTTTTTTTCTTCCTGGTAATGCTGTGCTTATTTAGTTGTAGAATGACATCTTGGTCCTGTTGCAGTCCTTGGTTATTTTAAGATATATATATATATATATATATATTATATTGTGACCAGCAAGCATCCTTCCACTTACTGTCAGCCTTTTTGATTTGCTGTCAGTACAGTTGTGGTTTAGGGAATCAGACTGGCTTTCCTCACTTTGGTCATTGCTGTGTTTTATTTTGTGTCATGGTACATTTGTCTTCTGTTTGCTCACTCTTGCAGTTTTTACCTTGCTAATTTCATAGATGACAACTGTGAATCCTGCTTAGCTACTCTACTTCTGATAGATTGCTCCTTGTATTGCAGCTTCAGTCTCTGCCTCCATCTGACACCCTTTCTTGGAGACCCATTCGCATCTCAGCTCAGGCCCAGCATCAGGCAGCAGGTCTTGTTCAACTCCTCTCATCCTTTCCCTCCTGAGAGCTAGACTGTTGATAATCCTGCCAGGTCTTGGTCTTGAAATCTGGAACAACGTGTTTTTCCTTCCGTGATCAGGATGTGGATCTGTAGCCTTCTAGTTTCTTTTATCTCCCTTTTGACCTGTGCCTTTTATTTGGCTTTATTCTATCATGACCATTGTAAGAAACCGCTATTTGTTACCTGGGGCTCCTGACTGACCACCTGGGTCTGAATTCTGGTCTTGGTCCCTTTTCCTGCCTCCCTAGGTGGTCACAGCGTGCCGTTCACCAGTTGCCTTCTGTGGAGAGCAGCCCCTTTAGGAGACCTGTGCGTAGCCCTGAGCAGAGTTACTGTGGAGGCTGCACCTGTGGTTGTGCTGCGGGGGCACCCTCTTCTGTCCCCCTTCTCATGTTCTTTCATGTTATACCTAATGCAGATAACAAACTCTTTCCAGTGAGGGCCTGACATTATATTTACCTGCGGTGCTACGACTGCAATAAGGTATCCAATTAATATGTCTGGATGTTAAAGTTACTTAAGGGAAATTCACGAGGGATAAAAATGTGATGTCTTCACCGCCACTTTAGAAACAGAGCACGAGGCTTGTCATGCTAAACAGGGAGCTTTCAAGGTTGGTTTATTATAAGGCCTAACAAATTTGACAGTTAGCCTGTATTGTAGGTCTTGCCTTTAAATAGATTTTCATGCTAGGATAATCTTTTGAATATATCATACTTGAAAATGTGATCCATTCACCTGTTTCTTTGCTCACGCCTTTCTTTCTTATGAAAGAGATTTGTGTTTAAATAGGGGCTTTCTCCCTCGCATCCCATCTGCTCCGTGTACTTGATCCTGAAGCTATGTCAGGGTTGAATCTGTGACATCACTGTCATCAGTGTTGCCGTGGAAATATCACAGCCACCACGTTCTGAGCTCCCTGCATGAGTGAGCAGCAGGAGAAGCAGAGTCAGGAGAGAGGAAGACCTTACTGTGACCCGTGTATCTTGAAGCTTTTTCTGTTCAGGCTTTGCTGTAGCATGCATTCTCCTGAATTTTAATTTCCCTTTGCCAGTGTATAACTGTTGTAACAAATAAAAATTGAGGTAGCCCTGCTGGATGCATAACTATTAATCAGGTGATGGTTTTTATGAGGGTACTATATGCCTGCATCAATGTGACATGATGAAAAAATTTTCAGTTAAAATTACTGTGTTTTTGGAAAAGAAGTTTTAGATAACATTCCTCAAGAGCTATGCTATCATTAAGAAGTTATTTTTTTCAGACCTGACAGTGTCCTAGGGCTCTTCCAGCTATGAAGGATCATATGTACATGAAATGTGGCAGGGTTTATTTGTCTTCTGAAATTTCATCTTAAATCTTTCCACTACTGATTTACAGTATTGTTTTCTATTTGATGTAGGCACTTGAGAGGTCTCACGTAGGTTAATATAAATTTATCACTCTGTGTGTGGCACGTAACTCCTCAGTTAGCTCTAGGCTCAGTTGACTAGCATGGCACTAGTTATAGTTGGATCCAAATTTTGTTTTCCATTGGGTAGCTATTTTCTGTCATGCAAGGGTTGCTTGCTTACTTGAATAAGTAATTTCTTAATACTGTGTTGTTGATTGAGTGAATGATGTTTTTGGGCTGCTCTCTCTTGTTCTTTTCTTTTTTAAACTGCAGAAGTGCACTATAATACTGTACTTGTAACCTTTCCTCGTTTGTGAGGCAGGAGAGAGAGAGAGGGGATACTTCTTAAATAAATATTCTTGTATTTGAGAACTGCATTGAACTAGTAGCATGCATTTTAACATTTTTGCTGTTGTTGATAACCTTTGTTCTTTGAGTTAAATTAAAAATCTTCTATTTATTAGAAGGGCTTAATGCTTACTGCTAGCACAAAACAGAATACGGTTCTCTTACAGATTGAGAATGTTGCCTACTGTATTTTAGTGTAAGCGACACTTCAGATGTTAGACCACATCTCAGCTTTACCTTGTTAGTTGCATTTCAGCTGTATCTGATTAGACAGTTGAAGCATTTATTCCAAAGAGGGGGAGAAAAGACTTCAGGAACATAGTATTGTAGCCAATATCAAAACTTCCAGTCCTCTGCAGCCTGGTCAAAATTGTGAGCCTCGATTCATGTTGTATGCTGAAACAGAGTGATTGATGAGTGTGGCAGGTTTTTCCTTGGAAAATTTATAGCACGGTTCTCACAGAGATTTGGAATGAATTAACTTCTGTTCACCATGGTTTGATAAGCAACTGGGAGATGGTGCTGAGCTATTGTAACTGCCCAGTGCTGCAGTCATAAATTTGGCTTGCAGTGTCGATAGCATCTTGTGCAAAAGGTTTGACGTTGCCTCCCAGGCACTTGCAAGTTATCGTTAATTCTCCCCTATGCTACTCCTTCGGGAACAACAAACAAAAGAAACAGCAAAAATGTATGCCCATTTTTACATCAGCAGCTGGCCTGCGTTAGATTTTCACTCACAGAGCCAAAGGACAACTTGGAAACAGGTATTATAGAAACTGTCATGTTATTTTAAAGTCTAGCATTGCTCTTTAGGGTAAAAAGATACAAGTTCTTTGCTCTTTGGGCTGAGTCGTGCTTCCTAGATATCAGGAATAATGTGCTCCTTGGTCTTCCTGAGTGTGTAACCTTATGTAAGACTTCCTGAATTAACCTTAAAGACCTTTCTGAATTAACATTATGTAAGAATTTCTGAATGTGTCTGAATTCTGATCACGGGACAGGCCCAAAGTAATGATTCCAGTGTTATCTTCACAAATACTTGTCATGGTTTAACGCGGCCGGCAGCTAAACACCACGCAGCCGTTCGCTCATCCTCACCCCTCCCTCTCTGGGATGGGGGAGAGAAACGGAAAGTGAAGCCCGTGAGTTGAGATAAAGACAGTTTAATAAGACAGGAAAATAATAATAACAATAATAATAATAACAACAATGATGATAATAGTACTACTACTAATAATATGTACAAGCAAGTGATGCACAATGCAATTGCTCACCACCCGCTGACCGATGCCCAGCCTAACCCCGAGCAGTCCGGCCCCCTCCCCCCGGCTAGCCACCCCTATATATTGTTTAGCATGACGTCAGATGGTATGGAATACCCCTTTGGCTAGTTTGGGTCACCTGTCCTGGGTCTGTCCCCTCCCAGCTCTTCCACCCCCAGCCTGCCCACTGGCAGGACAGAGCAAGAAGCTGAGACATCCTTGGCTTAGTACATGTATAAGCACTGCTCTGCAACAATTAAAACATCGGGGTGTTATCAGCACTCTTCTCATCCTAAGCCAAAACGCAGCATTCTGCCAGCTACTAGGAAGAAAAGTAATTCTGTTCTAACTGAAACCAGGACAGTACTGTATATTTTCACTGTTTATACATGAACGTATGTATATGCATGCATACATCTGAACTTCAGATTTTGGTTAAATATGCAAAGGAAGTGTTGATAATTCAGCTCATTCTATAAACTGCACGCTGTATACCGATTTTATTAAAACTGGGTTGCAGAGGCCAAATGCAAAAGGCAACACAAGTGTAGTAGCAAGAAGTGGCTGCATGCAACAACTTCTGTGAACATGAGGTCTTCTGCATTTTTTTTCTACGGCTTCCCAAGAAGATGACTCAAGCTGGTTTCAGTTTGTGTGGTGGAGAGTACAGTTTGCTGCACCTTCATTTTCTTCGATTATAGCACGTACAAAAAGCAACAGAAAGAACTCTAGGCTAGAAAAGGCTCCGCTGTGAGTGTGCCTGTTAAGTCCAGGGAATTAAACCACTGGATGTCTTGGTTTGTATCCAGGACTGCTTTAGTCCCGACTGAAGTTTTTCAAGTTCTACTTAAAAATCCCTTTGAAATAGCAGTTTGCTTTGTCTTCACGTAAAGGATGATTGAACAAGGTTTGAGATTTGTTTGCTTTGCTCCTACAGCTGTAGGGCTAGATGCACCATTTTTGGAGAAGATTTTTTAAGTTTGTGGTGAAAGGAGAGAGAGACGGTGTTTTTAGGTTGTGGTGAGTTGCATAAATAGCTCCTGTAGCTTTTCTTGCCTATGCCAGAATGACAATAACATTGTTCTTCAGTAGAAGTTCTTGCTACCATTAAATTTTCAAGGAAAAGGTATGAAAATTGGCACAATGCTGTCTTGGTGGAGTTAAGAACTATATGAATTAAGTCCAGAAGTTTAAAAGTCTTTGTATGGGCTTTGATTATAATCTATAAGGTACTAATGAGATAGGTTACCCATGAACAGGAATTATCAACTGCATTCAACTTTTTTCCGGAGTTGGGACCTTCCAGAAACTACCTAGCTTGCTTTGGTAGGATTTCAATTAAGAATCTTCCAAAGCTGATTTCAGGATTGTGGCCAGAGCAAGTGTTTTTTTTTTTTTTTTTTTTTTTTTTTTAGAATTTATTTTCTTCACGGTAGAGAGATGTTCATGAACCACAAACACTCTGAGCCTGTGGGTGTAACATGCTGATCAGATAACTCTTTTCCTCTGCTGCTTTTTTTTTTTTTTTTTTTTTTGCAGAGCATCACTAGAACCTGATTTGAAAAAATAAAATACTGCAGACTTCTTCATGCATTATGCTGATAGAATTATCTTTTTGAAGAGCAATTAAAATTTTTGAAATAATCTTTTTAAATTGCCAACCTTATTTCACTGTTGGTTTTAATTGGAAGGGCCTGCAGAAAGTTAGCTTTGTCCAATATTTTAAAGCTGTTATGTTTGTCAGATGACTCTGAAGAGTATTTATACATTGCTATGAACTGGCTGAACGTTCTTATGAGTCGTATATTTATTTGTAGATTTTCAGTCTCAAATATTGAATTGCAATGTGAGAGTGAGAAAACATCGTTTACTTTTTATTGGTCTAGAATAACATTTGTGCAGTGCCATTCTGAACCTGGGCTATCTGAATATAGTCTTCAATACAGTTTTTGTACCTTTTTTTTTTTTTTTTTTTTTTAAAAGACCTTCTTTCTGGACCCCTCTGACATTTCATTAAATTTAGCCCCCCACCCCCAACTCGTTAGCCTCATGTGTTGGATTTTAGGTTAATGCTACTTCCATATAATGTTTTCAAATGGTGGTCTGGTACCTAAAAGGCTTGGAAGAGGATATTTGCCCCAGCCTGTTTTCTGCACAGGATTATCGATTGATTAGGAGCAGAATGTTTCACAGTCGTTTGTGTAGGATTACAACAATGTTTTGAGGGCAAATGCAGACAGTGCACGAGGTAGTGCATCTTTGTCATCTAGTTGGACAAACCGAGGAGTGTAAGGCAGAATTTGGCTGAAGCTGTCTCATGTATGAGCACCAAACGTGCTATAAGGCCTTCATAATTTATAATCTCTTGTATAACTTAAAGCCCTCCAGTCATATCTAAATGAATGTATTCATTATATTGAAAATTTTCGTTTAATTGGAAAGCTCTTCAGGGTATGAACAATGTCTTCCTGTATGCTCGGACTGTCAGTAGCGAAGAGTGGGTGTTGTAGAATGAGGAACAAAAACAATTAAAGCGACTATGGTTTTGCATCTGTGTTTAAGATTTGAAGTGTTTTTTGTTTGTTTGTTTTGATTTTTATGCCTTACAGAAATGGAGGGTTAGTTATTCCAGCTTCCAGCTTCTCTCCACAGATGCAAAAACGTGGAGGAAAGCGTCGGTGCTTTTCAGTGCTGCATGTCCTATAGATTTTTTTGCCAACCTACAGAGATTCTTGGATGTATGTGTAATTTGGAGGCGGGTGCAGATATGCGTGTGTAGGAGGGGGAATGGTGAGAGCTGCTGGAGAAACAGGTCAAGGAGACCGTGTCCCTCCTCTCTCCCCTGCGTTCTTGGCCCAGGAGAGGAGAGGAGACCTCAGTGGGCCCGGTGCTCAGAGGACAGGGCAGGGAGGGCGTCCGGCCCCGCTTGGCTCCAGAGGTTCCAGCAGTCGTGGGTGCAGGAGCAGGCTGTGAGCTCCCTGGGTGCCTGGGGCGAGTTATTCCTCCTCCTGGCCACATCATTTTATTGCCTCGTGCCACAGGCCATGCTCAGCAGTGTGGTCAGCTGGGGGACAGTGGATTGAAAAGGGAAAAAATCCAACGACTTAACTAATACAAATGTAATTTTTTTGTAAAAAGTACTTCGTATAAAATTCAGTACAGCTGACATACTGGTATTAAAATAAGCAAACAGAAGCCCCAGATGACAAACTGCATTATGCAGCGTAGTCCATCAATATAAAAGCTGAAGCTCCTGTGCTTATTTCTCATTTAATTTTAGTTTCGTTTTAGTGCTTAACTATTTGAGATGGCTGCCTGGGGGATAGTTTGCGGGCTTTTAAATTGCTTGCATTCAGAAGTGTTAAGAGTTCACAAATTTTTCTAAGCTAATGTCAGCATGCTTCTGCCCTCCCACACGCTGAGCAGTCCATCTTACACAAAAGTTTATCATTCTTTCAGGAGATAGGCTGTGCTGATAGCTCTCCATATATAGCGAACTGGCTTGTCCTCTCTGTGTGGAGGACTTAAAATCTGCTTAAAAAGCTTTAAAAAGGTTTGCAAAGTTTGTAATGTTTTTTTGCAAAGCCGTAAGGCACTGTCTCTCTAGCACCAACCTGAAAAAGCTGAAGCGTGGGGTTTCTGTTCTGATTCACAGCAATGGGCTGTGTAGGTTTTCTTCCTCACCCACTTGTGCTACGAGTGGGGGATGCAGTAGACATGCTCCTCGTGTAGCTTGGAATCGATCCTTCTGTTTGTAAATAAAGTGAAGCATGATCAGGGCTACAAAGACAACTGTTACCTAGGCTGTTAATGGAAGCCTTTACAACAAAACAAAAAACCCAGCTGCAGACAAACAGAAACACTAAAGCCAAAGCAAGTTTTCACAGTAAGGTGCTGGTTTTATTCCTTAAAATAACTTTGTGTAGTAAGAGCAATTTGCATGCAGCACCACTTTGCAATCAGTGTGTTCAGGAGCTCTGTTTTTATAGTAGGGTGACTTGTGATAACTCCAGGATCTGGGTAAAAGCATGGTACTTACAGACATGTACTTGAAGTGGAAGATCCTAAGTGACAGAGGAAAGAGTGAAATGCTGTAAGAGACAACTTCTTGTATTTGCCTTTGATGTTTTCCTTGTGTTTTGGAACTGTAGCTCTGCATTTGGAACCAAGTAACTTGGGTGGATGAAGGCTTCTTATATTCTATGAATCTGGTTTAGGAGAAAAGATTAAAAATAATGAACTTCATCTGGAAAGAAGAAGAGAAAAAGCAGAAGTGGTGAGGGGAAAAAAGGTCTGAACAAGATTTTGGGTGTGGTGCCTGTGCTTCCTGAACTGGGAAAGCAAAGGCAGCAGTTCAGTCAGGCAGTTGTCCATTGCAAAGTTCTGAGTCGTCATTTGAAAGATACTGTCCAAGAATTAAATCCTTAACTAGAAATCAGGCTTGAAGAACACCATTACGTTATGTTTGTTGGAGCTTGAACATGGGTTTGATTTTTTTCAAAATTGGGCGGGTAGATTTGTATCTAGCTAACAGTACAAGCTTGTGTCTGAGAACAGAATATAGCTTAGGGTTTTTGTGTTTATTTAGGGTATATTTAACAAATCTTCTTGGTTAATGTCAAGTTTCAATCATCATAGAGGTATAATTATCATAACCAAGGTATTTTGCCATAGATGTAACCATTAACTGTTGCATTTTTCCTGAAGCTCAGAATGGGAAGGAGTGACACGGAGTGATTAATGCTTCTGCTTGCATTCAGAGAGCAAGAAATTCCTATTCATCTGACTTCAGATGCGGTTCACATCGAGGGTTTTATTTCTTGTATTGGTTGAACCTGTGTTAGAACACTTCTGAATATTGTGAGATTACGGTGCCAAACTTTTGCTGTTGAGAGGAGGCAGACCTTTTCCTCTGTGATGTGACATGCTGAATGCAGAAGTCTGCTGTCTTTGCAATTAACCTCAGTATTTATCATCCGGTATTTAACTCAGCTGCGTTACAAGAGCAGGGTTGTGCTTGACACAGAGAGGCTGTGATGATAACTGTTACAAGCACAGCACTGCTACCCCCACGAGTTGCAAAGGAAGGCGGAACTTTTTTCAGGCAGCTACTTCCAGGAGCAGAGAAGTGCTACTGGAGGGTGCTGCGTGGGGCGAGCATCCTTCCTGCCTCGGCTGCCTCCTGGTAGCCTCGCGCTGCACGGTGCTCACCGTTGGGCTGCCAGGAAATATTTCTCACATGAGTCAGATAAGCAGGAACCGGTGGGATTTTTGTGCCTTCCAGTGTAGCATAAACTGTTGTTTCACTTCCCGGCATTAATATGAAGTTGTTGGATGTGGTGTGTTTTTAAATAAATACGTTGCCAGATTCAGAATCTGAAGAAAAAAAAAAAAAAAGCTAGAGATGCTCTTCCTCTCTCCTGCCATCTTCCTGTGGCATGTTGCAGTGATGGCTTTTGGACTTCTTGGCTGCTTTCAGAGTGCTGCTGTTGCATCCAGGTTATGTTAAACTCCTGTCTATTACTTGACAATACGGCTTCAACAGCTTAGCTCGAGCTTTCCAAATTTCTGCTCATGCAGTGAAGCTTAGCTCTTAAGGAACAAACAAATACTCAAGGTTATATCCCTGTCATTCACAGTGACTTTAAGGCATAGCACGTTTGGATGTAGATTAAATTTTCATTTTGTGTAAACAAAGCCCTGTCTAACAAGCACGGTTACGCTAGATTGGTGTCAGGCAGTAATTTATAGAACTGAAAATAGTTAATGGTATTGTGACACAACATGGAAATTTTGAAAAACTTTGTGCAGGAAAGAGTTTTGCTGGTATTCATATTCTAGGTATCTTCTTCCTGCTAAGACCATTGCCGGATGAAAACTGACTTCAGTTCCCTAAAGCAGATGAATTGCTTGCTACTACAGCTGAAATTAATGAGCTTTTCATCATGTCACAGGTAGCTGTGATGAAAAAGTGGTGGTGTGCCAGCACAGGTAAAGCTTTCTGATGCTGGAAACTTCATTTGGGAAGGTTCTGAGCATTCAGTCAGGCACTTTGAGTTGGTGCATCTGAGTGAGGCCATTTTAGTCTGGGAATGGGCCTGTCCCACGCAATGTGAGCACATGCTTACATCTGCTTTGGCGTGTGGTCAGAGCCCCGGAGCATCTTGCAAGGTTTGCTCTAAGAAACTGATACAAGCCTCAGCTGGGGAGAAAGTCAGCTCAGACTGGTGTGTGTACCTAATAAGGAAGCAGCTGAAAATTAGAATTACCTTGCTCAGTCTTGATATAATATGCTGTGTTTTACACAGAATAATTTGAAAGGTACTCACTTGCTTTCTGGTGATCATGTTAGAAATCAGTGCTGTGGATGCTTGAGACAAAACAAAAAAAAACAACAAATGTTGAACTGCCTCTAAATGCCTGGCTGAAAACACTTTCCATTGTCAATTAAAAATAAATAAATTAATTTAAAACATGCCCTAAATTCTCCGGCAGCCAGCGGTGGTGACTCTCTTGCTCTGAAATACAGAGGGTTGTGTGGCACTGCTAGATGCTGGCAGACCCAGCAGACTTCTTTGTCTTTTACGATACTTGTCAGACCTTGCGGTCCTTGGGGGAAATTTGCATTATTTATTCAACAGTGAACAAAACAGAAATCCTTTCAGCTCCCATTATTGGGGGTAATGATGGAGGAATGGCTAAAAAAAGAGAAAATAATAATAAAAATAAACCCAGCTACCAGTGGAGGAGGCTGAAGGAGAGGTAGCTGGGGGCAAGCTGGTGCTGGCCGTGGGGGGCGTGAAGGTGGTCTCCTTGTACGTGATCTGCCGCGTGTGTTTTAAATAGGTGAGGAAGATCTGAGTCTGCAGCGTGCTCTGGGGCTGTAGGAAGATGCTGTGTGGTCATCTGTGTAAAGATGGGGGCCTCTTGTTGTGAGGTGCTCTCTTCCACAGGAACACCCAGCAGAGGCTTTGGCTTTCTGATGTAACAGTGGATGTGCTTCACGTGCCATCCAAGCTGTACGCTGCTCCGCAGTCCATTTGCAGGCAGACAGACGTGTTCAGCTTGCCTCTGTCTGCCATCATTTCAGTGAAATGTGGCCTGGGGTCGTTTTGGTAGTGCTGTAACCACGTGAGGCGAGCGTGTAGCCCTGGTACATGCAGTTGTTCTGGTTTCTTGCTGGGCACACAAACCAAGCAGTGCACAGGCCCAGTCAGGGCTGCTCACGTGTCCTCAAATCACAGTGAGATTTTTATAAGCCAGCAAGACTGCATCTCCTACAGTCCTCGTTATATCTTAACATAAACACGGAAATGTGATACGGAGGCATGCTGCTGGGGTGCTGCTGCTTCTGCGTGCATCAGTCCTGGTAGTTCCTCAGCTGAGCATCAGCAGTGTGCTTGGACTGTCAGCACGTCTGCAGGCAGGCAGGACAGGAGGCCTGGCCAGGACACAGCGTGCCAGAGCAGCACCAACAATAGTTGCAAGCAAAGAGATATTTTGAAGTGCTTTTTACGCAACGAGACCAAAACCTTCTGGATGTTTTAACTCATTATTTAATTTGTAATACTTGTTTGACCTGTGTTTAGTTAATGTTGCTTGGGAAATGTAAAAGAGTGTCTATTATTTATCGCAGCAGTTACTGTAGGATCTCTGTGCCTGTGGGTTAGAAGGCAGCGAACACTGTGAAACAGCTCCAGATAGCCTCATCTGAGATAAAGGCTGAAACAGTTAAGTGTTATGGGAAGTGAGTAAAAGTGCCTTTTGCTGATTGATGTTCCAGAACCTCCCCCCCCCCTTTTTTTTTTTTTTTTTTTGAAGTCCCAGCAGTATATATTTGATTAATCTATTTGATGGGAATATTAGAAGTCATGTCATACGTGCAAAACAAAAAGAAATGATAGCGTATACCGTGTGTTATCCCAAATTAATAATCCTGTGACAGAACAATAGTGATCCATTACAATAACATAATACATCTTGGAAACCAAAGGAACCACGTTTGAATTATAAATCGATAGTTCTAAGGTTTAATTACCCCATAATATTCATGCTTTATTCAACAAGATTTCTGGAGTTTTTTGTTTAACTCTGCAGTGTATCAGCTAGACGTACCGGAATAATGTACGTGTTGCAAATATGCTTGGTTAGGCAGAAAGCCAGATTTTAGTCTCAGATCTGCTTTGAACACCAGTAACTGAGAGATGAATTGGAAGTCATTATTTTCAACTTCATTAGCCTCTTCTAAAGGGAATGTTTACTGTATAGCAGCGATGGAAAGCAGCAGTTGGTTGGGATCCACCAATTGAATCTTTGAATTTGAAATTCTCAGACATCATATGATAGAATAATTAGATTCATAAATTATGTGGGCAGTGAAACAATAATGCTTTTGCATAAATAGCCACGTTAGAAGTTCTGGACATTGATGTAATGCAGAGGGGTATGGGTGAAATCTGTTTTATGTATCATAAACCCTGGTCCCGTGCTGTGGGAAATAAGTAATTGCTGTGCGCTGAGAGCTGGCCATACGTGCCAGAGACGTGGTGGTACGCCAGGTCGTGTAATGTGCAGTATTAGCCATGTCTGGGTTTGGGTGGTAGGAAGTAAACAAAGAAGAGGGTTTTATAAACAATAAATGAAATATCTTCCTAACTTTTGGGATTAGATGGCTTGGTAGTTATTAATACGATATAAAACCTTCCAGCTCTGGAACATGTTTATAGAGCTACCTCTGATGGATTGTGCTTTTTTTTTTTTTTTTTTTCCCCCTCCTTTTGAGTGTCCTGTTATTGTTCATTTTTGTTTCCCCCTCTGCATGTGTACGATGGATGTTTTCATTTGGCTTAGCAACACTGAGGGAAAAGGATGAAGAAAACTCATTGTAAGGGCCAGACGTAATCCTAGATCTCTGTTGAATTTTGCTGATGTTGGGCTTCAGCCAAAGTGGAAAAAAAAAATGGTTGCAGAAAGGTAAAATACGTGCTACGTGCTAGCAGGCGATGGGAGCACCGCCCACCCCAGACGGGGAGCCAAGAAAGCCAGCAGCACATCGCTGGAAGCCTGAGCTAAAAAAACGAGTGTTGCTGTTAATGCGCACCCAGGAGGTGTTTTCTGAAGAAAAGAGAAAAGATGGAGCTTTTTTTTCCCCCCTCTTTTCTTTGAATAATATTTTTTTCCAGGAAATAGCTGCTTCAAGTTTGAATCGAGTGACTGACACTAGTGTATTTCTCGGTGGTAATTCTCTTGTGCCAGCTGCAAGTGTTGCTGTATTCTGGCCTATAGCCTCTCCTTCCCTGGCGAGCTAACAGAAAGCAAACGTTAGCTCAGCTACTGCCTGGCTGCCCAGGCCTTGTGCTGGTGCAGGCGAGGTCGTGCTGAGGGGATGAGAGCTCCCGAATCTGGCCCTACAGAACGGGCAGGTACTCGGTGCTGGAAGTTAGGATGCAGATGTGTTATGGGGATATCTGTGCTTTCTGCTTCAGTTGTGGAAGAAACACCTCAGTTTCTCAAATGGAACGAAAATATCATTTTCCTGTTAGCTTTCCTTTATCCCTGGAGTAAATATTTGGGAATGATGATTTTTAGAATATCTGAAAATGACCTGAGACTGTTTATTTTGTTGACTAGCTCCTAATTAGCAGTATAACCTTAATGAGCAACGTCTTTGGCTGTAGCTGAAGAGCCTTTCAGGGCTCCCCTTCAGGCAGGAGCCCAGGCGGGTGATGCCTGTGGTCAAGCGGCCGTCTCACCTCATGTGGGCTGTCTGCTGGGAAAGGCAGCGGGGAGCTTTTGCTGTATGAACTTGTAAACATATTTAGGCAGTAAGCAGCCTTTTCAAAAAGAAATTGCTGCTTCATACGCTGTTGTTTCATTCAGAAAGGGAACCACAATTGTGTCCTCCGTGAAGCGCTTCAATATTTACTGTTGAAAGGGCGAAGGCAGACTATGTGCTATCACTGCTTTAGCACCACAGCAGCGCTTCAGCTGCAAGTCTCTGTGGAAGTTATAATTTCCTGCTGACCTGTAATGTGAAAAAAGGTGTTCAAGGCGTTGTCGAGCTGTGAAACTTACCATTAAAACACGGTTAATGTTGCCCTGTGCTTCGGCATGTTTACAAGATTTCAAGCCATTCGTAATTGAAGGAAATCAGAAAATTCACAGCTAAACAGCTCATGGAGTTTGCCCGTAGCTCATCCAACGTGCCCTTAGGTGCTTACTGCCCTGCTGTCCTCCAAGGAGCAGCAGCAGGGAGAAGGGAGGATGCTCTGCTTTCTGCCCACACGGCAAGGGCGCGTTGTGTGGGAAGCTCCACGACGTGGCACTCCTGCCTCTGGGCCCTCGCTGTGGTAGGGTAAGCTGAGGAACTCCTGCCACCTCTCCTGCGGTCACTTACTTGCTGTGCACCTCTAAGCCTCTCCTGACGAAGGAAGCCAGCCAGGCACAGGTTTTGGTGATGGAAATCCAGAGAGTAATCAACGATGTGAGAGGGCAAGTGAGCACCCTGGTGCCTGGCATCCCTCTTCGTTTCCTTGTTCTCGGAGGGGACAACATGGCCAAATCTAGGTTCTTTGAGAGTTTGACATACCACACAGACGTATTAAAAACTTCAGTTAACGGAGTTTATTTGATTTCTGTCTCTTTTTAAGTGGAGGCTTGATTAATGTGCTGGGAGTTGTGAGGTAGGTCATGAGGCCCTCTTAGTTCAGACGGAAACTTCTGTTGTGTTAGTAACATGTTCATAATATTTCAGACCATCTGATAGTTGCTTTGTACCAGATCAGTGTTACTTTTATGTAAAATATGCCATTTTAAAGTAGACCCATATTTTAAAGAACTGTGAAGATGGGTGTTTATCAGATTTCTGCTCTTCATTATCAAAGCCTTCCTCCTGACTACTTAGCAAAGAAATAAGGAACACTACAGTGCAGGTTCTTCCAAATGCCTGTAGACTTCCACACCAAAAGCAAAACAATGAAGTGATGTACTCACCCTCCGTTAGAACCTTTTTTGGGAAAAACTGAACTGTTTGAAGTCAAAAGCTTCTTAAGGGGTTTTCAGGTATTACTGGAGAATTGTATTCAGTAACCTTTTTCTCTTTAAATTTAGCTACAGGTTTTTGCAGCGCTTGGAATGACTCATGCATTGTACCGTGGCTTAAAAAATTACCCCGCTGTATATTTAGAGTTCTAACTCCCGTTTTTAGAAGCAGGCTGTAACTGACTAACAGAGATCAAAATGATTAAAGAGGCCCCAAAAGATGGTAGGTAGTACTTTGTATATCTGTCACTGTTAAGAAGGATTTTAGATACAACATAATAAACTACACATAACAGTGCGTGTGGTGTTTCTAGCATGATACATGTATAATTGTTTGTAAATTAATTTGATTATATGCTCAACAGATCAGGAATGAATAACAATTTAAGTAATTTTATCCCTAAGTGTATGTGAAAACAAGACCATAAAGAACAGCACATAGATGAAGGGGACAAAGTAGGTCAACCAAATCAGCTGTGTGGAATGGTTCTGAAGTAGGTGTTTTGTGTGTTGGGGTTGTAACTTTCTGTTGAAAAAATGTTTCTTGCCACATCTGAAATGAGATTTCAGCATTTTGTTTAGCAGTTTGATGGAATGTCCCCTTATCATAGTGCAGTTGGTTCCTCATTTCGCTGTGTTCTTGTTTTTGGTTTTAATTTTGTGTGCTAGTGTGTGTGGGAGGAAGTTGTGACTGCCGCTGCTCACTGGAGGTGCTGTGTAATTTGAAGAAAAACAGAAATTTATTCTTAAATTCAGCTTCTGTGTTAGATAAACTTTCAGTGCAGAAGAAAGATGTTGCTTCACATCATCAGAACAAGTAAAGTTTTTTCTTTTTTTAATGTAGATCAGTCACGTGGGCCTTCCTTGTTCTTTAATGTGTACACGGCCTCTCTGTGAATGAGCGCTCCCACTCACGCAGCTGCTGAAACACCAGCGAATAAAAGCAGCTAAGGCAGCCAGGCAGGTGTTGCAGGTCAGCGCTTTGGAGATGCTGGCCAGCGTGACCTGAATTATCCAGCTAACTCCTGAGCCATGTGGAGCACTGCCTTCCAGAAGGGGCAGCACATATCAGGGCTGATAATGCTGCAATGAGCCCAGTGCGCTATCGCTGAAAGGGACTGCCTGCTAGGGACGGGACACCCGCATCCCCAGCCTAAAATACAAACCTTGTCCTGCTGTCTGCAGCTTTCCTGGCACGGCTCAGACACCAGGCTGCCTGGAGGAGAACTGCTGTGCCCTTGCTCGGCGGATAAAGCAGGACCTGGCTGGGGCAGGGCTGGAAGGACTGCGTGGCTGGCTGGTTGCTGCCGCCTTCGCCATACGTGGGTGTCTCTGTGCACCCCCATCCTCTGCAGCATCCTGTGGCAGTCACTTCTGGAGCTGCACTAGGTCGAGAGAAGTGTGCCCTTCTGCTTGTTTTAAGCCTGCTAATGATGATTTAATTGTTCTGTAGGTTTAGTATTACAAGAAATATGGAAAAAATTCCTTTTCACCTTCATTTGCACCACTGATTTTTATTCCCACATCTGCCTGTCTAAACCGAAGTGTGTAGTCTGTTGAGCCTGACCATGAAGAGATGCTTTTCTGTCTCAGTGTTGTTCTTTGCTATTCTTTTCTCAATCTTTTTTAGGGTTTTGGGGAGGGGACGTGTGTTGTGTTATGGATTTCTGTAGCAGCAGCACGCTGATGTGCAACTTTTTACCCTGTAGTTGGAACCAAGCGTTTCATCAGGCTTAGCCAGGGTGAAGGAGCTACTATTTATTGGTACCTCTCTTTCTCATAACCAGTTTGTAAATGCACAGAGTTGTAAAACAAGCACCACCACCCACAAACCACAGATTTTTAGTTCTGTCTGTTTTTAAAGCTTCAAATCAGTAGTTGATCTCATTGGCTGTAGTGCTGGCTGTTAGGACGTTTGCCTGTTTGGAGTCATGCTGTGGTGCTAAATGTGGGGTGGGGTGGGAGAAGAGAATATAAAAATGGCTCAAAGTGTATTTTCAGTTCAGGATGAAGAATTTCTGATGTTCAATTGTAGCTGCAGGGAGAACTTCAAAGTGTTTCAATTTCTACCATGTTAGTATTTTTTTCCCCTCTCAGTAACCTTGTTTAGAGCTAAAAATAGTGATGAATCACAAGTGAATCCATTTCTATTATCACACTTTGGGTTAATGCTCCAGATTTGCCCCTTCTCAGACTGTTTCTTCTCAGATATTTTGTCTATCTGAAATCAGTTTGCACGTAACCTCTCAGCCTGTGTGTGTGTGAAAATATGCATCTCGTTGAGTCACGAACATAATATCTATACATGGGGAAGTTCTTCAGTACCAAAAGTAGGATTATAGTATAAGATCCCCCGTTGCTGTTCTTCTGGCAGCTGTGTTGTTTTGGGGAGCTACAGCTCCCGTGTAGTACTGCATAGCTTCAGAGAAAAGTGATTTTTGTTTTTTATAGTTTCAAATATAACATCCTTAAGTTTTCATTTGAGAAATCTCTCTTCTAGTTGCTGATTTGACCAGCCTACTTAAAAGTAAATCATATATTGATATGTCAGGTTGGGCATCTATTGCTATCTTGCACTGAGAAATACTTCTCAGTGGAGAAGCCCAGAAGCAGAGGACACGGAGCAGAAGGCATTTCCAGTCTGTGGGGTAGAAGGCAAGCGTTTTCCTTCCTAATTTAATTACAGTAAATGATTCTTTTTTAGTAATTCTGTGTATTAGTTCTGGAGTTTAAAGATAATATGACGGGGTTTAAGTATGATAACTCCAAGTAAAAGTAGTTCAGTACAAGCCTGAGGGTGTTCATGCTCTTGTTTCGGTGCAGAAGGCGTCGCTGCTGGTGGCTGCGGTGTGCAGTACTTGTCTCCTTGGGAAGTGGCCCACTTCTCAGGCTTGGGAAGGGTCCCAGATCCTGTAACATACCGAAGGTTGACTTGGATATTTTTCTAGCTAAAGGTATTGGCAGCTGCCCCACCTAGCAGTCTCTAGGTATGGCTGCAGCTATCCTGTGTGACTCCTTTATTTAAAGGTCGTTGCAGGGAACATTAAAATAGGTGGGCTTCCAAAGCATGACTGTCCTGTGTGGCAGGGAGTTGTGGCGGCGTCTGCCTGAGAAGTGATACTCCAGAAGGACAGAGAAAGCTATCTCCTTATTTCTGCCTCCTTCCCAAATGCAGCCTTTTCTGCCTGTTCAGAGAATTGAGGTTCCTGGCATTCCCATCCTGTGGCGGTGCAGTTACTGTAGCTTTTGTTCCCAGGCTCTCTGGTCCTGTTGCTTCCCATATACTGCTGCTATGACCAGGCCCCAAGGGGTGGTTGGTAAAGGGTAAATATGACTTTTTTTTTGCTCTTACTATTATTTATTTTACTTGTTTCGTCAAAAACGTGCTTTAAAAGACAACCATATATAAAACAAGCAAACACCTTCACGCTGCCCCCATCAACCAACCTATGCCAAATCCATATGCCTCTTATGGTGGGATGCTCTGGCTCTCTTTTCAAGTAGCTTGCTGAAACTGCTGAAATAGATGCACACCCTGTGGCTTCTTCTCCCAGCAAAGCCCAGGCAACTCTTTCCAAAATACACATTTGAGAGAGGCTATAAAAGCTCCGCAAAGATGCAGAAATCAGTTTGTCTGCAATAATAAATTCTTTCCAGTGATTCATGCTGTCATGCGTGTATTCAGATGCTAAAATACCATTCAGATCTAGTTGTTTTTTTTCTTGTTTGTTAGTTTGTTTCCTGACCTGCTTTGTGGATCTTTTTTTCCTCAATAGGAGAGGATATGTTTTTATTTGTTTAGTTCACCTCAGTAAACTTTTCTTGCCTCTGTGTTACTTATGCTCTGGAAACGAAAGTGTTACAAAGAAACAAAAGATAAATCATCACAGTGTGTATTTCCCCAGAAAATCCCATAGCTTACTTACACGCTATAGATACATTTTCTTGCCTAGTGTTCTCCTTTCTGATGGCAATTGATGCCGAGCACTTGCACGTCTTGCTCCACACAGCCTTATTCCACGGTCTGTTCCACAGTCTTATTCCACCCAGTAAATACTTCTGTTGCCATATTTCTGTTGTTTTAACTGCTGAAGATAACAGTCAGTGGACACAACTGATGCAATACTTTCAGTTAGGTCCAGAAGATGTTCTTGTTTTCCTATGCCTGCAGTTTTGCCTTAGTGTGTCGTTAGTGAATGTCGATGACCACAATGCTAGACACTTGGGTGTAGTTTAATAATCTGTGTATTATTTTAAAGACACACATAAGCAATAGCTGCTTGCTAATAAAATGCATTTACTGACCCATGAGTGAATTGATCCCTATGACTATTTAAAGCTTAGGTCTCTAAAAGTTTTTCTCTTATCTTCGTGTTAAACAATGGAAAGTTTTACCGTATGTTCAAATAACGTCTTCATCAGGTTCACAACAGGATACCATAGTTAATTTTCAGTTGAGTGCTTTACAGGATTTTCTTTTTGCTGGCTGGTTGGGTGAAAGTCTAGACACTGTGAGACGAGGCGTTAGAGGGGCCTCACAATATAGTTATTGTGAATGGTAAGTAGGAGCAGCTTCCTCTGATGTACGGACTCCGTGCCCAAACCAGTCGTACAAAGGCATAGCTTTTGTTCCAGGGGATAGGGGCTAATCCAAACGCTGCACACTGTGAAAAACCTTTTATAGGAGGGGGGAAAAACTTGCCTTGGAGGTGAAAGGTCAGCAGTTTAACCTCTGACCATAAAATAAGAGACTAGTGAAGAATGGGATGAACAAGAAGGAAAAATACTTCAAGTACTCTATTCTTTGTTTATCAAAAATGGGTCAAGCAAATGAGTGTCAGGAATGGTTACATGAGTTCTAATGGGACACAAGTGATTGTGAAGATGTGCACTAGTTTGGCTGCACGCTGCTGCAGTTTGTAGCTGGTGTCTTTTCTCAGACTCCTGGTAAAGACATCCATCCCCACGTGAAAATCTAAGCCATCAGCAGACCTTAAAAACCACAGTTAACTCTGCTCGCCTCCTCTCCAGCCCAGATCAGATTATTATTTTTTTTAAGCCTTCCTTTGCATAAACTGACGTCATTTACCTTTTGCCCTTTGAACAGTTTCCTCTGTTGATGGGCTATTTTTGAAGCTGATAGAGGAGTAGCATTTCTCACCTCCTGACGTGCTGGCAGTGCAGTGGGGTGGGTCTCTCCGTTAATGCCGCGGGACCTGGGTGGGCAGAGCTATTGTACAGCAGCAGGGGAGAGCTGTTCCCAATCTCCCTGCAAAGGGAATATGGAGGCTTTCCCGTCTGATCTCATTTTGGCATTATCAGTGCTGGGACTTTAGTCACAATCCAATTAGAAATGATGGGAGTTGTGTTAACTGATAGTTAAGCCTCCCGTATTCTCAGGTCCACCGGTTTGGGCCAATTGGTTACGCTGCTGGCGGAAGATACCAAGAGTGCTTAATGCAGCTGGTGCCTCAGAGCTCCCCGCCTGGAACACAGCCGATCCTTGTGCTTCACTACGCCCAGCCCATGAGAAGCCCTGCTTTCCTCTCGCCGGGCCTCTCCCAGCATGCCAAAAAGCAAGGAAGACATAATGCCTCGCTCCTGCAACTTTTATACTTCACTGCCCAGAGATGTGTTTTATATATGAGGTAAATTCCTCTTCCTGCTTCGCACAAAGGGATTAAAGATAGGCTTTGTTGTTGACCCTCTTCACATGTCACATCTTCAAACATTTGCTTATGACCTGGACAGCTTTAGGCCCCTGGCATTAAAAGAAGTGATCAGAAAGCACCGGCATTCCTCAGTCAGTGACGAGCCTTCTCAGCGCTCAGTGAGGTGCATTTTGGTACACACTTGGTTTTGTTTGTGCCTGGACATAGCACGGCTTCAGACTTCATTCTACCTCTGATCCTCGGTGAAGCTCCATGCTTTGTTTCTCAATTTCATAGACATCCATCTCTCTTTTTAGTAATATTAGGGATAAATGTCTCAGAAAAGTATTACGAAATGTACTTCCGTGACCTGACGCATCTTCAAATAAGGGAGAAGAGATGCAATTCTCTTTAAATTCTTCAGAAACACTTTGGGTTCACCAGTGTCAAACTACAGTGCTTTAGTGGTGGGCTTTTCAAACTTGCAGAGCTGTTTAATAAATCAACTTTAAATGAAAGACTTGGGATTGCAGCTGTTGTTGGACTTACCTTTGCAGGTGATTCCTATGGCTAGGAAATGAAATGAAGAACCCATTATACATCACTATTTGGCTTGCTATTAATGGGTTAGTTTTGTAACTTTTTCAGTATGAATTGTTGTGACCTTCTAGGCTTTTCATATTTGATGGAATCAAGCGTTTTCAACCAAAATGACTGCCTTTTTCTCTTTAGTGCAAAGCCGCAGAAGCCCATGCATTTTAGAGGAGGTGGCCTTCCACTATTTTGTATTTGAATTTGGAAAACAAGGGATACAGACTTTTTTTTCCTGTAATTACTACTTCTGGAATTTTTAAAAGCAATTTAAGCCTCTTCTGTACCTTGTGAAAGATGACTGGTGTAGCGCTCTGTGCAGGGTATTGTATTTCAGCTTCTGTGCTGATGGTTGTTGCTGTTATGCAGGTTTACAGCTGTGTTCTGAAATACTAGCATCAGATTCATTTGGTAAAGTGATGTTTTTATATGAGACATAACCTTAATTCATGCTGTTATTGATTTATTGAGAAGTCATTGCTTATTCTTTCATGTCAATAATAATATTTTTTCCACCTTGCTGGAATTTTGACTGGTAGATATCTGGTGCATATATATGCAGTATGTATGTTTTCCGCTTCCTCTTATCATTTTTTTTTCTGCTGAAATGCTCTTTTGGAAAATAGAATTAAGTTTCTCATTAGTTAAGAGGCAGACCTGGTTCAGCCTGATGGGCAGCCCGTGGTTCTGTAGCACGGCCTGCCTTCCTGCAGGCCTTTTCCACCCGACCCAGTGGGCCTGCAGCTCTCGCTTGCTTCCTTGTGGCCTTCTGGCTGCCTCTTGCCCTGCTCATGTTTCAGGTTGGCAAGGACCTGCCATGCAGCTGCATGCCTCGCGGGATGCCTTCACCGAAGGAGTTCCTTCTGCTGTGCGTCCTGGTAGTTGTAGGGCAGCTTGTTTGGAGGCAAGCTGCTGAAATAGGAGAGGGCTTGTGATGCTGCCTTCTGGAAAAGCCCAGCTTACAAAGCGCCTGCTGAGTTCTGAGCCCACGTGGGACATGCAAGTGCCGTGTATTACTTTGAACTGTAGCTTTTTGTATTCTAGATGAAATACATTGTCCACTGTTACCACACTGCTAAATTAATTTTCAGTATTTTCTGCATGATTTGAGATTCTGCTGGATGAAGCAGGCATTACACATTGAGCTATTCATAAAATAAAGTATTTTTTGCACTGCAAATGCATCATAGTAATTTTGTAGCTGAACATCAAGTGAAATTGTGAAAATTTACTACTTTAAAAATCAGTAGGGCAATGTACCTCTTCTGTTTTGTCACTGAAGTACATGATTCCAAGAAATGTCCTGATGTTTCCTAATTATCGAGTGTGCTTTGGGATTAGTAGCTTGTATAGACTGGAGCTCAGATCTCCTGCCTCCAGGACAGCAAGACACAAACCATTCTGGTTACAGCCCCTTTACATGTGCTGGGATGTCGTTCCCATTCCCTGTTTTCCTGGCCCCATCTGGCACCTAGCAGGGAGTTCTGACCTGCGTAACTCAACACCTGCAAGAAAACCCTTTGACTTGTTTTTTTTCTGACTTGCATTTACTTGTCTACATAAATAATGCCCCCTGCTTTAAAATAACTAACTCTGGATGGAAATAGCCTTTTTTATGCCTCTAAATGTTCTTCTGAATCAAAAACAATTGCTTTTTCCAAGATCTCATGATGTTTGGAAACCTAAGCAAATCATCTCTCTGCCTTCATCCTATATCCATTGAGTTGTGGGCATCAGCTTGGATGTGTACCCTATGTAATCTGTGTTTGTATTTCCCTGTTAGAATTCCTGGGTGGAAACACAAAATCCTGGATCTGAGAGTAGTAATAGGAACTTACAGAGCGTTAAGCATCCTAATGATTTTCTTTGCTTTGATACAGGTACTTTGCATTCTGAATGCTAAGGTATGTGTTTCCATATTTAAAGCAAAGGGATCAATGAGGAAAGGACTTACTGGAGGTCATGCAGCAGGTGCCTGGCAGGACTGAGAACCAGAGGGCACGTCTTCCCCCTCCTGGTGTTAGTTAGAGGGAAAGGCACGGAGAGGTGCAGCTATTTCAGTTACTGAAAGATCATGTATTTGCCTGTAGGAAAACACCGAAGAAATAAATAGCATTAACCTTCCACTGCGTGTGTTGTTCACCTTTGAGAAAGGCTTAGCAAGGGAAAAATCCCCAATTTGGGAACATCCCCAGGAGGGCTGTGGAATCTGTGCCCCCTTGGAGGGGATCCAGAGGGTCCCTGTTCCCTGAGCCACCAAGTGCCATAGCCATGGTGCCACTGCTCATGTGGGAGCCTAAGCCCCTTGCCTGCCACTGCCCTGGAAACTTCTGTGGAGACCCTTTCTTAACATTTTCTATGTTTTCTATGGGAAAAATAACAAAGTTGGATAATTCTTTGTAAGTGGATGAGTAAATGACTAGAGTATCTTCAGTAGCTAGAAGGGACTTGTAACTTAAATGCTAGGGAATTTTTTTCCCTGTACATTGCTACTGGATACTAAGCCATGGATGCTTCATGATAGAGTGAGAATCTCAGCTGATTAGAGGACCATTAGCTGCTGGAGTAACACTGATCTTTCTGTAAGCAACCTCTTAACCTGTTTTTCGTGTTTTGTTCTTCTCAAAAGTTCAGTGTTGACTTCTAAAGATTGGTATGTGGAAAACGTCAAAACATTGATTTTCAGCTGCATGCTGCCTGTCATAGACAGATCAGGGCTGAATGCATGTGGTCCAGCCTCTAAAATTTTTTGTTGTTGATTCTTGCTTGCATGGAGGGCCCTTGGGACAGATGGCCCCTTGCTGTTGATGGTTCGATTACAGCGATCACCCACAGCTTCTGAGGAGTGCGAAGAAAAGAAATTGCTTTCTTTGTCAAGGTGTTTTCAATTCAATTCTCACCCATTAGCCCTGTTTGGTTAAGTTTTGAATTACTCCATCAGGTGACTGATGAGTTTATTTTTTTCCCCCAACAGTATTAAAATGGATTTGGTATAAGATTGAGAGCAAAGGCAAAAAATAAAGATTTGTACTTATTGATCAGTGCTCCTTTGTCTTTATTCCAGTTTAAAATATCATGAATAATCAAGATAAAAATGAATACTTAATCAGAAGTGGCTAGCAAATATATATGTGTAATTAAAATACATTTTAATTATTTTAAATCCATGAGATGTTCACACACAGGACATTATATGTAGTCTGTGGCTAAACAACATGTTCTTATGGTTTTAGAGCTTTTAGTAGCTTAGAATCATAGAATGTTTATGATTGTTTTAATTTAGTTTAGAGCAGATTACTGTCTTAGAGAATTACAAACTGTCTGATGTAGTTGAAGCTTTCAACATCAGATGCAGTGTGGATTATGGTGCTGCAGACCTCCTGAGGAGCATGAAATCACCAGGCCAGGTCTGAGCTGTCAGTGCTATCTGCTTCCATCCTGTCCCACCGCAGCTAGCAAGCAAGAAGTGAAAGGTCTGAGTTTCATATTAATTGTAATGGGAGAATGAAAGCAAGGTAAGGGTAGAGAATTTGAAACTGTTTTTGTAATGTGCAATTATGTTCAGTCTCTTCTGCATGTAAGCTGAGTACTACTAAACAGTCTCCAGCCTTGTCTCTGAGTTTATCATATATTCACCCCACCTCTCTGATTCTAGAATAAATTTAGAATAAAATAATGAATGGAGGATCTAACCTGTTCTCTTTAGATCCATCCTTGCTTGCAGCGACAGGGTCAGTGAGGTTGGCTCTGCAGAGCTTTCCTTGGTTGCTGCGCCTGCCAGAGGCTGTTGCATGAGTTTATCTTCCTTCAACCTTGCACTTGGAGAAGGCAGGGCTCTCTGAGAAGAGGAGACAAAACATTGGCCAGCCTCTGATGCTGGAAGATGTGCCATGTTGCAAGCTGCAGCAGGAGAGAAGGCAGCCCAGGCTGCTTGCTGCTGCATGTGCAGTGCCCAAACCCAGCACCAGCCTCTCATCATGCTTAGAGCCTCAGAGAAGACGTTTCTCTTGATACATATTTGGATAATGATGTTATATATTCCACAATTACGTTACACATTCCATTATTCCATTGTGTTATGTGTTCTAGTATTTCTCTGTCCTGAAAAATCTATCATCATGTTTTACTGCTTGCATTACTTGGTATTTAAGTCAAAGGCTATAATTTGTAGGGAAGCCCTGCCCTCAAATATTATACAGTTGGGCTGTCACCAGGATGTGGCCCTCACCAGCAGAAAGTGGAAGGAACATAGCTGGAAATGGATGTTCATTATACCTTCTCCAGTCCTGGGGGTGTTCCCCAGCAACACTGTTTTCTTGAAAAAACAAGAGGACCAGACGAACGTCTGCTTTGAAACGAAGCTAAGGAAGCATTGAGTTCTTGGTGGAATATTTTGCTTGTTTAATTCTATTTTAAATTTTGTAGGCAAGTAAACTGTATTGTGAGACTTCCTGGAAAATGTTTGTTAAAAATGGCTTGAATATTTTTTGGTATTTCCTCTAACCAGGAAGCTTGCTTTGCAGGGTTGCATATATCCTCAGTTTCATCTCCAAGCTGGTACTAAGCTGACCTGTTTTTCTGCCAGGGATTTAGGAAGTAGTAACTCAAGCATCCGTAAGCTAATGGATATGTAGTCTCTGTTGTGTTCCAGAACTGTTCTCGATTGTTCTTTATGCACTCTGCATGGTGTACACACAGCAAATGTGAGATAACGTGAGATAGGAAGTTTTTTCTCTCTCTGGTCAGCCAGCACTGATGTAGAAGGGCTGAGCAAAGGGCCCCCTCCAGCCCCTTGACTGTGTGGTGGCTTTCTTCTTCCTAACTTACCGAGTGGACTCATGGCTTGGCAATAACGTACTGGAACCTTTCTGGATCTTTCTCAAACTCTATCTTGCTAGCATTAATATATGAAAAAGCCATTTAGCCCACAGTATTTTTAAAGAACTCTAGGTCCTTTACCTTCATTTAAAACAAGCAAGACCCTGCATAAGGTGTCTATTTCTAAGGGGGTATATAGAGAGCTGGATGCAAAACTTAGGTTTGGTTGCAAACATGAATGTCCTGAGTCTTACTGTTTTCAGTTACTGTTCACTACATTAGCTCACTGCACAGCCACTCTCACTGAAAAGTCTTTGAACAAGAGACTCGGTGATGGAAGAGCAGAAATACTTTGTTTTATAAGCTTTCCTTGAACAGTAGTACTGACTGAAGGCATAGCTGGTGCTCACCTGCTTGGTCTTTTGCTGCTTCTTCAGTGAGCTCTGAGATATTCGTTGTCATGAGCTGTAATTCACTCATGATTACAAGTGAAAAACAAGAAAATTAAAAAATAACACTGTAGCTCCAAAAGGCATACATTTCTTGCCACATTTTACAAGATTATTCAGAAGACTTAACAGGTAAAATAAAGTCCTGCTTATCTTGCAAAAAGGTCAAATGAAGGCTGGACATACTCATTTCATCTGTGCGCTGTCTGTGCAGTGAACTCTCACCCTGCTTAAGGTTTTATCCTGAAGCATGGCTAATAGCATTGCAGCCAGAAGGACCCTTTGTTTTTTTTTTCTGTCCCTGGCTAGCTGAAATGACTTTGTGCTCTGTCCTTCTGGGGTAACAAATTCTTGGCCAAAAGGGATTGACCTGCAGCTCTGAAGGAAATGCGAGTTGTGGCTAGAAGTTTTGACCATCTCTCTGCTCATAAAAGGGAAATCACACAGTTATTTCCTAGTCTGAGTGTCTGTTACGAACGGAAGCACTGTGAAAACGCTGAGGGGCCTACAGGTCAAGTGCCTGTGGGGCCTCTCCGCAGCGCAGTAGGCCGAGCCTTGTCAGCTGATAGATGGAGCAGCTTGTTCAATATTTGCACATTGTTTTCACATCCTTAATTTTCTGAGTACCCTGAGGAAATGTTATAAAGGAAGTCAGAAGTGGAAATACCCAAAAATAATTCTCTGATAGATTCTGTGACTGGCAAATCTGTTGTGTGGCTTTGCTGTGTGATGGACACGCATTAGATTCACGCACTTGCATACGGATTGTGAAATATAAATAGATTTCGGGGGTAGAAAGGACACGTGTTTTGAAGCTGTGGTGTCGCTGTGGGGTCGTGGCGCTGTAAGCAGTGCCTGAGCTGGACCTGTGCCTTGGGGAGTGGGTTGTGTCAGTGCAGTGCCGAGAGGAACGTGGGGGAGAGTTTGCGTCTGACCAGCGGCTGCCACGGCTGTGGGTGGCTTCTTTGTTTTCCCGTCTAGTAGAAACAAAATGCTGAATTCCCACAGACGTGACCACTGGTATCCTGAAGCCATTTAGTAAGTTCTGTGCCTGTGAAAAGCTGCAGTTAAATCCTGAGGCGTTTGTTAAATCTGTGAGTAATTTGGTTTACTTGTAGTCTCGGGTACTTTGCAAGCATGAGTCCTAGAGAAACTATTTTAAGTCATGGTACAGTTTTCAGCTTACTTGAAAGCCTACCCAACTTGTGCTTAGCTACAGTTAAAAGCATTTTCCTTAGGAAAAGCTCCCTACTGGGAGGAAGGGATTTTCATCTTATCCAGTCTTTGTAATTATGTGTCTGAACCTGACTGAGAAGTCATTGACACAAAAACCACATTTCTGTTTCATCGTTGTGTGTTTGCAAAGGCTTACAAGAGACAACTGCTGGGCCCGTAACTGCAGCAGGCTGCTAAAATGTCCTTTTTCTGTGCTGCTTTGCTTACGGAGCTTAGTGTTTGCTTGTTGATGCTTCTGTCATTTAGTCCACACCTTAGTTTGCATTAGAAAAGTTAAAAGTAAAAATGTCAAAAGTCGTACGTTCCAAATTTCTCCTTTGGTTCCAGTGAGAGTTAGGTAACCTGTGCTGCCTGAGCAGCTTCTCAGAATGGGATGTAGGATTTGCAGTCAGCAGAGGGCAAGGAAGAGGTCACTGGTGAAAGGAGACCCAAGACTCCTGCGTTTGGCCAGGCTGGAGCTTGGTTTTGAAGGCAACTCAAAGTTCAGCACCTCGCTACAACATGCTACTGAGAGCAGATGAGGCACTCAGCTCCCTTACAAGAGAGCTTAGAGAGCTTACCATCTTATATAGCCATACATTAATACACCCAGATTTTTCTGGGCTTTTAAGTGCTTACACAGTGCTCTCAGTGGGCCTAGGTACAGAGCGTGCTGCTCTGCGGTGGGGCACTCGTTGCCTCTGTGTCCGCTCGCTGGGGGCAACTACAGAGTTTTGGAATGCTGATAAAGTATCAGGGAAAAAAAGTAAAGGTCAAGTGTGAAGAAAGAAAGAAAATGGCTGATCCTTAACATTTGATACAACTTTGTAAATACATTTTAATTTATGAAAAGACTCAAAATTATGGTTGCATTCTGTAGCAAGTTTTCTGTGGTATAGGTAAAGTTCAAACAAACTCAATATTCTTATATATATATTTTTTTCCCCCAATATTCCTTTGAGCAAAAAAATACCTGGACTACGTGATTTGCATAAAAGTGCACTTTCAAGTATTTTCTAGTGGCACCCTCATTTGCATGTCATCTTTAATCTGTCAGGTTCTAAGTGCCGGAGAAGTTAGCGACTGTTCCTTACTTCCACCTTTTTATGAAGTTTCCTCAATATATTTTGTCCTTGTTCTTTCTTTTGATTACTGAAGCTTGGAAAATACTGTAGCTCCCTTCCTATGTTTCCGCAGCATTTCGGTGCCGCTCCGGCTGCTGGAGCGTGCTCCGCTTTGATCCCCAGCACCCAGTAGCTGAGGACCACCGCTGCCCTCAGATCTTCCTGACAGCAGCACCTCGCACTCCTGCTGCACCTCTGGCACTTCATGTACGAAACTGTTCGCCAGCGGATTTTAAACTGATAATACGGAAGTCTTTTTTTGCAGGAAGTCATCAATGTGAATGCAGAGATGAAATCTGATGAAAAAAGAGCCAAGACTTGCATTGCACGTTATGTTCATCTCTTACTTTGTTTCTGAATAACTCATGAAATACCATATCAATACAAAAGCATCTTAGTACTGCTTCAGTTTTCTGTCAACTTGTTCTCAGCACATAGCAGACTTTTGACTTTGAACGATAGCAGTAATATAAATGTAGAGAACTTTTTATTACTGAGAACTACTTATTCTGTGAAAATCAATTCTGCTTGTAACTTAAATGTATGTTTATAAAGCAGTTCCCTGAGGTAATGATAAGCCATTTCAGCTTTATTAATCGCATTCTTTCGTTCATGTAAGAACAGCAGCCTGGAACTTCTTTTTCAGATGAAAATGAACTGCATTAAGTCTGCAGTAAGTTTAGCTTTGCTGCCTGCTTTTACCTCCCTGAGTTTTTTTCTCCACCCCCACATCTCTCGACCCCATCTCTTCTTTTCTGCACCAATGGCTTTTTTCCAAAGAATATCTTTACAGCATCAGAGAAAATATAGCTGAAGGGGTACTGAGCGGCCATCTAGCCCATACCTCTGTCCCAAGACATGACCAACCCTGCTTGGCAGTTTTCGTCTATCCTGCTCTGTAAAACCCACAGGGATGAGGATTCCACCTCTCCAGGCAGAATATTGAACTACCTAATTAATCTGTTTCATTTTACCTTAACTGTGTTTTTCTGTCTCAAATTATTCTGTGTTGCTATCAAGAGAATTACCTGAGATGATGTTTCTCAGCATGTGTTTGTAGTTTCTCTTTCATTACCAAACAGAATGTGAGCTAATTAGCTCATCCTGTTGTATTTTTGGATGATGCTTATAATCTGCAAGCTTAATGATACTGAAGAGCATTCTTTAGTTTATATTTAACCACTCAAATCTTGGGAAAATTACCATTCGGTAAGCTTTTCCTCTTATTATCTATCATAGTTCCGAATGCACTACTTTTCTAATTTAATTTGTCATGAGATATATTACTTCTGTATTTTCTTAGCCTTGTTACAGAAATGAAAATGTGTTAGAAGTGGTTTTCCTAAAAATATGGACGACATCCTATAGGAAGTTACCTCCGTGAGAGCAGATTTTTGAAGAGGAATTACATTACCTTGAGGATATGCTATGTTTTCCACTTCTTTTAATAAGTAACCTTTTTTTTTTTTTTTTTTTTTTTTAATGTGCCTCTTTTTTTTTTTTTTTTTTTTCTGTTTATGTTGAGTACTCTGATTTTTGGTCCCTCAACATTCCTTTCCATGCTGGTCTGCCTTTGACTTTTACCAAGAATCTGCAGCAGTAGAAGTGGCATCTATTCCTAAATGTGGTCCTCAGGAGCTTAAACAAATCTCTTCTGAATCATGTTACAAAAAGTATTTTTTAAAAATGTGTATAGATAGGATATACATGATAGATTGCAGCTATGTCTAGTAATGTGTACGTGACCTGTGGCTTCACATTGGTGGAGAAAAAGCAGGTAGAACATTGCTTGCTTTTCCTATTATCATCCCAGAAATGATAAGAGAGAGATGGCTTTGCTGGTCGGGAAGTAGGCAAGTCAGTCCTCATACTCTTCATTTGGCCTGTGCGTGGTTATTTACAAGGATGGTCTGTATTAATTGCTGTGTCTATCTTCTCTTGGGCTTCTTTGTAGTCACACAGGATCGTTCCAGCTCAGCTGCAGGTATCCATTCTGTGATCCAGCAGTGCTGTAAAACGAAGCACCTCACAGAATCTGCATCACGTCGTCTGTAACTTGCCCCATTGCTTAAGCAGTGGTTTTGGAAAGGGACACTGGAGGTGCAGCATACCAATTTGTTTTGAAAATTTATGTGTAATTCCTTTCTGGACACCCAAAATGCTGACTTTTAGTTGGCTTTATCTAAAGATGTTTGTTGTCAGGGCTGGGCGTTAGGTACTGTAACTAGTTCCGTGGTGTTTGGCGAGCTCACTCTTCCCTCCCGTCGCTCCTGCCCAGGTGCCTTGTGTTGTTCTGCCTGCCAGCGCTCAGAAGAGCCTTTCTGCACTTCAGCATAAATGTTGTAGAGGAACAGACCGGTGATTCGACCAGTATTGTATTTCCTCCTGTAACATTAAAACTTGCTGGAGATTACAGCGATGTTGGAGAGTGTATTTAAAATTCAAAATGACAGAGAAATTGGGGACTGTGCTTAGGACGTAATGCTGCTCAGTTGGGACAAATATAAGGTACTGCTCTGCAACAGAAATAATGAGTAGGAGAAGCAGAACAACTGACAACATGTAGCAGTTCTCAGTAAGGAAATGTAATGAATTACAGCTGACCACAAATGAGGAATATCATGCTTTTTAAAAAACATTAACGTGATGCTGAAATTCATTTAAATTAACAACAAAAAAGTGGGGGGTGAGGGAAGAAAAGCAACATAGCTGTGAAGGAATCCTGCTGTTCTGTTCAGTGCTGATAAAACTTTGGGTGAAATGCTTCTGGATAGATGTAGGCCATTTGGAAGTGGTTCAGAGAAGTGCAAGGGTGATAGCCTAAGAAAAAAAAACAATGTATGAGGGAAGTGTAAAAGTTTTAAATGTGGGAGTGCACGACTTTACACGTCCACTTCTGCTGGCGGAGAGGCAGCGTGGGTGAGCCTGTGGGGACCTGCCTTGCCCTCCCCGCGCAGGAGGCCGGCGGGCGCTCGCGCTGCCTCCCCTCTTGGCACCCTTACAGCCTGTGGCAGCTGCTGCTTTTCATATTGCTGCCAGGCTGTGGACCACTCCTCCTGAATAATGTGCTTGTGGAGACCGAAAAACCACGTATTTTAACAGATATTGCTAAGTTATGGCCATTTGTGAGAGGTTTAGAAAGGGCTCTCTCTGGAGGCTTCCGAAGCTGAACCTGCTCTTTTTCAGAAGGGTTCCCCCTCTTCTCTCCCAGGCTCTGTTGGGAACGGTAATGCTGTGTGAGAGAGTGCTAAGCATGCTCCCTTACCCCCAGAGCGGGGCCTCGGTTAAAGGCAGACAAATCCTCGAGCTTTGGAGAGCCCTGCAGCAGGGCCCTGCTGGTGCAAAGGGGCCTGTGGGAGCCCAGCACCGCTGCCCTCCTCCTGCTCTCTGTCCCATCCTCCTGCCCTCCGTCCCGTGCTCCTGCTCTTCCCTCCTGAGCTGGGCATTCCCTGCCCACGCCTCTCCTCCCTGAACCCTTCTCTCTTCATGCCACTCTAACCAACCTGTCCTTGCGCGACCCCAGCTAGTGTTTATCCCTTGTACTCCCCCTCTGCCCCACTTCCCAAACACCGCCTCTTCTTACTCCGGCAGTACCCTTCTCCTCCGTGCCCATTCATGTAATTCATGAACTCCCAATAGATGAGAGATTTCTCATGTTACTTCTGTCTTTCAGCTAAATGCCTTCTGTTAAGCTGCTTCTAAGGTGGGAATTAATCGACTTTTGGTTTACTTCTAAAGATATAACCCAAATTTACAACTATATCTTTGTACTTTTAGGTGCTTGTGGAGGAAGGTTGTTCCGAGGTTGTTATTCAGCCTGTGTACTTTAATTGATTGCAGCCTCCTTTGGTGATTGTTAAAGCACTTACCTTGTACCCTGCTGCATTAGTGCCTTCCAGTTCTATGAGGCCAAAGGCTTTTCTGAAGCTTGGTATAGACACGGTATCTTGCATTTTTTTGTTCCTGATTTTGTAATGATTTTAGGTTATCTGTTCTAAATTGATTACCCCCCTCCCATTTTTAAAGCCAACCTGGAGTTAAGGCACATATGTGAAATAAGTTTTCAAACGAAATGCTTTTTCAGAAGCCAAAGCATTGTGCCAGCATTTCTTCCTATTCTCCTTTCAAACTTAGATAATGACTATATGCGATATCACTCTGGCATTGCTAAATTAGAAATGTCATTATAGCAAAATTTTAATTAAACTCATGACCTTTAATTAAAAGCTCCCTTTTAGAAATTAGAATCTGTCATGTCACTTCCTGCAGCCTTGCAGCAGCTGCAGCGATCTTCCTCCTTGTTAAGGGAAGGAGGGCTGGCATGCTCCTCTCAGCACACGCATACATTTAAGGGTTGTGTGAGATGGGTACGGTCTGGGAGGTCACAGGGCATCAGCAAATAGCACGCAGGCACTCTGTAGGTAGCGCTGGCCTGATGCACTGTGTGACCGCTTCACGTGCTGGCAGCGTGCTGGGAGAGCCCCCCAGGGAGGTGTGCTTGCCAGTGCCGTGTGACACCGAACTGAGGGACTTGCAGGTGTTTCTGGCACGTGCACAGTGTGCATTTTCAGCAGAAATGTCTGTCATGGATGCAGCAGGCCTAGGAATAAGCGCTGTGTGTACACACACGTGCATATTTACATGTGCAATGCGAACATGTTTTACTAGCATGTTACTTCCCTCTTACTAGCACATTTACCCTGAAATGGTGCAAAGCACTTGTCCTGTAAAGCCTGTTAGGAGTGAAAAACAAGGAGAAACCTCGTAGACCCTCAGCCGGCTATAACAACAGCTATTTCTGATCAATTCTCGTCCTCTCACCCATAAAATCAGCATAAAATTGACCTAACATTGCCAGATCAGATGGGGTATCTGCAAAGTAATCCTCAGGGAAAAGAAAATTCAGTCTTTGTAAATCTGAAGATAAAGTGCATAAAGTTGCAGAATCGGATTATACTTTCTCTTTTTATTTCTAAATCAGCACCCTTTTGTTCCTTCCTCTGCAGCACTTGTGTGGAGTTGCCACAAAGATGTCAGATGCTGTCTGAGTCCAGCTCCAAAAGCAGAAACAAACATAATCTTTTGAAAAAAGCCCAGTCCCTGACTAGGATAATTATCATAAAATCCTAAGGCCTTTTAGAGGTGTTAGAGTTTCAGAGAGCGAAGGAATAGGAAGAATATAGTAACTTTCTTTTTGAGGCACAAGTGGCATCCAATTTTTTTACTTAATATAAGTGTTGCAAGTACCTACTAAAATAACTACTTTAAGAATCCACTAATAACAACAGCAAAACCCTGCTCAGGGCAGCTGGTAAAGTCTTAGAGTATATTTTTTCCCTGTATGTGTAGCACTGAGTGCCTTCTTGATTTTAGTTAGGAATATTTGCTTGATTGTTGACTATTTTGGGCTTTCAGGAGGGAGTATTCAGAGCATCGTTCTCCCTGGTTTAGGTTACATGAATTTAATTGCTTTCTCATAATGTATGATGCCTTCTTGCCTTAAAGCTAAAGAAAAACAAAGAGAATGAAAACAAATATTACACCTGCAGTTCAGTGAACTGGAATTTCCTTCAAGGTTCTTGTTTTTATTATTTTAGGTGAGACCAAGGCAGTACCAGAGAGCAGTACCTTATATGCAGTGTAGATAGTAAAAGGAGAAGGTTCTGGCTGCAGGTTTTGTGTCTGCTAGCAAGGTAGGGCACTGAAAGAAGTTAACGGGAGGTATGTATGTCATTGCCAGTAGGTAGAGGGTGCTCCTGTGAGATGCTGGTCGATTTATTCCAAGGCATTATTCATTTTCTGACCAAAAAAAGAAAAGGTACTTAGATCCAAGTTTTGCTTAATTCTGAGATTGTGCTTTGTTCCTTACTGTGATATTTTAAAATTAACCTTAGAGGTTTCGCTTTTGCAATTGACTTCCTTTTCTGAAGACTGATGTTACACTTCCACGAAGAACAATGAAAGAAAGTAATTGGAAAATTTATTGTAGATTTAGAAGTTTATGCAATAACTATTTTACAAATTGAAAGCATCAAAAAACCCACACAACCCCCTTTGATTTTGTTACATGTCGCTAAACTATTCAATAACTAACTGTTCATTATGTAAATGCAGTTAACATCTGCCAAGCCGATCTGTTTCATGTCTGGGAAAATGAGAGCTTGAGACTGACATCGTCAGTCGTGCTTACTGCGAGATGATCAGCTCACCTATTGACAGAAAATAGCTCTGAGCTCTTCGACAGAAGAACCTGTAGGTGCTAGAGCAAGAACGGGGCAGAAGGGATGAGCAGTAAGGAATGGGACTCGCTAATAACCAGCTTGGGTTGCAAAGGTGTGAGGCAGTGCTGCTGCCTGGTGAAGCTGGCCTGCTCTCTTCCCTCTGTAATGCCCTGTCCCCCACTTTTCCTTCCTCCTTCTGGTCCCAAACCAAGGTTTTTGGGGAACCGGTCTAGTTGATGCAGACCTGAAAAAGCCCAAATGGCTGGTGTGAACTTGGTGGGTTCCCTGGTGTGGTTTGCAAAGAGCTGGTGGGAGGAGTGCTGTGGGATGGCTCATCTGCAGAGAAATTCAGTATTGAACTGTTCGTGGATGTATGGCCTTGGATTTGCAAGCATTTTAA
This sequence comes from Aythya ferina, assembly GCF_964211825.1. Classification (NCBI taxonomy): domain Eukaryota; kingdom Metazoa; phylum Chordata; class Aves; order Anseriformes; family Anatidae; genus Aythya; species Aythya ferina. The sequence continues at coordinate 8,320,277 of NC_140304.1, forward strand.
ATATGTTATTTTTGATGCTGTAGAACAGCTTCTTAGCAAGTATTTTCTGAATTACTTACTGTGCAGAATTTATCTGTGAAGGCGTTTGCTGTTCCTTGAGTTTATTGGGGATCACTGTTTACCTGTAATACCTTCCTGTTGCATGATGCTAAATCAGGATAAAAATGAGATCACTAACAGCACAGGCACTGAGACCTTCAGTCTGCTCACTACACAGACATGTCTGTGACTTACGTACACAAAAAGTAGGGAAAAAGCTTTTCTGCTTTAAGTGATAACTGTACTTAGGAGGTCCTTTAGTATACTTTTAGCCTGAGTGCTCTTCTCACTTCTCTCCTTTTCTATCTGCTTCCAGAAGTTCTCATTCCCCATGGTAGGTGGAGGAAGATTCTTTGTGCAAAATATATAAATTTTCATAAAAAAACCCAAACAGCTGTGGAAGCCCCCCCAGATGTTCTTAGGAGCAAAAATAGGGTTATTTGTTTATTTATTACAAATGTTTTTTTTTTTTTTTTCCAAAATAAATTAAATTTAATCAAAATTCAGTCTAAATTAGGTTGAGTTGATTGTCAAATTAAGCTTTGCAGCATGTTCAAAGAACATTTTTGACCATTTGTTTAATACCTGGACCAGGGTGAAGGAGGGATGCTTGCTTCAGTCTTCAGCTTCTTGTGAGCTGTCCAGTGGCAAACGCAGGCACAGCAGCTGCGTGTAGGATAGGAGAATTTGAGATCAGCAACTGGGAATGAAAATACCATCAAGGATATTTCTCCTTGAAAGCTTCAATTTGCAGCAGCAACCATATGTGGGAAGATGAAGAAGGGTAGAAACCTCTGTGCTTTGCCAAAAGTGGAGGAGTCTCCAGTTCTGATGTACAGCACAGCAATAGGAAGGACGTTTCTGATTTATCAGGCAGTGCTAGCTCTAGATGTGAGAAATGGAAATCCAAATGTTTCACAGACCTTGGCTCTTCCGAAGACAGGAATCCCAGCAACTCCTGAGGTAGCCAAAAGGTTGCAGTTCTCATCAGGCAGCTTCCCCTGGCTCTTACAAGCAGCTTCATCAGTTTTCCTGCCCCCGGGCACCCGGAGCTGTCCTCTGCAGTGTAGTGAGTGCCCGGAGTGCTTGCCTGGCTCGGGCTAGGGCATGCCTGGGAACTGGGGAACTCACGCTCTTGTCCAGGTTTTGACATGACTTGGGTTTCACTTTTAGGAAGACAGGTAATGTCACTCTTAGCATGTGAGCAAACAGTTCTGCTGATCAAAATCATGTGAATTTGTGAGTATTTTTGATGCAGATTAAACAAGATAACCCAGGGAATATATTGTGTTGTATGATACTAAATGCTTTGGGAGGATAAAGAATATAAATCAGTTTTTGTTGAGATGTTGTGGTTCAGATCATTGTATTAGATACATTCACAATAATATTATTTGTAGATTAATGCATAGCCTAAATAACAACAGATTGGTTTGATAATCTGATTGATATTTATTGGTATTTGATAATAATAACAAGGAATATTCAAAATATAATAGGCTAATGAAAGCTTTCAGATATAATGAAAATGCTGACTTTAAATGGCTCCAAACAGAAAAATATTCCAATTTATCTCTTCAATCTCTTCCTTGGGAGTATTGGTTATATTGGTACTCTTTTTAAAATTACAAACGACCCTCTTCTCTACCTCATAGAGATCTGTTTTTTTGTTTTCCCCTTTGTATCAGTTCATATTGCAATATTTTTTTTTCCTCAAATGAAAAGAGGTTTTATATTTTATTATTTCTTAATTAAAATGTGAAAATTGAGTACATGTTTAAGAAATTAAGTACTCAGGTCAAAAAGAAGAGTTAAATATGAAAATAGTTCATTACATTATAACCTATGGTATGTAAAACAATAAACATGGTTTCATAAATATGAAATGTCTTTTTAATAATCCAGTATCTTCCTCAGTTTTTTTAGATACATTTTTGTACTTGCCTCAAAGCTTGAAGCTGAGCTGACCCTCTCTTTAATATTAATGTACTCTGACTGTAATACTCTGTTCCTTTGGCTCTGATTAATGCTGTCTGTCAATTATTTACAGATCCAGTGGTACTGTGGAAGTTCCCGGAGGACTTTGGAGACCAGGTTGGAAACATGAGATTGAACTTTTTTTTATGTTAGAATAATGATTAAAAAAAAAAAAAAAAAGTGTTCCCCTATTCAGCTATAGAAAGGCAGATGCTAATGATAGCAGTAAGGAAGTCTTCACCCAACTGGTGGCTTGGTGATTAGATGCATTTGTGACAGGAATATGCAATAGTAGATTCTGAGCATTATATATAATACTGATTCACTGTATCACCCTGTTTTGTAAATTGCTTGTTTTATAAGTTGTTTCTGTTGAAAGTGTTGGGGTTTTATCTGTTTCAGAATTGAAAACATGGCAAATTTGTAAACAAAACTTTGCTATTCATCTCAGGAAGCCGAATGTTATAAATTGTATCAAAAAAAATCAAAAAAGATGAAGAGCTTTGCAAGGTTTTATATGTCCTTTTAATGTCAGAAACTTTGCATTCCATTCCTTTGGTCTTTTACAATGCACAATTTTGTGTATTTCTTTAATATTATTCTAGAGCTACTCTAGTTATTTGCTTGGGGCAAAAAAAAATCGTCAGACACTCATAAGAGATAATGCCCAAACTTACTGAATTTGATATCGTGAAAACCTTAGTTTTTAATCTATAATTAATCCTCAAAGGAAAGTTTACACATACAAGGCTGACAGATTATTTCACTGCTTACAGTAACGGCGGAGCTGTTAATTGTTATTTTTGTAGTATTTTTTTCTTAAACTACTTCTACTAAATTATTAATAATAAAAACAATGAAACTTAGGTATTATTGTTTCAGCAACTTGTGGATGAGTTTCTTCAATTGAAAGATTTTAATTTTTATAAAGAAAACACATAAAAACACTTTGCAGAATAAATGTTTCTGTCTTTGCTCTTCTTTTTAGACCAATAATGAGTCCAACATACATTGGTAATATCCTCACAGTAGATGATCTAGAAATAGTTTTGTACACTAGATCCTGATTTTTTTTTCTTTTAAAATCAATAATACAAGATTCTATAAAGACAGCAGTAAGGTGATTCATGATGAAAGGAATAAATATACAAACATAGAAGGTAGAATGTCTGGTTAGGGAATAACATCAGTCAAACATGCAACTTATAAGATGGTGATAAATGGAATATGAGGAAAGGATGCTGTTATATGTTCTTAGCTCAACATCCAGCAAGTTTTGATAATTTTCTAAGCTGCAAGATGATCATCTTCATTATGATTTAAATTCTTCTTTGCTGGTTTGTTTTGTTCTTTTTCTTTTTCATAAGACTTCATAAGACTTGATCTTAAAAAAAGGAAAAAAGAAAAAGAGAAATTATGTATGAAGAAAAATGGGAGCTTATGCAGTGAGTCGAAGGTTATTCAAAGAACAGCTGGTGTAGAAACATGATTAGAAGGTGAAGCCCACTGAAGACTGGAAGGGATTCATATAAAGATGCAATAGACATACCTAATCTAAAAAAAAAAAAAAAGAAACAACTAGAGTCCTCAGGCAGTGATCTGCCTTCAGGCTCTGAAAAACCTGCACTTATCTCGGTGGTATAGGGAATCTAATATTTCAGGTAAATTGCTTCTGTTCCTGGAAAACAGTATGTTTTAATCCTCTTCCTTGCAAAGGAAATTTTCCTGTTGGGGTCACTGGATTTGAGCAGAATATATAGCAGCTTCTACAGCAAACTTTTGAGCCAAATGCTTGAGTGCAGGCTGTGGAAGCCTTCTGTGCACATGTGTATGTGTATGCATGTTGAACTCTGTAGGTTTGGGCTGAAGATCTGTATATCTACCAGATCCACCTTTTTTTTTTCTTTTTTTTTTTCCAGTGAGCTCTCGCAAAAACTACCAAGGTTATTTTAAATGAAAGTCTGTTGGGGAAATTATTATTATTATTATTTTAAATGTTCTCTATCCTGTTTTCCTCTATCCTATTTTCTAGTCATTTCTATTTTAAATGTAAAACGTGTGAGTTAGTTTTTGGATGTATCCCAAGGAATCATCTTTCCTAAAATCCAAGGGCTGTCTGTTTTCACAGTGATGTGATAACAGCGGGCAAAATATTTTCCTCTCTTCCTGAATTTTTCTGCAGTTTATCATGTCACCTTTTTGTTGCTTTCACAATGCAAAGAAAACTTGTCTAGGCTATTTTGATATATTCCTTCTCTTTCTCACGTTCTTCCTCTCAGTATGCCTGAAGTTTCCAGTGCTTGCTTACTCCTATACCTCTGTCTTATTCTTGCAGCCAGTGTGTAGTACATCTTGACAAATTGTACTCGAACAGCTGAAAGAACCATAGAGTCACAAGTTGCTGTTATACTGGCATTAAGGCTGTGAGCACAACTTTGGCAATGTTGAAGCAATTCTGAGCAATCACTGCAGGAAGAATTTGAGGGTTCTGGATTTAAGCATATACAAGTCTTCAGTTTGAACAGTTATCCTCAGAAGCACACATCGGGATGAGGAGTTGGTTGCAGCCATTTAATGGAATATTTTATATTTAAAATATATTTTGAATATGTATGCCTACAGGCTCTATCTTGTAGTGTATTCAGAACTCCCCTTGGGCTCAATGAAATTTTTATGATAAGATGTGTGTATTCATCTTGAAATTCCTCTTTTGTTTATTCAGACTGGTTACATTGGAGTTTAGTTTCAGCCTTGCAAGCTGATTTCCAGAAGAAACCCAATATAGTGAAAATTATAACCCTGTAATTTATGGAAGAAAAAATCTAGTAGTTCTTAGAAATCAAGTATTTTCAAGTGCTTTAGAGAAGCAAAGCAAATTGAAACAAACAAACAAAACCTTTGCTTCCAAAATGAAATACTTCATGATGTTTAAAAACAGAATGTGTTTTTAAAACAGTGTAACTTCTCAATCCCACCCAACATCTAAAAATGCTGGCTGTGTTCTCTTGGCTATGGCAGTGGAGGCGATGGCAGAAGCCCTGTTGATGGCAGATGTGTCTAGACACCTGCAGTCCTCTGTTTGTAGCTCTTCTTCAAATAAAAGTGTTCAGTATCCCAGTAACTTCATCAAGCTGAAGTGTTCCTGGGAAAGGAGCTAGTTCTGGCACGAGGAAAGGATGGCAGGAGGGTGCTGGCAGTGCCAGAAGGTGCCAGTGTCTCTTCCAGGGGCAGTGCAGGTTTCTGGTAGGTAACGCGTGTGCAGCTGGGGCTGCAGCCATCAGCAGGGACTGATCCTTTACAAGGGCAGTTTGTGTGTGTATGCATTGCACTGTAATCACAAATTCAGTTCACTATTACCATGTGAGATTGTGAGATATCTGATATCGTATATGACACATGCGAGATTTTTCAAGCTTTATTTATTTATTTATTTTTTATGTTTATATTTGTGAAAGATGGGAGATGGGACAAGGATTGAGGGAAGTCTGTATACCAGGGTTTTTCTTCCCTCTACACTAGGCTTCATCCTAACCCCTGTGTTGCCTTAACCTTTGAGGCATTTGAAGTCTGATATTTCTTAACAGCAGTGGCTATTCTGGATATTATTATAGCTGTGTAAGAATTCAGTAGCTTTTTAATCTGGCTAGTTACTGGCCAAAATTTATTTCCACCTGCAGTAAGTCCTAGAATCAGTATATGATGTACTGAGAAACTGATTCACTGGATGGGTTTTTATTCTTCTGTCTTTATAGTCACACAGTTTCTTCCCTTGGTCTGCTGCTTCTCTGCTAGTGAAAAACATCACACCTAGAAAGATGATGCAAACAGCTAATATGGCAGGAAACCAGAACCCACCTTAGTAATAGGAGATATGACTAGGGCTGGTGGACTAAAATTACGGATTAAAAAAGAATTGAGTGGCTGCATTAGACTGTTGATTGCATTGCAGATTTTATCCTGTCTTCTCTCACTTTCTGCTTTCTTAGGTATGCAGACTAAACCTGCCTTTTTGTCAGGCTTTTCTCATACCCTGCAAATGAGTAACGCATAAGGAATATGGCATCCCATGTGTGGCATCTCTTCTTCTCCATGAAGTTACACTAACATTTCTCATGTTGTTATCTCATATTTTATATCATGTTTTCTGGGTTTTATTTTCAATGTAGTACATGATGTGCTACAAAGTTAAAAAGTCACTGCTGAACTGGGAGCAATAAACCTCAGTCCTTAATCTGTGGTAAGCCAACTACTGAAGCCAGATATTTAAGTTTATACACATGCAAATCTATCAGTTTCATACACAAATTATATTTATATACAAATGTATATACATGCATGGCTGTAGATACCAGTTGTTTAAGGTTAAATCTTGTGTAGTAACAAAATGTTAGCCTTCCCCCAGCAGAGCACTGGTCTCACACTTTACTTTGAATGTACGCATTAACTACTGAAAGCTAAGCCTAGTTTAAATGAATGGCTGATGGGAGCCCAAGTGCTAAATTCCTTGCAGGACTGAGTTCTTAATTGCACGGAAGATAGCAGCAATTATATAAATAAGGTCAATATGAATGAGATTATATACTTCTTTTAAAGATTTAAAGAATACCATAGGTTTTATTAAAAAAATAAAAATAAAAAATCAAGAAGCCTGCTAAAATCTCTTGTCTGGGTCAAAATAATGTTTGGAAGCCAGTTGTAATGATTTTGTGTTCCTCTGTGGTCTCCTAAGAGAACAGCATGAACCCAGAAGGTACGAGGCTGTTTACATTCTTTTCAAGGCTGCAGGCATGCTGTTAGGGGATGCAGCTCACCGTCTTTCTGCATTTGATGGCTTTGTTCTGTTATTCTGATGAGGCATTAAATACATGTTTCAAATGTTTATGTTAATTAGATAGGTACTTGCTGCTTTCTTCTTTTAAAATTCAATTTATTTTTATTTTGTTATTAGTAAATCCTAAAAAGGGTTTTAGGATTTTGTTGTCTGTGTATTAATAAGTTTGATTCCGCCTTTCTCCTGCCAGTGTATCCAAATGCTAATCAATCTAATCAATTGCTTCTTTTCAAAAGTATTTTGGTCTAAATGTTACATGCTATTGTTTATTTAAGGATATTTAGGAACTTGAATCCCTGTGTAACTTTCAGGAAAATGATTAACTGAGCTGAGCTGATGGCAACTCTGTGCATTGCTAGTAAGCTCTGTCAGGCTAAGATAGTTTCCTGTGATTTCCTGAATCTTCAGGGCTTTTTATGTTTGAAATGTGCCTTGTTCTTATTGAAGAATATTGTGTCTGTATGGTAGCAACGCTTTCCATATATGCAAATCGCAGTTGATAGACTACCAGCAGAAAAACGTTTTAAGGTGTAGTTATAAATACAAGTGAGTTACTAAACTGCACTGTTCGAACAGAGGTGATCTATCCTGTTCTGGTAAATATTCTATGGAATAACTACTCACCTAGACATGCTGGGATTGCTGAGACTCCAACATCTCTCAAGAGGTAAATGCTCCAAGATGCATTCTCAGTGACTTTTTTATTCGTCCCAACAGATAGAATAAATCTTTACTTTGACACTTTCATTTTTAGAAGCGTAAAAACCCAATACTGAAAACTTGAACTTTCTTGAAATTCGGAGAACAGGTGGCAACTTCAATTATACTTGTTTTCAGGATTGCAGCAGTTTTGTTTTATAGTGCTTTTAAGTTAAAAATGTTGATCAGCATATGGTACTGGCTAGCTGCACCTCTACCAGCTCTTTTGTTATCTTGTTATTGTTATAGGTCTTAATGACAGTTGTAAGCTATAGTTCTGGATGCAGGGGTTAGTCCACCCTGGGGAGGAGAGGGAGAAACAGCAGTGTGGATTATGGAAATATGAATTGATCTAAAAAGCAGCTCTCTTGTAACAGAATGGGACTCAAAGAAAGACTGGAGAGAAGCTGGTGAAAAGACGATGGAATATGATGTGAAAATGATCATTTGAATGCTTTCCTTTTCATTCCCAGCTGCTGTGTTCTGGTGAAAAGGCATGCATTTGTATATCTTAAGGCTGGGTGAAAAAGGGCCAGATGAATGGAATTACTTGTTAGATATGTTTTCATTTTGAGTCAAATTATGTGCATTTTAATAGACTGTATGCATGTTAGCCATTTTTTTTTTTTGTCATACAGCTGTGATTTTGGGGGACTGCGTTAAGAAAACATAAAAATGTTTTCTCTGTTTGTTCAAATAAGTACATTATTAATATTTGACTGTCCTTTGGATATACTGTATCGGCCCACCGAAAATAACTGTTAGGGATTTGGCTTATTCTTGCAGTCTTCAGTGATGTGCCAAACCAAAGAAGAAAAAATTAATTGATGATTGAAACAGTGATGACAATCATTTGGAACATCTTCCAGAAAGACTGCCAAATTGTCATGTGTGATGCCGTTGTTGATTGACCTCAGTTGCCCTCAGAATATTCCAGTCTAACGTCACCTTATTCTGTATTCTGTGCCTCCTTATACTTTCCCATTTACTTGCTTAGCTCCCCCAATCCATTTTAGCTATCCTTATGTTGCCTTTGTTTTACATGCAGCATTGCTTTTTTGTCTCAAGCTTACTGCTGTTCTTTGAGGAATATCCTAGCAAGCTCGGTTTCTTTTTTATTTTAGGTACCGGATATAATATTCTTGAATCCGGTGTTTGGTTCTTGACTCTCAAAGTGTCACCTCAAATAATTGGTTTATATTTTTGTTAAATGAAATAACTTCCGTTTACATAGTTCTTACATTAGGTAAGTGTCTGGGGTCAAAGATCACAACCTAAGCATGATGAGATTCTAGGGCACTCTGGTCCCAAAGAAAGCTGCTGGTCAGACACATCGGGAGCTGCAGAGGCAGCGGGCTTTGCCTGCAGCAGGATCAAGGGGAGAGTGGTCAGAGGGCAGCAGCTGCAGGGGCCCAGACTGTGTGGTCTGGGACCTCAGGCAAGGAATAAGTGAAGTTGAAGCAGCTCCAGGCAGGTGATCAGGACAGGATATTTAAATATAGGAGTAATCCATCAGAATACAATAGTTTCTGGCACTCGTTACTTCTGTATACATTTTCAAGGCTTTGCGAACTACTGCACCTAGAACAGTAAAATCTTTATTTTCTTCTTGGCTGAATTTCTGTGTTTTGTGAGTCAGTCTGTAACTACAATGAGTAGTAGAAGTACAGTCGGTAACTGAAGATCCACATCTGAGAAGCAGTCATGTCTCTGAAGTTGCAGCGCGTGCTTAGCTCTGCCCCTTGTCCTGCAGTACCTGCTGATGGCCACTCCTCAAGAGAACACACTGCGCCGGTGCAGGCCCAGTTCTCAAGCGTCAGATTAGGTAAAGTAAGGAAGAGGGAAGGCCTCTTTCAATTTATAGAGAGATCCTGCAGTAGAAACGAGGTCTTGGTTAATTTCTGTGTGGTGAATATTTGTGTTTTGCTAGTGAGTTTGTTCCCTGCTCTTGGGCAGTTTCATTTGGGACGTAAGGGAGGCAGCTGACGGCGTGGCTGCACATGGTGGCCTGTGCGTCCTGGCCTGCTGCTGGGACTGCCTCCCTCTCCTCCAAGCTGCCCGGGGCTGGCTTCTGCTGCAGCAGGTCTTGGTTGATCTGATCACTTGGTGCTGAAGTGGCTGACGGGCATGCACACACCAAAATACCAACCTGAAATTGTTGCAAAATAATCTCTAGTGGAGATGCACTTGTAGGGGGCCAAATGGTCCTGACAGGCTCAGCCATAGGTGAAGTGAATGTGTGTTGCCTATTTCCTTGAGGAAAAATGTAATTGTGTGTCTGTTGCCTTTATTTCTGTGTGGTAGATGTCTATCTGTATCTGGTGCTACAAGGGACAAGGCGCAGTTTTAAAACTATACTTGTTTGCTTCTTCCCTCTTGCTCTTTGGTGGTCTTGCAGTTGTTCCATCTCTTTTCTGTGTTTCAGTCCTGTCAATAATATCTGAGTTTTTGACTTCAGATATAACTGAATAACGCTTTTTATTCCAGTCATATTGTATTGCTATAAGTGATTCTCGTTGAGCTGTTTTATAGTAAATCTTAGAATTTGGCCTGTGCTGCCTGTAAAATGAGGCATAGGTTTCCTTTATAAAAACGTTGCAAATAATTGTAATTATGAAACTATAATTGCAGCAGGTTCCTTAGAAACTGATTTCCTTTCTCAGTTCCTTTTCTTTTGTCTGTAGATTCATTTAGCTCAACAAATGCAGCCCACGTACGTAATTGGTTTCACTACCCTTTACACTGTAATGTGGTTCACCTACTTCCCCTGCTACTGACACAGGCGTGCAAGCCAGTGCGCTCCCCCATCGTGCTATAAATTTAGAGGTGGGGAGCCCACTCAAGTGTTAGCTTTTGGACCATCTCACCTCATTTATCTATGTATGTCGCTCTACTACAGATATTTTCTCATGGTGTGACACCCAAATTGTTCATTAAGTTGTGTAATGCTTCATTTATATTAACAACTTGTAAGTTTCTGAGTTGCCTGCAAACTCAGGATTTCATCACAGCACGAGTATTTTTTATGAAAATAAAAAATTGTGGAAGGTTTTTTGATTCTGGAAGAACATCACCTGGTATTGTAAGATAGTTTCACTCCCCAGCCTCAGCAGGCCAGTTCTTGCATATTGCCCATCTGCAGCTCTGGTGCAGACCCCTCTGTGCACATCAGCAGTAGGTAGCTACTTGGGCAGACCAGACTTTCAGTAGAAGCTTTCTAGTCTAGGCAAGGAATGATACCTTACTGCCTACAGAGATTACTGCTCTCCTTCTTTCTGCCTCAAGACTCATTTTGTCCTTTAGGTAACTAACACAGTGCTTATTATAGTTTGGATTTAGTTCAGAAAAAAAGAGCAATTTAGTATGTCACATTCAGGCTGCCATGCCCAATTTGCCTGTTGCAGTCATAACGTTTGCTTCCTTATGAAATGTTCCTTGGTGAAGATTTACATTACATGGTTAGAAAAGTGAAGGACTCTAAAAGCATAAAGTGGTATTTCAAACAAGATGGTTTTGTTTTTGTTTTTAACCTATGAACCTGCAAAAAACAGATGTTTTATGGAAGAATCCAAACTTTTTACTGAAGATGCTAAGAGGAGACTTGAAAGAATGCGGGTAGTTACCAAAATTGTTTGTTGGTTGTTAATCCAAAAGTTTGGCAGCCACTGATCATCTGTATTAAGAAAACAGCATGGTGCCATGCACATATAGAAAGTATTATCTAATTTATAAAGTAAACTCTTTTATATTTTCTCCCTTTTGCTTCAAAAAGAAGCATCTTTTCCCATATCTGACTCTTCATTCAGGTTTCCTATCTTCTGCCTTACTAATTCCCATCAAAAAGGCAGTTGTTTTTTGTTTGTTTCTTCTACATCTAGTACCACATATAGTTTGAAGTCTCCAGTGAAAAACTAGAAATTATGGAGGAAAAAATATATTTAAGTTTGGAAAAAATGTTTGGAATTGAAATGAATCTGAAATGTATCAAGTGTCACAAATACTGTGTGTCACACTTGAAACCTTATGATTTATTCAGTATATTTTATTTTTATGGACATGTAGGTGCTATTGTAGCGTACTCATGGAGTTTTTGTTTTGTTTTGTTTCCTTGGTGAATGAGAAGAAAATCTTGGAAATAGCAGTCTTTTGTCCTGGGAGTGAAGTATGCTTGATACTGTTTTGCAGACATTTTTGAGACTGCAAACTTTAAAGTGATGTATTGAATAGGTAGGATTGGATATGTAGAAATTAGGTTGATTTTTAGCCTGAGATGTCAGAGTATTCCAAGATGAAATAAAAAAAACCTAATGGGTATAGAAAACATAAATAATTTTACTGTGTGATTTATTCTATGGTGGTTACTTTTTCACCACTGGAGAAAACAGCATCTGAACAGGATGTGCAGGAGGTTCTCAGTGTCGCTGACAAAAATGCATCTTAACTGGTGGTGTAAGCAGTGGTGGATCTTAAGACAAATTGAGTCAAACATGTTGCTGTCCTCTGCATGGAAATACAGATGGCTGGTGACATGGTCTTCAAAGACTTGTACCTTATGTTTGGATTTTGAAAGTAATGTCTACATTACTTCTGGATAAGACAACTTCTCCATTGAGTTTCCAGATAATGTTTGAGGTGCTGTAATTGAAAGTGTATATTAATAAAAAGTCACTCTTCATTTTCCATGCCACATGATGATAGAAAATTTTCTGTCATCCTCTTGTCTTTTTCATACAAAATGCAGTGAACTAACTTTAAGATCTGCTATCTGGAAAGTTAAATACTGCCCCCATAGGAATCTCAAGAGTAGAGATGGAAGAGCATATTTCCTCTTTCTCCCAGCTCTCTGATATTGCCTAGGGAATAACAGTCTCTCTGACACGAATACGGGAAGTAAGTGGATAGTGTTTATTGATGCGTGACATACAAATATTATATGCTTGCTAGGTCTGGATGGAGAAGTATTATTTCTCTTGCTCTGTATGCTTCACAAGTAAGAGGGGTACATGGTAACATTTCAATCTTGCTTATTCTGATAGGAACTTCCTTTGAGAAGAATAATATTGTCCGTTTTTGTGTTTTTATTCTGAGTTCTGGGAGAGTTAAGGGTTTTCTTTAGTGAGTAAGTTAACCTGGGCTGAAGTTCTTATTTTCTTGACTATCCTGTTATATTTAATTGAGCTTGTTGTTTGAAGTGAACTTGGGGTCTCCGGATGCTACAGTGGACAGTGAAATATGATTTATTTTTAACTGGTTATGGGATGAGATTCAGGAGCACTTAGACAAATGGAGAGTCCAAGATTTTGTAACTTAGTAAAAATCTCTGAATTTTTAAACTCACTTCAGTTTGTTTAGGAAGCCTTATTCTTCAATCTTTCAGGATAATGAGCTTGATAATGCCGTTTGAAGTACCTGGGGTTAATTAGTACATGTGCTCTTTTCTCTTAAAGTGAGGGATACTCCAAAACCAGTCAAGTCTCATACAGGTCAAATGTGTTGGGATTGAGTTAGGTGACTAGAAATGTGAAAATGGTAACTAAATTGCTTCAAACTGGCTATTTCTGAGCTTTATAGTATTATGGTTTCAAACAAAACAAAACAAAAAACAAAGCCATGTAATTTCTTGCAACAATGAAGTGCTGTAGCCTTAAGGTACATCTTTCATTTATTTCTCAAAAGAACTGCATCTCTACCCTAAACCATTTGCATTTGATTTGTATATTCTTTGCTTATGTGAGTAAGAAGTGTTCAGAAAGCAGCTGATGATTTTTTTTTAACCCTACAGAATTACTGGATAATTGCAGAATGATGCACTTCGGAGAAAGGCACATAGAGGTTAAAAATAGTTATGGAGACCTGATAATGACTTCCATACTTTAGACCTTTGGATTTCTGTGAATGTAATCTAAGATTAATTTTTTTTTTTGGTTATTCAAACCATTTGGGCCTTTCTTTATCATAGCTACAATTTTCTGATGAGATTTTTACCAGAGGTAACAGCTAAGTCTTTGAAATATAACTGCTGCTGCTAGCTTCACAGGGGTCCCTGCTGTGGGTGTGTGCAGCTTCAGAGAAAGGAAAAGGAAAAGTCAGTGGTGAGGACAGAGCAGCTTGCCTTTTCATGGACTGTTTTATGGAGCAGCATTAGAATTTCACCGTAGTAGAGCCATAATGATGAAGGGCTCAACGCTGCAAGATGCTAAGCGGTCTGGCTTTGATTTAAGAATCAATCTAAATCTGTGCTTAACTTAAAGCATTTAAATATACCCACTTAAGTGACTGCTTTCAGTCAGAAATACCTGTCATGACAATCATAAATCTCAAGTAGATCTCTTGTTTGCATGTTTAAACTGAAGTAAGGTAACTGAAAACTGTGGTACGAAATGGTGAAAAAAAGTCCCAGAGAAGAGTAAGTTAGGTTGAATGAAGACAAGGAGGACACTAGGAGCTGGACGTGGATTTGAGTGTAGGAAACTGGTGAGAGAGCCAAAAGAGAGACCTTCATTCTTGTGTTTCAACAGAAGACATTTAGAGAGGTGAGTAGGGAGAGGAAGTTCTGGGAAGAAGAAAATGAGTTTTGAAGGATGATTAGATGAAATAGTAAAGTAGAATAGCAAGTAGCTTTTGTCAACAAGATGGAAAAGAAGAAAATATTTATTAACGTGAGTAGAAGAAAGATAAAACTGGCAAAAAAGAGAATTTCCCCTTTCAGTGAGGGTGTAGAAGTGTCTTCACAAAAATTAGGTAGAGAAGTAAAAAAGAGATTAAAAAAACCTAGGAACAAAAAGGTTGAAGAAATAAAGATACTGCAGAAAAGTTGCAAAACGTTTTCTGTCTGGGTGGATGACTATTCATTTGTCTTATAGTTCATATTTCCTTGGCAAATTTCAGCCTCAAAACAGAATGAAGAGATAATGATAAATAAATAGTCATTTGGCCACTAGTTATATGAATGATTTTGGTAACCTGGTCAGGATAACGTAGTTAAATAATGCAAATTATCTTGCTTGCCACCTGTTCCATTTAGGCCATGTCTTCCTGGGTGTGCTGACACGTCTCTGGAATGGATGCGGTGTGACTGTGTCTTAGGGTGAGGCTGTTCATTTCCCGAGAGATGCTGGTTCCTAGGTAGAGCTGACCTAGGTGCGAATTTACCTGCTTGCTTGGGCATCAGTCTTATGGCACAGATAAACACGGAAATAGTTGGAAGGTTACAGGACTCTTTCTTAGCGACAGTGTCTAAAGTGCTGTTTATAAAGTGGTTCAGCACTCTGGGTACCTTAAAATATTCCTATTGGAGAATATTTTCAATCCTTTTACAGGGATGCACTTGAAAAAAATCAGGGTTCTTTTTCCTGTTCACTTAAATGTAAACTGCAGAACACTGTAAGAAAAAAAAATACTAGGGGGAATGGTTCCACGTCCTTCTAACCTTGGAAATTAATCAGGTTAAACTTATGCTACTTAGTATCAAGTGATCAATTAACGTCTGTGGATTCATCAAGTCATCAGCCTTTATCTACCTTAAAAGAAAAAAGTAACCTGTTGAGGGGTGTAAGTTAAAGTGAAAAAACCCTTATACCTATGTGGAGATGCTTTAAATATGCTGACTCCATAATATATGTCAAAGCTGGTAAGAATTAGTTGTGTGGATATAGAAATGATCAAGGAATGCTAAATAATTCTTACTTTTTAAGCATCTGTAATATTATCTCTGCGCAGAACCAGTGAGCGTGACCAGGCCAGGCTGGAGCTGTGTAGTGCAATTGGTCCAAGTGAATTAATTAAACCACTGGGCCATGAACCTGTGAGAGGGCAATTTTCTACTGCTATGCTATAGATATAGAAGAAATATTTTTCTTAAATGCTATTTCCATTTTTGTTTAAGCTTTGCATGAGGGAAACAGCATGCTGTAGTTCATATGATAATAATTTTGTGATTTTATTTTCCACTGGAGTTTGTGTACGGAACGAGATGGTTATCCTGTGACTTGGCAATTAAATGCAATTGTATATGCAACTGCATGTGTTTATTCAGAGTTTCAAAGCAAATATATATTCTTTAACTTGCTTTTTTTCCAGCATCTTTCTCGTTTTTGTCCTGTACATAATTTCTTTCCTTTCTGAAACAGTGACCATTTTTTTTTTCTGAATGCTCTAATTCTGTGTGAGCCAAAAGTGGAAACAATCATGAGACATGTGAATGCAGGATGGTTTGCTTTCTGGAGACTTGTACAACCTTTTGTTTTCGGGAATAAACACATGCTTTTATGAAGCTTTTAATATGAAAGACAATAAATGCATTATTCTTTTTCTGAGGATGTGTGCTTTGACTCAAGTGGAAGTCCTGGCCAGGCTATGGATCTGTGAAAGGGGTGACCCATTAGGAAGCAGAGCTCAAATTTTATTCAATAAAGAGGTTACCGAAAATATTGACTTTAATTGCACACTATTAGTGGCTGTGTATGTGGATGTGTATATAACAATCACTCGCATTTTAAACTTGTCTAGAAGCATCTTGGGGACATCTTGTTTTCTTCCATTTTAAAAAATCTAAATAGCACCTGTAATTAAGGGAGAAAACGGAGCCCTGGAAGCGAGGTAGGACTTCCATCCATTGATCTGTGTAAACCCGGCTTACACTGTCAGGGGAAAAGCAGTCAACTGCTGAGCTGCTTTGTCACTGACATAAGCTGAGAGAGGATTTTTTTTTTTTTGTCTATACTGTTTATACACCAGTCTATAGACCTGCTGGCTGGTTGAATTTTAAAGAGTGCGGAGCTTTAAAGACTTGTCCCCCGAGGGATGCTCCTGCCAGTTGGGAAGCGAGCGGAGGCTGCTCTGCAGAAGTTGTGTGCACGTGTGCTGCCGGGGGGGCCGGGCAGAGCGGGGGCACCTCGCCGTCCTGCGGCCGGAAAACTCACACGTCGTCCTCGGGTTGCTCGGTCGAAATGCTGAGCTACTACCTTTGGTTTTGGTTTTGTTCTTCCTGCCTGATAATTTATGCTGAGAGGATACAGCGGGGAACTTGAATGAATCCATTTCCGTACCCGATTCTAAATCTAAGCTCATCAGGCAGCAATTCAAATCCTCAGTAGTAAGGAGCAAATGACTTCCTAGTGTCACAACAGGTGCGGATTTGGGGAGAGTTTAAACAGAGCAGAACATATTATTTCTTTGGAATGGGAGAAACACTCCTTGTGAGCCTGAAATAAGAAACTGGAAGTGTTTAGGAAATTTCTGAGTCAGAAGTTTTGATTAGTCTGTTCTGCTTTCCTCTGCCAGTTTATTATTACCGCTACCAGCATCACGTAGGCTTGTTTCCTGCCTGCAGAAATTCGGATGTTGCGCTCTGTTCGCTGCTCCTTGTGCTGCCAGAGCGGGCACTCAGCAGCCGGGTGGTGCCGGAGCACTCTCCATGTCCTGCTCCTTAGAACCTGTTTTTTGCAATTGAGTTCATAAATACTCCTTTCCAAAGCACAGCGCCTTGCTTTCGTACCCTTCTTTATCTGTGCTGAGAAAGATGAAGTCTGAAGGCTTTCTTGAACTCTCTTATGTGTCTTAGAAACTCTAGGAAAATTGACTTCCTTACAGCCTAGTGGGGCACATGATATATCTTTAAAATATTACAACTAACATGGGCATGTTTATTGAGAGGCTTTCTTTTTCTCCTAAATTATTCATCCCTTGCTGTGATTAACTTGCATGGGTTCTTCGTGTTTTACACTTTCGACTGAGCCATGCAAATGTTTGTAGTAAATAGTCATTGTGGTGTGCAGGAATTTAAATACATAATTTCCCCTAATGGGAGATAACTGCAGCACACAGTAAACAGAGTGCTCAGGCAGGAGAGTGCGAACATCTCAGATCCAGTTCTTAAGCCCCCACCAGCAGCCCTGGAAATCTGCACTCAGTGTGCATTTTTCTGAAGACACACACCTCGCAGGATGACTTGTGTACCCCGGTGTATTTGTCTCTTTGTTGGTCTGGTACAAAAGGAGAACTGTAGCTTTGCTGACCAACTGCAATGTCATCAATTGTCCCTTCTTAGCTGACGTGTCACGGAAGGTTTGTTTGCCCAGTTGGGAGCAAGGAAATAACTGTTTTTTTTTTTTTTTTTTTTTTCTTTTTCTGGGTTCCTGTAAGATCACTGTTTAATACTTTCAGCTAACAGATCTGGCAATTCACTTTTTTTCTTTTTTTCTTTTTTAAGAGAAAATCATTGACTAGCTTGACAGCATTTTTATATTTTAATTAACACATTTTATTTGCCACTAAACAACTTCTTAAATAAAATTCTGTGAGAAAGAGCGGCATTATCCTTTTATATCATGGTATAAATGTGTAGCTCTGGTAGATCTGTCACCCCCTTTTTTTTTATGAATAGTGAGGCTTGCTTGTGAAAACCAAAGGGTTAATCATATAAATTTCTCCTTTGGACCAGCAGAAGATTTCCATCATTTTCAGCATTTGACCATGAAGGATGTATAGAGTTGTTATACCTCTCTGTAATTCATTCTGCTGCCAACTTCATTCCCTTTTCTCTGCCTGCATTTTAATTGAAACAACATTTGTATTTTTGAGCCAGGATCTGTCAGAAGTCCCTGTGGCTAGTCTGTGGTACAAGTAGCAGCAGACGTGGCTTACCCATATGGTGTGGTGCTTCTTGTAAAATCCATATGGCCTTGTTGAAGGGAATCCCAGCGGGGATGTGAAGGGTGTTAATACCCTTCAGGCCAGGCCTTTCCCTCCTGGGGCTTCTATGGCATTGTCTTTGCAATCTGCCGAAGCACAAACTTAATTCCTTTTTAATAATCAATTATTTCAGTCCAGGAACGTGTGCTGTATTTTATGCAATCTTATATTCCTTGAGTTTATTATTTGATATAAGCATTTTGGGTTATTTTTTAAAAGCAAGCTGTAGGGCAGATGCTAGCAAATACAGATAAAAGGCTTTTCAAAATCCTAACTTTATTCCTTTTACTTGTATTTACAGGAAGTGCTGAACAGCGTTCCAAAGTTCTGCTTTCCTTTTGACATTGAAAGGTATGTGGTACAGTTATTATTTATTGAAAGATGTTTTATACAAAATTATATTTAGCGTAGTTGCAAGGAAAGACATAAGGAACAGGAAAATACATTATACTTCATAAGCTTGCACCTGTAGATGAGAAGAACATGTTCTTTGTTATTCAAGTGTGTATTAAATCCTTAGGAGGAAATTGTCACAGCAAAATGCAGAATTTTAGGGATATGTTCATCAGGATAGAGCAATATTCTGGCTTCCAGCTTTGTCCATTATAATTGTAAACACCATCTGCCTTGATATAAGGATATAACATAGTTTCCTTCAAACAGCAAGCATTAAAGAAAAAAAAAAAAAAAAAAGGAATGTTATAGTACACTGGTATATAGAAACTCACTGACCAGTACTGAGAACATGTTGTTTGAGTTCAAAGAAATTAAGACTTCAATTGCTTGGAATTAACTGAATATGCAATTGATTTTTCTCAGAGTAGATTCAAGACCATTATTTATAATTAATTAGCTCTTACCTTTCTGGGATCAGTTATAATGTGGCTTCCATGTAATGATGCCAGTCATTTAAATGGTTCATATGAAACAATTTTACTAATTAAAATATTTGTGTTTGTCAAAATGATTAATGGTAATTAATTTAATCAATCATACTCAATTTCTGAAACTCATATTGTCCAACTCAACAAAGATTGAGTTAAAAGCTTAATTTGCATAATTAATGAAAGATACACCCAGGTAGTGTGTAGGTTCAGCTGGTTTCAGCACAACATTGGCATCAGTTGTGTATGAGAGCCCTGCAAGAAGCTACCATTAGTGCAGTAAAAGATGGTGTATGGATAGAGGAAGGAAGGAAAACACACTGGCAAAATAAAGATTGTCACAAACACAAGTTTTCAGAAGTAAACTATGTTCATTTAGTCTTTTATAGTTGAATTTAATTAAGTTGTTTCATTTTTGATCTGGTTAAGCTCACTGTCTTTTAAGCTGTTTTAATGCCCTAACTAATACAATTGTCAGTGTTGGCTTTAAAGCATTCAAGTCTTTAATGTGCTTAAGATATATACAGAATTCTGTTTAAAATTGGTAATGAAGATGAATAATGGAAATAAATTTTGAGGATAACAGAAAAAGGTGAGGTTCTGTTGCTGCCATCCAGTGGCAAGAACATTATCAGTGGCAGCAAATAATTATTTTCAACAACTTATCTTGTGTTAACTGTTTCTGTTAAGCCATTCAGAAGACACTTAGTTGCTTGTATGAGACTGATGAGCTTAATCAGAGAACTGTGGGAATATATTAATTTATTTTAACTAAGTATCCAAAGTGGTGGGAGGGGTTGAGAATAACAATTAAGAGATGTTTGTTGTTTGTGTGTTAATGGTTTTAATGCCCTTTGTCCCATTCCCCAATACTTGTTGACTCTTGGCGTATATTTGGCTCGTATTTGATTGAAGAGCAGTGGTCTGACAGAGATGAAATTCCTACAAAATCCATAAAACTTGGCAGTTGGACAGAAGAAGGAGAGAGTCTTGGAAGCTGAGTTACACTGACAGAGCACAAACCTGGCTCGTTCTGTCTGGCCTGCCGGCTGCTCCGGCAGAGCACTGCTGTCTTTCAAGTCAGCCGCTGGGAGCTGAGTTGTAGGGGATTTGTGAGAGAACTAAAGGCAATGTGGGGTCACGAGAGAGTGAAAGAGCATGGACAGGGAGGAGGGGCAGAGCTATTGTGGGGAACAGGATAGAAATGTTGGAAGCCCATTCAAGAATGCGGGCTGAATGTTTACTGGCAGCTATGTGTGGGACAACTTATGGCTGTGTAGTGTTTATGCTACTCAGTTCAGGCATTTTTATAGTGTAGACATATATTGCCACTTCCTTTTTTTGTAAAAAAAAAAAACTGTTCAGGTGTCTTGTTTTCTCCATTTTTTTTTTTTTTTGTGTGTGTGTGGGGGAATGGGACTGATACAGACAAGTATTGAGAAAAACATTGCTATAACTCCTTTTCATGTGGTTTTCTTTTTGATGGATGTTGAAGATGTGACAAACACTTAGCTTTTCTTCTAGCCATAAACGTGCTTTTCCCTTGTTTGGTGAATGCTTATTTATTTTCTTGTATTGAGGACCATGATAGACTATACACTGAGTGCCCCCCACGTGTTTTACAGGCAGTTTCAATGACAAGTTCTGTACAGAAGTCTTTGATTGAAGTGTAACACAAAGTTTCTGTTTCATTGATTGAGCATGTTGTACTCTAGGGAACATAGTTTCTCAAACTGTATTATGTGTACTATCCATATATAAACCGCTTAGAGCACCTTCTGATCCTCCTAAGAGCTAGGAATTACCAGTGCAAAAGTGGAACTTCCACTGATGCTGCTGATCAAGATAGCTGGAATAAAGAACATGGCTTTGTTCCATAGATTGCTTCTGGGCTTTCTCCTACCGTGCAGTTTGAGTGTTCTTTTTATTAAATAGGTAAATACAACTCAAAGTAGTAAAGCTCTATTCTTTAAATTATGGAAGTAGCAAAATTAAAGCCCTGCTAAAGCACGGTGGTAAGTCCATCATCATGTATTCAACTCCACCTCACCTGCGATTATGAATGAATTGAGAAGTAAATGAAAGAAAATGTATTTGATTTTGTTTATTCGCTGTGATGCAATGATCACAGACTGAGATCCAGATTTGATTCTGTCATAGCGCTTACTTCATCTCACCAGACATACTGACTTTATCTTTTATGTGCATGTAGTAAATAGCTGTACGCTATTTGTTCTAATTATCAAAATTGCATACTGTGAATGGTGATTAAAATCTGTAGGTACTCCTGTTAAATTTAACCTGAAAGTCAAGCCAAAGAAGGCACAATAAATGGTGTATTGTTGACCATGACTTAAACTTTGATTTTATATATATATATATATATATATATATTTATTTATTTATTTATTATCGAAAGCGAGCATATAATTTTTTGCTGCCTGGTATGGCTTACCTTTTATGTTGAAGGGATTAAGAAAGGAATTGTAATAGAAGTTCTTAAGCATTTATCCCAAGAACCAATGTTTTTTTTTTTGTTTTTTTTTGGGGGGGGGACTAAATTATTTTAGACTTAATAAATAGCACAATTGTATACCATTTTAACAGTTCATTTGTAGATATTTACAAATATGTTCCTTTTTCTTCTGCTACACACTTCCTTTCTCTGCTTCTATTCATATGGAATGGTACCATTTGAAGACAAAGAGATTTTTCATTTCCTTGTAATGTTTGTTAAGCTATTTTTTTTTACATTAGAGAAATCATACTTCTTTTCTCTTGTTCCTTGCATCCTTTATGCAAACTCTGCACGATGATGTTGACTTCTTTCCACTATCAGTCTTCTGTATTTTCTCTCTCAACCTAAAACCTGTGTGTAACTTCGCAGAGCCCGTACCTTGATCTCTAGCTCTATCCGTGTAGCTGGGTGATGGCGTAAGCATGCCAATGCTCCCCTTGTTCTAGTTGGCCCCGCTTCAAATCCAGTCCTAAGTTGCGAGAAGTCTGTGTAAGGACAGGAGAAACCCAGGTAGTGGAGTCATGGGTCACAGAGCAGGCTTCGAAGTGGAGACAGTAGTCTCTGATTTGGGAATAGTAATAAATGGAAGAAGTCTCAACCTATGGTTACTGGTTCCCTGAAATTCAAAGCCCTTTAGAAATTCTAAAATTTGAAGAACAACTCATTTCAAACATACTTTGTTTCCTAAACAGATTGATTTGGAAGAAGAGCAACTCTAACTGAGAAGAAGAGATAAATGTAATGGTCAGACATGCTGTTTTTCGTTGAAAGAAGAGATTTAATTTCTGCCTGAATCAGTTCTCTCAAGGCAGCCTTAAAATGCAGCATGCACAATAGCAATAGTATAAACAAAAATCTTTCAAATGATTGTTTATCTGCTCCTTGCGTATCAAAGAATCTTTTCTGCATTCTGTAGATACTTAGGGAAATTTTAACAACTATTTTTATTCATATAGTGACCTGTAATAACCTTGAAAGAGCCCATTATAGTCTCCAGAGTTAATAAGTGTTTACACACATCCTTTGCTGTTGGTGATTTATTGTTGTTGAACTAAGATTAAATGTAAGCATGCAATGCAGGAACTGAAAGGAAGTAAAAAGCAATGCAGAAGAATGAGTTTGGTGACAGTTTGTGGCACCTTGTGCCTGCTGTCTCCCTGCACGAGAGCAGATCCCGTGTTCTGACGTAACCCACTCGGCCGCCATTTTGAAGTTGGGTCAGCTGATCCTGTGCTCTGTCAGAAAGTATAGGTAATGCTTTCTACAGGCGATTTCACTGGGTAACAATTGTGTTTTACACATAACGTTAATGCTAAGGAAAACTGCTAGAAGCACCTTTGCTGTGAGTTGGTAGCAGTTACAGGAGCTGTTATGTGCCACCAAAGTCAAAACTTCACCTCAGAGACATAAGTCCCATAGCCAAAATTTGCCCACATTATGTATGATACGTGCAATAGATACATTAAATCTGTAGTGGTAGCACTTCTTGAATGTTTTATGTGTCAGGTTTATACATTTCGGTTGTCTATTGTTTTACAGAGATCTCTGGTCATCATTAGGTTGTTACTATAAGGCTTATGTATAGTCAGTTTTTCTTCTGCTGAAGAGGATTAAAAAAACAGGCATCCTTGCTGCCCCCAGCTCTTATGTGGAGCTCTCGAATTAGCAACCCAGGGTTAATTCAGCATTTTAAACTCTAATCAAAAAATGTGGTGCAGATGGACGGTCGCTAGGTTCTGCTAGCTGTTCCTTGAAGCAAATGGAACCAAATGCAAACTTTTGGTTGTTTGTGGAGATTCAGCTTTGGAGTTTTCCTCAGTTTGAACATCCGGAACAAGTTGCTTACACTCTTTTTTAAGTCTGCAGGATGCAGTTTTCAAGCTGAGCTGTTTTCACACTGACTGTCAAAACACAGAGTTGTATCTCCTAGAGAAGCAAAGGGAAGATGTTGAGTTGGAGGCAGTGAGATGGCACTGGGATTGCCTCCCACTGGACTGCCAGAACTTGGCTGAGCTATTTTTAATAGAAAGAGAATATCAAAATTTAAATCTTATTTTTAAAGTGGTCTTGTGTAACAACACTTCTATATATGCTTTAATTGCAATACTGGATATCCTCCCGTGTCATCTACCAGTGTTGGCAAGGGAGGAGGCAAATAACTTTAAGCAAGGGACCCATACTGGTGTGAGGTTTTTCTGTGGCTAAGGAATTGTTTTTAAGCAGCAATGAAGAAGAGTCATTTGCCTGACATACATATACACAGTACAGAAAAACCAAAGCCTGCATAGATGGGCATCTGTTAAGAATAGATTTTTGTAAATCATTGATCATCTGCTTGGGTTAGGGGCCCGTGGCCTGCCCATGCCAGGCTAGCGGGTGACCACCAGGCCCAGGCCCAGGTGAGGCCACAGCAGGGCAGGGCACAGGTGAGGGCAGGAGGCACCAAGGGCACTGTGCACGGTGTGGCTGCCAGCACTGCTGCTGTTGGGCATTGTAAGCACCCAGCGAGGCACCAGGCTGCAGATTTCTATGGAGATGTGCTTGCAGGAATAAAGAGACAGGTGCAAAGATGTGAAATAGCAAATTGGATCATTGGCAAGGGAGTAATAACATGCTGTTATCGATGGTTCTCTGATGTGTCCAACATAATATACACGCAGCATGCAAGGTATGTAAAAGAGTCTGAAAGATGAAGCACTGAGAGAGCCACTAAGCATTTACTGTGTCTTAAAAGCACACTGGGTTGTTCCAGTTTATTGAAGACAATCGAGGAAAATACTTGTAATGACTTGTGTAATTACCTAATGTAAAAATGTCCGTTTACTATAATGGATCTCCAGTGGTTCTACTGGACCAGGATGAAGATAACTTGTACTGCTGTTTATATTCAGCACAGGCTTTTATTTCGGCCTGATCACCATACATGTATGTTCTGAAGGGACAAGACCAAATGGAAACAAGTGGGAGATTCTGCAGTCTGGGTAGTAGCATCACTTGGCTAATATTTAAGTTGTTGTCATATATCATCAAGCAGTATAGTGTGCGTGTCCCACATAATTTCTTCATTTCTTTAATTTCCTTCCACTTTCTTCTTTCTGAAGGGAAAATTTTTATATTTTATTTGTTGGAGCTTTTTGCAAAAATTTCAGGGGATAAATTAAAAAAAAAAAGATGCACTTAGTGGATGATGGTGAGATTTGTTCTCAGCTTCTGCAGGAATTCATTTTCAGCTTGGTATGTAAGAATGAACCATGCCTGACATATGTTAACCATATCACTCACTAGCAGCCACATTGGTATTCTGCTGAAGAAGGTAAATTAAGAATGAGAAAATAACAGAGGAAAATAGGGTTACAGACAGAACTACTGCATTTTACATTTTCAAATCTCCCTGCACTTCCCATTACAACTTTGCTTTTATATGCTTTTAACTATGCCATACGTTATCTTTCATGGTTGAAAATGACAAGACTCTACCACTTGTTTTCTTTGGAAGATGTTGGAAAAGTACAATATGTATTTCTGTGAGTAAACTGAAGATGCAATTGTGTTCTGAATTTACACTAAATTCTGTGAAAATAATCAAAATTTGACCATGTTGAGAAGCCTTTGAAAGCATTCCAGTTTTAGAATTTAGTAATGATGTTTACTGACCAGTATTCATCTGAGGCATACATTGTAGTTCTTGCTTCAGAACTGGGTGGACTTGCCTAAAGTTGTTGTCATGGCACAGGATGGCATAGCTGAGAGCTGCTCTGTCCTCTGCTGTCCTCTGGCTGGAACTGACAGGTTGCACAGGAGGGAAAGGTGTCTGGCTCAAAAGCAAAAGGAGACAGGAGCCACAGAGGAGGTGCCCTGATTGTAGAAGGAAATTGGGAAAAGGTCTATGCTGTCAAACAGAAAGTGGGGGTAAGGAATGGAGGTTAGGACTAGGAACTGGAGGGTTTGAGGAATCAGAGGTGATGCTGAGAACAAACCACATTACCCTGTGCTGGTTGAGCGGGGCGCTTGGGGATAAGAGGAAATGGAAGACCACACAGGGAAATGTGTAAACTTATTCTGTCCCAAGTGGTATGTGTTTTGGTATAGTCTCGAAGATGCTATTGCTTATTATTTTAGTTCTTGTGCTATTTGTTTTTGATTATTTTCTGTCTTTTTCATTTGCAGAATAGAAAAGCTTGCACTTGAAAAAAGGCTTAAAAAGGTTTTCTATTGGGCAATACGTAAAGGAAAAAAAGGAGGAAAAAGTGTAGGTGTGCATGGGAAAGCTACAGGTCTACACAAGAAAAAAAAAGCTAGTTTTCTAATGCATGTCTTAAGTCAAGCCTGTGCTATGAAATTAAATAAAGTATTTGTAGAACTTCAGCCCTTTGTTTTGGTTGGCATTTTTCACTGTTGAGGTGTGCCCAGAGCCAGTAAGCTGCAGCAAACTTGTGCTGCTCCTGCTTAGGCCTTACTTAGGAAAAGACTTTAGGAAGTGGTCTGCCTGCTGAGCTCAGGGCAGTCCGGGGCAGTGTCCTGTCTCCTGCAGTGCAGGCAGGAACGTTCCAGTCTCTCCTTACACAGCAGCTCCTTCCTCTCATCCTTTCTCTACCCTACTCTATATTTTCTGTAACTCCCGTGCCTTCTTTTTGTGATATGGGGTTTGAACCTCACAGAGAGCCCTCAAGCTGGGGGCTCACCGAGGTGGAGGTGGCCAGATCCAGTGGATGGGGCTGGGATGGCAGCAGGAGGCATGGATGAACAAGAGAACTGAGCTCTGGTGTCCATGGGAAGGTGTGGGGTGGAGGAGGCTACCTGGAGGGAAGGAAAGGAGAAAAGGGTTTTCTGAGAAGGATAATGAGGTTTGAACGTGGAAATGTTTGAGACTAGTGACTTACATGTTAGTGTTTTTCATGATTTGGTGTTCTTACATTCTGTGTCTAATTTTTCAGGGTCTCCCAAAACCAAGTAGGACAGCATTTTACCTTTGTACTCACCGACATTGAAAGTAAGCAAAGGTTTGGATTTTGCCGTTTGACGTCAGGAGGCAAGGTCTGCCTCTGTATTCTGAGGTAAGTTGGAACAAGAAAAAATTGAGTATAGAAGTGAATATAGGAAAAATATAAAGAAAAATTATCTTTTGAAAACCTTCTGGTAATATTTTTTGCTTATCTGTCAGTATTCCATTTCTGTACAATAGTGTTACCATTGATTTCAGCTGAAGAACAGTTTCAAGCCCCACGTAAGTGTGTTCTTGAGTGAGGCTAAATGATTCAATTTCTGCTTAAAAGCTTTGCAGGCTTTGAATGTTATCTGTATATTTTTACTTTCTAAGGTAATCTTTGACAAGTATCCAGTCAATTTAACAATGAACTGTGCTATTCTGTATTCCTGTCATTGGAAATATGATTCTTGGGTGTGTCTTCCATCATCTTTAGCCAGACTATTTATCTTATATGAAACTCCAGAGCCAAATTAATTGTCAACGGTCGGCACACCACTTTGGTGCAGAACAGACACTGAAGAAGAAGAAATTTACACCAGCAAAATATTTTGTTTTTCCTTCTGGTTATTCTTTGTTCTCCTTGAAGAGAATAGCTTTGATAGTGGGAAAAACAAACACACACACACACACACAAATTGTTTAGCTAAAGCCTTTCTGTACTGTGCTTTATTATAAGGCCAAATTGCCAGTCAATTAATAGCCTACCAGTCTGTAATGCCCATAGGAAAAATGGGGACATCAATTTTGGAAGCACATTAGGAGCCCCCCAAAATCTGTGATTTTAAACAGGTTCTAAACTAATTTTGAGAGCCTGTGCAATGGACTTTTTTGGGGCAGGTAATTCAAAAATAAGTATTTGCTATAAATTCTGTAAAAATTCACTGCCATATAATAAAAATAGCAAATGGAAAATATCTTATTTTGAAAATTAATTGGTTTTCTGTGATCCTGACAATACTTCCTTAATACTACTGTGGAAGAATTTAAGTCAGGATTTTGGAGCATATAATAGCTGTTTTCACTGTGCTAGCTTTCGTTGCTAAGTCTTGTTAATGCCCAGGGAGAATATAAATGTATGCTCTTAGCAGTTTTTTGTGAGCTAGCCTTTTCTTCCCTCATCAGGCTAAAAACAAACATTTTTTTTTAACTTGTACTCCTAATGTTGTCTGGGTAGTTTCTAATGTTGCAGTAACAATTCTTTAATCAATTACACTCAAGTATGTACATTTCAATACTGTATGTTGTGCTGCAAAGCAAAGGATACAGATTGTCAGTTGGTGTAAACTGGGGTATTTCTGTTAACATTTCCACAGAAACATACATCAGTTAAAGATTAGCCAATGACCTGTTACTTGGCAGAATAACTAGGAATATGAAAAGTGGCAAGCTATAATTTTTCACCAAACTGTGATCAAAACATTGCCTTTATTGCTTTTATTGTGACAATTTCAAATTTACAATGCATAGCTGAATGCATAACAGCACTAACTTCATGAAATTGTACTTCTAGATTGGTAGCTCTTTGCTCTCCAATTTGTTTGCCAGTTTGAAATAGTGTTTTGCTCAGACGGAAAGAATGTATCAGTATTTTCCTTTGATGCATTTTAGTACTTGGTCTGATTTCTGCTCTGAATCCAAGATTTGTTAGGAATGACCAAATGAAAGGAGACTTGCTAGCAGATTTCTTTCACCATTTCATCTGACTCTCCCTTGAAAATGTTAATTTATCTTAAACTAACCAATATCAAAGAAAGTTTAACAAAGAGTTGCTGTCTTTATCATATAAACACACAGATGCAGGCATACAAAAATACCATGTCAAACTATTGCACACCTGCACATCTCCATATGCACGTATTTGTGTATCTGCACTAAGAAGAGGAATACTTTCACACTGGTGGCTGGGGCTTTAACAAATTAGAGAAAGTCAAGTATAAGAGACTTAACTAAATGGCAGTAGGTAACTGAAATCTAGATAAGAATCTCTGAAAAGAGAACAGGAACAAGCCAATCACAGTGATGAGAAAGAAATCCATAAAAACTGTGGCAGACTGATGAGTAGGGAACAGGCTTCCTTCTTGTGAATGTCTTTTGCGAATGGTACCATGTCATATGCTAACCTGTGCCCGGCCTGTTTACTGGGATTTGAACTGGTTAGTGGGATTCTCAACTGTAAAGGGAAGAGAAGGCTGCTTGTCCTCAGATTTTACACCACCAATGTAAAGCTGCTGGTGAGGTTAAGTCTTGTAGTTTCTCTCTCTAAAATTCATTCTTTATCTGAAACACTAATTTAAGGAAATCAACTTGGAAATGTAGTTGTACTTCAAACTGGAGAATTTAAATCAGAATACACACCCATCTTATAAAACATACAGAGAAATTTCATATGTACATTTTATCTACACATGTATAAGACCAATGTGGAAAGAATTGTCTCCCAAATCAGAATGTTCTATTCAAGTTCTCTGTAAGCAAGAACACAGTTAAATAAAAATGCTCCAATGTAGCTATCCCCGGCATTTTTAGTTGAAGAATTTAATCATGGTACAGTATTTTCTAAACTGGTCGTGCAGAACTTGACAGCAGTTGCCAAATTCAAAGTGCAAATGAGTGCAAAATCACACTAAGATGAGAAAACACATTCTGGATCATTCTCCAGATTCTTCTCCAGAAGTTGTGTGTGATTCCTTGAAAGTCTTTTTGTTAGTTTGTTTTTCTTTCTCAAACTGCACGGCTGCTTTGTGAAGCTCTCGGTGTGAATCCCGCTGTGTCAGCTCTTCCATCTCCACAAACTATTGAACTCGTGTAGCCCCTTAAGAACAAGAGGCACCACAGCAGGAATATTGTAATATACTCGTATACTACACAGGATCTTTTTTTCTAATTTTACTTTTTATATGCTAATTTAAATAATAATTTTGGCAGCTCACATTTCAAGTGGTGCAGTAGAAACATTGATGTTCATTTTTGAATAATATGAGGAGACTTAAATCTTTTGGGTATTGTTTCTGTATATCTCTGCTGTTTGTAGCAGCAATAATACTTTCTGAATTTACGTTAAGCTGTTTTTGAATTATCTTGTATGTTTTTAGAACAAAGTTCAGATAATTTGACTCAAATTTGTTTTGTTAAAATCTTGAAACTGTTGTTGGAATCTTGAGGTTGCCCTTATGTATCTAGAGAAATGGAAAATGCATCATTAAAATTTTCAGTCTTAGGTTTCATTAATTTTACGACTGTAAAATTGTCACCTACGTTTCCAAATGAAATGCTCTAATAAGGAAGACAGGTTTATGTGGTAAGCCTTTGTAGTTCTTCAGTTCAGACCACGCTTGAAGGTTTCTCACTCTTCCTTTAGGCAAATCCCTTAGAAGCAGAATGTTTCAATTTTACACATTTTGTGTCAATTTTCCAGACAGAAAAGTAGCCCCTAGACATTAGACATTTAGCTACGGAAAGGCAGTTTCCTTAGTTTTATTTGATTACTAGAAGTTAGATTCCTGCTGATAGTTCAGGACTGTTAGTGGTTACCTGACTATTTGACAGAAAACATTTCCTTTCCTTTATTTAACCTTTGACTCATGAATGTAAAAGTTTTATCAGAGCTATAGTAGAAGCACAAGTGAGGTGGAAGTCTACTTACTGCAACAAGGGTTATGCGTGACTTTGAATAAAAGTCTGAGCTCCTGCCTTGTGGCTCATTTGGATTAAAAGAAAATGCTAAGTATGTTTCTAATTAGCCATGAAATATCTTGTGCTCGTGTTCTCATGACAGGCAGTGGCTGTACTCTTAAATAAAGACCACTGTATTCTAAACCAGGAAATACATGTCTTTTAAAACAATACGGCTTATGTCTTGATATTTTATCTTATTGTGGGAATAATCTTTTGTGGCAACTTCATAAGAATATGAAGTTGATATATGTTTGTCTTATATGTTTGTTTCTCAAAAGAGTACTGGTTGTAACATGCAGTCTGCAAAGACAATGTGTGCAATTAAAAAAAAAAACAAACAACACTCAATAAACCAATGATGGTTTCGTAGTTTAAGAAACTAAATTATTTTTATTTGAAGCTTGCACTTCCAAATACATTAAAGCCCTGTTGTTCCTCAGTTTTATCGACTGCAAAGGGGCTTCACTGATAACCTTTTGACATTTTTTAAGACAGCTAATTCATTATAAAATAGAACAATCACAAATAATTTTATGAATGTGTGCGACAGTAATGTCTTACTAGAAACAGACTTTAATTTTGATTTTATCCACTGTTAAGGTACATGTTAGTGTGACAGTTCTGAGTTAGCAGTAATATATTACAGGTCTCCTCTATTAACTTCAGCAATTCTAAAGCCATTTTTGCAGAGAGTGCATTTCTGTACTGACGTGCTTGAAAAAAATAGTTGCTCAACTTAACAGATGTCACTGGATATTTTGACTTTTCCGTACATAGGCTTGTTCTACTGTGCTAAATAAAGATTAACTAATTTTTGCAAGTTTTGCCAACACAACAAGCTGAGAAGATTCCTTTACCCGTAATGCTTCTGTTCTGTCACGCACACAAGTCCCGTATACAGCATTTTATCCAATGCTATATACTTACTGGATAAAGATGTAAAGCTTAAATCATGGGAATGCTCATCTATGAATAAATCTATTTACTAGAGTAGTCCAAATAAGTTAATGGGATTATTAATACAAGTGCTTGCAAAACCAGCCTGTGATATAACAGGAAAAGAATGTTGCTTGACAGCCATGAAGATGTTTCAAAATGAAACGAGCTTATATTTGGTCTTTGCGTCGAGAATCTGAAATCCCTCCTGACTGATAGCTGTCTGAATTATGAACAAACACAATCTGTGTTTGTTTACTTTTAAAAGCAGAGATGCATTGTGTACACACATACAAACACACGCTTTATTGTTTGCAAACAACAAATGTAGCAATTCTTTGTTGTACTGAAATAATAGCAATTAGTAAATACTTAAAAGAAAAATATGAAGAACTTATTTGCTTTGCATTAGGTCTTCATAATTTTTTTTACAGTATAAACAATATAATTGAAATCATTGGCATAAACTTTTGCAGTTGAACTATGCTTGAAGAGCTGAAGACGTGGGAGAAAAAAACAGGACATATTTTGGTGGTCTTTGGTTTCATGCCATAGAATGTAATGGAGCACTTGTTTTGATTGGTCTTAATTTTTCAGGTTTAAATGGCATGTTGAAATTATATTAACCTCATATCTGTGGTTATAAGGCTGAAAGCAATTCTTTTCCCAGTCTTTCAGCTCAAAAAGGAAACTGGCATTTTTAAAGGATGTTCAAGTAGTCTGTTTTTACAATGTATTTCTTTGTGGTTTTGTTACATGGAGACATGGAAGTGCATCATCAACCTGATTTTGCCAAGGGAAAGAGTTCTTGTATTGAGTACTCTGGTCAGCATGGTGTAACCGTATGAAAGAAAAATCTTCCCTGGCTTTGTGCTCAGGTTTATTAATTTCAAATAATGAATTTGACCTTGTTGGGCATATATTCTAAAACTTGCATTTAATTTTTCTTTTCAAAGTAAGAGGGGAGCTGAGATCATAGATATAAGAAAGAAATATGGTTAATGTTTTATCGAAGTAGGAGCATTTATTTTTATAGCATGCTGTTCATAAATGCTCATTATGAAAAATGAATGATCAGATAAGATTTTACAATATTCTACAGCAGAAAGAAATATGCTTGGGTAATATAGACTGCTACTGCTGAGGTCATGGCAAAACACTGGAAAGTTTTTAGATAACGTCAACTACTTGTGTCCAGTGTTATGAAAGTATTTTGCAATTTAAACCTTGTACCTTGGACAAAACGCTTGAACTGTGTCCTGACCTCTGCTGCAGTTCGAAACTGATAGAATTGTTTGGTGGATCTGACTTCTGCAGTTTTATTTTCCTGTCCAAGATAAAGTTAATGTGATTCCGGAAGGTAATAGAACAGGAGTCTGAGCTGGAGTATAACTCCAAGATGAGTTGATTTAGGAGCTGTTGCAGTGAGTATTTCACAGGGGTGTGTAGCAGGCCCATAAGCAGTAAGTGGCCACGTGAAGTAAATGTTATGATTATATACAAATATTCTGAAAAGCAGATGCAGTAATGTCACACTTGAACTCCTGTCAACAATACCAAGTATTAGAAATGTCTGTGAGCTTAAAGAGATTGATCAACTTTCAATAATTAGCCAGTACAGTGTATGGTAATGTGTGATAAAGATATTAATGCACTGGCTTAAAGATGTTGCCTCTGTGTTCGTTTGCATTTGCAAGAGTAAATTTGTGATGGTTCTGATGATGGTGATTATTATATATATTTTTAAAGAACCAGGAGTTAGGCATTTATAAAGATAGCAGAGTCAGACTGCTATAAAATGCTTAACTATAACCATGTTGCCAAATCAGATTTCTGCTGTTCTCTTTCTCTGCTGTAAGAACTGGAGTCTATTTCTAAAGCCTGGGCATCTGCTTACTGAGAACAGAGCTGTTAGAAAAAAACACTCTGCTCTTCACTCTTCACTCTGCTCACTGGGCAGGAGTAGCCTTGGCTTCTGAACCAACCCCTAGCAGCTTTCCCTTTCCTGTAGGGGAAAGCGTTTAGGTTGTGCATACTGGGCTCCTCAGTTGCAATTAGCCTAATGTTTCCTGAAGTACATTTTTGTCATTTCAAGGTATACCCACAGCATGCGTTACAGTTTTTAAAAATGCACCGGAATTATGTCCATGGATTTACACTGTGCTGAACAACAACCAAATATGTAGTATTGTTACGTATGGGTATAAAATGTAATAAAAAAAAATTCACCCCTGCCAAATCATGAACAACTAGTATTATACTATTCATGGTAATGTCCTTTGTATTTGTGATAAAATTCTTAGAGAAAAAAAAAAAAAAAAAAAAAGTCTTATTACTTCTGGATCAAATGCTTGAGTAGTTATTATGTGGTTCTGTAGCATGCTGTCTCTGTTGATGTCTCAGCTAAAGGTAACCATTCTGTAAATAGATTACAAAAAATAGAAATGATGGCACTGTGTTTAGGTTTCTCTTCTCATGCTCTTCAGTTATGTTATATTTATCTTGGATTCTGCTTAACTGATTGGGAATGTTGCGCATATATGGGCTGTGGACTTGTGTGAAGTCTGGTAATTACTCATGTGTTGGTGTGCTGTGAGCTGTTGGTGAAGGCTCACAGTTTTAGAATTTGCTTCTATGTATAGGAATGACTTTATTGGGAGACCAATCTTCTTGTCTATGATGTGACATCTGTGGTATTCTTTAGCAGTGCACAACTTGTCAAGTATGGGGTACTGGCTCAGCCCAGGTAAAAAGGTTTTCAGTCTTCAAGGAAGCAGCAGTTGGGGCAGTCTGGCCAGGTACAACAGAGTGCAGCATCTCAAAACTGCAAATAAAGTTGCAAACAAAGCTACTGAAACTTGTAACATTAAAAGGTAGTGGGAATGTGATTTGAAACTGTCTGACAATGCTTAAAGTGAGCTCTTATGCATTTAGAATAACAAGAAGCAAAAATATGAGCCAGTAGTCTACATTTATGTGGAACTTCAAATTGCTGTACAGTTTATTGTGCAAAGTGAAGTGGTGTACTTAATGCATTTGAAGTATTCAGACATCAGCTTTATAACAAACAAAGCAAAACCAGAGACTTGCAAAATAGTGTATGTTTAATAGATACAGTGTAAAGAATATAGCTTAGCAGTACTGTCTGTCAGTGATGCACCATCAAATTGAAATTCACGGAGAAAAGTTTTATATGCATTTTATTTGTATGTAGAAATAAAAGAAAAAAAGTACAAGTCACGTTAATTATAGTAGTATTTCATAAGCACTGGAAAAATACACCAATAATTTACTCAAATGTTTTTTTTTTTTTCTTCCTCTTTTAGTTTCCTGCCCTGGTTTGAAGTATACTATAAACTCTTAAATACCCTGGCAGATTATTTGGCTAAAGAACAGGTAATTTTGCATATTCTGATTCTTTGTGTTAAAGATTTTCCTTGTAATAATAGTCACTATTTCAAGTGCTATAAAGGGATTCTACACTCTTTAAATCTTTTTAGTAACATTCAGAAGCAGGTCGTTAAATTCATTGTATTGAAATTCAAACAATCTGAATGTACAACCACCCCTATCGCTTGAATACCACATTAATCTTAAAAAGCTGCTGAGAATCTACCTTTATAAAGTGTCAGTCTTAGCATAAACAAGTCCTGGATGAAGTGTGAGCAAAGTGTCACATCACTGGAGAACTGTATGATGTATTGATTGTAAACTGTAGATCTCCAGAACTATCTGATTATCAGTTACAAACACTTTTTTTCAGAACTGCATAAAATATGATGTACTGTTTCACCCTTCATATTCACTAAGAACTACCTCTCGTAATTCTGTCATCTCAACTAGCAAGACAAAATTGCTTGCAACATTTGGTGAAGAATCCTGATAGTTTAGTTTGCATATTCATGAGCAATTAGACATATTCCAGGATTACACGGGAAGGGAAACATTGGCATCTGTTTCACTGAGAACATTAAACCCATACCTTTCTACCTTAACTATATTAAAGTAATAGATTGTAATTCGGGAGGAGGAGAGGGGGGCATCAGTAGTTGACTTTATGCTGTAGATTGGAAAAGATGACGTTTCAAGAATAGATGAACTGTACATTAAGCAATTATGGTGCATTATAGCAAATGCACTATATGATGACTTTTTTATGTAAAATGAAAATGCAGTAGGAAAGTTAGGTGTTAGTTGGGTTAGTTAAATGTATTCTCTATTTATGGTTTCATGAATGGTTTACTGAATCTTTAAATGGAACTTTTATCTTTGGCCCTAACAGTAAAATGGTTATTAAGGTTGTATTTGGCAGAATTTTGGGGTAGGAATCATTTTCTCCTGTGCTTCGTGATCAGTAGTTCTGGCATTGCAGTTATTACTACAACCAATTTAAGATGCCAGGTTAAGTTTGTTGTGCTATATGCTGAGGAAATTGTTTTGATGAGTCAGAAAGCTTTAGTGGTGTACGGAAGTATTTTTGTTGTAATGTAAATTCATTAAATAAATATATATATTCTCATCTATATATAGCTTGATGTACTGTAAATGGTAATTATTCTGTATTATATGACAATTAATCACCTTTAAAAAATATTCCCTATAGGAAAATGACTCAAATGATTTGTTGAAATCACTGTATAGCCATCCTGTGCCAAAGGCAAATGCTTTAGTCAGTCTAAGTGTGGTAAGTATTCTCTGTATTATTCCTACTTCTGTTGTCTGCTACAAAGTAATAGCTATGGTTGAAACAAAAAAAAACCACCTTTGTAAACAGTAAACTTATATTGCTTCCTATAGTTGACTGGCTTGGACAGCCTTTTTAACCTTTCATCTGTCCTATGCAGAGTAGAATTTGTCTCTGTCTGAAGTAGTTCTCTTAAAGTCAGTCATAAAGAAGCAAAAAATTGAGTTTTGCTCTATGGAAGAGAAAGTAAATAGCAGCGGGGTCTGGCAGTGCTGGAACTACTTTTTGTGCTTCCAGCTGTTTCATGTAGATAATTTTGGTTTCTCTTGCAGTGAATCATAAAAAAACAGAATTTGTGTTGTTGCTTCCCATGTCTGAGTAGGTAGACTTATAAGACTGGACACAAATCTATGCAAGCTGGCTTCTTTCCCATCTTCCAGAATGACTGCACACACAAGTAAATGTGCACAAATAACTACGACTCATTTGAGCTATCAAGTTGCAAGACACAGAAGTGATTTTTATAAAGTCTTCCCTTACATACTGAAAGATCATTAGATTATTTATTTTGACATTTCCTGTTACTTGTAATCCATTTAATTTAGAATTGAGCCCTGTACTTAAGTAGGAGCAGACTTTAGAAAGCTGTTTGGCCCTCTTAGGAGGGCATATATGAAATGGAGAGGCTTCCACTGCCAGTAGTTGCTTACCCTTGCTGCTTAAAACAGTGCTGCTTTTATTTTAATCTTTCAGATTTAAGTTTCCTTGCTATTCCATTTTTTCTAGTCTGTAGAGTCTGTATTTTTCTTCCTTGACCAGTACTAATCCAATATTTGTATTTAGAAGTCCTTCCAGTCTTGTGTGCTGTCTTTCACCAAAACAATATACTTGGTTTTAAAGCTACAGATTATTTTTTTGTTGTTGTTGTTGTTGTTGTTGTTGCTGTCATACTGTTTTTAGGTTAATTTTCAGAAAGTAACAGAAATTAATTTTTTGTTTTCAGAACTACAAAATATCATTTTATACTAGTCTATAGCGCCCTTCAGTATACCAAATACTATTTTGCCATTGTTAATTGCTGTGTTATAACCAATTCTAATTTGGCAACCCTGAAATATTTTATAACATGCTTTGAAAATTCTCCTGTGTTCTGGTTTGACATAGAGAAATTTTAAAGATTATTTTTCTTTCATTTCTTGCAAAGTGTTGCTGCCTACTACTGTCAGTGTGCGTTTCATCTTGCATAGAGCTTGCCTACCTCAGAATGAATGTTGTGGTGAGCCTTGGAGGTTGTGGTGGATACAGCTGGCAATGCTGGGATGACAAATTGCTTGCAGTAGAGTTCGTGCTTGCTGGTTGTATCTATATTATGTAATGTTTGATTTTTATTTTTTTCTCTCACCTGTCTCTTGTTCCCAGTAGTTTGTTCCATTAAAGACTTTTGTAATCTTTTTAACTGAACAATGATCATCTAAATGCAGGCCCTTTGCCAAATACTTGGCTGCAGGTACAGTTGAGCAAATACCGTAGGTTCAGACAGGGAAGAGCAGGAAGGAGTAGATTACCCTGAAACAGAATGGTTTTTTTTTTGATCTACAGGCATCTGTGTTTTCATAATGCTCAGTGCTGCAGGGAGTAGGGAAATCTTTATGGCCACTGGCAATTCTAACTTTCTGTGTCTACTTTTTATATTGACGTCCCTATCTGTCTCCTTGTATATTGGATAAATAGGGTAGACTGGAACAGTCAGTGGTAATAGACTTAAAAAGAAGCTCTGGTCTGAAAAATAATTGTAGAAATGACACCATGAGGTTGCCTTTCATTGTGCTGGGATGAGTCTAGTTCAAATTTCATGACGCAGAATTAAAAAGATTATTCCTTCCCATTTACTCAGATATGCAGGGTAAGGCTCCTGGACATTGAAGTGGGGTTTAAATAGCAGACCACAATAGTAGTTACGATTACGTGTATATAGTCATGCATAAGTTATGCATGATTGTACCGGTATCTGGATACATGGTATTTCCCAGTAATTCTTGCTAAGGAGGACACCAAAATGACTTGGTCCAGTTGAGGACCATGTTCTCTTCTCACTGTGCATTCTTAGTAACAAATACTCTGCAGCTGAGATTTGCAATGAAACCAGAGCTTAAATATCATTTGGTTCACTTTTATTTTACCCATGGAGGGCCAGTACAAGTGCTTTTTCTTTTGTTGGAAAAGCTAGCTAAGTCAAGTCTGAATTCAAATAGGGGAGAAATATAAAAAATAAAACATATTTTCAGCCAATATTTTCAACTTGGAAAACAGTAGAGTCAGCTTTGGTCTATTTGTTGAAAAGCTAAAAAGTCAATTGTTCAATGTTTCTCTCATGTTGCCTAAGAACCAAGAGATGATTTTTGCAAGTCAGCAAGTTTTGAAAAAACAGCCTTGTCTTGTATCGGTGAGTTTAAAAGGCGCTATCTAAAACCTATTGCAATTAAAGAAATAATTACTTGCTATAGGGTATCTCTTTTGATTTCAGGCTTATTTATACCTGTCCTTTGGGAAATTTTGCTGTTGTCTATAGCCTAGAAAAGCAGTATATTAACGTACCTATTATTAACGTACCTAATATTAACGTACCTATTCTGTTTAAATCAGTCTAATTTCAGAGCTATGTGTGTGTCGTAATCCTTTCATCAAAAAACCCACAGCCAACATCAAACTCTTAAACTGATGAACAAAACTTGAATTTTCTAGTGTCCCTTTTTCAGAAAACTTTTTACAGGACAGCAGCTGTTAATACAGTATCTCTTCCAAAGTCATACTTCCTAAGGGAGTTCACAAAGATGTGCAAGGACTCCATACCACGTTATTTTTGCTGCTTTATGACTCTTAATGACTGCAGTAATGCCTCTTTGCCTCTCATAGTTCTAACTTCCTTTTCTGTTTAATGAGTGAAATATTACTACTTTGTTAATTATAAGTAATTGCTTTTCAAAGTTATTAAATTAATTACTCAGAAAATCTTTTGTTAAATTTTCTGTGACCTTATTATATATAGGAAATAATTTTCTGTTTTCACCAGACTTATTAAGAATGTAAGCATTGCATTAATCTGAATATTCTCCTATTCCTGACTAGAGAAAAAAGTCATAAATGTTTTTTCTCTGTTGAAGCAAAACAATATATTGGAATATTAATTGTGCAAATGCTATGATGTTTATGGGATGCCTTTTTTAAACCAGTCTTTTTTATTTTTTTTACTATTACTTTTTATTTAACTCTTGCCAGAAGACTTTTTTTTTTTTTTCCTGTGGAGAAAGTTTTAGATTAAATGCATCAAGCTGGTTTAATAAGAGCCTCCTACACAGAGTTGATAGAATTAATAAATACATTTTTTTCTTGCTTGAACAAAAGACACAATATCTTACTTAATGTTTTAGTGTATGCTTTTCAAGTTTGACTTGAAAATGGACTGTTTGTGTTAAAAATCGTCATACAGCAGTGCACAGCTTAAGGAAAACAGATCAAGAAAAATGAAAAAAAAACATTAAAAGTAACAGAAGATAAAAATTCAATAATTATCACATTTGCTTAGTATGCACTTAAGGTTTTTTGTCCTTCAAGATTTAGACTAATTATGCAAAAACGTCTTAAAATTACTGAACTAAATCCATGTTTGATAGCTACTAAGAGCACTGGATTAATGAGAATAATTTAAATTACATCTGTTTTCAGTTTAATCTATTTTATATTTACATTCTGAATGGCCTCAAACTAAGATTCTAAAATTACTAATGTATTTCATAAAAGATTGTGGAATGTCAAGCTGTCAGACCTTGGATTTCTGTTAGCACATTTTTGATTCAAAGATGTTTGGAAAGAGATAAGAACATATATTTAGTAATAATATTTCTATTCTATTTAATTTTTATGTAAATGATTTTTTCTTACCCATTCTAAATTTACATTTTGTCCGTTAACATTTTTTTTTTGTATTTGCAACTTTAAAATCAATGCTTAAGCTAATCAATGCTGTTCTCAGGCTTGACTTAACATTTAAAGCTGTTTTAATTTTAGTGTTATTTCAAAACTGCAGCACAGTGATTTGTTCCCTTGGTTTGTCTGCTATGCTAACCTAGAGATTGTCATTTCATGTTCTGGTCTGCTTAATTCTTTGTCTAGTAGTGGTAAGAATACTGTTGGAAAAATGGCTATTTGCTTAAACAATGATGGGGTTGGAAATCCTAAATGCTGGAATGCTGGATTTTTAAAGAAATATTTTTTTGTTTGCTGTGTACATAAATTATTAATTATTTTTCCCCATTGATTAGCACTCGTATTTCATTACTCCTGATATAACTGGATTGCCAACAATCCCTGAAAGCGTAAGTATGCAGTTTCTTTTTTAAATATTTAGGAGAAGTATAAATCTCATTCTGTGGATAGGGCTGAACTCTGCTTTTATCAATAGGAGATTTATTTTTTTTCTAGGACTGTTTTCAGAATATGATTAATGTATATTATTATAACCTTTAGCTAGTAAGGTTACTGTTTCATTCATTGTTAACCAATATGAAAGCATTATACAGGGTATTTTAGAGCACCACTATGTCTGCCTTTTGTTCATAGCTACTGTTTGTTTGCATTTATGAGGATTATATATGCAAAACATATTCTACTACTAAAACATATTCTGCAGCTAGTGTTGTTTGAATACCTGCCCTTTAAACAGTGCATTACTAAGCTGCAAATTCATCTATCAAGACATGCAGTTTATTTTTTTTGTGTAAGAAGGCATGGTTTCTGGCTTTCTGAAAACACACTGTACCTGCTTGCATTTGGGTGGTAACCATACACCAGTCACAGGTATTATTGTTACTTTTTTAATGAAGATTTGCATTCGGTGGCTGATAAATCCTCGATGGTGCTGCCAGCAGATTCCAAATGCAAAATGTCAAACCCTGTCCTCTATAGTGTGTTTAGGTAGAAGCTACTTAATTAGGTGTTATCCAACTTTCTGCTTTTCCAGTTTTGCATTGTCTGGAATTGAATATGGTTATCTAGATTTGCATTTTTACACTTGGACGCAGTGACTTCCTCCCAAAAGCTAAATGGTTCGGTAGCTGTGATGGGGTCGCCGTGGTACAGCACCACACTGTCCCTGGGGTGCAGGTGGGACAGGCAGGGAAGGGCAGCAGAGGAGCCACGTGAGGACAGGCTGGGAAAACCCAAACCCGAGAGGAGCATGAGGCTGCACCTAGCAGCGAGGAGGGGGCAGCTCAGGCTTGGGCTGAGTGGAGATGCGTGGCCTCTGTTGCAACCCAGACAACTACAGGAAGGTGCTGGATTGAGAAGAGAGGACCCATATTGCAAGGGCTCTTGGGGCAGGACAGGGATTCATTTGCAGCTGTTTATTTTCATTGGTTTCACCCCATAGACTGAATTCTTCTATGTGTAAAAAATCTCTTATTCAAACTCATTATGTGGGCTTCTACTAAAGCATAGCTTTGGGGATTAGGAGTTGTTTTATATGTTCATCTTGAAGAAAATGGGGGAAAGTTTCACTTTGAGTCTCTGGCTGATCGAAGATATTACAATGGTGTTGCTGTGGATTTATTCTGCTGATTCTGTGGGAGAAAGGAAAAGTAAATATCAAGCTGCTTTCCTATACTTATTTTGTACTCTGCTTATGGAAGTCCCATCCTTCCAGAATGATCAAAATTAATTGATACTAACGGAGGGTAGGACAAGTAGGCAGTTGAGATGTGGTAATTATAGTAAATCAGTAGTAAAATGGCTTTTCCTTGTTCTTTGTTGTAAGTTTCACAAACTTGAGGAGCAGTAACTTTACAGCTGTAATGCAGAAATAACTAACTGACTGCCTCCCAAAGCCACATTGGTCCGTACAAGATTGCAGACTTTTTTACCACAGCTTTTGCAACACAGAATCAGCATATCATTATCAACTAAAATGTTAAAAGGTGTCCTAGATAAGTTGGACTCAAATTATTGTGGTGCATCAGCCGCTGACAATCAGTTAAAGGTAGCACTTGAAGGACCACAGTTTCTTTCTAAATGCTGTGTTTGTAGCGTTAAAGCTCTCGCTTTCATCTCTTCCAAAAGTTTATGCGGCACGGACCAAGAATAACTCTGTACTCCATGGCTTTGAATTAATAATCCATTTGTGAATTTATGTGAAACCGGTTCAGTCATTGGATCTTCTGTCATTTCTTTTCAGTAACTTTTTCACTTAATATTGAAATGCATCCAGAAAGGAGGTCAATGTTCTGATCATCACCCAGCCTTTCACTAAGGCTAGGTTTTGCCTCAGTCCCTCTTTGTATGGATCCAGCAGGGCAGCTGCTCAGCAGCAGCTCAGATCCACGCTGCAATCCCGACCGTGGAGGGCAGCGAGCCGGGGGTGCTGCAGGCCACAGCCGCCTCCCGGCCCTGTGGCACAGGAGTGCTCACTCTCCCCTCTTGCCTTGACCCTGCTCATCGTACCCACGCTGGTTTTTGGGGCTGTAATCCCGTGCTGCCCTGTGTCGACACCACCTCTGTGTTTGAACTGTGAATAAGAGGTGCTGGTGGCTTTACTTTTCATTAAACCCCATAGAGGTAGACCCAATACCTTCTAACAGGGCTTTGGGTTGTTGTTGCCATTTTTTTTTCCCCTCCCAGCAAGCTGGTTTGCTGGACTTGAAGTAGAATAAAATGTGTTGACTTCAGGAGAGCAGGCAAAAATACTACAGTTTTATTCTCATAACTATGATAGAACAGTTATTGCTGTGGTGGGGGATCTCTTCCTGGGTTGAAGTAATGGTTATCTTAATAGCATATGTGGCTACTGATATGTATTTCTTATTTCTTCAGATTCAGAAATAATATAAATTGTAATACAGAAGCATAATCAAATAAGCAAAATAATAATAACTTACACCAAAGTTAGTTTTCCATTGGTTTTAACACTCAGTCAATTATTTTTAGAGCATTTAAATTTTAATGCAAAGTCATATTTTTAATATATATATATATATGGTTTTATTTAAACCTACTAATTCTACTAATTGGTCAAAATTTTTGTAAATAACATGTGAATGTTCCACTTAGCCAACAGTGTTGCTATATTGTTAACATCTTCTTTATTTTAACAGAGAAACCTTACTGAATATTTTGTTGCTGTGGATGTGAACAACATGCTGCAACTTTATGCCAGTATGTTGCATGAGAGAAGAATCATTATTACCTCTAGCAAACTAAGCACTGTAAGTACTTCACACATCTCCTTTTAAGTAGAATATATTGAACATTTCACAAAATGACCTACAGACCTTTGTGGTTTTAGATATGTTCCATGTGTACTTATAAGACAATATCTACATACTTTTCTGATATATGGTTTTAGTCTGGCTCTTGAAGTACAAAAGTCTGATTTATATAAGACCTACTCAGATACATTAAGTCAGGTTAATTATTTTTCTTATCAGGAGATGAGAGTTCTTTAACTCTCCTGAGTTCATTTCTGTGCCTTCTAACCTAAAAAGAATTCTTAAGGGCTATTATAAGATCTTTATTATTCACTTGTGGCTTATTCCATTGGAGCTACTTGAAAGAAATCAAGGGGGCATAATAATAGCTGCTATCCTAACCTGGTAATAGGTGGATTCATCTTTGTTAGAGTGGTTTGGGAGTGCATACTGTAATAGCTCTGATTTGGAGCAGCTCTTCAGACTTATAATAGCGTACAACTCGAAATAACTGCTGCTGCTTTTTTTTTTTTTTTTTTTTTTTTTTATTAAAGGTTTGAG
Source organism: Aythya ferina (assembly GCF_964211825.1). Lineage (NCBI taxonomy): Eukaryota > Metazoa > Chordata > Aves > Anseriformes > Anatidae > Aythya > Aythya ferina. Next base: position 8,363,995 of record NC_140304.1, read on the forward strand.
GGTACTGTCCACATTTTTTTTTTAATGCCTGCTTTAGGCTTAATAAGAGTGTTGCATTTCATTTTGAAAGTATATCTAAATATTCAGGCATTATTCTGTTTTACTATTTGCAGAGTCTTATGTGGCTTTAAAATACCCTGTATTTTGAATATATTCACAAGAATATACTTTGCATTACTATGAGACTGTCACTTTATAACCAACTTTTGTCATAGAGTATACTGGTACACAATCCTTAACCTGTTGTGCTCAGTCGTTAAAAATACTGTAATTTATATCTTTCAAAAGTATCTCATAAAACATGTTGTTTAATACTGTTTCTGTTGTGGAAAGTCAATGTTCTTTTCCTGAACATGGCTCATTCTTCTACCAAATAAATGAACAGTTATTTTCAATACACAGGGACAAGGTTGGATATAGTACTAAAAACTAACATTTTCAAAAACTTGCAGGTGCTAATTTCCAATATATATGTGTGGTGTGTGTGTATATAAGGAGTGAAAATTTTTGGACTACTTATAGTAGATAAAATCACTTTAAATTCTTTTGAGTTGTATAACTATTTTATTTTATTTTATTTTATTTTATTTTATTTTATTTTATTTTATTTTATTTTATTTTATTTTATTTTATTTTATTTTATTTTATTTTATTTTATTTTATTTTATTATTTTATTATTTTTTCCAAAACACCACAATGTTAGGTCCCTCAATCTGTAATCACTGTTGTAGTGAGGGGATGCACAAGGCCAGTACCTCACCATGTGGTGATTTGCAGAATATGGAACTAAGTAAGTCTGTGATAATTAGAGAATGAAGGAAACCTGGGTCATATAAGCAGAGGCCAAATGATCAACTATAAAACCTAAAAAGCAGCGCGTGAATGAATATAATCAGTCTTCAAATTACTGGGCTATGATGTATTTTATTAGGCACCAAAGATTTTACTCTATTTTATGAAATTTCCATATTCTTTTTCTTTTTTTTTCTGTGGAACCGTCTAGTGGAAAATTTAGGCTTTACAATACAATAATATCCAGTGGGCAAAGACAATTTCAAGGAAAAGCCCTTAGGAGAACTTGTGGCAATGTGGCAAAAGCATGGAATTGAATTTTTTTCCCAGTTTGCCAGTTTGGGACACAGCTTGGTATTAAAAAAATGAAAGACAAAATACCCCGTAAAAAACCTTCAACTGTAATGATGCCCCAGTCAAACCTCTTTTACTGCTCCGGTAGTGAGGAAATAGGAATCGCGATGGCAGGTCTGTGCCTGTGGAAGATTGGTTCTGTAGGTGGGCATGCGTCAGTCTGCCTCACAGGATTTGCAATCATATTCTCAGCCTACATTTGGATCCTCTTAAGACTTGTTTTTGTTAGGCTCAGCATCTCAGCTGGTCTCTGTTGCTATGATATGACAAGAGGAGAGACAGAATTACACTGTGCTGATGCAGACTACCTTATTTCCATGGTCAGATTCCAAACTATTTAGAAACAATTACAGATTAACAGATGTAATACAATCTTTGTGAGAAACTTTCATTTCGTTTAGAATTCAGCTGTTTATTCCAAATCTTTTCATGAAGTAATAGTCATCACTGAAAATAATTTATATTAATCTCCTGGACAAGGGCAGGTAGTGATAACAGACTTCCATAATACCATTTGGATGTCCTGAGAGATGTCACCAAGCTCTAAGTGTGAGTAGTAGACAGCAGACCAAGTCTGAATACAGAGAGCACATCGATTTCACTTCCTTCTGTTTTTAGTGTGCTAACATTACGTAAGGTATAGTTAAATGAAGTTACTGCTGTGTCATGTAGCATTTTTCCACATAGCACTTGGTAAATTTTCCCTTACACTAGTGAGGTATGGTCAAACAAGAGTATAGCTGGCTTGTCAGGAGCTTCAGTGAGAAGGTACTAAACTCTTTCATACACAGACCAAGAACTATGCTAGGCTTGCCTCTTTACAGAACAATATAATTTAAAAAGCAAATTAATCTCTTCTTAGTGAAGAATTCAATTAAATAGCCAAGAAGGATTAAATATGGTTTTTTGTCACAAGATATTTCTTCTTCAAAATGTTGGAATGCTTAATATAATACAAATAAGCAAATGGAGTATATGTGAACATTGATGTGTGCTAGCTTTATGCTGTTTTGCTATTGTGGGTACAAAACACAGCAGGCTGGTACTCTGTGTTGCAAGAGATGCAATTTAATATTCCTAAATTGCAGCTTGATACTTAGAAAGATAATTATTTCAAAAACGGTGCTCTCAAGTACAAGTTTCTGTTAAGGGAGTTGTGCCTTATCTTTGGGGCTAACTGAATACCAAGTGTTTATGTCAGTTCACGAAGACTGGGCTGTGATGTCACCTTCCAGTTATCAGCTCTGTTTCGGTTCACTATCTCAGGGCAGTGACTGATAACAAAAAAAAAGAAAAGAAAGAAAAAAGGCATAATTCAAGGCCTTGCTTAGTTTCTCCTCACTGTTCTTGAGGGAGTGGGGTGGGCAGGGAGGGGAAGAGTAGAAAACCATATTTAAGTCTGACATCTCTGTCTTATGAATTTCATGCTTTCATTATATTGAAGTATATCAGTGCAGGGAGAAAATGAATGCTATATTTAAAAAGGTTTACTTTATTGGAAGAAGGAGAAACAGAAATAATTTACCATTTTCAGCTGTTGTACAGTGTTTTTAATTAAAACAAAAGATAATCAATTTATCAATTTATCTAGAGGTGCTCTGATTCAATTTTCAGCTTATATTTTATTTCAGCCAAGCATGCATCTTCTCACATTTACAATCACTATGTATTCTTTACATCTTTCTTTGAACTGATTTTCTATGTTTATACCCCACTTAAAAACTCCTTTGGTGGACATCTTGGTCTACTTGCCATACCAATTACTACAAAGATATAAGTGGAAACTTTCCACTGCTCCTTTCTGTCATAGCTTCTGGGTCATTATTTGCCCTAACTGTTGATTCTTTTATTAGCTTGACTTTCCAACCACTTTAATAATGTGATTATCACCAACCTCACAGCTTGCTAGAGGCTTAATGTTACAGTGAGATAGATTCAGCTAGCCTGAGGACTATGTTCTGTAAGATCTGTTTGTAGCAAAAATTACCATTTCTGCTTTTGAACAGTAAACTATAATAGAGAAACAAATCGTATGACTTTGGAATAAATGAATGAAACAAAGGAATTGATTTATTCACAGAGGTGGCTGTTCATTGTTTCACTTCAACTGTAAAAGGAAGACCTTTGTAAATGTCATACTATATATTCTTACACAGCACCCATCACAACATCTGCATGTATTCTTGTTAGTTGCATGGAGCTGTAAGAGTTTCAGTACAAATAATTTTTTAATTCAATCTACTATCAATTATTAAAGTGCCGGGGAAGGCTTTTGCAGGAAGGCTGAACTACAGCATTGATTTTATGCATGCTGGAGGCAGGCCCTAGATGTTGAGGCCCCAAGTGCACCTGCTGTGGTAGTCTACCAGAACATCATACCATACTCTCATGTATTCAAAGCAAAGGAATAAATCATGATTTTACAACAGTGCATCAGTTGACTTATTGCTGTTTTGTGACCGGAGGTAGGAAGGATTGCTGTTTAAAGCCATGTCATCGGTTCTCAAGTCACTCAAGCATGAAAGCTTGTCATATGCCTCTGTAATTGTACCTCACCAGCCTTTCTCTAACTAGTCAGCTGGGGCTGCGCGTTTTGTCTCAAACACCCGGCTGGCCAGTGTCTGACAGGAGCTTTCTCGTCATCCTGTCAGTAGTATGTTAACTAGAATGTATCTTCTGCGGCCTGCAGTGGCAGGTGGAAAGGATGCTACACTTTAAAGCAAATGTCTAAACGTTATCTCCTTTTTGACCAATATTTGTTTTAGGTAATATGAGTCTGATGTGTTTGAGAGCACTGTGGCTGCAAAGTTCTGCTTTGTGCTGGCTGTAGGCTTTACTGGGGCTCCTTGTAAAAAGGAACATATACATCAATAAAAGATGCAGACCTTTTTTTTTGTGTGTGTGGTGAAAGAGCACTGAAAAAAATTTGCCCACAACATACATTTGTGGAATTATTTTTACTGCTGCTTATATTGAAAGAGAGCTTTCTGCAGTTCCACTTGGTTGCAATAGTTAGTTGGTCTGAACAGTAGCTGCATATTCCTTGCCTCTGTAGTCTTGCTGGGGTACTGTCACGCTATCTGTGCTCACTTGGGGACTGGGAGGTTGAGGAGGCTCCTTGGAGAATGTAATACAGCTGAACAGCTGCGAGGGAGGGCAACACCCTCCTTATTCTGACACATTATCTTTGTGCCTTGCTTTGCTCCTTCTGCATCTGACCTGAAGTCCAAGATTCTTAAGTTTATTCCAAAATCCATATGTCCCAAGGCAGTAATATCATCAACTGAAACAGAAAACAACTCTTGGGTTTGTCTATTTCTTGCACTTCATTTAAATCTCTCTGTGGTGTATATGTTGCAGATTGCTGGATATACTTAGAAAATCAGCCAAGCAGTGCTTTGTGGCCAGGCCAGATCGCTGTGTGGTTTTGGAGTGCAGTGTATGTTAGTGTGAAGCTTGGAAAGACAGAAAGCTCTTTTGTATTTTTTATTTGAGTTCAAAGCTGGCTATTTGTGGAGCTGTTTCTCTGGCGTAAGCTAAAAGGCCAAAACAGTGGAAAAATTGGCTCCATACAAGCTCTCAGGTTGGGGAAAACAATGGTATTAGGTGCTGTCATATATCTTAGTGACAGCATCACGTTGCCTTGTGCTGGGGTTATATTCCCAGTTCTGACTGAACCAAACCATAGCATCCATTTTTTCATTGTACACTGCAGTGTGGTTGCAATTTTATCTAAAAATGTATTTGTGAAGTGTTTGATTCTTTTTAAATACTACTGTCCCAGTAATGCAAAAATTATAAATTTGAAATTAAATTATTATCTCGAATTCCTTTGAGGTAGTACATATTGGGCAGAAATATGCAAGGGCTAAATGTAGTTCTTGGAAAACAAAAAGTGGGTAGGAATGTGTCATTAACTTGCAAAGCTGCAGTTATTCTGCTGATACTCAGCTCCTGGAAGCACTGTTAGAATTCATTTTGGAATAATAGGTCACACAGATCATTTGAGTAGATGAAGAGTGGTGTCCCTTAATTTTTAAAAGTTCAGGTGTAAGGAGTCTAAGATACCTTGTCCGGAGGTAAGGTGAGGTCAGCTGGACAGGGTGTGTGCTGTGGGTGCAGCTGAGGCCCTGCTAGGACACGGGCCTGCCGCCTGCTTCTAGCAGTGAAGTGAAGGGAGCAGGGAAGGGAGGCATCAAAACTGAGCCAAGCTCAGGAACTGGAAAGCTCTCCCAGTCCAGAAGTTCAGAATACCTGCTGATTGCTGTTGCCACCTGTGTGCAGAATTGTATCACTGGGTTTCATTTCAATGAAAACAAATACTGTAACAGGAAAGCATACAGACTGGCATACAGACTGATTTACACATTGATTTCAAAATAAAGTTTTAAAGTTTTTAACTCATTAGCACTTTCACAAAAAGGAACAAATCCAAGATGAAGATATGAGGCAAGAGTTGCTTCTTCTGATTCATGTAATCTTTGGCAATTCAGTAAAAACTGCCAAACCCGAATGCCATGCAGGGCTGGAGCAGGCCCTGCTGTGGGCATTGACCCTCCAAGAGAGGCCCTTTGTGGTTGGGCTGCATGGGAATGGGAAGTGAAAGGGTCTGCAGGCTGTTGTGGATGGCAAGAACAGTCTCAATCCCCTAAACAAACAAACAGAAAACTGCAGATGTCATCGTGATTGTGTGAAGTGAAAGATGTGAAGATGAGTTACTAAAGAGTATTTGAGTGTAATACCAGCTCTCTGGTCTGGTGTGCCATTATGGCAAGGTTTCTCCTTTTTCACTAACTGCTGCTTTATTCCCCCGTCTCCCACGCAAATTCACCAATGGTGAGATGAATGATAACATAGTCAGTGGTTATCTCTAGTCTTGCTTGCAGTAAATAAGTTGTCTGTCAGCTATTCACAAGGAAGCTGTTCCCTGCTGCTTCTTAATTAGTGTATGGCAGAAGAACATACCACGGAGTTACTCTGGGGGAGGAAACATTAATAAAAATTATTTTCCTGGAAACTTTCCTTTCAGAACCAAGAAACATTTGCAGAACTCCCTTATTTTACAGGAGAGTAGCTCTTCCTCCACAGAGACAGAGTCATAATAGAGGAGGAAAGAGGGGGGGAGTTACAAGATGGTCAGAAAAGAGAGACATAAAGATGTATAGGTTCATGTTCTTCTGTCTGTGTTTTTGTGAGAGACGAGGAGATAAAGCAGTTAGCAAATAAATAAATGACAAAGTAAGAATAAACAAATCATCAAGAATATACAAGATGAAATGAAAGAATGAGGAAACTGAAATTATTCAACATGATGTAAAGAAGCATAATTAGTTATAAGATAAATGAATATCAATAGGAGATATGTTAACCTAATCTGCAATGTGTTAGGAATAAAAACTGACTTGACCAAGTTTCAGATGTTTCATTTTTAACCTAAAAAAAATATTACTAAAAGCCTTTGTGAGATGATGAAATTGAGTAACTGAATCAAGTTAAGTGGCTTTATCTATGCCAAGCACACCTGCTTGGGTATGTACATACCTCAGATAATCCATAAAAGCACACGTAGGTCCTTAGTGTAGGCACAGGATGCCAGTGGTATTTGTCACGGAGTCCTCACCTGTCTACTACCACTTCAATTTTATTTTCTGTTCAGCTTCCATTATTGAGAAGCATGTCATTCCTGGAGCCATAGGCAAGGAACAAACCGTGTCTGAGGTCTTTTCTTTTCCCTTCCAAACTAGTGCACAAGAATGATGCCATAATGCTGCTTTGTGAATGAAGAATAGCAAGAAAAGAATGAAATTGATTGCATATGAAGTGCTGTCAAATTCGTGAACAACACTCTTCTTTCTCTTCCCTTTCCTTCCTCCAGAATAAGGATAAAAAAGAAGTGAATTAATATTAAAACAAAACCAAAAAACAAGATATATGCAGTTTTTTAAATGAATGTTTCTTTCCCATATTTTGGTTTCACAATGGATAAAGTGAAAATTTTCATCTGTGGACTGGAAATACATTTCCCTTTACCTCTCTCCCTTATGTGATTAAGGAGCACTGGGGGCTTCATCTTGCCAACAGGAAGAAAATGCATTATGGCTCATTTAAGGTCTTCCCTTTTTTCTTCTTAGAGGTTATGGGGATGGCAGATGGGAAACTGTTAGCCAGAAGCTAAATTAAAAAAATGCCTGAGAAATGCCTTTGGTTCTCATGGCTTGGATAGTATATTCTGGTCTCTTTTGTTGCTTTTTTTTTTTTTTTTAATCGGTGATTTCTGTCCTCTTCCAAGGACAGCAGAATAGATGAACGTGATGATTTAGTCCAACTATTTATTCTTTAAAGCTGGAAAGGGATTTATGCTCTGTTATAAAATGGTCAAAGCAAGGGCTCCCTTCCCACTATTAATTTCCAGCAGTCTTCACCTACCCATTCAAGAAACGGATGAGAAAATGACTTTTAGCAGAAGCATCTGTTACAGGTTTGGGGCCTGATTTTGTTCTTGACCAAACAAGATTTAGATACGGAAGTCCCCTGTGACAAAGCTGATAATCTTAGAGTTGTAATAATGTAGAGGAGAGGCTTCCTTTCACCACTACGGCCGTTCCTCTGAGTGGTTTCACAGTAATTCTCATACACTGGGAGTACTGGGATAGCAGCAGTAAATGCTGGGCAAGGCTGATGGTAGCTACTGGAATAGGGATGGTGACCCTCTATGATTTATTGCTATAGGTACTGCTAAGTAGATGAGTTAATTAAACAGTATCTTTGGCATCTTTCAACATATGTGTGGTCAAGACAGTGGGAGGCAAGCAGTTCTTTAGCCCAATGGCTCTGTGAGGGAGGAGGGAAGGAGCGTACCAGTACCCATTTCTGGACATGGTGTTGACAGAGATTGACAGTGTTTGAGGGGCTTTCAGGAAGTGGTTTTATCACAGTAATTCTTCAGTTACTTACAGTAGATTTTGAAGGGCTGTATGGTATCACAGGTTAATTTTACTTTAGCGTTTTGTCGAACTTCTGCTGCCATTTTTGGCTTTCAGACAAGATTCTGCTAATCAGATTCTGCGTTTCTAGCTTTTGCACTGCGGCATGTGCAAATCTGGTCACCTGTGCTCTGCTTCTCTTTCTACCTTTGGTTACAGAAACTGCTTCAAATAAAATGATTTTTATAGATAGAAAGTAAGTGTCAGGCAAAAGAAAATATCTTATGCAAGATATTGAATAATTGTTTTCATGTTACTTGTTGAAATTTTGTAAATAATAGGTAACAAGTAGACATAATAAGCAAGTCTGCAGAAAATCTTTCTGTTCTGGACATGCTGTAGGGTTCTTAGCAAAAAAAAAGACTACTCATTTTAAAATCTACAGCCGAAAGCTTCATTGCTAAATTGAATATTGAATATTGTGTGCAGCAGATACATGCATCAGAATTATTACAGCTACATGAGAGATGTAGCTGGAGAAGCTGCAGTCTCCGTGTTTCCAGGAGCAGATAAAGCTGCTTTAGTTCAAAGCTTGAACTAACTGTTCAGACTGCTCCTGTTCAGCAGAGTGTAGATTTGGAACAACAATTGTTCCTGAGCAGCTGCTTACTGCCATAAGGTGGAAAGGAGCTCCTTGTTTTAGTCTTGCTGCAAGTTCATAGTAATCAATTTACTTTCACTCAGTAATGAATTTTGCAAACAGACTTTGTAATGTGTTCTTCCACTGTTTGGAGAGACAGTATTATCTGCCGGCACATAGTTCTCACATGTTTTTTTCAGGAGAGAAAGATAAAATTATTGTGCTGGAATCACTGCAGAGCTCCAGATAAAACACCACATGCTTTTCTTGCAGGGTGATGAAAGCTTATATGGTTATGCTGACTAGAGCGTCTTAGTAGAATAGATCAGAAACAAGCTGGAACTTTGTTGTACTCAATGTCAGTAAATTCATTAACTAGTAGAATGGGAAAGATTTTTTTTTTGTGTGTGTGTGTGTCCTATCAAAATGCAAGGTTTTAAATTTGTATTTTTTATTAGAAGATGTGTTGAACACTGAGAAGTTTTGTTAAAAGTTGTTTCTAAGCTAGCTGAGATCCACTGACTTGAGTTACGTAATTTAAAATCCCTTTGTTTAAGACAATTTTTTACCCCTGCCTATTTCAACCAATTTTTAAAGCCTTAATTATATTAAATAAAAGTTTTAATCTAGAAGAAATTGTTTGAAATGAAGAAAAACAGTCTAAAAAAATTAAAAATATTGGAAACATTAAAAAAATCTGTTCAATGTTGACAAATGGTTTTCAAGAGACAAAAGCTTTATTTAAAAATTGCCAGCCCATTTTATTATGGTTTAAAACACAGCATTGCTACGTGTTTACTTTCCAGTGCAGTGGACTGTTGAAGCGTATCTCAACATCAGTCGCTGCATACCCAAGTTGTGTAGTGAGCTATCAAATATGCAGTAACTAGTCCATGCAGAAATGTTCTGCTGCATTCTTAAAAAATTAAGATTTTTTAACAAACCGCAGACTTTGGCAATGTTATGTTTCTGTGAATACCTAAAAATTTAGCAAATTGTATTGGAGAAATGCTTTGTATATGCAAGCTTATCTGATCTCCAGTAGTAGCTGGCATAATAGGTAAGGTTGTACACCGCCTTGAAGATGACATTATTTAGGATAACAACTATTTGTCTTCAAAAAGAGATTTTTCTAATCTATGCCATTTCTCTTAAAAATGTGCTTAAAGGTGGATTGTCAACACACAGGCTCCAGACAAATGCCTTTTTCTCTAAGTAGCATAAAGATCTCACCAGTCAGACTTCTCAACACTTGGTCAAGCAACAGATGCTCATTTCTGCACCTTGGAGCTTGTGCAGCGCTGTCTGCCTTTCCCTCTCCTCCTCCAGCTTCCCGCAGGGTGCCTGCTCATGCTCTCGCTGGCTCTGCTCCCAAGTGCAGCTGCTGTCAGACATCCCCTCCCCAAATCTAGTGGCTGCCTTTATAGACCCCTGAGAGCCCATGCAAGCAGTCGGGCTCTACCTGCTCCTGCATGCTTTTCAGTTCACTTAAACTGGATACTAAATACTAAATACTTAGGACTTGCAGCACTATTCAGAGATTTTTAGTATTCCCCCTTTTCTTCTATTTATAACTGCAAGTAAGTATGACAATTAAAAAGTACGTTATTAAAATAGCTAATGCCTTGGAGAAATGCAGTCACTGTTGAAACACTAAAAAACGCAAAAAGAAAATTTACCAGAAAGTGTGAAATATTTTTATATGAAATCTACAATTATCATATCAGTATCTGCTTAAAGGCAGAGTTGGCACGGTATTAAAAATGTCACAGTTTGAAGAGTAGCAGTATTCCTTAGCTGCTTCTGTTACAAGCTGTATACACCAGGAAACTATAAAACATATTAATGTCAAATTAAAATGGTTGGACACCTACCAAAGTAGTGTAGATGGAAATATTTGACGATTAAGTAATCAACTCTTTACCTTACCTCCTAGAAATGCTAAAATTTAATATATATATATATATTTTTAATGTTACATAAATGCCAGTCTGAATGCCGTACCAAAATACAGATTCTAAAACAACAGTTAAGAAAACTTCAAATGTTTTGAATGGACTTACCTGCTTCCTCTGTTAAAATGAGAGCTAAAATATAACGTGGACATATGCATAAGAGAGAAAAATATTTCTTTATGCAAAAAGTATTGTCATGTTAATTCATAATTTATGAATGCCTATTAATAGGAGGAGGAGGATATATACATTGGGGGATCTCCCATATAACTCTGCGCTCAGCTTTATGGCAGTTTGTGATTGAAATACATGCTAATTTTTGTATTGTGGTTTGAAATTTATATACTCTAAAGAGCAGTATGTGGACACACAAATTTCTCAGAATGGTTATGGAATTACTAACAGACCAAAAGCCATAATATTGAGCTTGATTTGTGCTATCAGTTATAAGAGCTAAACTACAGAGAAAGAGGATATGGAAATAAAACTCATAAATCCCACTGTGTAGAAGAGGGGTAAGTGTTCATTTATTTCATCCCCCAATTCAATTAATTCTTAGTAACAAAACACTAACTATTAAAATAGCCTTTTTTTGTTAAGTCTAAAGTGAGAGTAATTGCAGCTGTTTGACGTAAAGCTAGGAAACAAAATGTTAAGCTGAAATGAGCAGTTTAAGTACGGAATTATGATATCCTTGGCTTTCTGTAGCAGAGCTGTCAGGCTCGGGCAGCGCGCTGGTCAATAGTGACATTCTGCGTGTCAGTGAGCAGCCTCTCCTGATGCCTTAACCTGCAGTTCACACATTGCTGAAGCTCCAACTGTCGAACATTCAGGTCCCCTGGTACTACTGCAGCTTCCAGGCTCTCCTGACTGGCTCATGTTTCATTCTTTGGCAATTTGCCCTAATGATATCCCTCAGGAGCTTTCAGACCCTCTTCTTTTCCATATTTAATCGTGTTATATTAATCTGAGTGCTGAGCAAACTATGCCGCACAAATTGTAATTGTCTGTGCTTTCTGTTGCAGTGCTCTTATAATTATTTTTTTCCTTTTTAGTGTAAAAATATATATACAAAATTACAGCATAATTTTTATTTACAAGACAGCCTGGGTGTGAAAGCTTTAACTGCTGATCTGTTCCACCAACAGGGATTTTTTTTTCTTTCTGTAAAATCCATAATATTTTAGCACTTGCTGTATGGATAGGATTTACATTTTATTTTTAGCTCTTCGTTTTGCTGCAATAAAAGTACATGTCCAATAAAGAGCAGTAATAATCAAGTTAATCTCAGATAGTAATTTTGTTGTGATATAAAGCATTAGGACAGACTTGTCTTCTTCCATAAGCTTGGAGTCTTCTGCATGGGGCATTCCCTTTGTGTGTACTGCTATTCACAGACTGAATTAGATGACGGAGGTAAGTAAAGCAGAAGGACAATATAGCATCAATAGCACAAATTGTTCCCTGGGTATGACCTGTTGTGCCCTGAAGAGATTGTGTTAAGCCTTATGGTTGGGTTTCATAAACGCTGTTTTGAACACACTTCTCGTCCCAATAGGTCCAAGTTTTTTTTTTTGTTGTTTTTGTTTTTGGTGGTGGTGGTGTGTTTGATTTGCTTGTTTTTTTATTTTTTTTTATTTATTTTTTTTATTTATTTTTTTATTTTATTTATTTTTTTTTTTTTCGTGTGTGTGAGGTTTCCAGTGTTTTATGTGCTGGATATAGGCTATCTTGTTTTGAACATGGGTCTTGGTATTTTCTCATTCCATGGGCTCTGTGGCTGCTTAGTAACATAAACAACATTGAGCAACTCCTAACAGTAACACAGTGTTTGAGAGATCAAATCTGAATTCTCTGTGTATTGCAAATTATTTCGTTCGCTCAAGAACTGAAGAAGACCTAGTTACTAATCAGTTCCGTAGTAGTGCTTTTTCGTTTTCTGTTTTAATTTATTTATTTGAAAACAAACCAGCCATGTCCACATGTCCTTTTGGAGTGGTGAGCAAATTGTAACACTTTTTCTCTTGATCAAGGAGTCTTCATTTTCTGGTGATGTTAGTGCCAGTTTTGTTGCCGGTTTCTGTTTTGGGGAACTGAGAAGAGGGGGATGGGCAATTTTGGAAACTTGTAATAAAGTTGTTTTGCTGTCACAGGGAATATTCACTTAGATTTTTTTTTAAAGGTGGTTTGGAAATAAAGATAGTGACAGAAATAGAACTTAATCCCACTGGAGTGGCTTCGTGCAAGACCAAATCAATTCAATTTGTTCTGAACACTGGAAATGTGGGTCCCTTCCCCTGCCCTTCCTGCTCAGCAGACCTGGGCTGCAGGGGCATGCTCAAGTTCTGAACGTTTGTGACAATACCTGGGCTTGTTGGCCGTGATAAACATCAACAAGTGCATGCTTATTTTCTTCTTCAGAAGAGTCAGCAGGGCTGACTTTTAACTGACTTGTCCGTCTGACTTTTTGCAGATGTTGTACTTGTATGCATATATTGTTTTTTTCATAGATGCATTTAAGTAATTAAAAGTAATTCAAATGGTATAATAGGCAGTTTGGGGATGTTAAGGTTCTGACATGTCTAAAAGTTAATTTAAGATTCTGTATTTTTATTTTTCGTATTACTTTTGTTGCCAATTCTGTGTGTGCATTTTTGTTTTTAGTTAACTGCTTGTGTTCATGCGTCAGCTGCATTGTTGTATCCAATGTATTGGCAACACATTTACATCCCAGTGCTTCCTCCACATCTTCTGGACTACTGCTGGTAAGATAACTAACCCGTTATCCTCACTTCTGAGATTTGTACCTGTCTTATAGTTCTAAGTAACTCACGAAAACAGAAGCTACTGATGTGACTGAACGTGCAGGTTCCAGTTTATGAAAGCACTTAAGTCAATGCTTAAATGATTATGTGAACAGAGATATTTCAGCATGCCTTTACATTGGTTTTGAACTGGTACCTTCAATTACAGTGCTGATTACTATCAACAGAGCATTTAGAATCCTGTTTATAGTAACTGGTCATGTTTTATTGCTATGTTCAGTAATTTAAATGCAAGTGTCTTAAAGTTTTCATTTATTTGATGTTTACTTTAAATTGAGGGAGATGATTCTGGTACAAGCATTCAGAAAATACTGATGGATGTTTCTGGAATCAAGCCTTAGTAAACATCTCTGTTTCTCTTAAGTCCAAAGAAAGATTTAATGCTTGTACTTTAGGCCAAGACAGGTTCAGGATTATATCCAACACCTTGCACGAATTGCTTACAATCTCCTTTTGATAATTCCAGATATTTTTTTATTGTAAGAACTCTTCTCACAAATACTTCTCCTGATGTGTTTCTGTTCACATGACAGGCTTCATGTTTTTGGTAAATTCTTAAATTGGGAAAGAAATGGTCACTTTTTGAGTCACTTCTGGTCCTTCAAGGGATGCTGTTTCCTTTGTGATGGTCGTTACGTCTTATACCAGGCTAGTTTGAGGAAATTTTCTGTTCCAAATGCCTGGGTTTTACGATTTCAAGCTAAGAAAAGATTTACTTTCTTCTACTCGTAGTAGTGCCGGAGATACCAAATTAACTTCCATTAAGGAACTAATACAGGAGTATCTGTCCCTGGAGGCTTTCTCTCTAAATAGACCCTATGGATCTGTGATGGAGAAATGATCCATTTAAAACATTTTTACAGATCAAGATTTATTATATATGGTATATATGTAATAGATATGGTATGTCTTCATCTAGGATAGTTCCTATGCTTCATCTGTATATTGTTTGTTGTCTTCAAAAATAGCCCTTCTCCCTTTGCTTTCAACAGTAGCGAAGCCTTTCATCTTTAATGATAGTTTTCTTCTGGAGAAACTCTGTCCTACTTGTTTTTCCTCCTAGCTTTGATAAAATGCACCAAGATGGGGATATAGCTTGGATGTATTTGTTTAGTTTTCGTATTACTTGAAGTTACTGCCAGAAGCTTTTTATTTTCTTCAGTATCACCCATAAATGCGGTTCTCAGAAGGTAGATCAACACCTTTACTCAAGCTGTACCCTGCAGAGTGCATCCTGAATACTAGAAGATTTTTTATTTCCCCTCCTAAGCACACATAATGTTTTCAGAAATAATAATGTTAGATGCTGTACACAGCTCCTTCTGATGATGATAATACTTGAGATTCTAGGTCATTATGGCATGACCTGAGAATATTCTTTACTCATTAAAAAGAAGCATGGAGTTTCTTAAACTTGTGCAACTCATTTATATCCCTTTTTCTCTTTTACTGTATTACAATAGAAGGGGGAAGAAAGTTTCCTTTATTTAGAGATGTTCAAATGGAGACATAAAAGTTCACAAAAGGAAATGCCCAATTAATGAATTTACCACAGTAACTATAATTCAGACTTTTTTTTACTGAAGTTGTCTGCGTTTATGTTTCTCTGTCTGATCATGTTGGTTTGAATGGTTCTTTTGTGAGATAAATTGGAATAGTGTAATAAAAGCATACAATACTTTCCTCATGTTTTGATACATTAACAATGAGTAAATGTTTTCCAGTTAGGTATATAATATATCAAATTAGAAAAGCTTGATGAATTTACAGGATCAAAATGTATGTTACTTTACTTCATGTGCAGTCCTAGAGGATCTTCTAAATTCAAAATGAATGAAATAATTTTCTAAATGTTTTTATATATTTTAATTTTTCATGTATTATTTTGACAGACTGAAGTTATTTTTTTTAAGTGCCTTTTCTTTTTTTTCTTTTTAATGTAATCTTTTTTTTTTCTTTTTAATGTAAATTTTCATGTTTAGAAACTACATTATCTTTGTTTAACTTAAACATTGTTGCGATAGCTCATGTTTACTCTCAGTTGAAATAATACATTCCGAATTAGTTAAATCGTTAAATAAATATCAAACTGCTAATTCTTTCCTTTAATGTTAGGCATTCTAAGGGAGTATGGATAATTCTAAATAAAGATAAAATGCATCTAAATTTACTGCTTAAGTATAGATCCTGATCCTGCAAATTATTTTGCTTTTTAATAACCAAACATGTTTTGTGAGAAATACGCTTTTTAAAATGAGTTTAACTATAAATCTTTAACATATGGTAAAGATAAATGATACAATTCAATGGGGTTTAGAAATTGATAAATGGGGGTACATTTTCTGGGCTTGAAAATAAGCAAACTACAACGTTGAGCAAAACAGCTATATCTGTATTAAAAAATCATTTAAATTCTTCCAATTTACTTTGTAACCAAAAAGGATCTTGTGGTTCTGTCAGGCAACTGTATGTACAGACAAGTTTTAGATAACCAAAAAAATATTCTTTAACTAATGCAAACCCACTAGCACTGAGCACCAGTGTGGATTGTAGTGCCCGGATTCTCATGGATGGATCTCCAGATGCCAGGATTTGCTAGGTTATGAATACGTGCAAAGTCCTGTGTGTGAACATCCTGTGTTCAGAGCATTTTTTCCTTCACATAACTTACTTGGCCTTAAATTCTGCTATGAGAACTCCAATGTGAAAATTGGAACAACCATACAAAAAATAAGATAGCAATTCCTTTTTCTAAAGGACAGCAAAATATTAGACAGTGAAAGGACTGCTCATTTTGTTCTAGTAGAAGAGAACACACAGAAATAAGTTTCCTACAATGTATTCTTGAACAGCAGTTTCTCAAAAATACATTTTTCTGAATATTTTTTTAAGATTTTTTTTTTTAAGAATTGATTTCTTCTGCACATTTCAGCAAGCAAAGAGATTGTTGCTTGCCATTGGTTGCATCCCATTAGGTGGCTTGCTTTCAAGGAAACTTACAGAAATTAAGTCTGTGCATTCTTATAGTAATTATATTTGAATAAAATCAATTTTTGTAAAGGAAAAAGCTAATTTCACCAAATTTCAGTGTAATTTCTTGGCACACTTAGTCACTGATATGAGTGTATGACAGTTTTGTCTGTAGATGGTAAAGCATCTGTTCTGCTGCTGCTCTGTTAAGAATATAACGCAATTAGAAAATTCAAGTTACGATGGTAGCATGCCTTTTTATGTGATTTGGTCTCTCCTGAATTGGGATATATGCAAGCCTGTTTTCATGAGAATAGGACAATTATTTTCCAATTAACTTGCATAGCATAGTAATTATTTTAGGAAATGATGCTGTGGATTAATAACATTTTTGGTAATAACATGCATAAGCAAGAGAAAATCTATATAGCAGCTCCCAGTAGTATCACAGTAAGCAATTTTATGTACATTTTACAAACCTCTGTTGTTAGGGCTTCAGAGTTCAGCAGTAATACAATTCATTGTTTGCTGAAAATTATCAAATTGACTTTCCATACCTGCAGTTTTTATTTCATGCATTTTCAAGATGTGTTTATCTAATTAGCTTGGTACATTCATTCTGTAAATATTTTAAAATTGGAATGATGTAGCTGTTGCTTTGTTCTACAGAAAAGAGCTACACACTGCCCTTTTTAATGACAGATTTATTAATGGAACAAATCATCAGCTATTACAAGTCAGTACAGGCCTGGTGAAGCTGCTAGAGCAGCGTGCATAAAATACGTAGGTGATATAGCACTTCTTTTCACCATAGTTTCTCCAGTTCATGTTACTTGTAACACCAAGATATTCTGATGTGATGAACGAGAGGAGGATCTGTTTTGCTCAATATTCAGCAAAAGAATCCTCTCTGATATGTCAGCCACAGTTGTTCAGATTTGTTTGCTTATACATACTGCCTAGAGTTAGACGTTCTTGAAATTATAGAGTGTTTTCAGGCTAATTCCTCACTGCATATAAAGGAGGGACACCCATTTGTTTTTAGACCACAAAGGTATAAGGCCCTAGCCTAGCTGAAGTGGTCATGAGGTACTGAAATTTTTCAACACTGGGCTAAGAACAAGACATGAGAAGATGTAGGGGTCTCCATTTTCCCTTTTTGAATGTCTACATCCCATGCCTTGAAGCCATCAGTGTTTGCAGTCTCAACAAACCTTTGATTTTTGATAATGTAAACATAATGAAAACTTGGTTTGATCTGTCATTTGTTTTTCTTTTTTGTTTTGTTTTAATCAGTACCTTCCTGTTGGACATTGCTAATGTAAGCAAATGGATAATCCATAGTGAGTGTAATTTTTTTCTAAAAATGCCTGCAGCCATAGGCAGGTGAGAATTGCTGCTTTCCTTTACGGAGTTGGGGCTGCACTGGTGAGGCCCCAGGAACTAGCCCAGCAAAGCCTCTCCCTGGGCCTCAGGAAGTCAATCTCGAAGCAGTCAGTGCTCGTTAAGGCTCAGAGATGTGGTCAAATAGATGCAACATGAGCTGATGTGTTTAACTGTTCATATAAGCGATCTTGCCTTCAATTTAGTTTTTAGGCCTTACTTTTATTTAGTTTTTCTCTCTGCTCCCTTAATATTTCATTTCCTGCTGAGTTGCTTGAACCGGTCTGTCCATTGCTCACTTCTCTGGAGGGAATATTTTTAGTAATCTCACAGCACCAAATAATGTGATGATGATTCTTGGATGCTTTTTTCCTTCCAACACTGGATAGTGAATATATTCTTTATCAGTTTAGTGGAAGAAAGAGAAGATTATAGAAAACCATGATAAATACGCCTGACTACTTCACTTTCCTGCTTGCATACTGCAGGAGGTCTCATTCCAGAGTCTGTGTGGATAATTGTTTTATTTTGAGAATATGATGCCTTGTCTTATTCAAATTGGAAATGAGAAATTTATTACACAGTAAAAAAGATATCTTCTTTCAGCTAGTAATAATTTCAAGAGCACCTGTATACAGTTAATACAAGCTTACACAGTGGATGTTAACTAGACACCGTACAAGCCAAGGTTTTAAATATGTTTTGGTTTACAAATGGCTGTAGTTAAAAGATAATTTGATTGTTTTGTCTTTTTTCTTCAGTGCACCAATGCCTTATCTAATTGGCGTCCACTTAAGCTTAATAGAGGTAAGTTTACTGTATACTTCTGAGTACGGATATGCATGAGGTGTTTGTGCTCTAATTGATAATTTTAATGGAAATGCTACAGAAAAAAAATCCCTGTTTTTTACAATCAAAATTACAAAAGTTAAGTTTCAGATGCTTTAAAAAATAAAATTGGCTCTCTTTGAAATACTTTTGAAGTGCTTTATTGAGATATACAAGCTCTACCTCATGATTTATTTCTATGTCTATTTAATAGCTCAGTTATAGGATTTTTTTGTAGCTTTCTTAGTGGTACAACAACATATCAGATTTTTCCTATAATAGTAATAAAAACTTCTTCTGGGGCCATCATCATTCTGATTTCCCAGCTAACTTGTATTCCTCTCCTTTGAAAATTTGAGTCTAGCATTAATCCCATAACATTCATAACTATTCATTTAGAAAACAGTAATTTTTATCAAAAAACAAGAGGTAGCCTTTCCAGATCTAAACATACAACAAAATAATAAATCCCATCTGAGTGCTAACTAGTAGTAGGGTCATAAAATAAATAAATAAATAAATAGCTTTGTCTCTCCATAACCGTTGAATGACAGTTAGGCCTGCATGTGTAGTCTGATTATAATGCAGAAGAGATAATTCATTCAGGAGCTGTGTTTCATACTTCTGCTAAAGCAACTTCTGAGGATGAATTCCCATTTGCTAAACCAATGAAGTAGGTTCTCCCCTAGACTGAGCCCCTAGCACTTTTGTGTTTCCAAAAAAGAGCCTTCTATCACGTATACCTCTTAACTAGGCATAACCTTCTGTTCTCTCAAACCTAGTTCTTATGATCTATATACATTGATTGTAATATCTTGACTAGGATCCTTTTCTATATTCTGTCAGGAAATAACAAACCTGAAAAGAATTCAGTGATTTCATTTTCAGATGATTCTTTCTGAAATTATTTTCTGGACCATAATAGTGTGTTTTACTGTAGGACCATATAGAAAAGAGTTTTATCTTTTTTTTTTTTTTCCCCTGAAAGGAAGAAATGGTGTAGTTCTTACCTGCTAGTCCATTGATGATTGTTTCATCCATTCTTCTTTAATACTTGTAGACATCACATACCTGTAACTTGGATAAATATACAAATAATTACTTAGTTTGCTCTGCTTTAAATATGATTATATGATTAATAACTGATTTTCACAAATATGAAAGAATAAAATGTTCATATAACAACATATACACACACACAGTATACTTAACTGTTATATGTAATTCTTGGTTTTCAAGAATTAGTTTCATGAACATGCATGTATTTCAGAGGCTATTAGTATAACCTTATGTTTGATGAAAAGGAAGTGTTTTTAAAATCTATTTTTACTCTTCTGTCTAATTCAGATCCTACAAATAAAGCTCAAAATCTTGCCTGTGCTACTATTATCCTTTGTAAAATCAAGATTTTTAATCTAGCCATTATAATAAAAAGGAGGATGCAGGAGAATGCCATAGTAAAATGCTTTTCCACTATTTTTTCCTTCTACAGAGAGTAAAAAATAGGTCGCTGGAGGATGTGGTTTTGCTAAATGTTGACACAAACACTCTAGAAAATCCTTTTAATGACCTGAACAACCTACCTGCTGTAGTGGTGAGTCTTACAGATATTTCTTTCTTTTTTTTTTTTTCTTTTTTTTTTCCCTTCTTAAATGGATGCTTGGATTACCAGTAGCTATTTTTGCCTGTTTTTGCTAACTGCTGTAAAAAGAATAAGGGGGTAAAAAGCAGCAACTATAGACCCCTATATTTGAGATTTTACATTTCTGACAGTTGAGGAGATGTTGAATGGAACATCATATTCCTTATTGTAGAAGTAGGATCATAATTATAAAGCTAGCTGCATTCATTAGGCATAGCTGCTTTAAACGCAAGAGTCTCTTCATCTCATCTTAATCATTATATTACAAAGTAGGCATTTCTGTCTGCCTAGTGGCATGTCTTGCAAAAGAACGAGAGAGTTTTTGAAGGCAAAAAGAAGAAGGGGGCCAATTATCGGCTTCTGCTTCCCTGCCACCTGCCAGCGCTTTCCTTTTAATTAATGATCTGATGGCACTGGTCAATATAATAAGAAATGCTTGTACAGTTGGGGTCAGAAAATTCAGGCTTTGATCTTCTTCAACTTTCTGAAACATTTATTTGTTTTCTCTAAATTATTTCAGTTTTATTTTAATCTCTTCTATCCTGCTGAGGGCTGCGTGAATGAAAACCTATACTGTTTGTCATTTGCTTTGGCAGAGCAAAGACTGCTTACTTAGAATTCTATTTGTAAATTAAACTGCAAACCCAGTTTGTCATAAAAGACATCTGATCCTTTTGAAATGACGAAAACTGTCTTTTGTCTGTAAAGGATGATAAATTAAGTGCCAGTTCTTTCTGGACTTTGATCTTGCAGAGGGTCCCCCCCTCCTTTTTTTTTTTTTTTTTTTTCCTATTGCCTATAGGGGAACATGTTCTGTATATCATTTTAAATAGTCGTAAAATTCACTTACCTTGGTTTTCCCAATACAGCTCTAAAAGAATATCAGTGTGAAATCACTGTTCTGATTGTTTAGCTATAGATGCTCAAGCTATCAGAAATTGTCAGAACAAATAATTTTATATCAAAATGTGAAATCAGAGCTACATTTTCTGAAATTGTGAATCATTAAAACAATCTGTCTTAATCAAAGTGAGGCATTGGACTGAAATACTATGTCTTGTATTGATAATTTGTATGTATATGGAAAAACAGAAATCAAACTCTTGATGATGATATTAATATCAGTCCTCTTTGATTATAATAGTATTAAAACCTAGATTTTTTTTTTATATATTGTCTGGTCAGTCTTCCTCTCAATTCACTATCAACTGTAGTTCAGAAATGTGAAAGAAATTTACTTTGATCATATAAAAAATATTCTGCTGTTCTGTGATTTTACACTGATCTATGAAAAAGTATATACACATGTACAATAATTCTGAGTGTACTCTGAAGTACACATATACAGCTGAAGTAAATAATAACTGAAGTAAAAAAAATAGGTATTTTCTGGTGTGTTGTTAATTTTAACTGACTTTGCACTAAGTGTAAAAGGTTGAGGTTATAATGTCATGGAGGTACGTACCTCTTGTCAAATAATAGCTAGATGTAGAATTGAGAATTAAGCATCATCTTCACTAGAGTTGTAGCTGGAGGTCCTTTGAACAGTAAAAAAAAAAAAAAAAAAAAAAAAGGATGTTTGTGCAATGAGGGGGACCTCATGTATTTTACAGCTGCATGTCAAAATGATCTCTAAATGAATAGGCTAGCATGAAAAAATAGGGGCGGCAGTTCTTCGTAATTTTAGGAGTATGTTTTTCCCTATGATGTGTAGATGTTACTATTATTAATGTTAATGAAAGTTATCTAAGAGTGAGGATTATGCAGTAGACTTAAAATATTTCATTTGATATCTAATATTGAACAAAACAGAACAACTGTGCTTTATGTAAAATATACTTGCAGAACTTGTTTTTACAGTGAAGCTTTTAATTTAAATAGACCCATTTATTTCTCTACTTCAATCGGTAAATAAAAAAATAACGGAAAACAAATAATCTTGTAGTTGGAAAACCTAGAAACAAAGACAGTGTCTGGGTTTCGGCTCATAAAATGACAGCATGCTTGTCCTTCTGCATTCAGCAGGGACAATGCAACTGCTAACATCTGGGTTAAAATGTATAAGATGTAAGGCTGTAGAATCAAAATGGTAAGTTAAACTTAAAGCATTAGAGCAGATGTCAGATGCTTACATACGTGAAATATTTTAGCTTATATAAATAGGACTTGTAAGCATACGTACAAAGGTGGTAAAACTTCTGATGAAAAATGTAATAAGCAGGAGTACCAATGAAGGGTGTTAAAATAGGATGAAGAACTGAAAATATAAAAGAAGCTCTCATCCCTTTGAAAAATTGATTCCAGATAGATTAACAGCCTAACAAAAGAAATGCAATATTTTTCAAAGACTTCTCTAAAACTGTTTCTTCTGTCTGAAGGAAACTGAGTAAATTCTTTCCTTGATCAGTATGCCTGATGACGTCCTCACTGCATAGGTATTTAATAGTTTACCCATGTATAAGTAATGTGTCTATGAAAATGTTCCCATTGTGAATTTTTTCAAGATAAATTCAAGATTGAAAAACATTACTATATAGCATTATCTAATAAACTGCGTAATAAATTAACTGAGATTTAAAGGCATTTTTAAATCATTCACTTAAGTATTTAAATTATAGTTACAGGCTAGATGACTTTCTATGCATGTGAACTCTATTATTCTGTCAGACTGACCAGTGGTCTTGACTGTGCAAAGGTCAGTGGTCACAGTTGTCCTGAATTACCAGTCCTTTTTTCATGTGGACCCTCTGCTGCGTTGCATGCTGTAATCTTCTTAATGGCTTCATTCCAATATTCACACATAATATTTTAGATTTATTGACTGTTAGAAATACTACCATGCCAGTAGCAGTTCCGCTACTCCTAAGGTATTTAAAATTGGAAAAATAAATCAGTGCAAGACTTTCAGGAATCCTTTGTTTTCTCAGAGGGGGGAAAACCCTCTTTTCCCCTCTCTTCTGACAAGAACACTTGTTTTTAAATTTAATCATTTCACTGTGAATTTGTCTATTATTTTTTAATTAAAAAAATGAAAATAAGTAGCTGCTTCTGTGGGAATAATTTTCCTAATGCAATAATACACAGATCACCACTTTAATAGAGTAAGACAGTAGAAAAAGAACATTTGTGATGTATATAAATTAGGGAAGACTATAGACGCTTACACAACTATAAACCTTGGGCCTGATTCTGCAATACCTGCTTGCAATTAGCTCTGACAAAAAGATCAGTCCTTTCCACAATTTGAACCCTTTCAGAAAAATCTCGGAGAACTGAGGTTATCACAGTTATCACATTTAGCAACCAAATCTTACTCAATTCACAGTACACTTTAAGCAGAACTTTTATAAATATGATCTTCGGAAAACAGTGGGCTTTATAGCATGTTAGCATCTTCTGTGTTTGTTAAATGTTAACTGTGAAATCTACAGAGCTGTTGAAAGATGCATTGCCTTTATAGCATGTTGCACATATACACTGATACAGGACAAAATTCAAAGATTTTTTTGAGTTTTTCTTCTGAGATTCCAAAAGTCAAAGTATTTTAACAACATAAATTGGGTGATGGAACGTCACTGTTTTAATGGTAATACTGCGAAATAGGCTGTAATTCATGTTGAAAATTAACCAGCTACTTTACAAAATAATTATTGGGATTTTTTTTGTAATTTTTTTTACAATACCATTAATCATTGTATTTTCAGAAATAACTAGCAGCATGTAACATTGCAACTAATTATTTTTTTGCAAAATTTAAATACCATAATTTAGTTAGTTTTTCCATTAGAAGATACCCAAAATATTACTTATATATATTAGAAGCTCAAAGCAGGCAGAAATGTTTGCAATGTTATGAAACAGCTATTTATGCTGAATCTCAGACAAGTTGTTTGAGATTCTGTTGAACCTCGATATAATTTTAGAAACTAGACCATCAGATTGAAAAATGCAACTAGTTTTGAAAACATTTGCATTTAGGTAGATAATGAGTATTTTTGATTAGATGCTGGAGGGCTAGCTGAGATGCCTAAATCCTGTGTGTATAGATAATATCAAGTATGTAGAAGCTCTTTCATTAACAACATCGATTTAAATCAACTCAGATTCCATTTTATTGTACGGTCTTGTTTTGTTTCTCTTCTCTGCCACTTACTACTTTTTGCTATTGAGAGTGTGCTTTTACTTTTACAGTGACCTGATCTGATGGGGAACACTGGAAAATAATGTAAAACATAATAACTGCCACTGATATGAGAGAAATACCTGGGTATATTTTTTTTCAGAGATGCGATAGTTGTTGGGAATCACAGAGCATGGTTCTGCATTCCTTAGGGCACAAATCTTTTGAATGTTTCTGTACAGGCTTAAATTTATACCTGTGCTTAAGCTTTTGCAGGAAGAAAGGCTTTGATTAATAGTTACATCATTTTATGAATTGTTTTTTTTAACTTTTGTGGGTCCTTCTATTATTCTACTCACATGAATATTGAAGAGGTATTAGTCATGTCTTGTTTCCGATCGGGTAATTGTATTTTGGAAACTTGAAAAGGATATAGGGTGACTATTTTAAAAAATTATGCTTCTTTTTTCAATGCCCGATACAATATGTTTTGACATTTTTCATATACTTTGTATGTATGAAAGCAAAGCCACATGCAAACCACATGACTTCCTAAATCTCCGAAAGACTATTCTATTGATTTAATCCTTCCCAAAGCTCTGATTGCTCTTCATTGGTAGTGTTTAACAGTCCAATGAAGTCACCTTCCTATGACAAGCAGTTGCTAGGAGAAGACAAAAACACTTTGCTCCTAGTGTAAATTAATAATACCATTTCTGAAACAGATCATTAGTGCCTCACAGGAAAAGAAATAAAAGAGTTCTAACCCCTGTTGTTTGTTTGTTTCTAGTTCTGTATTTTTAAACTTTTCAGAAGGCTATTTCTGCTTAAGTCACAGAAAGGGAGAAAAAGAGTCAGGCGTTCCTAATCATAAATAGGTAGATGGATTAAAACATATATAAGGAAAATACTGCAGTAAGGATGCCTCTTGGGTGTTTTTTGGCTTCATGTCAGTACTGTGTATTTTCTTTGAAATTTTAAGAACGATTTATTCTGCCACCATGGCATCACCTAAAGGGGGCTTACACTCCCTTGGCTTTAGGTTCAAGTGATCATACTCCTGCTGTGCACCAGGTCCTCATAAGTAGTTCAAAGCACCCATTCTTATCTGTCCCTACTGTGTTGGCTGCAGTAACTGCTTATCACTCTGGTTAAAGTGTGGAGGCTTTGCAGGCAGCCTACCCAGCCAGGCAGCTTGGCTTTGCTGTCCCTCGGTGGTTTGCTAAGCACGTCCGCGTTTGCTGACTTCAGGTTGAAGGAACCCGGGCAGGCAGGCTGGCAGCAAGGGTGTGCTTCAAGGGTCCTTCAGCAGGGGCTCCAGCTCTGGTGACTGGGAAATCAAGGCTGGAGAAACTTTTTGAACTCCGGCACAATCTTTCTGAGGCTAGAATTTGCTCCAGGATAGCAGCCTGGTATTGCAGCTCCTGACCGGGTAGCGTTCCTGCAAGTTTGTGCTGGAACCTCCTGCCTTCAAGCTGACAGTCCATTGGGATTTTCTTAATGTTGTTGAAATAATAATGTACCAGTACTGCAGTAAACTGGGAGATTTTTTTCGTTTCTGTTGTTGTTTTTAATATATATTTGTCTAAAGCATCCTGATACTGATTTATGGTAGGGTGTATAGGGCCCAAGAGAACTGAAAAAAATCAGAAAATCCTTTTCCCTTGCTTTGTCCTGTAATTCTGCTGCTCTACACCTTCTTTTTCACTGTTCTCTCTTACCTTCTTTTATCATCTGCCATAATTTCCCCAAACTTTCAGTGCCCAGCGTAACATCTTTTTTCTTTCAGTTAAAATACATCCACTTCTGCTCTTTGGTTTTACTAGTTACGTGCATTGTCCCCCTACCTCCAAGAATGACACAGGGAGGAGTATTCAATCAACTCTTTATCCATCCGTAAGGAAAGACAGTAAATATTGATTATCCTAGAAACAAGCGATTGCAGCCAAGTTGTGATCCTCCTTTCTCTCTGTTTTATTTTTGCTATTTCCATTAATACCGATCCACCAGAAGCTTCTTTACCGACACTGTATCACCAACCAGCAGTATGAAGCCTACTCCCTCTTTACATTTGTATATATAAGTAGAGCCTGTGCTGGGGTTAGAAGAATCGTCTAAATGTCGATTTACAGGGAGATCTGATTTTATCACTGTTGAAACTGAGAAACTGAAACTCAATTGCAATGTGTTGCTGTAAAATGATTTCAGGTGAAGAGGACATTTGTTCCTCTTTTGTTTGAGTGTCCCTGTAGCTGAATGATAAGAAAGGTCATGTGTTTCCAATTCATTGTGGGTCTGTATGAGGAAGCAATTACTTTTCACTTAATTTGAAAACAGTCCTAAAAAATACTGATAGTCAGCCTCTGACCAACACAACATATAAGCCCATGATTACCTTAGATCTAGAACATTACCATTACTAATATGAAGTAGCTTAAATTCAAGATAAGTATCCACATTCTTTTAGAAGTATTTTTCAAAATTTTCAAATCTCATTTGATCATGTCACACCATTTGACACATGTCTTCAGGAAATACATGACCTGTTAGCTTAAAGGATTTTCAAATACATTTTGCAAGTTAAATTTCAGAGTTCTAGTTGTTATTACAGTTTTGAACAGATAGCATTGAACAATTTTTCTGCTTTAAAGAAAAAACAATGAACCCTTTTTTAAAAAAAAGCTACTGAATTCTAAAAATCACTTTACAAAAATGATTTAATGTAAATATACCAGTTATATTTTCAAATAGAATATGCACGAGATTTTTTGTTTGTTTTTTTTATGAAACAAACTCCTAGTGTAAGATTATGAGTATAAAAATTGTCTTTTTTTCACATCATTAAATATAACGTAGAAGAGTGTAGATTTGCAAGAAAGTAGAGGGAAAAGGAAATTCTTTCATGTTTAAGCTGCTTTGTTCATCATGACAGAGACTACTTTCTAAGGTTGAGAATTCATTTTTTGACCTCATGTTTCTGTTTTTCTTGTAGTGAAACTGAGCTAATACTGATGGGCAGATTTCCCTTATACAAAGTGTATTCCCCCATTTATTGCCCTCAAAATTAAATAAACCTAATTTTTAAGAACCTTAAAATAATCATACCATACAGAACAAAGAAAATAAAATAACATGCATTTGTTTTTTCAACCTTGAACTCCTTAACTGCTTTTTGTACTCAGAGTTGTACTTTTTTTTTTCTTCTTTTTTCTTCTGAGGTATAAGGGAAAAACGTAAATGAGCCTTGGTGTATGCTATCCATGGGCTAAACGAATCAGGCTCTAAACTTTTATCTAGATCTATGGAGCTTGGATATAAATTGAAAAGATCACAGCTATGGGGAAAAGACCTATACTGTAAAGGCCTTTCTGCATAGATTATGAACATCATAACTCAATAATTTTTTTTTCAAAACTATAGTTATAATTGGACCCAATGGGGGTCTCTCTCTTTGATCAGATCACAGTAACTGTGACTTTACACTGGAAAATGTCACTACTGTGAAGGTTTATCACCTGTAGAGCTGGTCTTTTCTCTGATGCCATGTTCAGTTCTCATTAGCATTATTCAAAGTTTAGTTGTTAATTAGGTTGACACTTCAATTACAATCATCATCTACAAGAACAGTCATGACTGCTTGCATAAAGAAATAAAAAGATATTCATTCTTGCATACATTTCTAAAAGAGTGAAAGCTGTTTTGCTGATAGTTTGTGCGTATAATGTTCTGTTTAAAGAGTAACTCTAAATGGTACTTTGTATAGAATTTAATGACAAAAATATTGCTTTCATGGTTATATTGCAATACAAAGGGAGGTAGAAACTTGTATTCAACATAATTGGAGCTGGCTTATTTCTCCAGATATCCCTCATGATGGTAATTAGTTGAATGAAACTATATCTGGGTGTAATTCCACATATCTTCAAATCAAATACTCTAATAATTCCAGAATTATAAGATCTTTCTCCAAAATCTCCAAGTAATAGCCATCTATGCCAAGAAAAAGGAAAACAGAAGAGACCTCCTTCCAAAGAAATGTCAAGCACTAAAATAAGAATAGCTTTTTTTTGGTTTTGTTTGTTTTAACTACAGGTGCCTAATCAGAACATTATTCTCCTTTTTTTTTTTTTTTTTTTTTCCCTTTCATGTGTTTTATCTTCAAGGACAATTCTAACAGTAATGTACTACTGAGTTTACACAAACTTTTCTCAACTGTTTGACAGCAGTAGCAGCTACACCCATGATGCATGAGAAATGATGTAAGATAGTAATTTGATATTAAAAAAACAAACAAAAAAAATCCCTAAAACTGAATCATAAGTTAGCATTAGAAATCCTTAAAAATAAGCGGCCTTAATATCAATAGAAAATATCCAACTGTCTTCATTCAAAATGAAAAGGTAAATTTTATGATCAGAAAAAGATATGCAGAAAAGTGGCTCACATGCAGTTTACTGTAAAATAATTAAGCTTATTTATGTCAAGAGGCCTTGGGAAAAAAAGAGAGCATAAACCAATTTGCATTAGCACTCTACCATCATCCCCTGCCTTCATTTCAATTAACAGACCAGCAGGTGCTCTTTGCAGTTAAAAAGATAAGCTATCAAGGAGGAGGATGAATTTTTGGCTGACCTGTAGACACCATGGTTTGCCTGCTGATTGGGTTCATACCTCGCTGTACCAATTTCTGAGGTGTTAATTTAACTGTTCCACTCTGTCATGCAGGTCTCGGCCTTGAAAAATAAACTGAAAAAGCAGTCTACAGCTACGGGTGACGGAGTAGCCAAGGCCTTTCTTCGGGCACAGGCAGCACTGTTTGGATCCTACAGAGATGCACTAAGATACAAACCAGTAAGACAACTGTTTTCCTTAATTTACAAGAGCACAGGCTCATTCTTTTGCAGGAAAAATATGATGTATTATCCCAATCTGAAAATGTTTTAAATCTTACTCTGAGTAAAAGATATGCTGGCAATTTAGAAGACACTAATACCTCCTGATGGTGAGTTGTACTGAAAAATGAATAGTTGTCCAAAGTCAGCCATTTTTTTTATTTGTATCACTTCTAGAATTTATTTAGTATAAAATTGGATTGCATTCATGAAAATACGTACAGTTTACCTTGTCCAATGTGCTGAAGAACTGAAGAGGTTGTGCCTTACAGAGACTCAGTTTCCTCTGCACTTCATACAGAGGCTTTGCTGTGTTTGAGGCCAGAAGTTTTTTTATTATTATTATTTCCTAGCAGAAGCCAGATATGATGAGTCAAACGCACATCTCTACTTTTATACACTTACCTTGATTCTACTGAGAAGATAGGAGAAATGAAAACCCAATCCATCCCATCAGAACTTGTATGCCTGAGGTTTTGCTGGTGCTCAGTAGGTTAATGTGTTAGGTTAATGTGTCATCCTTTCTGGTTTTTGAGGGTGGCACATACTGAGCCTACTAGATGACAAAAAAAATTCATCAGAAACAACACGGAGGTTAATTTCAAATTACTTTTGTATGATATTTGCAAACTACTGATAGCAGTTTCATTTGATAAAAATGCATTGAGATGCTGTTGGCTGAATCCCTTGGGCAGGGAACTGTGCAGTGTTCCTTGATGGAAATGGATAGAATGGTCATTAATTCCAGATGAGATAAGTTTCTGGAGGAAACATACTGAAATAACAGCATGGCAGGGTCTTCTTTCTATGCAAGTGGTTCTCTTAGAGGTGTTTTGTTCTTTTTTTTTTGACACAAGCATTTTACACCCTAGCTGTCTATGTATCTATGCCACTAACAAGCATTAGAAAACTATTGAGATAAAAAGGTAACCTGTGTAGAAATGAAGTAATGTTTAAGGGTTTAGTCCAAGTATATATGTTTGACATTTGTTACAGTTTTCTTTTGATACGGAAAATCAGTTTGCATAGTATATTGAAACAACTGTACCTGTTTTCAAAGTCATGAGTTCAACACAGTATGAGTTTCATTAAAATCGTTCATTTCAACAAAACAGTTGTAGTTTATTCTATACTGGCATTACCTGACACTGCTTTGGAAGGGCTTGTATAATTGTTCCCTTAGTCTAAAGATGAAGACGCTGGTCAGTGTCAACTCATGGCAGTTCGCATTACAAGCAGTTACATCAAAAGGTACCTTAGTCTACGTTCAGTGTACGCAAACAGAATGATGTCAGTCTGTCTGATGGCCTTAACCTCTGTTCTGATCAGAAATAGGCTGGAGACAGTGCTTTATGTGATGGTAAGTTTGTTGAACTGAATGCAAATTCTTTAGTTTTCTGGTTAGCATCTCTTGAATTCAGCTCTGCTTTCCATTTTATTTTAGTTTCTGCTGCCATATTTGAAAGATGTACATTTGCATTGTGTTGGAAGTAGTGCACCATGTATCATTTCAGCTGGCAAATATTTGTCAAAGTGAACTCTACAGCCTTTCTTTCTATGTTATTCTCTTTTGCTTTTTTTTTTCTTTTTTTTGGCTCCACTTATTACATATAAGAGAAGGTATTTATGAAACTGTTGTGGCCTTTGGTGGTGGTGTTTTGTTTTGTTTTGTTTTTCATGTGTTATTTCAGAATACTGTCTGCTGGCAAATACCAGTATATCTTGGATTGGCATCAACTTGTCCAAAGACAAAGAGTGTGTATATTTATTAAAAAAAAAAAAAAAGTCTAAGTTTTTTTGAGCTGTGTTCATATTGTGTTAACTAATAGTATTTTACGGAATTTTTGTTGTGATAGAAAAAAATCCAGATTAATAGACACTAAGAGGAATTGTCTCTTGGTTGTTTGACTCATTTTCCATGATCCTTTTGAACTAAGTTCAATGCCTTGTGAAGAATGGGGAGGTTCAAAAAATCCAATCATGTTTGCCTGTATTGGGACTTTGTCAGGAATCTTAGGACATGTGAATTGGTATTGCAAGGAAAATACAATCTTTTTCTTGGAGTCCATGATGCTAGATCTAATAGTGAAAATCTAAACCAAAGTTTCCAAAGACTTCATTTACATTCTTTCTGGAGCTCAAGCATTCACGCGGAAACTATGTAAGAGGTATACCTGAATGAGAATATTTTCTATAGAGTTTTGAAATACTTTTGCTATAAATAAACTTGTCATATTTTCAAAATCAAGACCTGAGAGGTTTTGGTCTACCATTTTTAGGGTCACAAACATCCTAATGAAAAATAAAATTATGTTTGGATAGTTATTGCTTGCTTGTAAGTTGAAAAATATGTTTATGTGAACTATTTTCCTTGCAACAGAGTGTTCTGTATGATTTTAACTTGAAACATGAAACAACTGTCATTAATATTCACTTTGAGTAAAGAACAGCTTTGATAGTGTCTGTACTCATCCAACACTTCTCTTCCCTCCAAACGCTGTTCATCACACTGAACACTCATTCTGTGCAACTGTTTGTTTTCAGCATAGGACAGATTCTCCCTGGTATAGCAATATGTCTTGAACAAACGTCTAGCAATTATTGAAAATAATGTGATTGGTGAAAGAGAAAATGGGAAGCTTCGGGGGTCTTGAAAGGAGTTCATGGGACTCCAAAAGACCATATGGAAAATTTGACTAATTCAGGCAGGAATTGTGACACACGATACATATAGGTGATAATATTTTTTTGTGTAATAAATGGTAATAAAAATCCTAATGCAGTAAAAGTTTCCAAGAAAAGCAGAAACAGTTGTTTTGTACAATTTAATCACAATACTGAATTAAAAAAGAGAAATCAAATTTGATATAACTGCCAAAAATATTTTTATAAGAAGTTGCATTTTACATTAGAAACTATTGCATAATAATAGTGGATCTGTAGAGTAAATCAGTACAGTTGGTGCTAAGGATCTGACATCCACACAGTGTGCATTCCTAGCTTTATTGTGGTTCTTATTTTAGTGTTGACTGCTGAATCCCCACACTAGCTGAAGCTCATTTTCTGGTTTACTTTAATACAGAAGGAATCTAGTTCATGCATGATAGATCAGGATGACTGGTAAAATTATTTTCATAGCCTGTTTTACTATCTGATCACCATTACAAGATTTTGATAGGGAAAAGAAAAAGAAAATTAAACAGATTTTCATCTTTGTTGACGTCACTTACATGTGATGAATGGACAAAAAATAATCCGTGTATTCAGAAGGAAATTTTCTCAGTGGAATATCAGTATGTTGTTGTATTAGCCTAGCTAGCAGCTGCAGTAGGAGCCATTGTGTGATTTGCAATGTCAGTGATCATGAAGAGTTCTGATCTCGAGTCTGTCCCTGCTGAGACAGTGCAATGATCAGAGTATTGTGACATAAGTGCTCCTTATACTGTAGAGATGCGTATACAAATCATAATTATATTTAGCTTGAGTAGTCACAGCTTAGCCTTGAACTTTTTGTTGCTCCTGTTTTTAAGTAGTCCAGCATTTGGGAATTTATCATTATGATTTATTATTATCATATTGCATGTTTCATAAATGCAGGCAGAGGTGGGAGTTAAATACAAAGTTCATAATTGCGCAGCTTGTGTCATTTTGGCAATCCAATGTATGGGCAATATTGTGTTTGTTTTTTTTTTTTCTAGCTTTTTTTTACTTTGCACATTCTTTGTAGGTGGTTTTCAGGCACCTTTGTATCACATGCCATGACAGTCAAACATTTTAGCAACGCTATGATGGCTAATGAAAGTTGGTCTTATAAATGAACTCGTGGAAACCTTGCAGGTGACAGAGAAGACTAGATTTTTTTTTTCTATTAAATATGTACCGTATGGTCAAATAATTAAGCACAGTGTGGTATAGAAATTCTTAAACAGACAATATTCCACTGACAATCTATGTCTAGAGATGGAAGGGTAGGTGAGAGATTGGGGAAGGAGAAAAAAATAATTATGAGTGTAGAAGTATTCACCATAATAGAGATTAGTTTTAACAACACTGGGAAAATGAACAAAGCAGGAAAGGTGGTAGCAGACACCAGGAGGAAATGTAGGTCTGATTAAAAATTAAAATAAAATCCATCATGACAAGACAAATACGTTTCGAATGTATTTCAAATAAACAAATCTTATTTTTTTAAGACATATCTATTGAAAGACTGTAGAATATCAGAAACAGTAAGTTATTTTCTACTTTTGAGGAACTGTCTTTAAGAATTTGCTAGCAAAAAAATAGTCATTGGAAAAAAAAATCACCTCCTCTTCTGGGGAAAAAATCATGAAAGCTCTTGATGTTACTGATGTTGAACCAAAAGAAATAAACCAGGATAACTTTGGTTTAAGTTATGATAATTGTAACATCAATCATCAGAAATTAAGAAATGAAGAGCAAAGGCTAATGGCATGGTTTGGAATTCTCGGCAGCAGGAGTTCATAGGCTGATCAGCACACCAGGGGGATGGGTAAGCTTCCACCTTGGAGATAGCACAACCTGTCAGACCTCACTTTAATTGAATGCTAACTGGAGTGCTTTGGGCCAATACGGACACTTTTTAAACTAATGACATCAGTGCTCCAACAGATCCAGGTATTGTATTCGAAATTCAAGAAAGCAAAATAATGCAATTAAATGTTATATTATAGGGGGGAAAAAAAAAAAAAGATATTTTAAGGTTCAGAATGTACCTGAATGCCTGGAAATGTGTAAGCAATGATTGCTTGTAACTTTCAGAACAAAACCTTTTGAGGACAAGTGTCTTGAAATGGATGAGATTTGTTTGTCTATTCTGCAAGAGTTAGGCATAAAAAGTGCAGTAGGGTGCAGAAACAGAAGAAAGAGTATTAAAATGCCAGAACCCAGTTTGAGTTTAAATACATAGCCCTCCTTTGTAATATCTACATGTATTATGCCTCTTTATTGTTATTTCCATAAGAACTTTATTTTACGTGTTAAAAGCCAAATTTGCATTAAGGACTGTATTGGTCTGTTATTGAATATAGAAGTTAATAGCAGTGTTAGTAGGGTTTAATTGTGACTGCAAAAAGTATCAGCTCGTCTGAATTGTTGATTAGGTAGATAGCAAGAAATGTGCAAATTTTGGAGTAATTTGTTTGCAATTGTAAATGGGACCTTTCTAAGTAGAAGTAGTATTGAAGTCATACTCTGTTATTCCCTGGACGTTTATCTTTGTATTTCAGGCCAACAGCTGAAATTTCATCTTTTTACTTTCTTGCTTTTAAACAGAGGAATTTCCATGTAAAAATAAGAATATTAATATAAATCAGTCATGGAGATTAAAGCTTTTTTGATAAATGATGCAATACAAAGGAAGTTATACCTACCTTATGCTCTTTTTTTGTAATAAGCAAGAACTACCATATGAAACTGTACTAATTATAGCAATAATACAAATAGTTAATGCCAGTCATTTCATGCTGGAAAGATATGTTTTCTGAAATAATTAAAATATTCACTCTCCTTTTTAAAGTTAAGCATACCTTCTAATCAAGATTACTTTTTCTTTTAAAAATACAGCACAGTTTTAGCTCTCTGTTTTCCTGTTCCATTGAGGTCCGCATAAATAGCTTGCTTAAACTGTGAATGTAGCTTAGAGTGAAAAATGCCTGCTGCGTGTGGCAAGCTATGAAAGGGGAGGAAAATTCTATAGCAACTGTTGTTAAAAGGACAGATATCTTGTTTGGGCATGGATTGTTTGGTCTGAGTATTAGCTGTCTACTTTTCAGTATAGAGTCCCTACTGGGTTTTGATCGAACTTGTTTTGAAAGTACATTGTAGATCAATACGGAAAGGGCCATTTGATGGTGTAGTAGTTAAATATCAGTGGAGGATTCCTCCAAAACTCAGCGTTTCTAAAGGTACCCAGCTGTATTTGCAGAAACAAGAATGTTACAAGCTTTATGTCCAAAACTTATTTTTGTTTATTTGAATAAATATTTTCATTTTAAAATAACACTCCAAAATGCCTAATGTTTGCAGTAATCATCTTGAAGATTTGTTAACGTTTTATTTGGAAAGCAATTTCATTGAGTATGGAGCAAATTAAAGAGAGAGAAGTTAACTGTGTTATTTAATGGAATTTCAGTAGTTACAGCAGATACTCAGAAAACAGTCTGGAATTTCTACAAGTTTTGATGTTTTTTCTAACTTTCATATGCTGAATAGGTAGAAGCTTTAGGCTCACTCAATTTTTTTTTAAGGAAACTAAAATAACATGGATGGCTTTGGGATGTGAACCCTTTATAGATTAAAATACATTTTCAATTGCAGAATAGCTTTGGTTATTCTGTTTCTGAACTTTGCTGATAAGGCAACAGATGCACCAATGTATGTGTACTTATTAAATATCTGAAGCACCCAGTAATAAAGAAAAGTATTTGGGAAAATAATACAGCCATGAACTAAAAATGTGTGGTGAACTACCATTTCCTGGCATTCTGCTCCATGGCTCAGGCAGGAGCGGTGCCATCAAGACGAGCTGGCCGATTGTGCTCTCTTCCTAGGCTGTTGTGAAAGGGAGAGCAAGAGTCGCTGTTTGCTCTTTTACTGGGAGATAACCTCTCCTTTCTGTCTTTCATCTTTCCCAAGACATTTTGGAAAGTGACAGTGGAGGCTTTGCTTAGTTTTTATTATTCTATGGAGTGTATCTTGATAATGATATTATTTTCAATCTTTGGCCCTAAATTTAAGG
This sequence comes from Aythya ferina, assembly GCF_964211825.1. NCBI lineage: Eukaryota > Metazoa > Chordata > Aves > Anseriformes > Anatidae > Aythya > Aythya ferina. The sequence continues at coordinate 8,400,080 of NC_140304.1, forward strand.
TTTCATAGTGTGTTGTGAGCCATCATCTAGTCAGTTTTGTACTCCCACATAGCCTCTGTATTTTCAGAAATCGTTTGTTGTGGTAAATAAATATATAAATATGGATTTTTTTTCTCATTTGTTGTCTTGAAATTTTTTTGGAAGAACGACTGAACTGAGAAGAGAGTCTGCCCTCAGGAACACCATGTCTCGTACCACCATATTTCACTGGAGACTATTTCATTTGTTTTGATGCACTTTGAATTTGCTAAGTAGCTTGAGGTCATCTTCTTAAGACAAGAGTCTTTAGGAGCTCAAGATCAGCTAATGCAAAGTGGGTCAGGAAGGCAGTGCTATTTAAAGTACCACAAACATTTCAAGCTCTTTGGCAGATGCAGCATGTCCTGCATGTGTACAGTGTTCACCAGTTATCTCTGGATAAGCAGTAAGTGGAAAAACTTGTATGCTTGTCCTGGAGACTTGATCCATATACTGTATTGAGATGGTTTTGCATATCACAGCATTCCAGCAACCCTGCGAAAGGGGAAGGGTTGTGTTACGTAAATGTAAAGCTTTTAACTCTTTTCTAAAACCAGGGGAATTCTTTTCTAAAACCAGGGATTCCATAAAAAAAAAGTCAGACCATAAAACTTAAAAACAAGTTAAGCAGGAGCTTAAGTGCTTTGTTGAGTAGGATTAGACTTCTATTTTCATTTTAGGTACTTTGAATTTAGTATTGTGGTAAGATAGCTGAAATCAAATTTTTGATACGTGGAGATGCCTATGAAAAATTAGAGTGAAGCTTTTGATAATATCAGAATAGGATTTTAAAATGGCATGACAGTGGTTTTGCCTTGACATTTCATTGGATCTTACTTGAACCAATTAAAAACACAATGCAAAGTGTAAAAAGCAGTAGAAAGTGATTTAGAGCTATCCCACCAAACTCACATAGGTCACATGCAGAAAATACTTAGTGATATACTAGAAGCATATTCTAGAAGGGCACAGTATGCCAGAAAGACGGGAAAATGCATGTGCGGTTAAAGTTAACCAGGGTATAGAGTGGAAAGCAATGGTGGTCAATGGGCACGAATAAATTTGTCTTCAAAGTGGCTAACAGTTGGAGTCTGACAAGACTCCTGTTTCATTATCATGAAGATCAATATAGGAGGTGTCTTTGATCTTTCTTTTGAGTGGCTGAGGTGTCTTACTCTGTTGTGGGTGTTTAGCTTTTGGGCAGTAAAATATCCTAGAGGTAGATTTAGATGTGGAATTCAGCTGGATTCCAGTTTTTCTGTCTTAAAGACATTTGGTAATTGTTTCTAACCTGATAACTCTGTTTTGTATACTTGGATGGGAGGCCTTTTGGCTTTATAATGGAATCAGTTCATGTCTGTCAGGAACTACACAAACATTTTAATGTACGTATTACTTATTCAGTTAAATCTAACAGCTTCAAATATTTATCACAAAGTAATGATAAGAATAACAATTTGAGAGAATGCCCATCAGTAATTTCCAGTGGTATGTGCACACTGAATACAGCAAATTATAAAAGAAACCAATGGATAACATAGAATCTGATTTGATGGTTTATAAATCTTTATGTTTTTAAATGAGTGTTGTTTTCAGTAGTAAGATTTTCAACAGATTTAATTTTCCGTTGTTTCATCTTCTTCCTTTTTTTGTTCATTTCATTTTGTTCATCTTGTTTCATTTTTTCATCACCCAAATGTTTTGATGTGGGTTTTTGATAAACTATAAGCTGTGTGCTTTTGCCGTATTGGGCAAATATATTATTGCAATAAATGCTAATCTGATCTGTTCAGACTTTCTCCATAACATTTGTAGTTTTTGGTGTTGTGGAAAAAAATGTCAAAATATACGTTTATTTCAATAATTTATTGTTAAATCAGTAGCATATTTGTCAATCTTCTCAGGTTGTGGTAGAATTTAAAAATTATTTGACAGATTCCTATTTTTGATTGAATTAGATTTTTTGGTTAGTGTTGATTATTTTGTGTGCCACTGAATCAAAGTAATGCATGTTGAATTATTTGAAGTAGAGGACCTGCTATCCCTTAAACTTTGAACCACTTCCTCCAAATGTTTAATGAAGAGTGCTATAAAGGTAACATGAACCATCTGTAAACTACTTACTTTTTCCTTGCAACGTGTTTTTTGTAGACTGATGTTAAAGCTTCATAAACCAGAGGTTCAACTGCAACATGTATTTTGAGAACTATTTAAAATGTATGATTTTTTTGTTGTTGATACTGTCTGTGTTTATATTATCAAGATTGCTCAAAAGGGAATTTTTGTATGTATTGGCTATTTAGAAATTTATAATGGGGAAGGTTAAATAAATTAACACTTTTTTATCCTGTAGTTACTAACTAACTTTTTTCCATTCAAATTGTTTTAGGGAGAGCCTATAACTTTCTGTGAGAAGAGTTTTGTGAAGCATCGTTCCAGTAATACTAAAAAGTTCCTGGAAACTGCTGTTAATCTTCAACTGTTTAAACAGGTATGAAAGGGTGAATGACCTATATTTAATTAGTTTCTTTTGAAACCTAACTATATTTAAATACATTTTCCTTTCTGTCAGCTTATGAAACTCTGAGGTAAAATACAAGTATTTGTATACAGCCAGTCATCTGTCTGTTATTCTATTTTTAAAAATTCAGTTATAATGAAAAAGAGTTGGGGGGAAAAAAAGAAAAAAAAAATAACTCCAGGGTGCACAGTCAGTGCAACATCTCTGCAGTGCCAGTCAGCAATTCATCTAAACAAGAAAAATCATGGATCTTCCAGCTTGATGGGGGAACTTCATTTTCATCTCTCTTGGATCATGACCAAAAAACCTAAACAACACAGTGCTTGCTTAAATTGGACTTCAGTGGCATTTTATTTAAAAACTGGATTCATACTGTAATAGTAGTTTTCATTGCTAGGACTTCTTAAGTATGCACACAGAGAATGTTACAAACCTGAGCCACAGGGGCAGCCTGAAGAATATTCTAGCTAATCTGTTAATACAGATTTTGAACTAACAGAGAACAAGTTGTTGAATGCCTTGCACAGCTCAGTAACAGTTTGATCACAGTCTTTGAAATAATTTTCATTTCATTTTATTTTGTAAATCTTTTTCTTCCTTTTCATTACATGACCTCATTGCATCAAAAAGCTATCAAGAAACCTATTATTAGGTTTATGAAAAATCGAGGGAAATCTGAAAGCCTCAGAGTAGTTATTTATTTGCAAGTATCTGGAATGATTGAGGCATGGGAGTTTGTGTTTAAGTAATCTGGTGGACTTCTTTGAAGAAGATATACTGCCATAATAGATAAGGGAAATTCATAGTATAAAGAATCTTCTAATTTTCAAAAAACATTTGGTGTTAATCAGAGACTAATGTCTAAAGAAAAGATTTATGTAAGGATGATAATTTGTAGAAGTCCTGTGAAAATGCTTTTTCTACTTGTATAAAAGTTAAGGAAATACAGATCATAGAAGTGGGCTCCTTTACCGTGAAAAATCTGAAACCTTTTCTAATATCTAGTACATATGACTGAAATGGGAAGAAGTAGTAAAGTGTGTTTACACTTTGCATATTTTAGGACTGTAAGCTAGCATGAAACTTTCTTAACAGAAAGCTGCTTACAAGGGAAGTTTGCAAATCATTGTCAAACTACTGTAGCGCTATCTTAAACTGTAACAAAAAGGTTTAACTCCACTGAAATAAATGGGCTTGTCAGTATGGCTCTGAACTTACCCATTACATTTTAGTGTGTTCAATTAAAAAGAATCAGTTTATAGATTGTTTATAGCTTGTTTTTAATTTTATTCCCACTAAAGGAAATAATATATTACAGAGGATTAGGAAATACTAACAATTTTGATGATGTGGTGGTTTGGTAATAAACATTTTTTCATTTCTCTAGTTTGTTGTGAAATGTTACTCCTACTTCAGCTAATGCTCAGCCCAGCTGCATCTTTTCCAGCTCTTCCCAGTGACAAATGAGCTGTTTTCAAGGTTTTGTTCAACAGAATAAACTGTATTTTATTCTGTTCTTGAAAATGAGTAGTTGTTTAAGTAAAAAATAGTTCATAGAAGCAGAAAATTGGTATTTTAAATACACTTTTATGCCATTTTATAAAATTTTTTGCTCTGTCCTCTTTTTTACTTTGTAGGTTTTTCATCTCCCCTCCCCAATTCCCCTCCCTCCCCCCCCCCCCTTAAAACTTGTTGGTTCCTCTTATTTAACCACTCTTTTTCATTTTGGATGTTGGCAGTATCTCTTCACCAAAATACTAGGAAATCACTGTGGGAATAAAATGTGTAATTATTTGTATGTTCTTCCCATTCAGGCTAATTTCACTTTCAACATCATCCATTTTTACCTTCTATTATTATTTTGATGTGCTTTCTGTCAAGGATGTCCATGCATTAGCACATACCAGTCTTTTGTATGAAAATCATTAATTACCCTGTAAATAGGATCAGTCCAACACTTGTCCTTAAATACCATTACTGGTGATGCTTCCAGTCTGATGCTTTCCCTTTTATTATAAGCTGTTATCTTCTTTTTGAGAAAGTCTTCACCTGACTTAAAGTTCAGGTACTGTTCAAGTATTTAGCTTTTAATTGATCTTAACTAATATTTTAAGGTAGAGGCACAAAGCTTTTCTTTCATACAGATAACATGCATTTCCTTTATCTAGAAAATTAATTGTCAAAGAATCTGTGAGAACCTGTGTTTTGATAACCGATGTGGTATAACATTCCACTTTCCGATTTACCATTTTTCCACTTCCAAACATGTTTGATAGCCTAATCAAACTGTTAAGAGCAAACTGACAAACCAGCACTTATCACAATCTTTGTTTTTTAAGTAATGGTCCTGTTGCTTCTACTGTGCTTCCTTTACCTTAATAGATTAACATTTTTTGTCTGTATTGGTATCTTTATAATCATATGACAGAGGTATTGTTTATTTTTTTAACTTTAGTGTTGTTTGTAAGTTGTTAGAATGTCCATTTCTATATCTCATTCTCATTAGCCCTTTTATATTTGTTTCATTTTCCAGCATCATAGTTTTTACTGAATTGAAGCAGAGTATTTTGGCAGGGGGCATGCCTAGCCTCTTTTATGAAGCTTAAATGAGATCTTTTTCTCAAACCATTCTCTGACTCATAATTTAGAGATGTCTTTTAAATGATGTCGAAGCATTTGCATTGTTGGAAGCTGAAAAGGACTGTTTCATTGCTCTGAAACTGAACACACCAAAGTGTTTATACAAAACATACATATGCTAGGAATCTATAGAAGTCATTTATAATAAATACCCTGATATGAATCAAAACTATAGGGACATCTGAATTTCTTTTTTTATCATATTTTCCTGGTAGTTTTTTAAGCTGTCTTCTGCCCTAGAAAGATTTAATAATAATCATAATCATAATAAGGTTATATTTATTCTTACATAAGGGATATTTAATCATATTCTATTTTTTCATATAAAGTAAATAACTATATTTTGTAGAATAAATATTCTTAGTTCCAGGTTTAACATTCTGTATACTTTCGTTACATCTTTTCCTTCCACCCCCCGTCTTTAATGAGGGTAACATTGATGGTAGATGATCTTTAAATCAAACTTCAAATATAAGCAATTAATAATAGCATCCCACATGTCAAATAGTTCTTTTGAATGTCCGGGGATAATATTACTTAATTTATGGAATTACAATGAAAACTGATGTTAAACTATTTCATTAAGCAATATAATTGCATTAAAATAATCCACAACAGTTTTTGGCACTTGTTTCTAAGATGCCAGGGAATGCTATCTAGAAAAATAAATAATGATTATGTGATTAGGACATGAAGAGTCACAAGTCTTGTGACTCAAGCAAATTATTAACACTAGTAATTTCAATTTTCATTTGCAAGCTTCCTGAGAGAGCTTTCTTTTTCCAAATGTGTTGAGCTGCTGTTGTGTGGAAAGTAAGATGTTTTCATTGCTTCTACCAAATTCTTGTCCTTAATAACTGGTGAATTTACTTGTAACTTTCACTGCTGCCTAAATAAAGGATTGGGTTTAGCTCACAAAACATCATCTCTCCTCCATCACCCCCACTTTTTAGCAGCTATGCAACAAGGTTTATATTTTATTTTCAGAATTCAAAATTATTTAAGTATGGTAGTTCTATCTTTAGTCAGCTAGAAACCAAGAGTAGCATTGGAGTTACTGTTTTTCAATTAAGTGGTAGTTCAGCAGGGGGTCTCTGGATCTAAAAATAAGAAAATGAACTACTTGAACTAACAGGCCCTGATTTTCCAAGGGTGTATGGCTTTGAAAAATAGGAAGAGAAAACCATACAGTGTATGTATGACTGCAAGTGCCGTTGTTTGTTTCATGCAGTGATTAAAATGCAACTCATAACTGTAATTTACTGAAAAGTAGTAATTACTAATACAGCTAGTAGCACTATCTCTTTCTTTAAATAATTCAAATATATTTTTGGTAGCAGATCTGTTTGTCAGTATTTACATTAAATATTCAATTGGATTAATCCTCTAAAAACTAAAATTCAGTCAGTGTCTCAGCCTGCTGTTGATAGAATTTTACCAAATGTTGAGTATCCATAAATCTTATGTTAGTTTATAGTATGGAATGAATTCATAACATTCCCCAAAGAAACAACACCTTTCTGTTCCAAGGCTTTCTCTCCTTCTTTCCTCTCCTTCTTTTCTCTCCTTCCCTCAGCAGTAGCTAAAGATGCTCTTATCTCTCTTCTTACTGTGAAATAATCCAGTGATCCCATAGTGTGTGTGACCATGAACCCAGCATATTTGGAAAAAAGCCAACTTGGAGGAAAATGAAGAGAAAAAAAAAAAAAGGAATTTAGACAAGAAAGAGAAAGGACTGGTTATCTTTGTGCTTGCCTTATTATTGCTGCTGGAATTTTTGTATTCTTAGAATGTAATTTGTTTCATGTCACTAGTCTGCTCATTGACAAGCATCAGATTGTCACTGACATTGTTTGGATAATCTGTAGTAATATATGACATAACCAAATAATTAATTTTGGGCAGTTCCTATGTACTGTTTAGTACCAGTGAATAACTCATATTTCTTGCTGCAAGATGAACTGTGTATAATTGGAAAAGTGCTTTCACACTTATCTCTCAGACTTGAGTTAGCCTTTTCAAAATAAAAAAGGAGAGATTGCTTCTTGAAAGGATTTTAAACCTTTAAAAATGTGCTTGTAATTCTTTGAACCCTGTTAAATCTTGAAAAGAATGTTTGCATTTCTTCCGAGAGGTTTAATCATTAGCTATCTTATTTTGACTCTTTCTAGCCTTTCTGAATAATTTCAGTCTTTATATACGCACATTATTTGGATGTAAATCTGAATACTAATGCAGCTGCAACCTGTGCATAAGCATGACTATTTTAATATGCACCTGTAGATGCAACTAAATTACTGGTTAAAAAATGGCAAACAGATGTGTTAGAACTTCAGAAATACAACAGAGGAAACCCTGAACTGTGCTCAGTAGGGTGGAGAGAATCTTAGGTGTCTGCCTTGGCATCATGCCTTAATTTGTTTTGATATTTTGTGTGTCATATTCCCATACACAGGAGTGGAAGGTCCTTCAAGTTAGCTTACGTGCTGGCAATCAAAATCAAGTCGCTGCTGCCACCATTTCTGAAACCAAGCTACAGCAATCCTCTGGTGTTTCAGTATAGACTGTTTTGCTCCAATTTCCCCTCACTTAACTGTCCATATAGGGTCACTTCTAATGTAAAACATATATATTGAACTTTTAATGGGAATTGATTAGACATCGTAGCCTTTTGTGTCTTTGAACTGCACGGGGTGAAATGTTTCTAGCTGTTCTGGAACTGTTCTGTGCACTTCAACAAGTTTTACTTTGGACCCATTGATGTGTCTACAGAAAAGGAGGTCTGTTTATAGCTTTCTGTTTACGATAAGGAGTAACCTTTGGACTTTGGAGCAGAACATCAAGGATTTCTCAGCTGTCTTTTATTGATTATGATTATGCAGAGCTAGCATTTGTAAGGAAATAAAATATTTTTATGCAATGAGAAAAGGAAGAAAAACTTGAAAGCCATCAAAAGTACTCTGAACAAACTGATTTGAAAGTTCATTGGCTATAAAATTTTACAAATTTATTAGTAAATTTTGCACAATACATATAATTTACTCAATATGCATAAAAAGTGCAGAAACTCTGTAAGTAAGTACAGTGATATTTTTGTCTGATATTCAGACATTTCTGATGCTTGTAGCTGCAAAATCCATCTAAAAGCAATACAGTATCCTGAAGCCATACGTTATCTTGAAAGTACAAATTCCCTTGTAACATATACACTTAAACTTCTAACACTCTAAAAAAATAGAAGGGCCAACAAAGTGTGACTTTTTTTTTCAGTTTATTGATGGTCGACTATCAAAATTAAATGCAGGAAGGGGATTCTCCGATGTTTTTGAAGAAGAAATCACAGCAGGAGGCTTTTGTGGAGGTACCGTTCTAATTTGCGTATAGTATACTCATTGGTTCTTTTACTCTGAGAGCTGTTCAACATGGTGATGTCCTTATGATATCCTATAAATTTTAGAAGTCGTCTTTTTACTCTCTCGGTGTTTCCATTCATTCTTGGAAAGGTTTTAGCCTTTAACAAATCACTGCTAGGACATGTATTAGTATGAATATAGTTATGTCAGTATATTAAATGAAGATATGTTGTTTTAATCCAGTAAAATAATACTTAGATTTCAAGAAGGGATGAAATGTCACTATGGATGTCACTAATTGCATGTTATCTGCATGTTTATATTGCTTGATAAATTCTATGCAGACTATTTAAAAATAATCTCAAAATTTGTCCTGCCGATTTTTTTCTAGATAGTTAACATTTTTCAAAAACACTCCTAACTTCTTTTTTTTACATCTAATTATTTCTGCGGTGCAGAAAATAGTGATTTCCTGACTGTTTAGATGAATACTAACTCTAGCAAGTGTGTTACTCATAAATAAATAAATAAATTCATCTATCATCTGAGGAGGAACATTGAAAATTATATTGAAAATTATACCCTCTACATTAAAAAGAAAAACAAAGTATTATTCCTTGCGCTGTTTCCCTTGGTTGTATTCACTGCCAGTTTTTTTAACACTTCTTACATTAGTTAGCTTAAAAGTTAACCCATATAGAAGAGTGTGTACTGAATCCCTTTCTGATTATTACAGGATTATTGAATAGTTTCCTGTTAAACATTTATATGCTCTATCTGCTATATTGCTTTTTAAGGTACCATATTTGCTATTGAAGTGTTAGATTACAACATGCATGACACAGCACAAGTACTATTTTATGGTCAATCTTGAAAGTAGAGTAAAAGTGTCCTTAATAAATGGAAGTTCTGTGATTTGAACAAATCCACCAAGTTGCACATGGCAGGTTTGGAAGGAAATCCTTCACAAAGCTGCCCTATGTGGGCATATTCATAGAGGAGATAACTTGGCACACACAGAGGAATCATGGAGTGGTGCAGAATCATCTTTACCTTCTGCAGAACACCTTTGTTATACTCAGAGTACATCAGTCCTTCTGTTAAAGATTTTCAGTGCCTTCTCCTGCCCTCTGTGTCTTGTGCTATGATCTGGCACATAATGGCACGTAATTTGTGTTTGTTTTTTTTTTTCCTTGATTAAAGTGCAGTTAAGTTAAACAGAGATTTGCTTCTTTTCTGCCATTATGGTGTAACTTATGCTGCTCTGTAAACAGATTGTAGGCATTGAGCATCCATTACTTAGATAGGTGATGTCAGTATTTGGAGTCCGTTTGCTCACTGCAGTCAGGGGGTCAAGAGGCTGCAATAAAACTGCATTAAAACTGAGATAAAGTTTGCTTTTGGGCCATGCGCTGGCAGCTTGTGAACCACATCTCACCTGGTCATGCTTGCAAGGGAGCCATTGCTCGGCTTCAGGAGCCATTCTTGCTTAGATTGCACTGTGTGCTTACTTTTCAAGTCAGACAAGCTGTATATTGCCAAGTTGTGGACAAATTGCTTAGAGCATATATTCAACATTTACCTAACTGCCTTCTCATTATCGTTATGAAGTGCAGGGCTAACAATATGCATGCAATGGAAGGTGGTGTTTCGTGACACTACAGAAGTAGAACTATGATCTCTTTGCAGAGCGGAATCCCATCCACTTGATCAGGTGGTCCAAAATTAAAAAACCAAAATACCGTAGGTGGAACCTAGCATTTGGAAACATCACAGAAAGTTAGCGAGCTATAAGCTGTGAAATGAACAAGTGAATGTATTCTGTGGTATAGAGAGTATAATTTAAAAGGTACAAAATCAAATGGAAAATGTTTTTTAAGTAATATCTTTTTAAATTCACATTTTCCCACATATGCAATCATAACTAAACCAGTTGAGAAAATCAAACTGGAAATTGGAAAATAAAATGTTGATTCCATTATGTTTTATAAATCATTTTTGTTTCAGTTACCTGGTCAAGATTTATTTCCCTAAATGGTACTAGTGTCATTGCTAGTAGTACAGGAAAACAGTGAAAAAGTTAAAGCCTTCGAACCTCTGTTCTCATAATTGTTTATTTCAAGGGTCTGCATTTTCTTGTCAGGAGTTTCAACTCTGGCTCAGGGTATGCAGTGTTAGCATTGCCTTTCTGTAAATGAATATATACTGATTTTTTGTTGTGGTGGTTTTGTTTTTATTGACTTCTCTTAAGTCTCTACCCAAGTACTAGACAGTTAAAACTTGGTGATTTTCTGTGGTCTCTTGTACTATCTCTAGTAATTGTTTAAGTCACGGTCCATGAAAGATACAGCTCAGACATGGAAAGAGTGACAGCATGGGCCAGATGATATGTGAATATTAAATAAAAAAAAAAAAAAGGAAAGTAGATACAGTTAATGTTTTACAATAATTTCTCCTACACGAGGACATGGTGATGGCATAATCCCTGGGCTTTTCTCTGCTTTTTTTTTTTTTCTCTGGGATATCTTTCCTTGGGTACCATCTGCAGTCCATATCATTGTCTTACTTGAAAGTTTACCCAGGGGGATCATTATGCTTGAATGAAGTTCATTTATATGTTTTTTTCTTCATGCTGGTGTATTTATTTTTTTTAGAATTTTTAGCATTATATTACTGTACTTTTGATTTTGCTTTGTACCTCAATTGGAGTTAAAAAGAAAAAAAAATGTGTGTGGTGAAGAGAAACTTTTACAAATAAAACAGAAAACATTAAATAAGAGAACTGTTTTTCTTCTTAGTGTACATATGTTCTTATCTTTAAATATCATGTCTATCTGTGAAGAATCAAATTAATGAATAATCCTCTAACAGAACTTTTTATGCAGATTGTAAGGAGAGTTGAAACTTAAAATATTGAATGTATGTTTGATTTTGATTTATGTTCCATTTTAATTTCAGGAAATTCAAGATCTTATCAGCAGTGGATGCATACAGTGAAGGTATAAATATTTTGTTGGTTAAATAGTTGATTTTTGAAGAAAAAGAAAACAAAAAACAAACAAACAACCTATATCCTGGGCTGCCTTTTCTTTAAGTCTTTGTCCTTTTCATTATATGTATATATGTAATGGTAAGTATTTGTTCATTTGGAAAGAAAGTATAAGAATATTCTATAGTAAACAACATATCTTTGGTATATGCAAGAATTATATGTTGTTTATTTTCTTGGTGAAAAAGAAGTCCCATCCTTAAAACAAATGCAGAAACACACAAGGTGCTTCTGAAAATATACAGAAGAGTTTCAGTCCATTCCCTATCATACTGCATTCCGTAACTGTGAATTAGTTGTGACAACACAATTTGATATGAAGTTTATCACTTCTAGTAAACAGCAATATAGTTAATATGGATTTGTATAGTTTGACTAGCAGAAGACCCTTGGTGTAACCTTGTTATTCTTCAGGATTAGGAAAATATATTATTTTAGATTAACAGAATTCTTGTGTGATTAGTTATTTCTTTCAGGTCAAAGTATTTCAGAGTTACATAATATAAGATAGGAGCACATGAAGAATAGCCAGAACTTCTGAATTGATTTTGAAATGGTAACAGTGAATGAAGAATGAAGATACATCATTCTGTTAGAATGCATTGATAAATGTGTCAGCTATGATAATGACATACTGTAACCCTTCTGTATCTGCAGAAAGTAGGTTGTGGAGGAAACACAGCTGTGGTTATTCTTACTAATTTAAGATTGTTATTTCTTTATGGCACACTGTTGATTTCCTTGATGTTGTCTTAACTTTTGACTTATGTTATAAATCTTACTAATATACAATGTTTTGTACATTGCAGAAAGGTGGTGCAATGATCAACACAGCGATGACCAAAGCCACTCCGGCTGTGAAAACAGCATATAAATTTGTAAGATATCTATATCAAATAAGTATTACGTAAAAATGTCATAACTACCTACCACCTCTGATTCTTCCTGAATACTGAAAAACTGAAGTATTTTACAAAAGTTTTGCAGAAAAACACTTCTGCCTGCAGAATGCTTTTGGCTTCATTTGTTTTCTCATAGAGCACCAGGGTTTAGAATTGGTTCAGTGTCTTACAGATAACTTGTACATAACAATAGATATTTTCTAAGTGTCAATGCACTGTTATTGTTTCAATCATAATACACACTGGGAGCTTATTTGAATATCATTTAGGTGGTTGATACATGGTTGTAAATTAATCCTAACATGATGACAACATGATCAGAATATGGACTCTGAAAATAGAAATTCTCATTTACACTAAGGTCTGGTAGCAACTCATGCATTGGAAAGTTAACATGAATCTAAAACATTCTGTAAATTTACTTTAAATTATAAATATAGTGTTACAGTATGTATTTATAGCATGTATAGTATTAACATATGCAGAGAATCGTCTCTATTCAGAAGATGGTGCAGGACAAATGGACTCCTGGCTTACATAGATGGAATTTCTCTTTGGCCCTAAGTGTTACTCTCCTGTAAAGAGGTGGTAGAGCATCAAAAATGCATGCAGCAGTCTTTTTTGTCTTTTTATGTTTTAAAAATCATATCAGAATACTCATGTTTGTCTAGATATAATGCTTATACCTTTAAACTTTTAATATCTTGGTCTAAAATACTGCCTAACCAATAAAGCATGTTAAATTAAAAGGTACTATCTGGTATGGAAAGAAAAAAAAGGCAAGAGATTAAAATGAAATGGGAAGTATTTTAAGGTTAGATTTTTAGATATATGAGAAAAGACTTTTAGCTTCCTTTTTGCTTTTCCAACTGTTTCAATAGTTGGATGCATAATAAGTAGTCCTGAATAAATCAGAACATCAGTCTAAGCTAGTATACTTCAAGTAAAGTTTTCAAAGAGAATTTTTAATTTTATATCAATTGCAAAACACAGCAGTCATGAAGAGAAAAACAGGTAAATAAATTAAATATAAATCATATTCATGTACTCATTTATAATTCAAAAAATTATTCATTAATGGGTTATTTGGAAATTATTATTCTTTGGTTTATATTAGCTTAGGCAGTGGTTACATGATCTCCCAGCACTCAATTTTGGTAATTGTCTTTGATAATCAAGATTCTTCTAAGTGAACTGCTGTTTATGCTAAGGAACACTGGTAAATTTTTTAAGGATCTGTCTGTTCACGGTATTCTCATTTAATTTCTCATACTGTTGCCCTTCTCTAGCCTACTACTAGAGAAATGAAATATGCATTTCATAGTTGCTACATAACTATTTGGTAGCCTTGAGTAAATAATGTGATTGATACCATCCCTCAGTGTTAGAACAAAGCACTCCTAAGTGCATCCAAATGCAGTGAGTGTGAACTGCAAAGTTAAAAGTGGCTCTCAGTTTAGCATCTGCTACATGGCACCCCATTGTGCTGTTATTGAGCTTATAGATGTATGATTTAAGAATCAAAAAGACTCTCTGACCTCTTGAATCAAGAAAATGATTTTCTTTTTCTGAATTTTCAGGTACAGAAAAATGTACTAAAATAGGTGGTTTCCACAGATTTATGCCCCCAACCATATTTTAAAACATCCTATTTTTAAGGCAATCTTGAAAACTTTTCTAGCTCTTTGCTATATTAACCGTATTCATATAGGCAAAATACCCCTTCTGTTAGGCTTAGGGTTTTTTTGTTTGTTTGTTTTTGTTCCCTTCACCACAATATATACTTGTTTTTTCCTCTCTCTCTCCCTCTCTCCCTCCCTCATTCTTTCTTTTTTTTCACATGTACAAGGTATCCTGTACTGATAATTCATTTCTCTATTGAAGAACATTCTTGGCTGTTTTCTATGCAACAGTGATCCTTAGCTGACTATTTTAATACATACAGAATTCTCCCCTAAATAGCAGCACTATTCTGTTCAGCAACACTGGGCAAAATCTCCATCTGCATATGAAATCACTTCATTTCTCTTAAGATTGATGTTGCCCTGCAAGTTGCCAGACTGGAACACTGTAACAGTCATCTTGAAAATCTTAACATTTTTCCAACATGCCTTGCTGCTAAAATAGCCTTTCAAATTTAAAGGACCACTTGCAATAAAGAACTGATGTTAAAGACCATTTTTAGCTCATCTTCAGTAATATCAGAGATTTTTTTAGCATATATGTTTTTACAACACTGGCATGCATGTACTGAAAAAACACCTTAAATATACTGATAAAGCACATAAATACATAAAACATACTGACAAAGCACATATGAAATTTGTGATAGATCATTGTCCTTCTTTTCATAGCACCTGGTATGTAAAAACGATAAGTAAAAAATAAGTAAAGAAAAAATAAGTAAAATAAGTATGGTATCTTAAGGCATGTTCCATGACTACAGCCAGTGTCTTACAGAGCTACCTAAGTCTTTTAATTTTCTAGGCAAAAAATCACGCAAGGCAAGGAATACAAGAAGTGAGGAGTAAGTTGAAACACAAGGTATGTAGTACATTTTTTACTTTCTTACCTTGCTTCATGTATGTTTGAAGCTTATACTTTACAAATCGCATGAGATTTGTGTTTTTAATGACTTTTGAAATGTGCTTAGCCCTTTGTTCAACGATACATTTTTCATAACGAGCCCTCTGGCAACTATCTGTCATTCAATGCATCCACTGAATAATCTCTTTATTGTTTGCATATTTTATCATAAAACAACAGAGGTCTTCAAAGATACATTAACAGCATGTATGTTTTCATAAAGTTGATTGCTTTGATATCACAATTGAAGCCTTTGCTTCAAGCTGAGAATTTGAGATGGAAATCTTACAGTGCAATGTATTTCAGAAGGTGTAGTTGTCTGGTTTGGTTTTGTAAGGTATGTGAACAATTGAAGTATTCAAAAATGAAGACATAGTTTCATTTTGCAAAAGGGACATTGCAGAAATATCAGAAAAGGCATTTTACATGTTTTGTAGCTGCATCTCCTGAACATTTTGTTTCCACTTGAGATTTTTCTTTAGGAAGAAAGAAGCATTTTAAAAATATTTTTATGCTATTTTAAGAAAGCTTTCAAAAATACTTCCTAGACATTCGAACAATTCATCTTTTAAATGACAATGTTGATAATTTGGCTTCTCGAAAGGCTAAATTTGATTTTCTTACTACAGATGGTATTTTCATGACAGTAATGGATTGTGGCAAGATAATTCTGAATGCTTTCTGCATGCATAATGTAAAGGGTACATTTGCAGATAATGATTATAAATAAAGAAATTTAAATCTGTTTTGTTGCATAGGAGAGTGAGGAAGAGTATGGAACTTGCAGCACTGGTGCAGTACAGAGTGCTTCAGTCTACACATCGCATAATGAGAAAAGAGGAAACTCAGAAAAACGAAGACTTGCACAGGTAAGGCTCCTGAAACTTCTGTCCTTATTCATATGATTATGAGTAAATTTTTTTCCAGCTATTGTAATGCACCAGTGAATCTGTTTAAGATTACTGTCTGTGTTTAAATAGTGTGATTGAAAGGCTATGTTTATAGCAATACTTCTGTCATTGTATACTGCTCAAAAGTAGAAAAAAAAAATGCTATTAATGCTTCATCCCTGTTGAGGTGGGGGGGGAAACAGGAGATTTATCAGTATAGATCTGAGATTTAATTTAGACTTAAATGCTGTTTTTGATAAAGGCTTCTCACAAAAAAAATACCTTCTGCTCTATTCACAGATCTGTGTTAAGCTTTTTTAATAAGTTTCTTATAGTTGGACTCATCAATATTGCATTTATAATAAATCGATTTGGCAGTTGCATGGCTGTTAGCCTTGTTCAGATAGTTACAACTTACTAGTTTACTAAGTCATCTAGTTAATACGGCGTCAATCTCTTACCCTTTTGTTCTCTAATCCGTTCTAGTCTTGAATTGCAGTAACAGGTGTAATGTTTCAACTTTGGAAAGTGTTTTAATATCTCTGCATTCATTTTGACGGTTTTATCTCAAAGATATCTATAAAATAGGTTTTGTAATACTGTTTTACTCAACAAATGCCTGTGAATGTGTGAATTTTAATGTGTGGGTATAGATTTTATGCTATATTGTTATTACATACTTTTAATGCCTGTAATGAATTTTTATATATGGATTTTTACTGCATATATTTTCATCAGATACAAAATATAGAAATGCAGTCCAGCTGATGTAGTAGCATTTTTTAAAACTTTAGATAGCACAATGATAACACTGAATTGTGCATGTAATCAATTTAGTTCTGAATTAGTTCAGTCTTATCCCTAAAATTTTTGAAATGTAGTGTAGAATTGATACAGATTATTGCTAAATAATGTTGAAATTGTACATTAGGGTTAAGTCATTATTTTTTGTAGTATTATAAACAACAAAAGGATTTTCTGCTTTAATTATTTAGGCAGTGTTTAGTTTGTACATGTTTTCATGATCCCTTTAAAGCCAGTGATAAAGTGTTAAGCTATGTGCCCTCAGTGTATTTTTATGCATAGGCAACTGTGGTGCCTCTGTTCTTTCAGGAACTTCTGTACAGCACGTTTTCTTCACTGGGTATCAGAACAGAAGATATCCTTTGCTATGTGTATGACTCTAGAACTGTAATGTTAATAACAGGAATGGGTTCTTATAATATTACTTCTAATTGATAACTTATTTTAATATATAGCACACCACACCAAAATAGGCAGATTAGTGTGGTCGATCTACAATTGTATGTATCTGTGTAAACATGTAACACAAATGTACTCTTACAGTCAGTGAATTTCTATAGGCTGCTTTTATTAAGGAAATAAAAGCAGTGTTTTACTAGTATGGTAGTAGTCCTGCCTGCTGCTAAGTACAGGAGTCTAGGGTTACAAAAGAATATGATTTACCTCCATGCAATTTAGCATTTCTCTTGAAGCCTTGTTCTGGCACAACAATTAAATTTCTGTATGCTTGTTTGTATAGTGCTAAATCCCAATATTATTGCTGTTTGTGTCAGTCATTTTGAAAACAAGACATAAACAGTGCATGTAATTCCATAGCTCTGTATGCATTTATACATATTACACATGCATGTATGTATACACACACATACAGGTATGTACATGTATAGGGTTTGTTTACGGGCAAAGCAGTGCAACCAATGGCTCACAGTCTAGCCGTGCTGCATCCAGCATGTCCCAGGTCCTCTAAGCTCTCTTCCCAGATGCCACCTGAGCCCATGCTGGGGGAAGGAGCAGGGTGGTCTCTCCCTGGAACTCTGGTCTTACACCATTGCCTTCCCCTCTCGTTTACACTGTTTTCCTCCTCCCCCAAAGCAAACAAAGCAAAGATTTCCCCCAAATAAGTCTGCCATTGCTTCTCTTATGTTTTTTTTTTGTTTGTTTTGTTTTTGTTTTTTGTTTTTTTCACTTTAAGTGTTTGAATAAGATAAAATCAATGCAATTTATTTTATAGTTAGGTGCTAATTTTAAACTTTACATCCAAATAAAAAATATACGTAGATATTCACAAGTGCATAAGAGAGACTATGTTTGATTTAGTTCTGAATCTGTAGCATAAAACAAGTGAATCTCATTGTTTGCTACTATTCTAAGATTTAATATTTTTTTTGTAACCGTCTCTTGCTGCAGATGAACCTTTCCCCCCAGATTTCTGAAACAGTACCCTTGAGTGTCAGTAGCAGTAGTAGTGCTAACCTGGCAGTTCATGCACTTTGACAGATATCTAAAATAGGGACTGGGTATTGATTACATTGCAACATCAATGTATTTGAATATCCCCTCAAAACCTAAACAAACAACAAACAGAAGAGAGTGCTTTTTAATAATTTTGTTGTTCCAATCTAGAGGCACCTCTGCACTTTCTCTCTCTTTCATATTATTTTAAAACTTGTAAATATAAGGAATTTGTTACTACATTTTGTGTCATGTTAGATGTGTATGTTGAGCTATTCATTTTCCAGTGCTTGGAAACAATTAAATACCAACTAATAGTTATCTGAGATACTGTAAAGAGTATTTCATATGAAACATTGTATATGATACAAAAGTTTCCTTCACTCTAAAAGACCATTTTAAAGGTTGGTTTATAACGGGATTTGGGGGGCTGGGGATGTTTGCTTTACAATAGAAAGTGAATCTGCTTTTACCCCGATAAATAGTAGTTTGTATGTGGGTCTGCTAATTAGTACGGTTATTTCCTGTTTTGTTGATGAGGCTTTAATAAATGTCAAGGGTACAGCCATGAAGATCTCCCAATTAGGCTTTGCGTTTGTAAAACCCAGCCCCTTTGCTTTTGTGTGAAGATGACAGTTCCAACTGCAGCCTCAGCCTAACAGGGCTCAAGGGAAAGGATACTTCTCTGGTTTTATTGAAAACAAGGCCAGTTTGGCCCAGGGAGAATACCAGCACTGGTCACAGTGCAGAGCAGTTTTTAACAATGAATATTTACTAAGCTTTATCACTTCTGTCATAGTGGTTTTATTATATTATTTTTTTTTTGCCAGATCGGCAGTAGACTTTAAAAAACAAAACAACAACAACAACAAAACGGTAAATGAAAACAAATCGTAGCATGTAAAATAGCTGTCAAAATCTAATTGGAGGATAAATAATTCAATGTGTTATTGCAAACTGTAGTGGTCAGCTTGCCCTCCTATAATTTGCATTTTGAAAATCTTTCCTAAAAAAAAATAAAGTAAAAATAACATGAGCACACTCGTGCCTGTGTGCATGCACACTCACATACACACAATTAATCTTTACCTAAGATGAATTGTTCTATCTCTGTAATATTCTTTTGAGCTTACTCTTGCTTAGGTTAGCTATTCTAGGCTTTTTATACGTGTGTGAGCTTAACTATATTGCAAGTCAACATTAACAGATGGATTGCCCTAAGCAAGGGAAAACCACAACAACAAAATCTAGTGAAAGTGGAGGATTGAAGCTTTTTATTGTTAAGCCTTATTAAAACCTTGGCATGTGCACTGCTGTTAACTGTTTCATGTCTAGATCTAATAACAAGACTGATATATTTTATCTTCTAGTTTAATTAGATAGAGAGGATATGATATATGAGAAATTACCATCTATACATTTTTGAAATAAAAATTAATGCAAGCATGAGGTTGCTTGAACTCTTTTTGCAGTATCTTGCCAACAATATTGCTGAGTTCCTTTAACTATTGATGAGAGAGAGATGGTAGTGCATGTATTAGACTACTGAGCATTCAGTTTTTGCATAATCCATTTTAATTCTGTTTTGTTACATACACCCAGGTAATGATTTCGAGGTAGACAAGGACCTAAATGCAGCAGGAGCTCTACAAAATTGCTCAAAATAAATAATTGAAAAGAGAATGTGTCTATTATGAACCTGGTTAGAATGCCAGGAAGATCTGTTTGATTTCATGAATAAGATCTTTGTAATTTTACTGTTACATCAGGTGATAGGGTAGCTTATTAAAAATGGAGCATTTAGGGATGTAAATAGTACTAATGTATTTAGTGGCTAATAAAATATCCTTGCAGATTTGCAGAATGCCAAGTAACAAGTACGAGTTCATTTTATAATGAGTAAGTTAGCAATGCTCCCTTGTCTCTCAGGAGAGGTATGTAATACCTGTACCTTTAGGCATGCACTAGTCTGCAGACGCAGTGGAAACTTGGGCATTTGGATTCCAAGTGTGGATTTACCAGGAATTTCTGTGTGTCACTGCTACTTTAAATGCTTGTATATTGAAGAAGCCAAGTGAGCTACTTTCCATGACTCTGCAAGATTTAAATATAGTCTCTAAAAAGGTTTGAAAAACACTTTCGTATAAAGTAATAAAAAAAAAGTTTGTCTGAACTTTTTCCGTAGTATTCCTGAGCAGAATTACCTTTCTTAAACAAACAAACCCACACAAATATAGCTCTTCCAGTTTTATTGTAGTATGTCATTAACTAGAAAATAATTCTGCTTGCAGTAGGTGTACTTGGCTTCTCTTCAACAAAGAGAGCAAGTGTCAGGGAGGAAGATGTTTTCAGAATAACCTTACCTTCAGGAGTGCCACATTTATCAATACCCCTACAATGGCCAGCAGAATAAGTGACATAATCATTAGCTACAGAGGGCCTCGAGTAACTGATTACCTCCTAACCTGAAAAAAGATAGCGAGAGTGAGCTATTCTGAAGATATTTTTTTTCCCTCAAACATAAAAGAGGAGAGAAAATGCTTGTGATAACGCAGTACTGAATATACATATTTTATATCAGGAGACTGAATCCCTTTAAGAAAGTAAGAAAAAAAAAAAAAGAAGGAAAAAAAACACACACAAAAAAAATAATTTCAGAAATATAATAGCTCTGGTTAAGGACCTGTATCTATATTTGGAGTCAGACAATGTGCTTGACAATATTTATGCCTAAAGTCCATAGAAAATATTGCTTGCATAGCTGGAGGTATCTTTAGCTCTCATTGACTATAATTCTACAAACTGACAGATTTCATAAATAGGAACAGCTAGTTTTAATGTAAAATACATTTTGTTTAAGTGAAAAATAAATTTGAAGTAAGCTTCAGTTGATCAGTACATTCGGTTTCTTCAGCTAATATTATATAATTTGAAAATACTGTAAATATCATTTAGCTTCCCTTAAGTTGGAGAAAAATCTTTTGTCTTGGTGTGTCAAGTAAGATCTCTTCATTCTGCAAAACAGTCAGATTTCCTTTTAATTAAAAATGAAAAACCTAGGCAGCAAAAATTCAAATTGTAGATTACGAGAGTGCCCTCTCGTGGCTCTAACACCTTTCCTCAGTGGCACATGTATCCTCTGCCATGTACAAACCTTGCTTTTTATGACAGCAGACCATTTAGAAATCAAGCACTACATCCTCACATTATTATTATTATATATATTTTTTAAACTAGAAGATTAGCAGGATTTAATGTAACCTAACTATTTAGTTGCTTTCATGTATCATGCATGATTTTATTTTCAGGAATGCACCCTGCCAAGTAGAGCTATAATTACCACGTTGCTCAAAGCTTCCCCCTCGCCAGATGATAGTAGATACTGCCTCTGAGCAGTGACAGTGACTGATTTTCATTTAGTCAGGGAGCACATTTAAACAAAAAGAAGCAATAGAGCTTTGTAAAGTGTATTTTGGTGTTTTTATAGTATGAGGTTTTTTTCCTGTTCTCTGCCCCAATCTCACCATGGGTTTAAGTGGAGTATTGCAAGTCTCTGGCAGGATCCTGCCATTCATTTTATACCTGTAAAGTGAAATAAACCTTGCCTGTGCTTCTTCAAGTTTTGCAATAAGCATCACCTGAGATATCTCTCCTCTAATTACTGGTTCCTTTTTTTTTGTTTTCTTTTAAAGAAATGTGGAAAGCTAAGGTAATGGTCAGGAAATTGGTCTGGATTTTTTTGTTTCCATTTGTGGTATTTAATGTAACACTTGCTTTTTTTCAGGGCAAAATCACCAGCCCATCTACCTATGATCTATCCAAGAGAGATATTTAGACAATCAGAAAGTTTGCAGATGCTTTTTTCTGGTTATTAGATCTCATTATTAGATTTTAGTTCTTTAACTAACAGAAGGGAAGCCTTTCTGAGGGCCTTTCTTCTACAAGCAAGAAGGTCTGGCAGAAAAAGGCTGCTTGACAAACAGGAGAATTTATAGACATCTTCGTGTGACAGTGCTGTCTTCTGCTTAGTTTGCTGTGTTCCTTCCATATTCCTGAAGAGCAATCATGGGTAGCATTCTGGCTCCACCTAGCAAAGCAGGGAACCAAAGGGTCAATCCACCTGTGTCCCTTCCATATTGCTTTTGCCTTTTGGCCTCAAAGTTTGGAGAGCACAACCTTATGTCCAAAGCTTCAGCTCTGGTACTGTCTATTCCCTAACCTTTTCTTTCCCTCTCTAATCCTGTAACTGAGTAGGAAGAAAAAAAAAAAAAAAGAATAAAGAAGTTCAATTAAAAAATAAAGTTTGCCCTGGGGGCAAAAAGAGGAAGAAGTGGAAGGAACAGAAAGAGACTTTCCTGCAGGGATCTCAGTGTCCCTGAATATGAAAGCTCAGATTAAACCCACCTAATTTTAGACACTGAAATGCCCAAGTTAGTAGCAGCGCTTTTTCCACAGTAAGTAGAAAGACAGAGGCAGGACCAAAGGGCATTTCAGCCCACCTAGCATCTGGATTAAATCCCAGTGCTGCCCTTCTTTGATGCTTATTGTCTCATTTGTCAATAAAGCATCTGAAATGAGTGAAGAGTATGCATATCTGAGTCCCATCCGTGTTCCCAGGTGCCTTGTAGAGCAAGGCCCTCTTTGTCGAACAGAATACCCCTCATGGCATCAAACAGGTGGAGGGACTCCTTCACTGCCCGATTCCTCTGGCTGCAAGCCTTGGACAGAAATTTATTTAGAGGCAACCTTTCTGTTCCTAAGGCACAATCACTTTTTCTTTGCAAAAGTGACTAGTCTGTCGTCATGCTTCGTACAGAGCTTCCTTCCAGAGGCTCGTCCGTAGCTTTGATGGACAGAGTTCAGCACTGCTCAGGTTTTACCTTCTGTAAATTTTGTGATACTTGGTCTGCCGATTAAATTTTGAAGTTCGAAGATATATGATGTTTGTGTTTATGATCGTATCTGCTTCCTACATTTTACCTTCAGTCATTCGTATTGTTCATTTACCATGTTTGTGTTTTGATAGTTCTTCCTTCCAGGAAAGTCACACGTGATCTGTCATCAGCAATTCCAGCAGGGATCTTGCCATGTGATGCTTCTGCTGGTGCAAGGATACGATGCACATTTTAATGGAAATATTGATTTAACCAGCAATCTTGTTTTTTTACCTGTTTAGGAATGGTATCAAATAGATAGCGTATTCCAGCCATGTAAGCAGGGTTTACAACTCCTCTGAATCACTGAAGTCGCTCTGTGCTCCCGAGCTACATCCCGGTCTCTGGACTTGCATGTTACCTCAGAAACATGCTCCCTTTCCTGTCTTTCACATGCCTTTGTGCATATGGACATCAATTAGTTTTTCCTTTCTGTTTGTTTTTCTCTTATCTTCATCTTCTTACACTGGAAATCTCGGGTGTCATGTTTTAAAGGACTAATGCTTCTGCTTGTCACCAATAAAAGGAAAGCCAGGCAGCCTTTGGATGCTGCACTCTCCACAGCAAGGATGCTGCGTGGCATGATGCCACAGTGTGCCAGCTGAAAATGACCATTTTTGCTAAGAATAACTGCTGTGCCACAAAGAAGAATGAGACTAAGCTGGATAGTTGGGAGTGAGACCTAGCTTTAGGCAGAGTGGGGCCTCGGTCTGTTTCAGAGGGGTAGGAGACGGTGCAGGCTTCCTGAGAAAAACTGCTCTGTGATTCTTCAGAGAAAATGAAACTTTATTTGCTGTTTTGGGGAAAAGGAACTATTTCCGAAAAAAATATGAGCAGAAGCATGATTAATCCATAAAAATCAAAAGCAGTATTACAATATTCTCAAGTATCATCTGTGTGCAGGAGTATAAATGTAGAAGGCTTAGAGTTTGTTAATTTTCTACCACACTAATTCAGAACAGAAAGAACTGGAGTATGCCTTCTGTGACTAGGTACCTCAACAGATTTATCAGTCCTATAACAAATCCTACCTCAGCACTGATATTAATGTTTCATTTAACTTTATAGAAGCAGTGGAGGTCTCTATTATGTCACAGCTTACTTCTAACTTTAGTATGTAAGAGTATGTAACCCACACTCTTATCTATAAATTTCTGGTTGACTGTGTCTTTAAACAGATTTGGGGGATTTCATGCTCTTGTAGGCTCTTTATTGCCACAGAAAAGGATTTCTTTCTCTTGTTGGGGACCTACTTTGTGGATTTATTTTTCTGCATCATTTTTGTTATCAGGATCTCAGAATCAATGATGCTTTTGTCTCATGGCATATAGTTGTGCGTATTTCCAGCTGCCCCGTGCTCTTTCAAATGCACCGTGTGCGTCTGAATTTGTTAAAGCAGCGAAGGCTTCTGTACTAGCAAGGATAGAAGTTGTTTTGTTTGTGCCATATCCTTGAAAAAGGAAAGGCATTGAAGAAGAGAAAGTTTGGTAACTGTACTTCTGTTTTATCTCTGTTCTTCCTCTCTTTCCCCCATCAGTCTTGTCTCTTGTGGAGTGTTAGGTGAAGTGCTTTTCCTGTGATCTCATTATCCATGGCTTTAGTTTTCAGTCCTTAACTGGAAGGAAAGGCAGTGGGTTGTGGTTAACTAGAAAGTTTGACAATCTGAGATCTTTTGCCTCCCTACTGGAGGTGAAATTGTAATTAGGTCTGTGATTGCGTTGCAGAGGATAGATGAAATAAAATAGCAAAACGTAAGTAATAGTGGATTTGTGTTTTTTTTTTTTTTTTTTTTTTTTTTTTCTCATACTGAATGAATTATCTTTAAATTGTTAAGAAAAAACAAGCAGTACTTCATATATTTAAACCACAGTAGATATTTTTCTTTACTTGAAACTCTATATGTGTTGATATATTGAGTAGCCAGTAAATGTGAAATTATATATGTGCTGCCATTTATCAAAAGATTATTTGTTTCTCACATTGAGGACAATTAATGGCAGCAGCCTTATTAAACTTCCTGCCTTACTGCTGATCAATAAGCACTCATTCCAGGAAGTTATGCTTCTGAAAGGTCTGGTGTTAAATAAAAAGCTGACATTTCAAAGATTGACTTTCATGCCCAATCAAGAGTGTAACCATCTTACATTTAAATCCTTTAGTATTCATGTGTTTTGTCTGCATTTTTATGCCAAAGAAGTACATTTTGTGAGGCTACCAATGAGCAGAATAGAGCAGTTTCAGGACTTACTCTCACTTTGTTTCATTCTACCCGTATTTATAGTGTCAGCACCTTTTTTTTTTTCTTGGTTTCAGTGATGAGAATTTGCCACAATTTTAACAGACCAGTTGCAGAAAGATTTTGAAGTCAGGCAGAAACCAAAGAGGACAGGCATGACTCCTCAGTCAACTGCATCACCTTTATTATTGAAATAACATTCAGGATTCAAGGCAGTTTGCTTGCAACCAGTGGAAAACAGAAGATTGCAGTAACAATGCAGTAAGTCACGAGCTTATCAGCTGCAGCCGTACAATTCCCCCAGAACATATGAGTGCCACTTCCAAAGCAAAACAGTACCAAGAACCCTCACAGTCTGGGGAGCTGGGATGTCTGAACACATCCTTGCTCTGACTGTGGTTGTTCATCTGCTGTGTTTTACACAACAGCATAAAAGAGTGGTTCAACAGTGGCGTGTGTTGAGCATAAGCTCATTGTGTGATAAGTATGTGGAACCCTTCAATATTCTGAGCAAGATGAGAGATGGGTTCTTGTGGTGCAGTGTGCCTGAAGATAAGAAAAATATGAAATGCCTGATTTTGGATTGCCTATATTATGTAAGCCAGACTAGTTGAAAGAAGCAAAACAGTTCAGTAGTTTTTAAGAAGTTTGTTGTTTTAGCTTATAGAAAAAAAACATGACAGCAGTCTATTAAGACTTTATAAAGTTCTGGTGCAACAAGAAAGGAGTATTACAATATCATTTCTTGCGGTAATAAATGGTCTGGTTGTTATTAGAACATTGATCAGGAAGGAAGCAGAAGTCTGTCCTTTTTTCATAAAATGGTATAAAAGAAGGTTACACACTTCAAAATGCAGAAAAGACAGAAATTAAAAGCTTAAATAACTGCAAACAGCAGGATACGTCAGTAATGGAAGGACTTCTTAAATGACTTTGACAGCTTTTGCAGGTGCATGTACTATGTCACTTTGCTTGGTGGAGCACTGAAAAAGATTTATGGTTCTCCTTTTGCAATTTATTAAGAGTTTCTTTCTTTGTTTTTCTTTCTTTGCAAAGTAGTCTGGACATACCCCTCCCTTGCAGTCATTTTTATTACAGCTCCTAGAGGAAAGTCACCTATTCAAAAACATGTGTTGCTTGTTGTCTCAGTGGCTAACTTGCAGAGCTGTAAACTCTGGAGAATGTTGTTATTTACAGCCAGATATTTTCCTTTCCCCCTCCCCCTTTTGGTGTAAAATACCATTTTATTTGATTTAGTTCTTGAAATTTGTCTTGCGTAATTTTGCACCCCTGAACATTTAAATTGGTAGCAAAAATAGTTTCTCGAAGAGAAGACTGACCATCAGCAACTAGAAGTTCTGTGATTTTTTTTTATGACATATGCTAAGTTATGCTCCTTTGTATGATGTTATTCTTGCTTTCACAACATGCTTGCTGTAGGTGCTCCAAGGGGCCAAATATGGTAACTGTTATTCCTGTGGTGTTTACTGACTTTAATTTTATTCAGTTTCTGTTTCTCACAAACCCAATTTTCTGTCTATGCTCTTTGAAACATTATTTATTATGTTAAAAAATCATGGAGTTACCTTGTGAGAATTTATTCCATCGGCAGTGTTAACCCATCTCCAGATAGACAAGCATCTCTTTTGTTTTTGTTTTCTGAAATTTCTCCATATTTTTAAAGAACCTTCTGTCCTGCAAAATCTTGTCTTTACATTAATAGAAGTAAAAGTGATGGCAGCATCTAATTCAGATGCATATTCCAAGAAAGTGAGACAGAGTTTTGCCCTCCAAGAGTCAGTCAGGATTAGAGCTTTAATATAAATGAGTGTCGCGTCAGTCAGAATTTTCCAGAGGAGGTAGTGAATTACCAGTCTTACAGAAATAAAGTATTTTAATTGCCTAGTGAAGACAAATACTAAAATTTAAATACTGCCCTGGTGGCAGTAATCACTAAGATAACCGATTAATAACATCAATTAAGGCAAAACGGTTAACCTTCCCTTTAGTTACACGCAGTGGTGTGATTGATTACAAGAATGATGGGAATCGCTCAGAGAACTCACAAAACTGGGAAAGAGCTTGAGTTTGCAAAGGAAATTTAACTTGACTACAGCTACTGAAAGGAATAGCTAAAATGCTTTTACTTATCTTGGTGTGGTCTGATCACCAGATAACTACCCTGGCGTGAGAGGTGTAGCCACCAAAATGGCCAGTGAGCCATCTTCTAATAATTTTTCTTCTTGCCAGTTTATGTTATACTTAATATAGCTGTATTATATTCACTAAGAGTCTCCTAATAATTGGGTCAGTGTGATTGAGGTCAGTCTTTTTAATGTCGTTTGTTCTTTTCATAATGTTATGGTTTTATAATTTCTACTGTTACTTGCACTTGGGATTTAAGTTCTGCGTTTTTGGTGTTTGATTCCATTAAATGTTTCTAAATGTTTATTACATAAGTTGATTCTTTGCAATAAAGTAATCATAGTCAAACCATTTCTGTTCAAAGGTTAAAAGTTATTCTTGTTTGGTACTAACAAATTACAAAATATTATTTTGTTACATGTCAAGTAAGTCATATCTTGCAATGACATATTTATTCAAAGTTGTTTTATTTCATTTGTCTGTAATATTTCCTAAACCTTCCTAGTTTTATATTCAGTGAATAGTGCATCATAAATCGGTCCAAACTACTCCAGTTCCATTGGGGTACTATTTGTCTATTCCACTAAGATCAGACCATGCAGAAAGTATGTTCTAAAACATATTTCTCTCTAAAATACGTGAGAAGTATCAATAGCATACTTGTTTCTCTGTGTTTTATCCTATAACTTCTGCTCAGTGTAAAGCTTACTTTTTTTTTTTCCCCTATTTTTTAATGCTGTAATAATTCTCTTGCTTTCTGTTTTGTTTTTTATTTTTATCAGTTTTTATTTGGTTTAACACATTAAGAACCATGTTTCATCTTTGTCTACAAGAGATATAGAAAGTGTTATCAAAACTTGGTGCTTTAAGTAAAACATGTCTTGTTGAATGAGAATAACGTGCCAACCTATAAAGAATGCATATCGGGACATTCCTGATATTAATGGGGAAAAAAATGACTGTGTGTGTCCTGGTACATGTAGAACACTGACAACACCTGTAACATGTGGCATATTGAAATCCTCACAGTACAAGGTTTCGAAGCTTCTTGTAGTCTGAAGTTAAGGTCGTATTTCTGCCCCATCAGGGGCTTGTTGTAGACTTAAGCATTTGGTGAACTGCATGATGAGATGTGGGCAGTAACACTTTATATTTGCATATGATTTTCTTAGCTAATGCTGTTTTCCCTTTGCACAAATTCTATGCACATGTCTTTAAATTACAGCCAGTTTTCCAACGCTTGAAATCTCTTATGTGATTAATTGCATCTACAGATTTTTGTTGTTGTTGTTTTGTAATTATTTTATTTTTATTTTGTTTTGGGGTGCGGTTTTGTTGATACAAAGAGATGCACAGACCTTGAGACAGTCATTTGTGAAGCACAAATGGCTAAAATTTCTGACTTAAGTGTTCTGGTTGAGGCAGAGCAGTTGGTGTGCTGCAAATTCACATGCTATCACGAGTACTCACTAACCTGTTTGATCAAATTGTTATTTAGCAAACAAAACCAGGCTGAAGACTTTTACTATACTTGAAAAAGAGTCTCTGTGCGAGCTCCCTTGGGAAGCTCTGAATGTATGCTAACGTTGAGTTAACTGTAATTTACAGTAAATTATCCTGCACAAAGGCATTCTTAGTGCACAGTTTTCAAGCTGGCATACTATTTACTCTGCCCTTCTGTTTAACAGCCTACTATAAATGCAGCTATGTAAAGAGGCTTTAGGCTTCTTTTGTATTTACTGCTTCAAAAATCCATACTGTGCTCAGTAGACCACATTAACCTCAGAACTTTGCAAATATTTCTATCAGAAAATAGTAAAACATAGTGTTTTGTCATTGCAGGAAAGGGGAGGCAGTAGACTTCAGCGCTGCTCATATAGCCAGCCTTCTGCTAACCAAGGCTTTGCATAAATAATAATGCACTCTATAGGCCATGAGGAAAAATGGTTTTCTAGCCCTAATTGGTGATGCTTGAGCATTTCATGTCCTTTTCTAACAACCTTTAGAAGACTTGATCGATATGTGGCTTTCCTCATCAGGTGTTCAGAAAGTCTTAATGAGTATAGTAGCAGCTAGGTTCCAAATAATTAATGTAGAAGTAGTTTGTTGTTGTTGTTGTTCTTTTTTGTTTGTTGGTTGGCTTTCTTAAAAACAAAACAAAACCAAAGAATAACGTGAGTTTTCTATCCTCCAGACGCGTTTCAACCAGCGTCTCAGTAACCAGGATTTTGCCTTGGATGAAGATGATGATGATGAAATGGAGAGAACAAGCAAGTAAGAAGTCTTTTAGGATATATGTATATGTATGGGAGAAAGGAAAAATAACTAGCATTATTTAGCAAACTTGAGTTCAAGTGACAAATCTTTCTCCTGTCCAGGCTGCTAGCTTGATTCTGAATCTGTAAGATGTCAAGTAGTGTAGGATTAGATCCTCGTTTAAAAGTGGGGCAGGCTATTATGTGTTTTAATTACTATTAGTGGCTAGGAGAGTTTGATGTAATCCTCAGTCTTCACAGACTCGAGATAAAATGATAAGCTCCATACACAAAGAAACAATTAAATAATATTCATCAACATGGTGGGCAGCGACCTCAGCTAATCTGGTCTTTAGTCCGCTGTTGTGGTCATCACAATGGAAAGTTTTCTCAAGGGTCTGAAAAAGAATGATTGCCTTGTGAATTTTATGTGAAGGTCCTACTATGTGTGGATTAAAAGGAAATCTGAAATTGAGACTTAACTTTTTGTTGAGGCATTCTCTGAATTCAGTAGATGATATTTGATAATGAATATATGGCTACAAAGCATGAAGGCCATTGAAAGCAAAGTCAAGCAGCCTGATGCAGGAGGAAAATGGGAGCTACAGAAGAGTTCAAAGGATGAGATCAAAACAGTGAGCTATTGAAACAGACTTTATAGTAGTATTCTGATCAGATACAGATAGACTGTTGTAGGGTGGGGGCCAGAGGTAAGATTATTGCTATAAGTGAAAGAGAAAATGATACGAGACAAAAGCGCCTATTTTCTTTGTAGATAGGCAGTACTTGGGTAAATCTGCTCATGTGGCAGAGGAAGAGTTGCGGTATGAGAAAAAAAATACATGGCTAGGTCTGCTGGAAAGTTCTATAAATACTGGCCTAGATAGAGGGTGTAGACAAGGGAAAAGAGGAGCCAAGTTTGGAATGACTAAAATTTGGAGGGAAGATATGGGAAGTCATATTAAGGGTGACTTGAAATAATAGTTGTACTGGTTGGGGTAGAGCAAAGAAGCAGGAATATTAGCTAATAGCTATTACATCTGCATAGGTACTGTACATATACCTTTAGGTAAAATTGTTGAGCAAGAAGAAAAGTGGGGTTCATTTTTAAGCCTTCAAATGTATTCTGCTACTTACTTTCAGAAGTATCTGTAATGAAATGGCTTTTATGTTCCCATCTGATGCAAGTTTTTGCCTTCAGGTTATCATCAGAAGACAGTGAGGAGGCTTCTGCTTATTTTTATGATAGTGATGATTCTGGTGAAACTGGAGTAACTGCACAGCATCAAGGAGAAATGGATTTGCTTGGAGAGATTCTGGACACGCTGAGCACACACAGTTCAGATCAAGGAAAACTCTCAGGAGCAAAGAGCCTGGATTTCTTTAGGTCACTGGATGACATTGGTTACAAGGCTACGGTTAGTGTCCAGCTTTCATTCGAAAAATAGTCCCATTCCCTTTACAGTGGAATCCTGCAATTGTGGAATCGACAGCATGAGGATAGATACTACGGAATAGTCTTTAGAATTGCGAGTTTGTAATTCTGCTGCTACAAAATAGCACGCCCATGCTGGCAACTTCATGATATATTTTCACTAGCCAAGGGATCGATAACACTCGTGTCACACAAGTCATCTGGGGCACAGTATTTTTCCCTTACAGCATTAACCGTATACAGAGTTGTGAATAAAGTAATAATATACTGAATCAGATAGTTTAATACTATATTTAACTGTTCAGTCTTGTATTCCTTGATCTAGTTATAGTGTCTGTGATATAGTTTGCAAGGTATTTCAATTTTTACCTTGCATCATTAAACTAGTCACAGTGATACAGTAACGTTTCCGTCTTAATTTATGGCATCCACTGCACCTGAAACACTGCTAGAATAGTACTCTAAAGATTTGTAAAAGGGTACCTTGATCCTGTGCAACTTTAGATAGAGTTGCTTGGGACCCAGAGTGTAAGCGAATTTCTTTATGGGTCAGAACTCTTGCATACAACTTTAAAAACCCTCACCTGCTGTGACATTAGGTAAAAAGAAGTTGGTGTTTTTGAATTCAGGCTTATATCAGCTGTCCAACATTTACTGTTGCTGAACGGAATCCTATGGTCAAAGATTTGTCACTGGAACAACAAATTCTGACATAAATGTTTAAAAAGCTTGTAAATTTTGATATTATGAATGTCACATAGGGGTCACATTAATAAACTGCCCATTTTTGTTTGTTTGGCTAAAAGATTTAATATTGAAAGTTGGTATAATTAATTACTGAAGCAAAGAGGAAATGCCATCTGGTTTCTGTTTTAGTCCAACTCCTCATATTATGGTACAAAGCAGCAAAGTATGTCTTTGTTCACTGTCAAAAGTGCTTGTGCAAAGACTGAACGGACAGGGGAGCCAGACTCTTTCCTTTGTGCAAAAGGTGATCCCCAGGATAAGAAACAAAATATTCTGGCAAGGAAGTTAAAACAAAACAGAACAAAACACAAAAACAAAACAAAACAAAAAAACACCTTGATTTGTAACATTGAAACCCAAAGGGTATATGCACGATTTAGGAACACACAAAATCCATTACAGTATTCGTGTTTCAAAACTGCCATTTTTTCTTGTGACATTAAGCATAAACATATTCTTTCTTTCAGAACAAGTCAAATGCACCTAGTGAGAGCAACCTTACCCTGCTCTGCGGCAATGCTAATGATCAAGCAGACTGGAATCTTGGTCAGGATGATAGTGTTCTCCATGGGAAGCAGCTCCCTCCATCACCAAGGAAGCAAGCTTCTTCTGTTGGACATAGAGAATCTCTCTCAAGACTGGAAGAAGAAAGTAGTGAGAAAACCTTTACTACTGACAAGATGGACACCTCTGGTGGTTGCATAACATCCCCATCTCCTGTACAATCAAGTGCCCAGTTTGATTCTCTAGAAAGTTGCACGGAAGGCTATTCTTCCTATACGTATGCAAAGCAGAATGAAACACTAAGCAATACCTCAGAAGATCAGCTCCCAGCAAGTCTTGCTCAACATCCATCCATTCTGGTCCCTTGGGAGAAAGATAGGAAAGAAGGAAATGAAACTCCAGATGAGGGTGGGCTTTTTCAAGAAGTGATATCTTTATGTAAACTGAGTTCTGCTTTTCACTATGGTTTAAATATTTCGAAGGATAGCTTATCCAGCAATAGCAGTGGGAATAAAACGTAAGAAAACTATTAGAAGATAAACTTGACTCCCAGAAGAAGTTTGAAGGGAGGCTACTCAGGACTCCATATAACTCCATGTAACATTTTAACCAAAATATGAAAAAGGAATAAGAGATTTCAATTACAGAAAAAAAAAAAATCTCTTCAGCTGAATATGCATCTTCTGCTACTGGAATATTTGCTTCTATGTTTACCCAGTTCGTTTGTTGGCTGTAGTTAGGTCCACAAAATGGAACTAAATATATAAACGCACTCTTGAATCAGGTACTAGTTAGTCTCTGTGCTAAAAATACAGCAGGTGGATGGTGCTTCGTAGCATTTACTTCCTCTAAGCAGCAGGAAAGGTATCACCTAATAGGTAACCAGGTTTTGAAGGTACTGTATTAATCCCATTAAGCAGGAAATGAACCAAACAATCTAGACTTGTTTGAAATGTACAAATGTTAATACTTTTAACAAGTAATAATTGCCTTAATCTTTTGAGAAAAGATTTATCTTAGAAGATGAATGCAAATGTACAAAACAGCAATAATGATTTTCCATGGCAAGAATTTGCTTCAGCAAAGGCAGGGGGTTGGGGGGAGGAAGTCTTTTTAGATTAAGGAATTGCTTGTGAATATAACTTGGAACTTACTGCAAACTAAAACTGTGGCCCTGTCTTCCAGACTTCAAAAAGGTAGCGCATGCTTTTCTCTCTTCTGTAAAGTACATGAAGTGCTGAATTATAATGTGAAGTTTATGAACTTCTGTTTACAACTAAGACACTTTAAAGACATGTTATCCAGTTTCTCTAGGTAGACTATTTCATCTAAAAATTTTCAGAAAGGAACGTGTAAGTGGAATTTATAGATTTCTATTTTTTATTTTTATTTTCTACAGTCTGATAGTATTTGAAAAATTATTTGTGCCTGTTCGGAACTATTTTCTTTTGATTCTTAGAAGCTACCATTTGAAGGTAGTATGAATTACTGTTACTTAGAAGTCATATTTAGTTAAATTATTAAGGATTAATGACTGGGAATTATTTGTAACACTAGAAAACTGAAATTACTGATTGAGCTTGAGACAGTATATATCCAATTCTCATTTTAGCCAAGTTGAACTTCTAAAATCTCTTTCCAAAGGCAGTGAAGGAGAATATATGGACTTGTACATTGTATTTATTTAGAACAAGCATTTGTCCTCCTTCTGGCAGCATTCCTGAACAATTTGCATATGTAGAGCAACTCTTTCTGTTCCCCTGCTTTTTTTCTTTTAATTCCTCCCACACACCTTTCCTTTTTCTGTATCTCCACCTTACCATGCATACATTCCTTTCTCCAAACTATCTCAGGGTAGTAAAGGTGTGAAGTAAGTTTCAGTAGATTATAGTTGTCAGCTTAGAAGGATCTTTTGTGATGCAGTTAGTAGAAGTAAGAAATGGGTATAAAATGAACTGTGCCTGAGAATAATGTAATGCTCTTCTAAACTGATGCTAGATTCTATTTTTTCATTTTCTTTCCCCTTTTGGTATGAATGTTGAGTCTTACCCTCAGTGTCAGCCTGAGTGAGCAAATTAACAAAGTCAGGAGTTGGATCAGATTGTGCTTTAGTATATTTATTTTTGGTTGTTTGTAGCAAAGTTAATATCAATTGCCATGATGAGATTTATGAATTATTTTTCCTCCTAGCTAGCAAAAATTGAGAGGGTTTTTCTGTTGTTGTTTTTTTGTTTTGGATTGTTTGGTTTTTTTTTTTTTTGGTGCTTTCTTACAAGTCAGCTGACTTAAGGGAAAGGATCAATATCATTAGGCAATGTTTGATGCTTTACTGAAGAGATGCAAAGACAGCTCTGCAAAAAGGTTCAGCTCTGCATTCCAAAATATTGGTGTATCTGCAGACAAGCGAAGGGCCGGTACTTGTCATTGAAGGTGAGCCTCCAGAATTAACTTTTTAAATCAGTGTTAGAAAGTTAAAGTTGTAACAGTGGAAATCTTAGGGAAGGGTCTGTGTCTGATTAGGACATGAATGTTCCTGAGGGTGTCTGCAATCTACTGCTGGAGGATCTTAGCATTCCTGAGTCAGAGATTTTATGTCCTGAGGTCTGTACTCTATCCCATGTTTTCCTGTAATGTGTATCAACATGCTATATAAGGTGGAAGGGGACTTTTTTATTAATGTAAAAATGTTATCTGGCAAAAGATTTTACACTATCAAAAATCAAAAATAACATAAAAATTATTTAATATCTTAGCTGTAACCTTTCCAGGTGGGTCAAACTGGATATCTCAGGTGCTGTTGTGAGACAGTGACAGGGCAACTTCACAAATGCTTGTCGGGAGATGGTGTTAATGTCCCAGTAGAGTGCATTCTTCTATTTGCTGATACTAAATATTACCAAATTTAATTCTTCGAAGTGTGTCTAAGGGAAGATA
Source organism: Aythya ferina (assembly GCF_964211825.1). Classification (NCBI taxonomy): domain Eukaryota; kingdom Metazoa; phylum Chordata; class Aves; order Anseriformes; family Anatidae; genus Aythya; species Aythya ferina. The sequence goes on from NC_140304.1 coordinate 8,435,485, forward strand.
GAAGACACAAAGGTCTGTGTTCTTGTAGCACTTCTCTTTTGTTCTCATTCATGTCCTTGCAAAAGCTGACAGGAATTTCAAAGTTTGCCACTTCTTTTCATCTACATCTGACACTGTTTCTCGCCACAGATCTCTCTAAGATCATGTTGTTGTCTTGATTTATTAAAGATAATAAGCAGTATCGATGTCTTATCCAGAAAATAGAACAATTTCAGAAATTATGGCCATCATCCCCTTCAAGTCTATCAAACGTGTAAGTCCAGGATTGCTGCCAGAAAGTGGTATTAAAAATATCCATCTGATAGAATAAATCCTACTGCCTTTACATGAGAGTTAGACACTGAATTCCTGTTTTCACATAGATGGTCCCATTCTCACCTCTGTGCAAAAAATATGGGAGCCTTATGAGGCTGCTAATATTCATATAGTTATTATAAGGAACATGAAATTGAAAGTTTGATACCGAAATCTCTCAAAATTGATGCATCATGGTAATAATTCACTGTTTCCTTGAGTGAAAATGCAGGCTGAAAAAAAAAAAAGAAAATAGGTGAGTTAAAGATGGGAGATAAAATTCAGCTTACAGTTATTCTTTAATTCAGTTGCCATTAAAATGTTATTTACTGTGCTTCTGCTGCATTTTCCTTACTATTTATAAAGCCCATAGTGTGTTTACAGTCATTAAATAGTATGTCTTTTTGGTTTTGAGCCTTGTATATGTTCAAAAATCACTTGGTCTTATACCTCTGTTGAATTTAAATGTAGGTACCTTTTAAGCATGTAATTTTACAGTCTTTTCCACTTACTATCAGTGATCCTTTAAAAAGGCTAATATTTGTGCCTTACTTAAACATCAGTACCAGTTACCAAATAGATAAAAGTCCAAAATGGTATTTCTGGTTCAACACTGTTCTCCTCTGTCCAACTGTCTATTGGCTACATATGCAGTATTTTTATTACTACGTCGGGTTCTATATTAAGATAAATTGTCCAGGTCCAGTACTTTTTCCAAGTTTGATACTTGTATCTCTCTTATTTGTGGAAATTCTTCTAATGTCTTTGAAAATCATCAGCATTTGTCACCAGCTGTGGGTGAGAACTGATTCCTGCTCAGTCAGGGCTCCTGTGGTGGTCTTCAGAGGCATCTCTTCTTTTCTATTGCATCAAGATCTCAAAAATATTCCCGTTCCTCCTGTTCAAGGGAGAGATACCAGGTTATTCGATTAAGCTTTGGAATCTCTTACTTACATTTAGAAACAGATTTCTGACATAGACAAACTAGGACTTGAATTTAGTATCATCAAGTTCATTTCACATATGTCTGCCTGAAATGAGCTGTAGTTCTTATTTGGTTTGGAGGAAGAAATTAGGGGCAGTAGAAAGATTCCTGGATTGTTCCAATGAGGCAGTGAAGCAGAACCCGAGAGTCCCCAAGAAGGATGATAACTTCGAGGAAATCCAGGTTTTAGGACATTGTTTAACATTCTAGCTTGGTTGTAGTGATTCCAACCCAACCATATAGGTAAAAGGACTATTGTCTGTGTGATTAATCTCCTATGGGATGCCTGGAATGGATACGTTGTCCCAGTCAAAGCCTTCCCATCCATCCGTATAGAGTTGCACCATTGTGAAAAATGGCACATATATTCAGGGAAGAACAAAAGAAGGAAGGACCTGGGACACAAAGGTGATCCCTACCCTCTATGCATGCAGAGGGCAGTCTTTGTAGTGAAGGCAATGGTTTGCTCTTCCATCCTGCATATTTGCGGGGTCACCTAACTCCTAAAAATAGACTTGTTCTGAGGGAAAAATGTAGTTGTAGAAGTTCTCATGTACCATTTTGACTGAAACCTTCATTGTCATTTAGCATTTCAGAGATACTGCTGCTGTTTGGTGAGGGGTGGGATCGTCAGAAATACCCGGCACTAGCTGAAGTCCCCTCTCAGGCACTGTAATGCAGACTTCAGTGGGAGTTTTAGACACGTGCTGGGTGCTTTTCAAAATCCCACCCAATCTGTTAGAGAAATGTTTTGTAGATGTCTTTTCGAGTTTTAGAATGAGCTTGTTATAACTCGTGTTCTTGTAAACTATGTAAAGTCTTAGGCAAAAGAAAAGGTAAGCCAGGTTTTTCGAACAGCTTCTGTTTTTCCACCTGCAATCGGTTATATTCAGTCCTACTGAACAATCTTTCTTTGGTGCAGCTGTCTGATCAAATTGCTAGGGGCATCTCAGATCTTTTCTCTATGCATGTAATCTGAAGAAACATTTCATGCAATAAACAAAGTGCCAGCATGAGGCCCTTTTAAATGCATCCCCTATGAAATACTGCCTGTAATACCCTGTCCAGCAGAAAGGAGCCTCGTAATGCTGACCTCCCTGGCGCTGCAGGGAGAGGTCAAGGGTGGCCTTCATTTCCAAGGGAGTTGGTACCTTGTCTCTTGGTGCCAGGCCTCAGTCCAGGTGCCGTGAGGCTCCAGCCGGTTTGCTCCCAACAGACTGGAATTTCAGCCTAAGCAAATGTGGCTACTAAAAATTGAGTCCAAGGCAAGCAGCTTCTTTATTGCAAAGCTTGGGTTGGTAAATGCAGTCTGTTCCCACAGTGAACCTTTGGAGTGTGAATGTAGAAATTCACCAGCAAAAGCCGTGTGGATGGAAATGTGACTTGTCTTCAGTAACCTCTTCTTTGCTGCTATTAGATGTTTTGTCTTTGCCAAGCGTTGTTTACCTGCTAACAGAATCTGGGCTGAACAGAATGTGTCCTCGTTCTCAGCCCAAGGGCATGGGCCACATCTGGTCTAGAACATGTCCTTGTCCCCACACAGGGGGGTGGGACATGTCATGGTCTTTGGGCCAGATGAGAATAAAGGAACACAAAAGGGATGGTATGGTTTTGTACAAGTTAAACCTGCCTTGATTACCTTTGTGTTGTCTGTTGCATGGTTTCAGCTGGTGACCAGATGAAAGTACTTGATACAACTTTCCTGGAGGCTACTGAACTTCTAAGTAGAGATGTCTGAGGAGGCCACAGCCAGCTTAGTCTGAGGGTCACCCACTGCCAGTGTAGGGCTGTCAGCGTTTTTCCTGGGTTGGAGTATGAAGAAGGTAACACAGTTGCAAGTTATTTCAAGGTTTACTGTAGTAAAGGGTACTCAAATTTATTTGTACTATTCCTTAGGTCAATACTAACAACATTTGTATTTAGAATCCAGTAACAGTATTAGCATTTGAAAACTAAGTTGAGTTCAAGTTTTTTATGGTTCTTTGTGAATTGACATCCTGTTTCTGTTAAAAATAAGGGAGCTACTTGTTTTAGGAGGGGAATGTGTTGACTTTCAAATCTTCAGTGAATTTTGTGCAATATTTCTCCTTGTTTCAAAGTAATTTAGTAGTTATAAATGTGCACGTCTGCTTTTCAAGCAAATCTTTGAAATGGTATTTTTCAGAAATGTGTAAAATTACATGTAGCATTGAAAATATGCTTGTATGATAAAAACACAAAGAATATATTCTAATGAGGCAAATGTATATTTCCAATGACCAGGCATGATTATGGATGTCACATTCTACAGAAATAATAAAGCCTAAGCCAATGTTCACATAAAAGTGATTTTAAATTGAAGATTAAATACTAGAATTTATAATGTTTAATTTATCATTTGATCATTTGTTTAATGTTGGTAAAAATAGGCAAGGAGTTAAGCATCACTTTTCGTTACCACCACCGAGGTGACTGTTCAGGGTGATGACCGTATTGTTAAGAAGAATTTAGTTTGTGACATCCCTAATTATCATAAGTCATTACTTAAAAGATCTACTAATGTTGCCAGTATACTTTTAACTTCTATAAATTAATTTCTTTGTATATTGATGTACATTTTGTTTTTACCTTTGTTTTTTCTTGAGAACTTCTTTAAATTAATTTACTTGAATGAGGCAATAAAGCATTGTGGAACAGCTAGTTTTTTGCAGCCTATGCACGAGCACATCACGTCTGTTAATTCATGATTTTTGAGTGAGAAGAAAAATTTAAAATGCTTACATGGTTAGCAAACTGACAATTTGTTTGTTTTCTTTAGATATGTGTCAGATATGATGAGAAATGCCTCAACATGGAACAGACACATTACATATCCAACAATTTCTTTTTTTTTTTTTCAGAACATTTCATTAGTGGCCTTTGAAAACAACCTGTTAATATTCTTGTGTCCTTTAACACCTGCAGGAAAGGCATAAAATACAGGACACTTTGATATTTTATTGATCATTTTATTAATTTTGGAAACAAAGTAACCTAACCAGCACTGTGCTATAACAGGTTTAGAAAATTAGAAATTTAGTTAATCACTGACTTGTAATAAAACTGGAACCAAATCTAAAAATTTAATCCTTCCTTTTGCACACTCTGGACTACTGTTCAAAGTCATCTCAAGAATTGTAATTCAGACCTTAGACTACTATTGGTAGTGCACTGTGTATATGTAGTAAATGAGCAGTGTTTCTTGTTTTGTTCATTTCCGAGTTTGTGGTGTCCATAGAAGTTTTTGGTGAACTCCACGTTACCATAAAGTGCCCAACACTGTATTATAAAATAAAACTTAATAATATCAAAACTCCTTGGGTGATGCAGGTTCTTGTTTGATGGGTTGACATGAATTTTCATACATATCAGGCATATGGATTAAAATAATACAAAAATACTATAGTAATGGGAAGTTTTTATCCATTGAATGTTGATTTCAGTTTCTCAAATATAGAGAAAACTGACTGTTTGCTTATTAATTGCAGTTTATACAATACAAAAGTAAAATACTTACGTCCTTTGTAATTCCAACAGTATATTAGCATCTTTTAAAAATCTGGTCTGTGATTCACTCTACTGAATTAAAAGCATTTTGATATCTTATGCAGGCCAACTATGGAGGCTGTGATTTCAGTATTGGTACACTCAATCCACAACTGATGAAAGAATTACAAATTACAGTTATAGAAAACAATGAGGCGTGTGATATTAACACGTGCTAATAGACTCCTAGTAGCTTACTCCAGCTAGCAGAATGATACCAGCTGTGAATGCTGGTAGCACAGGGATCTTGGCTGCTTGATAAAGCATCTTGCAGTTATTTCTTCATGTTGCCAGTAGATGTGCCCACATATTTATTCAGCTCTGAAAACAGATGGCTGTGACAATGAATTTCTTGTAGGTCCAGCTTATGAGCCAATGGAGGGCATTAGGAACAAGGAGAAGCCTTCAATCTTTCTCGAGAAAAATAAGTAAGCAGAATGAGTGAGCATGTATGAAGACAATAAATCATTATGTCTCAGGTTAAGTTTGCCCACTTTCCTTAGCTTGCTATCTCAGTGCACTGAGAATGCACTTGCAACTTGCTGTCTACAGGCATTTCAGTTCATTAAATTCTTCCAAACTTGAGCACAGCAAAGGATCGAAAAAGAGCAGGTAATAAGACAAGTTAGTCTAACTTAAGTTGGCAAATTTTACACAGGTGGTGCAGCAGGACTCTGTTCCTGTCAATAAAATGATAGCAAATGTCTGTCTATGAAAAGAATTATTTCAGAGGGCTTTGCTCTAACAGTCACAGTAAGACCCTGAGTATGAACACTGGCACATTATGAAGAGTTGTGGCCATTTGGGGGAAAAAGGCAGCTCCCAAGTACTGTCATGTTTGGGACTTGTTTAGGAGGAGAAATCATAAACGTTCCTCTTCATTAGTGCTCATCAGCTGCTTGTGCCGCAAAAGCAGCTGAGAATGTTGCTTTTGCAAGATACTTCTACACAATGCAGCTGCAGCCATACCTGGATGATAGACAAAACATTTCATTTTATTTCCAGAACTCACTGTGTGTTAACTCATGTTCGTAAAAGGAAAAATAACTTTATCAAATTCACAGATTTAGATTTTTATTTGATGTGACAAGTGATAACAACAACAAAAACCTAAGCAATGCCTGAAGTTATGTTGGGGGGTTGCTGGTATTCAGATAAAACAAAGCAGTCAGACTGCAGATTTTCATCAATCAGAAAACAAAAATAAAAAAAATGCTAGCAGCTTCTTAAGCTTTAAAACCCCAGAGGTTGTCAATCCTGCTACAAATTCTGTATGAAACATAAACAAGTACTAGTTCTAAAAGCAAAGTTTGTGAACTACATTTGGAATATGCTATGGGCCATATATCATTTCCTTTCCGTTGCTCCTATTTCACATTTCTCCTGGAAGTTGAAGGGCCGAGTCCTGATGGCATACTGCTCCACACATTCTCTCTTTCAGGTCTACTTCTTCCTGCAGATAATTGTCACTGAAGCGCTGCAAACAACACAACAGGACAACAGCAAAACCTACCAAGCAGTGCTGAAAACCAAATGAAAGACATGAGCTACAATGAATCCATTAAACTAAGGCCTTTTCCTTTCAGCCTCATTATCTATTTTTAATTGTTAAGCTCTGCAAAGTATTCAGTATCATGGATGAGATATAATGGAAAATGTGCTCTTCTGTGTAAAGCCCAAATACCAATGCATTTGTCTATAGGAGTTTGTTTTTCAGGTGTGTCCAGTTCCATGAATAGCTCAACTAATGTGCTTTCCAAGGTGAGTCTTTTTTTTTTTTTCTTTTTTAATAGTGGTATAAAATCACTTCATTTAGTTTGTCTTTATGCACTTCCTAAATGGTAAAGAGGAACATTTGTCTGTGTTCATATTCATCTGTGGGTACGAGACTATTGATTTAAATTCACACATTCATTTATTAAAACAAAACTTATGTAGACAAGTCAAGTAATGATCAGGGAGGCCAGTTGGCTTCTTCAGTGTCTTAGACAGCAGAAGAGAAAACGTGAGGTGGACAGGACTGAGGAATGAGTGTGGAGTACCAGAGCGAGCAACTGCTCCAGCGGAGGCAGTGCCGAGAACAGACACCAGCACAGCAAGGGAGTGGAGAGAAGATGGTGAGGAGGAGTAGGGCAACGTGTGCTGAGATCTGCTATGCCAGGCAAGGGAGTCCACTGCAGGGCCATGAACACGGGCAAACACTACGCAGGGAGGAGGAGGGACGTGTGCTATGCGTGTTCCAGCCGCATGCTCTGCAGGGCAAAGTGTGATCCCGACTGAGCGGGTAGGGAGGTGTGCTGATGAGGGCAATGTTAGAGAAATTAAGAAGTGACGGCAGCGCACATTTAAACTCTCCTGGACTATGAACACGAAAGGTACAATGCTGAAGCTTGGTTGCATGCATCACAATGGGCAGGGGGTGCTTTTGTCAAGCTGGATGGTTCAAAGGCCAAGAAATGAGATGTTTGACATTCTGGTTTTAGCTTGGACATGCCCTTATTAAAACCTCCAGAGCCTAGCTCGTTTAGAGAGCATTTCAGGTTTGGTGACTTAGTTTAAATTGTGTTAGATCACTGCTGAGTCTCTGGGTAGAAATTACTTGGAATGTGCCTTGAAAATCATAGATACCGCAGAAAATTGTGGCTCACTGCTCTCCCTGTCCTCCCTGCAACCCTTTGTTCAGTTCTGTGCTAGCCCTGGCTCCACATTTATTAATGCAACATTTTATAGCATCGGCAATTTTCTATTCACTGCTCTTTTTAAGAAAATAACCTGTTAATATAATACCACCTGTTTAGCAATGAGAAGGATTATGTACTTAAAATGTTCAGCTGAATAATACATACAAACATCTGACATTTGGCCTGATCTGAGAATAGGCGACATGCTTATTTAACAATTTTGAAAATGTTAAAATGGCGAGGTAGAAATTAAAATGTCATTTTAAAATATTTGTATTTAACTTATCTGATTCAGTCCCTTTCTACATTTCCCCTTGGCATATTCGAACTGGGGGTCACGGTAGCAGTCTGACACTGTGGATACTTTGAACGATATCCTGAACACTGTTGGCATTTCAGCCTAATTAGTTGCATCCTATTTTGTGATTTGTCTTTGGTCCTTTGGGTTGCTGGCCAAGGATTTTATTTAACCATTTTTTTTATGCTCATCATTGTCTCTTTTTAAATGTCAACAGACCAGTGCTTGTGTAATTGTGTTTAGGTTTTTTTCCTTCTTATTTCTTTTCTCCCCAGTGTCAGAAAATTTGACAAACAATTTCTACGTCTCAAGCAGGCTACACGAGAAAAATCTATCTCAGGACTGAGTGACAAACAGGGTCTGATCTAGTCAGTGCAGGTCTTGGGCACAGCCACACATTTTCCTGGCCAGTAGTCACCACTGCTGACAGTTTTGAACTGGGAAGATGTTTTTGTGAGCTGGTTTAATCATTTTTGCCAGCAATAGGCCACAATGCAGAGAGTGCAATCTAGCCACAGGGCAGACCTGCATCTCTCTTGGGCTGACTTCTGAAGGAAAAAAAGCTGATAGAGCCTCCCTCTCGCTGGGGTCTTGTTGAACGTTTTGTAGGTAGTCCTTGGGCAGCTCGCTCTGAAAGAAAATGCTTGGGAATCCAGTGAGTTCAAGCTGTACATCGAGGGCTTATACTTTTAGGAACCAAAGTGTCAAGTTGCCAATTTACTTTAAAGAGTCCTTACTGGACCTAACTGTGTGCCTAACAAAGCATTTTAGCATCTGGAGTCGCTGGGGTCGGCAAGACATGGGAGTGCACTACCAGAAACTGAGGAAGAAACGACACGCTTTTGGTTGCTTTTCTGTTTTGTGGTAAGTTTTGTTCTGCTGTCACTTGGCTCTGAGTGGAGGTGAGTCACTCTGGGGGTCTCACCTGGGCATTGCTTCATGAAGCAGCACTGGGCAGTACTGCAGGCAGCCTGAAAGGGGGGCTTGTGCCTTACGCTCTAAGCCCTGCAGAGGTCTGTCCTGTCACCGCTGGGTGCACACCCACTTTCATTTCCCCGTGTTTTCCTGCTTCTTGAGGGGATGATTGGAAGAGGCTAAAACTGCATTACTTCTTCAAGCTGTTTTACACTTGGAGCAAAAAATACTACGTACAACTTCCCCAGAGATTTTGGCCTTTCTAAGATCATGCATTTAAGATTGGGGAATTGCTTAGGTGTAGCACATGAAACGCTGTTAATGCGTTGTGCCAGTTGCATGGAAGACATTATTTGTTTTGTGGGATGGAAAGCAGCTATTTAACCTGAGGCTGCTCTGTGCTGCAACTGCCTGCGTGTTGCAAACGTGCTGCAGTGCAAATAACAGCTGGCACGGGTGAGAAAAGCTCAGCCCCAGCGGCTGTGTGGAGTTAGGATTGCCGTGCAGAGCTGCCCTGTTGGTTTGCTCTCACTCCTCCGATGCCTACCTTGCTGTCATTGGGTTTGAATCTCTGCTGAGCACAGGTGCCAAATGAAACTAAGTGGCTTTAAATTGGAAACACACATTTTTGTCATCGCTATTTATTACAATACATGCCAATGAAAATTGCAGTTTTGCTGAAACTACAGGGGAAATCGGAAAGGTCATGCACAATATTGAGCTAAGAAAAATGTCATGCTTTAAACCACACCACGAAGAGCATAAAAACAGATGAAGGCCCGTGAAGTTTTTCTCTGATCAAAAAGATGATTTTAAGTCCTGATTTGGACATCGCAGTCTTCCTGGTGTTTTACACCATTAGATGAATTGCTGGTAAATTGCATTGCCAAACAACTCTGGGGAAAGAAAAATCTCAGCCTAATGAAAGCAGAACTGAAAAGCAACTTTTGTGAAACCAAATGAAAGTATTAACAAAAGTTGCTCAAGCTGGTTAGAGTATGAAATCTCAATATGTTTTTATTCCATAAATATGATTTGAAGGAGCCTAAACCCAGAAAAACCACCACTGAAATGAGAATTCTGTTTGGCCTTCAGGACTCCACCTGTGCCTTGATTCATAATTAATACTCTGACTTTTCGATGTGCAAGAGGCCTTCACACCTCATGGCATGCATTATAGATGGAGGCAGTTTAGGTTAAAACATGCTTTTACCGTGAGGCATGGGGTATCGCCTGTTCTCCACATCAAATTCATGTGTGCAATTTAAACAAGACCTTACTCTGCTCCCCATAAATATGCACCAGATGTATCTTTTATAAATGTTAGGTTTTGCAGCATCTTGACACATGCCAGTAGTTTGAAGCCTGTACGTGCTTCATTGGGGCATGAAAGCCCATCCACTCATTCAACTGTGACGTTTTGCAATAGGCAAAATTTTCGTGTTGTCAGCTACTCCCCGTTCAACTTTATTGACTTACAATGTCTAATCTGATGCTCAGGTTTCGAGTTGTTTTCAGAGGTGTCAGTTTTCTTCATCTGTGAGGTGACTGAACAGAATAGGAAAAGGAGCTTTGCCAAAATTCTCCGATCGATGATTACTGACATTGTGTGACATTACAAATGTGAGGTTTGTCCTGCAGTGAGACTTGCAGGAGACTCCGGGCTTAAGTTGTATGAAACAGCTGAGACAATTTTGACTGGAAAAAAGAATTTGCTGTCTCCTATGAGGGGACACGCTTTCTGTTATGAGCCTGTATTTATTAAGGTTGTTTTAAGAAGCGTATCAGCTATGTTCTTTATTTAAAGTTGTAACACGGGGGATGTTCGTTATCAGTTAGCATTTTCTTGAACAATAATCAGTAGCCAGACTTCACCATCACTGTGTTCATCTACTGGAGAAGACAGAAAAGCAATGCTTTCCATTTCAAACCCTCAAGGCTATGTTATGATGATAGTGTTAATTGCTTGGCAGAGAAAAGTGTTTTAGTGTCCAGTTACTAAAGTAATGGCAAAACTTTTTCTTTTTTTTTTTTTTTTTTTTTTTTTTTTTTGATATTCTTTAAGGGTTGCTACTGATTTAAACTTCCTAGAGACCCTTGGCGAACTTGAATACTCCTACAGTAACTCATGCATTTGAACAACAAATTCACCTTCGCTTAAATTTCTGAAAAATACAAAATTGTTCAGTCATTTAGTTAGGAACAACTAGCAGTGCTTCATGTAGCCCTGAAACAGAATGGAAGGGTTGCAGCCATCACCAGCCTGGCTGGAGGGAAGTTTGCAGTGCAACAAGGAGCATTACAGTCGCTGGATATGTCCAAGGGGATCCTTTCAGTTGCAGCTAGTTGCTGTCTTTGGGGCAATAAAAACCTTGGTTTCTGAGGTTATTGATCTTTATTGAAAATGTATCAGAGAAACTGTTGGAGTGAGCAGAATGCACCTTGTGAAAATGGGACTTGCATTAAGTCAAGAAAATTCTTGCTGCTCTGCCATTTTTGTCCGCAGTGCTGGAAGGTGTGCAGTAATGTGAAAAGCAGAGCATGAGATTCTTGGCTTGTATAAACTAGCTGCACTGAAGCTGTATTGATTCTTGTCACCGTGGGATGTGGCACAGGACCTCTCCCTTGGATGAGCACAGTACCATCAATGGGTGCAGACATCAGAGGATGCAGCAGGTTACTGTGCAGTTGCTGTGCACAAAGCACTTCCATCTTATTTCCACATGTGGAAAATGTTCCTCCATTCCTCGATTCTGAACAGCAAGTCTGACTTTTTAAACTGCATATGTAGTTCTGGCATGAGGATAATTTCCTTTGTAAAGGAAATAATGAAACAGTCTCATAAAGCAACAAATATAAGTTGCATGTGGCTCAATATAATCCTTATTTATTGGTCATTTTGATATTTATACAGCAAAATAGTAACATGAATACACCAACTAGGCTATAAACAGTGTGTGTATATACAGAGAAGGGGTGGTTAATTTTACATAAGGTGGAGAAGGCACATTATGCGATGATACACCACGACCACTTTGAGCTGGCAGAATTCTGGCCACGATATTTATATTTTGGCTAATGTAAATTCTCCTATAACCGTCAGAAGGCTCTCCTTGTGCTTCGCAAGCTGGATATCACCTCTTTCAATGGGAAAAGGGAGTGGGCAGCGAAAGGGGAGTAAGCTGTTTCATCCTTCCCATGCTTCTGTGCATCTTCAGAGGGATCAGACAGAGCAGGTCGTGTGCTCTACCTTAGCACCTTCTCCTTTGCACAAGACTGTTAGAAGTGAACAAGAAAGTTCAAATGTGTAAGGCTGAGAGCATATTACGTGTTTGTTCCTTGAATGGGTAGGCTGCAAGTGATTGTGAACAAATTATTTTACTTTTGGCTTTAAAGTCAAATGAGGAGATAGCAATATATTTTCAAAATATTTTAGGTCTTCTGTGTGGAGACAAACATTCTCTCCACAACTGTTATATTATTGTTCTTCCCTGAATGCCCGTGCTTCTCTACATATTCTGTTATATCCCTGAGCTGAGAAGCAGTAAATGGCTTGGCATTTGCTCTATCAGTCCTAATCCTTGGCTTAAATTTTAGTAAAGATGGTATTTCACTCTGTATAATGTATTCCCCTTTCTTTTAACTGTTGTTCCTTGGCTGAGATATGGCCTGAAAGGGTCAGGCTTCCTCACCATGGTTGCTACAGCATGTTAAATAGCCACAGCTTTGGGCTTTTTTATGCTTCTCCAGGCTGCTGTTGAGCTTTTCTGGCTGCAGAGTCTGACTCCCTGCCTTCTTTAGATGTTATTTTGTTAATTCAGCTTTGGTCCTTTTCTTGTTTATTTCTTATAAAATTGCAAGTAGGATTTTAAATATTTCACATTTTAATCTCTATTTGCAATAGAACTTCCTCCCTCTAAGTTACCCTACACCAACCTGCCTCAGTAGGCAATTCCCATGCCCTGACTCACCCCTGTCCTCTTTTCCATGGCTTCGCTGTTACGAACACCCCACTTCACCCTCACTGTGTTTGAAAGGTTGTAATCCAGCTGTTACCTCCACCTTCCTCAAGAGTCATCTGCTTTCATTCCCTTTTCTCCCCTTACGTTTGTGTGAATTTTCACCACTCCTATTTTCATCATTCCCTCTCTGCTGAGACAGACAGCAGTCACTTATGATTTATTCTAATCCTAGTTTAAAGGCTTTTCCCCTGCCTTCTGTCTCCCTGACTTACCTTCTACAAACCACACGTTTCACCATGAGAATTTTCCCTTTCTTGTGCTTTTATGGGTGTCTTTTTAATGCTTTAGTAGCATATTCCTCCAGAGCTCTGTTTGGTCTGTGTGAAAACTCTTCAGGTTTTCATCGCCTGTCTCTTCCTTTCAATGTACCCATTGCTGGGTATCTTTCTCAGCCCTATAGATTCTCTGCGTGACAACACTTTCTTGGATGTTTTATTACAGATTGTTTTCCCACTGTCTCCAAAATTTTGTCCAGAAAGTCGAACCACTGAGCAGAACAGAAAATGAGTTTCCAGCCACTTCCTTATTCTTGCTGTGTCTTTCACTGTGAACAATAACGCTTTCCTTCAGGTTACTTCTCCATGCAAACTGACCTCCATCTTCAGGTGCTTTCTCTCTTTTGTCCCTTTTCTTTGAATCATATAACAATTTAGGCTGGAAGGAGCCTCTTGAGGTCATCTACTCCAACCTCCTGCTCAAAGAAGGGTTGACTTCAAAGTTAGATCTATATTACCTCCTTCTGGTGCTTTCTCTGAATTTATTTCTATTTTTCTTTCTCCTTCTACGTTATTCAATGGGATCTTAACTTTTTTTTCTTTCCTCTTTCTTCTCCTTTTAGCTTATACAACCATTATCACTGAGCAGAAACGCAGGAACATAAAGTAGGTGTGTGGAAGAATCTTCTCTGCATCTGCTTTACTAGTTCAAAGCCACTGCTGCTCCTTGCTCCCAGTTCCAATTCCCGCTTCTAGATTCCCCCTCATTTTCAAAGCTCTCTGTCCCCAAGTCCTTCCCCACCTGCAACCTTCCAGCTCTTCTTGTCCACTTACCTCTTGCTTGCCCTCTTGTTCTCACACGTTACCACCTTTGCCACCTCTGCCTAGAGAGCTGCCTCTTCTTTGGGTCTCATTTTTTTCAGTGAGCCATAAGCCACGTGTGAAGGAATCTGCACAAAGCACACCTCTGTCATGGCTCACCCTCACACACTGTTCTTTGCAGTCTCATTTGCTGAGCATTATCTACCTCAGACTGTCTACTCTGAAAATCAACCTCTTCTTTTCTTCAGGCATGCATGTGTTCAAGTAGTGATCATGCCAAACAAACTTTATAATATTCTTTATTATGACTTGGCAGTGTCTCACAGGGCAAGTGCTGGGCTGAACTAAGAGTTTCACTTATTACATAAGGCCATAATTCAAAAAGATCTTCCCTGAATCTCTATCTCTTACTGCCATGTTTTTGGTAGCTTTTTTCTTTCTTTCTTTCTTTCCTTATTGCCACTTGAACTCTGGATTTAAACTGCAGCATTGCAATGATTGCATTTAAATTCATAAGCTTCAGTAGTAAACTGGGCTAGAATAAAATCTGTTGTGTATTTGTGTTGTTACTGCATTATGCTCATCTAAAATTCTGCTCTTTCAACTCAGTTTGAATCCTACCATCCACTCCCATCTACTGTAGTGCCTTGTTTTGAAAAATATCTGTAAGGACTTCAAAAATAAAGAGAATGTGCTTGCTATCAGAATTACTGCTAATCATCTAACAAGGAAATAAGTGTGAGTGACATGAGTGACATCAATCTTCAGCAATCCCTTAAGGGAATCACTGAAAATAAATTCTGTATTGATCATTAGTTAAAATGATCACTCAAACACTTGGATACCGAGTGTGTGCACTCTATAATACAACTCCTGGAATAATCATGGGAAGTTGAATGCGTCTATCTGGGGTATTTCACAACCACAGGAACAGATCATCTGAGCTGCAAGAAAAAGAAAACACCATCATGAACTTTCCATGATGCCTCTTTATTGTAGGCTCAATTTGTGTGGGAACAGTGAGTTTGTGCTTTAATTTCTTCACTATGTGTGAAAATCAGCTGGATGAGTTAGTGCTAAAATTTGCCTCAAAAGTTCAAAAAAACAAACAAGCAAAAAAAAACCTTGACCTGGGTCTATTTTTGGAATATCTTTTCCTTCTCTAAGAAAGATCACTAAATGGACTTGAAGATTTTCAAATGTGTCTTTCATTACAGTAGTTTCCAAACTTTTCCAGTTATTCCATTCCCTTCTACACATTTGTGTTTTTTTTTTTTTTTGTTGTTTTGTTTCTTTGTTTTGTGTTTTGTGTTTTTTTTTTTTTTTTTCAACAAATAGTTGCAATAATTTTGCTACTGAGGAATACAGTGATACCATCCCTGTTTCAAAAGAGGAAAATGCAGATACAAAACATAATTTTCCCGTGCCTATATGGATGTCTGAACTTCAGGACTGTTGACATGCTCTTTCATTATTTCCAAGCCAGTGCTCCTGCCTTCCTGGTATTTTCCATGAGCACTGAGAAACATTTTTAAGCGTGCTTGCTTTTTTGGCAACCAATACATGTTGGCAATGGGAAAGGCAATAGTTTGTACCATTGGATACAATCCTAATGAGAAAATGGTGTTAGTATGGATATGCAGAATTTGTTTAGGGTGTTTTATTTTCATGTCTGCTAAAAGGTCAGGTTGTGTCTGCTGGATATTTCAGGACATAGTCATTTATATTTAGAGAAATGCATGCATTTGTTGGGGGTGGAAAGTGAAATTCTTTTTGGTAGAAAATGGAGAGACTTCAGAGAAAATGAGAGAACTGGAGGAAAGAAAACCAATTACATTTGAAACATTTATTTTGGAGAGTTTTTGCACAACTTCCTTTTAATCCCTGATTAACAGATGAAAGTAGATATGCTGAGACACAGCTCTAGTACTAAACCCTTTGATAACAGAATTAGAAGTCTATGTTGCAGGGTTATTTGATTTGTCTGCATTGCCTTCTGCAGCAGTGATTGCTAGGCAGGCAAAGGAAAACACAAACGAGATGTGTTTTTTTTACTCGCGTTGTGTCTGAGACAGGCACTTAGAAGTATCCCAGAAACCATTACTGTCTGTAATGCCTACTGCTGATTACCAAGGCTGAAGTTTCCAGTGCAAATAAAAATTGTCCTTGGACAGGTTGGTCCAAAACGGTGATAAATAGTAGTGGTTCACGTAAATGCTAGGAGATGTTTAGTATTATTGAAATTAAAAAGAAAATATTGAAAGCCCAAAGTCATTGTAATCTTCGTAGCAGGTGTTCCCAGTATCAGAATGCAAATGAACATATCTAACATATGTACACTGTCCCCATTCAGCCGTCTTGCAGAATGGAGGAGAGCCTTCCTCTAAATCAGTCTTTCCATCGGCGGTGGCTGCACCATGTTCCACATCTCTACGCGGGAGCCCTCCTTCTCCTGCCGGCTGGGGCTGTAGGTCCCTTGTGTCGCCCGTTTATTGGCAGCAATGACTGAAACCACAACTGCCAAGAAGAGGATCAATAACAAGGCCAGCATTACTGAGCCAATGGAGGTGAATATGTTCGAGATCAAGTCAGTTGTCAACTGGAAGGATCGAAATAATTGCAATATAATTTATGTCAAGAGAATACAGAGATACACTTGAGCTACCATGGAAGGAAAACAAAAAATCCTTCTATGGACAGGACTTTGCAGAAAGGACACACTGCTGAAGCGCCATTATTTTGGAAGAGAAGTAAATTACTCCCTCCAGAGTTTGTTCATTGGACTCTTTAGAAAATTGCACACTCGCTGCTGGGTATTAACACACAAGGCAGAGCTGGATGCATTTCATGTAATGACCCTTTTAATTTGGCAACTTCCTTTCTGCTTGAAAATAGTCTGTCAGCTAATGCTTCTTGGACTGCGGTGGTAATTCAGCAATTATTTGCTTAATCACTTTAATAATAATTCATTTTCTTTAATTTTGTTGTGAACATGTTATTGCTAGTCTTTGCTGCCATGAGTTAAACACTAGCTATTTTGACTGGCTGTATAGTCAGTCACATTTCTGTTTCTCTTGCTGGAGAAGTCAAGTTTCTGTGAATACTTGCATATAGAAAATTTGCTTACTGTAAATATTTGTAACTATTCTACAGACATTCCTGCCAGTATTTTTTTTCTACCAGCATGTTTGCATGAAATAAGCATATAGAGACTGCACATGAACATAACTGCCATCTATTCAGTGAGGAAAGAGTATCAGTATATCTCACAAATGCTTTAAAATATTCATCCATCTCTTCTACACATAAGCTTAATACATAGAAACACAACCAGTACAGTATGGGATGAATGTAAGGAGGCTATGACTTCCTTTCTGTTTTCATGCAGCAGTAGAAAACGTGGTAATGTCAGAAGGCACAGTGCGCATAAACAAATCTGCCAGTTAAAAAGCTTTAGACCAGGGAAATTTTAGAGTAGTTGAATGTTTTATACACATCTACATATGTTTTTTTTTTTTTGTATTTACATTTTTTTAAAATGTTGTGAGGGTAGCCGATGAAGTGATGTGGACGCTGTGGAAAAGTGGTCACTGCGGACAGAATGACCCTGGAAGGAACTGAACTTCTGGGCAGATTCTGCCATCCGTCATTTTTTGATTTATATTACAAGTGGCAGCTGAACTGCCATACATGACTGTGTGCTCGAGGGTGAACTTTCAAATCCCAAAATATTTAGAAATAAAAAATAGCAGGTCAAAGCTAGGTTTCCCAGTTAGATACTGCATGTTACAGGATATTTTAGTGACCCGCTTACTCGTCATTTCTAAGGAAGTGCAATTATGGTTCTGAGAATGACTGTGCATTCAACAATGGATGCAATGTGTTGTTTCTGCGGCAGTGCACTGCCATGCTTGGACTCACACTGCTCAGGTTGGCAGTGCCAGGGGAAGAATGATAAAACAATCCTGCCTCTTTTTTCTCTGCACCTCCATGCTGTTGTAAAAGGTCCTGCTATAATAATAAAAGCAAGTTGGGCTCGGGCACTCTCTTTAGAGGATGCATAACCTGCTGGGGTATTATTTTCTTCCTTCTTTGATGCCTCTGTACAATTCCTATGATTTTAAAAGCTTTTTTTTTATTATTATTTTTTCCAATAGAAATAATCCAGTGCAAGTGACAGGCCAACCCTAAAATAAGGTGACATGAAACATGTTGGTCTTTTAAATTGTAGGATTGGGAAGGTCATTTCGTCTGGAGATGTGTTAGAGATGTGTTTGAGATCTGAGTTTTTCTCTGCACTTTTAGACTCAAGGATGATGTCTTAGAAAGACTGCAAATTTTTAATGCAATTTTTGTTCTCAAAAGCTGTTTATTATTTTCATTTTCTGCTCTGGGAAATTGAGGAACAAGGTAGTCTACACGAACTCTCATCCTGGGGTTGAACCTGATGGTGGTGAAAGAGAAATACTACCATAAGCTGATGGATGGTATTATGTTGTATTCGATATGTGAACTTCCTGAAATTATTTTTCCATTTTCTTGTTCATACTTTTTTACTTTCTGGTGTAAGTATGTCTGCATCTATGGAGACATTTTTTATTTATGATATCTTTCAAATTGCACTTTCTTAAGGGTAAGTTTAATGCAGAGGAGTTGGGGAGAAAAAACAACGGTAAATTGTTAAAATGTGGCCAAATATCTAAACCTCATCCTCAGGTTGAAATATTTATAAAAGGATTTTTTTTTTTTCCAGTAGCTGCTTATTAGAGAAACCTTATTCATAGCACGTTACAGCAATCCACTAGACATTTTGCTGCAATTCTAATTTCTGTTTAATAACATTTATGGTGAGAGAAGATCATTGCATTTGGTTTGGTCTACCAGTGACCTGAACTTCAAAAAATACTGAAAATTGCACATATTGCCTGTATCTGGGTTGGACAAAATACTTCCTCTTGAGCCAGTATGTTTAAAAAAATAAGTTACCTCACCGATTAAAATCTATTGAGCACTTTTTTCTTTTTTTCCCCCATGATCAGATGACACATAGTCTAACTTTAATTCTGCTTTTATATTGTTTCTAATTTCTAAATATGAAAAAATTGGTCTTTATGCATTCATTTGGGTGAATTTTGTATTAACCCAAAAAATCTACCATCCCTTGTACTGTCTCTTGCTTCATCAGCCCACAGATCACTGCCCAAGTTTTATGATGTAGGTAGCCCCCTTAGCAGAAGCAGTGAATTGATAGCAGAATTGCCAGAAGGCTCTGCAGTCTGGTCCCATCAAAATCAACTGCTTCTTTTGTAACTGATGGCTGAACAGTTCAATTAATTTGGAAAATGAACTGGCTGATCTGAAAAAAGCATCAGAAAAGTTCTGTCCCTGATAATCTCTGTGTCTTTTCCTCACAATACTTGGTGGTGATGATATTGAACTAATCGTAACTGGTGATCCCAAATTGAAAAAAGCACTGAGCAGCATTTTCAGAAACATATTGCTGCCAAAACAAGACCACCTGAGGGCTCTTCTGACCTGAATGATCCTACAAGCCTTGCTAGAAGGTAACCAGTAAGGGACCAGTTGTGAGAGTTCCCCTGCCCCTAAAACACAGTAGCTGTTGTTAAAAGCTGTGTTCTTACTGGTAATGGGTGCTGATGGTGAGATGATGGCGTGTGTTATGGTAATACAAACAAAATGAAGTCGGCTAAAATTAGAAGGTCAAACTGCTTCTCTCTAAGATGTTTTACATAGCATGTTCTATTTACGTGTCTTTGGATGTCAGCCAGAGCAAGGTTATTTGGTTATACTGCCCAAAATTATTTGGGCAAAATTGAAATAAAAAATAAAAAATAGTAAGAATTAAAAGGAAAATATTCTTGAATTATGTTTTCATGTAGTGAATAGTTTTATCTGCAAAGACAGAAGTGCAGGATTTTTTTTTTTTTTTTTTTTTTTGTGGAAACAAGGTCTTTCGACTTTTCACTTTTGATTTTATTTTAAACTCGATTCCTTTTTTTTTTTTTTTTAAAGTTTTTAGACTGTTAAGTAAAATTATTTCAAATATTTAGATAAAACTATGAATAGAAGTTTTTCCTTTCATTTGGTTATTTCATTTGGTTGTTCAGCCTTGGTTCCTTGATCTGCTCTGTAAATGAATGGTTTGGGTCATGAATGCCCAGGTCACGAGTCAAAGCTTGGTAGCATATAGCAGTCTCCTTTATGTATGGTTATCTTTAAACAAGATGTCTTCCAAACAGTTATTTTATGAGGAGAACATTAGAGTTTTGCTATCTATGAATGTTTCCATGTGTGCCAAATGTCAAAGTCAAGTGGAACAGCACAAGGGAGCCAGCAGAATACAGAGGGCCTCTTCCTCTTGTGTGTTTTACATCAGCATGACTTAGCTGATCTAATCCTGCTTTATGTCAGTATGGGGGATGAGAATTATGGCACCAGACATGAAGTCCTGAGCCAGAGCCAGGGAGAGAGGAGAGAGCTGTGGTGCCGGAGCAGCAATTGCTGCATGGGAGAGAAGTAGCACGAGCTGCTCAGGACACTGCTACCTGGGCATGAGATTTGCATGGGAAGCATGGCTTGGGCCACAGTCTTTAGGATGTGAAAGCAATGGCATAACACTCTCTGAAAGCAGATGCATACCTCTATTGCTGGGCATTAAGATTTAATCATCCTTCATTTCAGCACTCACATAGAAATATGCTGGATTCTGGATGCTTTGCAAGACAGAGACATCAACGTAAGCTTTAAAATACAGGAATTGCCCAGCCCTGGAGAATTCCCTTCTCTGTCATGTGCAGTGCTTTCTGGGAATTCTGCAGCTGCTCGTGTGCACTAGAGCTTTCGCTGGTGAAGTCTCCAGATCTGGAGTCCTGACACCACTCACGAGGTTATCACTTCATTCCCGGTAAGAAAGTCTGATCCATGCCATCCAGATTTACTGCTCCCAAATCAAAACCATTTGCTAAAGTAATGAGGGGTGATTGGCTTGAGTGGTACTAATCCACATCAGAGTTACTTTGAAAGGTTTGGGGGCATATAGGGATAATAATGAGCAGCCAAAGAAAAGCCGTTAGCATGATTAGAAAGCCCATAGATATGCTGAGTTTATTTCATTGAGGATTTATAACCATCTTATCAGCAAATTATCCCATTAAAAGCTGATTTCAAGTAAGAATCCCAGTGGTTCTAGAAGAAATCCAGTAAATAATACGCAAATCAATTCTAATGAGATGCACTGATAACCCCAGCCTGTGGGACTACAGTTTATTTTCAACAGCAGCAAAGTGGCCATAAATCTATGGACTGACTTTGTTTCAATATAAGTCCTTTAAATTAGTGGCACATGATATTTTTTCCACCTTCACAACCAAGCACCTACTGCTCTGCCTTGTACCATCTGTAAAAAGTAGCTGCTCAGCCTGTGCTAAACACCAGCCACCAGGTTCCAGGAGCTGTGTGACTGAGTTGTTAGGCTGCAGATTTGAACCACTTGTGCACTATTTCGGACTCTTAAACAGAGCAGATTCATGTCCAGTTGAGACAAACCCCACACTGGCAATTGGAAATGACAAATTATTTTTTAGATAAAAAAGGGAGGAATCTTCTCCCTCTGACACCATGTCCCTTGAGAAGAGGCTGTCTTGTCATCCCACACCTCTCTCTTTACTTCTCTGAAAATCTATCTGTACTGTGTATAGAGTTGTAAATAGTCTTGAATTTTGATTGCCATTGTTGTTTCTTCCATCAGCCTCTGAGATATCTTCCTGCCATCCGCAGGAAAATGCAATCCCATTGCTGGAGTACCTGAATGAGACCCCCCATGGCTTGTTTATATCTGCATGGACATTGCTGAAGACAAAACCACTTTGATATGTGGAGAACAGCCACAATGTAGACAGCACACCTTGAAGAAGAATGTTTGTAGGTAAGTAACCTTTTTTTCCCTTTTTTGGTCTGAATGTTTTCTTAAAACAAAACAAAACAAAAACTCCATCTAGTATACATTTGTTTAAAAAATGTAGTTTGAATAGTTTGTCTTCACTGCAATATGACAGTTTGAGTGAGTTCCTTCCTGGAAAACGTCAACTTTTAGTTGTCTGACAATTCTTCATGAAATCAAAGCAGAAATATAGAGAGGATTCATTTTAGCAGCTATAAATTGATCATCTGGATTGACCAGTTATAAATTAGAAAAATGCAATCTGTTTTATCAAGGAAGAATTATATCTCTAGTGCCCTGTGAGAAAATGAAGAAGTCAGAAACAATTGATATTTATGATTTAGCTGGGCTTGCAAGGATTTAAGTTCATTGTAAGAAATTCTGACAACCTCCCTCCTGTCATGTGAAGTCCCACTGTTGTGACACTTCAGAAGCTAGTGAGGAAGTTTGTTCTATAGTTTGTTTTATAGTGGAGCAAGAAATTGGAAAGTAAAGGTGGTAGGTGGCTCTCCAAAATGTTCCAGCTAATTCCAAAGCAGACTTTGGTTAAAGCATGGGTGTTATCCACGTTGGCCTTGATCTTATGTAGCCTCCTATTTACAATATTAGCTTTTTAGATGTAGCTTTTCAAACTCAAAAGCCTACTTTTATGAACTCATCTCTAATGAACAGACAGTATAAGGTAATTATTATGTCTTTAATACTTGGAGTATTGATGCCTGGTGTGTATTAAGTATTTAATGGAAGTGTCACAGTCAAAAATAATGATGGTATTTAATAGGTCTGGGATGGTCTGTCTTAGGTAGAAGAAATAATACTTCTTTTTTCAGCACTATACTTTGTGAGCTCATCCATGGACCCAAGAAAGCCCTTAAGTGCCTAAGTAGTGCCTTAAAATCTCCATTACATATTTTGGTGGATCAGTGTCTTGCAGAACAGAGTATTAAATGCCTTTTCTCTCAGGCAACTGAGTGTTGGTTACACACAGAGAAGTGATTTGGCTGGCAGTTTGGGAGGTAAGCTGTCGTTAAGCTGCGAGCTTTCAGAAGACTCCTTGATAGCATTTCTGCAGCAACTGCCAGAGCTAATTTTTGTAAGAGTGCTCCAGCTCTTTTTAAGATCATCTTGCTGGTGCGGCACAGATTAAATGTGCAGCTCCAATGTGTTGTTATGAGATGCCTTTTAAAATTCTATTGACAGCCTCTGGTGTAGAAACTTAACCATCTGCTGCAATTTGAAAGGGTAAGAGAGAAAATCTATAGCTGGTTTAAATCCAGGCAAATCATGCTGAGGAGTTTGTCCCATAGCTGCTAAATTGCAGACTAGACAAATAGTATGACAGTGTTTTAGTAAAGGTGTCAGTCTCTGGGGTGCAACATCCCTTTCCAGCTTGGGAAATGCTTTGGGGTATCATATATAATTATTTTTGTACATGGCAACAGAGCAGTACATCAGGTGTTGTTTCTGTGTCGGGGATATTTGCATTACAGCTTTCAGACAGCAGATTCTATATGAATAAATCTTGGTGATGGATTAAAGCCTTGCCAGGCAAGCTTCTCACAGGAAGGAATGGATAATATTTAAAATCAAAAGACTATTGCTGAAAACAGTAACTTTCTGTCATTATCTGGCATCTAGTTGGTTTGAGTTTACTGCATCCACATAGTTGCCACAGTAAAAATTACTCCTGAAAAGGGATTTGGAAGAATGCACAGTAGTGGCCTTTTGAGGACATCTGTGTCTGTTGTCATAGGAGAGTGAAGTAGGTGGAGGAAGTCAGTAGGTTAAACCCAAAAGCAGGAGGAGAAGAATAGGAGAAGATGCTACAGTGCTGAAGATGAGGGCAGGACAGTTCCTGAAGAAAAGAGGTGAAGAGAGATTCAGCAGGCAGAATGGATTAAGTGAAATGACGAGAAAGAGGAATGAATTTCACAGTGGTTTTCTTCATTGATTGTGTAGGTGTGGAGCAGACCAGCATGTGAAGGATGATATTGAAACATTGAAGATGGGGCTGATGAGAACGACAGCGTTGGGATAAGAGAACAGGGCGGGAAATGACAACATACTATCAGCAGCTATCCCAAGAGTGGAACTAACCCCTTTCTAATGAAAACTTCTGATTTTCTGAAATTTGCATGTTTTTTCTCTCTTTCTCTTTGATTCTAGATTCTCTCTCTCTCTCTTTTTTTTTTTTCTTTTTTTTTTTTTTTCTTTCTTTCTTTTTTTTTTTCCTCTGTATTAGGTAACATTATGAAATATTTTGCTTAGGTATTTTCAGTCTGGCAGCACAAACCCAATTTAGGCGAATACCTGTACATTGTTTCTTCACCCCAATATGTATCAATGCCCATTGTTTTCACTATGCGTGATTCAGTTATGTTCTGTTATCAATTTCAGTTAACTTTAATGGATTTTCAAATCTGAACTGAGGGCACCGAACTGGTTGCTCAGAACTCCGCTTCACAGCTCACAGCAGCTGAGGTAAAAGATTTCTTCTTCAGTGAGCAAAGGTAGTAGTAGATGATCTTTTATTTCTGAAATCAGACCTCTGAGATTGGCAGTAAGGTGGGAGGGGAGGGGCAATAAGCAAGGGGGCAGTAGTGTACAGTAAAGCAGAAACAGAATTAGGATTCCTGTTCTAGTCCAAAATTGCCAAATACTTTCCATCCCTACTCTGTGAAGCAATGAAGCCTACAATCTCCAACATGTTCTATGACATTTGTTGTCCTATTTGTGGTATCCCTGCCCATGGTGGGGGTGGGGCGGGGATGGTGGCGGAAAGAGATGATCTTTAAGGTCCCTTCCAACCCGAGCCATTCTATGATTCTATGATTTGGTGCTAAGCTTCTGCGAAACAGCCATGTGTTGCTACCTAGAATTAATATTATGCTGTCAAGTGGTGATGAAGTAAGTAGCTACTTGACTGTTTCACACTGTCAGACAACAAGGTATCAAGTCAACAGTGAGCCTTTGTTGGGTGCAGCACTTAGATTGCAGCCATCTCCTGCTTCCAACTGTAAATATTAATGATATAAGTTAGACCTTTATTGGCTACATAATACTTGCCTTAGCATGTTACATGACACTGTCACGTTACTTAGCTAATTATATTCCTAGATAAAAATTTGGAGTATGTTTTTATCCTACTAGAGTGGTTTTTTGTTTGTTTGTTTGTTTCTCTAGTAGAACGTTGATTACAGAGAACTATCATCGTTACATTTTAGATTGAGGAAAGACTTTGGAAGGGATGCACACAGGGAAAGTGTAAATTAAATTATTATAAAAATCTGTAGACTACATTAACAACTTCATCAAAATCTGTTATCTACATCAAGAACTACTCAATTTTACTCTTGATTCAGATGTTGGATTTATCAGTGAACTTGCTGCTCCTTGTAGCTTTTTTTCTTTTTAGTGTACTTCCATCTTCTTGATGGGAGTGTATGAGTCTGTCTCTACCCAAGAACCTTAACTCTGCTCTCAGGGATTCTTGGATCAAGTACTGCACACCGAGTATAATATCCAGCCATTTTACTAATAGTGTCAGTGTTCAACAGGTTTGCATTTGAACAGGATTTGGATAAAGCCAAATCTAATAATTGTGTGTTTCTTTGGATATCTGCTGAAGACACAAGTGGTTTATGAAGTCTCTTTACATGTTACAGCCAGCACAGTACATGAGAAAAAGGTCTCAAGAAATACATCAGATTACTCTTACATTTCTACTCCATGCTTTTACCTTACTGCCACCTAAAGATAACTAACAGAAAATACATTGGAGTTCAGATCAGAGCAATTTACTCTAACACTCTAGGAAGTAATGGGGGCCTTGTCAATGTCTGTCTTTTAAGAAGACTTCCTACACTTTCAGAAGGTTTTCTTGATGCTCATACTTCTTAGACCAGAAAATAGTCTGCTGGCTCAGCTAAATGAATTTATCTCTGCTCCTCCAAGGCAAGTCATATTGAGTGTGAGTGCAACTCAGCTCTGTTTCTAGCCAGGTGATTATTTTGGATCTGTGGGCTCCTCAATACTGGCTGAAAGTAAGCATTTTGTACAGTCTGTAGAGTCAGGTCCAAAACCACCTTTGCCTTCCACAAGCTGTGACCAGTGCAACAGCCCCTTGCTGTAGTAGTTGTACCAGGGCTGTCTCACCCTGACCCAGCTCTAACGCTCCCATCAAGAAGGAGATCTAAGGAGATCTAGGGAGGTCTCGCTTAGCACTTATCCCCAGCCTCCTTTGGCAGTCTGTCATTTGCTTGGTGTTTGTACAGCTGCTAGAATATGGAGGCAAGAAATTATGAGCAAGAAGGATTAAGTTTGATAGCCCACATAATGGATATCACAGAGCTGTTGCAGAGCGAGCATTTTCCCTATATAAGATTTCTTTTTGGAGGGGAGTATGACATTCTCTGTTGCTTAAACTGCAAGCACATTGCACTTTCACTGGTAATAAGTAATTCATAAGTATATATTATGGACTTAAAGGATGAACTCAACTCCCATTTCCACGTGAGCTGACCTGTTATCTGTTGTCCAAGCACTGGGTCGTTGCTCCTTCCCAAGCGGGCCAGCCAGGCCCTCACTCCCTGTGCTGCTGCCTGCGGGCTCAGCTCCGCACCCCTGGGGGATATTGTGGAGTGCCAAAGGGTCTTTCTGAGACTTGAAATACTCAGAGAAACTGAAAGGTTTTGGCTTGATCTCTCTTGTTATCTATAACTGCTTCAAAGCAATGATGACACATTTCTTTTAAGTCAGCACATGGCTATTTTCAGTTTCTCAGGCATCAGGGACAAAACAAGTGCCACTGTCCATCCTCATACACCTGAGCTTGTTCTGAATGCTCCAATATTTTTATTTTAAGGCAGGGAATTATCCATGCTCAGATATAAACAAAAGACATCTGACAGCGAGCAAGCTGCAGTTGTAAAATTAAACTAAGGGCTTCCTCAGACTTTAGTACAGCTTTCTTATAGACATTATTGGTTTTGTCTTGGGTGTTAGAATAACCAGCGGTTTGTATAAATGGGATACTCAGGAGTCCATTCCTAAATATTGTGATGAATGCCAATAAGAAGCCTGTTAAGTACTCGAGCAACCATCTTAAGGGAATGATTTTTACATGCTTTATTCAAACAAGGAAGTTACCTTTCCATGTTAAAATATTGCATGAATAAAATCTGTTGTAATTTAATCTATACTCAGATAAAATGGCTGTCAAATTCTTTCTCATTTGGAGTTTAATTGTATAGAATTAGTTAATCTTTAAACTACAATTCATAGTTTATGAGGGCCAGGATGCTGAAACTAAGCTTAAGTTAAGTTAAGCTTAATAATGCTGAGTAGCTATAAAAAGATAATACAGTAATCTTATTTTAAAAATATATTTTACATGAGAAAAGCAATTGCCAAACAGGCAGTTGGTTATCTTTCTTATACAGTGCTTATGGGATCCTCATCTTAACACTAGCATTTCTCCCCTATTATTTCACTATTCAGTACACTTTGTGAACCTAAGGCCAGATTCCAGAACAAGAAAGGTAGCACTTCAGTCTGCTGTAGAGGATCTCTAGTAATTATAGATGTTTTCTTACTGGCTCCAAGTCAAGTTAACTTTTTTTCCCATCTAAAATGATCTTTTTATTTATAAAGAGCCATATAACGTTGCCTTAGTCAGGAGCTGAATAAGGCACAAAAGGGCTGAATGTGGAGAACCTTGGCCAACAGGACAAGGCAAACAAGAACCGTGTGGTTCTTGGTGTGGGCCATGGGTTGAAATGTATCTGTATGGAGAACACAGGTCACTTAAATTCCTTCATCTATGAGAATGCCACAGTCATCAGGATTGGAGATACCCATGAGCTGTGAAATCAAGCGATTTATATATAATTTTGGCAGAAGTGTCATATGTTAGCGTTTTTGTTTGGAAGAATACTTCTGTGTCTTTTTTTTTTTTTTTTTTCCATCAGTGATTTGGGGAGAGGATGAAAAATGTTATCATGAGCTAGGGATTTTCAACTCAAAACGTTCTCAAGCTGAAATATGTAGTTTCAAGATGCTGGGTCTAGGTTAGATGTGCTCTGGCCAGCAAGTGCATCAGGCCTGAATGTTTCTCCAGAGGAGTGGAGGTAGCTGGGTACTGAATGGAAATATTTTCATGCTATTTCCATGTAGAGAAGTTCGCCTTTTCAGAGAGTATTGCTTCATAGCAGGTTATACAAATAACGGTTAGTTTATATTTTCATTTCATTAATAGATACAGTAGACTCCAAACTGCTTACTTGCTTGAGAATCTCCAATATTCCTACTGTAGCATTTCACAGGGTCTACCAATAACCAAAGCTGTCTGCAGCAGTGAAAAATCTGCTTCAGCTAAATAATTACAAATGTTTGTAAAGGACACAGTTGCTGAGTCTTCTGTTCTTTGCACTGAATTACAGCAATATCACATTGGTGTTCTTGAGAATAATCTGTTTTACCAAATAATGTTTGAATAAATTTGAGGACTGCTGTTTTTGCTGTACAGTTTGGTACAAAGAATCTCAGATATTTAAGTAACAAGCTCTGCCTCTTATGTAAGTGACTCTGGATCAAAGCAGATAAGTGTTTCTGATCATTTGAAAACCAAATATTTTTCAAGTCCTCGAGAACAAGGATTTGTTTTATTGCTTTTTAGTGGACATACATTCTAGAAGCCTAGTAAAGTGTGCAAATATATTTTCAGACACTATTAGGAATGGAGTTTCATAACAAGAACTGAAAAGTACTCTGCACAAGAATATACTTCACAGGCAGTGCACCAAGAGATACATGGGCAGATGAATATGCCACCCCTGCTCTATCTGGAAGCATCATAATTTCTAGACCTTTTGATAGTAATTATAAGCATATGATTAGTTTCTGAGGCATTAAAACTATTCTACCAAAAGTATTTTTTATTCTGAGCTAGCATATAGATAGTATCGATGACTACAGGACTACCACTGTCTATATAACGTAGTGGTTGAAGCCGAGGACCATGGTTCCCATTTAGAAACCTGAACAAAAGGGGATAGATTTTCTAAAGCATTTAATGTGTTGTACCTGAAAAATGTCCCTATTTGTTCTTTAGCTGGCATCCTTTATATATAAATATATCTTAGATGCAGGTATCTTCTGGTCTTTCTAATTGTAACAGTGGTGAACATACTTCCTCTGAAGTCAACTTGTAATCCGGTAATAAATTTCATGTAATGCCTTGCATACGTTTCAATTCTGTTAATTTTAGTTAATTTCTTTTTCATTTCATAAGCATTCAGGGAAAAGTCAGGCTATATTTTTCAGCTTGAAGGTGAGGATGGATTTTTCTCTTCTTTAAAAACTTTTGGTCAACTGTGCTACTTTGGGATTCATGGAATTAAAACAGATTTATGGTCTGATTTCAGTCGGTGTTTGGCCAATTTGCCTAGCAATATAAAGCGTCTTATTGTGTAAAATAGCCCATAGGTTACTACTGCCTGCTCTTGGGGTATTTGTTCCTGCTTTAAAAAAAAAAAAAAAAAAATTAAAAAATCTGGTTTTATATTTGAGTTAATTGCTTTAAAGCCACTTCCAGTATACCCTTGTTACTAAGTCTGCTTCATTATTGGAAGCCAGAAGAAATAGATAAAAGAAAAAAAGAACATTAATTCTCATGAACCACATGAGAAAAAACACGTAAAATTTAGTATCTGAACAATGCAGGCATGGAGTGCACGAATGTGTTATAAAGTGAGCAATGACTGAAGTAAATGCCCATGTGATGTGAATGTGAGTCTACAGGGAAAACATCAGAAGGTGAGAAAAAGGAAAACAATGCCATTGCAACGTAAGGATGGTGTACAGACAAAATGTGTTAGTCTGAATACTAAATGTGTTATGTGAATACCCTACTTGAGCTGATTCCTCCTATACTGCAGAGTGTTATGCTGTCATATGTCATCTGGGCTCCCTTTTCTGCTTATATTTACCATGCACATTAAATATTCAACTGCTTTTCAGTGATGCGTGCAGTAATGCTGGCCTTATGAGGAGCTCTCTTGTCTTTTCCAGCTAAGATGCATCAGATAACCTTACTGTCTTTGCATCCTAATGTTTTTGTACCTTATGTTATGACACATATTAAATATGTTTCTTGCAATATCCTTTTAGAAAATTTAGTTAAATCCTGTGTTTTGAATACAGACTAATAGAAAAATAGCAAAGGATATTAAGGGGCTGTTCTGCTCTGAGAAACAATTGTAAAAACAGCATTGTGACATTTGCAATGACTTCCAGAGCAGAACTGCTCATTTTACAAATCTAAAGATGTTTCTTCTTACTGCGCATTTGACCTGGCACAGGAATAAAGCTGGGTTCTCTCCGCTCATACCATCAACGGTAAAGAGTCTGCCACGATGGGTGATCTACAGCCATGCGAATGACATGAAAACAAATAAATTCCAGCTTTTTCCCCGCTCAGTTGCACTGACCCTGCTAGGCTAATAGAAATATGAAAAGCTTACTTCTGTCACAAACTAATATTATTTCAATAACCTGTCATCAGACTGCAATGAGTTTACCTGTACTGCCTGTGTTTTTCTCCAAAGAGCTGGCATGCTGGGGCTTTTCTGTAAGCGAGGCACTGCAGGGAGTAACCCCACAGTACTGGAGAAGGCCCCTCGTGCCTGCAGCCACCGCCTGATGGAACCAGCACCCTGCTCCAGTCCAGAGCTGAGGAGCATCAGGAAAGCTGACAGGTAAGAGGGGAATTCTGCTCCCTGGCTGTTCTCCTACCCCATGGTTTGCTCCCAGCTTGGACAGACAGAGAGCAGGAGTGTGCCAGGAGCTGGATGTGCTGCTGTGGTCGTCGGAGGATGAGAGCATCCATTTTGAACAAGGGTTCAGTCCTCAGTGCTTTGGTCCTCAAGTACCACTGGCTTCAGTAGGACTTGGGGCCATGTAAACAAGAGCGGTCTTAGGCATCTCCAATTTCATGAGGTTATTTTATTGGGAGGTAAAGACCTCAAATGCGGTGAGTTAGCTACATATAATGTGATGTCCAGAAAATTAGTACTTATTTTGGAAATATTTTACTGTATGTATTATCCTTTCTCAATAGGCTGCAAGAGCACCAGAGAAGACAAAAAGCACAGCAGAAACACGTGCTCATTTGCTAAGCTCTCAGCCCAATGCTCCATCGCCTTGCTCCACCTCACTGGAGCCTGGAGCTGAGGTGCATGTACGGCAAGGCCCTCTGTTTGCTCCCTGTGGGGTACAACAGCTGGGATGAGCTTTTCGGTGAGCCAGGGCACACCCAGCTCTGCAGCAGGTGCTGAGGAGGAACAGCAGGTTTGTCTTAAATCAGGGCAGTAGCACTTCTCAGTTTTGGTTGACTTACCCAGCTTTACTTCGTCATTTTACCACACTCCTGGGGCTGGCTGCTGAATATTGCTCTCTTAGTGTTGCCAACATTGAGCATTTAAACTTAGGCTAAGAAGAAAAATGATTACATTGCCTTAAAATAATCGTATTTCAGTATGTTTAAAAAAATAAATAAATCTGTGTTCTATTTCTGACTTTCTGTGGCTCTTTGGACTTTCTTCCAGTTAGGAAGGCCTATCAACTTGTCTTGTATCACAGAGTCTGAAATCTGTGTGTTGGAGCATAAACGAGAGATATCTACAGCAGAATCATTTGTTCAGATTAAAGGTGTCGACAGTATTACTATCCTTGTTTCACAAATGAACAAACTCTAAGTATGGAAATGCCCTAAACATCTGCAGTAGGAAAGAAATTCCAGGACAGGATCAAACCTAAAATGATCACAAGGAGAAAAAAGTTCTTTCAGCAAATACTTTTACACAAATGTGTACATTTCTCCTTTGGGATTTTTTGTTTCTATTTCTCAGATTTGAAGAAGCAGAACATAAATACTTCTCTCGCACTTCATCTCCTAAAATTTGAAAAGTTCTCTGCTGGAAAGAGAAGGTGAAATATTTTGTTTGTTTGTCTTGTTTCAAAGAATATAAAATTCTTCTACATTTTTGTAACCTCAGGACATAAACTGATGAAAATACTGGCTCAGAACTGATGCAATGTGAAAAGTAACTGGCATGGCTGTATTTGTAACTGTATTGCTCTATAGTTGTTGAAAAGAATGCTTTCCATCTTTTTGCCTACTAGAAAGACAGATGTATATAAGAGCAAGACAAACAGGTAAAGCTGTGGTGAGACTGGGTGTCATCGTTACATTCCTGTTGTCCACATCTTCTAGTTGAATGATCATTATGCATTAATAGCTTCAAAAGTATGAATATGTAAATAGTTAGGGAATGCATTATTCATGAATCACCAGGCATTAATTATTGTAATTAAGTATCATTTGCTACGTTCATATTACTAACCTTTGCAGTTAATGAATACATTAGCTAATCGCTGTAGTGCATATTCAATCAAAATTCCGTGTGCCTGTGCTATGGAAGCCTGGGAGAGTTTTACTGAATTTAGATTCAATATTGAACAAATCTTACATGCTTATCGGTGTATTTTTAATGACACTAAATGTGAATCATAACCTTCAGTGCATGATGCTTGTCCTTGTGCCCAGGAGGATCGAATGGTACCAGCTGGAAGCAGGTATGAAAGCAACAGCCGTGCACATCAGAGCACAGCAGTAGCTACCTTAAGCAGAACTTTAATTCTGGGATGTGAAATCCACCACCACTTTCAAGTTTCATGTATATTCACGCGTACAATAGGAGAGAGTATGCTTTGTGAGGAAGTGCTGTCCCGAAGGTGTAGCAGATGATAACGCTCGAGAAACCATTTCAAAGCACAGCCTGAGCTGTTCACCAGTCAGCGCGGGGACCACATTTGCCTTTTGCTATGCACAGCACAGGCAGAATGGGCTCTGGAGCCTAATGGGGCCTCAGGGCACTCTTGAAACACAAAGTAAAAGGAACAACCAAATTCTGCTTTTTTTTTTTTTTTTTTTTTTTTAATTC
This sequence comes from Aythya ferina, assembly GCF_964211825.1. Lineage (NCBI taxonomy): Eukaryota > Metazoa > Chordata > Aves > Anseriformes > Anatidae > Aythya > Aythya ferina. Next base: position 8,468,244 of record NC_140304.1, read on the forward strand.
TCTGGAGGTGTTCTTCAGGTAATAGTTGTCCAAGTATCACAAACTGAACACTTGCTGGAGGTTTTTTGTTTGTTTGTTTTTGTGGCTATTTTTTAGGCTACTGTATAGCTTGCAGTTTTTGAGGTAGAAATGGTGTAGAATTTTTCATTGCAAACAAAGGCTATGCCATTTTTAGAGAAAATCACTAAATCAAGTTATAAAAATTCCAGTTCAAGTGCTAAAAGCTGACATACGGATAAAGTGCCCTCCCAGCTGAACCTTTGGGTGTTAGGCCAGGAAAAATATTTGCAATGAAGAAAAGGAAACTTGATTTAATCACTATGAGTCTGAAGCAGATTTTTTGCCATTTTTAGTTTCACCGACATACTGTAGTCACATGCATTTAGTAAACTGATTATGGGATCTAGTTTCTTAAAAATTAAATGAAATGAGATTAAGAGAATTCAAATAACATTCGGCATTGAGGATACTTTCAAATTCACAAACACATGGGCTCTTTGCAGCTAAAACTGTGATAGGCAGAGCCTGAATTGCATTACAGCAGCTCCAGAGGAAGGTCCCTCGGAACCTGGATTTTAAGGTTCAGAAGTAGGAGCTATCATCTAAAAATCATACAAAAACCAGTGCTTAGCATCCTTATTCATCCAACTATTTTTTCATGTTTGTTTCTAAAACTTTCCTTTAAAATGTCCTAAACTTACTTTTCATTTAAATAATATTGTTGATAATGTTATTTTAATTAATCTGGATTTTTTTTTTAATTTTTTTTTTTTTTTTCCCCTTAACCTTTTATACTAGACCTGTGAAGTCTGTTCTCCACTGGAGATCTGTGCACGGGGGAGACCCAGCCTACAGGCTGTGACAACTCAAAGGGAAGGGCTGACCTGTCGGAATGCACCTCCTAACACCCAACGGTTTAGTAAGTATTGACTTTTTTTGTAAGTATTGGAGGGAGGAACCAAGTGGTAAAAGTCACTTTGAGCCATGTGGACCTTTCATAAGCCCTTCCTCTCTGAGCTGTTGGTTTGGGGCTGATCGGTTGTTCAGCTGTGCTACACGAGGCACCGGGGGCTGCCCAGGACAGGGACTGCCCTGGGTGCTGCCAGCACACCTGAGAGCAACTTGGAGATGGAACCACTGCTGGTGGGCAAAGCATGGTACACCTGATGCAAATGGACAGAGCCGATAGCAGAAAATGAGGAGCAGACAGAGAGACAAAGACACAGGGTTTATTTTGTGCACAAAGGTAGGAAAGTCCTGTACACATGTACAATGTAGTAGAGCATACAGAAGTACAGAGAGGAAAAGAGCAGCGTAGCTGAAGTCGAGAGATGCTTCGTGATGACAAGGCATGAGAGGAAGGAAAGAATTCGAGTGCAGGAACGGAGAACATTTTCGCAGTGTGTACGCAGAGACTGAACTGCTGCTCTGCACGTAGTATATTCTAGATGAGTAACTTCCATATTCCTTTAAATCCATATAAAGCCTGTATGTAATACTGGATATACTCTCACATCAAACTTCTAGTGTTGACGAGAGTTTTGGAATTTCTATACAGATACATTTGTTGGTTTGCATACTGTGCTTACAGCTGCGGTATGTCAGACATACTATTAATACACGTACTGGTTTCTAGATTTCTTCAATGTTAATACCAGGATGAAATTTTTACTAACTGTAGGTTATCCATACTATGTAAAGCACATAACATCTCAATTTTTTTATCTGGGATTTGAGATAAAACCAAAAATTTTATTGTGATTTTTTTTAATTTAGATTTTTTTTTTTAAAGATTGGTTTGGAAACCTTTGGTTATAAGCATCATTTTCATCATAAGAATTTTCAGAATTCAGATTTTCTTGCTTTTATTTAGTATTTGAAAAAGATGTGATAGCTTTAATTTCAAATTATTTCTGATGCCGTCTAAATTTTTTGTTTCAATAATACTATACCAAGAAACATTTTAAGCCAGGATGAAATGAAAACTATGGTCTGCAGTAAAATTTCCAGCACAATACATTCATAGAATCATAGAAACACAAGGTTGGAAAGGACCTACAAAATCATCTAATCCAACCATCCTCCTATCACCAATACTGCATTGTTTTATTTTAACTCAGAACAATGGGAATGCTTTCATTTTGGTTTGTTTTACCTTGGTATTTTAAGCCAAAATGCAAACATGTCACACTGAAGTATTGATTTCATTTTAAAAAATGTATATATTTTCCTCTGAAATTGTAAGATCGATCATGCTACTTTTTTTTTTTTCCCCCCAGAAGGGGGGAAAAAAAACAAACAATCAACCAAAAAAAAAAAAAACCACCACAGTTATTCAAAATTGTATTTTCATTGAAGAAAAAAAAATCCAAAATACAGTTTGATTTTGGTTTGTTGTCTTTGCCTGTGTTACATTTTTCAAAATTTTACAAATCATTCCCACCAAGAAAGGTAACTGAGCCCTACAACTGATAGAAAACAGTTCTGTTTTTGACTCTGACACATTAATTTCATCCCCAGTGATGGAAAATACATTCCCATCACCTATTTATTGCTTGCTTACAAAGAGGAAAGGAAATTTTAGCTGCATAATATTTTTTTTTTCCACAAGAGATCAAAGATAAAATTACGCCAACCAATTTTCGGTGAGATATTGATAACAAAGAGGTTATCCTTGTGTAATACAATTGTTATAAGTAAATGTATTGTGCTTAAGTTTTCATGCTAAGGCAGGTGCTTGATACAGGGATATGTGACATCACAGGGATAAATCATGGTATTTTCCACCAATGTGTAAAGGAATGTGTTTTATATTTTTTTCTGAAAATACGAGTCATATTTTCAATAATACTATTGTTGCTGAAATTATGCTTTGAACGGCATTCAGAAAAAATAACAAATTTGGGGACACTTCTGAAAAGTGGGAGATAAAAGGCAGAGACTTGATTCTCAGGCAGTAATTTCTGTTGTATCCTGCTGTGGCAAACCAGGAACCTCAATATCTCATTTAGGACTCTCTGGATTCATAAAATCTCATTGTATAGCATTAGTTAGTTCTTTCTGTAACTCTGCTACCTGCCATCATCACTCAAGGACACTATTTTAAATGACTAAAACGAGTACAGAACCTATACAAACATGACATGATCGTAAATGCCTGAAGAAATGTTTGCACAGTTCATGAATGGCTTTTACATTAAAGCATTGTTTAGAAAATGAAAAACTCACTTTTTACTGCTGTTTTTACATGTAACAATTTATGTCAGTACTGTCTACTCTCACAAAGGCATTTACAGATTCAGATATTTTACATTTTTACATATATTTGCTAAACCTCTCAGTATTCATAATTTTCATGTCCCTAATTTTCATTATTTAAAGAATCCATGTACAACTGATCAACTGTACTACCCTGATTTCTTCCTCAGAAGGAATAAAAGAATGATTTTTTGTCTGATGACACTCATATCTATTAATGGATTACATAGATTTAGTTAAAGTTGTAGAAGTCTTTGGAAAAAAAAAAAAGGCAAATGATTTTAAAACCTAATGTATTTACTAAGGTTTTCTTGAAAGAAGAATCTAAATGAAGATTGAGACAGCTGCAGCTTATCTCAGTATAATGCATTGGAGGTGTAGAGGCTACTGGAGCAGAGGTGCAGGATTAGAGTTACCAGTGCAGTACTGCACTAATCCAAATGGATGTACAAGTGGGCTCAGTGTGTTGCCAACTGCTAATCCAAACCAGTATCTAATTATCCAAAAATCCTATAGACGATTTCACAGGTAGGAGACTAAACTGTCAAAGAAATAGCAGTGAACATGGTATGTGATACAGAGATAGTGGCATCAGCAAGATTTTTATGGTAAAATTAACCTCACTGAAGGCAATGGATCTTTGCCACCCATTGCAGCAGGGGCCTGAATGCCACCATCATTGTATCTTACAGTTCCCTTTATTGTGCATTGCTTCTTGGTGTGCCCCACTGCTCATGCTGGCAGTGTGCACATGGTGAAATGCTTGGGTGGAGGTGGAATGAGACACTTTTTAAGATCTGCTAGCATTTGATCTAAAACAAAGTGAGAGCACTAACATGGATCCACAGTGGTTCATGAAACAGGCAAGAACTTGGTCCTGAGCATTTGCACCACAAAGTTCTCATCATTCACTTTGTTAGATTATATTAAAAGGAACATGATGTTACCTAAGAGGTTTGTTTCCACGTTGCAACCAAAGTTGAAGAATAATTATATAAAACTGAACATTTCATGTAAGTTCAACAAATATAAAATGATTTTTAAAATTCAGATGCTTGCATTGCTTTGCTAAGCTGTTTGGAAAAGGCATCTTCTGTTGCACTAAACCAAGAGTTAAAAGGCTGCTAATAGTCTTCCTGGTCACCCCACTCGACTGCTGGATCATCATCCATTCGCAGAATAAGATAGGAGAGAAGCTGAAAGAGATTCTGCCACAACAGTAAAGAGACAAAAAAGGAGAGGTCGCTTACATCGATCTCACAGCGGTCCCCAGCATAGTTCACGTCGCAGAGGCAGTGGAATTTGTTGAGCAAATTCTGGCAGAGGCCCCCGTTCAGGCACGGGTCAGAACTGCACTCATCAATGTCCTTTTCACACCTAGAGGTAAGAGAGGAAACAGTGATCCTCTGAAATCACATACAAAATGCATAAAACTGGCACATTTTTAATTCAGAAGCTTTTTGGTGGGAGGGTGCTCTTTTTGAAATACATAGTATACTTCCACATGTGTTTATGGTCTTATTATTAGCCATGCTTAAATCTTGAACTTCCTGTGTTATATTAAAACACAGATAGATAAGCTGGAAATGCCTTTTCTGTAGAGTATTTCCTGGTTAATGGTGCTTAGCAACATGAAATGTATGTTGCTGTGTGATTTTAGAGCTGGATCCAGCACGGCCCTGCTAAAAGCTTGCTTGTCCATTCTCATTCTTACTGCGAGATGAGGGCACGTTTTCCTTATCAGTAATTTGGACCTACGTCAAACACGTGCATATTTTTTTTCACAACAGAGTGCCTCTGGGAATACTCACTTGCTTTTTTTTTTTTCTCAATTAGAAATGCCATTAGATGCCCGGCGCAATCTCCTACCCAGTCTCTCTGAGGACATGGGCATCAAAAATGGTAAGAAAAGGAGATGCAGAGTAATGTTTTAGAAGCTTAAATATGTATCATTGCATGCTTTTGAGTTAATTTTGATGAGAAAGGAAGCCCGAGCTCTTAATTTCTTAAAGCAACTAATTGAACATTAATGAAAAATGTGTGAGACTTTTTGGAAACAAGTAATGAGTTGGTGTCTTTCTGCTCCGGCAAAGCTTCCCCCTTAATTCCCTACCTCATTTTCTTAAAATAATGGTAATGGTCACTCCTATTTTTTCCGGATAAAGAGTTATGTTCACCCTTGAAGTAGAATGCGTGAAATTATAAGGAATTGCTTTGTTCAGTCATATTTATAACCACCCAATAAACTGTGTTACATTAGAGAAGAGCTGTTCTTTATATTAAATGTGCTTAGCTCGTTTTCTTAGTTAATACATGAAAAAGTTTCCACCACTTCTTCCAATGACAAATTACATTCACATTCTTTAAAAAGCTGAAATTAAAGTATTAATTCAATATGTAAAAATTGTATGGCTATGAAATTAACCTATGCAAAACTGAAAAACGGCTAGAAAACAAAATAGTCCAGGGCATGAGATGCCTGAATTCAACTGAACTTCTGGAAGATGTGAAGTAGGTAATTAGATAATTTTGATAATCCTGGCCTGGATTCAAGGAATAAACTGTTTTCAAGAGACAGCAATAGCTCCCTTAAGGAAGAGTAATCTTTTCACATTTCCCTTTCCACATATTATTAAGTTTATTCTTTTTTTTTTTTTTTTTTTTTTTTTTTTTTTTTTTTTTTTGTTAACTTGTGATCCCCAATCGATTGATATGGAAAGACACTGTTTTCTCTATATTGTACATCAGTGGCTTTCTTAGGGATGAAATATTGTCTTTAAAGGAATGTGCCTGCTTTATCAGTCTAATCAATAAATATACCAAAGGGTTTTGCTTTGAATTTTCTTATTAACAGACATATTTGAAGTTGTTCTGAAAAAAAGAAGTCTTGTGTTTGAGGTGAAATTTTCTCATTTGGTGTACTAACTTCTGCAAATGCAGAAATACTTCTGGTTTATGGTGCGGCAGCCTGGAGGTAAAGAGGACAAATAGTCGATTTTAGACATTGGAGAAGAATGCCTTGCTGTGATAGTCAGTTATAGTGCAGTGTGCTTGGTACAAGGCTGCTGCTCAATATGAGGATCATGGGAACTATAAAATAGAGATTATTGCCAGCCAGTGGGATGGATGTAAGCAAGGCTCATTCCCAAAGCTGTAGTTAGCACGTTGTCTGGCAGGGAAAGGAAAAAGGAAAAAACACTTTCCCTCTACCTCAAAGTCCTGAGAAAAATACACACCAAAGAATTGCCTGAGAATATGCTTTTATTATTTTTTTTTACTATTATTTTATTTTTTAACCTTTTTTTAACTGTTGTGGCATGGCACACAGACCTTCTGGCTGAGTTAAACAGCACAGCACAGACATGTCTGCCAACCACACAGAGCATTGAGTGGGTGGAAACTTTCATTTCATCCGTCCTTTATGGCTTACTGTACTGTTTCCACAAAGTCCATGGATTAATAAGTTTTGAGAGAATTAAAACCTTTTGTTGAAAATTGCTTTGTGCTTTCATAGCCAGCATAGCTTGGTGCTATTGAAGCTTTGGATATTGTACTAAAATGTAATGCTAATTTCACTAAGAGCGAAAGCCATTCATTTTCTGTTTCTGTTCTGCATTCCCTTTCTTACTACACAGAAAGGTGCTGTTACCTGAGGCTATATTATGACTGGGACAATGTCCTTCTATGTTTTTACAGCACCTGATGCACTGAGACCATCAAGCTTCCTTATTCCCAAGCCTTTTGTAGACAACAAACAAGGGGTTAAGAGTGAATTGTGGCAATCTGCTATATGACACAAATTTTGCTGTGGGAAAGGCTCTCTGTTTCAGACTACCCTATAAGATATAAAAAGTACTTCTCAGCTTGACTATTAATAATAATCCTGTATTAATAATAATTATTAATATAATAATCCTGTTTTTGTATTTTGGCATTCAGTAAAAAATAAAATAAAATAAAAAATAAAAATAAATAAAAATAAATAAATAAACAATAAAAAAATAAAAAAGCTGCAATACCAGCAAGTATTTCATGTCATGCCATCCCTGTAGAATAGATTGTATATTCACAGTGGATATGTGTGAAAAACAAACAGCTTTGCATATTCTTGTATCACTATACTGTAGCTGATTTTTATATATGAGCAGGATATGTGCATTTATGTGTGTCCATACATGAAAAGGTAATATTCTTCTTTGCCATATACAAAATTGGCATGGGATCCAAAGAACAGGCACGTGGAAGAAAGTGTAAGATGCCAGCTAAGGAATAATGGCTTGTCCTGGAATTGGTGGTGCTGTGTGGGAATGACCCTTCCTGCATTAATTTGTGATTCTTGTCTGAGTGCTATACTTTTGGGACCTCAAAGGCAGTGCACCAAGGAACTGCTGCATTTGAAAACCAACTTTGTCTGTATTTCTGCAGGAGGGTGATTCCCCAGTAGATGGTACACTCTAGACCCTTCTGGAACAGCTTTTGGAGGAATTGCTCCACACAGTGAAGCATCTCACCGTTCTCCAGCAAATCCCGGCAGGCACACACACGCCAGCTCACCGCTGAGATCAGTACAGTTGCCGTAATTGAAACAGGTAAGATTTCTGTCTTCATTCCCACAAACCGTATGCGGTAACTTTCTGTACCTAGATAAATAAGAAGGCAATGGCAGTTGTTATTTGCTTGTCCACTTCTGCATGTCTTGTGCTTGTGCTCATCTTCTCCTTTGAGTCTATGCCATTGCTTTACTGGAAAATATTGAGATCTACCTTGCAGATTTGTTGTCTGCATGCAGAACCTAGCACTGTGAGTCTCCCAGAAAGCACAGTGCTCCTGCTGGCAAATACTGCCCAATGCAAATGGGGTGACCACCCAGCCATGGAGGTGCACACACCTGGTGCCTCCTTGGTTCTTCCCCTGGCAAGGAAACCCCATGGCTGTGTGGTTGCAGGCTGGTGCTGGGGGCTGGCCGCTGCCTGTGCTGTGAGGCTGGGGTGGAAGCAGTGCTGCACTGTCTGTGGATGGACAGCAGGAGCTGGAGCCTGAGGCTCACATAGTGTGTGTGTTACTCATACTTAACTACCTGAATTAGGGTTTGCCTTCTCAAGGATTTTCTGGCAAGTTAATGATTCATTGCTTTTTAGGAAAAACAAAAAAAGGGGCAGTGCTCTGCCTGGGTTAGTGGCTTGGATCTGTGTGACACCCAAATATCTTAGAAGAACTCAAAAGAGGGATCTAACATACAAGATAGAGCATATTGGGCCAATATAAGGCATCTTCCAACTGATCCACATCTAACTGATCTCTAAAGCTTTCTGTACTGCAGATTCTTTATATATCAATTCTGCAGCCACAATTAATATGTAAATTGATGCATAGTATAAAATACAAGTCTGTATTTGATGTGCATTGAAATGGGAGCATCAGTGGTGTAGTAATCCCTCAGATGACACCTTAAAAAATCATTTGGACCTGCCTAGTTTATATTACCTGCAAAGTTTTCCAGTGAAGTTGCTAGCACACAGGCACGAGTATCCATTAACCCCATCTATGCAAGTGGCCCCGTTAGCACACTGGTGGCCACGACAGTTGTCTATGTCCTCTTCACAGTTTAACCCTGTGTAGCCAGGTTCACAAATGCACTCGTACGAGGCAATCCTGTCCGTGCAGTTTCCATGAACACAGGGGTTGGAAAAGCATTCATCGATGTTGGTCTCGCAGTGGGTGCCTGTCCATCCCTGGGCACACACGCAGCGGTAGGAGGTGTAGAAGTCTTCGCATGTCCCCTCGTGCATACAGGGATCTGAGCTGCAGACATCTACCTGCAAACAGCCAGTAAGAGTAGGGTTTGCAGATATTTTGAGAAATTGTTCCTCCTGAGGTTTTTTAGTGTGGACAGCAGCATTTTCAAAGTAGGAGAGATAAATGCCACTGATTTCTATGGTGCTCATACATCCTCGCAGGCCATCCAGACTGTCAAAAGCCTTGTCAGCCACATAGATGTCAGTCTCTTCTCTTAAAAAGTTGAGGCTTCCTGTGGCAGTTGCGCTAGTTGCAGTGTCTTTCTTGTCATCTATATCAATGTGCCACCTCGAAAACTGGGACAGGGGCTCCACCATAGAGACCATCACCTGATGCCACTTCCCATCGCTCACAGGCAGTGAACTAGCGAGGGTCAGCTTATAAAAGCTGTTGCCGCTTTGCAGCTGGAAGAGTAGTTTGGAGTTGTGAATACTGATGGTAACAAACTCTGGCTCCTTCTCTGCATACAGCAGTATCACATCTGTGTCCCTAGTTCGAAAGCCAAATATGATATTGGTGAGGTCTCTGCTGATTTTTCCATTGCTTCTGTAAAATATCGCGCTGCTTCGGCCGCTAAACACTGCATTAGCAAGACCTGTGCAAAGATAATAATTGAAAAACCAGGCCAGCTTTAAAACAATATGTGTGGACAGTATCTCTTCAGTGTCCCCATGCTCCCTGTCATTGAATTCCTTTTGTATCTGCTGAAAAACAACCAAATTCCACCAGAGTTTCAGTGATCCTTGCTTGCCTCTTGCAGCCACAGAGGTTACAGGGCAGTGCCAGCACCAATGTCCCTGGTGTCACGGGAGTTGCGTGGCTTTGTGTCACCTGAAGCTCTATTTCTGGAGCTTTGAGTGCGTTTTCTCTGTGACTTGAGAAGGGGGACTGGCCCTATTTACTGTAATGTAAATCAGAAGTATCAGTAGTAAAAAAAAACTATGGAAGTACATAACCATAGATACTAGTTGGGCCCTGCTTCTTCTTACGAGGGGAGCCCATCTTGGGCACTTAGCAAAGAAATAATAGCAAAAGACCAGGCCAGCAAGGCTGATGGGGCTCAATAGCTTTTTATAGGCTTTTATGGACATAGCCAAATCTGACTGATGTAACCATAATGATACTATTTTAAATGGTATTTTGGGAAGAGGTTAAATGATTATGTTAGTTGCATGAATATATTAAGATTGAAAAAGTATTTAGCTATTAGGTATCTCTTCTCATTGTAGTACTTGTCTACAATATCAGTTCCTGTATTCACATTTGTAGTCAATAGGTAGGAAATGATAGGTACTATTTACTTGCACTTCTCTGCTTCATTGGTGTTATCTCTTGTTCTTCCTTAGGCAGGGGAGTTGACCATGACTGTATACAGCTCAGACCTGAGGCTGAGAGAGTTTTTCCAAAGGAGACGTGTTTGTCTGTATTTGTTCCCTATGCATCGACAACTAGTTTTAACCCATGAGGGACCAGCATTGGGTGAACCTTTGTTCTCAATGCCTCTTTTCTTAGATAAGGCATTAAGAGGTTTTAGAAAGTATTTGGTTGGATCCCAATCTATTCTCACTGATGCAAAAAGGATGACTCTCATTGAAGTCAGTTGGCAAAAAGCCACTTCAAAATCGATGTGGGAAGTCGTGCCTGTTGTGCTTAAAGCCAGCTTCTCCCGCTGTGTGCAGGCTGCCGCAGCCTCGCTGCCGGCACTGAGCCTGCGCTGGCGGGACTGGGAGGGCAGCAGAGGACTCGGTTTATACTGCTGTGAGTGAAAATTGATGGGCAGCATTATGGCAGTTTTATGGACGTCTTCACAAAGGTATTTGACATCTTTCATTAACATGGTTTCTACTAAAATGCACTAACTCAGTGGACTATAAATTTGCACATTCTGAGATTTATGAGGATTATAGACAGGGAGGAAAGACAGGAGGAATGTCTTCTGCTTGTACTTAAGACAAATTTAGCTCTGCAAGATCCCAGCACTGAGGTAAGGTGGAATTCTGAGCTTTCTCTGGGCTCAGTAAATCTCAGGAAAAAGAACCCCGGGGAACCCCAGTGCAAGATTATGGCTGGGGAGCAGCAGCAGATGAGAACTTGCCATTCACTGCAGAGTAAATGCTAAAGCAATTTACCTGAAACCTCCCAACGATGCAGGCAATAAGCACCATGAATTATTGTACTGCTCAGTGACTGTCTATCCCAATACTAATGCAGTCTTTCTCACAAGAGAGGTTTCCCCTAAGGAAACCATACCAAAAATGAAACTCAGATTTTTTTCAGAAATTATTTCTGACTTTTTTAAACATTTCACAAAGCTGTTTTAGCTGTTTTTAAGCTTAAAAGCTAAAATACTCCTGCTGAAATCCTTTTAAATCCTGACCACAGCTAGGCATCTGGATGTGCTTTTACTCTTAGTTGTGCCACTGGGCATAAGGTTTTGCGGTTACTTGATGCTCCCCACTTCAGCTTCTTCTATCTAGCTTCTCTTTTTTTTTTTTTTTTTTTTTTTTTTTTTTTTCCATAGTTGGAGTTCATGTTTTATTAAAATGCAATAGTGAATTTTATGAGAGAACATATTTGATGTTGTCATTAAATATGTCTGTTATAGAAGGTGCTATTATTTTAATTTCAGTAATTATTTTAATTTCAGCTGTTAATTTTAACAAGTGATGCAGTGCTGATTCTAACAATCTCAATGAAAATAGCATGATACTGATCTGCTTCTTAATTGTCTATGGTATAAATCTTTTGCTGACCAACCTTCTCATTCCTAAGAGTCATGACATGAAGAATGTCAGACATTTTAACAGCTTCCATCAGACTTTGTGTATTTGTCTTCCTTCACAGTATCATTAAGACTTCCTTTAATAGTAAAAAACTATGTATATATATATATAAAGAAAATAAATCAAAAAGGACAAAAAGGACAAAATATTTCTTCCTAATCCTTTCTTGCCTTTTAAATTCTGCTTCAGTTCAGGGTGGCAAATGAAGGTATTTAGGGTGGCTAATGTTCTTAAGACAGCCAATGGCCATCACTTTTCAAACTAATATACTGCCTGTAATGCAAGTGCTTCTTACAAAGATACTGGTTTAATAGCTGTACTGCTGACATTAGGGTGACTTCCTTCAAACATTTCTTTATCATCTTTCTTTAACATTAAAGAAAAATCAAGTTATACAAAGTATGTCATGTAGCTTGTGTTTTCAAGAGGATAGAGAACATCCTAAGGTTAATCCAACACTAGATATCCTCTTATCTCTTTGCAGTACAGGGATGTGGGGTGCACTTGCACTCTGGTGGTGTAGTGATCTGTTCTGCAACCTTGACAAGTTATGTTGAAAAAGTCAAATGTGAAGGTCGTGCAAACATCAGTGTCAGTGTCATGGGGTCTGTCTGAAAATACCTGTGTTTGGTAGGGCAGAATTTTCCAATTAACTTGACTCTACTTACAATTAACATGATTATTATTATAATATAGAAATAGCATTTGAATGAACCTTGAAAAAAGTGAATATTGAGTTTTATGGAAATGCTGATGACAATTTCAATTGTTTCTAACCTCAAGAGATGACAGGAATAACTGAAATGTACCTACATTCAAATCCTTGGTGCACCAGCTGGCATTGTGCTTCTTGAGGACAGGGCCCAAGCTCACACCACTTAACTTCCTCGCATGCTTTCCCTGCTGTATTAGGGGGACATGTGCAAGTGAAGTCATCCCAGAGTGAATAGCATACACCACCGTTATGGCAAGGGTTGGACTATGGGGAAAGAGAAGAGACAACCTAAGTATGAGTAAATCTTGTTGGACTCACAACTCTAAGGATATGGGACTGTTTGGCAAGAAGGATAATTCTGTTTATTTCAGGTGGAAAGCAAAGACCAGTGCTAAGACTGCATAGAGTAATTAATTGGTGAACAACAGTATTGTAACCTTAAAATATTTTCATTCTCTACTATGCCAATAGCTCTTGCTGCTGAAATCCATCATATGTAATGTAACAGAATCTGCTTTTTTCTAGCATTTCTACACATTTTCCTAAGATATCATTATTATCAAATATTGTATGGAAGGGTAATAAATATTATTTTTTAATTACCCATGACGAACTTGTGAAGATGTTACAAAAAAATGTCCTTCTTACCTTGCAGAGGTTGTCACCCATGCAGCCTCGGGTGACATTGATCAGGGTTCGGTTGACAAAAGAATTCTGGGAGTTGGTGATGGGGAAGAATTCCAGTGGCTGGTTATTCACTCTTACATCTTGGATGCAGCCTTTGAAATACCTGCCATTTCTATTAGTTTCTCTGTTATCTGGTAGGCCTCCGATATAAAGAATTTTCTTGCTCTGGGTGGATAGTACTGGAGTAGAAATAAAGCCTAGGTATCGGGAGGACTGGAACAGTTCAATCTTATTTGGTTCTACTTTTAACATTATTAAGTAGAAGTTTCCATCATTCATAGAGTGTTTCCCTAATAATTTTATGGAATTTAGAGCTAACACTGTGAGTTTCCCACCTTCTAAGTAGACTATTAGGTAGACAGAGGTACTGTTTCTCAAAGCCAGTAACAAGCCAGAAGATTTGCGTGTTCGGACAAACATTGATATATTCAGATTTTCATTCTGAGTGGCATCAACAGAAAAAGCAGCATAGCCTGAGGAGTCCTCAGATCCAAACCGGCCCGGAATATACTCTTGGGATTAGCGATAGGGGAAAAAAGAAAGAAAGAGAATGGAGAAAAACAAAATAGTTAAGGCTAAATGACAAAGAAGCCAATACAATGATCAAATAGCTACTTTTGGTAATATTTACTTATGGTAGTAAGATGTGCTGGTATTAATGGATGTATAAGGACTTGATCCAGCCATAAAGGGCTTCTATTCCCAAACTTCTGTAGGTTTCCATGGCTGTAACATTAGGCCACAGTACAGGACCAGATGTTATATTATTGTGCATATTTTTCCCCTTTATCATGCTCTGTGTAATGCTGTGTTTTCAAACAGTTAAATAAGGACAGATTTCTCCATTTTCCTGGATTGGTCATCAGAAAGATAATTTTGAAAGAAACTAACTGGTTTGATCCTTTGATGACCATGGAAGTTAATATAATTCTGGATCTATGTGATTTTCTATTTTGCATTGGTTTCAATCACAGAAATAGTCAAAAGCTGCTCAGCAAATATCTCTTGTGTACAACTTCCAAATAGCACACCCATTTTGTCCTGCATAGGCTCCCCAGTTCTTCAACAGACTTTCTGTTGCTGGAGCTCAGTACGTGCTCATTTGAGTCCTGCTCATTCCTGAGTGCTCATAACACTACTGTGTCATGGGGAAAAATGATCCAGGACTGAGTAAGCCTTTTTATTTTTTTCTGCTTATCAATTAAAATGATTAAACCAAAAACATCTGTCTCCCTGCCTTACTCTCTATTTTCAGTAATGATTTTCAGACTTGTAAGGATACCAAATATGTAGTCCAAACCGTATTTTATTCTGATGAATCATCTCGTTAAAGCACAACAAAGTGTTTCTATTTTTACACTTCAAGTTTCATGATCTTGTCCTCAGCATTATAGACTTCCTGCCTAAACACTTTCAAGAGCTATTTTTTAATATATCAAATTCATAGAAAGAACAAACCAAGCCTTTTTTTTTTTTAATGCTCACATAGCTGAACAGTCAGTCCCCTTTTGCGCAGTAAAACTCTTAGAGTGAGACCTCGTAGGCCAAGTTCCTGCCTGCAGCACTACTCTTTTTTTATGACTACATTAAAATAAGCAATGAAAATAGGGTACTGACTGTGAAGCCCCTAACAGACCCTTAATAATCACACTGCACTACTATGTGGCAAAGTAGTATTATTTAGCGACAGGAAAAAATCCCTTGCTTGTTCCTAAATGATTTCATAAATTAATTAAAAAAAAATAAATAGTTCTTTGCATAAGATTACCTTTATTTTTAGATGACTGTTAAAAATCTGGTATGTAGAAATATGTGCTTGTTGGAATGGGTGTTTTGAGGCATGATATCTCTTTAGCCAATACCTCTTCTGTAATATTGGTACTAGAGACTGAAATATTTTTTCATGTCAGGAAAAAGAAAATTTCAGCTAGAGTTATGAATCATTAGTCTTCAAAGAGGTATTTCATGTTTACAATTACTTTGTTGTATTTCCCTCTATTTATAAATACATACATATACATATATATCATCAGTCTGATCTGTTTGATGAGATGGCTAGCATCACCTTGGTCAATATTAACCTCTTGGGTCACAACATGTGGATGTTGATCAAAATGAGTCAACATCTGTTTGTTATTTTGTGTATGTAGAGAAAATATTGCTTCTTGTCAATTAAATACTTGGCAGCAACTTTTCTTCAAAAAGACACTAGCATTTCTTACGTTATCCTTTACCACAAGTCTCCCCCACTCTGCCTTTTAAGAAACCTGTCACAGCCTTTTAAATATGGCATATATCTAGAACCTATGTATCAAAATGGCATGGTGCCATGATTTGCAAGGAATATTGTGGTCAGCAGAAGAAAAAAAAAAAAAAAAAAAGCACACTTTCTAATCATTCTCAACAGTTCTAATGCCAGTATAAGCCTTTCCTGGCCCTGACTGGTTTTAATTTTGCTTCATATAAGGAGGCAAACATATTTACCAGATGTTGTCCTATACTCCAAAGTTGCTTTCCAAACATTTGGATAAATTACAGCTAGACTTCAAAGCAGTCTGTTACAATTACCTCTCAGACTCTGTCATTTTGCAATAAGGGAAAAAAAACAATATTGAAAAGTATTGATAACTGTTAAGTATAGCATACAAAATGAACTTGTATTCGAACATTTTGAAATGCGTTTCAAGCTGCAGCTTTCTGCAGCGATACATCCAATAGGCCCTTGGGGCCAGTCGTTCAGCTGGTACAGGTCAGTGTGGCTTCCCTGGCCGCGGTGCTGCCCTGCCAGCCTACACCAGGTTAGTCTGTCCATTCTCACCTGACCACAACACTGCTGTGGCACTTCATTTTTTAGATTTCTTGGTAAATGTATATATATATATATATATATATATGTATATATTTATTTATTTATCTGTGTATCTACACGTTATTGTATGTATTCTTCTTCCCTAAGCATTTGCTGTGGTTGAACATGTGTGCGTGGTTAGTAAGAGGACAGATGGGGAAGCAGGGGCAAGGCACTGCAGGGAGGACTCAGTCCTGTGCATTTTTCAAAACCCCTAAAATGTTTGCCGAGGAAGGATTGCAGAGCCCACCCCAAGACATTCCTGAGGGGTGCTTATTTACAGCTCCAGAGTTACTCACTGCCGTTCCCGCACCAGATGTGGTACAGCAGGGAGCTGTGCAGGGACCTGCTCATGTCCTCCCACTTGGCCTCGGACTGCACTTGGAAAGATGACTTCTAGCAGGGAACGTGCTACAGGCATTGCCAGCTTTTGAATCCCTGGTTGTCGCTGCCAAAAGGGCTGTTTTCTGAGATGTGGTCTTCTGTTCACTGAGACAGGGACACATCTTCCTCTGGTCACCAAACAGTGATCTGGCAGCAACAGCCTCTGCCAGCTGCTGCCCAGAGTTGTGTTGGACTCGGCTGAGATGAATGGGCCTCGGTCCCAGTCTCTGAAGCCCTGGCTTCTCCTCAGGCTAATCAGATTAAGTTAATAGCATAATCCCATTCATTTTGTAAAATTGGAATCTCTCCCTCTCTCTCTTTCTCTTTTATTTTTTTTATTTTTATTTATTTATTTTTATTTTATTTTAACATGCAGTACTTTTGCTGGCTTATTATTGCCTTAAATGAGTTTCTTTATAAAAGCCTAGAGAGCTTGAGGATAAAATTTTGAAAGAATGCTTTGAAAATAAGACTTCAACTCCAAGTGACTTGGTTGCTTTCTAAATTTTACTCCAGTGAACTACAGTTTTCCAGAGTTTATGGAGTGCTAAGAGTGCTAAGAAGATTTTAAAACTGCTGGATGAGCAGAATCCACCAGTTTAGCCTGACTTTTTTTTTTTTTTTTTTTTTTTTTTTTTTTTTTTTGTCAGGCTGAAAAGCAGCCTTCCTGGGAAAATAACTAGAAAATAATGAACATGTGCTGCTACTAACCTCTTGTGGTTTCTTACCAGTGGGCAATAAGTTCCAGAGATCCTAAGGCACACACTGGTTCATCACTGAGATAAGCAGGCCAGTATGTTTTGAACAACCACTAATGCCAACAGCGTGATCTTACCTGCTGAGCAGTGGGGCCCTGTGTAAGGCCGGTAGCAATCGCAGTGGTAACTCAGCCACAGGTTGGTGCAGCGTCCCCTATTCTGACAGGGGTGGTTTTCACACCAGTCCTTTTTAGTACATCCTGTCTTGACATTTAAAGACGATTCAGGTGATGCATTCTCTGGAGTAATAACATTCAAGTCTATTTCAATATCCTGAAGACAGCCTACAAATGAAGGTGTAGAATGTATATTATTGATGTTAAGCAGAGAGCTGCTGCTAATGTTCCCCACTGGTAAGCTGCCCAAAAATGTGCTCTGAAATGCAAGCCTCACGTGATCATTATCTATCACAGCAGAAGTTTTATTGACACATGATTCTGCACAAGAGCTGTCAAGTAAATTAAGAGTAACAGCTCTTGCCAAGGTTACCTCCACTGAATGCCATTCTCCATCACTGACATTATGTGAAATATGCAAAAGAGCCTGTGGCTGGTTTTTGACTTGCACAGACAAGTGTAAGTAGCCATTCAGTAACTCCAGCTTCACGAATGTGTCTTTCTCCCCTCGATGAAACAGAAGGGTTGTGGGTTGCACAGTCTGAAACCTCAGGTTTATATTATAGAAAGATTCCTTTTTAGGGGTTGTGGGATTCTTCAACCAAAGGAAACTGTTTCCTTGAAAAGAAAATGTAGTTATGGTTTCACAGTGTATTCCAGTATATCCAGGTGAGCATATGCAGCTGAATCCATGTTGGCCATTTTTTAAATGTGGGATACAAATTCCATTATTTTGGCATTGCTGATCAGTACAGCCATGGAGAATTTCTGTGCAGTTCCAGCCGCCGTAATAAATCCCTTCTTTGTCTGCAGGTGGGCAATGGCAAGTGTAATTCCCAGGAAAATTCTCACAAATTCCACCATTTTGGCAAGGGTTCATGTAACATTCATTGATGTCTTCATCACAGTGAATACCTGAAGAACAAAGAATTAGACATTTTGGAGTGAACAACTAGAGCCCAGAATTGTGTTTTTAAGAACTTGTACTTTCTTAAATTATCTTTAATTTAAGAATAAAATTCTCAGAGTAAGCAGGGAACTGTGCAGTGTAACAGTGAGAAATGCAAAGAGCATCCCTGAATCCTATCAAAATTGGGGTGAGGTACAGTGGGATGCACCTTAACCACAGTAAACGTGCAGTTGCACATTTCAGGAGCAGTTGCATGTTGCAGGTCTTCACAGATGGAAGCAGAGGTGATTTCTGGTCCATCAGCTATATCTCATACTAAGAGGAGAATTGTCGTGGGACATGAGGATGTGAGAAAAGCTGTTGGAAGGGTTTGAACCCATGTGGCCCAGAAAAATGTTACTGGTACTGTATATCTACAGGGAAACATCCTTTACTTGTCCTATTTGCAAACTATAAAGAAAAGAGGAACAGAGTGTCTTCCCAAACATCCCAGAGCCTGATGATTAAAGCATGGGTGATAGTGAGTCATAGTTGCTTTTCTTCCATGTAGTGCATGGTTTCTTGTGTATTGTGTAAAGGAGAGCTCCTCATCTCAACTTGACTGGAATTTGATAGATGTAAACCAAGTATGCATAGTGGGTCAGGCTGCACAAAGACAAATCTGTTTGCCTTGTAAAACTTATCTGTTTATCCCTCTGCAGTGTTGTTTTATCTATAAAATTGTAATTATAGTAATTCTCCCTTGAACATTTAAATGACTGATAAGTATGAAATGGATCAGGGAAAATCTGTTTCTTATCCCGCTTGGAAGCATTCAAAATATCCAAATGTTTTTTTGAAGACTCATGCAAAATACAGCTCTTAGTATTTCCCCTGTTCTGGAGAAGAATATGAAATGCTAGTTTGGAACTAACCGCAAAGTATTGTCTGCACAAAGTAATTAATAGACATAATTATGCCTGTCCCTGCAGCAGCATTGCCTCAAGCAGCTCGTCACTGGCTTATCGTGTTAGGTGCCTGTAAATTAGATCCTGAGGTATGCTGGAACTCTCACAGTTGCAGAGAGGTACAAGGCACCACACCTAGTTTTACATGCAAATTCACACAGAGCTTTATTTTTATAGCAAAATGCAGTCGTCTTCCATGGAAAATCACAGAGCAGCATTCAGCCACAACGAATAGCTTCAAACAGCAGCAGATAAATATATCTACTCAGGCTAATTCCCCGCCTGTCTGTTTTATTCAATCACAATTGTAACTAGACCCGTCTCAGGGAACGGTAAGTTCTGAGAGCCAGAAGGGACCTGGGAGTTGGCCAAGATTTGTTTTAAAGATTGGACAGAGTGAAGTGGTCATAGCATGCATGCAAAAGGCCCTCTTAGCAGTGATCTTCCTCACCGCAGTGCCCTCCTTCAATTACAGCACATGATCTGAAGCTTGAAGCAGAAACTATCAAGCACCGTGGTGCTCTTTCTGGTCTGACAGTGGGGTTTTACCGCAGCAGCCTCTCTTTTCGAGCCAGGCTTATATTTATTCCGATGTGAGATGTCTGTGTATACCTTAATGTGTAGTGGCATCTGGCAGAAATATGAATCATTAGGCCTGACTTTCTCAAAGTGACATGCACTTCCCAAACCTTTACTGACTGGGGGCCAGAACAATGCCTGCTTTACCCAGTTTGTGGCAATTTCTGTGTTAGCGACTTGTCCTGCTTTTACTGTTCTAGTATATGAAAAGTGAAGTTACCGTGAGCTGTTTCCTGTTTCAGTCAATGTTTTAGTACATCTCCTGCTTTGACATACACAGCAATGTGACCACGGGTCTTGTGTACTACTCAGTTTTACTATGACAGCTGTAGAAATATTGGTCTCATTGGGTTTTTGTGTCAGAGAGAAAAATTAATACAGCCTAAAAGCAGTAGGATCGGGTATGTATGCCTTGCCATAAAGTGTTAGGGTGGTCAGGGCAAACATAAGGATTTACAGACCGGGAGCTCCTATTAAACCTTTCATAGAAAACATCAGACAAGTGAATGGCATGCTACAGAGACTGTCTAGGTGCTTAGCTGCTGCATGTTCAGCTCTGAGTATGTTTGTTTATTATCCCACAGCACCTGCAAGGCATCATCTTTGCCTTGCAGCTTGTGGTCAGTGTTGCAGTAGTGTTGTTGTCCTCTGAAAGGGTGAAATAGACGCATGAACTGAACCCAACTTCACAGTTACGTTCAGTGTCTGTGTTGTTCTCTACCTCATAAAATTGAAAGGAAAATTAATGAGATGGTTTCATGAACATGCTAAACTTATTTGGAAATCATATATGTTTCTGTCTATAAGTTTAGATAACACACTAATAACACAAGCATCAGTGTCTAAGGAAGAAATTAAATTTGTTTTATGAAAATAAACAAATTGGTAGTGCATTCTTTGCCCATAGTGAATAATATCAGTTACTAAATGCAAAGTGACTACCACAGAGAGACCTCTCTCTCTCTCTATATATAATTTCATAAGCATTTCAGTGACTGAATACAAATGCTTATTTTCTAAGTAATGGTATTAATATGTTGAAAAATAATGATTTTGTGGATACCTCTATAAATATTTGTTTATGTATACATATAAATACAGATTCAATGTCTATTTCATAATAAGATTAGCACAAACATAAATATAGGTCACACCAAAAGACAAGCAAGAAAACATTTTTCTTCATAGAAGGAATAAATAAATCAGCTGTTCTTACAAGTGGTGGTTGATATTGCTTGTTATCTGCCAACTGCTATGCAAAGACCACTGTCACTCAAGATAAAAGCACTCTAGATAAAAGGATTAGTCAATATTTATAGAACTGTATAAGCAGTTCAAATAGCTCAGGTTAGAAGAGAAGTTAGCATTTAAAAAAAAAAAAAAAAAAAGGATTCTGAAAAGATATACCAAAAGCAAGTGCAAGGGGAACTTTTTTTTTCTTTTTTTTTTTTTTTTTTTTTTCTGTGGTTACATGCATCAGCTCAGCTAAACATGTTTGTGTTTTGGAATTGAAACCATTTTATCTTCTAAATATATTATATGCCTACCTAAAATTTCAGATAAAGATATTTTATTTTTTATTATATTTTGATAGATAATAGTTAATTTTTCCTCCTGTAAATTTTTATTCAAAACAGAGATGAAACAGCTCCTTTGACTCTGTTTGACAACCCCACTCATACCTTCATCTCCTTTTTTCACTTACACACTACCATTAGAGCGTAGCTATTGTCTACCCATTAACCTCTTAATTAAACTATGTTTCATATTTAGCAGAAAAGTTTTTCTTACAGAAGCAGAATGACAAAAGCAATTATTCAAGCATACTTCTGCTAAATGCCACTAACTTTCATTTTGATTAAACAAATATATGTGTTACCCAAATTACACTTTTTACACACACCTTTAGTCAGAAATCTCTCTACTTTCCCATTCCTTGACACTTTATAAATCATCATGCAAGTACAAGCAAGCAGTCTGGATAGACGTGACATACTCCGTACTACCTAAGTATCCATAACATTTCCCAAAAAGAAAATATTTACCTGTCAACATTGTCATTAAAATGATGTAAACCTGTATCCTAGTTGCAACCATCCTTTTCTGAAGTAAAAAGATTGTTTAGCATTTACGCAGTCCACAAAGTAAATTTCTGCAAAATTCAAAGCAGTTCTTGGTATAAAGGCTTCTTTTCCAGGATTAGCTTGCTCCACTTCTGTACCTGCTGATGTAGTCTGATGGTGTATTTTGTCCAAGCCAGATCAACAAGGCTTAAAGTAAGACTCATTAAACTGCTTACGTAACAGATATGTATTCTACTTACATGCTTCTTCAGAGTGTTCAGTCCCAGTGTGCTCAAACTGAACTTTGGCGATGTTTGACAAAAGGCATATTTCTAAGATCTCTTCAAAACTGATTTGTCACTTTTTACTGTTTTATATTGTTTTTCTTTTAAGAACCAATAAATATTGTTTTCATTTTCAAGAGGTTTATTTACCAAGATCAACCTTTTTATAGTCACTGTCATTCAAAAAACTGTATATGTCAGTAAGCAGAAAGAAAAGACCTACAGTTGTGTCTGCCTTTGTTTTTTTTTTTTTTTGTTCCACTGGCATTCATTGTTCTGCTTGCTGAAAATTTATGTCTGTAGATTTTTGAGTGTGCTAAAGACGGAAAAAAAAAATATTGAAAGATTTTTCTTCTTCAGCTCTTGAGCAAGACATTTTTGATTTGGCCCTAATTTAATGAAAAAGTATAATTATAGAGTTCCATAGACTGAAGTATTTATGTCTGTGACAATGCAAACAGCAATTTTTTTTCCTTTCGTTACACTTTATTTACCTGGTAAATTTATGATTTGCATAAAATATTGCTAGAGCAGTATCTTTGTGATATCTCTGAAATACTTATAAAGTGAGAGCATCTTTCCCTGGGTTGCTGTTTATACCATACATCCGGTGTATGACAAACTATGCACTCAGATCTTTCAGATTTTTTTTTTTTTTTTTTTGTAGTTAGCCATTTTAAAACCTGAATGATGGATCCTGAAGTCTCTCTCAGACTACCTTATTTCCTCCACATTATAAATATTATATAAATAAATTTATCACTGAATGGGAAATTATCTCTGTAGTCCAGGACTATGTGAGGTTGTATTCCTATATATTTTTTTGTTTTTGCTCCCTATGCTGTAAGTTGTGAAGGATCTTGCGGGCAGTGCAGGACGTGATGTTCATCTCCTCTTGGGAAGTCCTGAGTGCTCTCTGGACCTCTGGTATCATTCTCTGTTTTCATCCAGGAACTGCAGCCTGGCCCTGAGAAATAAATGTTGTTTTTTTTTGCAAGCAGATATTTTTCAATTTCTCCCCCTCCCTCAGATCATTTATTCATTAATTAGGAAATTCCTGACCTTGTTTGAAATGTGTTTTTAGGTTTACCAAAAGACCTGTACACAAGATACAATTCCGGATTCAGTTAATCTACAGTGCAGTTACTTCCATCGTGGTGCTCAGAAATCTGCTTTTCCTTCCAGCCTAAGATACAGACATAGAGTGATTATTTCTATTATGAACACAAGTACCACAGTGTAAGAATGTCATCCAGACTCCTTGAAAGGTAGGTAAGTAAGTTTTAAACAAAAGAAAGTTAGTGTTGGTAAGGTATTATGCATGTACTTGTCAGATGTCTGATGCTACAGCTGTAGCACTAAAAATGCATTTTTATTTTGAAAATAACAAGAAAAAGTTGGAGGTTCTCAGCCTCCTTTTACAACATGATCCTGACAAATGTTTTGAGGTAAGATTACGAACATATGCATTGTCAGCAAGTTGGGATAAACGTACGTTAACACAGCTCAGGGAAAGCACTGAGCTGATGACACTCCAAGACTGAAGAACATCACACCAGGATATTTAGCTAACTGCTTGAAGCCATGTCAGAACCATCAGAAGTTTTTTGTTTGTTTGTTTGTTTTGTTTTGTTTGTTTGTTTGTTTTTTGTTGTTTTGTTTTGTTTTGTTTTTAACAAGTGTCAAGAAAAAGTGAGTTATAGAAGATGGTGTTTATGCTAATTATTGTAAGGTCTATACAGTAACAGTAATAAATACGGTATTGTCTTTGATAATATTTTCATATACAAAATGAGGAAAATAATCTATATGAAACCACTATAAACCTGGGTTTAAAACTTTCAAAATCCTGCACAGAAATTATCAGGAGTTCACTGTTGAACTGGGAGGCTCTGCTAAGTAAGGTTTGGGATCGTCCTGTGTTTGCTGTAGCTGGCGTTTTCATAAAAGACGTGGGTGATGGAATAGAAAGTTTGCTTATTAAGTTGTATGTTAATGCAGGGTTAAGAGCAACTTTGTCTGTGTTAGAAATTAGCTTTTTGGATGAGTTTAAGAAACTGGAGCAATGGTCTGAAAAAGGAAGGGCTAATTAAGTTTGTATAGTCTCAGGCCAGAATAGTCATCAATCAGGTGGAATAATCACATGAGCTTACAAAGCCTTGGTCACACCTTAGCAGGAATATTGAGTACACTTTTAGTTCTGCACTTCAAAGAAGGTTTGGATCAATTGGGAAGGATTCAGAGAAGAGTAATGGGAACAATCAGGGGTCTAGAAAATATAACTTGTGAGGAGAGACTAAAAGCGTCATGCTATTCAGTCTAAAGACCGGAGGAGGAAAGGAGACCTGGTAACAGTCTTTCAGCACAGGAAAACACTGTTCCCTGAGACCATAGTCAACAAGTAAAGAATTTGTGGAGTTGTACTGCAGTAAGGAAGATTCAAGCCAGACTTGAGGGAAGTATTTTCCATGAAGGTAAGGCAACAAAGCCTTGGCACAGGATGCCCAGTCCTGGCCATAGCATTTTTCTTTGGTTCCTTAAAAATGGGTCAGATAACAGAAGTACAAAGTGTGACACGGCTCAGCTGATCCCATTCAAGTCAGATAGGCAAAACAATGTCTGCATGTTTATTCTGTCAAGTCTATGTTTTCCATGATTCTGTGATTTCCTTGAATAAAATAATTACCAGCAACTGAGCTGCAGATGTATCAAACTATATAAACATATATTTATGTATACATATAAAGGAATGCAAATAGGAGTAAATGTTGGAGAAATTTAAACTGTAACAAACCATTTAGTATATGCTTTATAGAAGATGAAGACAAAGAGCCTGCAATAACACTTCCTCCGCCTATATTTTACAGTTTTGGAAGTGTCTGTTACAAAATCCTACTTTAGGCAGAAAGAACCTTTTTTTTTTTTTTTTTTTTTCTTTTTTTTTTTTTTTTCCAAGGGACTCATTAATCCTGAGCCCAGCGGAAAGATCTGGCAGCGCATATATTCTTCAGGCCTCCAGGTCTTAGCAGACAATCATGAAAATTCTAACTTTGCCACATCTGTGCTGATAATTGCAAAGAGATAATTACTCTTTGCTGGAAGGAGGAAATGCACGTTCATGAGTAAGTAAGCGCAAGGAAATAAATTGACCATCTCTATGTCATCATAATTAAAATTCATGCTTCTGGGCATAAATCAGTTGTCATGGAGGTCAGGAAGGAGGTTTTTCTCTTATGTACATCAGTGTAGATCAAGTAAGGGGTATTTAAATGGATTTTA
Source organism: Aythya ferina (assembly GCF_964211825.1). Lineage (NCBI taxonomy): Eukaryota > Metazoa > Chordata > Aves > Anseriformes > Anatidae > Aythya > Aythya ferina. Next base: position 8,493,651 of record NC_140304.1, read on the forward strand.
TTCTCCTATTTTCCTTCAGTAAAGAACTGGCCTATGTTGGATATTGAACTTAATGTGAGCAGTGATCTGATCTAGTATGGCAATTTTTTGTCACTGTTTTAGGAGGAAAAACTCATGTGAAATGAAAGAATACAAGGCTGAGCTGGAGCATATGGAAAATTGGATACTTTAAAATAGGAGGATAATAAGCATTTGCTAACATTGGGATAATTTGCACACGATACCTTTCACGCAGAATTCTAGTTTTGTAAAGTTGTAAGACCTTGCTAGTTATTCCTTTATTGCAGACAAATTCACTATTCTGCTATTTTTCCTCTTGACATTTGAAATGTACATATAAAGTTAATACTGGTTAGGAAAAAATATTGAAATAGAAATAGAGCTGAGTGACTTGGCTTATTCATTAAATATGTCACTCTAGCTGAGGAATATGGAATTCATAATGTGCCATGGTCAGTATGGCATGCTGTAACTTAATCTTTTCAAATTTTGCAGGCCTGAAGCTTCATAGACTAGTTTGAATTTTCAGTAAAAATAGTTTTCTTTTTTTAAAGCAGTAAAAAACCCCAATCCCTTAATCTCTTCAATCATTAAAGGGTTTTTGAGAGCAAAAGTACTTGGAAATGTTTTTCCACTTGTTTCACATGTTTTGTCACACCTAAAACAGTTTTCATTTAAAAAAAAAAAAAAAAGCCATGTAGGTGATTAGTTGTTTAGTGAGATCTGGTGTGTTTATTTTATTTTATAAATATTGGAAACAGCCGACTGATTTAAGCATTGGCTTCAGTTTCTGGGTAGCTCAGCCAGCCTTTTGCATGATCCTGCTTTGTAGGGCTCCTTCTGCAAGGTTGTGTGAGTGGCGCAGCCAGAGGTCAGAAACATATAGGCTGTGAATGGCAAGGGGCCATGTCCTAGAAGGGCAGCATGGCAAAACTGTTGCTTGTAGCCTACACCTTCATCCCATATTTCGATTAACACAGCTGGCCATGTGGATCCAATTGTGGGATTAGGGTCTGAATCTGGAGTAAAGAGAAGCGTGGTGAAGAAATATGTCCCTGCATGGCACTCATTTTCCTTTCATTTCCCTACTTCTAGAGTCAGCTTTATATATAGGTAAAAGAAGCAGCTGCTGTTGTGGATGAGTGATGGAGGTAGGAATGAAAACTGAGCAGTGGCAGCCCAGTTTTCCCAGGCAACATCCTTCCTGAGTGGGTTTTCTGGTTGCAGTAATGTGCGTGCAGCTACGGCCATGTCACTGACAGGAGCTAGGAAGGGCTGATGAGAGAAAGGAAAAGCTGTGATGGGGAGACCATGAGCATGGGGTGTGGCAGGTTAAAATGGAGAAATGTGTTAGATAGATTAAAAGGAAGGAAGAATAAAAGAAATAAGACAAATTTAAGTGGAGGAAGATGATACCATTAAGATAGAAGAGATTTCTTACTTAGCATGTAAAATTTTGGAGATTAAACTGATGAAAAAATAGAGAAAAAAGTGACAAGGATCTCAATATAAAGGAAAAGGAAATAAAAGAATCAGTGGTACCCCCAAAGGTACTTATGTTGGCATTTGAGATAGCCACACACAGGGACGCATGGGTAGTAAGAGGAGCAAGAGTGTATGTGTATAACCACAGATATATATATAGGAAATGTAAAGGAATGCTTAAAAAGACTGCAGATCATGTATGGGGTCTATACAGTGATCGGACCTAAAATATAGAAGTGCAGAAAGGAGACAACAGGAGCAATGCCAAAGACAAATGACTGGAAAAAAAAAAAAAAAAAAAAAAAAAAGTATTATAAAAATAAATCAGTCCTTGCATTTATGTAATAAAATTAAGGTAGTCACGTGCAATGGAGCAGAGAAGTCTGGTCACCTGGTCCAAACTTCCACTCAAAGCAGGGTCAAGACACCATCCAGAGAAGAAACTGGAATGATTACTGGGTTTCAGATAATTTGATGTATTTATACCTGGTTATGCATTGGGTATTAGGAAGCCAAAGACAGTTATTTTGTATTCTGCTTCCAGATCATTTTTTGTGTGTTCTTTAAGCTGAAAAAAAAGAGTATAGATAATTCAGGTATTTTTCATGTTTTACCTTTCAAAAGACTCTGGTAAGACTGCTGAATTCAAAGCATTAATGATCTGATTTGCATTTTTTGTAGATTTATGAGCTTGTACATACAGATGATGTGTGTGCATTTGAACTGAAGTGTATCCAGAGGGATCTTAAAACAACCAACACCTTTGAGTTGTTTAATTAGATTGTACAAGGTCATGTTTCATTGACTTAAAAATCTGTTTGGAGCATATGATTCACTTTGGAATTGGAAAACAAATTAATTTTCGCTCCTACAAACACTTAAGGGCTTTAAAAGAGTGCTCGCTGTTGATGAACACATCCATTGAGAAATGTAGGCTGCATCTAGTCTCCCCTAAGAGGGATTTCTTTACCTTGTCTCTTGTTGACTGCTTCCTGTTTGTTTTAACTGAGGTGGGCAAGCACAGCCACTGCGCTGCTTGGCGTGGAACGGCCTCTGCCCAGGAAACAGGGCTTTGAAAATATTCAGTCATTTGCAAGATTTTTCATTTTGCTAAAACCAGTGTGAGCATCCACAGCCCACAAAAGGACTGCATTTACATAACTTCACTGTTGGTTGATATTAAAAGAATCTGAAAAAGCCATCAGGCTAGAAAATCATAGTTCTAATTGGGCCTATAGAACTTAACTGAGAATGGAGACCTGAGAATAGAAAAAACATTAAATATGTACAAGTGAACATACATAGCATGCATGTGCATGCTGTGCGTATTTTAAGCAGTGCATAGTACAGCTGTATAAATTGCATGAAGATTTCTCTATTTATGGCTTGTACAGTTACATTTCTCTGTTCTTGCTTGATGTATTTGAACGTCCTTTCTTGTCACTTTATAGGCAGAAAATCTAGTCTTTTACACCAAACTAAGTTTTTATAAGGCTGTTACTCTACCTGATGGGTTTTCTTTCCTGTGTAAATAAGCTTTTGCTTGCTATAGACTAGATGGAGATGCAAAAGACCTTGAATTGTGGACTGCCATCTTTCAGTCAAATTCAATAGCAGTGGGAGTAGTAGATCATACTCTCTTGACTTTTTCATTTCTCTCATTCCCTTCAACATGAGTTCTTTTGCAGTGTGAAAACTCACCTGAACAATGGTGGTGTTTATCCAAGGTTTTGTAGGCTTAACATGTCTTGAAGCTGTGAAGTGTGACACCCAAACTAGCTTAGTTTTCAGTAGATCACATAACCATCCCACTGGCAAAGTGATAACATGGACTTCAGCTAATATTTTATGTGCGTGCCATAGACTTGTGACCATCATTTTCAGGGATTACCTGGGTCATATTACAGGTGTGCAATTTAGCTAGATTATATCCAGCTTTTGTTTGTCTTCAGATGCTACAAATGACTTCATACTGCTGTGCAGACCTACTTACAACATAGTATTTAAATAGTTTTCTCTATTTGTTACTATAGGTTGTATTGAATGCAATGTTCTGGCCTCACACACAGGCCTACTAACAATTCTTAATCCTCTTTGTTAAGAAAATATAGTGCCCACAGCCATAACAGTATTGATCATTATTATACACTGTAATAGTGTCATGTTGTTACCACAGCTAGACTCCAAGAATTACAGCAGTGGGAGAGCAATCTGAATCAGATCCACCAAATCTATTTCTAGCAGTTAATTATCAGCACAAAGGAGCTGTCTATAATAGCCTTCTTTTCTTTTATGAGACAGTTTTTGGAAAGTGCAAAATTCAGTGTCAACCAGGGAAAGAGTGCTTTCCTTACTCCATTTCTCTCAAACAATCAGCAGAAGTACTTTTCTAAGGAAATTTAATTATTTTTTTAAAGGTAACAGCACCCAGATGGTCAGTAACAGGCTTGATTAACTTCTTTGAACTTCTCCTTACACCTGAAGAAATCAATCAGGATGCCTGAACGGAGATGGGTTATTCCTTATAGCCACCTGGGTTTATTTCAAAGAGTCCAAATGAGCAGACACAAGAACATTAGGTCTTATCATTTCTGTTCCTCTTGTTGGCAAACCTTGAATAATTAAAAGCTAGATGCTACAGGGAAAAATTCATGTAAACGAGCTTTTACTTAGTGCATCACATAGAGCCAGTTTTGTTCTTCCTTGAGAAGACCGTAGATCTGGGACTCATCAGTGATAGCTAATTGCCAGCAAAGTATAAACCTTGCAAGTCCAATCCAAAAAAAAAAAAAAAAAAAAAAAAAAGCATTAGTGCATTAGTGATCATTCTTATCATTCTTTTGTTGATTGTGGATTTAAATGGGAAATTTACAATGTACACAAAATTGTGAAGAGCAGTGGATACACCAGATGGCTGTGCTACCATTCAGAGAGACCTTAGACTGGAGAAACGAGCAATCTTCAGACCCTGATGAAGTTCAGTGAAGGGAACTGCAAAGCCCTGCACTTGGAGAGGCGCAATCCCATGCACCAGGAGGTGCATCAGGCTGACTGGCTGCAATGCTGGTGAAAAAGTTGAACATGACCCCAATGTGCCCTTGCAGCAAAGAAGTCCAACAGCTTCTGGGCTGTATTAGGACAAGTGCTGCCAGGAGGTCAAGGGAGGTGACCCTTTGCCTCTCTCAGCACTGATGAGACCACGTCAAGTCTAGCTCTGGGCTCCCCAGCTACAAGAAACAAGTGGCTGTCCTGCAGCAGGTCCAGCAAAGGGCCATGAAGGTGATTAGGAGATGGGAAAATCTGTCTGTGAGGAAAGGCTGAGGGAGACAGGGTTGTTCAGCCTGGGGACGAGAAGGCTTGGGGGAAGTCTTCTCAGTGCATGTAAATACCTGCAGGGGAGGGAGAAAAGAAAACTCTTCACAGTATAGAACCCAGGGAAGGCACAAACTGCCCTAGCTTACCCTGCTTAGAGCAAGGGGTTTGCACTAAATGATTTCAAGAGATGTCTTCTGATTTCAACAGTCATATGATTCTGTGATATAACTCTCTATATACACATACAAACTTATCTGTTCAAGAAAGGATGGTATTACTGGTCTGCACCATCACTGCGGACAATTGAAGAGAAATTAAATTTTAAAGGCATGAAATAGTTTTCCAAAGCAAAAAATAATAATAATAATGGCGATTAAAACTTCTCCTAACCTTCACCTGTTTATTCTCTTTGAACATCTATATTTTGCTTGGGCTTGCTCACATGATTGCTATCATGGATACAAGTCTACTTAAGACCTAATCACATGACTGTGAGTCCCAGTTGTGGTGATAACCTGCTTTTATATTTAAAATGCTCTATGTTGTCAAATAATTGTTTACAATAGGAACAGTGGGAAATCTGAGACATGGTTGTACTGTAAAAAATAAGAATATTTGGATTCTTGAATCCCTTCACCCTATATGTAGGCTTGGCAGTGTTAATTCAAGAAGGTTTAGAAGATTATGTGTGCATGACAGCCCTGAGGATTTCCATCATTGTGATTTTCCTTCCAACTCTTTTTTTTGAAGAGCGTAATGACCTATGACAACCAAGCTTTATTCTCCGTAGAGTCTGACATTGCTTCTGTTTAATGGATCAGACAGTTTGTGATACATCAGTACAAGGCACTTTCTTTCCCACGTCATCCTAGGGTACCTCTTCAATATTTCCCGTCTGTGCTGACCTGTGCGATCAAGAGGTCGTGTCCTGAAGTCAAACCCAGAATCGAAACACTCACTTCTACCACAGGCCAGACTATTAATGTAACCCATTTAATTTACATCAAGTTGGAACTTGACATTCAATTTCTCAGTCCAGAAGCAATTACTTTTAAAGGAACATGCCAACAATATTGCTTGGCTTAGAATAGAGAAAGTTCAAAAGGGTAAAAAAAGTTTCACACCATAAATAAAGAATTGATTATACTTGAAAACAAAGTTTGTAATTACTACTGACATTTCTGAGCCTAGATGAGGTGCCTTTTATGCTTTAAAAACTGATTTCATTTATGCCACTGGCATTATGGGAAACTTATGTAAGGGTTTAAAATAGTCCTTTGCTGGTATTTTAAGGACCAAAAAGAAAACGTGAATATTTTTGTCAAGGGAGAGTGCAAAATTCATGGTGGGTGTTTAGCCTTTAGCAGGACTGGAACTCCTCTGCCTTCTTTCACCCAAATAGCTCCATCAACAGGATTACTAGCATAACCAGCAAAGCCCAATACTTTGGGATTAAAATTATGTTGTTGTTATTGTGCAAAAGCCAAGCCTCCAAGTTGCTAACAATTTTTAACTAAGAGTACCCCTGATCTGGATCATCAGATTATTCTTCTGAACTTAAAACCCTCGTGCTTGTTTTTTCCGTATCTTTTGTAGCTCTGAGTGGACTTTGCATGATGGGCCGAAGACCTATATCACTGAAGTCCTTGCAAAAGGCTCTGCTACTCAAACTGTGCAGGGTGAAAGCTGAAAATTAATAGTAAGAATTTGGACTAGTAAATAGGGATCATCACAAACACTTTGAGCAATAGCACCTACCGGATTAGGCTCTAATGACTGCGATGAAATATCAACTTAAACTAGATTTTTGCTAATGTGTAGCAGATGCTACAAATGCACAGTATTTCATGCTCCCTCTACCGGCTGAGAGCTACAGGAAGAGTACAGAGACCTTAGCTCTGCTGGTACTAAAATGCTGATGCTAGTTTAAATAAATTGCATATTTTCACATATTAGGTCAGTTTATACTATTTTGTGGGTAATACAGATAGCGGTTTACTAAGTAAAGCCCTTCACTGAGCTGAATCAGAATGCCATCCCACAGCTGTGGGTTATTTGGAGAGGTTAATATGTAAGAAGTGGTATTTCAAAGGTATGTAAAAAATCTATGAGCATGAAAACAGAGTAGTTAAGCTGTATAAAGCCTGTGAACTATACCATAACTAAATGATGAATGGTTTTACACTTTTTTTTTTTTTTTTTTAATGCCACAGCCAGGTAACAGCAGCCTGGATACTTTAATCATAAATAATTTTACTCACACATCTTGACTTTTTTTTTCTGAATATTGGCCAATACTGCTGGCATAACAAATATATACAGGTTTGGCATGCAAATGTTACACATTTCCCACTGTCAGAAGCCATGCAGTTAAAATAATTAATTAGTAATGAAGATCAACATAAACACTGCTTATTAATAAACATACACATTGCATGCTTCAAATATTGAAGAAACGAATGAAGACAAATCTTTCATTCTTACCACAAAACAATCCAGCCAGAAACCTGTACACTTCAAAATAGAAACGAAAGTTTTGGACCTTTTTAATTAGTGATCAAAGAAAGGCTTTCTATGAGCAGAACAACAAAGTACTCTGAAGCAGATATTATGTACGTAACTACATATATGTGTATAAATACAGACATATTAGTATATATGTGCATATGTACACATGTATTCTTACATGTATGAGCATATGATTCAGAACTACTTGTCCGTGTGTTTTTTTTTTGAATTAACTCCTTCAGCTTCTCTAATGTCACTCCTTATTTCCGCTGTTATGAGGGGAAAGAGAAGTAATTCCTTTTAAATGTTTGGCTGTATAATTTACTGTATTTCCAATAAACTAGATTTTAATAGGCTTCACAATGGTGAGATAATTAAGGCTGTTTTCAAAATCATCTATTAAGTAAAACATAGAACTCTTAAATTGGGTCATTTTGTTTATCACTTGACATTTGACCTTAAATACTCTTTTAATTAGAACATATTGAGGAAGTAAAATATATTAGTCCCATAGCACAGGTCTTGTATTTACTGTCTACTCATTAAGCACTTTCTACAGATAAGTGGAAACTGTACAACATGTAGATTTAAAGTTTGTTTTGGTTTGAAGAGCAAGTTGTGCATCTGCTTGACTTTGCAAGTTGACTGCAATTTGACCAGAATGATGCAGCTTTATAGGATGCAACACTGCAAAGCATGTGCTATAAAGTAGATACTGAGATGGAGAATATAAATTCTTGGGAGGATCAGCAAAGTTCTGCTGTCAATTCAGTATGTGCAATGCCTTCGGTTTGTGTACGGTTATAACTTCAACCACACTTTAAACTTTGCTTTCATTAGCAGTTGTCCTTGTTTTCAGTTTGTGTGCATCCACAGTGCGGCTCTGTGTATGTGCAAAAAATGTGTGGGAAACACCTCTCCTGAGGAAGCATACAGGATTATCTGTAATGCCAGGGTGCGGGAGACATGTAGAACTAGCATCAGCGCACAGACCAGAAGATACACAGCAGTTTCTGTTTATATTAGGGAAACGATGGCTACTATTTTTTCAGTAACAAAAAGGGTACAGCAAAGTGAGTCCTGTGTTTGGTTCCAGGCTGCATAACACCTCGCTGAACTGTTATGCTCAGGCAAAGCAAACAAGAAATGAAAAGGCGAGAGAGACTGTTCAATAGGGAAAGGTGGAACTGAGCGGGTTCATAAGCTCAGCCAAAAGGTGGCTAAACTCGATTATAGGAGACTATAAATATCACAGATATACCAATTAAAAAGGCTAGGAAAGGTTTATTCACAGTATTCAGAAAGAAATAAAAAAGATAAGTAGGCACAGCCTGAATAAGCCCCCAGGAGGAAAATTCTTACTGAATATTTGGACTATTTTTAGCAAATAGTCAGTCATATAATCGAATGACCCACTAGGAAGGACTGTCTTGGAAATAATGAGTGCTTGAAAAGCATTATTCCTGCTGCCAAGTAATATACAACTTTTTTTTTTCTTTTTTTTTCTTTTTTTTTCTTTTCTCTAAGAGCACTTTCTGCAAGTACTGGACTTAGGATTGCATACATCTAAGGATGTTTTCTGTCTGTGTATTGCAAGACCTGACTGCTTGTGGCTGAAAATCCATTCATCCCTTCCTTCTCTTGTTCAGGGAAGAAAGCTTTTCATGCTAGAAAGTGTTTATGTGCAACAGTGTTTAACACAGAGAGATGTGCCAGATTTCAAAATATCCACTGCTTGCAGGCTCTGTCAATCACGTCGGACTACATTATACAACTTTGCATATCAGTGTAACTAGAGAAAATAAATCATAGTAATGAAGGGTCAGCTGTGAAATTTTAAAGAATAAAACCCTATACTTGTTCTGAAAATAATATTGGTAGATGCTTCCTAGCATTTTTAATTTCCTGTATTTCTAACTCAAAAGAAACAAAATAAATAAACCCTTGATTTTTGTGCATTCTTTCGGTGCTGAATAATGCAGACGTGAAGGCTGTGATCTATTTATATTTCCAATGCAACTTGCAACAAAGAGAGTTATTTCTCAAATAATACATATTCCTCATGACAAAACATACATAGCTATATTAGGGCTCTAAATACGATTCTCAGAGTAGCAAACAAATTGTCAAGTCTTGGGGCTAATTCTGGAAATTTTTGTCATGAAGAGTTCCAGAGCTCCTTTCTTTCTAGGATCTGAAACTATTTCAGTCTCAACTTAGAGCACATCAGATATAGTAACTGGATCTGATAATGATGTACCTGTATTTTAAATACATTCTTGTGAAGCTCCACTGTTCATTAGGTAACATCATAGCTTGTGAACATAATGGACTGTAATCTTTTTTTTCCATATTTCTAAAGTGGGACTAATACTTATGTACTTCACAGTAATGGTATATATGGATTTGCTTGTGTTCATGAACTGTTCTGATTTCAGTGAGTTTAAATCCAGTTTGCAGAATATTGAGGTAAATACAGAACAAGTCATAACTTTCTTCAGATATAACCAAACTTCCAGTGCTGCTATCCATGTTGTAAGAGGTATGAATCCTTTATGGTGCAGAGCATGCAAACTGCAAGTGCAACCTCAGCTTTCCTTCCAGGGGGGCTATCCAGAGACAGGCTAATCACACTAAGTTCATAATGAGTTTGGTCTGGAAGTTAAGCACATGAGAAGTGATTAGTGCTTATTGCAAAGAAAACAGCCTGATGAATAGTGAATAAAGAGGCAGGCAAGAAACTGGCGAGTATGCTGTGCTCCTGGATACTGAAACCGTTTGCAAAGCTGTCTGCCTCTTTCCCTGGAGTTGTGCACAGGCCATGGCTAAAGGACATGCACTGTGATTCAAAGAGAACATCCTGAACAGTTCCAAAAACTAAGAAAAAAAGAGGAGATGGAAGAACTCAATGACAAAAGTAGAGGAGGAGAGGGAAAACTCAAAAGGAATCAATTCTGATGACAACATGAACAACTCCTTACCAGAATGCTGCAGATTGAAGAAAGGTTAAAAAGTATTAGAGAATAGGATCGTTAAAGCCTGTCCAAATGTTCTTTCAAGATCAGAGGCTTTAGGAGAGATTGAAAAAGTACTTTAAAGTGCTAATTGTCTTTTTTTTTTTTTTTTTTTGTGTGTGTGTGTGTAGGGTTTTTACAGGCAGCAAGTGCCTGCCAGGCCCTGAGGGCACCCTGTGTTGGTACAGTGCTTGCTAGGCTGGTCTTGTAGTGCTGGAGCTGCCAGGAGCTGGCTGGGAGCAGTAAGACAAGGTCCTCCCCCTCCTTGCACCCTGTGGTTTTGAACACATGAATGTATGAAGGAGTTCACTTCACAATGTTGTGAACGCAGACAGACAGGGCAGTGCTGTAGAAATAGCTCTAGGAAAATAGGAACTTTTTCCCCATGTTCAGAAAATGGCAACACCTTTCCATGTTTCTCTGCACAACTTCCCGGTGCCAGCAGGCCACTTGAAGAGTCTGATTTTTTTAAGGGATCCTTTCACAGCAGTCTAACAGTGTGAAGGGTTGATTATTATCTCTATTGATTATGAATTGGATTTGGGGGGAAAAGATATATGCCTTTACAGCCCCTCTAGAGTTTCCAAACTGGTAAGAAACCTATGTATCCATCAAACTCTAATTCTTTTTGTTTGTTTCCCATGTTTTACTTGTATTTCTCCTTACTGTATTTCTCCTTAATAATCATTTCTCCTTAAACTAGCTCACCCTGAATGACTGCTTGATAGTAGCAGCATTTTCCTTTTTAAACCTTTGATTGTATAGGAATAACCACAAGCTAGCAGCACCTCCTGACCTTTTGGTTTTGAACCTGAATGCTCACTTTGCCTGCAGGGGCAGCCTGAGTCCCACTGAAAAGGTAGGAGGTGCTGGGGACACCTCCCTAACTTGGACTGGAGGTAGGATCATGAAATTATTATGCAGAATCCATGTGCTCGTCATCTCTTTCTTTCTCCCTCTGGAACAACTAGGTGCTGCCATGATCCACCCTGCCACATTCATCTGTTAAGATGTGTGGTTGCACAGCCATAAGCTCCCTCAGCATTCTTGTCGACCTACCCTACTGCTTTCTTTGTCAAATTCACTGCCAAGCCATTTTCACAATCACTTCAGTGAAGTGCCACCTTGACCTCCTGGGCCATTTCTTTGTCTGACAAGCCACAAAGGGAACCTGGCATGACCAGGCATACTGATCATAGCACAGATGGGTCTCTTTGACCTAACTTGCTATAGCTTGTCAAGCTTGGCTACCCGTTGTTATATATTTTTGGCCTATAAAAGACCGGGAGAAAGTGCAGCTCTCTGTTTTCCTCCTTTGTCAGTAGAAAAGCCCTCCCAGAGACAATAAACTGCTACAATAATCAGGAAGGACCACCTCTTTTCCCCTGGGACCTTGAAGAATTTAATATCAGGAGGGATCTAAAAAATTATTTTCACAAAGGAGGATTGGGAAGGGAGCAGAAAAAGCCTACCAGCTCAAGCCAGCCCAGCTTCTCTCTTCTTTTGTCTGCCTGCAATGAAAAACGTCATGTTTTTTCTCTGTATCTCCTTTTTTCTCCTGATCCCTTCCTTGGGCAAAGAAAAGGAAAGCAGGTGAATGCCCCTTGAATAGCCTTGTCTTATAAGTCTTCAGAATCAAGATAAAACAACCTTTTAAACTGTGATGATGGCCCATCAAATTAAGTTAATTAACCTGCTGTGATAGAGGAAAGATTGACTGCTGTGGTGTGAACAGCTGAAGGACAGATGAGGAAATAAAAATTTTGGAATTTGGGGACTAGATGAGAACTCTGCTATTCGTCTGATTTCATTTATGTAAGACTCACATCATTTTATACATCTAAGATAGTTGGCAGCTCTGTGATGGTTGTACTAATGGTTCAGAATGGGATCTTTTTTTAAAAAAAAAAGAAACCTTACATATATGTGTGTGTTTAAGCTTCCCACGTTAGCAACAATGTACCTAGCATCCTACCCGTTGTTAGTAAATAATATTTATGTTCTGTATAATACTGTCACACACAAAAAGGAGGCTAGAGAAGAGAGCTATGGCTGGCGGAGACAGTCTGCCACAACATCTGCCAATTGGTCTGCCTGTAGCAGCATCTAAAGATGTGCAGAAAAATGGAAGCCCAATGCTTTGTGTGCCTGTGTTTCTTTCACCCTGGCTGAAGTGCAAAACGAGAGTCCAAATGAATCAGTTTTTAAGCACTGGTCCCATGACGTTCACAGTTCAGTATTTGAGTTGAGGTTCTCTTTAGTTAGCTGAGTGCTCAGTACTCTCCCATACTGGCCATTTATCTGCCTCATCTTCTGGCTCCAGGAGACAGTTTCTTTCCCCCATGCATATGCCAGAAATTCAACACACATACGACACCAGTCTGATCGTATCATTTTCTCTTGCAGCAGTCCAACAGACTGGGAAAGGGGCCAAGGAGATTTAAAAGGGAAAAACAGGAAACAAGACAAACAAACAAAAAGGGCAAAGAAATGCTCGGGAACTCTTCACGCCAAAGCAAGCAGCAGTGCTGGTGGCGCAGCTGGCACACGGCAGATAACCAGACACTAGAAGCGGTAAGGTCCTCATCAGCCAGTGCTCGTTTGCATGTTGGCAGGCAGCAGGCACCCTGCCTACAAAGGAGTTAGTGGGCTCTGCTCCTCTGATACTCCTGCTGAAGCCAAAGGGATGATCTTCAGCCCTGTTGGTGGCACTGTCCCACTGTCAGGGCGCAGGGAGCAGGACCACCTGCCTCGCACACTCACCTCTCCTCAGGCTCAGCTCAGCACTGGAATGTGTCACTTGACAGAGCTTGCAGGTTCAGGGAGTCTTTAATTCTGACATGGTGTTAAGTTTATTACAACCTGGTGAAATGAGTCACTACCAAAGCCATAGCTCTGCTTTCCTCCTTTCCCACGTGTTTTCATGAGGAAAGTGAGAAGCTGAACCTTTCAAATCACACTCTGTTTAAAAAACGTGCAGTGCTAGAGCAATACAATATATCCGCGATATGAAAGGATAAAGTTCTAGGATAACTGCTGCCTTCAGCTAGCAGTAACAAATCACAAGACCTTTAAAAGAAAGCGCAGTCTATTAAAAGTACTTTTGTGCTTGGGGGCCAGCAGACCAAGGTAATATCAAAAATCTAGGGCTTGCTACTGCAGAAGTACTGAAACCTCTTGAAATCTGAGTATCCCCAGGCCCTTTGACTTAGAAGGGAGCTGGAGAAGTTTAACCCTTTGTAGAAGCGCCTCAAGAATTTTCTGTCTTTGATGTGGGATAAGGCATCTATCTAATGAACTCAAAAAAATCCCGGCTAGGATAAATTTGCCACACCAGGATTACTACTTTTTATTATTTAGAATCAAATTTCACAAACAGTTTCCTCAGCCTCTTCTTGTAGGACATGCCTTCAGCTCTTCTGACATGCGAGGAGGCTGGGGCTCCTTTTGAGCACTTTCCATTCCCAGATTACGTGGGGGAAGGAGAAAGGCCAGAGAGAAATGCTCAGTGCTACTAGGAGGACTGGGGAGGCTGGATGTATTGTACTTAAGGGCATTGCTGAATTCCCGACCTTTAGCAATGGTGTTATTCCCATGCAAATCAGTTTCCTCACATTAGCTCAATCTCCACCAGCCAGGTCTCCTTCAGCTGTTAGAGCACAGCCTAGGACCCCAGGGATGCTCGCTGCCAGTTAGACCAATGCTGCTGTTTTCTCTACAAATATGCAAGTTACCTGACTACCCTGCTTTTCACACAGGCCAGGAAGAAAACAATTTAAAATTTAGACTGAAAAACACAGGCAGCAAATGAGCTGACAAGAGTGGCAAGATTAACCTTGTCCTGACATTAGTTTGCATCCCATGGCTGAAAGGCATTTCACCAGCAGCTTTTACAACCATCCCTGTTAAAGGTGATTCTTCTTGCTTCCAACTGTCTAAGCACACTGTTTGCTAAAAATTGTTTGTTTGTTTTTTACTGTTTTATTTATTTATTTATTTTCTGGGAGGGAGGGAGGGGTTGTTTTGTGTGTGTTTTTTGTTTGTTTGTTTTTGCTAATGACATTTATATATAGCATCCAGCAGGCATCCAGATAACTGAACTTATATAAAGGCTTTATGTAAAGTTATTTGCATATATTAGTAGGAATTGCAGAGTCTCTTAGAATTGTCAGCCATGCTATCTCTGGAGAGCTTTGAATTTTATTTAGAAGCTATCTAGTGAAAAAAAAAATGATTTAAGATTAATAGATTTAATAGATTCTGACACTTTTTTTTTCATTAGATCACCGATCTCAATCATTTAGAGTATGCCTGCACATGGGTCCACTGACCCCTGGGGGAGTAAGGGAGCCCCCCTGTGTGACTAAAACCAGCAGAATCCTGACCCAAATCAGGCAAACAAGGCAGGTGTAGGCAATAGAAGAAGTGGGAGGATAAAGAATGGTGATGACTAAACAAGGAACCACCTTCTGAGTCGTCATGCAGAGCATGGGAGGTTTTAAAATAGAGCAAGAGGGGAAGGAAAAGAAACCTGACAGCTGGACACTGCTAGAAGGAAGCAAAGAGAAAGAAGTAGCATTTGAAGAGAAGTTGGAAGAGGTAAGGGTCATAACCAGAGGACATAACAAGCCTGAGCAGAAGCCTGATGTTATGCTCTCTTAGGCAGAACAAAAGTACAACAGCAACGCTTAGTGACAGGATAGGGAAGGACAGTTACGGGGACGGAGCAGAACAAAAGCAAACAGGTCTCACCGCACCTTTGAAGAAAAATCAATTGGGAATTCAGAGCACAAGTTGTACTCTCTGTATGCTTTTGTATCTGTTAAGTTGCAGAGATCAGTCATGCAGCCCGGTGGGAGACACAGGGGAAGTTTAGCAGCTGTGCAGGAGATGAATGGAAGGAGAAAGTGGACTGGTTAAATTAATCTAGCTACTAATTATGTTCTCTTCAGAAGGAATAACAGAATGGAGACTCTACACCCAGAACCATGCAATCCAAAGCCAGCTTGTTAGTGTCTGTGCAAAATAATACAGGGTATGTTAAACACAAAACACAAAACTTAGCACGTCTTTTTAGGATTATGATTGTCTGCAATTTTTTTTTTTTTTTTTTTTTTTTTCTCTTCCTAAGAACATAGGTGCATACAGAGTGTTTACAGAGTGTTTTTTTTTTTTTTTTCTTTTTTTTTTTTTTTTCATTTAAGCTGTGGAACATCACCAACACGTTAGATTGCAACATCTTTTATAAATCTGGTATTATGCTCACACGGAGGAGTGCTCCTGGCAGTCCCCAGTGCTACTGTGTAGAAGTACAGGAGTAGTGTAGAGACAAATGCCGAAAGACTGGGAGTTGTACTTCATGGCTGCTTCATGAAGACACTCTATTATTATTATTATTATTATTATTATTATTATTATTATTATTATTATTATTAATACAATACCTGTATGCTGTGCATTTCAAACTCATGATGAAACCTGCTAACACAAGTTTATGATATTTATGGTATAATTCAAGCAAATGTGACTGAATAATGAGGCTTAGCAGGCAGGACTGTGGGAGAGACTGCATCTCTCTTGCTGTATGGACTTGGCTTGGGGGTCATCTCTGGAGCCTGCTGCTCTCTTGCCAGCTTCACAACTTGTGCAACAAACCCTCCATCCCAAATTACGACCGGAACATGTGTATCGTGACCACCAGAGGGACCCTCTGCACTATGACGCCTTAACACCCCAAACTTACTTTACAGATTGATTTACAGCACGCCTGTACCACGGAACACTGCAGGACGTTACTTCCTACGTTTACCAAAAGATCCTTACCGGTAAATCCCGGTTTACAGCTACAGACGTAGCCCTCTGCCTCGTCGTAGCTAAAGTGGGAGGGCAGCGTGGGGATGCTGCCGTACCAGTGCGCCCACGAGCGCTCCACGCACTGTGCCTTGGCTGGGCACGGGTTGCTGCTGCACTCGCTGATGTCGGTCTCGCAGCGGGCACCAGTATAGCCTGGGAAGAACAAGCGGAAGAAGGGGTTTAATTGTTGGCCTGCCAATTCATTCCTGACCTGAAAGTGTTATTGTGAGTATATGCTGCGATGCGCTTGGGTTCAGAGTCTGTCATGTGCTAAAAGTGCCTCTTGAAGCTCAGTAGCTGCATGTTGCTATGGCTGTTCTGTGTAAGCTAGCTGAGCTTTGCTGTGCTGTATGGACTTGGCTTCTTTTTAGGAAGTAACATGGACACCTGTGTGAGTAATGGAGCGCTGTGCTGTGCTGCTCTCTGGTTGTGCAAAGCTTTCCTTGTCTTCTGCACTGGCTCCCAAAGATGGGAGTGCAGGGAGTTGGCCTTTGTAGTTCATTCACGTGCTGAAAGATTTGCAAAGTCTCTTGGAGAGATTAGTGCCTGTGTTCCCACTGGTGTGCGGGAGCACTTTCCCAAACCAAGCCTTGCTGGTAGAGGAAAACACCAAAACAAAACAAAAACAAACAAAACAAAACAACAACAACAAAAAACACAGCCCAGTGTGTTTTCACCCCACGCTACAGGACATATGAGCATGCATCGGTGATATGAAGTACTTTGCCAATGTAATGCCTAGTTTGATTTTTATCTATGAACAGACAACTAATATTTTGCACCGAAAAGTATGTTTTCAAGACTGATTTAAATGTCCATTTAGTGAAGAGTAAAAGAAGGTCAGCCACAGCAGTGATGTGTGTACCATGTGGGTTGATGGATTACACATCAGACTGGGAGGTGGATCCCAGCTCCAGCTGAGTCTCCCGTTTTGACTTGGTGATATTGGTCCTTGCTCTGAAGAAGAAAGTCTATTTTTTTTTTTTTCTCCTAATTTCTGCTGTGTAGGAAACCAATCCTTAGCTGGGGAAAGTGAGCAATATACCCACAGTGCTCTGTCTCATAATGGGGAATGAAGCCCATCTAGCACCAAGGTCTTAGAGCATTTTTAAGGCCACACAATTTCAAGTTTTGCATCAGCAAATGATGATGACTTATCTATTACACAAGGAGAGAGGATGTTTATAGGAGAACTTGGAGCTTACCTGGCCAGCAGTGGCATGTGTAACTGTCAGCGCTGTCCTCGCAAGTGGCATTATTGTAGCAGGGTTGTGACCAACACAAGGGAATTAGGGTCTCGCAGTGCAGGCCCATAAATCCAGTACCAGTACAGTTGCAGCTGTACCTGCAACACAGAATAAAATATTCAGTCTAGCTGGAAGTCAGCAGACCTGAGCTTTGATCCCAAAGGGGCACAGACCTGCTGTGCTGCCTCAGCTAACAGCTCACACGGCAGAGTCCGGGCCTGAGACGTCCTCCAGTGTTACAGGAGAAAACCCAGAAACCAGGAATGAAGGTCGAGCATTTTCCTGAAATAGGTGGCTTGGCCCAAGAGGGGACTGCTTGTGAATTCAAATTGGTTTTGACAGATCATTTTTTTCTAGAATTATTGACTTTTTTCTTCTTTTTTAATTTCAAAAATATTTCTGCCCTTTCCAATGCAATTTTTGTAGGCTTAATATTATTCACAAAATGAAAACGGGAGAGAAAGTGAGTTATCCCTTTCTTTTAAAAATGACCAAAAAATAAGATTGTAATTGATCCTAAAATACCACTAAGTGATAATTTGTCTTTGTTGGAAAACACTGTTGTTGTTGGGTTTCAATACAGAGATGTCAATTACTCGTGCAGTTCTGATAGTTACAGTTCAGTACAGATAGCTTCCTTTTGACAGCAATGCTACTGCTATGGGTTTAGAAGTAAACAAACTAATGTATAAACACAAATATAAGAAATGCTGAACAAAGTGAAAGTAATCTCTATTGTCTGAACTTTTAAAAAATTACCTAATTATTATAAAATACATGTATCTTATGGCCTAAGTGTAGGAATTAAGGTCAACTTGTACATGTCATAAGCAAAGACAGACTTTTGTAAAACAACTGATAAATGCACATGCTCAGATGACCTTTTTAGTAATTATAAGAAACAAAAATATATTTAATTATTTTGCTTTATTTTATATTAAAATGATATACTGGCTGTTGCACAATTGAAATTGTGGGGGAATCTTGCCAAACAATATAAATGTTTAATGATGTGCAACTGGTTTTAGAAAAGGTCAAATCCTCCTTTGCAGCATTCCTGAAACCTCACTGGAAGAATTGGTTTGAATTTTGGGAGGGAACTTAGTTTGGTATTTGTATTTATAGCTTTAAATGCTAAACCTGTCCCCTTGAGCAATGCTGTGAAAGCTGGTGGCAAACACACACGTCTTGATTGTACTGCATCATTGGTCAGAAAAGAAAAAAACTTGTTTCAAGTCTACAATTCTCCCTTTAACACCCCCTCCTGAAAAAAATACCATAAAATGGCTAGTTACCCTTCTGCTTTGAACTGCTTTGTTGTCCAACCCTTTTCATTGTGTAAAGAAGCTCCAGTAGTTCTGCAGATGTCCTGCAGTATTACAAGCCAATTAAAATTGCTCTTACGTGCACCTCTGCTTTAAAAAGCTCAGAGGAAGAGGACAGTGATTAAGCCTGGCCTGCATGAGCACCACAGTTGCTCACCTCACATGCATATCCTCAAAAGCTTTGCAGGTTACTTGCTGGCTCTGCTGTGAACCAGTCTGGAGCAAGGTGACCTCCCTGTCCTGCTGTTGCACTTTGGCTACACTGGAGAACAGGAAATTTTTTTATCTTGATCAGTTATTCAGGGCTGCCACAAAGCAGCTCCACAAGGTTGGTGTCATGTCACCACATTGCTAGCGTTCCTAGAACAGGATTTCTTCCCCTCTTGCTCAAGGCAAGCCTGCCTTTTGCTGATGTGACTTTGGGGCTGATTCTGGGACATGAGTATCTTCAAAACAGATTTGCAAAAACTGGAAAGCAGACGATAGAGGACAAATCTTACACTGGAAAGGGTAGAGCCTCCATCAATAACACTTACTGACTTCTAGCTTTTTTTCTGTGATACAAAGTTGAGCTTACAAACGTTTTCAGTTTCTAAAATCTCATGCTGAGCATGCAGAGTCGATGCTAGTGAGTGAACGCAAGAGCTCCGTCTACCAGGCTGCGCTTGGACCAATGCATAGAGCTTTTAACATCGGGTGGAGGAACTTTTCAGCCTCCCTACCTTCCCTGTGGTTACCCTGAGAGTTGCGGGTGGTTTGGAGGCAGGAGCTGCTGCGCGCTTCGCTGCGCTCCCGCTGCGCGCCCGCCTCCGACGCGCACCCGGGCGGACCGGGACGGCCCCGGTCGGAGCGGGAGGGACCCGGGAGAGCCCCGGGCCGGCCCCGGACTCACCCTGCGGCTCGGTCGTGGCAGCGCCCCCCGTGCCGGCAGGGCAGGCTGGCGCACTCGTCCACGTCGTGCTGGCAGAGGTGGCCCTGGAAGCCCGGAGCGCAGGAGCAGGAGAAGGCGCCCGGGGCATCGCGACAGGTCGCGCCGTTCAGGCAGGGCTGCGACAGGCACTCGTCGATCTCCAGCTCGCAGTTCTTACCTGCGGAGGCAAAGAAAGCAGGCAAGCCCCGCACTTAGCGAGATGCTTGCTGTTAAGGCTTGGGATGCTTCACCAAAGAGCTCGGGTGTTATTCATGACAGTAGGTACAACAACTTTTTTGTCAGCTTGACCACTGGAGCAGAATGAACTAGCTTTCAGATCACTCAAACTGTGCCACCATCGTATTTATATAATACAGACGTGATTAGTAATTTAATGACCTCAGAAGAGCCCATTTAAAGCTGCACAGTTAATTGAATCCATTGGGAAGCTGTCGGTTTCCCTCTCTTTTGCTGCTTAGTTGTGTCTGTTTGTTTAAAGATTTAGCAATGTGTAACTAAACCAGCCTACGATGCTGTGCTTGCAACAGGTCAGACTCTCGAAGCTGCTCTTCAGAGGTAACTGATGAAGCTCCATCCGTTCTAATGGTACTTCACAGCTATGCTTGATAGTTGGCAAGTTACGTACACAGTCCCTTTTCTTGTCTCTAATCCAGTCTAGGAGACTCTAAAAAAGATCTCATTATACCTAGCAGCTCCTGCTCTGATTATTCCAGGGTACTGTATGTTTAATTATTTCTTACTTTGGGTAAGAAACAGTGATTTATTAAAAAAGAAAATATCTGCCAAATCAACTTGTTTTACCAGCTAAGGTATCAGCCACAAAACAGGCTGGCAAATTTTAATTTAGAAGCCACTTTTAAGCAGATTTCACTGTCTTGGTTTGGCTAACCAAAGCAGCAATAGGACTGTAAGAAGTTTTCAGGGACATTTCTTACTTGAGAGAGAATCTGCAGCAGAAGAAGATTTTGCAGGTATTTTTTATTTTATCTTTATTTTTAGGTGAAATTTGCAGTCCAAGATGGCACAGGCTTTCAAAAGATGGGAATGGCCACATTGTAATTATTGGTATTATCTTAGTAGTCTGTTTAGGAGCTCACCTGTAATTCTTTATGCTGCTTATCCAGCTCCGTCCTGCTGTGAAATTCGTGCCTTCTAAGAGCATTTTTTCAGAAAACACTAACTTTTTTTACACATTACTAATATCTAGCACTGTTCCTTGATCACTAATTTATTTTGACCCTTTTGAATGTAGCACCCTTGTTAAAAATAATAAAAAAGAATAAAAATCCATAATCCATATTATTTGAAGATGTTAGCTCATAACTTTAATTGTATTTAATCTTAAATCTCATTAAAATACATGCACTTTTTCATCTTTCTAGTAGTTATGAAACATTATTACTGTGAACTTAGAGAATATATTCTTACAGCTTCCTCTGCATATAAAACATTCAGTGGGTAAAGTCACTGGTCCTGGGCTTCTGGCTTGTGGATCTGGCTAGCCATGGCTTTCAGTGGGAGCCTGTGTGAGATCCCAGCACAGGAATGATCCCTTATAGCTTTATGGTAATGTACATTACATCCAGACATAGTGAGCAGTCCCTCTGTGGTCATTGCCCTGTGAATTCACTGTAATTGTAAACAATGTGTTTGCAGAAGTATGTCTAGTGACCGTAAATCTGCCAGAGCTTGTTAACAGCTTACTGTGAACACTAAAAATCATGTGACAAAACAAGCCCTGCTCAACTGATCCTCAGTTCAACCAAATTTAAGACTACAGGCCTGAGAACAGCCTGATGATTAACATGAGACCATAGCGTTGTTGTTTTGGTTCACGTCTTTCATCTATCAAGCCCAGTAACCTGCCTTCGGCAATGCTGCCTCAGAAGAAAACTTCTCTCTTTATAATGCATCTAGCCAATGTGATATGCCATGCAAACAGGGGGAATTCCTCCCTAGCCTTTAGTGAGTCTGCTGTCAGATTTTCTTAGATGTGAGGAAGCAAGATGAAAAGATTAGATCTGTATTTGCACCTCAGCCTAACATTCTGTCATGAATATGCTGTATGCCAAATATCATATGCCAGAAAGGGGGGGTAAGGCGCCACCAAGCCCTTCCGCTGTTACTGCGTGGGGCTAAGCCATTAAGAGCAGAGGCATTCCCTCCTTGTGCAGGCAGTTTCAGCATAAACCAAGCCCCAAGAGTGCATTGAGTTGAAAGACTGAGAAGGGATATTTGTAACTTCTTTGGTTTCTTTGAAGAACTAAGATTATTATTACCTTTACCACTTGCTTTTCAAATAAGTCCTATTGAGCACTTGTGCACAGCACTGCAGGAAGCAGCAGACAATCACTGTTGGCTGGACAGTGCCATTTGCTACTGGTGCAACACTACCACGAGCTCGCTGGGAAGGGAAGCGTGTACTTGAGGTACCTCACCCCATGATAGAGGCTGCAGTGCCTCTGTGGGGAGGGCAAGGGGACTCCCTCATCCTTTCTCTGAGTACAGACCTGTATTGACCCACTTCGGTGCTTCACTGAGGAGGCACAGGAGTGCTGCTGATGAAAGAAGGGAGGAGGAGCACAGGCAGGGCACCAGGGCAGGGACTGCTGGGGCAGGGACTGCTGCCCCACTTCTGGGCAGGCAGATGGTGTGAGGTGGAGGCAGAAGCACGAAGAGGCTGAGTGGAAAGGCAGGCATGAGGACAGCAGCAGTAACGCTTTGATTCAGCAGCAGCTTTTGCCACTTGGTGATTTTGATAGAGCTTTGGCATAGCACCTATTTTGAATTTCAATGCAACAATTTATACCTATGACTAGTTCATGGAATAGACGTTTCTGTGCTTGGTAGTTTGACATCTGGGTACCTGAAGTCTGTGGGATTTTTCATCTTAGTGCCTAAGACTTATGATGTATCTACTCTAAATGGCATCTACGGTACTGATAAGGATTCTGTGTGAGAACTAAGATTCATCAGGTAATAATTTCCTTATATTGTACAGAATTCATCACAGTTACATCATAGTAAAAGGTATTGCACAAAGAATGGATCTCGCCCACTGTACCTATTTCATCTGATGCTGAAATGTTTTTCCCTGTGTAAAAGGCCTGCTGTTGTCTTGGAGTCAGACTGGTTTTAGGAACTGCCCCTTGCCCCTGGTAGTTCCTACTAAGCTGTTCTCTGGCAGTGGAGGACTGGCTTCAGCTGAGCCCAGCAAGGTAATTATCGTACCTAGCTGTGGGTAGCTAACAGGCTGTGGCACTAGGCCCTGCTGGGGTGAATTAAAAGCAAGTGCAATTAGGCCAATGGAAGAAAAAAATGCATTTGATTAAGGTAGCCAGCAAAACTTCGGTGAGGCAGTTGAGCTTCATTATTTAACAGCTGCGTGACACATGTCTTGTAAATAATTTCACACATGCAGAGCATTATCATAGAAACTGCAAATTTCATGCTAAATTTTCCAGTCTTTGGCTCTCAGTGCGTTCTAACCTCTTCCATTTGTGTAAGAATTATGTGTGACATTTCTCAGCTATTTTGAGAAGTACTGCAGCATACCAATCATACAAAATAGCAGTCATAGCCCATGAAACAAGTAGCAACTGCAGCCAGTAACTCAAGCATTTGGTTAACATTACTGCTGCAGATTTACTGTGCATTCTCTACCTCCATATCAGGAGATGTAACCTTTTTAACATCTTAGGGAAATGAGATGAGGCTGGATGACTTCCCACAGTAATTCATGGTGTCAGGCCAGGATAATAATGGTTGGCAAGATCCCCCGACAGAGTAAATGAGGATTTTTATTACCAGTGGGGACACCTCAGGGCTTTCATCCAGTAATCCCCCTGGCTTGTGCATTTAGCACAACTCACAGCAAGGTGCAGAAAACAACAAAAAAGAATGCTTCTGATAAATCATTTGGTTAAGTAGCCTTTAAAAGCTGGTGTTTTACTGCTGAAGGAACAGCCAGCTACTCCTTTACAGAATTATGATGATTAGTCTCTACTGCTGGGAGCAGTATCAGAGCTGTACATTAAAGCTCTGCAGCCCCTTCTGCTTTGTTTTAGGCTTCTTTTCCTTCATTGGCTCCTTCATTTCTTAACTCTGCTTGTGCTGAGTGCAGAGCACTCCGAGTGTTGCTGCTTATTTTTTGGTGAGACCAAACAGCATCTGCCTGGAAAACAGCAGAACTGCATGATAAAAGCAGGGTGACTCCAGCAGGGTGAGCTCCCTCCAGCAGTTTGTGTTGATCTAAATCTTCATTTCTCTTTGTCTGGGCTTTATTATTTTATTATGTTTTCTCCCTCTGCCTCTAAGGTGTATATTCTGTCTTTCAAGCTGAGTTTGTGAGCTACAGATCCAGGCCTGGACCTTACTGACAGCGCAGGTTAAACAAATACAGTTTCCTGAATACCACAGGAGGTCTGGGCTGAGTCTGATCATTGCAGAGTAGCCATGCTGCTTGTTAATAGGCTTTTCCTTCCTTCTGCTCTTCAGCTTTCCCCGGGTTGTGTAGTTTTCCCCTCGCTTGGCCCGGGCTCGGACACCCGCTGCTAGCAGCGGGGTGGCAGGAAGGTAACAAGCTTCCTTCAAACAACATTCCCCCTGCTCATGAGGGACGCTAACTGAGGGCTGGCTTCCAACAAGAGCTGCGTCAGACACTGGAAAGCTGCTTTTTACCTCTGACTTCCCCTCCTGCATGGGGATTTTGGGATGGAGCTGTAAACCACATCTCTTATTCATTTGAATCACTTGAAGCAATAGCTGTTATTTTTTTCCCTTCTTGTGCTGTAAGATGCTTTTTTCTTTGCTTACCTGACTGGCAATCTATCACTAAAATGCATCCCCTTTTCTCTTTTTAATGATTCAACGTGCTCTCTCCTTCTGTCCTGTCCCTGAATACAGCTTTGAAATTTGAAGGGAACTGTCTCCTACAGCCATTATATGTTCTCCAGTAGAGAAAGTAGACAAGGTATGGGTGTGATTTTTCTTTAAAATGGGTCCAGATGAAATGGAAATTTATCAAAACATGGGTAGTTTTGGAACCTGATAGTACTTTTCCTACTATATGACTTAGGTAATGTTCTAGTTCCACGTGAATCCTCTATTTCTGGTTGGACAGAGGAAAGGAAGCCAACAAGGTTAGTCAAAGTTAAGTTTACACAGGCTAAGCAGTGAATTCAGAATATGCATGGCCTGTAGGCAGGGGGAGGATGGCTTTTGCAGATGCAGTGGCATGTTTTTGATTTTATCGTTTCTGCTTGGAAAGCTAAAAACTTGGCTGTAAAATGTCTTTTTTTTTTTTTTTTTTTTTTTTTTTTTTTTTTTTTTTTTTTCCTGTCAGCAGGATACATTTTTTTCCTTAGTCCTTGTTGTCTTACCCTTTCCTGGTTCTGAAAATGTTTCTTTTGTGGCTTTTATACTACACTTACTCTTTTTTTTTTTTTTTTTTTTTTGTATCAGAGTTTATAGTTTGCATTGATACTAAACCTTCCAATTCAACTGGAAGGCCAGTATATGGTGAAGTACAATGCTGTCAACTTTGAACTGCTAAAAACCTGCAGAATAAGAATTGAGCGTAAGGATATTTTCTCTTGATGATATGAACAGTTTATCTCCATTCTTGACAAATGTACATGTATGTTCTTCTAGAACGTCCAGCTGTAATTTCTAATATTTTATGAAATAACCAACCTATGTGGCTATTATGAAATAACCAACCTACATGCCCTACAGAGGGAGAGACACTCTTTTGAATGCCTGGAAACCACTGGAACATTGGTCTTTTGTTTCCCAGAAAAGAAGCCAGGAATGAGTTTTGGAAAGTATTCTTTTTGCCACAGCAAAAGAAATTTAACTGTGGCCTCAGCCAGACTGAATCATGGAGTGGATCAGAAAAATAATAAAAGGGAAAAAAACAGTTATATTATATGACATCAGTAGGGTATACAGCTTAGAAAAATTTGCAGAATTAAACCAGAAAGGCATAGCCATCCTGAGAATTGGTGTTGAGGAAAAGTGATAGATTAATTTTTTTGGTCTTGAGGTTCGGTAAAGTAGAGGAGGAGAAAGAGGCCTATTAGCGAGTGTACATAAAGGAAAACATTTGAATAGGGTGTTTTGAAAATTTCTGAACAAGATGCTTTTGCTCAGAAAAGGGAAAAAATGAAAGAAAAGTGTTTTAAAGGAAAAGACTCCTGCAAATCAATTGTCTAGATTTAAGAGTACTCTTTGTAGTGATTAGCAAATCAACCAAGTCAAAGTAGATCTAATTTTTATCACTGCCAAACATAGGTTTTGTCTGTTAGCTAAAAACTATGTATAGCACTCTGAGGACATGTGTTCTGAGAATATTTTGTTTAAAGGAAAGTTAACCTGGACCTGTGACACAACTTGATGTTCATGAAACTGCTCTGTAGTTTCTGGAAAATGAGAGATTTCTTCAGTCTTTCTCCATCTAGTATCACAAGTTGCAGGTGATAGGATAGGTGATAAGAAAACCCATAATATACCAACAGCTGCAGAGACTGAAGGCAATGTGGTAATACAGGTATGACTAAATAGGTGTGTGTGGTGGTAGATCTTAGAACACAAGTATGGCAATTCTCCATGATACAAAGATTGTTTAAAATGGCACTCACCTGTATACCCAAGTGGGCAGATGCAATCGTACTTTCCTATCTGGTTGAGACACGTTGCCCCATTCAGGCATGGATCTGACACACATTCATTCACTTCCAGGTCACAGTGCTTGCCTTGATAGCCTGGGACGCAGTAGCAGGAGTATTCATCGACCCCATCCCTGCACACAGCTCCGTTGTGGCATGGTTCAGAAATGCATTCATCAAAATCCGTTTCACAGAGCATACCTGTGTAACCTGCGCTACAAAGGCAGGTGGGCCCAGCCAGGCCATTTTGGCAGGTGCCTCCATGTTCACAGGGGTTTGTGTCACACACGCTGACGGCTCTTTCACAAGTAGACCCATTATACCCAGTGGGGCACTCACAAGTGAAGCTGAGGTTTCCAGGAGAGCTTAAACAGGTAGCATTTTGAAGACAAGGGTTTGAGGAGCAAGGGTCAGAGGTTTTATTGCAGCGTTCCTCCATAGTGTCCTGTGGTACATCTGCACAATGGCAAGTGTCCTCCCTGTGACCAGCAGCGCACGTAGAGTTCTTTTGGCAGAAATTTGACAGGCACCTGGAATCGTTTCTCATGCAAAGTGACTCTAGGAAGGAAACAAAAAAGATCCTGAGGACTTCTACCACATTTGGAGTAAACCAGAGTCAAATAGGTGCAATTATTACCACATTGTTTCAAATTTAATAGCTCCAATTGCTGGATTTTGAGAAGAAAACAGGCCCAGTAAATGTGCAGCACATATTGGTAGACTAATAAATGTAAAGTGAAAACAGTTCTGGAAATATGAGCAGAATTCTCACCTCTTCCAGCAGCCATGGCTCTAGTGCCAGGACTTGGAATACATTATTTAACACTAACAACGATATTGTTGCAACAATATTTGTGACTGTCAACAGAGATGACCAGCAACATGGAATGCATTTACATATGTTTAAAACAGGTGGTGTTGGTTTTGTTTTGTGTTTTTGTTTGTTTGTTTTACTAGAATGAGGAACTGAACAACATTTTTCAGTACAATACCATTTTGGATTCTTTTGTAGTGAAAGTTTTTTTTTGTATTGGAGTTCAACAAAGCTAAATGACTTGGGTATGCTTTAGTCTCTCATGACTGACTCAAACCATTATACACTTTGAGTTGGTTTTGACTTCCCAGTTATAAATACTACTAATTTGACATCTGTATAGCACTTTCACCATATCTCAGGTATCTCCCAGATACCTAAGATTCAAAATAGTACTCTGAGAGCCTTTCAGCCTCTGAGGCTGGAATGACATGGGGGACATAGCATAAATATTTAGTGGACATGGTATAAATATCTCCCTTATCCACCAGGAGCTGAACTCCTGGCGTCAATTAAACACAACTTATAGTTGCTGCTGCTGTAAAGACTAACAGGTAATAACAATAGCTATTTTCTCACTTCCCAATCAAGGAAGAGTGAGCTGCTACCAACATTGTTCATGAAACACGACTGAGAAACACTAATAGAGTGAGAGCAGTGAAGGGCGTTCTTTCCAGTAAAATAAAAGAATTTTGCTATGAAAATGTGTAATTGTTTTAATCCTGATTAATTGTCTCTGTAACAAAATGAATGTCCACGTTTGGCTAAGCAGGTATACCACCTTTAACTGAGTGCTAGTTATACTGAATAATAGTGAGGATGGCTAATGCTGAGTGGTTGAGGTGGGTTTGCTGACCTGGGCTGAATACTCTGCAATCACAGCTTCACTGGTTTGGTATGGGCCAACGGAAATGGTGTTAATCATCAGTCTGCATTCTGCAACACTTAGGAATCTCGTTACTTGGGGATATAATGACTCCAGGCTGTGGAGAGGGTAAGACCCAAATGGAACTTTTGCAATCCACATTTTTATTGGGACTGTCCAACTTCACAGAGCTTTCTTTTCAGTCTGTCTACTTAAAATTAATTAAAATTGCATGTTTGAAGATATGTTGCAAATTTGAAGAAATTAACTGTGATTAATTTGCAGCATTATCTAACTATTATACTACGTAAACTGCAAGAGGTAAGGTCAACCACTGAAGTATTTCTTAAGTAGGACTACTGTGACTTGAGAAGCAATTCAGTTAATTACTACTGCTTTTCCAGAGATGATATGCATGCAATATCTCAATTTGTTGTAATTACTGTATATGAGAGAAAATGAAGAATTTGCCAGTTTGCAGTTTTGATAACAACATATTAGCTTTGAGCAGAGATTACAAATCTGCATACTTCACTGAGATGTTAACAGTGGATGAAAACTGAGGGAAGAGAAAAGGAAGCCCTAAAAGCACAGTCAGTAGTGAAAGCAATCAATTTGTCTCCAAGGTGACACTGCAATGGGAAAAATATAGAAAGGTAAACCTGTTCTGTATTTTTTTAACAAGCATTTTAAGTTGAACATCTCTGGCTTTTATAAAAACAAGTTTCTTATGCAGAAATTGCCAACAGACAATACAATATAACCAGTATTCCTCAGGGATGTTTTTGTCTGATTTGTACATAAAGCTTACAGCAAAGAAATACAATTTTTGGAGTTTTATCTTCATTCTCATGTTGTTGTTGTTTTTTGGTTTTTATTATTATTATTATTATGTATATAGTTATTGATGAATACGAGGATTCTGATGGGCTTAGCAGAGATGTAATCACTGCTGAGTTTTAGCTTCTTGTGATTTAAAAACTAGGACCAAGAGATTTTGTTAGGGGTAATAAGATTCAGCACAACTACACTTTAAAGAGGTGATCATCAAAGGGTAATTTATCAAACTGTGGTTATCAAATGGTATGCAGTTTACCAGTGCACCCCATGATTTTTTGACAGAAGTCATATTTCTAAATCATATAAGTGCTTCAGAAAATCCTTGGAGTCTTCATAGTTAGAGGATCCATTTTTCCACTTACTTTCCCACCTATGTTAAACAAGTTATTTGCAGTACGTCTCTTCCTCCCCTGTCACCATTCAGCTTTCCTGCAGCTCTGGAGCCATGTGGAAGGATGGAATTGGAAACCTAATGCCATTGGGAGCTGCATGGAAACAGCAGAGGAAGATCAGAGCATGTGGGAGCTGAACACACCCATGCTATAGGATGTGATGTGGCAGTGTGATCGTGTCTGATGAAAAGGCTGGCTCAGTTTGAGATAATGATTAAATAATATTTTCTACTACATTTACAGAAAGAGTTATATGGGAAATAAGTGTTTTGATGTATTTGGAGGCTTTATTTTTGGTAATGTTGCACAAGGATAATCTGGAAAGGCCTTGTGTAGTAGCTCTGGTAGGCAGGGGAGTCATTTTCATGCTTACCCACTCAGGATCACTACAGCAGTGACTTGTTCTGACAGATTCTTAAAACTTATATGTAACATCAGAAAAATAGAAACAAAATGCTGATCACTTTTATTTACACTGACTGACACTTGAGGTAATTATCTGTCTCTTTATAAACATTGATACATTAATTACTAGAGGAATTTGTGCCAAGCATTTTACCCCATGGTTAAGTCCTTTTCATGCAGTTGAGATATTTGGCAGGAAAATTCCTTGCAGTAAAGCTTGCCATCTACTGGAAAATCGTCAGTATTGCCAAAAACGTCAGTATTCTCTATCTTTTACAAGAGCTGGCACTACTAAACGTAAGAAATGCTGAGAGACAGTAATTATTTTTCCTCATACACAAGATTAAGTTAAAGTGCTGCTGTTCATTACAAAATCTTGATTATTCATATACTAATTGGTAATTAAAAAAAAAAACACATGATTTTGCTGTGGTACAGACATCTCAGTGGTCAGAAACTGCTGCAATGAAGCAATACAATATGGTTTGGGAGGCTGGAAATAAACGAAAATATAACAGGGCAAAATTAAATTAGTGGGAAAGGAAACAGGGTGGGAGTTCTGAACAAGCGGAGACAATTTGGCACAGATCTTCTGAATCCTCTCAAAGAAACCAGTGTTCTTCAGTTATGCAGGTAATGTTGACGAGCCTGATCTCAAATCTTTCCTGAGAATGTGAAGTGTTGTGTTTTTTTTTTTTTTTTTCTAGATTCTGTTTGAATCAGAGTTAGAGCATTCCTGTGTGCTTTTCAAAATATATAATATTAAATTGATAAAATAAAAAGTAAATTGCCAGTTCCCCAGTTCTGAGAATCTGATTTGCAGTCTCAGCCATTCAAAGTCCACAGACAAAACCTATCAAGCTGTGTTGGGTTGTTTTTGGTAGAAATTTCTTTCAGTAAAAATTTATTCTTTCTGTCTGTGGCTCTTCACACAAGTTGGTGAAATATTTTAATCAGCAACAGAATTTAAAATCAAATTTCCATCACTGCTAATCATGTTGTTATGAACTTGAGTTCACTTGAATGTGGTCCTGCCTGCACTTTGCTAATCACCTCATCATGCCTGGAGGCTCCTTGTAATTCGCAATGCTATTCTTCAAATGTGTCTTTTTTCCCTTTTTTCCCGAAAGGAGGACTCTTAGCTTTACAGAGGTTCTCAACACTAACAGCTTCAGGGTCTTTTTACATATGCTGCAGATTTTTCCTTCTTAACGGAGGCAGTCAATTTTCTAGGGAGAAAAACGAACAAACAAGAATACTATGAGGAGATAGCTATCTTCTTGATGCCCATAGTCATCAACAATGATGAGTTTACAGTGCTTTGGGGAGTAGTTTTTTATTTTTTTTAACAGCTATTACTTCAAAGTTTTGAACTAAATTTTGAATTAAAATGAGGAAGCCATACCAGCTAAAACAGATTAAGTAAATCACAGCAAAATATGACTTTTTGTTTGAAACACATACATTTTGGAAAGGAATGGGTACTGGGAAACCATCTGTGATCCAGCAGAGGGAAACTAAGGCCAGATACTGTCTTCTAACACCTAAACATTGTTAAAGACATGAATATTAAGGTATTATAGGTCTGCAGTTCTGTTTTTTTTTTTTTTTTTTTTTTTTTTTTTTTTTTTTAAAAAAGTTATAAAACCAAAACAACAACAGAAAAGCAACCTAGGGAATGTGTGTTGAGTTAGGGTGTTTTTTTTTTTTGTTGTAGTTGTTTGTTTTTTGTTCTTAGTTTCCCAAAATACCTTATACTATTGATACCTTGGTTGTGGTCACTGAGAGAGAGAAATTTTTCTTGGGACAAACAAAGCAACAGTTGCTTTCCTTAGTGTTGTTATTTCAGTGTCTCCCATTGACGCAACAACAGCATATAGCATTTGTTCACAATGGAGGGTTTACCCTGTGATCAAATAAACTGAATAAAGAAATCATTGGATAACTTGAGGGTAGTGAGGGCTTAGGTAGTCTGATGTCTTGAGTGAGAAATAAGAATCTTTGATGCTTACATTTTTTTCTTATTTAAAATTTGTCCCTGAGATTTTAAAACAAGCGTGTGAATGTGTTACTGAAATATCAAGCTCTGCAGTTTTAGTGAGATCTTGAAATAATTAGCATTTAACTGGAAATATTCAAATATATCCCAAGGCATTTAGTGCTGCATTGAAGAGCACATAGCTTTGGTATAACTAGGCATATCTTGTTTTCTCTGCAGTGCATCGTGACATGGAAAATATAGTTCATCACTATGACAATAACTTCCTTGCGAAGACAACCTTAGAAAGTTGTGGGTGTGCATATATATCCAATCTTATATATCTTGAAGAACTAGATAAGCGATGAGTACAGCTGCATAATCTCCAGTGACAGAGATGGGATCGGATACTTTTGCCGTGAACTGAAAGGCAGAAATGCCATTCATGGATCAGCATTTGGCAGAGGGGGAAGGACAGAAAAACATGCCATGCTGGATAAAATGGAGTCAGGTAAGGGGCTCTCTGAGCCCTCAAAATAGCTTTTCCATTAAGATTGTCTGAGAATAGATCACTTTTTTTTTTTTTTTTTTTCTCCCACAGTTCTGATTTCCAGACTGAAAGCTCAAACTTCCTAAACATCGCACTAACACTATTTCATCCCTACTCAGTCCATCACCAAATATGTTTGTCTACTGTCCTAATTACTTAATGTAATGAGCAGCCTGTAGATACTGTGGTATTATTTCTCCTTTACAAACTTCACCTGGGATGGAAGCACCTGACCTACTCTGTCCACAGCTGGAATTACTACTCCGTCTGCTCAGTGAGGAGGTGTACCTTGGGAAGGTATGAGCAAACTTCTGACAAACTAACAAGAGTTTGTCATTGGGGCTGCAAATCCTGTGGTCATAAAGGGTTAATCTTGAATTCCTAACTTCAGTTGTGTGTCCAAAATGTCCTAGCATGTTGTTATAGAAACCACTTTCAGGCTTTAAATCTTGAATCACGAATATTACCATAGTAACCGCCGTTACACACAGGCACAAAAGAAAAAAGGCGGTTACACAAAATATTCCATTACTATTGAGAAAGACAGTTTTCTTTTCAAATGCATTTGTATCAGCAAAAGCAAAGTAAATTAACAACATACCTGAGGCAGAAGTATTATATTAGCATAAGAATAACGACTGAATAGCATTAAAATTGTTGAATGTTGTTTAGGAAACACTTTAAGATCAAAGCTATTTGTCATTCAAATTACAGAACTGGTTATTAAATCAGTGTCTCCCTGTCGTCCTTCTCCTCTCATTTCTGCAAGCTCACACTAACTTGGTGCTGCTCTGCAAGAATGAAGGATGCTACTGCTTGCTGTCATTTTCCTTTGCTGTCTTTTTATCTCTGTGCCATCCCAGCCTTCTCCTACGAGCACTTCAGCAGCAGTCCTTACAGCCACACCTACTGACTATGCCAAGCACAGCAAAAATTTGACAGGCTTTCCTACAAAACAGCAGTGTGGAGGCTACCCAGTGAGCCGCAGTGAGGTGTGCTCGTTCAAAGGCGCTTGCTTGGCACTCTTTCCAGTTGGTGCAAGTGATAAAAAGAGAGGAGTGAGTGCAGCTCATTAGCTCGTGGGTTGTGTTGTCAGCAGTGGGCAAATGAAGCAAACATCTCCAAAATGAGGTAAATGTTTTCTTCTCACAGTCCCCGCTCACTTTTATCCTTTGCTTCAGCGCACTAAATACTTTCTGGCTCTCACTTTATTTTGTATCATACTGCAGTGTCTATGCTGGGAACAGAAGGAAAATCAGGCCCGTGAGCTCATCAGGCATCCTGCAGACTGACTTTGGAAGATTTTTGGTCCAATTGGCCATCAAGGCATGGTACTACTAGCAAAGCCATAGTCAAGGGCAAGAACACCGGTTTCTTATACAAATAAATGAGTTCATCCACTATTTTCTTTTACCTTTACACCTAGTATACCACTGCAGTTTAATTTGATAGTGCATAGCCATCATTGTGCTTTTACTGTGTGCAGAGATTTTAGTTTATATAAGATGCAAGCCCAGAAGGTAGCTGTTACCAGTTGCAATAAGTGGCATAAACATTTATTAGAAACTGAACCTGTTTCTGCTATGCAATCCCTGCTACTGTATCCACTCTATTGGAATATAACATTCCTCTTTTATAGTTTCATGGTATGTTCTTATCTTCTAAGTCTGGACAGGAGTAAAGACAGGAGTGTAATGATGATCATTATCAGTTGTATTAATGCAGCAGAATTTATTCTTAATGCTACACAGCAGGATTCATCTACACAGGGACATAGGAGATCAATGGGCAGGTGACCAACAGCTGCAATATGTGGTGGAGGGAATCTGGGGGACAGCTTCAAATCAGCTTTTCTATCAGTTCTTCAGAGGCAAAGAACATGGATAATCAATTATGCTAAGAATCTAAAACAATTTTAATTAGGTATTAAGAGTTCAGTCAATGCCTTTCTTGCCTGCACTGCTTCTAGATCTTCAGTAAAACTAGGGACATCTTCGACATGCAACTCAGGACACAGAGCCATGTGTGTAAAGGTCTCATCTGTGAGAGAAAATGTTTTGTAGAAAAAAGATGTAAATACTAGGTGATTTATTTAGGGCTGTGAATATTGTCAGAATCATCTCTTCAGAATGTTATCGTGTATTGCCTACCACTAACAATTTTTTTTTGGCACACCTTGTTAGGATGGGTGGGTTTGGAATTCTTTTGTGAAAGGTGTTGCTCCTGCCTTGCTCTCAAGAGTTAAAAGATGGGAGCATCACGCCTTTTAAATTTAGTGGAAGCACAGTCTGGCATTTCCAAACCTGTCGTGTGAATCCAGGGATAGGTGCATGTGGTGCTGAGGAACTGGAAAAATGAGAGCAGTGCTTGCAGCTAGATGGGTACCACCTGCATTCACAGTTTTGATAAAAAGGAGGGGGAAAACACACACCTTGGAAGCAAGCACATAGCAAACTAACAAGAGAAATGGTGCCAGAGCCCAGAGGGG
The DNA here is from genome assembly GCF_964211825.1 of Aythya ferina. Taxonomy (NCBI): domain Eukaryota; kingdom Metazoa; phylum Chordata; class Aves; order Anseriformes; family Anatidae; genus Aythya; species Aythya ferina. Next base: position 8,528,329 of record NC_140304.1, read on the forward strand.
CTGCAGAAAGATGAAAACATGGTCTCGCTTCTCTGCATCAACAAAGAGCTTTTCTGAAACATGGTGAGTAACAGCATAAACTGTCAGTTTGTGAATTTGGGTGAAATCCAGTTACTCCTGGTTCTATCTGAATTCCAAATAATGCAAACTGGGAAGTGAAGGAGCTGTTGCCAAGAGGCCTGATCTCGCCTTGAGAGACAGCAGGCCTCACAGCTCCTCTGGTGTCCAGAAGCGGTTTGTGGCTCCGGCTGCTGCTGGGCTCCTGGCTCCTGCTGCTGGGGGCTCAGCTGGGTGGCCTTCTTAATATTGTCTCTTAATATTGTTCTTAATATGAGAAGGCATACACTAGCACATAAAGGTACATAGCTGCAAATGTTTGTAACACCCATTCAGGTGTGATTTCTTTTTCCAAGTCAAAATTGGATATGCTTAAAGGCCTCCGCATTAGAAATGCATCAAAATCTGTAATGTAGGGCAAGAATTTCTCCTCAGGTGAGGGATATTTTCACATCCACTTTGTTAGTCACAGATTCGGTCAGGTGCACAAACAAGTATATGTTGACAGCCAGGTTTTGATGACTTCCAGTTCAACGTTGTCTGCATGAGCACTTCTTTTTATAGCATCTGGATAACCAGAGGATGCCATTGAGGCATATTGTGTCAGACATGCCGTGTCCTTTCTGCACAGCCAAACCTCTAGCAACAAAACGTACATTTAGAAAATGATGTTTTTTAACATATACTAGAACAGGGGCGAAAACCATGACAAAGTGCATAAGGGTTTTATAGATCTATTTCGTCCTCCAGCTGGCTTGCTGTGCTTGCTTTGAAGTCTGTAAAGAAGCAAATGTTTTAAAGTTTCTAAGTGCAGAGCTGTGTACTGATATGTGCAGATGTGGGGATTGCCTCCAGTAGGTTCTCAGTAACACAGCTGGGGACTAAACTTTGCTGAAGTCAACAAAATGCAGCAGAACAACAAGATCAGCTCCAACTTTTGACTAGCGTCGCACTGATGACACAGCCACCGGAGCGCATGTTGTCCCTCCAGGCTTGCTGGATGTGTAGTCCTTTTCTCACACAATTTCAGTTTCATGCAATGTAACAGCACTCTTGTATCAAAATCATGATGCTGCTTCTCTAGTCTCTCTAGACTTTAAAAAACAATCAGCCCTGTGGCAGATTAGCATTATTTTGCTGGATACACAGAGTGCAGTGATTTAAATGCTATATGAGTCAGAAGAAAGCCTCAGTGCAGCTACAATGCACAGAGTACGGAGGAATCAGTCTTCTGCAGAGTAGTAACCTTCGTAGGGGAGTTCACATCGTAGCCCTTTCTGTTATTTACTAAATCATTTTGTGTAGAAATCAGTTATGATTTCTTCCTTACATGAGCTAATCATGAATTAGGATTTAGAAACTGCTTGAAGAAAGTTGCAGCTCCTGTATTTCAGGACAGGCTAGAGTTGAATGGGGAGACTGGCGCAACCAAAAACTCCACCTGCTGAGCTCTGATGCTTACAGCTGCTACCAGTGAGGCCAAAACCATCACCTTGAGATTGGTGGAGAATTATAATATGGTCGTGATCTGTACCAGTTGCTCTTACTGACCTCCCACAGGTAAAAATCAGTCATAGACCTGAGAGAAGGATGTGGCAGTGTGGGGTTTTCCAGTAGGAGAGAGTGCTACAGTTTCAGGTAAGAGTGAAGCTCCACCATGGTCACTGCTACAAGGTGACCTCTGGGGTAGCTTCCCTCACCTCCAAGAGTAGTAGATGGTATATTTATATTGTGGCCTCCTAAAAATATTCTAACTTGAAACAGATGAAAGATTTAGTTCATGGCTTTACATGAGGAGAAAATGTCTTATTTCTAGAGTAAGTTCAGAAACAGATCCTAAGAAGACTCTAAGCCACATGAAATTAAATTTCAGACTAGTCTTAGTCTGCAGACCATCATGATTTCCTGTCCTCTTTTTTCAAGAACTGTTTGCTCATTAATGCCAAACCATATTTTGACCCCCAACACACTGTATAACCTTCAGGGCTGTCATTCCAGCTTTCCCTAACAGACACCACCCTTTCCTTGCCCATAGTACAGTCCTAGAGAGGACTGGCCAAACTCTTGCTTGATGACACCCTAGGACTCAATTGCACCTGATTGCAATGCAGTGTAATCAAATGAAACAAAAAGCTGAGAGAAAAAATAAAATTAATATCGTTTTCTGTCATAGGAGGACTTGTCTTGAACTGAGTTTGAGGGATGACAGAAACTCTTTTTCCACAGAGAGATACTTGTGATCTTCTGAAGGCTGCTAGGAAAATTCAAAAAACTGTTGGGGAGTGTCCAGAGGAGGGCTACAAAGATGGTGAAGGGCCTAGAGGGGAACACGTATGAGGACTGGCTGAGGTCACTGGGCTGTTCAGCCTCGAAAGGAGGAGGCTGAGGTCTTTATGCCTGGTTGTAAACTTCAGTATTGTGATGTATCATCTCTAGAAGTGCCAGACCATTTAGCAGTACAGCCATAGCCAAAGCTGTTTTCCAAGGCAGCTGATTTCTTTACAGCACTAATATCTCTCTATTCTAACTCAAAGCACCAGGAACCTGTCCTCACAGAGAAGTGGGATGTCAGACTGGCCTTTTATCCTGAAGTTTCCTCGAGGTGACAGATCACAAGCTCGTCTTCGGTTTTGTGTGGTTGCCCACAGCTCGAGTGCAGGATGTTTTCTGCAACTTGTTGCCTGTCAGGCCCAGAGCACATTCCCTCCCTGGGCATCTGGCTGCCAGGGCTCAGGGCTGACGCTCACAGGAGTCACCCAGCCCACAGGAACAGCAAGAATGGGAACTGAAAATCCCCTCTGCCATTAGGGTTTTCTCTGAAACCTTTGTGAGGTGTTTATTGTAGAGGTGCAGAAAAACAAGATTCACCAGTGTCAGGGAGCCCGGGAGCCTTCTGTGGGGAACAGTAAGGAATAATTCCTCTCTCATTAGAGGAATATCACTAAAAGGCAAATTGTTTCAATAAGCATAATGAGGGTGTGTGTTTTAGCATAAAAAACTCCTGCCACCAGGGCATTAAATACCTGTTATAAATGAATAATACCCAGCAAGGCCTCATCAAAATTAGAGCAGCAAGGATTTTGCCAGTAAAAGGATATAAAATTTTAAACCTTGACTAAACACTATATAGTAGCAATCAGTATAGTGCTGTCATTTTTGGGGGGGAGTTTTTACTTTCTCTGTTCATAATCTCCTTTAATTCCTCTATTTTATTTATGTAAGCGACAGATCTGACTCCTCTCTTTCCTTTCCCAATTCCCTTTCTTACCGCAGATCTTTTCCAGGCATTCCTCTTCTCTTCCTCTGAGACCTGAGCCAAAGCAAACTGGGGTTTGCCTGGCAGCAGTGGGAAGTTACAGGAACGTGGTGGAAGTGACTGCAGTAGCTGTAGCCCCAAGACACAGGGTCACCAGGCACCAGTCTGGCAGCATAACCCAGATGCTTCCAGAGCTGTGCTGAAATGCTCACACAGTGACAGGGGAGCCTTGTGTCACACAAATACTCTCACAGGACGCAGGGAGAAAGAATACTGTATTTTGGGTGCAGAGCCCTTTCTCACAGTGACACCCGTCCTGACTTACCAGTACAGACATTATAGGGTAGGATCCTGCCCCTACTTTGTATTAAATTATGCTATAAATTTTGTATTAAATTATGCTAATAAATGAGATCTGTGTAACAATAAAGGGCTGACCAGAAAAAAAAAATAAGAAAGATTTGATGGCAATAATAAATATATGATAAATATCAAATGATTGTCTCACTGGGGGTCTTTTGGCTGAGAGCTCCATGATGGAGCTTGTTTGATGATCCCAAAGGGCACCACGCAGCATACTGTGCTGAGAGGCTGCAGAACAGATTGGGAAGCAATTCGCGGTACTTAGCACCTGGGGATTCTCAAAAGACATTTTCTCTTAGGATCACATTTCCTTTGATTGTTGGGATTATTAATTATGGAGATTCTTGGACAGAACAAGGCACTGCCACTGTGTCCCTAAAACAGTGTCTCGTTTAAAAGGAACAAAATATGTTTGAACATATGAAATTAGCCACAAAATTGATGGCAACTGTGGCAAATAGCAATAAACTGATAAGCATCCATTTGTAGTTGTGCATGCCCAGATTACTCTCAGTATTGTATGTCCATAATTACATATTTTGATTTATTTTTGTCATCTATTATCACCAGAAATTACATTTGTTGACTAGGAGAGGTTTATTTCTGTATATTCTGTTGTAGCAAGAAATTTTTACTAACATTTTCTTCACCTTGCTGTGATAAATACACCTGCTTAGATGCACAAATCACTATATTTTCCATGTATAGCATGTATGGCTTACATTCGAGAAACCAAAACGTTAACTTTATCAGCAATTTGGGGCAGATACCTGTTGGGGCAGCTATGCAGAGCCAGCTGCAGGTCAGTCAGCAGATTACAAATTAGCACTTTTGCTCCCTTGCCCCTCCTTGCCTCATTAGGGTGCTAATGGGGTGGGTGGTGGGAGGTGACCGAGGTTTCTTGTAGCTCTGGAGCCTGAGCCTCTGTCTGGTTATTCAGGCATCCATTGACAGGCTAGTCCTGCAGTCTGGGAGGTTTTAGTGAAGAACCTGTGCTCTGTAAGGAGAAGTTAGTGCCCAGCTGCCAGCTCTACTGTCCTGAGCACTGAGGTAGCCAGCCCTACCCAGGTAATTTGGTATTGGCTCTACACAGAGCTACTTGTTCACCTGGATCACGAGGCATAGGGCTTCTCTGATAAAGGCCTGGGGCTCTGCAGCAAAGGGAACCAAGTGTCAGATCACCTCCCCTCCCTAGTTACCTTAGGGGCAAGAAAGTAAGTTGCTTCAGCGGAGCAGGAGAGGGAGACCTATGCTTGTCCTGGAGGACTCATGCTTGTCTGACTCCCAGGAACCACTGCGTGTCGCCTACCGGGTGATGCAGTCTGCCATGCTGATGGGCTCTGCTCTGCTTTGTAGTGGATGTGCTTTCACAGGGCTTTTCAGGTAAGATGTGGGTTGCATGCAAGTATCATATAGTTCTATAAAGGAATTGTTGTTGTATTACCTAGGTGTTCTTTTAAGTACTCAGTCTTTTGGATTAGTATCAAAGCTGCCTATGTGCAGAGATTTCTTGTGTGCATGTGTGTGGGGAATAATGTGATTCTTCATGATCAGAATTCTTATTCAAATTGGTGTGTTTCAGCCATTTGACAAAATAACTAAAGCTTGACTTGTCAGAAACGTATGTCGTCTCTAAGCACTTCATTGTGTCTGTACCCACCCCCCAAAAAAAAAAAAAATAGTTAAGAAATTGGTCACCATGAGCTTCACTAAGAACGTGACTGATATCCTCAGAGTAGCTCCAGATTTCCAGGTTTGGGTCTATTCTTTACCTGCTAGCTTATTGACATCAGTGAATTTCCTGAAATCTGTTGTCCTAGCTGTTGTACAAACACAGAACTAAAAGTTTGTTCCCAACTTCTTCAAATACTGAAAATCTCAGGCATGTTGACAATTTTTCAAATGTCAGTCTTTTCAGTGTGTTTATTGTGCTTTGGCATCTAAAAGATGCCAAATGTTAATGTTTGTACGTTTGGAGTTGATATAGTGACCTGATTTTATTTCTAAGTGCCTGGCTAAGCAATGCCTTTCAGGAGTGTTGAGGGCTTTATCTGCATGTACAAGTGATGCTGATGCACTGGATACCAAGATTCTTTCAGACTTGTACATTTGCCCTTCAATACTTTTTTCTTCCTTTTCTTTGAGCAGATTCTTTGAGCAGAGTTTCACTAAATGTAGTTTGCTTTGTTTTCCCCCTCTCCTAGATTATTTGGTACGTAAAACTTCCGAAAGTTACATCACATGTGCTGATTTTTTGGCCTCCTACCACAACACTGAACAGTTGTTAGATCGATTGATAGGCAATACTCTCTTTCCAGGCTACTTCTATAAGTTGTGTTTTATCATTAGCAAAAGGCAGTAACGCTCCAGCCACTCTTTTTCCGTTTTCATCTTTTTTTTTTTTCCTGGCTGCCCTGAAGAGGACTGCAGATTACTTGCTGAGGAGTTCCTCAAGTCAACACCTCATACTATTCTAGCAGGCTGCGTGCCGCAGGAGGTGAGCTGATGTTGCTTTCATAAAGGACCTGAATTCAGAGCAATGAGAGTGGCTGTCACTTCAACATCTGAATGTCAGGTCCAGAATCCACAACTGCCAACAGAGTTCTTTGAGCTGTTTTTTTGCCAGCCTTGGCTGAAGCTTTCATAAAGCAGCTTTTATTAAAATCTGCTTGGAATCTGATTTTAAAAAAGCAAAATCTTATTTTTGCTAGTATACAATTCTTCACAGTTCCCTAACAATTTTCATAAAAATTTCCTTCTCTGCATTGCCCTGGCTGCTTGCTACAGTGATTGAGTCTTTGGAAATGTCAGAACAATGTCAAGATGATGTGAAGACAGTGTCAAGGCAAATATATAAGGGTGATGCTTTGAAGTAGGGAAAGAGAAAACTGTCAGTACTCAGCACTCCATAGAGAAAATATTTCTATGATAAAATCATTGTCACCATAAGCAGGAGAGAAGAAAGTGGGGATATCTAGGTTATTGCGTGAACATGTCTGAGTGACAACTTGGAGTTTGACTGAAAAAAAACAATTTGCAAGTGTGCTTTCCTACCTAAATCCAGTCCCATATTTTCTAGACTGTTCCCTATCAATTGGACACCATTCTGATTTAAGCTTCAAGTTTGTAACAAGAAAGCTTTCTCAAAAGTCAAAGAACAGGGATTCAAAAAGGCTCTTTCAGAGTGAGGTGCAGCTCACTTTTAGAATAGTTTCCAGGTTTTAAAATGAAACGCTGATCTCGCAGTGAGTCTATGATTAATTTTTTTTTCTTTATGCATGTGTATGGTGCTTTTTCTCATTTCAGCTCTGGAGGGAAAAAAACATTTTTAGTGATTTCTGAATGTCTTTATAAATCCCACTGAAGAGCTTTTTTTTTTTAAAAAACAAACAAACAAACAAACAACACTCCTATAGTTTCTAGGGTTACATTACCATAAGCCTCTCAAAATGCTTCACAGGTAGTATTTTCAGATATGAGAATTGGTAGTGAGCTATTTAAAGGTGAAACTGCTAAGTATTTCCTAAATATCTCATTTATATATTTATTATTATTTTATTGAAAGGAAGAAGGTTGAATAGTTAGCAGGTTTTCTGACCTGTTGCCTATGAAATAACTGAAAGTAACCATTTAAAACACTTGATAGTTTAATGTCATCCTATTCCTGTATTACGTCTATTTGCTGTGTATGACCACGTTAAATCTAAAAGCATCAAACTTGGGTGATGATTTTAAGGTGAACTACAAATTTTGTCCATAGCTGCCGCAGCAGTGCTCTAAGTAAGCTGCTTAAACTTATTGTAGCCTAAGTCATTTCTGAATGTTGAATTTCCCCCTTGCCTGGACTTCTTTTTAACCTGAAAATAATCTGCCATTTTGAGTCGAGCATCAGCTGGAGAAGAGTGCCTCAGATGCCTCCTCCCATTAGTGTTCACACCTCAGCCATTGTGTGCCTCCTGAAATTGCTGCATCTCACCAGTCTTCAGAAAGGGAAGTCTGTAGGATGGCGTGTAAGTGACTACAGAGGGTGCATTGATCCCTTCCTAAAAGAAGGCTAAGAGTTATCAAAGTGATGTGCAAAGGAAATTATTCCAGCTCACAATGGAAACAGCACACAAGGATTGGCTGTACTTATTGCAAGAACAAATAAATAATAATTGTATAAAAAAGAAAGGTTGCTATATTATAGGTCTCAAGTTTCTTTCAGACTCATTACAAAACTGGAAAAGTGTCTCCCTTCCTATGTAAGTGTATATATATATGCATGTGTTTGTAACATATGAAGTGAGAAATGTAAGGTCTAAATTTAGTAGCTCGAACATGGAACAGGGAGATAATTTTGGATTGTATTCACAACTCTCCCACTGAATGAAAGGTATTCACCTCACCCTTCTCGAACTCAGGATTCTCACCTGTAAAACTGAGATGCTGCCTACTTACAGACTGACGCTCAATCTAGTTATGTTTTGTAAAAACAAATTCTTCTTGAGGGGAAAACAAATAATGAAGATACTTCTATGGGAAAAAAATCTGCGTATTTGCAAGGAGAAATAATCCAAAAAGAGCCTATTCCTCTACACTTGCATGGCTCTGCTGGCTTTTAGTACATTCACAACTTTAACAATAACTTGAAAGTCAGTAAAATTCTTTGAGAGAGACTAAAATTAAACTCAGTATTTAGGTGTAAGTGCTGGAAGGACAAATGAGTTTTACAGGGTGAAACACCAGTCTGACCTTGAACATGAAAGCAAAGCCCTCACTATTAGCACAGGAAAATGTTAGATTCAAAGACTTCACTTGAGAAGCAGAACTAATTAGAGAAGATTAACAGAAATGAGGCATGTAATAGCTGGAATAGGGCATGACTGCAGTATGAAAAGCTGAATCACTGGACCTCTCATCAAGGTCAAGATCTTAAAAACACTCGAATTTTTTTAAAAGGCAAGTGGCGAATTTTGCAGATGTTCCTGGGGCAGCTGAGTATTCATTACTTTGTTCTGCAGGAGCTTTCCCCGTTTCAAGACTGTCAGCCTTGATGTCAGGATACATTTCTGAACTTGGGGGGACTGTGTTTGCATTTGTACTGCTCTGCAGGGGGACTGAAGAGGTTTTGTACCAAGTCTGCACTAAGGTGGTAATGGAGTGGGGATCCTGAATTTCTGTATGGAGCTAGTAACTGGTTTTTCTTGCACTTTTTTTTTTTTTTTTTTTTTTTTTTTTTTTTTTTTTCAAATGGAGTCTGAAATATACTTCAGAATCTTATTTCCCATCTTATTTTCCATCCCCAATTTTTTCTGTCACTAACCAGCTTCCTGCAAGCTATAATGATCTCTTTGTTACTGAATGTTAATAAATGTTCCAGGGTCTGTTGGACGGCTTTTCTGATATAGGCCCTGAAGTAACTGCTATACCAGCACCACAGTAATGGCCTCATCTCAGCTTGAAGTGGCTCACAGGAAAGAATCATGGAACAGATGAGGTTAGAGGGGGCTCCTGGAGGTGATCCAGTCCAACCCATCGCTCAAAGCAGTGTCAACTAGGGCAGAAAGCTTAGCACCTATTACTGATGGTATATTAATTCCTCATAACTGTCCATAATGATTTGCTTAAAAATCACCTATATCCTAGAAACCAGGCTCACTGTAAGCATGTGTAACCTCGTGCCTATGGTTAACAGAAATGCTGGTGCTCATCGGTGACTGTAGAAAAGACACAGTCATCCGTGAGCACCCAACATTCCTTGGGCTGATTCAGGGCCATGGCGTAAAAGATGTGCAAGGCTAAAAGAAGACAGGAAAATCAATCTCTGTTATCCAAGTATTTGTAGTTATGTTAATAAAAGTAAGAAGAGGCTTCCTCTGTCCATAGGAAGGTGACACCGAGTTATGCCTCTCACTGAGGCATAACTAAATAGCATTGGCAGGTCATCGTGTAGCTTTCTGCTAGAGCAGTATATTTCTATGCAAGCCTGAAGAAATAAAGATACAATTCAGAATGCAAAAGTTTCTAACTGGTTGCCATGTATGCTATACAGAAATTCCTGTGAAGTCCAATAACAGCATCCATTTGGTTTTAGTAGTAATGAAGATTACTAAAAGCTTAATTTAAGAGCTTAGATACAATGAGCAGAGAGCAACATTGCCAGCCAGAAAAATTCTTTAGTGAAGATTAATATGTGTAGTCCTATTTCTGATTCATTGAGTATCTCAAAGAACATCATTATCCATCTGCTTGAAAAGAAGCCACTCCTGATTGCAACCACAAATTTCCTGTTATGTAAAGAAAAGCCATGCTGGCCCGAACTGGACAGCACAGCAGCATCTTCACTGAAACCAGTGGACTTTTAAAGGTGAACCAGATTAAGTAAAACTGAAATCACCTCTGTTGAATGCTATACATGGAATACTGAAAGTACCTACAACATACGGATCACTTACTGCAGCAAAACAATTGGGAGCTCGGGAATGCATGAGGTCCACTCTGGGCAGTTTTCATAAGTCACTGGACTGTGAGAATGCTTACAGAGATCTTCAAGAACAGGAAATGTCTGTATGAATTTGAGTAAATGTGCATTTTTCCCCAACGAAGTGCAGTATCTGAAGGAGCTCTTATGGTTTTCAGGCCAGAACTTAACTACAGTGATACATCTGTTTTTGTTCTGCTATGTGTGCAGAACTGCAGCCTCTTCCTTCTTTCCATTGCTGGTTGAGTTATTAGGGTAGTCTGCCGGAAAGATTCCCCAAAGGTGTTTAGTGTCAATCTTTTCTGCTGTTTAATTGCATTAAGTTTTTCACCTAAATACTCTGTCTTTTCACTTGTCGCTAGCATAGACAATGGCAGAAGTTCTGGGATGTCTACTTGTTCTTCAGTGTTCTTTGGAATCAGTCATTTGAATGCAGAAATAGCAATTGATTTTAGTCACCTTGCTCTTCTTGCACTTTGCCATGAGCTCCAGAATGCCTGGATGTTAGACTAAATTGAATCAGACATTTAAGACATGCTCAAGAGAGAACAGTACAGATAGTTCTTGTTACATCAAGCAGAGGGCGTTTTTACACAGTTAGAGGCTTGCAAAACGTTCAGTACCATTAGTGAATAAAGACATACAAATGTCAGCAGTCTTTAATGTGAGAGAAAGAATGCGTTTAGATAGAAAGTTTGAATTGGTGGGTCCTACAAAATGTTGTCCAGATTTACTTTTTGCCATTGTATTGTAGAGGCAACTATTTTGTTTCTGTTCTCATGAGTTTCTGTTCTGCTCCAAATAAGTATACGAGTAGACAGCAAAGAGTTTTGGTTTATCATTCCCACCAACACATTCTTCTTATTTTCCTATGTTTGAGGATAGCTTTACTTTCAACTTTATTTTAACTATGGTTTTGTAGGCTGATTTGGAACAGAGCCTACAAGGGCCATATGTATCATTTTTCCATTCAATATTTCTAATGTAATTTCTGATATATTGATGCCATTCTCTGGCTTCTTCCCTCGTGTCATTGCTATCTTGTTATGCAATGTTTGTTTTCTTAGCTTAGGAGACTTGGTGCATCTTCTCTCTGTACAATATACATTAGGCTGTCAAAGGAAGGTAAGGGGCTGCTGGAGAGGAGCAGCTACAGTTAGGGCTGCTGTACACTGTATCAGACCTCAGCAGTGTTTTTGCCCATCTCAAAGCTCTTGGAGTCAGCAGATTCAAAGAGGAACTGCATGCTACATGGCCTGCAGACTCCATATCTTGGCCACTGCAACTGAATTACACCTTTGGTGGCACATAATCAACATTTCCAGAACTGTGCATGTAATCCTGAGCTCCACTTTCCTCTTCCACCCCACCAAAATGGGATCATCAGTGGATTGTTATGGGATATTTAGCACTGCATTTCAGAGAGACCCTGGAAAAATGCCTGCATAAATAACAAGATGTACATGGGTAGGTACAGACAGAACTCCTTTTTCATGCTTTGAGCCAGCTCTAATCCAGGTGTCATTCAGCTGTGTTAACGTGACCCAGAGCCTCAGCTAATGTGTTCTGCAAGAGCTCATGCTGAGAGATTCAGCACAGTGCTAACACAGCTGCACCACTGCTGCACCAGACCTGGCTGATGTCCAAGCAGCAGCATGGTGATGTGCATAACTCCAGACCTGCTCTGAGGTTCATTTTCCAGCTTTTAGGAGGTTGGTGAGTTAGACCCCAGACTTTTTGCTGATAACAGACCCTGCTTTCTTTTTTCTGCAGCATGGGCACTTAACTTTGTTCAGGTTCAAGGGTGGTTAGCCACAGCAGGGGCAGTACTTGGCTGCTTAAGCACCTCTGAGTTGTCACAAAGCTTAGCAAGACACACTTGAAGCTATTGCTGCATACAGATGTTTTCTCAAGGCTAGATTATTACAGTGAGAGTTTTGGATTCCATACTGTGATTAATTCATCAGTGCAGGTTACTTAAATTACAGTTGCTTGCAGCCTCGCAGGCTGATGACTGTCTATCTTTCTATGTCCTTGCTCTGACTCCCTGCCAAATGATGTTGTTTTCAATGTCTTCTAGCTCACAGTGAAAGAAAGGAGGTAAAGTGTTACAGTCAAATTCTGGGCCCTCCTTGTGGAACAAAGAGCTAATGAAGTGCTCTACCATCCCTGCTAGAAACCCCAACAAGGGAGAACAAGAGCTGTCAAGGGAAGAGTGTGACCAATGTATGCTGCCTTTTGTCTCCTCCTGTAGCTCTCCGGCAGCCTGAATCTGAATTAGAGCAGCTCTGAGCTTAACTACTTCAGTGAGCAGCCAGCCTTTGGTATTCCCACAACGCAGGAACACGATGGTACCTCTTAGAAACCAGAGGCAAAGGAAATCTCAAGCCATCGTGTCCACGGTTGCATGCATGGGCTGGGCTGGTTAGTGTGCTTGCCCAAAGCCTTGCTCTCAGGCACTGTGAGTGCACTGTGAAGGAATGCATCTTGTTTTCAGACTCTGACTAATGCAATTAAAGATGCTTTGTCTGTCCCTTTATTCCAGGAAAGGTTAAGGGAATAGGATTCCAGTATGCTCAGCCTTGGGAAGGGAAGCAAGAGCAGAAAGAAGCAAGGAGCTTCTCCCCTTAGCATCCACCCAGGCCACAATTATTCAAGCACAGTACTTCCCAGCAGAGAAGATCGTACCAGGCAAGTGCCCTGCCTGGGCTCTGCCTCTGAGCCTTAGCCGCTGGAGCGAGGACATTACGCACAGTGGGTTAGCAGCCCCAGCCCATGCCCCTTTTCTACCCACAGAATTATTTAGCCTGAGAAATATTTTGATTTCTGTCCCCGTTGATGAGATTTCAGGCAGGCAGGCACTGCTCTAGCCCTGAAGTTGCAGCAGCAGCAGCTGCAGGCTTGCTTTGTTGATGCCTGGAGAGCATCGTGCTGCTGCAGCCCGAAGGAGCCCTTTGGAGCTTGAGTGGCAGCTGCGTGGAGCACGTCACCGCCTGCCAGGCTGCCCACAGAGAAGCCTTGTCTATTGTCGTTTTTGTCAAAAGGCAGAAGCAAATTTTCTGTTGACCCATTTTATGGGTGACTAAAATATAATCAATATAAAGTAAACAGAAGAATCTCATTGGGAAAAGGCTTAGCTGGGTGTTTCACTGTTTGCTGCTCTGAGAGGGCTTTCACGAGTTATGGCTCTGTGAGTGGCTGAGAAAACAACAGTGAGGACTGATTGAAACACGTTAGTCTTGGAAAAACAACAAATTAATCTGTAATATCAATCTAGAAAGTGATATGCATCACTTATCTGTTTGCTACCTACTGCCTGTGACTCCAGATGAGTCAATTAGGTTTAGAGGCTTCCTGTAGAAAATGTAAATATCAGGGCCTTTCTTCCCTTTTTGGGCCACCATAGAGTAAAAGGAATAATCAGTGTTGCTTAGAGATTGAGGCATTGTCTAAACAGCTTTTTTTTTTTTTTTTTTTTTTTGCTTTTAATGCTGAGATGTGAATTATAAAGAAAACAAAGAAGCATCATTGAGAGGTTTGTGAACTGAAACCCCCTGTAGCAGGATCAAAGGCGCTTAAGCTGCTGTTGCTCAAAGTTATTTATTAGAAGGAATATGTTGTATATTAAGTGTTGCGGGGAATGGACTAATGCATGTTGCTTGGTAGTTGACACTTACATATATATATTTTAAAACTTGACATTTTTTAAATGTGAGTTTATTGTCATAAAAAGTTAAGTTTCTCCTAGATGAACATCAAGGTGAAGAATTGTAGAATAATTTAATCATTATTTGTTGTAGTATGTCAGGAAAGATAAAGTTGAAAGAGTTTTCTAGGACTTTTTGTGGTATCTCTTTTGCTGCAGTAGGTTCCTGTCTTGCACTGTGCTTTTATGGGAAGTGGGAAGTTGGCTGTAAAATCTGGGTTCAGCAGGCAACCCATTTTTTATTTTTCTTCAGCCCTTTTACTACAAAAATGATATTATTAATTATCAATTTTTACTATTTCCTTGCATTGTACTGCCAATATATTAAGTATACTTCAATTAAAGTTTAAAAAAAAAAAAAAAGTGATTTGACTCCAAAATCTGGTAGTCAAACTATGGCTATGTATACAATCAAGACATGATTTCTAGTATGGGGGCTGTCTATCCCTATAGGAATGAGTGCCTTCAATAGCATAATAATAAATGCTCATGTAAGTACCAGAGCATCGAGTGGATGCTTGGTATCTCAAAGAATGAGCATAAACTATTTTCTAGCTGAAATGTAGACAGCATTGTTGATCGTGCACCAAATGGGGCTGGGTGCCTGGCTGCCTTTGTTTTGAGCAGCAGATAATCCCCAGCTGTGGTGCCATCTGCTTGCCTCGGCCAGGAGCTGTGCCCTGCCTGCCCCCAGCCCCAGTGTGGGCTGGGACCCCTGCGTCCCCATCACCCGAGGTCTCCACAGGTACCCCATAGGTGGTGGTGCTGGCTGCCCTCTGACTGTGTAACACCAGCTGTGAAACAGCAGTCTGGGCATGCTCTAGCAGTTATTTATCTCATCTGTTCATTAAAATGTTCTGATTTAGAGATTTGATTAGCCTGCAATTGGGAAAGTTCACTTCAGTCTTGCCTGCTGCATGTGGAATTTACGGCATGCAACTGTTAGCATGGTTTTTCTTGATTGCCGTTCCCTTTTAAGTAGGAAAGATTGTAATCGTGTTCTTCCCCAGGCTTCTCTCCTGTGACCCTTTCTCATAGGTCACATCTCTTTAAATGTATTCCTATTTCTTCTGTCCCTCTTCAGCATTTCCCTAATTGCCTTTCTCACAAAATGGGATATTGTCTGTACTGAAGAGTGCACTGATGTCTTACATGTATTAACAGAAAAGTACTTGCCTTTTTGTATAGCTTTTTGATAGGGGCATATTTAATTTGGCCATCTATGTATGCCTGCTATGAACTGGTCTGTTTCTTCTGACAATTCAGTTTTGTAGTATTTTGAAGGAACTAATATCACTGCAGTTATACAGAAGTTTATGAAGTCTAACAAAAATTAACAACTCCAGATTCCTGTCTTGCAACTCTGTTAACTGAGACAAGGTTACAAGGAGGAAAGAAACAACCCATGCTTACCAGAAATACGCACTTTAATCCAAAAACTGTCAAAATTATGCTCAGTACTTGCACTTCCAAGAAAAAAAAGTGCTTTCGCACTGTTGTTGGCCCAGTCTGACTTCTGGTGAGATAAAAGAGAAGTCAGCAGAGCTATGCTCTGGTTGGGGCTAAAACCAGGCACCATGGCAGCAGAGCTTTGCTCAGGTGGCCAACAGGGATCCTCCTGCTTCCTCTAAATGGGTTTTGCCCCACTGCAGAACTAGACGTGCTTCACTAACTCCTCTCAGTCTGCAGCACAGATCTGTTCTAATGTGTCCACGGAAAATTTATGAAATGGTTATGGAGAGCCCTAAGTCACTTATAAACAAATTTTTAAAAGAGAGAGAGAAAAACAAACAAACAACAACAAAAAACACCAGAGCCATTCATAATGAACTTTCCAAATTGTTTTTTTTTTTTTTTTTTAAAAAAAAACAAATTTGTTTTTAAAAAACAAATTTTTTTTTTTATTTTTTTTTTTAAAAAAAAAAAAAGGAAACAAAGGCCACCAAATCCCCCCAATGCACCCGTGACTAGCTAGTTTTAAGCTTTGGATGGACACATCTTTGAATGGTTTATGTGTATATTAAAAACAAATTCAATACAAATGTGGTTGGGATGTTCTTAATGTCACTTTTATGCAAGTGGAACAAGATTGACCAAGTTACTTCCTTGTTCAAAAATTATAGGGCTACTACACTACCTTCTCAGGATTTTGTTTGACTCCAGAGACAGAGGTGTGATCTGTAATGAGATACATGAATGAAAAGAGGAAAAACCAAAACCTTGTAATTGGGTCAGGAAGCTGTTGCTTTAATCTCTTTTAGGATGATGGCAAGCATCTGAAAAACATTTCATTTTTGATACAGTACGGGTGCAATATAGAGCAATGAGGACAGAGGGAAAAGCCTCTGGCTCCTGGTGCTTGTGCTCCAGCATTGGTGGCTGCAGCCCCAACAGGTACTGTGCTCCTCAGCAAGCTAATGAGGACCTGCTGAAGGACGGCCTCTGCTATGAATGTGTCAGATGCTCATCTGAACAGTGCTCTGCTAGGAAGCTACTTGCATTGTCTGAGTGTGAGTGAGGGATGGGCAGTATGAGCAAAACCACAAATGTTGTTATAGGTAGAGCTTTATTCCTAAAACACTAATTAAGCATTAATTGGAAGTTTGGTAATGGGAGTAGTTGCAGGAAACTAAAAGAGCTTCTTCACAGGGAAAAATTGCATAGCCTCAGTGTCTCAGAGGGGCAGAAAAGGGGTGCAAATAAAGCTTGGATATTTTGTGCACGCTGATAGCAATCTCAAAGGAAATTCCATTCCTAATTTATAAACATTTGGGGGAATAATTACAAAATCAATAGGGATTTTCTCAACTCAGCTGAAAGGTCATAAAGTCACTTGAAAGGTTAAAAAATTACATATAGTTTTGAAATTACTTTTGCCAAAAGAAAAATATGCTAATGCTGCATTATGGGTAGATTATCCATTACAAAGTTTGTTGAAAACAGAAATATAACAGGAAAATACATCTTGTATTAATACATTAATTAATATTAATACATTATTAATATTAATACATTAATTAATAAATTAATACATTAATTTCTACTGCTCTTCAATACCATTGTGATTGAGGTCTCACATTTCCCTTGAAACACCAACTAAAAGTGCATTAACTGGATTAAGATTAAAAAAAAAAGTGAATGTGCACTTGACCCTAGACAGAATCACCTCCAAAATCAATGCTTAACTTATACCTCTGTTTGTCATAATTCCCCACACTTTTTTTTTTTTTTTTTTTTTTTTTTTTAAGGCAACTTTCTTCCCAGAGCTATATGCTGGAAAATGTTGTTAGACAAGCATTTATTTATCAATGCTGTTCTGGATCTGGGATGTGCTTCCTGTCAACTATCGCATCTAATGATTCACGGTCTCTTCTCATGCAGAACTGACTCTCTGCATCCACCACAGATTAATTTTCCATAGTTTTAGTGTAATTTTTGGAAACAAATTGTTTGCAATTAATGCAGCATATAAACCCAGTTTATGTTGAGGGCTTACACACAGAGCTACAACAATCATAACCATGAGCACCATCTTCACATTAAGGGAACTGGAAAACCTATTTCACTTATAGGGTTTTCTATGATGGTTGTTTTAGATATCACCTCAAAGTTAAGTCTTTCCAGGTATTGCATTAATCAATACACCATGAAAAGTGGTGTATTCCAGGAAGACAAGTCATCCACTAAAAGATTCTTTAACCAATTTTCTCAGAGATAAAAGTAGCCTTGTAGTGTTCTGTTAGAGTTGACCTTTAAACTCTTTTAAATCTGTAATTTGAAAGAGTTAAACTTTTCTTTAAAGAGTTCCTGCTTTAAAGCTGTCCATTACTTCCTTAACAAATCTGGTTTAATTGATTGTCACAAATGAATACAAATAATAGTTGAGAAAAGAGGTAAAACGCAATCCATTCTATGGCACGTCAGGCAGCAGGAATTCTATCTGGTGCAAATTCACTTCCCAGAAGCAAACAAAGTAAACTTTAAGACTGCCAAAATCCATTATTTTTAACGTGCCAATAAATGGTAATCTTGGTGATACATTAAAAATTGGGCTAGTATTTCAGTAGAGCAATTCTGCATCACAATTTAATTCTTCCTTTTGTCCTAATTATATAAAATATCTGACATTAATTTCTACTGCTCTTCAATACCATTGTGATTGAGGTCTCACATTTCCCTTGAAACACCAACTAAAAGTGCATTTTTTAATTGTTCCACCATCCTTAAGATCCAAGAAAACCAGTGTCCCTAATAGAAAGGTTTTTGCAGCAAGAAACTGATTACTGCCCACATCAGCTAATCAATTCTATTTGATCATCTCTTGGGGTGTATTCGGCACAGGTGACAGTCATAAAAGCCTACATCCAGATCTGAATTAAATATTGGATTTTAAGAGAACCATGCATCCTTCAAACTTCTACTACAATAAAACAGGAACAAGTAATGCCAAAATCTTTTTTTTTTTTTTTTTCCTTTACATGTTTCCTAGGACAGAGTTCCCTCTGTTTCTGATAATGTCACTTGGAGGAATGGGTTTGGAAACAGAACTTTGCAGGGGTGGAACTATAGGTAATTTATTTATTTATTTATTTTAATCAAGTGTATGCATTTATGAGCATCCATGCTTGTACTTGTGCAGGTGTTGGGCCCCTGGTAGAGTACACTAAAATGTTTTTTGAAGCATAATTGCACTCAGAACTATATAATTAAAATTAAAGTTAAAAATAAAAATAAAAGTATTGTTTGTTGAAATTGTTGTTATTGTGATTTACAGGCTGTTGTCCTGTCACTGTACAGTCTGATGTTAAGTGGTGTTAATAGTTACAAAAAATGTAAAGGCTCAGTTTTACACATCCTGTGTTTTCAAAAGGAGCCACAAGTGACAGGACTGTTCTATAATACTTCCACCTTTATAGAAGCTTTCTGTACAGCCAGAAGATTTTTAATAAATCTTACCACCAGTTTAATTCTTAGTATGGTACAGAAATTAAAGAATAGTATTTCATAATCTCCCCCAAGTACATAAGAACTAACTATTCTACAAATAGGAGGGAACACAATTATTTTTGAACAATTTGTTTAAGTTTCTTTAGTTCAACCTATTACTTTTATGCTATATTAGAATATTTATGGAACAATTTTCCTGAAAAATGCTTTAATTTAACTGCAACTTTTCTTAAAGGATCTACTGTTCTGTGGTGTACCATCTATGTCTCACTTTATCCCGTAGTGTCCCATGTGTATGTCCCCCACTTCTCAATCAAGCATACCACTGTGCACCTCAGGAGAAAGGATGAGCAGGAAGAAACATTATAAGCAGGTATGCTTCAGGAAAACTTGTCTTCTAAATACTATGTATTTCCCGAGTTGTTTAGAGTAAATAATTATGATAGACTTTAAGTAGTATCTATGATTAGAATATTTTGGGGAAAGACAAATCTACTCAGTTGACTTAAAAACAACCCTGGTTGATATGTTTACACACATTGGAAATCATCTCTGTTCTGCTTTATTCTCTGCTTTTTGCTCTTGGTCATTCTCAGCTTTAATTTTTAAATAAGGAAGTCAGTCGGTAATTGCTGTCAGTTCTTCTGCATCGACCTGCTTTACCTGTTCACAGTTCAGTTTTTATTAACAGAAGTTCTCAGCAGTTTCATGCGGCATACAGACTTTCTTGAGAGAAAATACCCCCACGATTATCATGTACAGTGCACAGATAGATGCTCCTGAGCCTGATTCTGGCTCCTGCTGTAGGTTTTGCACACTGGTATATCAATTTGTATTATATCAATTTGTAACTACCACAAATCTACCTGGGGAAAAGCAAGTCCTCCACGACTGAAAAGCCTCTAGCCTGAGACCGGCCATATGGCCATATCACAGAGAAAAAAAACTCATGCCACATCTGAAATGTCACCCTAGCCAGCTTCTATGTTAAGGAAAAGACACAAGATGACATATGATTAGTTTTCTTTCCTTTGATATCCTATGCTAAGCAAAGCTCAGCCAAAGTCCAAGCCAAAACCTGTAGTTAATCTTTTTTTTTTTTTTTTTTTTTTTTTAAACTGATTTTTGGGAGGCTTTTTTCTCATTTACATCCCAGCAATGCTTTCTTTGTGTGTGATGTTTTCAGTGTGACTGTTTCAATTTTATAAACAGCTGATTTGTTACCTCGATTCCTGCAGCATTTGTGGTTTGTTCTAAATTGCATGCCTGGTTTATAAATGAGTTTTCTTAATTATTGCCATTCCTGTTACTTCCTTTTAATTAGACAGCAGATTCTGTCTCAGACTTTCTGGTTGTTCATCCTCCTGTGCGCAGATTTTAAAAACCACTTTTTGAAAGTGGAAGGTTTGTTCTCTCTTTTCCTAGAAAGTCCTGTTGTGAGATAATTCAGAACATTTTGGCTTTGCTGATTCACATCAATAGATCCCTGACAAAGAAAACTGCAAGGATAAAACTGGATTTTTTACATCCTGTATGTCATTTTTCCTGCATTTCAAAGTAGGTATTTTTTCAGTGCCAGTTGATCTAACTGCATCTGTTTGCTTTTCAGTCTTTAATTTAGTTTGGGATGTAAACTGTCCAAGTAACAATTTGAGTGATGCAGCAACAGAAGGTGACCCAGATTACACAACACCACACGCTAATGCCAAGTCTTGTTGTTTAATGGCAGCTGCTCAAAGCTTTGTCTTACTGCAATTCACATTCAACATACGCAAATCAAACAGCCTCCTCTGACAGACACACATCCTGCCTGTCTTCATTTTAAGCATGTTTAAGAGCTACTGCTTTTCATAAACATACATCAGCCTCGCCAGCTGAGGCCACTTAGCCTCCTTGGCTTGGATTTACTCTCAGCCATCTGACAAAATTGTCAAGGAAACCCATTGTGACTTCCAACACTTTGAATACCTCTGTTTATGTGAAAGTTTGCTGTAAATATTTTTTTCTATTAAAAATAGTTGGACTTTTATACTCTCTTATAATGGACATATTTAGTACCCCAAATATCAGTTGTTTAATTTCTGGAGACATTTTAATTAAAAAGCTAAGAGGTTATATAATAAAGCAATGGGTGCTGCTAAAACACATAGCTTGTACAGTTTTAGCAAAATACTTTTATTTTAAAGAGTTAAGTTTGAATTTACTGGATGAATGGTATCAACATGCTAGAATTTTATCGAAACGCTTTATTGCTGTACTTTCAATATGTGAAGCAAAGTATTTAAAATGTTTTCATTCTTCATTTAAGAAAAAAGTTTAAGTGTGAACATCAGGAAAGCTATCACGCAATGAGTTTATACAACTTAGTTTCTTGGACCAAATCTTTTTTGGCATCTCCATCAAATTTTTAAAGCCTTCTGACAACACAAGCTTCCTGCTGGAAGTGCATGTCTAGCAAATCTACCCAGAGGACATGTCAGAACAGTAAGAAAAAGAACAAATCTTACTTTTTAAATGGATGAGCAGCAAAAAACTGAGGTAGAAGAATAGTAGAGAGTTAATTCTTGAATGAGCCATATTCATCTTGATAGGACATCCTCCACCGAGTTGTCTGTTCTCCAGAGGGCTGATGCTGATCCTCACTGCTTTCTCCTCATCGCTGAAAGCAAGGTACTACCAAAGGCACTGAGCCCACTGTAACCCATCTTTGCCTGTGACCCTCGTCAGTCCGTTCCCTGCAAACCTACGGACTTTGCTTCAGAAGGCAGTTGTTGTTAAGGTTTTACTTCAGCAGGTCTGAGTGATTTTTCAAACCTGGTGCAGATTTGTCTGTGAACTGGACTGGAGTCTTTCCCCAGCTTTCTGCTGCCGGAGTGTCATGAACGGTGCAGCGCGTCTGGCTGACACAGCACAGCAGATGATGCACAGGGCTCTTTTAATCTTTCAGCATGCATTATCTTTTATTACAGCTCCATTACGTCTTCTGATTCATAGTGTAAACACTTTATGCTTTTTTTGCATAAAGCCAGCTAATAAACACCTCATGCTTTTTGCATTTTTCTGTATCATAACCCCATTAGTACTTGAAGATTAAACTATCCCATATTCAGTCTCTTTTTTTTTTTTTTTTTTTTTTTCCCCCCCCCCCCCCCCCAGTAAGATATTAGCTGATTCTCTGCCAGAATCATTTTGTTTTGTTGGTTTGGGATTTTGTTGGTTTTTTTTTTTTTTTTTTTTTTTTCCCCCACTGGTTTTATTTACTTTTGCCATTTTTATTTTTTTAAGGGGATAGCAACTGGGAGCTGGTACAGGCCCTTCATCAGGACAGGTCCATTAGTTGTAACTTTGAAGCTGGGAGGACCTTTCATTTGCAGATTCAGACTCATCTTGCAATCTTTGCAAGGAGCAAAGATTGCACCTTTGTTTACAGATCTTAAATCCTTGTCCTAGCCAAGCAGAAGAGGAGGGGAAGGAAGATGATGACAGCCCTAGCAGCCACTTTCAGATGCTACAACCCTAATACAAACTTTAGTCTTCTGGTACCCTACAAGCCCATGTGTTGTTCAGCATGTATGTTTACCATATATTATGCCATGAAAACCACCGCAGTAGCATCATTCAGGCCAAGAGATGACTTTCCTCTCCTCTTTCTACCATCTTCACTTCTACATGCCTTTCTGGCCTTTGGCCCTCAGTGCTTCCTGCTTGCTCTCCTTGCCACTGTGCAGAGACCAGGCATTTCCAAGCCCCCCAAAAATCTGCTTTGCCTTTGCTGTGATATCATACCGTGAAACACACAATGCTCAGACAGTTTATGGCAGTTGTTTGTAATGGGTAGGTACTTACACATCCACTCTTTCAGCTCAGTGAACTGAATAGTTTTAAAACTTTCCCTGTTTCAAGACCCTTCTTTCATTCCCATGTTGTTCATGCACAGTTGCTGCTCAGTAACCTCGTGCCACATCTTTCCAGACCAAAGCATATGAACAAATCCCAGGTCTTCTGAAAGTTCTTAAAATTGGGTTGCTTATAGGATAGCCAAACGAGACGCCCAGAAGAGCTGCTTTTTCATCCTTTTTGAAACTTAACTCTGTGTTTCACAATACCTATTTCAAATGTTTCTTCTTCCTCATGCACTATGCATATCCCAGAATTTAATGGTGAGCAAACTAAATTAATTTATCATTGCTCCAATTCCTCGAAGTTTCCTCGACAGGAGAGGGTTTGAATTTCCACAGTACTGATATTCTGAACATCATCTGTACACAGTGAAACATAACATCTGAATGTAATTTCAATTCTTTCAATTTCTTTCTCAGTACAGTTTAGCTTTGATGAAATTCTGCAGTCATACAAATAAGAGGCTATGTCACTTTCTCAGGGAAAAGGGCTGGTGTTGCCATTTTCTTTCACCTAAGTGCTGCCCTTTCTGTTCCTATTGCTTCTTTGCAATAATTACAATGTGGTATGGTATCAGACTATACTGGTCAGTGTAATGTCCTCCAAAATATTTTACTGCATCTCTGGCCAGCCAACTTCATAACCCAAAATCTTTTGCTGCCAGCTATAGGCAGTGAGACTGGTGTTGCTCCAATTTAAAGTGCAATTTTTACTAACGCCATTCTGTGCCTTCTAGGTCAAATAGAACTATAGGTGATTTTCTTAAGTAATTGACCTCTCTTCTAGTCTGTAAAATGCTACAATGTTTTTAATCTAGATTGTAAAATAAACAGAAACTACTGCAGTTAAATAACCCACATTAAGTGTATAATTCCCTTGAAAGTAGGCAATGTGTTTACACAGTTTACAAATGGTTTGTTGCTGACTAACCTGAAACTTTTATTAAAAAGATGTTTTGTTTTGTCTCTGATAGTTAAAACACTGGTTGGAAGCAGGTGGGTGATTTCATGGAAGTGTGGAGCAGTCATGAAGATATTGATACTGCCTAGAGAGGTTGTGAATATGCAAAACTCAGCTGGATAAGGTCCTGGGCAGTGTGCTCAAGCTGGACCTGCTTTGAGCAGGTGGTTGTACTAGGGACCTCTGAAGTCTCTTCCCACCTATATAATCCTGTGATTTTCTGTTCTTTAAATATAGCGTTAGTTTTTTTGTTTGTTTGTTTGTTTTCTGTACGAGCTCCAGCCTATTTTAGATCAATCCCTAACTTTGCATTCCTAATGCAGAAAACTTCTGGCTTTATTATACACTGCTTGTTTTTCTGACTTTTTTTTTTTTTTCTTGCTAGCATTCAGCCATGCTCTTTTATTTTTTTTCTTTTTATCTTCTGTTAGGTGCTTGCCAAATTTCATAATGGTTATGTGCCACTATTCACCGTTAGTAGAATTTCATTTTATGAAAAGCCTATGGAACATGAGGGCATGGAGTCACTCAGCCATGCCACCCTTGGGCCTTCTAACCACTAGGAGACATCTCATCCTGCACGTTCTGGAGATGTGTGCTGGTTCACTCATGCAAACTGTCCCGTTGAAGTCAGATAAACACATCTGGAAAGCTGCTTTGAAGCTCGTATCAGAAAGATGAGGAGGATTTGATCTGTATAATTGTAGCTGCAGCTAAAGTACGTCACAGCAGGTTAATTCTAAACCATACATTTTAAGAGAACAGCAGTAGAAAGATACTTTACTTATCCCCAGTGAAATGCAGGTGCTCTCTGCATGAACTTAAGAGCACATATCTATATTGTCATCTTGTGTGGGGTGTTAGAATACATTTCTGAAGTATTTATTGGAAACTCCAGATGATGGAGCTTGCAAAAACAAAGGATTTGACCAGATCATCTTCCTGTTCATGATACTCATGCCCTTTTTAATATACATAGCATTATTTTTGGTTGGAGTCCTTTGGATAATTATGAATGGACAAACCAACACGTAAATGGTATTGTGGATAGAGAATTGTTTTGTAACAGCAAATTGTTTATTTCATTAACAGAACTGCTATAATCTATTTGCATTTTAACTAGGCACCTTGCAACAAGATCAACTGTATGTACTTTGATTTCATACCACACTTGCAAAGTTAACTGCCTTTAAGAGATAATAAGAAATTCACTTGGTCTGTGCTTATGCACTGATAAATATTTTATTATATTGTTAGTCTGCAAATATTATGTTTAAGCTTACTTTTCTTTGCTATTAATATATACAATTATTTTTGTCTTCTCCCTTTGAATTCTTGCTTTGATCTTTTTTCCCTCCTTTGGTCTGAGTAGCAATTCAAAGTAGAACACGCTCTTGCGAAAGACATAGATAGAGCATGGGCTTTCAGTTTTATCAATCTGCAGATTATAAATGGATTTATGAAACTAAAGGGTTGTATTTTAAAATGTATGATTACAGAAGCATCAAGTTTATTCACTCAAATGTATCTTCTTTTTATTCACCCAAATGTATTTTCTTTTTATTCACCCAAATGTATCTTCTTTTGGGTGTAACAGAAACGGCAGGAACGATGATCCAGGCACTGCTTCCAACAATGTGTTCGACTACAAGAATTTCAGGCCACAGTTGATAGCAGCCGGTACGTGCTTGTGGTCAGCCACTTCTTCAGGTGCACGCTGTTCAATCATTGTATTTATGGAAAGGTGTTTGAACTGTGGGTTTTTTTTTTTGTTTGTTTGTTTTGTTTTGTTTTTTGTTTTTTGTTTTTTTTTTTTTCATACAAAGTCTCTCCTGAGTATTTATGTTTAGCCAAACAAACTGCCTCTGTGAGGTACTGCAGGATTCCTCTGGGACTTGCAGAACTCAGCAGCGTGTGATTTAATTACCTGATCATTATCTCTGAAATTTGGAAAATAACATCTTTTTATTGTATAGCGTGTGGTTGATAACACCAACGAAGCAATTCCACTGCCAGATGAATTATAGGTCAGGCCTTGTCAATGTAGATGAAAATTTGCAATTAGTATTCTGTACCTGGCTGCTAACGAACCATCTAATCAGGAAGTTTCTGTGTACCAATAATCTTCCCGTGAGTGTCAAGGTCATACGAGTGCTTGATAAAATGAGACACGTAGGGTTTTTACAACAGCACTGATACATTAAGTGCTAAATGGATTGTAAATTTAGGTTTTACTTCTATGCTTTCCGCTTCAGCAGAATATACACAATAACAGACTTACAAATCCTATTCTAATTCTTTTTTTTTTTTTTCCTTTCCTTCGGAGTGAGATAATTCATACTGTAAGAATTGGAATTAAATTGAAAAACCTGTCTGTGTCAGAAGGGATAATTGTACAGGCAAGAAACATTTTCAAACGTGTTTAGAAGATAATTTGAGCTAGTGTGCTGCATTGCTTCCCCTGATCAATACTAAGCTGCTCCTGAAGGAATTCAGACCTCAAAACTCCACCAGGTAGTGGTGGAGAGGAGGAGAAAAAGTGAGAATCAAGAAGCCATGATGACCGATTAAGATGCCTTGATTTTAATGCACATTGGACATGTAAACACCGTACATCAGGTAAATGCTGTGGATGAGAACTACAATTGTATGGTGAGGCTGAGAAGTAGGAGATGTAACTAAAACTGTAATAGAAATTTTGATCTTAGGAAATATCCCGCATTGAGAAAACTGGCATCCTCCTTCCTTCATGAGCAGAGCACTGGGCTGGGGGCCAGGAAACCAATTCTCTCCCCAGTTCAGCCTGTCAACACCACGCTGACAGGTGAGGCAAACCACATTTGTTGGCAGTAGTAAATCATTAAGGTATTGTAATTTGCCATGAAAATGCAGAACACAGTACTCATAGTACTCATTAAAGAGTAATATTTGTAAAAGGTAAATAGAGAATTTTCTAATTTTTTTCCTTATATCTAATACCACTTATTTATTTATTTATTATTTTTAATTCAGTCATTGTATTGACTACTTGTGACAAGGTTTTGAAAAGCATCTGATGATCTGGGGCTCTTTAATTTACAGGTTTCCAGTTGAAGGATGTGACTTCCAGGAAGTGCAAAGCAAAAATTCCCTGCAGGCATCTCTGAAGTGTCTCAGCATGGGTCTTGGCAAGTATTAAATTCCTCTTGGAAATGTTGGTCTCTGTGCTACAGTATTAGATAATATTATGGGAACAATAGGTAATAGTAAGTGCCCCAAAGGGATATCAAGTTCCCACTAAGTATCGGTTAAGACAGCATTCATCTTAATGCCAGTGCATTTCTTATAGGCTGCAGTTTTGTATCAAACTACGTCCTGAAAGATTGTCAGTTTGAATTATATTGTTCACAAGGTAAAATGAAATATTCTGGCTTCCAAACTTGTGTTGATTTAGAATATTTCACACCTATTTTATTCACTGGGAGTGATACTGACTTCAGTGACAATGACATCCATGTGACGTGCTGTCACCCTGTTCCCATGCCAGTGAAATGTCCCCTGGATGGAGATGGCACAGTATCTCTAAGCATCACGTTGGGTGTGAGAGGACGAAAGAATGGTCCTTGCAGTTATAATTCATTTGTGTTCTGGTAGTATCCAGGGGCCCCCTTAAATCATCAGGTGGTTTGTTGCCGAATTTGACTGCTTAACTGCATCTTAGATTCTGCGTGTGGGTATGCGGAGATCTTTGCACATGTTGAATTTCAGAAAGCCCTTTCTATTTTCCAAGGTATCAAGATTTCTTTTGGTAAAATAAGATATTTTTATAGCATCTTCCTCCAATACAGTGAAAACCTTGGTGACTGTGGTTGTGCACAGGCAGCTGCTGAGATTTCATTTTGTCTTAGCACCCAAATTTGAACTTTAGCAACTATATTCCTCAGGTGCTGTTTTGTGGGACTTGGACTTCTAAATCTGGGCCCCTGAGATACTGGGGTACAAGTGTTTCTAAGCCCGCAGTTCTAAGGTAGTTAGTGCTATCACAGAAATACCATTGTGCCATTAGAAACTGCATCTAATACCTTGACTATACACTAGATGTTTTGTTCGATATAGAAGCACCTATGGGAACAGACATGCTAGCAGCAGGAAACAAGAATTCCTCACAGTGGCCACTGTCCATGCATATTCCTCATGCCAGTAGGGTAAGACTTCCTCCTAGCATTCAGCCACACAGAGTAAAGGACTTGACCAACCCACAAGTTGCAGAGTGTGGAGTGAAACTTCCCATCCCCATCAGGACTTTGGAAGGACTTTTGCTACAGGTCCTCAGCTAATCTACTCAACCCATGCAAACCTTGACTGTGCCCGTTCCTACAGCAGTGAAGTCAGACTTCAGAATTAAGTTAACAAAGTAGATTATTAAAAACGTCCTAATGTAACATACTCTTTAAAAAAAGTCAGGAAACCAGTAACTTATATTATTACCCCAACTTTCATTTTGATACGATAATCAGAACTGGCTAACTGGCCAGGAAATGGAATTAACTTTTTGAGGACTATGCAGGCAGAAGTTACTGTACTTGCTATACATTACATTAGCAGTTATGAAGACCATTAGTCTAACAAACTGCACCATTTTTGGCCACTTACTCTGATTCTGTAACAGTTTGGCATTTATTTAGGGCCATACCCTTCTACCTGTTGGAAGTCCCTGCTGATTTTGACAGTAGGTGTTGCACTTGTAATTCAAGACAGGAAGAAAACCTTTTTATCTGGGCAAACTTGATGGAAGTCTTGCAAGTTCCTTAACAATTAGAAAAATGTATCCACTCACATTTATCATGCGGAAAAATAAGCACAAGTGTTTTGGACTGTATGTCACTGCAAATGTGAGAGGTGTTTTCCAAGCACTGCGAAGGAATATGAACACAGATGGTCATTTCTCTTAACACGTCAGTCTTTGAATTTCTGGAGTCTTTTAGATGGAAGAGGTGTGGGGTTTTTTTGTTTTGCTTTGGTTGTTTCGTTTTCAAATGGCCATTTATTTAAAAATTGCTGAGAAAAAATGTTTTCACAATTTAAAAATGTATAACCTTCTTGCTCATTTTTCCCCCATGGACAAGTAAAATAACTTCTGAAGTTTTTTCAAAAGTTTGAAAACTATATTAAGATTCCTTCAGCCAAACCTTTCAACTAATCCAAGCCACTTCTTATATATATTTTCAAGGTAATAAATATTAAAGATTTCAATCTTTGGTTTAGGTTGGCAACAGGAAAATAGTTTCAGTAAGAAAGAAAAGCATTCTCACTCCCAGATTCCTTTGAAGTCTCTTCTACCTGTCTTGATTCAAATAAAGGGCACTAGTGTAAGCAGAATTTCAAAAATGCTCCTAAGAGGAAAGGCACTGCCTGTGGGCCTTTATGAAAGGCATCCAGATATGTCAGCCCTTTCACCACCATTCACAACAGAGCATCCACAGTCATTGTGGGTGAGACCAGTGAAACTGCACTGCGCTTAACAGATGTCACAAAAAGTTCTGCAGTAGAAAAGGATCTGAGAGAATGTGACTCCTCCAGAAGAAACTCTGCTAGCCTTTGGTTTAGAAGTGCTACAGGGGCTCTGAATTTTGTCTAATAAAATAAAACTAAGAACTGGTTCTCCCCTTCAGCTATTTTTCCTGAAAAAGTATACTTGCTAAAATGAAATAACATCAATCTTGGGAAAATAGGTAGCCATAGCAAAAGAGACATGTACAACTACCCTGAATGCAAGAATTTACTGAAATGATTTTAGGTCCAGCAATACCCCAGGCAGCAAGTTGATTTTTTTTGTTGTTGGTGGTGGTGTTTTTTTTGTTTGCTTGCTTGCTTTGCTGTGTTGGTCATTGTTTATTTTATATATATATATCTTTTATATAAAAAAGTAATAATCCCGTAATAATCACCTTGTAACAATGACTTTAATTTTTAAGGTCATTTTTTCAAGTTGATTATTTCAGGATTATTTTAAGTGTTGCACTTACTTTGGAATGACTACAGGAAGACATCCTGCTGTTGCATTTATACTAGTGTTTTACTAATTCAGTTGTCATTTATTTTAGTTTTTATTTTGGTTATTATGATTTTTTTTTTTAATACCTTACCTGTAGCAATTTCTTGTACAAGCTTCTTTGGCTATTGATACGTATTGGATCACTAGCTGAGCAGAATTAATTCTGTATTTCCAGTTATTTTTAGTTAAACGGTTTTCTTCTATGATGCATGCTTGCACAATATATATGGTAACTACTGCTTTATTTGACTGAAAGCAGGCTTGTCTTGCTTCAGGTTTTTAGCAGCAGCCAGCCTCAAAGCATGATTAATTTATTTGTGTTCTGCCTCTTGATATCAGAATTATATTTTCTTAGAAAAAGAAAAAAAAAAAGATTGTAATTACTGTTCAAATATATTAAGAAATCATATAATATGCACTACCTAAAATAAAAGGTGGTCCTGAAATTTATACCATAGTGGTGCTTCAGAAATAGATGTAACGTGTTCATTATGTGATGTTTTTTTCTTATAGTGAGCAGAGTAATATAAGCTGTAAGCTTCATAACGACATCCTTTCATCCTGACTGTAAGTAAATGGGCAACACATCATAGAATATGTAAGATGGACTCAGACAAATGATCAAGCACAGATAAAACGCTCATATAACCCTAAAATATCCTTCTGGTTTTAGAACTGTGTGTTGTGGGGGGTGGGGGAATATATTTTGTAGATTATACATTTAGCTTTATAATTCAAAACAAATAGCA
This sequence comes from Aythya ferina, assembly GCF_964211825.1. Taxonomy (NCBI): domain Eukaryota; kingdom Metazoa; phylum Chordata; class Aves; order Anseriformes; family Anatidae; genus Aythya; species Aythya ferina. The sequence continues at coordinate 8,558,764 of NC_140304.1, forward strand.
CTTACAAATTACATGGATAGTGATTAAGGAGAGCACAGAAGAGCATTTTAATCTCCTTCTACACCTTGAAACACCATGCCTCTATAACAGAGATGAGTCCAGATTGCCTGACAATTGTAACCATGTGAAGGTTCAACACAAAGGAAAGGAGAAGAGCTCTGAAAAGCCTTGATAAACACTGAGCTGGTAGGCCTATTGGACTGCATTTTACTCCTAGTCATCATTTTAATTGCATAATGGGAATTATCAGAGGATGCAAAGCCTTGAATACTGTTGGTAATTTGTTGGTTTCATATGTTAAACTTCTAACAAAATGCTATTGTCATTCCTCTGTTTTTTTTTTTTTGTTTTTTTTTTTTTTTTTTTACCCCATTCAGGAACTTCTATACATTATAATTTATTGCTGAAAACATCTTCAGTAGTGAAGGGTTTTTTCCTCTTAAAGAAGAAATACCGAGCACATGGAACACATATATTTCTACATATGTGTCTATATCTGTATGTATTTTGACCTGTGTGTGAAGTTCTGTTTTCTGACGGGCATCGTTTAAGTGTGGTGCAACTGTGTGACTGCGTGGTTCAAATGCCACAAAGTGTCTTGCATCCAGATCAAGCCACCGTAAGTTGGCTCTCATAGTGTAACAGAAGTGCTGTGTTACACATATAGCAAAGGAATTCTGTTCTAATGGTATGGAGAGTTGTGTGAAATAGCTGTTTTGTGGAAAGAAGTATTTTATAAGTAATTCAACAAGGTATTTATGTCCAGGCATAAATAATCTGTATATGTTGCTGCAAAACAGATATCGAGTAACAGATGCAGGGTGTTTAGCTCATGTCGAACTTTATATTAACACAATTGGACTGCTTATAATATTTTAAAAGGCCCTAGATTAAGTTTATTATAGACTTGGTAATTCAAAACGAACAAGTTCTGTACCTCTTTGTGGCATTAGAAGCAATGCATTCCTTAGGCCCTTGGAGAGCAACGACTCAGAGCTAACCTGAACAAGAATGGACCTTGGCACGCTCAATGCCTCATTCATTCTGCACTGCTGAATCCTTACAGTAAACTATTCAACCCCTCAGTACATCAGTCTAATACACAGTCAAATACGCCCTCAAGTTTCAAAGTAATGTAAGAATTGAAAAATCCCTCTGCCCTTGCAAGGGTACTAGATAAAAGACCTAGGATCTTAAGGGTAAATCAGTACAAGGCCTTCACCTGAGGCCCTTCATGACAGAACTCTGAACTTAACGCTCTCTGTAAATGTGAACTGCTAGAATGATCTTCAGGTGTCTATGATGACAGAGAATATACATTAACGTTTTGAAAGCAAAATGCAGCTATTGTTCTTAGGGATGAAGAACAATGTTTATGAACAGGATGGAGAGAGAGAGAGTCTAGAAAGGCCCTGACTTGTATTCTGTGGCCCAACAAACAGCACCAGGCCTGACTGCAATAATACTCCAATTACCAAACTCTAGGGGAGGATAGCTGGCATTTCCCTCTGTCCGATGATTTAATTGGGCTGTCAGCTAGGGATAATTAGTTTCTGGTTGACTGAAAAAAGTGACAGTGACATCAGCTCTCTGTTACCCTTTATTATTTAAATTCTTGTATCCTAACAGGGCCTCAGCACACAGGGCGCTCCTGCGGCATTTACAAGTCTCTCGTTTTGCAGGGCAATGGAAATGCAGCAAAGTAAGACACACAGAAAACATTTCGAGCTGTTTACCACATACATTTTCATAACACAAGGACTTTTGAGAGCCAAGATTATTTCTGTACAGGAAAGTCTGGTTTTGCTTGTTTCACTGGAAATTTGATAGGACTGTTACAGATGTGACAGTCTAGAGCTATAAGCAAGGCAAGGTTTATACGCAGAAGCAATGCCTTCCATTAATCCAGCTGATGTGACTGGAAAAAGTAAAGGTAATTTTGGGCACATGAACCTTTCTTGAGGTCATGTACCCAAAGCTGGTCTGTTTTTAGTTCACATGGTCACATACACCATCTGAAATATTAAAAGCATTACATTTCTCTCCAGTTCTTGCCTTGCTTATAGGAAAATACCTCTGATGCTAGTAGTGTATTATCACAAAAGGTCTAATTCATTCTGTTGAAAGCACAGTCCAAAGCAATTGATATAAATCTTGATACTTTTTTTTTTTTTTTTTTTTTGCACAGCATCAGAAAGATGCTTTCATTTATATTGATTTTTGTAACAATGTTTGAGCTTCTCTATCAGAAGAGGAGAACAATGGGTATTTCTCCCACTGTTTTCTTTCACTCAGCTTCCACTCTCCTCCCTTCCCTTAGGCTGTTGAGAACTAGTGGAGCAAGCAGAAATGGCAGTGCCACAAGCATTGGCAGCAATATACACAGGCAGTTTCTCTCAGGACTTCTCCAGCTGGTGTATTTTCAAAGTGCAAAAGGAATATAGCACACCAATGAATCTTCTTGTAGACTTAGAATCCAGTCGTTTGCTGCTTAGTTTTCCGGGGAGTTGACATTGGATATTCTCAGTTCCATGGCTCCTCATGCAAATCTTACATGTGAATGACAGTGGAGCTACAGGACTTCACAACAGTGATGATGGTGAGTCCTAGTCAAGCAACAATCTGCACTGTTACCATTCTTCCACAGCAGAGCTCTGAATGGAAGCTGAGACCAAGCCTAGTACCGATGAACATTTTGGTACAGATCTAATAAACCTTCTGTTTATTCAGACCCCTCTGGGCTTCTTGTTCCTTGCCCTTGCCAATTCTAATTTCACCTAAGGTCTGTGTCGGATTGAAGTTCCAGGAGCAAATCTGCTTTGTGGGGTCTGTATAGCTATGTGCAATGTTCATGCTGGCTTAATTCCCCAGAAAAAAAGGCAGCAATGGCAAACATCATTGTTATTCAATCCATACCCGCTGATAGAGAATGAAGTCCCTCTCCTCTGCAGAAACTGGAGAGAGCCCAAGCAGAGGTACTGTGCTTGCCCGTCCCTGGGTTAAGCTCCTTGGATGGAGTGAGGCGGGCGGATAGAGTAAGAATGAATCTGACCTTCTTCTCTACATATTTTAGTTGCTGTAATTTAAGGCAGAGACAAGAGGAGAAGCCTGATGAACAGGATTCACATGCCAAACATATATAACAGTATGACAAGCCTCTGGTTGATTAGTGCTCCACAGAGGCCTGGATTGAGAGTCTGGGGTGGTCTTTTCATGGCCTACTTGAAAGAATTTCTTGGCAGTGGTTCCAGCTTTATTCAGCACTGTTGGCTACAAAACTTGTTGCAGTCTCTAGACAATCTTATAACCCTTTCACTTCACAGACTAATTTAAAACATTTGTGTATATGTGATGACTGGCAATAAAATACAGAAAAGTCTTGGACTAGAGGAAATACAGGCTTTGTGGGTTCCCAGTACCCCCACACATTACTGCTGAAATGAAGGGAGCAAACACATCTGGGATACAAAAACTCTGAATGACAGTGTGGATCATGTTTCAGCAGTGTCATAGGCAGTGAACCTAGAGAAAATAGTGCTAAATTTCCTACAGAAATACGCACTTGCCTTAGGTCAAAGTGAAAGCAGCAGTTTAGACTGTTTATGCTACTAGATGTACAACTGGGTACTCACAGTCAACAGGTGTTAAATAATATATGGGGAATTTATTGGGATTACTTAGGTCTTAAAACTTGAATGCTCTCTTTAATTTTATTTTGTCAGCTACATGCTTAAGATCAGAGATTATACCCTATGTACTTGTTGTTTAAACTGTTGATTCAAATATACAAATATTTGTCACAGTTTCACTATGTCTTAGAAGTGAAGATTTTGAGCTGAAGAACAAGTATTTCAAAACGGACTTCTTCCTCTGACATCAAACCCTCTTGCAAAAAGCCACTTACTAATTTCCAATATTTCAAGAATATTTGTGATAAATATACTGTCTTGGAAAAACCTAAACAGATGTATTTGCAAATTACACAGACTCATGGAGATAAGCATGTGCTTATTCTTTGATGCTACTTCCGTTTAGTTAACATAAAAGTCAGCCTTTTTATCTGACAGATATTCTATTAATGAGCAAGAAAGTTCAGCGTGCATAAATCTTGGAACAACAAGGATTAATACTGTTAAATTTTGCCTGTACCATTTTAACTATAAAAGAATTAATGCTGAAAGAGCCATAATGACCCAAGAGTTCAAGGACATTTTGTTTCTGGAGGATAATTATCGTATTGTAGTGATGCCAGTCATGGTAATGGATCACTTAGCATTGCATAATTTTCTTTGAACTAAATCCTTCATGTAACATAAAACAGCAAAAGGAGGGATGGGGGAGGGGGGAAGAAGTGTTGTGTAGCATTTTGCAGAGTCAAAATGCCCATTGAACTTGTAGACTTCAACAGTGAGGACAAATGTGGATGCTTTGCAGACTGCCATGCTCATCACAGAGTAAATGATATTAGCAACAAACAACTGAAAAGGTAATTAGCTAGAGAACTAAGAACAAAAACAAATCTAGAGGATAGCAACAGAGAAATGAATGATGTGGTCAAAGAGGTTGAATTTAATTCTCAAAGTGGAATGGGAAGAAAATTTTAACTGTGGGCCAAAGTCCATGCTGTAAAGCTGAGGTCTAACTTCTACTTTTTTTTGAAGTGGACATTGGAAGTCAACTCTGGATGCTGCTCTTGGAAGAAATTATGCCCAGAATATTTTTATTTGGCCATAATTCTTCATATTTACCTCTAAGCTTTTGTTTTTAAATGGCAATACTAATGTAAAGGGTTTCCACTAACGATTCAACTTTATGTCCTTGAAGCATCTCCCTAGTATGTACAGAAAGATTAAATCTAAGAAAGAAAAACAAAATTTGCCAGTCAACAGGTATGGAAAATTCTGGTCTATCAAAATATAGTAGTTATACACTGAAAAATAACTGAATCCTGCTACTGGGCACACTTATCTTCAGGGTACTCATCCGCCTGACCTGGAAGTCTGGGACGAGGAGTAGAAGAACCGCCCCGCAATTCAGGTAGAAACGGTTACAGACCTCCTGCTCCACCTGAACTGTCACAAGTCCATGGGGCCACATGGGATCCATCCAAGAGTGCTGAGGAAGTTGGTGGATGTGATTGCTGGGCTGCTTTCCATCATCCATGGTCATGGTCATCTGGAGAGGTTCCAGATGACTGGAGACTTGCTAATGTGACACCGATCTGTCAGAAGGATCATAAAGAGGACCCAGGGAACTACTGGCCTGTCAGCCTGACCTCGGTGACAGGAAGGGTGATGGAGCAGGTCATCTTGAATGCAATCACACAGCATACGTAGGACCACCAGCGTGATCAGACCCAGTCAACATGGATTCACAAAATGCAAGTCCTGGATGAGGCTGTTGACGTAGTCTACCTAGACTTTAGCAAATCTAGTTGCCTTTGACATGGTCTCCCATGGTATTCTCCCGGAGAAGCTGGTAGCCCATGACTTGGACAGGTACACTCTTTGCTGGGTTAAAAACTCTCTAGATGGCCAGGCCCAGAGAGTGGTGGTGAATGGAGTGAAATCCAGCTGGCGACCAGTCACCAGTGGTGTTCCCCAGGGGTTGGTGTTGGGGCCCATCCTCTTTAATATCTTTACTGATGATTTGGTTGAGGGAATTGAGTGCACCCTCAGTAAGTTTACAGATGACGCCAACACTACAGGCTTGGGGCAGAGTGGCTGGAAAGCTGTGCAGAGGAAAAGCATCTGAGGGTGCTAATCAATGCTCACCTGAACATGAGCCGGCAGTGTGCCCAGGTGGCCAAGAAGGCCAATGGCATACTGGCTTTTATCAGGGACAGTGCAGCCAGCAGGGCCAGGGAGGTGATCGTTCCCCTGTACTCTGCTCTGGTGAGGCTGCACCTCGAGTGCTGTGTCAGTTCTGGGCCCCTCAATACAAGAAGTACATTGAGGCCATGGAGCGTGTTCAGAGTAGGGCTATGAAGCTGGTGAAGGGCCTGGAGCACAAGTCCTGTGAGGGGCGGCTGAGGGAACTGGGGGTGTTTAGTCTGGAGAAAAGGAGGCTCAGGGAAGGCCTTATTGCTCTCCACAACTCCCTGAATGGAAGGTGTGAGGAGATGGGGGTCGGCCTCTTCTCACCAGTAACTGTCAATAGGACTAGAGGGAATGGCCTCAAGTTGCATCAGGGGAGGTTTAGGTTATAAATTAGGAGACAGTTATTCTCAGAGAGTAGTCAGGCATTGGAACAGGTTGCCCAGGGAAGTGGTGCTGTCACTGTTCCTGGAGGTGTTCAAAGAAAGGTTGGACCTGGTACTTAGGATTACCTGGTCCCAAAGGATTGGAGGCTTGCCGATGTGACTCCCATCTACAAGAAGGGCCATAAGGAGGACCCAGAGAACGACAGGCCTGTCAGCCTGACCTCGGTTCCAAGGAACGTTATGGAGCAAATCATTTTGGGTGAGATCACACAACACGTGTGTAGCATCCAAGGGATCAGGCCCAGCTAGCATGAGTTCACGAAAGGCAGATCATGCTTGTCCAACCTCATATCCTTCTATGACTGTGTGACCAGACTGGCAGATGACTGTTTATGTAGCCTACTTAGACTTCAGCAAAGCCTTTGACACGGACTCCCACAGTATTCTCCTGGGGAAACTGGCTACCCGTGGCCTGGACAGGTATAGTCTGCTCTGGGTAAAGAACTGGCTTGAGGGCTGTGGTTAATGGAGTTAAGTCCAGCTGGCATCCCGTTACAAGTGGTGTCCCCCAGGGGTCGGTAATGGGGCCTATTTTGTTTAAAATCTTTAGTGACAACCTGGATGAGAGGATTGAGTGTACCCTCAGGAAGCTTGCAGATGACACCAAGTTGGGAGGTAGTGTTGATCTGCCTGAGGATACGGTGGCCCTTCAGAGGGATCTGGATAGGCTGGACTGCTGGGCTGAGGCAAATGGGATCATGTTCAACAAGGCCAAGTGCCTGGTCGTGCACTTTGGCCACCACAACCCCATGCAACGCTATAGGCTTGGGGCAGAGTGACTAGAAGACTATGAAGAGGAAAGGGATCTGGGAGTGTTCACTGATGCTTGCTGAACGTGAGCTGACAGTGTGCCCAGGTGGCCAAGAAAGCCAATGGCATCCTGACTTGTATCAGGAATAGTGTAGCCAGCAGGAGCAGGGAGGCAATCATCGCCCTGTACTTAGCTCTGGTGAAGCCACACCTCAAGTGCTGTGTTCAGTTTTGGGCCCCTCACTACAAGAAAGACATTGAGGCCCCCATGCATGTCCAGAGAAGGGCAACAAAACTGGTGAGGGGTCTGGAGCACAAGTCTTATGAGGAGTGGCTGAGACAACTGGGATTGTTTAGTCTGGAGAAGAGGAGGCTCCCCTCTCTCAGGGGAGACCTCACTGTACTCTACAACTTCCTGAAGGGAGGTTTGTGATAAGGAGGGGGTTGGTCTCTTCTCCCAGATAACTAATGATAACACTCAAGGAAATGGCCACAAGTTGGGCCTGGGAAGATTTAGATTTGGTACCAGGAAAAACTTTTTTTCTCAAAGAGTGGTCAGGCACTGGAACGGCCTGCCCAGGTAGGTGGTGGAGTCACTGTCCCTCATGGTGTTCAAGAAGCACCTGGATGAGGTGCTACAAGATATGATTTAGTAATTTAGTAGATATTATTGGTGATAGGAGGATGGTTGGACTAAATGATCTTTCCAACCTTATGTTTCTATGATTCTATGTTTAGGGACATGGTTTAGTGTATGACAGTACTAGTAGGGTGATGGTTGGACCAGATGACCTTGGAGGTCTTTTCCAACCTTAATGACTCTATGATTCTGTAACTGTGCACATCTCAAACCTGTTCTAGTTAGTCCTGCTGGCAAAGTAGTGTTCACCAAGGTTGTACTTTCATCATATACTTCACTCATAAAAAACTCACACTCAGTTTGGAACTATAAATATATGTATTTGCTATGGAAACAGAGCCAAGAACGCAATTTACCTGGCTTAATTAGAGTTTTGCCTTCAGTGAAAGCAAAATCATAGTAGTGTTTGCTGTTCTATTATTAATTAATTATGCCTTTTTTTTTTTTTTTTTTTTTCTTCAGGAGTAGTAACTGGAAGAACTGACAATTTAGGGTACTTGAAACATTTAAAATAGTATTTTTAATGTACTTACAGTGAGAAATTTAGTTAAATAATGGTAGACTGTAAATAAAATGTGTGGGGATTTTGAGTACTTGTGTAATAACAATCATGAAGTGACATATGCTTTGAGAATTTTCAGAACTTGTATTGAGAAAAAAAAATAATATGTGAAAGTCATGCACTGCTTGTGCGAAATGACGATTTCGTTCCTTCTCAAATCTCTAAGTACAGGGAACTCGCTGTGGCACCGGATTTGATCCTGCACCCTCCCTGAAGCCCGTTCCAGGGGCCGCTGCATCCCCCGGCGGTCGCGAGCCGCAGCCCCGCCGCTCCTCAGCGCCCTGGCGAGAGGAGAAACGCGGAGCCGGCGCAGTACGCGAGGGCTCCGAGTAGGAGACGCTGCAAACGCCAAAACAACGTTTGGAGGGCGGCTGCCGGTGGGCTGGGCGCCCGGCGCTGCGCGAGGACAGCTGCCCCAGCTCCTCCACAGCCTTCTGGAACACGCCGCGTGTGTGCGCAGCTGCCTGAGGCGGCCCCGAGCCCGCGCGGGCGCATGCTCAGAGGCTGCCCCGCCGCTGCCTCCCGCCCGCCCTCCGGCGCAGGGAGCGCGGCTGCGCGCGGCGCCGGGACCCGGAAGCGGCGGAAGCGGCCGCGGGGGCGCGGGGCGCAGCGGCCTGCAGCGGCCCAGCGGGCCCGGGGAGCGCCCGGCGCCGCGCAGGTGCGTGGTGGCCGCGCGGGGCCGCCCCGTCAGGGGGAGGGGGCGCGCCCGGGGTGGGGCGCGGCCATTTTGTGCCCCGCTCGGCGGGCCTGGGGCGCCCTCTTTGCCCCCCCCGAGCTCGGCGCTGCGGAGCGGGGAGGGCCCCTCCGGGCCGAGCCCGGGCTCCGCGCTCGGCGGTGGGTTTGTTGGCACGGGAACAAAGGCCCAGTGAGGCGGGGAGCCCGCGGCCGGCTTGACACGGGGCGGTGACAGGCGCGGGGAGCGGGCTGGGCCGGCCCACACAGCCCCCAGCCGGCCTGGCAGGCCTGAGGGAGGCCCCCGGGGAGCGAAAGGCGAGGTGAAGCCGCTCGGGGCGCTGAGTGCCATCGCGCCCCCTTCTCCACGCTGTCTGTGGCGGGGAGGAGAGCGACAGCAGCCTCTGTCGCCGCTTTAGAGCTACTAATAGTCGGCGGCGGTTCCCTCGCTCGTAGCGTTACGTGCTGGCCTGGAGCGGGAAGCGATGAGATTTTAAAAGTTCAGTAAGTGCTTAAGGTACGCAGCGTAGATAAAACTGAAGTGGCATGCAAAGAGCACCCAACCCAGAAAAATGTGTAGTTAAGTGCTAAATGCCGTTATTGTCGTCATTTTTTTGTAGATTATGAAATTACTGTTCAGTGTTTTCTCGAGGAGGTCTGGAGCAGAAGCGAGTCCTCACGAGAATCTTTTTTCAATCACCTATGAAGCTCCTGATTTTAAGGTTGCGTTTCTGCAATGAAGAAAAGGAGACGGCTCGCTGCAAATCTTAATGAAAAGGTTCATCTTGGCCATGAGAAAGATACTTCAGATCAGATTCTTGTAGTTGACTGTGCTCAAGAAATTGTCTCAAAGTCTGCAGAAATCGCCCCTGCAGATCGGCTCGAATCTTCCCAAGAACTTTCACCATCGTCGGAACAAAGGAAGCTACTGAGCTCCTTACAGTATAACAAAAATCTACTTAAATATCTAAACGATGATAGACAGAAGCGTCCATCATTTTGTGATTTGCTCATCATTGTAGAAGGAAAAGAATTTAGTGCTCACAAAGTTGTAGTTGCTGTTGGGAGTAGTTATTTTCATGCCTGTTTGAGCAAAAATCCAAGCACCGATGTTGTCACACTAGATCATGTAACTCATTCTGTCTTTCAGCACTTGCTTGAGTTTCTGTACACCTCTGAGTTCTTTGTGTATAAAAATGAAATTCCACTGGTGCTGGAAGCAGCGAAATTTTTGGATATTATAGATGCAGTGAAGTTACTAAATAATGAAAGTGTTTCTAGCGTACAGTCTGATGTGGTAAGTGATGTACCTACACCAGTAGAAACACTCAATGAACTGACTGGTAAACTGTTAAATAGTCATCAGTGCACTTTTTGTGGTCGAAACTTCTGTTACAAGAAGTCCTTAGAAAATCATTTGGCTAGAGCCCACAGATCCCTTTCGCTGGAAAGAAAACATGGCTTAAAAATGGTTGAGAAAGCAGGCTTTTCTACTAGGCGATCTACAAGAAACCGCAAATGTCCAGCTAAATTTGAGAACAGTGACAGTGAAAGTGGTGATGCATCTGACAGCAATTTGGAGAAAGTTAGTTCTGACAAGGAAACATCTGATAGAAGTGAGTTTGAAGACAGTGGAAGTGAAAGCAATGTTGATGAAGAAGGGCAGGAGGAAGAAATGTCAGGTGAAGATTCAGACACTGAAGAGCAAAGTGAAAAGGAACATGATACTGAAGAGGGTTCTGAGACGGTTGATTCGGTGGGAAATATTCCTGAAGGCTTAGCTCCAGTTGTCATTCAAAGCAGTAGCAAAAAACTACTGCAGTGTCCCAAGTGTGACAAAAAATTTGATCGAATAGGTAAGAGCCAGTTAGGTAGTTCTTTCCTTTTTACCATATGGTGGTGCTATTTGTATGGGAAATAAACTGAGGTGATGGTTTCTCTTTCTGAATGTGAGGATCAGAATTTCTGGATTGTCCTGTCAATCCAGTCATCTGCTAACTTTTTAAAATGTATTAAGTTGTTATTTGTGATGCCAACCAATTTCAGGAAATGAACTGAGGGCACTATTTGAAAAATCTGCAAATGCTAAATTTGTTTTTTTCTTTCACTGCTCTGGATTTTAGTTGTTAGCATGCTATATGCAAGCAGCTCTGAAAAGGGAGAGAAGTGTAACAAGACATTAAAAGATAAGTTGCATGAAGTGTGAAACCTGTACTGTATTTTCAGCTAAGTAACTTCAAGTAACGAGGCTGTTAATTTATTACAGTATATTTATTACAAAGTTGAATTATGGTCATATAAGGTGGTAACAGTCTTTAGATCACATGTACTGGGAAAAAAACCAGTTCCTTATAGTATTAGTGTATATATATATATATATAGTATTATAGTATTATATACATTATATACATATTATATATACATATATATATTATATTACACATACATACATTATATACATATTATTATATACATATTTTATATATAGTATTATAGTGCATATATATATATAGTATTAGGATTCTTTTTTTTTTTTTTCCTTTTAATAGCTGCATTGCGTCTTTTATTGTTTTGAAATATAAAGGTTTAAAAAATGGGATAAGGTTGATGGTGCATGTCTTGGTTCCTCCATAAGCAGTGTGTTTGCTCTTGTTCAAAAAGTTGTTTGATATGACCCTCAGAACTGTTTTGCTTTCCTGACTTTTGCAAAAAAAAACAAACACAACAACAACTTTATTATAACATTAAAATGTAGTTCTGAATTGGTTTAGTTTTTATGTACATCTTTTCATTTTAAATATACTTTATAAACATTAATTAGTTGAGTTTATCAGCAGTTTTGAATGTAGTATTAACCACATTCTACAGTTCACCATGCAGCTTTCAGTTTTCAGTGTAAGCCAGTAAAAATCTGAAGATCCATATGGAAAGCACCCAGCCCTTGGTGACATTTGAGAGAGAGGTTACCGAATAAAACCCCAAGCATGCATAGCATAGGTGATAATCTGTTATAGTTTATACTAACAAATTTTTTTTATGTTGCGTAGGCAAATATGAGAGCCATACACGTGTACACACGGGTGAGAAGCCTTTTGAATGTGATATATGTCATCAGCGCTATTCAACAAAGTCCAACCTGACAGTGCACAGAAAGAAACATTCTAGTGACACAGACTTTCATAAAAAGGAACACAAATGTCCTTACTGCAATAAGCTGCATGCAAGCAAGAAGACGTTAGCGAAACACGTAAAGAGGCAAGTATGGGCAAATTTGACTTACTTTCTGAACTATTTTTTGTATGTCAAAAGCTACGATAAATACATACACCATGTGTATGTGAACAGCATGTTTTTGCTTTATTTCTATAACTAGTTTTAAGTATCTTTTCAAAAGACCTAGGGTTAGCAGTGTGAACTAACTTGCCATATAGAGAATATGGGAGTTGACTAAATAGCAGTTGTAGAGCAGTTCTGTAGTAGTTGTGCCGCAGGTTTTTGCTATCAATTTTAGAATGCTCACATTAGCTATTGCAGTCGATCAGAACATAACAGTCTTAATAATTACCTACGTTTTTTTAATTTGAGGGAAGAATGAAAGATTTTTGGTTTTAGATGCTAATGCTATCCTGTTGATGATGATAGATAGGTAAACCATTTCTCTGTGGATTTAGGTGAATGAATTGTCTGTGACATTTGTAATTATAAAATATAAATATTTACATATCACTTTTCTCTCTTTGTTTGTAAACATCCGTAAAGCATTATAATTGAAACTGTCCTTTTTCTTAGCAACTATCAGATGAAGTTCTACAGGAGTCTATAGTCAACATTGTTTTTCAGTTACTTGTGCCTTTAGAATTGTTTAATTATCAGTGTTTTGTTCTGCTGTTTCGATGATCAGCTTTCATGACACACAAAGTTGGGAAATGGGTATATAGTATTTGAGTGATCTTCACAAAAATTAAGAATACTTTCAGCCTCTGTCTTTCTTGTAGATTTCATCCAGAGAATGTACAAGAATTTCTTTCTATTAAAAAGACAAAGAGTGAAGGTTGGAAATGTGATGTAAGTATTACTTCAGTACTTTTATGTTGTTTATATAGATACTATTTTGTTTTGTGACCCGAATACCTAAGTGAAAATAATGTATGTGTTTCTATGAAATCTCAGTAAGCTTTGCAGGTTCAGTATAAATTTCATAGGCTGAATTTAATTTTTTAGGTACAGCTTGTGACTAAGTAGACAGTACCAAGTTGAATTCTGAAATATTTTGAAGGCCCTAATATATTGTGTGATTAGCTGTTACTTTTATCAAAATACACCCATTTCCAGTGAGTGTCCTAACTTGAATCTTATGAATACTTTAAAAACAGAGTACTTGCTCTTCTGTTAATTACACACCTCAAACAATGACCATAAAGTGTATATTTTAGGAAGGCTTTGAAGATGTATGTTAAATATGAGACATTTTCTTATTTAGCTGCACACGTGTGTCAACAGAGTTGTAAATTTGTACTAAATTTATCTCTAGATGTAAAATTGTAGCATCCTTTCCTCATTTTTCGTAGGAGAGGCTTATGTGTGAAATTACATCTACTGTAAAAAGAAGTGTGTAGAACTCCCACTCATTATCAGTCTGCTGCCAAATAATGTTTTAAGGTTTAAAATGTATTTTTGTTGTTGTTTTTAAAAAGGGGGCTGTTTTTTTGTTTTTTTGTTTTTTTTTTCCAAGGCAGCTGTTTTCTTTATGCTAAATGCTGTATGCCCCTATTATGTTACAGGCATAAGTCTGTTGCATTAGAGTGTGAAACATTAAGTGCTATAACATGATGTAATAAGTCTTGCTTTGTTTATGAGCTTCGGTTTATAAACGTGCATGAGGAAGCTGGGAGATATCAACTGCAGGAATTAGTGGTGTTCATTCTGCTGGTGATTGCACCATGGTTGGAGGCACTGTGTAGTTGGTCAACTTCTGTTATCTTCCACAAGTTATGTTGAATGAACATATTACAGATTCCATTTGCTACTAAGTAAGGAACACTTTAAGAGCAGGAATTAATCATGCACCATAGACATTCCTTTCTTGGAATACATTCTTAGCAGATTTGGTCAACTCTGATGTATGAGGTTTCTTATTTGTTCTTACTTGAAAATTTTAAGTTCATGTTAAGTAGAAATTTTTAAAAAGCAGGCTGCTGCTCTTGCACCTTTCTTTGTGTGCTTAGAGAATTGGAAAGTAGAGGTAGGATTTTGACTTATTGCAGTTAGAGGCTGTTCCAAAGCCTTTGAAGTTGTGACTTTGTTTTCAGGTTGTCTAACATGTTCTGAGGGCTGAGATGTCACAGATGTAAGCTCCACGATTTCTTTAGCTTGTTGGTTTATGCTGTGATCCACGTAAGAACATCAGGAATTGCTGCCTACACTTTATTTTAATCCTTGAGGAGTATGAACAAATTCAAAGAAGCAGTTGGGTATTGATAATAAAGAAAGGCAAGAAGGCTATTACGCTTTTCACAGCTATGGGATTTTCTTACACTTGTATTTAACAATATTTTTTTTAACAAACAAAGCCATTGCATTGGATTTTCTGAGACTAAAAGTGTTATTCAGGTATGCTCTCAAAAATTGATTGTGCAATGTAACATAATGAGAGTTGGGTAAGGCTAAAATCAGCTGTTGTCATAAACAATGGCAACAGGTGCACGGGGAAATCTGTAAGCACCATGTTGATTTATGTTTGAGTGTAGGACCCTGGTGATAGATTGTATAATACCTAGTTTAAATGCTTGAATTTGAGATGTGACAACAATTCTGTAAATGAACAGCATGCTTACTTTAATGACAACTAATAATGCTTATTCTTATAGGCTTTGACTAATTAGAAAACAATCCTAAAGAGTCATGTTATTTTAAAGTTGCTAAAGTTCTATATCCCTAATATATGTTTTAGGGTTGGATTGCTTTGCTGGTATTTGCATTTTCTTTTTAAATACATGCTATCAGAAGATTTCCCAGTGGAAATAAGTGACAAGTATAATTCCAGTTCTACAGAACTTTTACCACTGTCATAGAATCATAGAATCGCTTGGGTCAAAGGAGACCATGATCATCTGGTTCCAACCCTCCTGCCATAAGCAGGGATGCCACCCACCAGATCAGGTTGGCCAAGGCCCCATCCAACCTGGCCCTGAACGCATCCAGGGATGGGGCATCTGTAACTTCTCTGGACAACCTATTCCAGTGCCTCACCCTGTCCCACAGGCCTGTTTCGGCATATAAAACTGATCCAAAATGACTTGCTTTTGAAGATTTATTTTCTCTTGTATTACCATTTTGAAACACCCTAGGAAAAGTCTCTTAAGTGTTGGAGTCAGTAGAAAGTAGGGAGAGCGGAACATGTGGCAGTACAGAGCAGGTACCAGTAGTTAGTTTGATTTAGGCTGCTGTGGATCTGCATCCTGATTTATATAGTACAGTCCACTAGGGTACATGTAGAACACAGGTTTTTCTGATGTTGACTGTAAGGCTTTACAAGTTTGGATGAAGTATGGCTTTGAGGAGTGAATTTAATTTTAATTTAGTTCACCTGCTCACTGCAGCAATGCAAAACTGGTAAAATTTATAAATAAAAACCACTTTGTAACTGAAGTATCTTTGACATATTTTGTTATCGTTTTAGATTTGTAAGAAGTCCTTCACTCGCAGACCTCATTTAGAAGAGCATATGATCCTTCATTCTCAGGATAAACCCTTTAAGTGTACCTACTGCGAAGAGCACTTTAAATCCCGATTTGCAAGACTGAAACATCAAGAAAAATTCCATCTCGGTATAGAAACCTCCTTCTGACATGTAAACAATAGATTTAAAGTAAAACCTTCCCCCCTCATTGTATGTCCTGATCAGTTTGGTTTCTATTTAATACACTCCTACTCTTCCAATTCTTTCTCTTTTGGATTTTTTTTTTGTAATTTTCTCTTCAGCTGTCTTTTTGAGGCACTGTATCATGTCTACATAAATGAAAAGTTGGGAGGGAGGAAATTACATGTAGTTTAATTTTAAAATTGTTTTGTATAAATTGTTCTCAACTGTAAAGTCAAATTCTACCTGAAGTTTTCCAAAGACCTTTTCCTTACTACCAAGTATTTCTGGCACTTAGGAGCTAGGGAACAGATTGTTGATAATAATGGAAATTTGTTTTTTGGAACAGTCTAAGTGGGCTTAAATATTTTGACTACTAATGCAAAAGTTTTGTTTTGCGGTCATGACACTTGACAAAATACCTGGCATTACAAATTAAGGAGAAATTGAAGGAAATTAAAGTATACTGACTGTACTAAACATTTATCATTGGTTAGGCAAAGGTTTTTGTTTGTTTGTTTTGCAAAATGATCATTTTTTTTCCATAGGTCAGTAATTTGTGCATCTTACTTGGTTTAACTGACAGTCTGCGCATATCTGTTTCCTTGTAGGGCCTTTTCCCTGTGACATTTGTGGCCGCCAATTTAATGATACAGGAAATCTGAAACGCCATATAGAATGTACTCATGGAGGAAAGAGAAAATGGACGTGTTTCATCTGTGGAAAGTCTGTTAGGGAACGGTAAGAAATTTCGCGACAGCTTAAACTTCAGTATAACAGAGAAATACTTTGCATGTTTTGCTTGATTCTGAATATGTTTTAGCTTTGAGTTTTTAACATACAGGAAAAAAATTCAGAGGGCTAGTGTATCAAAAAGTAGTGTCAGAGCCACAGGTAACATGCAATTTTTTGAAGGTCCTTTAAATGCAAGAGTAACAACTGTAAGTAATTAGTTATGAGATAGAATTATATTAAAAATATCCTACCTCTAATTCACTCTAGTTGGGGTTCGTGTGTTGTGCCAGAACATGTTGCGTTTATTTGAGAAAGAGCTTTCTCCTGTAGATGTTTTGGTAAATGCACTGTTGAAGATAGGAATATGAGGAACACTGGTGAGTGAGAATGACTAAGAAGGAATTGGACTTTTACAAACAGAATTTCATGGAAGATGGAATAACGCTTTGCTGCTTCCCTGAATGGAAGATGGAATAATACTTTGCTGCTGCTTCTCTGAATTGAGAATACTGTTAACCTAACATTTTGAACAATGGAAATTCTAAATGTTTGCTAATAAATTCTGTACTATTTTTTCCACAAATATAATGTAGTATACATAAAATAGAAATAACATGTAAATACGAAATAAACTTCTAAATACAGTTCAGACCATTGGTAGCTAGAGCAGAAAAAAATGTAGAAATCAGACACACCCATTTCTATTCTAGGTATATAAAGAAAAAAATACGAATTCTAAATGGTTATTAATATAGCTTTAATGCAGGTGTATTGTGCTGCTCTGTAAAGGGAGGGATATCTTTAAAGTTTTCCCAAAAGTGACTTCTATTTGTGTTCTGAAACAATAATTCTTATTTTTTTTCTTTGGACAAAAGATACTTGTATTTGCCAAAAGCCATTTCAATAAAAGACTGAAATTCTACTTGTAGAATCTGTTGAAAAGGTTTATGCATACTGTATTTTTTCTTTATTTATTCTCCCCCATCGTAAATGTAGACTTAATTTGTATACGTATATACATGTGCATATATATAGCTCTATATAAATAAATATGCTCTGTGAAGAATTAATTAAATAGACTTCCATGATTTGGATTTCCTTCTGTTTTGACATTAAAGTCTGGTTTATATATATATAGTAACAAAGAGATTATTACATAGAAAATACCATCAAAATTGGTGTTTTCTTTAACGTATCTGGGAACAGATATATTAAACATATCTGGGAACCCAGCTATGTTGAAGGTCCCAGATATGTTAAATCCCCTTTAACATATCTAGGAACAGATATATTAAAGACCCAGCTGGTTAAGTACATAGGTTGTGGTACTACCATTGAGTGTACATGTATGTGTTTATATCTGCATAAATTGAGGCAGTTACTTGGATTCATCAGTTATTTAGACCCCTCAGAACTAAAGATGCAGAAAATGATGGCGTATTTCACTTCCAAATGTCAGTGACACTGTGCGCTTAAAATTAAATTTTACTGCCTTTGTTAAACAGAACAACTTTGAAAGAACATCTGAGAATTCACAGTGGAGAGAAGCCTCATCTTTGCAGTATTTGTGGGCAGAGTTTTCGTCATGGAAGCTCTTACAGGTACAGATTGGTATTATATACAATGCTGAAGTGTCTCACTTATTTGGTGATATATATATCCACTCAATGAACATAATTATTCATAATGTATGTGGATTTTGATTTATTGTAACTCTGGGAACATTAGTAAATGCTTTAAACACGATTAAATATTGAAAATATATTCATATGTGAGCAATCATTCATTTTTTAATTCAAGGTGTATTTGTGATTTCAACACAGACAGAATCCCGTACAAATTTTGTATCAAAGTTGAATTTCTTGCACTCATAAAAACTTCTGCATAGTTGTTAATCAGTTGTTAATCAGTGGGAAATTAAGTGGAGGACTAAAATATGATAAATTAATTTCAGATATGAGAGTTTAGCTCTATCATTTGTTGCTTTTTAAAAGCAGTTAAGAATATCTCAACTAAACATTATTTCCTGAGATTTGTGAGAAGCATTTTCTGGTATTTTGCATTAAATTTGCCATACAGATTATGTTAAGAAAATTGCCATTTATGGTTATGTTTATGACTACAAAGTTGCTAATCTTGAACAGTGGTATGGAAGTAAACTTTTCTCCATTCTAACGCAGACTTCATCTAAGAGTCCACCATGATGACAAGAGATATGAATGTGAAGAATGTGGGAAAACATTTATTCGGCATGACCATCTGACAAAACACAAAAAAATACACTCAGGTAGGTATTTTCTTTGAAAATAGGCTCAGCAATAACTGATTTGAAATAAGATCAAACAATTACAGATTTTTTTCACTGTATATGTATGTGATGTCTCTCTCACTGTTTTTAGGGTCTGCTTCAGTAGGGTTAATCTTATATGTTTTCAAGGTTTAAATGCTAAATGTTTCCTCCATGTTAACCTAGAAAGCTGAGGGACAGTCAAAAACATGTAACAGTGAATTGCTTTAAAATAAAATTTTTTTTTAAAAAAAAAAGCAAAAGTGAAAAAGGAGGATTTTTTTTAATGAGTTCAGATTTCTTTTTTTAATAGCAATTGCGTGAAACATTAATGCTACAACACAGAAGAAGCTGTCACAGTCTCTGTCAAAGTTTGTACACTGATCACTTTAATGTAAAAGTATCAAAAAGGTGTTTTTGAAGTTCTCTGGTATGGGGAAAGGGGAAGAAAGGAGGGTGGTGGGAGTCAACCCTAAGAACGGCCAGATGGAGATGATCAGGAGGAAGAAAAAAAATCATAAAAATATCTTTGCGTTGCACTGAGAGTGGAAAGGTTATGAAATGTATAGGAAGAGTGAAGATTCACTAGGGACTTTTTCAGAACAGGATCCAAAGAGAACGTGACCTTCTAGGAGGAAAAATTCTTTCTAGGCAGTATAAAAATATGAAAGTGATCAGAGTCTAAACTTCCTGAGCCTTCATTTTGAAGGACAGCTTCTTTCTTAGTGTTTGAAATCATAATGTCTGCTATAAAATAAAGAAATCTTTTTTGAAAACTCAAGTTAAAAAAAAAAAATCCTCTTTTCTACTCTATTTGCTTTTTCCCCCCTCTAGAAAGTTACATTCTTTGACTGTCCACACTCCTCCTACTTACATGAGAAGAAACATTCTGCCACTTTGTGGAAGATGTCAAGATGACTAAAAAAGAATCAAGATTATTTTAAGCAGCAGCATAAAAGGAAAAGGTAACTATGTAAATCAGGGTAATAATTTAAAAAAAAAAAAAGTAATATGATGCAATTTTAATTCTAAAAAGTAAATTACTGGAAATAATTGGTATGTTTAAATAAGCTTTTCTTTTAAGCCTCTCAGTTATTGAATGTTACCATGTTTCAGGCTGTAAAGAAAAGCATAGATTCCTAAGTCATTAATTAGTACCTCTCATGCAGTGGGTGTCTGGGGAAGTGTCCTTTAACTCATTAAAATGAATTCATGCATAGGAACGATGAAGAGGTCAGTTATAGTCACAAATAACAAGTGGTTAAAACCTTTACTCTGGCAGGACCACCCTACTTCTTGAATTTTGTTCTTTGATAACAGAAAATCCTTTGGTATAAGCATTGCGTAAGCTACAGAAGAGCTTGATTGGCTGGACTTTGTTTCTAAACGTGGATCTAGTCTGTGTTACAATTACAACTCTTAAACATAAAATCATAGCGTGATTCCGAATCAAACATTCACCTAGTAAGTTCTAGAAGAGTTAACCAAAATGTATTGAATTTTGCCTTTAAAGGTGAAAAAGCACATCAGTGTGAAGAATGTGGAAAATGTTTTGGCCGTAGAGATCACCTCACTGTTCACTATAAAAGTGTTCATCTAGGAGAAAAAGTTTGGCAGAAGTAAGTATGGGTGTCGTGTTTTTTTTTTTTTTGTTTTTTTTTTTTTTGTTTTTTTTTTACTGCATAAAACATGTTTGTACTATAACTGTTTTTGTTAAGACTTGCACTTTCATGCGGAGTTCTAGTAGTCTTGGTGTTTGTCGTGTTTGTTACCTTAGTCCTTTGTAGACATACCATTGTGTTGGTTTGAAATGGATGTCAGAAAATTGCCTACACAATTTAAGCAAGATGTTTTCTTTGTAGCATAATAAAGTTAAAAACAAGATGAAATAAGATCCAATTTTAATCCTATAGAAGTCTATCAGTTAGTAGCTGTCTCAGTGTTGTTCTAAATGGGTGGTTTATTGTAATATTTCTAACTGTCATTGCATACTAATTAAGACAATTATTAAGACATCATTTAAGCATTGTGAGAACTCTCCCACACTTACGTAGTTTTGGAAGCTGATAGTAGATTAGTAGCTTTGAAAGGAGATAAAAACTTTTAAAAACCTAGGTACGTCTAAAAATTGAAAATACAGTAAGTTTTTAATTACTGAGTTCTAAAAATGAGCCTTTCAGAGATTTGCAAATAAACTGAGACCTAATTGTTTTTCAAACAATATACTTCAACTGTTTGTACTCAGCACTTGTGTAGAAGCCGTTATAAACTTGTCTGTGTTGGAAGTACAATGCAATGTCTGTTCATTGTATGTTTGTTTTTTGTTGTTTTCTTGGTAGCCAGTAGTTTAAACTATCCTTGGTACTTAGTTTATGGCATACTTCAACCAGAATGAAATTACCTTGTGGATGTTGGTCAAAAATGTTTTGGGGAAGGATACATTTGGAGTCAGAAAAGAAATTTTAGTGGTGTTTGCTCTAATTGTCAGTCCCTGCAGAGAATAAGAGAATAAGTTCTAGTATAGAGAAGAATCCAATTGGTTTTATTGTTATGTAGATGATGGGAAGCATGAATGTAAGTGAGGAAATTTGGAAAGTTTGATGCTCCATTATTTTGCAGTTAAAGATTTCAAAAAGGATTATGTATGTAGCTTGTTGTTTTAGAAAAAAAAACACTCTAATATGAAATGTGTTTTCTTCTTTAAAGATATAAAGCAACATTTCACCAGTGTGAAGTCTGTAAGAAAGTTTTTAAAGGGAAATCAAGTTTGGAAATGCATTTTAGGACACATTCAGGTAAAAAAAAAATAATGCACATGAATATATCCTTTTGCATCAAACTTGATGCTATTATTTAATCTATTATGGTTGAGCATTCAGGGTAAGAGTAGCAGGATATGGCAAGCCTTTTTATTCTTGTCTATGTATGCTGGCCCTTCCTGAATACTACCTTCTGGGTGTGTAAGTTGAAGTACTGAGAATCCTTAGCAATCCTTGGCTTATGGTATACTTTCTATACCTATTCCTTTTATTTACTGTTATATATTATTGCCAAACTTACCCAGATCACCGAATCAGTTTTGTTGTCCAGAGAAGACTACATTTCAACTGGTAATCTGAACAAGGATTTGAAAGCCATTTGGAAAGGTTTATGTCTATATGTTTGGCTTTATGTTAAAGAAATTTGTTGTCCTTTCAAAATGTGAAGTGCAAATTAAGCTTATTTAATAACAGTACTATAACAGTTGAAAGTTTGTTTTTTTTTTTTTTTTTTTTTTTTAATTTGGTTTATATCTGATTATTTTTACATGTATGGAAAACCGATGTATTGGGATAATTATTGGTAAGGAGAAGGGTTTGCCGATATAATTTCTAAACTTCTGATGGCTCTCTTAATTCCTAAATTATTGCTAAGCATATGCTCTTTGTTTTCAGTGCACTCATTTTACACTAGGTTTCTATGCCATAATCCATGCATCTATTTGCAAGTTTGTGTGTGAAATGGTGTTACTCAGAATAACCTTAAATCTCTTTTGCATCTTTCTAGGTGAGAAACCATACAAGTGTCAAATCTGTAATCAGTCTTTTAGAATAAAGAAGACATTAACAAAACACATGGTTATTCACTCAGATGCTCGACCTTTTAATTGCCAACACTGCAATGCAACATTTAAACGAAAAGACAAGCTGAAATATCATATTGATCATGTTCATGGAACAAAGGCTGCAGAAGAGGCATTGACATCTTCTTCAGAGGAAAAGCTTGTCTCCTTACCAGTACAATACACCTCTGATGACAAAGTTTATCAAACTGAGGCTAAACAGTATGTGGAACAGTCCAAAACATATCAGTCGGAAGCCAAAACTTTGTTACAGAATGTACCTGCAGAAGTATGTGTGCCAGTGACTCTGGTACCAGTTCAGATGTCTGATCCTCAAGCTGACCTAGTACAGCATACGACTCAGTCACACGGAATTCTTCCTCCACAGCCTGAGCAGGCAGATTATCAACGAGCAGCAGATCTGTCATTTCTAGAGAAATATACTCTTACTCCACAACCTGCAAATATTGTTCATCCTGTAAGGCCTGAGCAAATGTTGGATCCTAGAGACCAGTCATATCTTGGAACTTTACTGGGGCTGGATACAGCTCCTACTGTACAGAATATTTCAAATAATGAACATTCATGATCAGAGCATAACATTCCACCTAATTTACTAAGCCATTAGCCAACAGAAGGCTGATATGGCAACTAAGATTTATATTTTATATTTTATTTGGACTCATGAGTCTTCTGCATAGTTTTTGGAAAAACAGGTTTGTTTACATAATATTTGAACATTTAGGCACACTGATGTATACTGAGAGAGTGTTTCTTGTGATTTTAAGAGTTTATAAAAATCTTATAGATGGTCTTTTAAAAATTATGCTCTGAAATACCTTTTAAGGATGGTTGCTGAAGAAATTTAATTACTTATCTGGCTATTAATTTAAAAAATTGTTTGCCTTTTTGTATCTCACGATGAGTTAATATTTAATGTGTAATAGAAATCATACTGGAAGAACAAGGACTATATCAGATTCATTAGAAGTGGTAAGGGAAGACAGGAGTACAAAACACAAACTTCAAATTATGTTTCACGTATAAATTAAGATTGAACCCTCAGGCATTTTTGGAGGATTTTCAAATCTCTGGTTTTAAAGAGTCTGGAGCCATGTTGATGGATATGGGAACGAGATAACTCTGAAAAGCAATTCATTTATTCAATTAACACACAAAAGGGGGAACTGTAGAGAACTCCCCTAAGAATAATTAGGCTACCTAATTAAGGCATCATACTTCTTTCTTGGTCTTTAATACTGAATTATGTGGGAAGATTTAGGGAAGATTTAGACAATGCTATTGTCTAATTTTCTACAGTTAGTCCTGTATAATGTAGTATGCATTTTTTCTTGCCTTTTTATACATATTTGTCTTCTAAAGTGTGTCCCACACTCTAACTCTGAAAGAAATGTTAACCTATGATCAGTCATATACAATTGGCATGGTTTATCCTCGTTAGTGCATAAAGTGTACTAGTGTCCACCATTAGCATGCTTGTTTTCAAGCTGTCTGTGATGAAGAAGAAATTTAAAGGCAATTATTTCTAGAACAGCACTCAACCTTTATTTAAAAAAGAAATAATCAGTAATTATAAACCTCTTGTGAGTTGCTAACAAAATTGTTTTTTCACTTGTACTGTTTATAAACTGAAGTCAAGCTCTTGAGAGTGTTCTATGTCTTTAGTTATTTTTTTTATTTACTAGAAATAAGGTTCAAAAATCCTTTTTGAACTACAAGTCTAGTGTAATTTACCATGAAATGTAATATAATTTAAGCTCATCAGGCTATTTTAAATCTAATTTAAAAATTACACTTCCATGTTTATTTTGTGAAGATTATGCCAAAGAAGGTATCTGAAGTCATTTTATAATCTTTATTATTCCTCACAAGAATTACATTCTAACGCAAAATTTTCTTCATTTTTTCCTAGAAATCTGCTATTCTTAAATTATTATTTTAAAGAAACTTTAAAATGGGAAACTGGATGTATGTATATTATTGTAACTATTGAGTTTATCCACTGACCTGAACACCACTGATCTGTCATGAAAAGCTCTTCTATCATCCCAGTTCTGTAAACTCTAAATAACACTGAACATGTTAAATACTATTCAAATACTTTGTCGTTAGATTCTTTTAATCCTCATCTACTTCGCTGTTCAGTGGTTTGCAGGAGAGGGGCCAGAGCTGTCCCAATCTTCATACTTTGAAGCTTGTGCCCTGTTGGATTCTTGACACACCAAAGATTTCTGTTAGCTGTTAAATAGTGGCAGAGTTATAGAATTTTAAGTGTTATCAATATTTAAATAGGACTTAGCCAAAGAAGCACATAGAAGTCCTAAACTTTAAAAGTTCAGTTTCTGAAACAGGACTGTATATGTTTAACTGTTCTGTGTTTGTATCTCTAAAGTAAAATTTAGAGCTGTGCTTTGGGAATGTTCAGACTGACATGCTGTAAATACGTCTGGTAAGAAGCTGAATACTAGCGATTACACAGCAATAATGAGGCCTTTGAATGCCACCTTCCAAAAGGACACTATCAAGTACTATCCTTCCTGCTTTCGAACTCCACCTTTATCTCATTTCAAAAATAAAACCGTTTCTGTCATCTTTACACTCCATGGCTTGAAAATTGCTGTTTTATGTGTAGTTTTCAAGTTAACATGTATGTATCATATCCATATTATTATGAGGATGTGAAACATTATTTCCAACGTCTGTAACAGTACAACTAAAACTCATCAATGGGGTCAGTGCAGTTCTCAGACTACAAAGCCTTTGTTATTTCTTGTCTGTTCTGTCCTACAATAGAAGTAAGTATTGCAGGATTTTGATAAAACAGTGGCTTAAAGTAGTTGGTAACTACTTTTTCTTGTAAGGTCAAGTCCTTTTGCAAGGCAGTCTAGTAAAATACTAAAACAGAATTTAGAGCACATTTACTTGATAATGTCCTTTTAAAAATTCTTTCATGACTGTGCCTTTTACGTATATTCTGAATAGTGGCTTTTTGTCTAGTTCAGTTGATAATTCAGAAAGAGTTAAGGTCAATATCTTCCAGAGGGCTTCATGTTTTTGGGTGCCCAGCAAGAAATAGACTTTAAAAGGACTTGTTTTTCAGAAAAAGAAAAAAAAAAAAAAAAAAAAAAGCTCTAATCTTTGCTGTTTGGGTGACCAGATTTACTAGTCATTCCTGAAAAAAATTACCTGCTATTTCTGTGGCAATCTTTTATTTGCAGATAACAGATCTGTGTTTTTACCTGCTGGTCAGGCTGGATCATTGCCCATTGACAATGAAAGAAAATAGGGAAGCTTATGTACTAGATATGTAGTTTTTTTTTTTTTTTTTTTTTTTTTTTTTTTTTTTTTTGGTCTATTTTTTGTTTTAATACCGTGAGCCATAATTTATGGCTTTGCATCTATTTAAATTAATGTATGAGCTAAGCGCATTTTCATGGACTGGTACTTCATTTGGTAGGTGGAAGTAGCTAATCTCTGCTTGATGGAGGACGGTTCCTCTTAGGTGTACTGGTGTTGAAGGACAGATCTGAACCTCACAGCTGCATGGGTCGAAACTCCTTAGGTGTCTCGTACCTCTATTTTAATATGTGTATACTCATTCAATAGTGCATGTCCTGTTAACCTGGGGGGCATTTTTACAATAACAGCTGTGTTGTTTTTGGCAGTAATTGACTCAGCTGGCTGTTTTTTGCCAAAGATGTGTCTCTCAAAATGTCTCTAAAGATTGAACAGTGGCACATTGTAAAATGTTGGTCTTTTCCACGTGCTGACCTTTGGGGAGAGGCATAGAAAGTCTGTATTGGTACTGTAAACTACTGCATAGTTCTGAGAACTTCCTGCACTCATTCTGTAAACATTGAATTCCTTGGGTTTTGCTAAACAATATTAGTAATTTCTGGTTGTTGACTGGATTACTGCCCTTATTTCTTTAAATGGATTTTATATTCCGTTTTATTTATTTATACTGGAATTTCCTCCTTGAGCACTGACACTTTTCTACAGAGGTATGGCTGTAATGGATTCTTTTTATTCTGAGCATCAGTAATTGTAATGGTGATGATATATCTTTTGTAAGGTTAGGGTTTCCTTAAAACATATAGTGTTACTTTAGTCTGGATTGTGATTTGGGTAATTATTTTTGAAGATGGGTCAGGTCAAAACACAAAGAAGATTTATTTGCTGTCAACAATGTACTAAGTTTATTTTCATAGTAACAGATATGAAAGTATTCAGAATACTGAAGAATGCTTCAAAGGAGTTACATTGTGTAACATGCTTAATCAAATGCTGAATGTTGTTGAGTGATAAGGAATAAATGACCCTGAAGTTTGTTTCTACAATAAGAATAATAATTTATTTGTAAAAACTCATGGAAAGAAAGATTACAATTCTGAGAAGGATGTTGCAGATTGTTGCAGGAAGCACGGCTGAAAGCACGACAGACAGCAGTATGGTCAGATCATGCTTCATTTTATTGCCCGAATAGCCTAACTTTTATAGTGAACTTAACAGGGGTGGATAGTGTCTCACACAAGATTATTGGTCCAAAGCACTCAGACAAACAACTACAAGAAAACAACCCCACCTGCAAGAAAACAACCCCCTTGTGATTAGCAGTCACATAGACCTTGTCCTCAAAGCCAGCTGCTGGTAACAATGTTTTTCTAAATTCCTCAATTGGGCAATATGGGAACACTGTCACTGGAACTTCTCATAGTCATCCTGGTAACTTGGTTTGCTCAGCTGCAGCAAGCCATGGGATCTTTGCTGTTTCAAAAATCCCTCAACAGCAGATGAATTATTATTTTTCCCCCTTAACCAGAAAGATTTTTTTTTTCCTCTTTTTCTATACTGAGCATACATGCCTGCTAGATTCCAGGCTGCATGTTCTTCATATGACTATAGGAACTGTAAGAAGTCGCTTTTTTTCCAGTATCATCTCCCAGTAAATCAGTTGTTTCATTGTATGCATTGAATAATAATACTTGCAGAATATAGTGCACGGCAGTCAGTGTTTAAGCCCATGAGGATCTTTTTCATAGTTCATAAGAAATGTTTTGGCTTAAAAGGATTTGAAGCATTAAAGATGGTAATAATGGCATTTTTTTTTTTGAATCCTCCATTACCTTTTTGATCATGTTTAAATGTTGGTCCTTTTTAATGAAACAATAAGGTGAAATAAACTTCATATTTTGTCACTGGTATATGAAATACTGTGTTTTAAATGTGGTCTGTATAGGTTGATATTTTAGATGGAAGACTCTAAGTACAGTTGTCTTTTTAGGAGAAATTCTTTGCTGTAAGGAAAAGTTAGGAAGTGTACTGTAAATGTAGAAGTACTCAGTCCAATGTGTAATTCTGTTATGGGAAAAGTGAAGTTCTTTTGTCTTAACACTGCTTGCTTCACAGGATTTCTTGCAGTGTTACTTGATAAAAGTTTTGATTTCTGCCTTTTTTTGTTTGAACAGTGTGGAAACGCCATGGCCTGTACATCTTTAACTTTTAATGCTCTTGGAAAGATAAACAGATGAGGCAACTTGGTCACGTTTGTGCGCGTCTCATTTTACTTTATAAAATATTTCGTAAATTAAATTTATTTTAAAATACACTTCGCTTTGTAATAAATGGCTCAGTCTTCAAAATAGGACTATAATCAAAGTTCACAATTTATTAAAGGAATAGAGGTAAGCAAACAGCACTGGGTGCGCCGGGAGTCTCTGCTCCACCAAGATGCACACCAGTTACATCAAGCAGCTGATTTTTATGCTCCTAGGCTAATACATATTCATTACTACTTCTAAAAAAAACAGGGTTATTATAATTAGTTTCCTACTGGAGCATGTGTATCAGTCTCTGGTGGTCCCTCTGGGGGTCTCTTGTGCTGAAGGCTCATAGTCTTCCTCCCTCTTGTCCTTCTCCTTTGTCCAACTTGGCTGTATGTCAGAGACTTGTGCAGCATCCCCTGCAAGCTTTGTCTTTTAGTTGGTTTTCATCTCTCCCCGTCTCCTTAATCTCCTGGCCAGATATCAGAGACTTGCATTGTGTCCCATGCAATAGTCATAATAGTTAACAGTTATTCTGAAACCCCCCAGATATCAGAGACTTCAAGAAAAAGCCTACAAATACATTTCCCTTCAAGCTCTCTACAAGAATTATGCACATTATCCACTCTGTTTTTCTTAGACTTGTGGTTATACAAGGGTACGTAAGACAGAAGGCCATACTGACACGAATCAGATGAAGATATCTCACAGCTCCAAGTGATTTTCTTATTTTTTTTTTCTTTGAGATGGGGAAGAGGTGGCAGCACCGAGCTGAGCCCACCTTTATTTGTACGCTTATTTATTTTTATTTTTTTTTGAGCAGGGCCGTGCCCTGCCGCCGCCACCGCCTCAGGGCGGTGCCGGGCGGTTTGAACCAAACGCCCCGCGCCCATTGGCGGCGCAGCCAGGCGGGGGCGGAGGCGCCGGGTTTGAAGCGGGGGCGGAGGCGCGGCCGTTGGCGCTCAGGGCGCTGCTGCTGCTCCTGCTGCCGCGGGGGGCTCCGGCCATGGCCGCCTGGGACCTGAACTGCGCGGCCAAGCCTCGCAGGCGGCGCTGGTCCGAAGATGAGGAGGACCCCGCCGTGCTGGTGCTCAGCCACTTCTCCCGGCCGCCCCACCTGAGTTTCGGCAGCCTGCGTGTCGGCGCCTCCCGCACGCGGCTGCTGGGCATCCATAACCCCAACGCGGAAGATGTCGAGGTGGTGGTGGAGCGCGTCCCGCCGCCCGCCCGCGGCTTCAGCCTCGGCTGCCGCCGCTTCTCACTG
The DNA here is from genome assembly GCF_964211825.1 of Aythya ferina. Lineage (NCBI taxonomy): Eukaryota > Metazoa > Chordata > Aves > Anseriformes > Anatidae > Aythya > Aythya ferina. Next base: position 8,587,960 of record NC_140304.1, read on the forward strand.
CAGGTACCGGGCGTGAGGCGAGGCGAAGCGAGGCGGCTTCGGGGTCCCCTCCCCCGACGGGAAAGCCGAGGGGCTCGTCGTAAAAAGGAGGGGAAGGGGGGCGAAAATTAGGAATAAATGCTTGCGGTTCGGATAAGGAAATCTTAGGCACGGCTGATCGAGCCCGTGCTGACTTGTGGTGGGCAGTTGTGACGGGCTGGGACCTGGGAGCTCGGGGGGCTCCCCGCAGGTTGCTCGCAACGCGGGGCTTAAAAAGCAGGCTGGACCCTCAGCCTGTGGTGTTTGGGTAGCTACTTCCCGTGGTAATTAATAAATATTAGGTGTTGTATGCGGTAGAACTTGCCAAAGCACACGCTGGATTATGTCATCGTGAAATGGACTTGCACAGAGGCGGAACTCCTCATTCAGATGCTCAAAAGACAGGTCGCTGTCACGCTCCTTGAATTTGTCTGTGGTGTGACCACAAATACAACAGCTGGTCTGTTAGTACTGAGATCAGCAGGGTGCTGAAGTGATCTGGTAGGTCACTGGATGAAGAACTGTAACACAGATCTGGATAGGGCTCCACGGCTTCCCTGTTTATTTATTTATTTATTTTAAGTCTGCTTGTATTTACATATGCTGGGGTAAAGCTGACGTTTAGTAATCATTTGTCACTTCATGATGTCAAAATATGCATTCCTTCTGTGTACTGGTTTTCATTTGATTTGAATACTCTATCTTGGATGTTAGAAAAACTTACGTAAGTGCTATGTATTAAACGTTTATTTCTCTCCATTAGTCAGGACAAAGCATCTCTATTTCTGTAACATGGACACCATTAGAAGAGGGCAAGGTCAGAGAACTGATAACTTTTGTTATTAATGGCATCATAAAGCATCAAGCTGTGCTCTTAGGTGTTGCTGAACAGCCTGTGAAGAAAAAAGTGAGTATGTTTTTATTGTCTGAACTAATTTTATTATTTTGGCATAGTTGAAACATACTGTTTTTATTGGTTAAAAAGATCAGTGTAGGAGAATTAAAAATGGATAAATGTTGTTTGTGGGAGAGTCCGTTACATTTAAACTTTTTTCCAGCAGGCTGGGAAAATAGATACTGGTGCATTATATTGCTTAGAGAATAAAACTTGATACACACACAAAAACAATCAGTCATGGAAATAAGTTATAGTGAGTTTTGGACTAGGTATATTGGTTTTACCTTCTTTTCTTGATATACTAGGTATTAATTTTATTGTGATGCTTAGTCCTGTGATGTGTTTTGATATTTGTTCCAGTTTATGGCAATCACAGAAAGCTTTTGATTTGAAGTGGTGTCTGGAAATTGTCTTATCCAGCCTTCTGCTGAAAGAAGAACTTTAGACTACCTCATCCAAGGCATTGCCCAGTCAAGCCTTGAGTGTTCGCAATGAGGGAGATTTCACAGCTTCTGTGGACATCCTATTCCTATATATGTATATAGGAATGTATTCTTATATATGTAATAATATTCCTATATATATTATTGTATATAGTGTATAATACAATATGTATAATATTATTATATATATTTAATATTATTATATAATCCTATATATAATGTTTGCTTCTACACAAATGTATGTAGAAAGTCAGCATACTAAACTTTCTTTATGGGTCCTTTTCAGAAGAGTCTCTGGGAAACTATGAAAAGGAACAACATTGCAGAAACATCGGCGTCAATAAAAGTTAAAAAAAGAAATTCAGAAGTTAAACATGTTAATGAAACCTTTGAAGTTTCTCAGAAGGTAGAGAGACTAAGGAGCCCACTTCAGTCATGTGAAAATCAGAACATAGTGGAAAACAGTACATCCCCGGGAAATGACTCTCTTGCTGGCTCAGAAAATAAATTGCCTTTATCTCCGATTTCACCTGTGCTACAGCCATGTCCTAATACTGCTTACACGCCACTTTCAATGAGAAGATCTACTACTTTCTCAGATATTGCTTCTGCTGTACGTGAGGAGTTACTGCCCGAAATAGACTTCTATAATATCAAGAAATCTGTTGATAACCATGATGAATTGAAATCTGAAAGTGCATACAATTTTACTGGATTAGAAAAACCACTAAATTCAAATAATGAAGCAATTCTTAATTGTAAAATCTCACATGTTTGCATTCCAGAACATTCGGCATCTGTGCCCATTTTAAGTACAAGGAGAATTTTAAGTCCAGATTCTTTTGTGAATGACTATCATCATGTTGATGTAGATACAATAGAGCAGTGTGTTCCAATTCTGTCACCTGATCAGTTTGTGAAAGACAGCTTAGCACATGTACAACCAAAGACTCCTAAACCTGAGACGGCTTTAATATCTTCTGCTATGGGAACTTATGTCGTGAAGAGATTTTTGCCCCCAAAATGGAAAAAAAATGGAGACAGAGAGACAAAAACACAAGTCCACGTAAACTACATGTTAAATGAAGCCTTTGAGACACACAATGTAGAATCAGAGGTACTTCATTATAGCAAACCCAAAGAAAATCAGTCAAAATTTCCTTCTACAGAGGAGCTCCAGACACCCAATTCTCAGGCAGAGCAAACAAAAAAGCGATCAGTTCTTTCTGTCACAGTCATCAAAAAGAAGCCTGATGCTGGTGAAGGAAGAAGAATGGAAACTCTCCAGCCAAAATCTAAAAAATGCCTTAATAGAGCAATAAAGGATTGTGAAAATGTGGTGCCTGTATATACAAAGGTAGAAATATCGAAACACCTTCCAGTTACAGATCCAGTTTCAGCTGGAAATAAGTGTCACAATGAAAAAATAAGTTCACAGCCTACTACTGGATCAACTTCTTTGTGTCGTAAGAGGAAAAGCGAAATAAATATAGAAAAAAATAGAGTTACAGGCCCAGTGTATGTGGAAGAAGTGGAAAGAAAAAGAACTCTAACTAGCATGTACAATAAAAATAAAACACATACTGCTGTGACAACATCGGCCTTCAAACCTACAAACCAAGGGAGAGTAGGGCTGAAAAAGAAAGCTGGTGAGTAGTATCTTCATTTACACCTTTTGGAAACATGCTTTTGATTATGAAATTTGTATAGCAAACTGAACTGTCTAGCAGCAGTCAAGGATATTTCATCTCACTGAAATAGGGGTTTTTGCATTTTCTTTTTTAGATATTACCTGCATTTTACAAGGTTGAAAACTAGATCAGAGTTTTGGTTATGTAATTGGCTTAAAATTTATTCGATTCTTTTGTAAACCTTGGCAATGACAGCAACAGGAAAAGTATCTGTCAGTTCCTGGGCAGAGTAATTCAAATTTGCAGGAAACTTGATCACTTTACAAGTGATTTCTGTCATGTGTACATTTACCATTGTGCATATTTGAATTCATAGCTGTTGTTGTGTATTTTCAAATATGTTGTTTCTGAGTCTCATTCATGCTGCCTGTTTTTTTTTTGTTTTTTTTTTTAATAATTAGTCTGGTATCAGCCTTGTGTAGATCTTTCTGTCTTTACAGTTTGCTGATGTTTTGACCTTCAAGCAACAAAGTAAGTTGACTTCTTGTATTTCAACATTCTTTGGGTTTCAAAATGTTCCACTCCCAATTGTGCTTTGGAATACAAGAAGAATGTGTGTCACTAACTGAAGGAAGCACTCTGTTTGCTGAATCTTCATGCAATCCCTGCAATATAACTACCAGGAAAAATTATTACAGCTTTCAGATTAAAATAGCATGTGCTGCTTTCTTCAGTTCTTCAGATGATGTATTCTATCTAGATTTGATTTTCAGCCTTGAGTTCAGGCTTTTTAAGACAGTGTACATAAAAACTCACTAGGTCTGTGTCCACCAGGAAAAGCGGTATTATATACCAGATTATTTCTGTTCCTCCATTTGCATAAAGGTATGTGGACTGGACAGGAAAGTATTCTGAGAGCCTAACATTTCTTAGGTGTCTCTTGATCCTGGCTGTAAAATGCAAAAATGATAACAGCTTTGAATTATACTCTATTTGTAGCAATTTTTCTTCAAAAAATGTCTTGGTATTTCAATTGCTTTTGGAGACAATGCAGTAGGTGCTGCTTGTAGTAGTGGAATGTGATTTTTCTTTGTGAAGCCTGAAAGTTAGCTTTGAAATATCCATCGTTAGGGTAATCCACCTGAAATCCAACTTAAAAGCAATCAAAACATTATTAAAAAGCTATTAGATTTGTGTGAGAGACTGGAATAAGCATGAAAAAAGCTAAGCATGAGTGCAACCTGTAATTTATGATCTCTTATATTTTTTTAATCTGAAATAGCATCTTGTTAGTGGGTATCAGACAGCAACCACTGACCATTTGTAAAAGCATGCATTTTTTAGTCTTCATTTGATGTCAGCATAAAGTGTTTGCATTAAGTATATGTTTTCATGTGTTGAGAATTAGAAAGTGTGTATCTATTTTTTACCTGTGTTTTAAGTCCTTCTACCACTAGGTGGTAGATAAAACTTATCAGCTAATACCTTGATGCCTAAGGTAATACACTCAGGCTGCTATAAAATGAACATCAATGTAGCATGCAATCTAACTGGAGGAAGAGGTCAATCAAGCTCCAAAAAGCCATGCATTTTACCCAGATGTTCACAGAATACCCAATTTCACATATCCTAATAAATATTTCTACCAATTATATTAGCTTTGTGTTCTAGGATATGATAATAAATCTAAAAACCTCAAAATGAAGGGGACCGCTTCTTTTTTTTTTTTTTTTTTTTTTTAAGGTAAGCAATTTATCTCTAAGGCTACCCTATGACTATCTGGAGGATACAGAAAATTTTACGCATGTTGTGTATTAACATGTTCTGTTGCTTGTTTGGCTGAGACCAGGATGCAGTATTTGAGTACGTGTAGTGGAAGAACCAGGGAATACAATAGTCCTTATTTGCTCTTAACTGTTTTTCCCCATGTGTATTGTAGACAAACTGCTTAAATTTTTCCATCATCAAGGGATCGCAAGTATGTTGAAGGGGGTTTATAGGGAATCACTCCAGTTCTTTGCTGTACAAGTGATATGAACCTTAATATGTTAACTTTCACTGACATCTGCATCACTGATGTGTTTTAATACTTGTAGGTTCTTCCCGTCAGGGAGCATCAAAAACTGCCAACAAAATTAATAAACCCGTTGCTGGATTGGCTCAGTCTCACCTGACGTTTTTGAAACCATTGAAAACAGGTAGGCAGACTTCTGGTATTTAGTAGAACAATATCCACTGAACTGAATATCACAACTGCTGTACTGCTGTTGAGACCCAACTGAGTAGAGTATGAAATAGAAGGTTGTACCCACAGTGAAAAACAGTTAGTAGAAAAATTTATATACCTTTCATAATGTGTCTGCATCATAAGAAAATTGGTTGCCATACTTAGTCAGCTGAATGTAAATGTTCCTTTCCTCCGTTTTTGCATGTAAGTGTAAAAAACTACAGGTGTGTTCCCAGGGGACTGATGGATATCAGTGAAATGCTTCTTCCACATCTGGTAATTTTACTGTGACAGAATACCTAAGAATAGAAAACTACCTGCCAAAATGATACTTATTTTGCAACTCGTATTAATACTAAGTTGATCTGATCAGAAAAATATATTTATAAAATGGTTGTTCCTGGCAGTAATACTTGGTTTTGATCCAAGATATGCATTAAAACATATTTTAAAAATATATTTTTAGATATTAAAAACACACATATTAGATATTAAAAATAATAAGAATATGGGTTCTTGTATTTGATCTAGTGCTTTAATAACTTAATGCAGGATTTGTGGCTAAAATTTATTTAACAACAGCTGACCTGTTTTTTTTTTCTGCTATAGTGCTAAATAGAGTATCAAACTTTAATATTTACCACAATAAGGCATATAATGCTTATCATGTTATAATATATCATGTCATGATATAATGCTTATATCTTTAAATAGCAATCAAAGAAAGAGAGACTTATTTATTTATTTATTTTAAGTCATTCCTAGGCATCCAATGCCTTTTGCAGCTAAAAATATGTTTTACGATGAACGTTGGAAGGAGAAGCAACAACGAGGTTTTACATGGTGGTTAAATTTTGTACTTACCCCTGATGACTTCAGTGTAAGAACAAACACCTCACAAGGTAGAGACAAGAATTTTCACTTTATCTTTTAATATTCTTAAATGTTACATAAGGTGCCTTATTCATATTAGTGAATAGGGGTCCTTGTTTAACAGTAACCCCAACTCATCATTTTACTTTGTGTAGCATTATGCTTTTCTGTAAGAGTACATCCTTTTTTTTTTCAATTTTTTGTATATTATATGCATTTTCAACCTTTGACTTAATACTGTGATAAGCTTAAAGCAAATATTTGGTGATGGGTTTCAGTGGCAGTTGGGCTAAAAAATATGGAGTATACTAAACCAAAGGCAATTCTAATGTTGGAGATGGTGCTGTGCAAGATGCATTGGAACAAGGAATACACACTGGAACTTGTGGCTGCAGTACCTCTCCGTGGGTGTTGAGTGGGGAATCCCCACCTGCTGAGAAACATTATAGTTGCTGCTATATTAAAATGATGATAATATACTTCTCTCTCTATTTTCAACCTAAAATTCTGAAGGTTGTCAAATTCATTTTAGAACTAAATTTCCAGCCCAGCCGTTATTAGCCCATTACTTTAGGAAATAAGTGTTTTATAACAAATATGTGGCTAATATATGTCTTGCCAGGTACAGGAATATAATGACAAGCTTCCTGAGGAACTGTTGCAGGAAGCACAGCCGAAAGCACGACAGACACCAGTAGAGTCAGATCATGCTCCATCTTATTGCCCGAATAGCCTAACTTTTATAGTGAACTTAACAGGGGTTGGATAGTGTTTCACACCACACAAGATTATTGTATTGGTCCAAAGCACTCAGACAAACAACTACAAGAAAACAACCCCACCTGCAAGAAAACAACCCCCTTGTGATTAGCAGTCACATAGACTTTGTCCTCAAAGCCAGCTGCTGGCAACAATATTTCTCTAAATTCCTCAATTGGGCAATGTAGGAACACTGTCATGGGAACTTCTCATAGTTGCCCTGGTAGCTTGGTTTGCTCAGCTGCAGCAAGCCATGGGATTTTTGCTGTTTCAAAAAATCCCTCAACAAGGAACAAAATTGTTACGCAGAAGTAAAATAACATTGTGAGCATAGAAGGGGCAAAACTACTTTTGTTTGAGATCTAAGGGCATACTTTTTGTGTGTGCATTTAAACAGTAAATGCAGCTGCTCTTATCTTGGGAGAAGAGAACCATCATAAAACCAGTGTTCCTAAAGCACCAACAAAAGAGGAAGCATCTCTAAAAGCCTATACTGCCCATCGTAGATTGAATAAGTTACGACGTGATGCTTGCCGTTTATTTACATCTGAAGAAATGGTTAAAGCTATTAAGAAGCTGGAAGTTGAGATTGAAACTCGACGTTTGATAGTTCGTCGAGACAGACACCTCTGGAAAGATGTAGGTAAGAATGATAAAAATTTGCATACTTTCTTTACTTGCAAGTAGAAAAAAGTTTACTCATACGCTTAGTTGATTTAGTCTAAAATAGATTGTTAGTAATATTATCTATAACATGAAATTTTTGCTAGATATAATATTATAAGATGTTCTCTTGCAGGAGAGAGACAAAAAGTCCTTAACTGGCTCTTATCTTATAACCCTTTGTGGCTGCGTATAGGTCTGGAGGTAAGTGCAGAATATGTGGTCTATAATCAAAGTTTTAGAGAGATCTAACACCCTTTCTAGTAGGGAGCGTTTTGGGTTTCTTTATATTTTCTGTTTTATTAATCCAAGTAAGTTCAATTTAATTATAGTGAGTTTATGTGTCTTTTTCTTTATTATAACAGACTTGCTTTAAAAACATTTACCTTATTAAAAAAAAGAAAATATTCAATCAAGGAAAGTGAGAATTAACTCCCCGACCAATAACAGAAGAGCAGTTCACAGTTTGACTCTTAGAGGAAAATGTGTCTTTCTTAAGAGAACTACTGATTGATTGATTCCTGAGATATAGATGATCAAATGTTTTTATATGAGACAGAATATTCTAAAATTTCCTTTGGTTCTATCCTTTAGTCAATATTTTGAACAAATTGATTTTTAGAGGCTAATAAACATTTGCTATCACAAAATTTCAGTATTAAATGATGTTCACAAATACATACATTGTTTAGGGTCATTTTTAATGGTTATGCTTTTTTCCCTTTTCCTTCATATTAGACTGTTTATGGGGAACTGATACCTTTGGAGAGCAATAGTGATGTTACGGGCTTGGCAATATTTATTCTTAATCGCTTGCTCTGGAACCCTGATATTGCAGCAGAATATAGACATCCCACTGTGCCTCACCTTTATCAAGAAGGTAATGGGTATTTCCAAAGATAGACTATTTGTAGCACTTAATTTTTAAACTGACATTTAATGGGTTCTATCTTTTTAGGCCATGAAGAAGCTTTGTCTAAATTTACACTGAAAAAAATGCTGCTGTTAGTTTGCTTTCTGGATTGTGCCAAACAGTCCAGACTGATTGACCATGACCCTTGCCTCTTTTGCAAGGATGCAGAGTTCAAGGTAAGAGAGCTGTGATTTGAAGTCTTTGTCCAATATTGTTCTATGTAATATGAATATTCTGTGACTGAATGTAGGACGCATGTTTTTTATGCCTTTAGGTGCATTTCTTTAACAAGTATTGGCTGTTGATGTTTTTATGTGAACATTCTCAGTGTATGGTCTCATGGTTACGAAAAAATTTCCCAAGAAATCTTTGAGGTGTTGGTTCTGTAGAAAGGACTCCGTTATGTTGCATTAACTTGCTTTCCTCTCTGAAGTTAAGCTTCTGCAATATTTTTAAATATCACTGTAGCATACTGCAGCTGATCTTAAACTCCAAGTAAGTCCAGGCTTTTTTCTTGTCTTCTCTTGTTCTGCTGTAATAAGAGATGATGCAACATCTGTCATAGAAACTCTTTGATTAACAAATCTTTGCTATGCTGAAATAAAATTTCCTTTAGTTCATTATATACTGTGTAGACAGACTGTGATTATTTTTTTTTTAAATATTAGTATTTAAGGTGTGTGTTTGTTTGTTTGTTTTAAGACAAGTAAAGGCATTCTGCTGGCAATTTCTCGAGGCTTCCTGAGTGGTGAAGGTGACCTTTCCCGTCATCTTGGTTTCCTGGGACTACGTGTCAGCCATATTCAAACTCCACTTGATGAATTTGATTTTGCTGTAACAAATCTGGCTGTGGACTTACAATGTGGTATTCGTCTTGTGTGCGTTGATAAAGAATTATTTTGAACTATTCATTTTCTTTTATATAATACTTAATACGAGCTTAGCTAAGCTATTAAACTGTGACGTTCCCTTTTTTAGGAGAGCAATGGAACTTCTCACCAAAGACTGGAGTCTTTCAAAACAGTTGAGAGTTCCTGCAATAAGTCGTCTACAGAAGATGCATAATGTTGATATTGTTCTTAATGTCCTTAAAGAGCGAGGAATTCACTTGGAGGATGAGAGTGGTAAGGCCTAGAAATCGGAGTTATTCTAAGCCCATTGTAGGACTAGCACACATTTCATTTCTTTGTTTTATTTAATAGGCGCTTCAATTGACTGTAGGGATATTGTGGACAGACACAGAGAACGAACATTAGCACTGCTGTGGAAAATTGTCTTTGCTTTCCAGGTACTACTCGATTACTTTTTTTTTTCCATTTCTTACCAATTACAAGTGAAAGATAATGGAAAACATTAGCGCTTCAGCAATTATTTGTTGTCTGTGAAGGCTTCTACTAATCTAATTTTAAATTGTGGAACAATCTACTTTGTATGTTTGAAGTGCAGTGCAAACATTACATGACATTCTTAACAGTACATCTTAACCTTTTAATTATGCTCTTTTTTGTATACCTTCATAAAAGCTTTTGGAGGGGGAAAACAAACAAACAAAAAAAACCACTATTTTTGAGCTTCTGTTCTTAATGCTACCAGAACTGACAATTAGACTAAAATAATGTTGGTCTCTAAATGCTAAGTTCTTACTAACTGAAAAGGGAATGTGGGAAATCAGATTTCGAATCAGCTTGTGAGGTCACTCTGACAGACAAATATAGAGTAAGGTCCATCTTTTTTACTATATCTTTTTGTTTTATCTATACTGAAGCTGTATCTTTTTAACTTTTTTCCAATTATCTCAAAACAGTAAATTTGAATAAATGTTCGGTAAGCTGGTCTTTAACAGTTTCCCACAAAACAGTGAGAGTGTGGGTTTAAGTTCTTTATTTCAAGCAGTTGGTAGCTGCCACTGCCACCTATGCTGGCAAATCTAGATTACCACTACTGATTCAGTGTGGCAGATAGTGAGAGTGGTTTCTCTTTAAAATGCTATATATAAAACTTATACATTCATCTGCTACAATGCATAGCAAAATAAAATCTTTTTTTTTTCTTCCTAATAGGTGGATGTTCTTCTTAACGTGGAACAGTTAAAAGAAGAAATCATGTTTTTAAGGAATGCACATAAGACAAAAACACAACTGGGCACTCTCAAATTTTTTTCAAATTGTAGAATACAAGAAGATAACAGTCGTAACTCCTTACCTCAGAATTACAGTGAAAACGTGAAGCTGCTGATGGCATGGGTTAACGCTGTTTGTGGATTTTACAATATAAAGGTAAAATGCTTACTCTTTAAAGAGCACAATTCTTCAATTTCAAATTCTTTCATGTGTATTAACAGCCAATGGTAATTAGTTTTAAACATTCCTACATTCTTCTCAACTTTATTTAATCTGATTTGGATTAATCATCTTACTGTGGATGTACCTGCAGAAGACAAATTTGAGTAAAAGGATTTCCCCTTCTAGCTAGTCTCATGTATAAAATTGCCTTTTAAAAATATAGTTGGAGTTCTAGTTGGAGGTGGTTTATAGTGGTTTTTTTTTTTTTTTTTTTTCAATTGGTATTCATCCTAAACAGATTTGCACATAAAATTTTCACCATTAGTAGGAACTGTGAGCATCAAACTAATGTTTAGGCTAAGGAGGATTCTTTTCATCAGAGGTGTTTATTCAAAAGGGTTGTGTTGTTGGTTGTTCCCTCTTAAGAAGAGAGGCCCTGTTCAGACTTGACTCTGATCAGAGTACTGTCACACTTGATAGTTTTTCCTGAAGGGCAAAATAGAACATTTGAAACTAATGCAAGTTCAGACCTTATTTCTGCACTGAAGACCTTAAAAGCTATCTCTAGAAGTTTCCTGGGGATCCTTCAATAGAAATACCGCTTTCTGTTGGGTTTCTTAAGTCTCTCTCTTGACGATTCACTGTATAGTGGTTCACACCTGTGTTGCAGATTTCTTACAGCTACGTGCCAATGTACAGTGAATGTTCAAAGGAAGCACTGATTTTGTAACTTTTTCTCTTTGTCTAAAATAAATTTGCAGAATTCATACTTGGTCATTTTCAAAGGTGCAAGATGAAAAATTCTATATCCAGTTTATACTGATTAACTGGTACCAAAAATTCAAGGAACTTGTAACTTACTGTATTTTATTAAACAGGTGGAGAATTTCACAGTCTGTTTCTCAGATGGTAGAGTACTGTGTCATTTAATTCATCATTATCATCCATGTTACGTGCCTTTGGAAGCTGTGTGTCAACGTACAACTCAAACAGTAGAGTGCTCAAGAACTCATATGGTGGGACTAAACTTATCCTCCTCATCCTCAGAGTCTGATACTTCTCTAAATGTTATGGAAGGAACATTTGACCAAAGTAAGTTATTTAATACACGAAAACTCATGTTAAATCTATTTCTCTTGTATCCAATCTGATCTGACAAATATTTTCTCTTTGCAAAGCCTCAGTCATGTACAAGGAATTGTTGGACAATGAAAAGAAGAACTTTCAGCTGATCAGTACTGCAGTTTCTGACCTAGGTGGCATACCAGCAATGATTCATCACTCAGACATGTCAAATACAATTCCTGATGAGAAGGTGAGATAGATGCCTTTAGAGTTGAAGTAAATGTGTCCTGCTGTCCTGTGTGTAGTCCTTAACTTGCTGCTTTCTGTGTTTAAATAGGTTGTTATTACCTACCTATCATTTCTGTGTTCGAGGCTTCTAGATCTTCGGCAAGAAACTCGAGCTGCTCGATTAATTCAGTCTGCTTGGAGGAAATACAGGCTGAAAAAGGAACTGAAACTTTCTCAGGTACTCTTTGCTTCTGCAATCTCGTGGCTCCTACTTTGAGAAAAACTAAATAAAGAATATAACTTCATTGTTTGGAGTATACAAGTTTATTAGAATAATATTGACATTTAATTTTAGCACCACTATTATCCAAATGTACATGTATAGGCTTCTTGGTAATTACTAAATTTAAGACTACTCTAAGGTAGTTACTTTTGTTTAAAGGGGATTATTCTTTAAAAGAAACCCTGAAGTACAATAGTCTTTAGTTTCTAACTAAAGTGTGGCACCCCTCAAACCCTTTTTCCAAGTCAAATATGAAACTGTTGCACTGCTTCCTTGAAACAAAGAGTTGTTCTTTTTTGATTCCTATTAATATCTCTTTGTAGTTTGTAAAATTAAACCTGCACATGGATTTAATATTTTTGTGTAGATGCTGAACTTCACCAAAGTGTTTTGAGTCAAGTTGCATGGTATTTTCTTTCTTACTTTTTTTGGTAGTTATGTCAGATCTTGTGATGGCTTTAAAACTATGACACCATTAAGGCTGATAAACACCATCACTGTATCTGAGATGTTTTAGAAACTCAAGCAGTGTTCAAGTGAAATATTTTGAGAATCTGTGGAATAAAGGGGGGATTTTTTATCTCAAATTTCTTTTTTTTTTTTTTTATTAAAAGTGTACAGCCTTAATGATAAAACATTTCCTTTATAACTGTTTTTCAATAGTGAATAGCAAAGGTGCTTGAGGGAGATGTCAAAGAAAACACATAAGCTTTGCAGACATTATTTTGAATTTAATCTTGCAATGTGCTCAAGTATGCTCTGCCATGTTACCATGTGGATAGTCTACTAGTAGGGATCTGACAAGACGAGCTACTTACTGAAGTATTACCTCTGTAAGTTGCTTTTTCCTGTTGCCCTGATGTTTATCAGTCTGTAACTATGACCTTTTGGTTATTACGAAAACACGGATAGATGTAAACAAAAATCTGGGCTGGATGGACATGATCCAGTGTGACTGTCTTTGTACTCGGGTTATTTCAGTATAGCTGGAAAACACTGGTACGTCAGTTAATATGGATATCTTAAACTCTTATGAATGAGAACTAAAATTGAGCTTTAAAAAAGGTTTACTTAGGAGTGCTAAAAAAAAATAGAGCAACAAGAACTATCAAGGTGGGAAGATGCAGATTTAGGTGATACCACACTTTTACAAAAAACTTAATGCTGAATTAAACGTTTTCTGTTTAAGAAAAGTTCTTGCCATAGAATAAAGAAAAGCTGTGTTATCAACAAGCCTAATTTTTATAAGATTGCTTTAGATAGTCATTCTAATACATCAAAATATGGGTGGAAATTGCAAATCCTAACTGTTCAGTGGAAATTGACTCTTTGTAGGAAAGAGACAGAGCTGCTCGGATAATTCAAAAACATGCAGTAAACTTCTTGTCTCATCGACGTATCTTGAGGAAAAACAATGCAGCAGTGTTAATCCAGAAGCACTGGAGAAGATACTTAGCCAGGATGAAGTTTTTAAAACTAAAAAACACAAAACTGGAGGAAATCAGAAGTAAATCTGCCACAGTAATTAAGGTAATATGATATAAAATGAGATTGCACATCAAGGTAATACGATATAAAGTGAGATTCAAGGAAAACTCTCTGAAACCTATAAGAAAAAGGACGGCTCAGGGTCATTTGTTCTGCTTACAGCAGCAGATGTTTTCACGAGAACGTACATGGTCTGTTCTGAAAGTAGTAGGACTGGCTTTTTCCTGGGCAAATGGGCAGACGAGAGGCGGTCTGCGCACGCAGGATCGGTGGAGGAGTATATTGGGAACGCTGGGAAAAATCGCCTGTCGGCTGTTGAAGAGAGCAGGTCGCTTGTACTGTGAACACCTGTCGAAACGCCTTGTCATGGAGAATCATGGAGCGTTTACTGGAGCAGTGATACGTGATCAAATTTTGTGTAAAGCTTGGTAAAACGGGCAAAGAGACTCACGACATGATTAAGGAGGCCTACGGTGATGCTGCCATGTGTAGATCGGGTGTTTTTGAGTGGCACAAGCTGTTCTGAGACGGTAGGGAAAGAGTGGAAGATGACGACCGCTCCGGACGCCCTTCGACCAGCAAGACCAACAAAAATGTGTCGCGAGTGAAAAACTTACTGAACCGTGACCGCAGGATGAGTATCAGAATGATTGCTGATGACTTGAGCATTCCTCAAACCCAAGTTTTCGAGATGGTGAAAGAAAATTTAGCCATGAGGAAAGTGTGCGTGAAGTTTGTGCCGCGAGTGTTGTCAGAGGAGCAAAAGGCCAACCGGAAAGTGATCTGCCAGAATCTTATTCATCATGTGAATGAGGAGCCTGACTTTTTGGACAACCTAGTGTCCGGTGACGAGACGTGGGTGTTTGAATACGACCCGGAGAGTAAGCGGCAGAGCACAGAATGGCATACCCCTGCTTCCCCACGTCCCAAGAAAGCACGAATGAGCAAATCCAAGGAAAAGTCCGTGCTCATTTGCTTTTTTGATCGACATGGAGGCATCCACAAAGAATTTGTACCACCCGGACAAACAGTTAATGCATTTTTTTACGTGGAAGTGCTCACAAGACTGCGAAAACGCATTGCTCGTGTCCGCCCAGCCATCGTCAACAATTGGCAGCTGCAACATGACAACGCGCCGAGCCACACAGCGTTCCGCGTAGTGGAGTATCTTGCCCAGCACAAGGTGGCAACGCTGCCTCAGCCCCCCTACAGGCCCGACTTGGCCCTGCCAGACTTTTTTCTATTCCCGAGAATAAAATCGACGCTCAAGGGGAAGCATCACGCATTGGTAGAGGTGCTTCAAGAGGCCGTGACGAGGGAGCTAAACAGCATTCTGGTCCAGGCGTTCCTGTAGGCATACGAAAACTGGTTGACTCGTTGGCAGCAGTGTGTAGATGCGGAAGGGTGCTACCTTGAAAAATTCTAATCGTTTGTTCTATTCTCATGAATATATATATTTTTTAAATGAGTCCTACTACTTTCAGAACAGACCGTGTAATACACTTTTTTCCTTTTTTGACATGTTTTGGTAATTTTCTCTCTCCAGAGAGAAATGGTAATATGCTTTTAAGTCTATACTTGTTCCTTCTTAGTATATATTTTGTGCTGATATGCCATAAATATTAAAACACTGGACCATAACCAAGGCAATGTAAGGACCAATCAGATTGTTCTGGCTTGCTTCTTTACAGCTGCTGAACACCATTAAAGAAGCCAGACAATAATTGGCCACCTAATGTTATGATACCTGCATTAAGCACTTTCAGAATGCCAAAAATTAGTTACCAGCTGGTAGTTAGTAATTGATAGTTAATGTAGTTTCTCAAGATACTTTTCCCAGCTGTTACCCAAAGCCATATATTACATTCTTAGGACTTTTTGTAATGGATTTTAAAGGTTCACTGATTTATCACATAGTTTAACAGGGAATCTTTTGTTGCCAGGGCAAATTTAGTGCTTTTTTTCTGGAATTTAAAGTGCTAAAAAAACAAGGTTTCAAGCATTTGGACGTTGTTTTTTATGTAGGTTATGGAGGTTAAGTAGAAGTACACAAATCTTAATAAGTCTGAGGGCAGTAGTTGTCAAGATTAGACTTAAGCTATCATAAATAAAATACTAATTTTTTTTTTTGCAGGCTTATTGGAGGAGATACTCTGCTAGGAAAAAGTATTTGCAGCTAAGATACTATGTTATCTTTGTACAAGCAAAGAGAAGGATGGTAATGGCTGTTTCTGCATATAAACAAATTGTTTGGGCTACTGTTACAATTCAGAGACATCTGCGGGCAACTAAGTTGGCAAAAGAAGATCGACAAAGATATGAAATCTTAAAGTCTTCAGCACTTACTATTCAGTCTGCATTCAGAAGATGGAGAAAACGCAAAATGCAGCAGAAAATTAGAGCTACTTTAGTGCTCCAGACTTATTTCCGAAAATGGCAATCTTCAAAACTGGCTAAAAGAAGGAGAGCTGCCCTTGTCTTGCAGTCTTGGTACAGGATGAACAGAGATCTGAAGCGTTATCTACATATTAAGCAAAGCGTTATCAAGATTCAGGCTTGGTACAGGTGTCAGATAGCTAGGCATATTTACCAGCAGCATAGGGCACAAATAGTGATCATTCAGCAGTATTACAGAGCTTATATATTAGGAAAAAATGAGAGAGAGAACTACTTGCGAAAGCGTGCAGCTGTAGTAGTTCTCCAAGCTGCTTTTAGAGGCATGAATGCACGTATACTATACAGGCAAACCAAAGCAGCTTGTCTTATTCAGTCCCTATGGAGAATGAGACAAGAGAAACAAAGATTTTTACAATTAAAAAAACACATTACTATCTTGCAGTCACATGTGAGAAAATACCAACAGGTAAAAAGATACAAAGAGATGAAAAATGCTGCTTCTGTAATTCAAGCTTGGTATAGGGCATGTGTGGATTCTAAAAAAGCAGCCTTGTCTTTCCAGAGGATGCGTCTGGCTACTATTGTCCTACAGTCTGCCTACAGAGGAAGGAAAGCTAGGAAAGAGGCGCACATATTGAGATCTGTGATAAAAATTCAGTCAAGTTATCGTGCTTATATTGTCCGGAAGAGATTTAAAGACTTAAGAGATGCAACAGTGAAAATACAAGCTTTTGTAAAGATGAGACAAGCACGTAGGTATTATTGTGCGTTACTGGAGGCAACGCTTTATGTCCAGCAAAGGTATCGGTCTCATAGATATGCTCTTCAACTTAGAGAAGATTATAGAAAATTGAAGGATGCTTGCATAAGAATTCAAGCTGTAGTTCGAGGCTATCTTGTCAGGAAACAAATACAGAAGTGGACAGATGCTGCAGTATTTCTTCAGGCACGATACCGAATGAGAAGGGACAGGACACGTTATTTAATCATCTACAGAGCTGCTGTTGTCATTCAAAAACACTATCGTGCATACCAAAAACAGCTCTGCCAGAGGCAGGAGTTCTTACAAGCTAAAAAAGCAACCGTGTGCTTACAGGCAGCCTACAGGGGTTATAAAGCACGCAAAATGCTTAAACTTGAATATAGAGCTGCTGTTAAAATTCAGACTGCTTTTCGAGCTCATGCTGCAAGAATGAAGTATCAGGCCATGATTCAGGCCTCCATTGTGATTCAGAGATGGTACAGAGCTTGCAAGACTAGAAGCAGGCAAAGATTGACCTTCTTAATGACAAGAGCAGCTGTGCTTTCTTTACAAGCAGCATTTCATGCCTGGCAGGTACGAAAGCAGATTCGAAGACAATGTGCTGCTGCAACAGTAATACAGGCTGCCTTCAGAAAATTCATCGCTCTGAAAAGATTCAGACTTATGAACCACGCTGTACTAATTATCCAAAAACATTACAGAGCCAGTGTCATAGGCCGAAAGCAACGGCAAGAGTATATTGAGCTGCGTAACTGTGTAGTACGTCTTCAGGCCATATGGAGGGGGAAAATGGTGAGAAAAAAAATTCAAAAGGAACACCATCTCGCAACTATTATTCAGTCCTATTACAGAATGCATGTAAATCAACTACAATTTAAAAAAATAAGACATTCGACTTTAGTGATTCAGAGATACTTTAGAGCTTACTATATGAAAAAACAACAACGTGCACTTTATCTAAAAACAAAGGCAGCTGCATTAGTCTTGCAGTCTGCTTACCGTGGGATGACTGTGAGGAAACAACTGAGGAAAAAAAGAAAAGCTGCTACAACCATACAAACAGCCTTCAGATCATATGTGGTGAAAAAGGACTATGTAACACTTAGATCTGCAGCTATAATAGTTCAAAGGCACTATCGCGCAGTTATTCATGCTAAATGGCAAAAGCAAAAATACTTATCTTTAAAAACAGCTGTAGTCAAAATGCAAGCAATTTACAGAGGTATGAAAGTCAGACGACAAATTCACTGTATGCACCAAGCAGCTATTTGTATTCAAGCCACGTTTAAGATGCATCGCATAAACATTAGATATCGGGCAATGAGAATGGCAGCAATTATAATTCAAAGACAACGTAGAGCATTTTGTTTAGGTAAAGTACAGCGTCAGAAGTACTTGGAGCTTAAGAAATCCGCCATTATCCTTCAGGCTGCCTATAGAGGCATGAAAGTTCGACGAGACTTAAAAACTATGCACCAGTCAGCAGCAATGATACAGTCCTATTATCGAATGCACAAACAACAAAGGGATTTCAGAAACTTGTTGCTGGCAACTAGACGGATTCAACAGTGGTTCCGTGCTTGTAAGGAGAGAAATGCACAAGTTCATAACTATATGACCGTGAGAAGTGCTACGCTTCGTCTCCAGGCTGCATTCCGTGGCATGAAAACAAGAAGACTTTTAAGAACCATGACTGAATCTGCTGAAGTTATTCAGAGAAGATTTAGAACTTTTCTCAAAAGAAAACATTTTATTTCCCTTAGGACAGCTGCTATTGTAATTCAGAGAAAATACCGAGCAACAAAACTAGCAAAAATTCAACGTCAAAAATACCTCTCATTCCTTAATGCTGCTGTTACCATACAGTCTGCCTACAGAGGCTTTGTGGTAAGGCAAAAAATACAGCAGATGCATCAAGCTGCTGCGGTCATCCAAGCAACATTAAAAATGCATAAAATTTACATTTCTTACCAAGCTCTAAGGCTTGCTTCGATAATCATACAACAACGTTACCGTGCTTACAGGGAAGGGAAGCGTGTCAGAGAAATATATTTACAACAGTACAATTCTGTTTTAGTTCTTCAGGCTGCCTATAGAGGAATGAAAACAAGATGCTTCTTGAAGAAAAGGCATGAGGCAGCACTTATAATACAGAGAAACTACCGAATGTACAGGCAGTACCACCACTACAGAAAAGTTCAGTGGGCAACTCAGCTAATACAGAAGAGATACCGAGCGAATAACCTAAGGAATATTGCAGTACAGCGCTACTCTTCATTAAAGAAAGCAGTAATTTGTATTCAGAAAGCTTTTCGAGACATGCGTTTAAAAAAACTACTTCAAGAAAAGCGCTGTGCTGCTATTGTTGTTCAGAAAAATTTTAAAGCTTTTAGAGAACGTCAAAGGTATCTCTCTCTTAAAGCAGCTACTCTTGTCTTTCAGAGAAGATACAGAGCTTTGATTCTGTCAAGGCAGCATGCTCAGGAGTATCTTTGTCTTCGCAGAGCAACTATTCTTATACAGGCTGTGTACAGAGGTATTAGAGTGCGGAAGAGTATTGAGTGTATGCATTTAGCAGCTACTACAATACAGTCAGCCTACAAAATGCACAGGAATAGAAGGTCCTATCAAAATATGAGAGTTGCAGCTATTGCTATACAAAACTACTATCGATCCTACATTAAACAAAAGAATCAACAGAAGGAATATCTGACAATGAAGAAATCTGCTCTTCTTATTCAAGCATATTATAGAGGCATTAAGGAACGACAGAAACTGAAACTTATGCATGCTTCAGCAACTGTAATACAATCTAGTTATCGAATGCATGTACAGCATAGGTATTATAAACAGTTGCGCTGGGCAGCCAGAGTTATACAACAGAGGTTCAGAGCCAAAGTAGCAAAAGAAGCTGACATGGAGAACTATGCAAAAACAAAAAAGGCCGTCATTTGCCTACAGTCCTCTTTTTGTGCTAAAAAAGCAAGGCAGTTGTATAAAACCAATCTTGCTGCACTACGCATACAATCATTTTTCCGAATGTATGTAGAAAGGAAGCATTTTCTTGCAAAAAAAGCAGCAGCGATAACGATCCAGTCTGCGTTCCGATGCCAAAGAACAAGGACTCGCTATAAATTGATTCAGAATTCAATAGTTGCTATTCAGAGGTGGTACAGGGCATGCCACAGGGCTCGTTTACAGAAAGCAGAATACTCTGCTCAAAAGCAAGCAATAGTAATTATTCAGTCTGCCTGTCGTGGAATGAAAGCAAGAAAAACAGCAAGACAAATACGAGCCGCAAGGAAGATTCAGTCTTTTCTTTGGATGGCCGTGCATCGCAGAAAATTTATTCAACTTAAAACAGCAGCAATTACAATAGAAGCCTATTACTTAATGTATAAAGCTAAATCACAGTATGCAAGCTATAAAAAAGCAGCAGTTGTCTTACAGAGATGGTACAAATCCCGTTTGATTGTAAAATGCCAAAGAACGACTTACTTACAAACCCGGAAGAAAATCATCATTGTGCAGGCAAGAGTCAAGGGATTCATCGAAAGGAAGAGGTTTCACAAAATGAAAGAAAGCGCAATAAAAATTCAGGTAATTTAAAATGTACAATAATGGTTTTGTTTGTTTTAGATTAGTGCTACTATTTCAAACATACATGGTCTGTTCTGAAAGTAGTAGGACTGGCTTTTTCCTGGGTGAATGGGCAGACAAGAGGCGGTCTGCGCACGCAGGATCGGTGGAGGGGGATATTGGGAACGCTGGGAAAAATTGGCAGTCGGCTGTCGGCCATTGAAGAGAGCAGGTCGCTTGTACTGTGAACACATGTCGAAACGCCTCGTCATGAAGAATAATGGAGCATTTACTGGAGCAGTGATACGTGATCAAATTTTGTGTAAAGCTTGGTAAAACGGGCAAAGAGACTCACGACACGATTAAGGAGGCCTACGGTGATGCTGCCTTGGGTAGATCGGGTGTTTTTGAGTGGCACAAGCTGTTCTGAGACGGTAGGGAAAGAGTGGAAGATGACGACCGCTCATTTGCTTTTTTGATCGACATGGAGTCATCCACAAAGAGTTTGTACATCTGTACCACGTGGTCACAGTCTTGTGAGCACGTGGAAGTGCTCACAAGACTGCGAAAACACATTGCTCGTGTCCACCCAGCCATCGTCAATAATTGGCGGCTGCACCATGACAACGCGCCGAGCCACACAGCTTTCCGCATAGTGGAGTATCTTGCCCAGCACAAGGTGGCAACACTGCCTCAGCCCCCCTACAGGCCCGACTTGGCCCTGCCAGACTTTTTTCTATTCCCGAGTATAAAATCGACGCTCAAGGGGAAGCATCACGCATTGGTAGAGGCGCTTCAAGAGGCCATGACGAGGGAGCTAAACAGCATTCTGGTCCAGGCGTTCCTGTAGGCATACGAAAACTGGTTGACTCGTTGGCAGCAGTGTGTAGATGCGGAAGGGTGCTACCTTGAAAAATTCTAATCGTTTGTTCTATTCTCATGAATATATATATTTTTTAAATGAGTCCTACTACTTTCAGAACAGACCATGTATATGTTAAAACAGAATTAAGTTCTGAAGTACAGTATTTCAGGTTTGTAGCTTTTAGTATTGCAGAGCACAGAAATGAGTCTGTCTCTTGTTTTGGTTTTCCTTGCTGAAGCATTCATTTCAAAAGTGATATTCTCTTCCTTCATTTCTTTCCGCTACTTCTTTGGCCTGACTAGCTTCCACCTACTTAAATAGTAACAGCTTAATTTTTTTTTTTTTTATTGGAATGCAAATGAAAGCTGTTTTGATGTGTTGACATTAGTTGGCACAGGTACTAAGTGTAAAGTGAAGTAAATGGAAGAAGTACAATTGCTGCATTCTTTAAGACTTTCTGATATTTTCATGTCTTCTTAAATAACCAAAGTATGGTGTTTTTTTTTTTCCTTGTTTTTAAGACATTAAATAGACCCAGAATAATTTCGGTGCCTAGCTAATGTTTTGACAAAGAATTTGAGGAGACATATTTCATTCTTAGGGAAAAGTGATTAAACACTCTTTTCCTTCCCTCACTGATGGGATAACATATTAGTGTGGTTGGCAAGAAGTAATGGGAGTTGCTCTATCTCCCTGTAGCAAGCTAAATATCTGTCTAGTTAAAGTCCAGGAGACCTGTTCCTCTGTTGTGATTTTGCCTTTTTTTTTTTTTTTTTTTTGGTGGGTAAAGGAGAGAAGATATTTCTGCCTGTTATTTATATTAATTATGTTTTGTACTGGGAGTCATTTTTATTTTAAATTAATGTTCTGTCGTTCCTTCTGGGAGAAGTTTTGGGAGACTTCCTGTGTTGTTCTTAATTATTATACCCTAAGGTAAAAGGAAATAGGTTTGTCTTCAGGACATTACCTGAAAAGAGAGCTTTTTTCTCCAGATCAGGAAGGAAAGGGAAATAATCTCTCATAATTGTTCAGGTTGCTGTTACTATCCTGTTGGAGAGCACAATTTTCTTTTGGCAGATAATAAAACAAGTGTGCCTTCCTCACTTCTATTCTTTGGAGGGTTGGGAGTGAAATGGCAGCCTATTAGCTATTTTTCTGAATAAAACATACATACAGATGTTTTAAGGAGAGAAGAAAATTTATTCAACAAAAAGCTGCTGTTGTGATCATCCAAAAACATCTGAGATCTTGGCAGGAAGGCAGGCTTTAATTTATGAAATACAACAGAACTAGAAGAGCTATCATTGAACTGCAAGCATTTATATGGGGTTATTTAGTCAGAAAAAAAGGTTGGTATACTTAACGTTATAACTACTTTTGATGTAAAATATCTCCATAGCAATTTTAGCATTAATTCTAGCTGCCAAAGAAGAAGAACTTTTTTTTAAATGCTTGTGAAATCTTTTTGGCTTACCCATAAACTGATCCTTTACACCCATGCATGCTTACAATGAAACTGTTTTCTTCTATCTGTGAAAGTTGTTACTTACAATCATTTCTATGTGTTACTGTTCAGATTAGAGAGACCTAGGAATGAGGAAAGGTATCTTAGTTCTGAGCTAATGAATTCAGCGGTCATTATTCAGCATCTTGCTGAAGTATACTTTTGCTGTATGCTTTGGTCTTCGCATAGATGACCAGTTATCTCTGGGTATGAAAATTAATGATGTTCGTTCTTCTGTTTTCCTTGACAGATTTCAGAACAGAAACAGAAGAAACTGCTTTACTTTATAGCAGCTGCATATCATCATGTCTCTGCAATTAAAATTCAAAGGGCCTATAGGATGCATCTCACCTTAAAGCTTGCACAAAACCATATCTCATCTGTTCTTATAATACAGGTTAGTCTAATTAAGGATGAATCCTTTTGTGTACCTATTTTGTCAGCTGAACTGTAGCACTAAGGTACGGTAGTTCCTTCGTACGTGAAAATAAAGCTAAAACACAGAGACTACAGTTTAGCAAGTAATGCTGCTTATAGCCAGCTAAATGTAATAAAGTGGATCTCAGTAGGCTCTGGAGGTTTCCAGAGTGGTCACTAGCTTAGTCCCATTGATGGAAGGAGTTCAGTATTAGATAAGTTGAGAGGTAATAGTAAACAATTAGATAAGCGTTTGGTAAGATTTGGCATACAGAACACTATTTCCCCTCCCTATAGAGGGGAAGAAACAGACCAGGGAAACAGGAAGTGGAATAG
Source organism: Aythya ferina (assembly GCF_964211825.1). Taxonomy (NCBI): domain Eukaryota; kingdom Metazoa; phylum Chordata; class Aves; order Anseriformes; family Anatidae; genus Aythya; species Aythya ferina. Next base: position 8,611,592 of record NC_140304.1, read on the forward strand.
TGGTTCTTCCTAAAAGACAGCTGAGAAAAAAAAACAGAATTCCGTGCCTACCTGTTCCTAGCTGAGGAAGAGTTCTGCAGTTGAGTTGATTTTGCAGTCATTCATTACAGCCACTAGGCAGATCAGAGCTGAGTCATGGTGGTCAGGTGAATGCTAGGGATATTTAGTGCCTGTATGTCAAAACTCATGTTAAAATAGTGCTTTGTTTTTTTGTTTTTTTTTACGAATGCTTGTTTAGGAAGGGAAGTAAGAATTTAGGGAGAAGTCTTAAGTAAATAAATAGAAATCTACTTTAATTTAAACAGAGATGGTTTCGAGCAAAAATGCAACAGAAAAGATTTCTAAGAGATTATCAAAGAATCATTCAATTGCAACGTATGATTCGAGGCTGGCTAAATCGCAGAAATGATGCAGCAACCATAATCCAACGAAGCATACGAAGATTTCTTGCCTGCAGACGTAACAGAAAATTTGCCAATGGAATAATTAAATTTCAGGTAAATACCTGCTAAAACTGCAGTTTTCTCAGTTTTTGTTTCATGGGCTTTTGGAGAGAGGACAAATGTAAATGTTTACATTGGTTGTTGAATTTATCAGTTAAATTACAAGACAAGCCAATTTCAATTCAAAATTAAGCGCAAACATGAAGTAATATTAAGCAGATACTGTTTTAGGTGACTTTTGGGAAGTGTGTGGGGATATGTATACATTCGTGTTTGTTTTGTTCTTTTGTTTTGCAAATGCGCTATTTGGGAAATTAAACACTGAATGTGATTATTGGGTACTGTCCTGGTTTCAGTTAGCACAGAATTACTTTTCTTCCTAGTAGCTGGTGGAATGCTGTGTTTTGGCTTAGGATGAGAAGAGTGCTGATAACACCCCGATGTTTTAATTGTTGCAGAGCAGTGCTTATACCAAGCCAAGGACACCTCAGACTTTTGCTCTGTCCTGCCAACAGGCAGGCTGGGGGTGCAGTAAGAGCTGGGAGGGGACAGACCCAGGACAGGTGACCCGAACTAGCCAAAGGGGTATTCCATACCATCTGACGTCATGCTAAACAATATATAGGGGTGGCTAGCCGGGGGGAGGGGGCCGGACTGCTCGGGGTTAGGCTGGGCATCGGTCAGCGGGTGGTGAGCAATTGCATTGTGCATCACTTGTTTGTACATATTACTATTAGTAGTACTATTATCATCATTGTATTATTATTATTATTATTATTATTTTCCTGTCTTATTAAACTGTCTTTATCTCAACTCACGGGCTTCACTTTCCATTTCTCTCCCCCATCCCAGAGAGGGAGGGGGGAGGGTGAGCGAACGGCTGCGTGGTGTTTAGCTGCCAGCCGGGTTAAATCACGACAGGTACTTACTTAAAAACGAATAACTGAAGTGTTTAAATAGTTAATCAGACTTATATAATGTTGATTTAGAAAGCTAATGCAATTCTGTTCTATTGTCTCTTCTGTTCACAACTTTTTTGGGGGCTTTATGAAATTCCTTTTCTATAGGCATTGTGGAGAGGATATTCTTGGAGGAAGAGTAATGACACAGCAAAAACTAGAGCTTTAAGGCGCTGTTTGGAAAAGGCTAATGAAAAGAGCAAAGAAGAAGAAAAATTGTGCAACAGAACCGCAATTGCTATTGAACACCTTCTAAAATACAAACATCTTTCGTACGTTCTTGCAGCATTAAAGCATCTAGGTCAGTGTTTTATTTTAGTATGGAATCATATTATATCAAAAATATTTTTTACTTCTTTACAAGGTCTATTTAAATTTAAGAGGAAGATCTGTAATTTTGAAAATAAATTGCTTGAGCTTAAGGATCTTATTTAAATGTTCTATGTTATAGAGGTAGTTACCAGACTCTCCCCACTCTGTTGCGAAAATATGGTCCAGAGCAGAGCAATCTTCAGTATTTTTGTTCTGATTCGAAGTTGCAACCGGAGTGTTCCATGCATGGATGTGATCAGATACTCAATTCAAGTTCTACTTAATGTTTCAAAGGTAATGTTAATATTTCCTTTTGCAGGGCTATGAGCTGTAGGCTACTTTATTGCAGTTATTATTTATCCACAAAATTGCTGAATGAATTTAAACCAAATTGAACAATTTTGAAGAGCAAAAATAAATCTGAGTTTTAATTAGGTTATTTCTTAAGAAAATTAAATAATTACTACATTTGATAAAAGAAAATGCTTCCATGGGCATAAAGTAGTGATTTTTTGTAACTGTTTACATTATTAGGATATCCCAAGTATTGTGTAGAAACAGGTAACTGTAGTAAAGAACTGTCAAAGTTCTTAAAGTAAAAACATATATGTTGAAGAAGATAGGATACTTTTCCAAATTCATGTCAGAGAATAGATCACTTCTTACAGAGCTGATCATTTTCATAAATACTTAAAGTTGTAGTAGTACTGTAGATATTGACTCTGGATTGATTGATCTAGAGTTCTTATTCTGAAATTTATAAAACTTGTTAACGTAATTTTTTGGTCTTATATCCAACTTACAGACATTTATATTCAAATACATTTTTCTTATTTCAGGAAAATAAGAAGAACATTCAGGCTACATCTGTTCCTATTTTTTTCTAAACCTATTGTAATTTGTTATTCTATTTTAAATGTAAAATCCATTTCTGGGGATTTTTAAATGAGGGTTGGGAGCAAAAGGGTAGCTTTTTGTAACCCATTACAATGGCATAACATGCAAAAGCGATTTTTACTACTTGGATGCCAGACAAGTGGCAAATTTGATCAAGGGAAGAATGTGGATATTGCTTTATCATCTAATCTGAAAGTTATGTTGAGGATCTGTCTATATAAGACTTCTTGTCTCTTTCTTTTACAACAGTATGAAAGAACTACTCAAGCAGTTTATGAAGTAGAAAATTCCATAGATACGTTACTAAACCTACTGCAAATGTACAGAGCAAAAGCTGGGGACAAAATTTCAGAGAAAGGAGGAAGTATTTTCACAAAGACTTGTTGTTTGTTGGCTATCCTTTCAAAGGACTCAAAAAGAGCTTTGGTAAGACTTAGTGTCTTGTTTTTAATAGTTTGATTTAATGGTATTTTGCTCTTCATTTATGTTTTGGTGTTGTGTTTTTTATTCTGTACTAATACCAATTACAGCTGTAATGTTAATTATAACTAAACTCTGTTGATGGGAAAATGCAGTTCCAGGATGGTGAAAACAGTTATTACTTAGAGTTTTGTATGCCCTCATTACTCAGAGCTAATCAATATGTCGCTGACTTTTTGATCCTGCAATCCTTGCAAGATTGTTATTGCAATCACTTTTTTTCCACGGTTTTTAATAGTTTCTGTAATCATAGAATGGCTCGGGTTGGAAAGGACCTTAAAGATCATTTAGTTCCAACCCCCCTGCCATAGACAGGGATGCCATCGTCTAGATCAAGTTGCTCAGGACCAAGTTACTTAGCACTGGATACAGTTTATTTGTTTTTTAATTAACTCTCCCCCTCCCCCCATTTCTGCAAGTTTACTTTTGCTTTTCAGATAAAGTTAAGATAAAAACAGGATAAAGTAAATAAAAGATAAGTCAATAAAAACAGGCAATATAATCGCAATATAATTGCTCATGACTTTGTGTTGATACATTCTATTGTAACAGAGACATAGCCTGTTTTTGAAAGACATTTCCTTTGCTCGTGCTTATTGATAGAATCTTCAACAAGGTTATCAGGATAATCTGGGTTCTATGCTACAAATAGGCATCATCTGTTTATCCATCAGATAGGAGCACTTAAGTCATCCAGTCACCTCTGACAACTGTGTTAATCTTTCATTGATAGGAAGATGCACATAAACATTAATTTGTCTCTGTATCACTTGTTGCAGACATATGCCAGTGACATATTAAAATGGTTAAAGTGAGAAATTAGTAAAATATGACCTGCGCTTTTTTATTTTTCTGAGGTCTCAAGTGGCGTTACAGTGACATATTTTGATAGCAATAGATCACTGATTTGTAGTAGGTGTGCTGGTTTTGAAACAGTTTCACTGTACGTGTGGATAGAAGTTCAGCTTACAGTAAAAATGTCGAGTTTTCATTGAATAAAGTAGATTTCTTGATCTAAATTGATTTCAAGTTTGTAGTATTAATTATGTATTGTTTTCGTCTTTTCTCAGGAAATCCGAAGCTTGCCAAGAGCTGTGGCTTGCATTCAAAGCCTCTATAAACTTACAGCTCATAAATGCAAAATGGATGCAGAGAGAACACTTGTGAAACAGAAGACAAACCCTTTAATTAATGGAACTTCCTTTATTCCAGTAATTCCTCTGAGGACGACAACAGTTTCAAGGTAAGAACTTAAAAATTAGTCTGCAGTTTTTGCAGCAGCAATATGCTATTTTAATAAACCACTATTATTTCAACAGAATTAAACCAGACTGGGTTTTGAGGAAGGATAACATTCAAGAAATTGTAGATCCTCTCCAAGCAATTCTGATGGTGATGGATACACTTGGCATTACCTGTTATGAAAATTAAATCAGTTATGAAAAAAAGTTATGAAAAGTAAATAAGATATATGAAAGCATTTTTGTACAGTATGTATGTGGGAGGCAGCAAAATTATTTTGAAATAAAATAAATGTGTTATCTACCCTTGAGATTGTTTTTTTTTTTTTTTTCAAATTGTATATTACTTTTTTGCAACTTTTTTGTATTGTATACAGCTTTTGAAATCCTATTTTGTACTACTACCAAAAAGAATTGTACAATAAAATCATACGTTCTTGACAATTTTCCTAGTGCAGTAATGCAATTGTTCTTATGCAACTGTAAGTCTTACCAATAGCAATGTATTCCTCATCTGATTAAAGTATTTCATAGTTGTTTGTGTGGGACAGTTATATTGGCTTGTCTGACATGGAGAGCTATAGATAAGGACAAGTAGTCTGATTTTGAAACTGGCTAGTGATTCCAGGGGCTTGGGTTCACTTTCTAGTGAACTTTCAGAGGTCATGAGTGACCATGGGAACATTTTTTTAATGCTACAAGGTTATGATAGAACAAAGGGGTGTTATAAGGGCGAATTCAGGAACTCACCTGTTACTTTAAGAGGAGGTTATTCTGGGAGTGCTTTCTTTCTTTGAAGCCAGCAATACATATAAGCATGCTTCTCATCCAGCTGAAGGGTATTCATCACAGCTGAAGAGTATTCATCACAGAATCTCCCTTAAATTGAGTTCTATTGTGCCTTGGATCTGTGTTTTCTTAGAGCAAATCTTCCCACAAGGTTTGGAGATTATGTCTCCTAAGGGCAGAATTTGATGCTAAATCAACTTGTAGCCATAAGTCAATCTGTTCAGAGAATCATAGAATCATTAGGTCTGAAAAAGACCTCCAAGATCAGTTGGTCCAACGGTCCTCCTACCCCCGATATCACCCACTAAATCATGCACCTAAGCACCACATCCAACCTTTCCTTAAACACTCCCAATAAAATCATAGAATCATTAAGGTTGGAAAAGACCTCCAAGGTTATCTGGTCCAAACACGCTATTGTTAAGAAATTAATCTCACTTCCTTAGGGAATAATAAGGTTCTGTCTTTCTTTGGTTTTAAAAAAAAAAAAAAAAAGACCTTAAGGAGATAGCTGTATGCTACAGAATGTAAGGATAGGTAATAACAGTTCTCCTTAATGTAAGAGCCTCCAGAATGAATAATATAAAGGATAAAACAGAATGGTTATATGGGGAAAGAGAAAGTGTGGGGGGAGAAGGGGAGGTTTATTTATTTATTTTCCCTCTTACTGTAGCCAAGGTAAATATCCTGATAACAGAATGCCCTTTAGACTTCGAACTCAAGAGGTTTTGAGGGGAACAGTGTTCAGTTAGTTTAAGTTTGTGGCCTGTTTTCACTGTAAAATGATAAATTCTATCTTTGCTCATATAAAGCATGCCGAATGGAAGAAGAGTTCTGCAAGTCTGATTAGGGTATTTGGAGAATTAAATAAAAATAATGTTTTCAGCAAAGTAACTCGTGTTACAACATACTATGGACACTAGAGTATTTGTGAATACCTTTGAAAATTCAGTTAATAATTTACAGAAGCAATACTTGGAGTCTTCTCAGATGGTGAAAACCATTGATGGAGATGGCAATGAAGATGAGATTTAAAGGCTGTTTTTTCTTCCTAGTTATGATGAATTCAGGCAAACTCTTTGCAGAAGGTAAGAACACTGAATTCTGTTGTTAATAAGTATACATCGAGTTCAAAACATGCAGTTTAGCTGCCTTAAGTGCAGTGTCTTTCATATCTTTACCAAGAATAAACACTGCTTTTTAAATACAGTTTTGTGAGATGGCTGATGATTATGATTCAGTTGTTGCTTCTTATCGGATCTACAGATTCATGTCTAAGCTGTGAAGCTGTAAAATAGAAAGGTTCAGACTTTTTCAGAAAAGTTTTCTGTTTGAAACGTATTTGAGCCATTTTGAGGCACTTATACAAATTGAATTTTACACCCCTAAGCATTATATATAATGACGTGTAATTGGAATGTCTTGTCTGACCACTGAGCAAAAGAGCAGAAGTTAAATAGAGCCTGCAGTAACTAGATTGGGGAAATGTTTCACATTTCTTATCCCTATTTGCAGTACTGTTTTAAATTCCTGGGTTTATATAGGTCGCATGGCACCTGAACTGCAACGTCGCAATGCTATAGACTGTTCATTGGGGTACATCTCCATTAAGTAAAAGGATCTCTCTCTTTTTCATTTTCTTTTAAATCTACTAATATGTATTTCAGTCCAACGTATTTGTTGCTACTACTTCTGTCTTCACCAGTTTTGTTCTTATGCAAAGCGGTTGAAATTACACTGGTATGTTTTTGAAAGTCAAACAAAAGGTATGTAGGTAGCAACCACTTCTGACTTAAAACTGCTCTAAAATCTTAATAGACAAGTTTTTTGTTGTTGTTGTTGTTATTTTTTTTTTTTCTCATTTAATTTAGGTGTGATGCAGTAGCAGTGTGGGGAAGGGAAATACAAGCAATGAGATTATCTGGGTAATTTATTAAAAAAATTCTGCAGCAAATTCTGGTGACTTGTTTGAGGAAAGGTGCAATAATTTATCAAGGTTCAAATTAGATTCTTCAAATTAGATTGCCTTACCATGCCATCGAGAGATTTTAAGACCCAAGGAATAATTGTAAAAGAAATCCAAACATAAATATTGTTTGTTCTTTTTGTTTGTTTCAGTTTTCCTCATTGAGTTACTCAAGTAACTCAATACCCTTCTTGTAATGAGAGGCCCAAAACTCAACACAGCAAAAGCCTTTGTTAGCTGATCTCGTAGAAATAATGGGATTGGTACAAAGATGAAATTCTTGTTCCTTTCCTAGGAGATATCCTAGAGTTTAAAATGCACTGGGGCCTCCCAGGTAAATGGCTTGTTAGCATGTCCCCCAGGCCTATGTTTGTTCAGGACTTTTTCCCTAGGTGAGTGCAAAGAAGGGGTAGCACTCAGGAGAAGTGAGTACATGGCCTAAATCTAGTTTTGAGGATATACCGATCTCAAGCTTCATCTGGGGATAGGAATGGGCTGCCAGTATTGCTGCTTCTGTAGCATTAGAATTGATACATACACTGTGGTAAATATTATAGCAACAGGTAGCATGGGAAATGTCTATTTTGTGAAGACCTTTAAGGAACGTTTTCCTGAGTTTATGCTGAGAAATTATGGGTTTGTTTAGAATGGTGCAACTGCATAATTCCTCTCTTTTATACACTTGTTGAAAGTAAAATCGCTTTTTTTGATCTGGATTTTCATTTTGGTGAGAAAACGAGGGGTAAGAAGCCATTCTAGATCAGTCAGAATCACCTGAACAATTGGCTTATGCACTGTATAGTAAAATGAATTGCTTTGCTTACTGTTTTGCTTAGTTGAGCAAACATTATGTATTTTTAGTTTTCAGATGTAAGAAATAAATGTCCTCCACCACCACTTCCTCCTTAGGCCTATGTCATCTCAGCTAGGAGAGTTCTTTTTGTTTGTTTTTGTTTTCATACTGAAGCGTCACATTCAGCACTAATTTGAAATATTTTCTTACTACTGCTTTTTTCTTTCTTTTTTTTTTTTTCCTTGTAATTATTTGCTGTTCTGCTTTTTGTTTGCTTAACCTCTATTTCTTCTTTTTATTTTCTTCCCTTACAACTGTTCTTTAACACCCTTCCATCAGCAAGTTTAATTCTTATATTACCTCCTGGCAGTTTGTCATGCTTATTCTTATTCAATTTGTCATTCTTATACCATGTGGCTATGGCATAGCAAAGTCTTGGCACTGTATTTTAGAGCATGCCTCAATACAGTTATTCAGTAGAGGGTGCCCTTATTTACATCTTCCAGGCTAAAAAGCATCAAATGTATTCTGCATCAGTTTTGTACAGCTGATGTGAGCAAGTTTCATTCTGTAGGTGATATTTCTGTACACCTTAAAATCAAAAGCAGATATAATTCCGATATATATTAATTTCAGTGAGTCTTATAAAAACTTTCACGCTTAAGATGAGATTTAATAAATAAGTAAATAGAACAAGTATGGATACTTAGATGAATCATTTTTGATTTAATAATGACTGCCAAAGAAATTAGCTGTGACCTTGTTAGTATTCACAATTTCATTCATCTTGTTTGAAAGCCTGAATCAATCCAACTGACTTTAAACAAATTAATGCAAAAAAAATCTTGTATGGGATGAGGTTTTTAGTGAGAAATGTTTATCATCTCTTTGCAGATAAATTTTGTGATTTGCCACATATAGAAAATGGAAAGATTGCCCCATACTATTATAATTTCAAAGGTTACTATTTTCCTATGCGTAAAGACAAAAAAATTTCCTATTCTTGTGTTGCTGGTTATACAACTGAAACTGGGACTCAAGAAGGAAGAATAACTTGTACAGCAAAAGGATGGTCTCCAGTGCCACAGTGCTACAGTGAGTTAGCTTTATTAAGTTCGTTATTGTTTCTAGTGGGAAACTTTTCTAGCTCAATTTCCTTAAGCATACAGGGTCAGAAGCTGCAGAACAGAAGGGATAAAATCCGTGTTAGGACAAGGTTAAATACATTATGTATACAAACTACATTTTGATATATGGAATATTTTTACAATAATACATATGGTAAGAGCCCTTAAAATATATGCTTTTATAAGAGTTTCAAGAAAGTTGCCAGTCTACCTTATTTCTGGAAAATTAATTGACAGTTTTGTCCCTGATATGTATCAGCCTCCATAGCTCTAGATTCTTTGGTTCTCATGTTCCATGATATTAACATATGTTTGTATCTTGTGATTGTGGCAGAGTTGCTTCAACAGATCAAGAAAATAAAATCAGATGGAGATAATTAAAAGCCCTTTTCCCTTGCTTATTGGAGAACAACACATTCCATTAATTCTTTCTTCTAACCAAGCTATCTCTTTTCATTTAGAAAAATGTAAGAAGCCTCTTTTGGAAAATGGCTTTTTTTATGGTACAGAAATGTCCTTCAAAATACATGAGAAACTGCAGTACAAATGTAATCTAGGCTACCACACTCCAAATGGTGGTACCGAGGATACAGTACAATGTCAAGCGGATGGATGGTCCTCACAGCCAAGCTGTACTAAAAATTTTGGTAGGATTGTGCATTTCCCTCCTTACAATTTTTATATATATAAAATTCTGCTGTCCTTGCTGTGCCTGTGTTGTCAAATTGCCAATGTTATGACACTTGGATGCTCCTCAAGCAAGTTCTCAGCTGTACGTCGTGCAATTAAGTTCTCAGAATTCACACATTGGTTGTTTAGTCAATTGGCATAGATAAAGTTATATGTAGATGGATTCAATATAGATGAAATGATATTGTTTCAAATAAATCTATTTCCAACCAAACTTTGTTCCAAAACAAAGACTGGAGAACCTGTGTAAAATAATGCATTTTTAATTATTCATTACCTGCAAAGTCTTTTCCTCAGATATGATCACTTTTAACTAAAATTTTAGATGAGTAACTTTAAATGAAAAGAGCAATTAACATTATGTGTATGTTCTATTTAAGAGTCATGCCAAGTACCTGATTTACATCATGGCTATTACTTCACAACCCAGCAAGAGCTTCGAGTGAATGAAACACTGCTATATGAATGTGATGAGGGATATCACACTGCAGGAGGAAACACTACAGAAGAAGCAAGGTGCCTAGCACATGGGTGGTCCCTTACTCCAAACTGCACTAGTATGTAGTGGGCACGGAAATAATTCTGTTTGAAATGTGACTTATTCTACAACTGAATAAAAATTTACAAACAGGTTTATTTTTTAAACTGTTAAAGGTTTTTGTTTGTTTGTTTGTTTGTTTTTAAGGAAGCCTTCTAGCCTCTATCAACTGTTTTTCCCTGCTTTGTGTTTTCTTCCTAGAAATAACTTGCCACCCTTTGAGTAGAATAGAACATGGAGGTTTCTATCCTGTGAAGAAAATCTATGAAGAGGGAGATGTTGTTCATTTTTTCTGTGAGGCAAATTATTCTTTCCGTGAATTTGACCTAATTCAATGTTATTATTTTGGATGGTATCCAGATCCTCCAGTGTGTGAAGGTAGCGTATTTTTACATTTGTAGTATATAGTCTTTCACTAGCACTTTCTTTCATGAAATGAAATGCTTTATGAATGCAAAATAAAAATATGCTTTTATACCAGTTGACAACCTAAATAGAAATGAAGAGTTAGCAGAAAAGCATGGAGCCAAAGTAGAAGGGAGGAGGCAATGATAACTGGAATTAGGCTGCTTCTGCCTGTTTTCAGTGGAATCTAAAAATAGAGCAGATACTGTTCTCTTCTCTTACTTCTCTGTGTGTTGTTTCCTGGAAAAGTACAAAGAAACAATTACAGGGAAGATGCTCAGCCCTTAAAATTCAAGGTAAACCATGTTGAGATTATGTGAAGGATTAATCAAGCATGTGTAGGAGCTTCATGAGGTGGAAACATACCTCTTGAGGTGTAAGAATTATTTTATTTATTTACAACTTTTTCCTAGTTTGTGTTATTCAGCACTTTTCAGAGTTTTGCAGCCTCACCAAACTGTATCTTTTGGATGGAATTAACTAGAAGGGTCATCCTGAGGAAAGAAACATGCTTTTGGCAATTATTATTGCTTCCATAGTCTTTGGGGGATACTGGAAATTCCTCCCCCCCCAAAAAAAAACAAAAAAAAAAAAAAAGAAAAAGTCCTTTCAGAAGAATGAAAGGCCTAGTGATGCAGAACTGTGAGCTACAGCGTACAGCAGAAAACAGAGAAAATGAACTAGCTGAGAATTTTTAATATTACTGAAAGAACATACGCTGATGTTATGTTTCAAACCTCTTGCGTGAAGAAATTCTTCCTGATATCCAATCTAAACCTCTTGTGCAACATGAGGGCATTGCCTCATGTTCTACCACTTCTGACCCAATAAAAGAAACTGATGCTTCCCTTGCTGCGACCTCCTTTCAGGTAGTTACAGAGAACAATGAGGTCTCCCCTCAGCTTTCTTTTCTCCAGACTAAACAGCCCCAGTTCCCTCAGCTGTTCCTCATATGTCTCACTTTCTAGTCCCTTCACCAGCTTGGTTGCTTTTCTTTGCACACACTCAAGTAACTCAGTACCCTTCTTGTAATGAGAGGCCCAAAACTCAACACAGCAAAAGCCTTTGTTAGCTGATCTCGTAGAAATAATGGGATTGGTACAAAGATGAAATTCTTGTTCCTTTCCTAGGAGATATCCTAGAGTTTAAAATGCACTGGGGCCTCCCAGGTAAATGGCTTGTTAGCATGTCCCCCAGGCCTATGTTTGTTCAGGACTTTTTCCCTAGGTGAGTGCAAAGAAGGGGTAGCACTCAGGAGAAGTGAGTACATGGCCTAAATCTAGTTTTGAGGATATACCGATCTCAAGCTTCATCTGGGGATAGGAATGGGCTGCCAGTATTGCTGCTTCTGTAGCATTAGAATTGATACATACACTGTGGTAAATATTATAGCAACAGGTAGCATGGGAAATGTCTATTTTGTGAAGACCTTTAAGGAACGTTTTCCTGAGTTTATGCTGAGAAATTATGGGTTTGTTTAGAATGGTGCAACTGCATAATTCCTCTCTTTTATACACTTGTTGAAAGTAAAATCACTGTTCTGTTCTGGATTTTCTTTCAGGGAGAAAATGAGGGGTAAGATGTTGCTCTGGATTAACCAGAAACATCACCTAAACAATTGGCTTATGCACTGTATAGTAAAATGAATTGTTTTGCTTACTGTTTTGCTTAGTGAGCAAACATTGTGTTCTTTAATTTTCAGATGTAAGAAATAAATGTCCTCCACCACCACTTCCTCCTCATGCCCATGTCACCACAGTTAGCAGAACATATCATAATGGTGACAAAGTTCGTATACAGTGTCAAAGTAAATTTGAAATAAGAGGATATGAGGAAATTCAGTGTGAAAAAGGAAAATGGACATCCCCTCCTATTTGTATCGGTTAGTACTTCCAGTGCCAAAGCAGAAATGGATCTTCAAACAATGCCTTGATTTTCCTGATAAAGCCTCAGTTTAAATGTCTGCAAATCTGTTTGTTCTCCTTTGTTAAATATGCGAGAGTTAAAATGCTATATTATTTTGCAGCCAATCAATCGTTCACAGATTAAGAGAAGGGGTGAGCTAGATGGATTGAACTGGAATCCATGTTGTATAGCTCTCCTTTAGAATACTGATTTCTATTACATCTTATAAAACATCGGTGTTTTGTGGTATTTGTGTGTGTGTGTGTATTTGAAAATGAATTATTTTTGAACAAGCTGATTCTAAGTTTCTGCTGTGGTTTTAGGATCTATAAATAAACAGGAATCTGAGCCAACATCACTTCAGCTAGATGCAGCAATAAGGACAAGCAAAACGTATCACAGTGAAGAAATGGGTAGGTGAACCTTGATTTATTTGTTAATTTAATAGAGAATGCAGTGATCACCAATAATGTTATAGGCATTTTTATGACTAACCTTACCACTTCTTTGCTATATCACAATTCCTTACTCTTTAAAATGTTTGCATATGTTCTTTGTATAAGAAGCTGAGTGAATGATCATTGTCTTCTGTGACTGTAAACAACACTTATAAGTCTGTCCCGTATATGTAATTTTATTTAGCGTTAGCTATTACATTATTTAGTGTTAGCATTTACCTTCAGTCATTTTGTACCTTTTCTGTTGATAATCTCTGAACATGCAGATTCAAGAGTATTGGATCCTTTGTTTAGTAACTCACTGAGGTTTATTCTGAACTCCATATGGGTTTAACATTTCAAGCAACAAATAAAGACAATCTCAGCACAGTACAGCAACCAATCCGTATTGACTGTAACCCAGCAGGAGTCAAGTGTGGACATAAGTGAGGAGTGTAGAAGGAACAGAAATAGTCTGAACATCAGTAAAATAAATCTAGAGCATCTGAAACTGAAACTTCTAAAAAGAAGTTCACTTACGTACACATTTTTGGTATGAAAATTTTGGACCAAAGTCAGTTCGTATGCTGATGCTTTCAGCAGCGTTAATATTATTTTAAAGATCTAATTGCATCTCTCCCTCCCTTGTATTAGAAATGCAGCAGAGCTGTACCTCTCCACCGGTGATTAAAAATGGTGTTATTCTAAGTCCTCTACTGCTGAGCTACAAAAATGGTACTTCAGTAGAATATGGTTGCCAGCTTTACCATTTTTTGAATGGACCTAGCACTGTTTACTGCAAAGAAGGAAACTGGACAGAACAACCGACTTGCTTAGGTGAGGTTTGTGAGGGAATAAAAAAAAAAAAGACATGTAATGTAGAAAGAAAAATCTGGAAAGGACCTCTACATAATCTTTTGTTGACTCCCTCTTCTCTTTCATTAGAGCTAACAGATTTCAGAAACACGAGGCTGAACCATTATCAACTATACCTAGCCCACTGCTGCTAAGTGTCTTCTGGCCTGTTCTTAGTTCCTCTGTTTTCATGAGTGAAGAGTTCTAGAACTCAGCTGGCCTCATTATTTTGGAACGTTTTCTAATTTCTTTATCTTCCACGTCCTCCATTCAGTGGATTTCTTCCTGTCTTTTGAAAGATGTTTAGAAGAAATGACTGCAGTCCTTGCCTAAATAGTTTTTTTTGGTTAGGGTTAGCAAGTATTGTGACTTGGACTTTCATTTTTAAACTTTCAGCCTTTGTGTTTGTTGTGTCCTTGTATCCACCTCTTAATTCCTGATTTCCTAATTGTTCCATGATGCTCCTGTGTATGCTGCTCGAAACAACCTATAGATCTCCCACTAGGAGTTTACAAATGTAGGCAGGAATACTACTTTTGATGATTTACAAGAGTTCTTAGTTTATCCTTCTTTCCTTCCTCTAATTAAATGATTTCTACACCATGCTTTGCACATTCGTTAGATTGTGCAACAGGTAATCTCTCCTTGACTTTCCTTCATAAAATCATTAATAAGGGCCTCTGTCAAGTCTCTTGAGACTTGCAGAAATTTGTTTTTTCAACTGCCCCTTTGTCAGGCTTTATTGAAGTGGAGCAGTGGATTCAAAAGTTAGAGGTTAATTGTTGGACAGAAAGCTAGGTAACCCAATTTGATCCTGGCACTAAGAAGTCTGTCAGAAAACAACCGAAATAATACTGACCTTGAAGAACCTGAAAAAGCCTAAAGAAAACCACAAACTTCAGGAAGAAAAAAAAAAAAAAAAAAAGCCAATAAAAAAAAAGGAAAATGTCTAAATACTTTATATATTGACAAAACATGGGGAAAAAGAGGGAGGAAGCAAATGAATTGTCAAAACACTTTGTTAAGTTAATAGCTTAAATTTTCTGTTTCTTCTGTTCTGTTCTTCTTCAGTCGTATATCCTGGCTGTTGTATGTTTGCAAATATTTGTAGAATCCCGATTGTATCTGAAGTGTGATTTCTGAGCTTATTATCTTTGCATGTTCTTTTTGTTACCTCAGACTATTTCTTTGCTTCTGCTTTCTTTCTAAATGTGCTTTTAGTTCTATTTCTTGCATGATTCCAAAACAATTTATAAGTACTGTTTTAGATTTCTCCTGTTCAACTCCTGCAAAAGGCAGTTAAGAAATCACTTCATAGAATCATAGAATATCCAAGTTGGAAAGGACCCACAAGGATCATCTAGTCCAACGCCTGGGTCGCTAAAGGATCACCCAGAAAAATCAGATCATGTATCTGGGAGCATTGTCCAAAGTTGATTGCTTTTATTGAACTATGCTTTTATTTCCTAGATCCATGCGTTCTTAATGCAACTGTTCTAAACAATAACAACCTAGAGTTAAAATGGAGACAGGAAGAATTAATGTTCCTACATGGTGACCTCATAGAGTTTGAATGTAAAGAGGGATATGATTTTCCCCAGACTACCCTTCCATCTCCTGGGAGGACGCAGTGTAACCATGGGAGACTGAAATACCCAAAATGTGTCGTTAAAGGTAAAGCAATATTTTGTCGCTTGTCCTTTTGAATTCATCAGTGTCGAGCCTATTTAGAAACATTTGCTCCAGCGGTGGAAGCCTGGAATTTATTGTCAATAAAAATCAATGTTTAGTGTCGGACGATACAGGTGCACACACATATCCCTAAGCAATACAGGTACATTGATAAATATATGTGAGCATAGCAAAAGCAATACAACTTCCTTGGATGGAAAGGCTGTAGAAGGGAGGAAGAAGCTGTTCTCCAAGCATGGGGAACTCAAAGCTCTGTAGAAAGACACCTGTAAACAATGAAATGCACGCAAGGGTTTTCTTGTGTTTAGAAGTAGATGGGAGGTTGCGTTCGGGTTTGAGACATAATGCAGTAGTAATGAGCAGACACTGAGAGCTGATAGTTACCTAGTGTTGTCAGTTTAAAGCTGGTGCTTTTTTAGTTTCTCATGTTGAACGTTTCACAAAGATTTTTGACGTTATTGCAGCTCCGATGGAAAAATGTGACTCTCCACCTCCTATTGCAAATGGAGCTCTTAAACTCCCACCCCTGGCCCAGTATGAGAGTGGTTCTTCAGTTCAGTATAGTTGCTATGACTATCATTTCTTGCAAGGATCTGAGAGAATCTACTGTTCTGCAGGCCAGTGGACCTCACCACCAGTTTGTATAGGTAGGCATGAGAAGATACATAAGCTTTTATTTCTCCTACTCAGATGCTTTGCATTTGTAACTTGGGTGTTGTCAGCTGGAACATTAAGATCTTAACCTCATCTCTTTTTCATTTTGAGATGACAGCTTTAACAGATGCAAGAGGAAGAGTTTTTGGCTTTTCTATTACATAAGTCTGACGTGCCTGCAGAGTCCAAAAATACAGTGATGTCACGTATAGTATATTAAGAGAATGGGGAATAATAGCCTGCATTCTCTGTGTCCATTGCACTCACAATGACATGATTTCAAAAATAATTTATTGACACTGAATATGTCTCTATTCTTTAGAGCCATGCACTTTGTCAAAAAAGGAAATGGAGAAAAATAATGTTCTGCTGGAAGGGTTTTATGAGAACCGAGTTTACTTCTACCATGGGGACTATGTTGGATTTTACTGCAAACGGAACCATTTTGGAGAAGAATCTGGTACAACTTTATTTCAAGTGCAGTGTAAGAGAGGCCAGCTAGCGTATCCAAGATGTGTCGAAAGAGGAAAATAAGTGTGAACTTCAGGAAATTTTATAGGAAAGGTATGTTGTTTATCTGGTATTAAAAGATGCATGAATACTGCTTCATACTTCAAGATGACTGCAGTCAACTTTCAGAAATGGGTGTTCAGTGGCATAGTTGGCTGTGAGCCAACTATGGGAGGGAAGCGGGGAAGTGGTATGTGGCACGAGGACTGGGAAAGCACCAGAACAATGCAATGTTGACACACCATGTGTGGAAATTTTAGGAAATAGTAGTTCTTTGAGGCTTATAATGCTAAACTTGAGAATGCATAACAATCTGGAGAACTTGAGCAAGGGACAAGAAAAGGAGAAAGCATTTTAAGAGAATATCTGTAAAGGATGAAAATATTTAAAATATAGAAATATGTGAATTCCACTAAGTAGTTGTTTATTAATCTTAAATGAAAAGAGAAGCAAACAGTTGTATTTGCTATTTGAGAACATTCCAGCTATTCAAATGATCTGCTGTAACTACTTTGTAGGATTGCTTTGACACTTGCACGTTTGTACTCCTGGGACTCTGGCCTGTGAGAATGTTGCACGGCTGAAGATCCAAGGAAAAATCAGGAAGACAGAACATGCTTGCCTCACGTCAATTTTGTAAAATAAACACAAAAATGCACAGTGATCTCCTGTCACTCTGTGTCTGAGAAGAGTCTCTTTCCCTTTCTCTGTACTCTCCCAACAGGAAGCCAAAACCAGAAGGAAGGTCTCCTCCCAGCTTTGTCATCTTAAACATTCAGCAAAGAAAGGGGGGGTTGGTTTGTTTGTGAAAGGCACGATAAGAATAACTATTTTGTGTTTCTGTTAGTGCCTTTCCTCACATAGCAGAGCCTTCTAATAGCATCAGAATTGCCATGTATCTCAGTTCTGTTATTTCATGGCAAAGGTGCTAGTTCGGGAGCAGGCAGATGACACGATGATGTTTCTTCAGTGAGTTTGGCACATGCAAATGTTTTCAAGATTGGTCTTGTATTTGTTAACTTTTCTGCTTGTATAACAACCTCGTGTTTATGCAAGATTTCTGCCAACTTCAGCAAAAAGCCATTTGGATATATTTATACACTGTCATTTCTGTATTCCAGTTAAGTTCTTGCCTCCTCCTTTGAGGAACTCTGAATGAAGCAAGTGAATATTTGGGAAATATCAGAAGACCCTTCTCCTTAAAGAGCAAACCTACTGGAAAAGGAGGGGAAAGGATTCAAGTCTGTCTCTGGAATATTTCTTGAGAGTAACATTTGAAGTGATTTCCCACATTTGAAGAGATGGTGATTTGCTTTCTGAAGTCATGATACAGAATTGATGGATTTTAGAAGTCAGTCAGTTCTCGTGGGCCTTGGATAATTACAGGATAGTAATTTCCATGGCTTGGACAGAACAGGAGGATAGTATTTTCTACTCTGACCTTTCTGTTCCACAGTACATGCAGAACTAAGACCCCACTCCACCAATCTTGCATCAAAGCGACACCTTGGCCCCATGAGAACAGCCACTCCAGCCCATTGTCAGGTGCTGGATTCTGGCTGCTCCTGCACGTAGTGGGTTAAGGCTCGTCCGTGGTGTTGGACATCTGTACATGGAGTTCCTCTGTCCTATTGATTCTACTGTACACTGTCAGCATAAGCTGCTAGAGACCTTTCTAATCACGTAGACTCTAACCACTTGGTTTTATGCGTATGTGAGTCCAGTTAAAGATTGTCACCAGAATCTCTACAACCCTCTGGTCTCCCCACCCCAGTGTTTTACAGAAATTGTGAAGTTGGTGGCTAGCAAATGTGTTTTTGTTAGGCTCTCAAGGTTTCAGTAAGGTTGTTGATAAATTTTTGGCTCCACATATAAGGTAGTTTTTGCCCATAAGAAAATTTTACGTGACGACATTGGAAAAACAAGATGTGTTTTATAAACACACCGGGAGTCTTTGCTGGTGTGTTTCATGTGTGCTGTGTCAAGTTCAGTCTGAAAGGTTTTGTGAGAAAATACTGAAGAATTTTTGCAACAATCGCTTGTTTTATATCTCTGCGGAATGACTACTGTGTCACAAGAAAATTAGGGGAGGAGTTTTCAAGGGCAACGCTCGGAAAGGTGGGAGTTGAATACAAGTATATGCAATTTGGAGTAGGGGAAACAGCAAGTCTTTTGCAGAGGACATCTTCAATTTCTAAAGTGTGGAAATGACACTGCTGCGCCTCACCACAGGGTTTCTGCTGTGGATGTGTTGTGCTACACATAAAGGTAAGTCTTTAAATGGAATTCCATGCTTTAACTGATGTGTAGGGACCGGTGACAATCAAGAATAAGGAACTGAAAAATAAATTATTTGTCACTTTTAATGGAACCTGTTTCAGAAGTTCTAAATGAGAATTACATTTTAGAATGTGATGCTTGAAAATACTTGCCTTTTTTTTTTTTTTTTTTTTTTTTTTTTTTGTCTGAGTTCTCTTCTTTGCTTTGTGCCTGAAATTAATGGCTCACATGGCAAACCTGACTTATAACTAGACATAACCCCCTCAACATACATGCATATAAATTTCTTTGTATTTCAGTTGAACTGCTGTTATTCTGAAAACATGCTATTTAAATGCAGAATTCTGATTTGATTTTAAAATATTGCACAACTCTTAGGGTATTTTGTCATTTCAGTAAGTTTTGTGACGAATGCAGCCTGAAGAAGCTCTTCACTGAACATGTACTGTTACTAAAATGACTGGTTTTAAACTCTATAATTGATCCATTTCATAGTCTTCAGCGTATCAAAACTCTTCTCCCTCCACACAGGCACATCTTAGAAGTGCTTTCCATGCACATACCTTATACTTTGAAAGAACGATCCAAGTTCTTTCACTTGAAAGTGATGGAACTAATTTTGGTAATTTGAGACAAACTGATTTGATCAAGGAACTAAAGACAATTGAGCATCATGGCTGTAAGTGTAAATCACTAGTTTAGTATAACACTGGAAAACAAGAGCCGTAATCTGAGAAATTCAGAAGTTTATTCATCTGTTCAGTTCAAGTGTTTTTACTTTAGTAACTCCATCTTATGGGAAGACTGTAAAAATAGTATAGAGGCACAAAATTTCTTAGAGCAAGGAGATTTATTAGTACAGTCTATTCCCAAATGCAGGGATGCAGGTTATCTGAATATTATTCAACTCCCGTGTAGCACCATTCTTTGGAGATTTGATTACTCTGCGGTATCTATCAGATGAGAAGAAATTTTAGATATTTTCTGGTGGAACAGCATGCAAACACCCACTTGTCATTCATTTTGAAGAAACTGGATGTTGGAATAAATCAGGATATAAACAGCAACGTGCAGCCAAATAACAGAAACCTGTGCACAGCTTCTGCAGGAGCAGCATGTGAAGACCAACCTCTCATTGAGTTTGGCAAAATTGTTAGTGGCGTTAAATCCGAATATGAGGAAAATGACAGAGTGCAATACACATGTGACCCTGGATATGCTTTATCAGGATCAGAATGGGTAACATGCCATGGAAAAGTCTGGATGCCTGGACCACCTCAGTGTTTGGGTAAGGGTAATTGATTTTGCTGTTTGACTTGGCAACGGTGGACATTTCTCATTCTCTTGCACCATGTACCATTACCATGTACTGTGGTAACTCCCTTGTCCTGCAGCTGTCTGTGAGCCTTATTTCAGTTGCATTGAATGTCTGTGGTAAACAGACAGCAGGAAGAGTCCTGCAGGTGCTCCTGTTTTCACTCATCTGTTTCAGGATGCTTCTTCTTGGAGTCTTACTTTTTTGGACCCTGCAGTAGTCCGAAAGAGAGGTTTCATCTCACTTGATCTATGTATGTTATCTAGTGGCTGCGTGGTTACTTAAATTCCCCTAGACAGTGGTATGTGCTGATGCTATAAAAGGCATCTTTTTTGGTGGGAACAATACAGTCATTCTATGTGCATCGCATTACCCAAAGTTTCAAGTTTGCATATCTTTTCAGAAAGACCATGTGGAAGTATTCCAGCAGTGGCCAATGCTGCATTTGAAGGCAGGAGCAAGGAGAAGTATGAGCCTGGTGAAACAGTTCGCTACCAGTGTCATGAAGGATTTCAGGTCACTGGTCCCCCTGAAATTTTTTGCAGAAGGGGAAATTGGTCAACACCACCAACCTGTGAAGGTATAGGTTGTACTTCTAAGTAGTCTATGATCCTTCTTAGTCTTCCAGGAACAGTAGTTAATGTAACGCCAACTGACAGTTTCCTCTCTGCTTTCCTCCAAGTCTCTCGAAGTACTGCATACATGGTCTTCTGAAGAATTTGTGGCTAGGCCTCTTTTGCAACTAAACTTGGATGTTTTTCTTTTTAATCTTTTTTCAGAGAAGGATAGAAAATGTGGCCCACCTCCAGATATTGAATACGGAGACACCCTTTCCTTCCCATTACCAGAATATGACCATGGAAAAACTGTGAAATACAAATGCCCAAGTTTTTACATCCTGAAAGGACCTGAGCAAATCACCTGCATTTATGGGCAGTGGACAAATCCCCCAGTTTGCTTGGGTAGGTGGAAGCTGGTGCTGCGTGGCCCAGAGCTGTGTGAGCTGTTCGTTGTCTTTTTCTCAGGCCCTCTGTGCGCTGCATTTTTGTAGCAGCACTTGTGCTGGGGCTGCGATGCTGACAGGGCAGAAGAGCAGCTGGTGCTTCTCCTGTGCAGAAGGAATTTCCTCTGGAGGTCAGCTCGTGTAGCTGCCTCTGCTGCCTGCTGTCCCTCCCTGCCCCCAGTCACCAGCAGATCCAGGAGAGTGGTTTGGTCTGAGTGCAAGGAAATCCAGGGCCACGGGGGAATGAATTTGAGAAGTGCTGGGACGAGGGCAAGGAGAGAGCCCAAAAAAGACACAGGGAAGTTCATTGCTGCCTTCTGGGTGCCCCTGCCCCAGGCTGTGCTTCCCCCTTGCCCTGTGAGACTGTCAGAGGGCAAAGGCCTCTCCACAGCGGTGTGTGGCGACTCAGCCATCATTGTTTTTCCATTTTGCTTTGTTGGATGCATGATGTGTCTGCATGAACTTATGGCGTTCTTCTCTTGCCTTTTCCAAGCGGCTTGTACGACATCTGAAGAAGATATGGACAGAAACAACATTGAGCTGAAATGGAGTGGAGAAGGAAAGCTGTATTTAAAATCTGGCGATTTTATTGAATTTGATTGTAAAATAGGATACGTGCAGGACCCAGCATCTTCCCCCTTCAGAGTGCAGTGCATGGACGGGACATTAGAATACCCACGGTGCAAGCCAGGAAGTAAGTCACCTCCACTCTGTCACTGCTTGGCCGCTGCCTTGGTGCATTTTTAGTGCAGAAGCTGAGAGGAAAGCCCCTAGCAAGTGTGCCTGGGGAAGAAATAATGGGTTTGCTGGGGCTTATCTGGGTTCCTGGTGCTGGGCCTGCCCATCCGCTTCCAGGCAGGACAGAAGGGCTGGTAAGTTCTCTGCAAGTGGCTTCTCTGAAATAAGAAGGTGCCATTTCCCTGACTGTGGCAGGGCTGAAGAGAAGGAGACCATTTCCTTGCAGGCTCTCCCAGGCCTGCCTGTTCAGGTAGGGCTTTGTCCCAGCAAGCTTCTCTCCTGCTTCTCTCTTGCAGCCACAGCTGTGCCCCCTTTGCACCCGTGGCTTTCCCAGCTCCTCTCTGGTTGTGCCCTGCTCTGGTGTGTGTGGAGGCAGGGGTCAATGCCCATTGCACGCCTTCACAGGCTTCTCCAGCAGGAAACCTGTGCTTGCCTCCTCCTACAATTTCCCCAAGCTACAATTACTGCGACATTGCTGAAGGGTATGAAATGGGCTTTTGCCTTTCATCATTGACACTGTGCATTGATACAGGTGGGGTCAGATGCAGCAGGGATGCAGCACAGGAGAATAAGTAGTGTCAGTCACTCAGCAGGTACCAACAGGTTCAGAGGATCAGTTGGCAATACGAGGTCTACAGGCAACTGATGAAAGTACTTTCTGTTGTGGTGGTGGCTGTTCTTTTCTTTTTCTATTGTTTTTCTCGTCTTTTTTTTTTTTTTTTTTTTTTTTTTTTTTTTTTTTTTTTCTTCCCAAGGGAACTGTAGTTTGAGTGAGACGGCTATGGACTGGAACAAGATTAAACTAAGACACTTGAGGAGAAGGTCTAACATATATCGCTCTAAGGAGACTATTTCATTTACATGCTATTTTTGGTTCCGGAAAGTCTCAAACCCAGAGGATTTTGAGGCACAGTGCCAGGATGGAGTGATTAACTACCCCCGATGTGAATGTAAGTGCTCTGTGTGGAGGGCACAGCGCTCTGTAGAATTGTGGACAAGAAGGGAGGGTCAGCTTTAGGGGCCTTCACTTAACCCTCTACCAGTTTGTGACTGTTGTGGGGCTGCTCCTGTTCCAAGGGGCCTGGGGAATCAAACTGAAGCAATGGGAATGCTAGGCAACTTTGCTGTCCACTGCCCTCAAGAATCATGGCTATGTGCCAGCCTTGGTGTTCATTCCTTTTCCACTTCCTCTCTTTACACTGCAGGGATTTTTGGATAAATGGAAAGGACATGAAGGAGCCCAGCTGGAGAAATGAAAGACCGTTGATCAACCCAGTGATTTGAGCACAATTTTCCTTGGAGTTTGCTGTTTCATTGTGCTGTGTTTGCAGCTTAGCCAATGTTCTCTGTTGGAATTTGCCTTTTTTTTTTTGTTTGTTTTATTTGAATTTTTGTATGATTGTTTTTACACTTAACCATTTTTGTAAGAGTATTTACATTTTATCCATTGAAATGACTGTACTTCCTTCTTACTTTTGTTCTGTATCGATCTCACTGTTATTTTATTAACATTTGCATCCTGAAGTAGGCTGGCTTTGATGGCATATTAAGAGATCAATTAAAGTGTGCAGCTAATTTGCAGATCAGCAAGTAGTGTGTGTGTGGTCTCGTGTGCTCCTAGCTTCTGCTCCATGTGCTTGCCTGGGAGTTTAGCCTGGGGTCATGGCAGAGATGAGTGTCCTCACAGCCTCATCATGATGTGAAGGTGAGTGCTCTCCTTTAAATAAGGAGACTTCAGCCTCTGTGATATTTGGAGGAGAGAGTTATCAAGTGTGGACATAGGTGAGGTGTGTAGAAGGCACAGAAATAGTCTGAACATCAGGAAAATAAATCTAGAGCATCTGAAACTGAAACTTCTAAATAGAAGTTCACTTACATGCACTTTTATGGTATGAAAATTTTGGACCAAAGTCTGTTGCTATGCTGATGCTTTCAACAGTGTTAATATTATTTTAAAGATCTAATTGCATCTCTCCCTTCCTTGTATTAGAAATGCAGCAGAGCTGTACCTCTCCACCGGTGATTAAACACGTGTTCTTCTTAGCCCTCTATTTCAGGGGAAAAAAAAAAAAAGTGTGTAAATACTTTCCACAGTGACAAAACATAGGGGGGGGGAAGCAACGGATTGCCAAAACACTTCATTAGGTTAATAGCTTAAATTTCCTATGTATGATCTCCCACTGTCACTGAAGGGCTTGCCAAGAGTGACAGGTCTGTTTGGATGGATTAATATTTCATAATTATTTCATAAACTTTTCAAGATACATTAAACAAGTTCTGTTCTTCTTCAGTAGTATACCCTAGCTGCTGTATGTTTGCAAATATTTGTAGAATCCTGACTGTATCTGAAGTAAGTTTTCTGAGCTTTACCATTTTTTGGATGGACCTAGCACTGTTTACTGCAAAGAAGGAAACTGGACAGAACAACCGACTTGCTTAGGTAAGGTTTGTGAGAAAAAAAGTGAAAAACTGTGACACGTAATGTAGAAAGAAAAATCTGGAAAGGACCTCTAGATAATCTTTTGTTGACTCCCTCTTCTCTTTCATTAGAGCTAACAGATTTCAGAAACACGAGGCTGAACCATTATCGACTATACCTAGCCCACTGCTGCTAAGTGTCTTCTGGCCTGTTCTTAGTTCCTCTGTTTTCATGAGTGAAGAGTTCTAGAACTCAGCTGGCCTCATTATTTTGGAACGTTTTCTAATTTCTTTATCTTCCACATCCTCCATTCAGTGGATTTCTTCCTGTCTTTTGAAAGATGTTTAGAAGAAATGACTGCAGTCCTTGCCTAAATAGTTTTTTTGGTTAGGGTTAGCAAGTATTGTGACTTGGACTTTCATTTTTAAACTTTCAGCCTTTGTGTTTGTTGTGTCCTTGTATCCACCTCTTAATTCTGGACTTCCTAAGTGTTCCATGATGCTCCCATGTATGCTGCTTGAAACAACCTATAGATCTCCCACTAGGAGTTTACAAATGTAGGCAGGAATACTACTTCTGATGATTTACAAGAGTTCTTAGTTTATCCTTCTTTCCTTCCTCTAATTAAATGATTTCTACACCATGCTTTGCACATTCGTTAGATTGTGCAACAGGTAATCTCTCCTTGACTTTCCTTCATAAAATCATTAATAAGGGCCTCTGTCAAGCACTGATTCTCTTGAGACTTGCAGGAATTTGTTTTTTCAACTGCCCCTTTGTCAGGCTTTATTGAAGTGGAGCAGTGGATTTAAAAGTTAGAGGTTAATTGTTGGACAGAAAGCTAGGTTACCCAATTTGATCCTGGCACTAAGAAGTCTGTCAGAAAGCAACCGAAATAATACTGACCTTGAAGAACCTGAAAAAGCCTAAAGAAAACCACAAACTTCAGGAAGAAAAAAAAAAAAAAAAAGCCAATAAAAAAAAAGGAAAATGTCTAAATACTTTATATATTGACAAAACATGGGGAGAAAGAGGGAGGAAGCAAATGAATTGTCAAAACACTTTGTTAAGTTAATAGCTTAAATTTTCTGTTTCTTCTGTTCTGTTCTTCTTCAGTCGTATATCCTGGCTGTTGTATGTTTGCAAATATTTGTAGAATCCCGATTGTATCTGAAGTGTGATTTCTGAGCTTATTATCTTTGCATGTTCTTTTTGTTACCTCAGACTATTTCTTTGCTTCTGCTTTCTTTCTAAATGTGCTTTTAGTTCTATTTCTTGCATGATTCCAAAACAATTTATAAGTACTGTTTTAGATTTCTCCTGTTCAACTCCTGCAAAAGGCAGTTAAGAAATCACTTCATAGAATCATAGAATATCCAAGTTGGAAAGGACCCACAAGGATCATCTAAAATAAACACAAAATTCCTGGATTTTAAAATTCAGTCAGTTTTCATGGGCCTTGGATGATTACAGGATAGTAATTTCCATGGCTTGGACAGAACAGGAGGATAGTATTTTCTACTCTGACCTTTCTGTTCCAAAGCACATGCAGTACTAAGACCCCGCTTCACCGATCCTGCATCAAAGAGACACCTTTGCCCCATGAGAACAGCCACTCCAGCCCATTGTCAGGTGCTGGATTCTGGCTGCTCCTGCATGTAGTGCGCTCAGGCTCCTCCACGGTGTTGGACATCTGTACATGGAGTTCCTCTTCCTCTGTCCTATTGTTTCCACTGTAGGCTGTCAGCATAAGCTGCTAGAGACCTTTCTAATCACGTAGACTCTAACCACTTGGTTTTATGCGTATGTGAGTCTAGTTAAAGATTGTCACCAGAATCTCTACAACCCTCTGGTCTCCCCACCCCAGTGTACTACAGAAATTGTGACAGTGGTGGCTGGCAAATATCAAAGAGCAAATTTGTCCACTGCAGCCTTGCTACCCTGCTCGTAGCAGGTTCATCTTTTCACAGCTGGGTAAATACAGCCATGTTCTCTCTTTCCTGAGCCATACCTTCAGGCAGTCTTCAGCCCATGTCATCAGTGCAGCAGGCTGATCTTGCTGAGCATCCTCCTGTAGCGAGTCAAAGCAAAGTGATCAAACACATCCTCTGCTAGGAACAGTTGTCTTCTACTTGGGTGTGGAGATCAGATCTTTTAAATCTGCCTATATTTTCTCAGGCAAAAATAAGAAAGCATGATCCTGCATAGGCAGAACGCTTGTGCTTTTCTTGCTTTGTACAAAAATAAACCTATCTACATGCCTTATAATGAAAATGATGCAAGCATATTAGAGCTGACTGGAAATGGCCGCTGGATCAACAGTTGCTGTTTTAGGAAGGTAATTCAGTGTGTTCCAGGAACCGAGTTACAAATGACAGCTGAAGTTAATGATCTATTCACTGTCAGGAATGGTGGCAGATAACAGAGCACAGACAGGAGTGGCCTGTTCTCCTGGGTGACCATGGTGCCAGTTGAAAGCGGACCGCAGGAGCAGGGCCTCTTGGTGCAATACTAAACACAAAAGCTCCTGAGTGGAGAGCCCGATCTTTGTGAAGCATGGGGGGATTAGAAAGTGAGGAAGTGAGACAGAGATGGCCCACAGTGGTATCTGAAAAGCTTTGTCATATGCTGTTTGTGGGGTTCTTTGCTTCATATGGCCTTTGAGAAGGGCAGCTGGGATGGGGCTTTGAGCATCCTGGTCTGCTGGGAGGTGTCCCTGCCCATGGCAGGGGGTTGTAACTGGATGATCTTTAAGGTCGCTTCCAACCCAAAGCATTCTGTGGTATGGCAAAACTCCAGGACTCCATAAACAACAATGCTTAGGGTCGTGTTGGGCTAGTAATTCAAGTATTAGACTAGTATTAACGTAGTACGTGTTAGTGTATTCGTTAGGCTGTTAAGGTTTCAATAAGGCTGTTGATAAATTCTTGGCTCCACATAGATGGTAGTTTCTGCCCATAAGAAAATTTTACGTGATGACACTGGAAAAACGAGATGTGTGCTATATTGTGCTTTATAAACACACTGAGTCTTTGCTGATGGGTTTCATGTGTGCTGTGTCATGTTCAGTCTGAAAGGTTTTGTGAGAAATTACTGAAGAATTTTTGCAACAATCGCTTGTTTAATATCTGTGCAGAATGACTACTGTGTCGCAAGAAAATTAGGGGAGGAGTTTGCAAGGGCAACCCTCGGAAAGGTGGGAGTTGAATACAAGTATATGCAATTTGGAGTAGAGGAAACAGCAACTCTTTTGCAGAGGACATCTTCAATTTCTAAAGTGTGGAAATGACACTGCTGCGCCTCATGACAGGGTTTCTGCTGTGGATGTGTTGTGCTACACATAAAGGTAAGTCTTTAAATGGAAATTCACGCTTTAAGTGATGTGTAGTGACCAGTGATAATCAAGAATAAGGAACTGAAAAATAAATTATTTGTCACTTTTAATGGAACCTGTTTCAGAAGTTCTGAATGAGAATTATATTTTAGAATTTCATATTTGAGAATATTATTTTGTCTGAGTTCTCTTCTTTGCATTGTGCCTGAACTTAATGGCTCACATAGAGACCCTGACTTATAACTAGACATAACCCCCTCAATATACATACATATAAAATCCTTGGTATTTCAGTTGAGCTGCTGTTATTGCTGTTATTCAGTTCAATGCAGAATTCTGATTGGATTTTAAAATATTGCACAAATCTTAGGGTATTTTGTTATTCCAGTAAGTTCTATGACGAATGTAGCCTGAAGAAAGTCTTCACTGAATATGTACCTTTACTAAAATGACCGATTTCAAACTCTATAATTGATCCATTATATAGTCTTCAGAATATCACAACTCTTCTCCCTCCACACAGGCACATCTTAGAAGTGCTTTAGGAGATTTATTAGTACAGTCTATTCCCAAATGCAGGCATGTAGGTTATCTGAATATTATTCAACTCCTGTGTAGCACCATTCTTTGGAGATCTGATTACTCTGCAGTATCTATCAGATGAGAAGAATTTTTTTTTATATTTTCTGGTGAACAGCATGCAAACACCCACTTGTCATTCATTTTGAAGAAATTGGATGTTGGAATAAATCAGGATATAAACAGCAGCATGCAGCCAAATAACAGAAACCTGTGCACAGCTTCTGCAGGAGCAGCATGTGAAGACCCACCTCTCATTGAGTTTGGCAAAATTGTTAGTGGCGTTAAATCCGAATATGAGGAAAATGACAGAGTGCAATACACATGCGACCCTGGATATGCTTTATCAGGATCAGAATGGGTAACGTGCCATGGAAAAGTCTGGATGCCTGGACCACCTCAGTGTTTGGGTAAGGGTAATTGATTTTGCTGTTTGACTTGGCAACGGTGGACATTTCTCATTCTCTTGCACCATGTACCACTACGAAACAGCAACTGGGAGCCAAAATGTGCTACCCCAAAGACTGTTCTGTTGCCATTTGTTTTCACGCCTCATTGCTTTCTCTATGCAGAACTGTAGTAGCTGTGACCCATGCAAGCAGAAATCACAAGGGTGATGACAGTAAAGATGTTGTTTATAACATAGGCACCCTACAGGGAAGGTCCTTTTCCATATCCATTGAGAACAGTGGATAAGTTGGAAGGTTAGAGCAAAAATCGAAGTCTGTAACTGCCATGGTCTTGCACAGTCCTGTGGTGAAAACCTTTTTGAGCCAAATCTGCACAAGCACAACCCCTTGGGAGGACATGTCCTATGCATGTGGAAAGGAAGGCTGACAGCTTTCTGTTCTTCATCTCCTGTACCTGTGGCTGAGGGATCCTTTGCCTAGAAAGGGATGAAGGTTGGAACACAGGCTTTGGATTTCCTAACTCCTCCTGAATGGTAGCTCCCTTGTCCTGCAGCTGTCCATGACCCTGTTTTGAGTTGCATTGAACGTCTGTGGTAAACAGACAGCAGGAAGAGTCCTGCAGGTGCTCCCGTTTTCACTCATCTGTTTCAGGATACTTCTTCTCGGAGTCTGACTTTTTTGGACCCTGCTGTAGTCTACTGCACGTCAACAGTAATAAAGGTTTCATCTCACTTGATCTATGTATGTTATCTAGTGGCTGCGTGGTTAGTTAAATTCCCCTGGGCCGTGGCATGTGCTGATGCTATAAAAGGCATCTTTTTTGGTGGGAACAATACAGTCATTCTATGTGCATCGCATTACCCAAAGTTTCAAGTTTGCATATCTTTTCAGAAAGACCATGTGGAAGTATTCCAGCAGTGGCCAATGCTGCATTTGAAGGCAGGAGCAAGGAGAAGTATGAGCCTGGTGAAACAGTTCGCTACCAGTGTCATGAAGGATTTCAGGTCACTGGTCCCCCTGAAATTTTTTGCAGAAGGGGAAATTGGTCAACACCACCAATCTGTGAAGGTATAGGTTGTACTTCTAAGTAGTCTATGATCCTTCTTAGTCTTCCAGGAACAGTAATTAATGTAACGCCAACCGATATGTGCAAGTGAGTCAGACCAGTAGAGCTGATCATTGAGTTGCTTTTAATAGATTGCTACAACACCTGTTTTTCTGGTCCCTGAAAAGCACCAAGCAGAACTGATCAGCAAAGAAATCTTTTCCCTTTCTGGACTGAAGCCAGTAGCCACAGCTTTGCTCACTGCTTAGATAAGCAGGCAGCGGATTATGGAGGAAAGTGTGCTGGCTGCAAAGAGTGACACAGCTGGTAGCCTTACATATCTCACTTTCTTATCACTAGAAATTTCAATCTATGAAAGTTACCTTCGAATAGTAAATAAACCACTTTGTTCTCCAGTGCTTTGGCACACAATGCTGTATGGCATCAGCCTGCACATGCAGCTGGTCTCTGCAGCTCCTTTTCTCTTTTTAAGTCACTGTAGGCAAAAATAAATAAGTAAATAAAGAATTGCCTGATGAAGCATTGCAGAATGAAACCCATAGTATCTTCCTTTCCGACTTGTAGAAAATGACCTACCATATGCCAACCATCTGTCCTCATCAGGAATAATGGTGCTTCTGAATGTGCTATTC
Source organism: Aythya ferina (assembly GCF_964211825.1). Classification (NCBI taxonomy): domain Eukaryota; kingdom Metazoa; phylum Chordata; class Aves; order Anseriformes; family Anatidae; genus Aythya; species Aythya ferina. Next base: position 8,642,061 of record NC_140304.1, read on the forward strand.
TGTGATAGCCATATTCCTGTCCTACGATTCTTAAATGCACCTCTCTTTTCAGATGTTAGCTGTGGACCCCCACCTGAAATTCCCAATGCTCATATTACCAGCCCTCAGCAGCAGAGGTATCTGCCTGGTGCCAAGGTGCATTATGAATGTGTAAGCAATTCACAAATTATGGGTGTAAATTATGTCATTTGTTCAGATGGACACTGGACAAAAGTGCCAAGCTGCAGAGGTAGGACTTTGTGCTTTCATTATGGCTGTTTGCTTTGTTTGGATTACCTTAATACTAGAAAAAAATGTTTGGATTACCTTAAAATTAGAAAGACATTACCTTTTTTAGTTTTGTTTTCTTTGTGTACTGCAGCTCTGTACCTGTGGTAGTTTTACTCATGTCGGCAGCCGAGCTCCACCACAACTGCTCTCTCACTGCCCCTCTCCTCAAAGAGGAAGGGGGAGAAAATACAACACAGAGAACTCGAGGTTTGAGATGAGAAAGGTTTAATTAAAAGGAAAGGGAATGGGGAGGAAAAAAAAGAAACAAAAGGAACAATCAGTCCGCGCAGAAGCATAGAGAGAAGGGAAAAAAAATTATTCTCTACTTCCCATCAACGAGCGGTGTTTGGCCACGTCCTGGGAAGCAGGGCCTCAAATGCGTAGTGGTTGTTCAGGAGGAACAGCCCCCTCCCCCACGAGTGCCCCCCCTTTTATTGCTGAGTGTGACATCAGGTGTTATGGAATATCTCTTTGGTTGGTTTAGGTCAGCTGCCCCGGCAATGTCCCCTCCCCATCACTTACTCACCCCCAGACTGCTGGCTCTTGGGGGCTTGGAAGGAGTCCTGATGCTGTGCCAGCACTACGCAGCAATAGACACAACACTGGAGTGATATCAGTGCTGTTCCAGCTATGAGTGCAGAGTACAGCATTGTCTGGGCTGCTGCAGAGAAAAGGTGACTCCAGCTCAGACAGACCCAACACAGTACCCACTATTGCTTTCTTGCACAGAACTTTAATTCAGCTTAATGCTTCTAGAAACACTATGGGTATTTTCATCAAGAGCAAAAATATCTTGAAGAAAAAAGGCCTAGAGTATGCTGACTTGCTATTCTTCTCTGCAATACAAGTAATTTCCAGACTACACCATTTTACTGAGCTTCACTAGAAAGATATGTAAGGGCTCCTCTGTTGTGTTCAACGCTGTCAGAGAGTATCGGAATGGCAGAAGCACTAGAGGAGAGAAACGGGTGCTCTTCTCTGAAGCTCCACTATGACAGAAATCCCAGCAGAGCCTCAGGAACTAAAACATGCAGATCGGCTGGGTTCTGCAATGGCAAGAAGGTTCCTCTGAAGAGGAGCTGTGCCATCCTCCTAGTCCCTGCCCAAATCTGTGGCTGGGGGCTGAACAAGTGCAACGTGGCAGTCATACACCTCCATGGAGTCAACTTTACTTACCTGTCCCATGAGTAGTACAGGCTGATAATGTCTTCCAGAGCTCTGCAGTTCAGCAGAGAGCCAGCTTGGCTGCTACATCTGTGATTCTGAGAAGTGCTTCGGTTCTCAGCAGACGGCCATGGCCTTGCAAGGAGGCTTTTTGTGGCATGTGGTGTATCTACAGAAACGTTGCCTTTTTCTAGAAGCTCTCACTGTCCCGGTCATCTCCTGAGAATTTGGAAGGTGTTCTGCTGCCATTAAGTGACATTCCTGGGGTTCACAGTGTTTAGAAACACTCATGGTCAAGGAAAAAAGAGGGGGAAAAAAATCAAGTCGCATTGGTAAGGCAATATTGTCTCTTGCACTTAAGAACATCATCTGGGGAGTAACATGATGATTCTCTTAACTGTATTTTGTGTAGGGGAACATGTGAGTGCCTACAAACTGAGTGGAGAAATGTCTCTTTTCAGATGTGACGTGTGAACCTCCTCCAGAAATTGCTGGTGGAAAAGTTCAAGGTGTTAAAAAGCCAAGGTATCTGCCTGGGGAGACAGCTCACTATCAGTGCTGGCAAGGTTTTCAGATGATGGGGGCTTCCACTGTAACATGTCAGAATGGGACCTGGACAGAGCGGCCCCAGTGCAAAGGTGAGTTCTCTCTCTCTCTCCATGCAGTACACTGTCAGTGAAGACTGCCCTCAAGCTAGCTCAGTGGCATTTAGGTCTCCAAATTTCAGTCTCAGGACTGTGAGCAAGTGTAACAATATCTGTCATACTCAGGAAAAAGGGATTTTCCGTGGTATCCTTCCATTTGTGTGGGCAGGATGTGTTTAATGGAAGTCTACCAGATGGCTTCACTCAAGGGGTGCCACATTTGGAAAAGCACACTGAGGCTGAGAGCAACTGCTGGCCAGCTCTGATTTTGAGACTGCAACCTTTCACTTCTGCAAATCTACTTTCTGAGAATGCCTAATGTGAGGAGAGTGAGAAATTGTGCTGTCTGTGCTGGAGAACAGAGCTCACAGCTCTTCTGCTCGCTGACATCCAGGAAATTCAAGTGGTGCATTGCCTTTGTGAATGCCGTGTAATTGAGTCAACTGTTAAATTACCTGCGGGCCGTAGCTGATGGGTGAGCTATCACCTGGTACCACGTTGGTGCCCAGGATTTCACAAGCACATTGAATAATCTCATTTGATTTCATGAGGCATGTGCTAGGTTTCAGCAAATGAAAAAATGCAGCATTTGGTGTCAAAGTGACAGTTTTCTCTCTGCTTTCCTTAAAGTCTCCTGAAGTACTGCCTAGCTGGTCTTCTGAAGAATTTGTGACTAGGCCTTTGTTGCAGCTAAACTCTGATGGCTTTCTTTCGAACAGTTACTGGTCTTCCAGGGGAAGGTGGAAAATGCGGCCCACCTCCAGATATTGAAAACGGAGACATCCTTTCCTTCCAGTTGAAACAATACCCCCAAGGTGCAATGCTGAAATACAAATGTGCAAGTTTCTACATTCTGAAAGGACCTGAGCAAATCACCTGCATTGACGGGCAGTGGACAAATCCCCCAGTTTGCTTGGGTAGGTGGAAGCTGGTGCTGCGTTGCCCAGAGCTGTGTGAGCTGCTCGTTGTCTTTTTCTCAGGCCCTGCAGGCTTTGCACTTGTTAAGCAGCACTTGTGCTGGGGCTGCGATGCTGACAGGGCAGAAGAGCAGCTGGTGCTTCTCCTGTGCAGAAGGAATTTCCTCTGGAGGTCAGCTCCTGTAGCTGCCTCTGCTGCCTGCTGTCCCTCCCTGCCCCCAGTCACCAGCAGATCCAGGAGGGTGGGTTGGTCTGTGTGCAAGGAAATCCAGGGCCACAAGGCAATGAATTTGAGAAGTGTTGGGACGAGGGCAAGGAGAGAGCCCAAAAAAGACACAGGGAAGTTCATTGCTGAGTGCCCCCAGCCCAGGCTGTGCTTCCCCCTTGCGCTGTGAGACTGTCAGAGGGCAAAGGCCTCTCCACAGCGGTGTGTGGCGACTCAGCCATCATTGTTTTTCCCTTTTGCCTTCTTAAGAATGTCTTTCCTGTTGGAAAACTCAGAGGGTGAGAGCTCATTGCTGGAAGAGTTTTGTGAAGTACAGCTGTAAGATGAGAGAGGAGAAGAAATTGCATGTGTGGTACATCTGTATGAACTTATCACATCCTTCTCTTGCCTTTAAACAAGCGGCTTGTACGGCCTCTGAAGAAGACATGGACAGAAACAATATTGAGCTGAGATGGAGAGGAGAAAGAAAGCTGTACTCAACATCAGGCGATTTTATTGAATTTGATTGTAAAATAGGATACGTGCAGGACCCAGCATCTTCCCCCTTCAGAGTGCAGTGCATGGACGGGACATTAGAATACCCACGGTGCAAGCCAGGAAGTAAGTCACCTCCACTCTGTCACTGCTTGGCTGCTACCTTGGTGCATTTTTAGTGCAGAAGCTGAGAGGAAAACCCCTAGCAAATGTGCCTGGGGAAAAAATAGCGGGGCACCAAGGTGGGATAACACCCTGATTTGATTTCATGAGGCATGTGCTAGGTTTCAGTACATGAACATATGCTTTGTCATTTGACTCGGACACTGCCCAACTGCCAGTTAAATGGGGTGCAGACATACCAGATGAATTAAGACCGGGCTCCTTATTGTGGTTGCTGAGCACAATGCCAAGTGCAAAGAGCAGCATTACTGGTGCCAGTGACCCAGTGCAGGATCTTCTCAAAGCAACGCCCATTAGAATGCCAGGCTTCAGAGCAGGGTGGTGCTTCAACAGGTATAAAAATCCAAGAAGCTGCAGGGCCCGACTTTTAAAAGTCAGTAAGAAATCAGGCATGATGCATTCATGCTAGCTTGTGTAGCCTCCTCAGTGGCTGTAAGTGCTCCACAGAGGCAAAAAGCTATCATCTCATTAGGAACCAAAATGGTACAGCCCAGTGACATTTGTTCTGGTTTGCAAACTGATCCACTCTTGTCCCTGTTCAGGCAGCACAGGGAGTGGGGGAGAGTCAGGATCTTCTGCAGCAAGAGCTGTGCCAAAAACACTACCCCATTGTGCAGGACCAGTGCAAGTCCTGCAGAAAGATGCAAACACTCCAGTAAAGAAAAAATGGATAAACTGGTAGTTATGAGTCCTGGCAGCAGATGAATGAGAAGCTTTTCCATTTACCAGGCATTTGGTGTCAAGGTGACAGTTTTCTCTCTGCTTTCCTCCAAGTCTCAAAGTGCTGCCTAGCTGGTCTTCTGAAGAATTTGTGACTAAGCCTCTGTTGCAGCTAAACTCTGATGGCTTTCTTTCGAACAGTTACTGGTCTTCCAGGGGAAGGTGGAAAATGTGGCCCACCTCCAGATATTGAAAACGGAGACATCCTTTCCTTCCAGTTGAAACAATACTCCCAAGGTGCAACGCTGAAATACAAATGTGCAAGTTTCTACATCCTGAAAGGACCTGAGCAAATCACCTGCATTGACGGGCAGTGGACAAATCCCCCAGTTTGTTTGGGTACGTGGAAGCTGGTGCTGTGTGGCCCAGAGCTGTGTGAGCTGCTCGTTGTCTTTCTCTCAGGCCCTGCAGGCCCTGCACTTGTGAAGCTGTGCTTGTGCTGGGGCTGCGACGCTGATAGGGCAGAAAAGGGTGAGGGCTCATTGCTGGAAGAGTTTTTGATATAAAGTACACCTGCAGGCTCAGAGAGGAGAAGAAAATGTATGTGTGGTGTATTTGTATGAACTTATCGCATCCTTTTCTTACCTTTTCCAAGTGGCTTGTACGGCCTCTGAAGAAGATATGGACAGAAACAATATTGAGCTGAGATGGAGAGGAGAAAGAAAGCTGTACTCAACATCAGGCGATTTTGTACAATTTGATTGTAAAATAGGATATGTGCAGGACCCAGCATCTTCCCCCTTCAGAGTGCAGTGCATGGACGGGACATTAGAATACCCACGGTGCAAGCCAGGAAGTAAGTCACCTCCACTCTGTCACTGCTTGGCCGCTGCCTTGGTGCATTTTTAGTGCAGAAGCTGAGAGGAAAGCCCCTAGGAAGTGTGCCTGGGGAAAAAATAATGGGGTTGCTGGGGCTTATCTGGGTTACTGGTGCTGGGCCTGCCCATCCGCTTCCAGGCAGGATGGAAGGGCTGGTAAGTTCCCTGCAAGTGGCTTCTCTTAAATGAGAAGGTGCCATTTCTCTGACTGAAGAGAGGGAGACCATTACCTTGTAGGCTCTCCCAGGCCTGCCTGTTCAGGCAGGGCTTTGTCCCAGTGAGCTTCTCTTCTGCTTCTCTCTTGCAGCCACAGCTGTGCCCCCTTTGCACCCATGGCCTTCCCAAGTCCTCTCTGGTTGTGCCCTGCTCTGGTGTGTGTGGAGCCAGGGGTCAATGCCCATTGCACGCCTTTACAGGCTTCTCCAGCAGGAAACCTGTGCTTGCCTCCTCCTACAATTTCCCCAAGCCACAATTACTGCGACATTGCTGAAGGGTATGAAATGGGCTTTTGCCTTTCATCATCGGCAATGTGTGTTGATACAGGTGGGGTCAGATGCAGCAGGGATGCAGCACAGGAGAATAAGTAGTGTCAGTCACTCAGCAGGTACCAAAAGGTTCAGACAGTTGACAACGAGGTCTACAGGCAACTGATGAAAGTACTTTCTCTTGTGGTGGTGGCTGTTCTTTTCTTTTTCTAGTTTTTCTCTAACTTTTTTTTTCTTCCCGAGGGAACTGTAGTTTGAGTGAGATGGCTATGAAGAGGAACAATATAAAACTAAGACACTCGAGGAGAAGATCTAATATATATCGCTCTAAGGAGACTATTTTGTTTGAATGCTATTTTCCCTACCGGGAAGTCTCAAACCCAGAGGATTTTGAGGAACAGTGTCAGGATGGAGTGATTAACTACCCCCGATGTCAACGTAAGTGCTCTGTGTGGAGGGCGCAGTGCTCTGTAGAATTGTGGAGAAGAAGGGAGGGTCAGCTTTAGGGGCCTTCACTTAACCCTCTACCAGTTTGTGTCTGTCGTGGGGCTGCTCCTGTTCCAAGGGGCCTGGGGAATCAAACTGAAGCAATGGGAATGCTAGGCAACTTTGCTGTCCACTGCTCTCAAGAACCATGGCTATGTGCCAGCCTTGGTGTTCATTCCTTTTCCACTTCCTCTCTTTACACTGCAGGGGCTTTTGGATAAATGGAAAGGGCATGAAGGAGCCCAGCTGGAGAAATGGAAGATCCTTTGATCAACCCAGTGATTTGAGCACAATTTTCCCTGGAGTTTGCTATTTCATTGTGCTGTGTTTGCAGCTGTTTTTACACTTAACCATTTTTGTAAAAGTATTTACATTTTATCCATTGAAATGACTGTACTTCCTTCTTACTTTTGTTCTGTATTGATCTCACTGTTATTTTATTAACATTTGCATCCTGAAGCAGGCTGGCTTTGGTAGTATACTGAGACATCAATTAAAGTGTGCAGCTAATTTGCAGATCAGCAAGTAGTGTGTGTGTGGTCTTGTGTGGTCCATGTACTTGCCTGGGAATTTAGCCTGGGGTCATGGCAGAGATGAGTGTCCTCACAGCCTCATCATGATGTGAAGGCGAGTGCTCTCCTTTAAACAACTCAGGGAAGTCTGTGGATCATAGACCCCAATTCTTATGCATGACTTGAGCCTCTGTGATATTTGGAGGGAGGAGTTTTCAAGTGTGGACATAGGTGAGGAGTGTAAAGGGATTAGAAATATATAAACTTATATACACTTTTTTTTTTTTGTATTTTTTTGACCAAAGTCTATTGCATATGCTTCATATAGCAATAGCTGAGTGAATGATCTTTGTCTTCTGTGACTGTAAACAACACTTATAAGTCTGTCCTGTATATGTAATTTTATTTCATGTGTTAGCGTTTACCTTTAGTCATTTTGTACCTCTTCTGTTGATAATCTCTGAACATGCAGATTCAGGAGTATTTGGATCCTTTGTTTAGTAACTCACTGAGGTTTATTCTGAACTCCATATGGGTTTAACATTTCAAGCAACAAATAAAGACAATCTCAGCACAGTACAGCAACCAATCCGTATTGACTGTAACCCAGCAGGAGTCAAGTGTGGACATAAGTGAGGAGTGTAGAAGGAACAGAAATAGTCTGAACATCAGTAAAATAAATGTAGAGTATCTGAAACTGAAACTTCTAAAAAGAAGTTCACTTACATACACGTTTTTGGTATGAAAATTTTGGACCAAAGTCAGTTGGTATTCTGATGCTTTCAATAGTATTAATATTATTTTAAAGATCTAATTGCATCTCTCCCTTCCATGTATTAGAAATGCAGCAGAGCTGTACCTCTCCACCGGTGATTAAAAACGATGTTCTTCTTAGCCCTCTATTGCTTAGCTTCAAAAATGGTTCTTCAGTAGAATATGGTTGCCAGCTTTAACATTTTTTGGATGGACTGTTTACTGCAAAGAAGGAAACTGGACAGAACAACCGACTTGCTTAGGTGAGGTTTGTGAGGGAATAAAAAAAAAAAAATGACATGTAATGTAGAAAGGAAAATCTGGAAAGGACCTCTACATAATCTTTTAATGACTCCCTCTTCTCTTTCATTAGAGCTAACAGATTTCAGAAACACGAGGCTGAACCATTATCAACTATACCTAGCCCACTGCTGCTAAGTGTCTTCTGGCCTGTTCTTAGTTCCTCTGTTTTCCTTAGTGAAGAGGTCTAGAACTTAGCTAGCCTCATTATTTTGGAATGTTTTCTAATTTCTTTACCTTCCATGACCTCCATTCAGTGGATTTCTTCCCGTCGTTTGAAAGATGTTTAGAAGAAATGACTGCAGTCCTTGCCTAAATAGTTTTTTTTTTGGTTAGGGTTAGCAAGTATTGTGACTCGGACTTTCATTTTTAAACTTTCAGCCTTTGTGTTTGTTGTGTCCTTGTATCCACCACTTAATTCTGGACTTCTAATTGTTCCATGTTGCTCCCATGAATTCTGCTCGAAACACCCTATAGATCTCCCACTAGGAGTATACAAATGTAGGCAGGAATACTACTTCTGATGACTTACAAGAGTTCTTAGTTTATCCTTCCTTCCTTCCTTCCTCTAATGAAATGATTTCTACACCACGCCTCCCCTCAGCCTGCATCCATTGCTGAATATATTCACTTTAAGTTTTTAATCTACTGTGAAAATGCAAATAAATAACCGATTCAGTTTAAATGATTTATTTCTAAGTGAATAAAACATACAACAATTTTAACAAATTTCTGTGAAATAATGAAATCTCCTCAGGTATGAATATTGTGTATGTTCCAAGCATCCCGTTAACTGCATTATCCTATTCATGTCTTCTGAGATTTGTCCCCACCCAATCAGTTGGGAAATAGCCTGTACTGTAGGTAGTTTGGGGAAATATCCATGCCAATATTTTGTTAAAGTGCTGTTGTTAGAATGTGCAATAGGTAATCTCTCCTTGCCTTTCCTTCAGAAAATCATTAATAAGGGCCGCTGTCAAGCACTCTTGAGACTTGCAGGAATTTGTTTTTTCAACTGCCCCTTTGTCAGGCTTTATTGAAGTGGAGCAGTGGATTCAAAAGTTAGAGGTTAATTGTTGGACAGAAAGCTAGGTTACCCAATTTGATCCTGGCACTAAGAAGTCTGTCAGAAAGCAACCGAAATAATACTGACCTTGAAGTACCTGAAAAAGACTAAAGAAAACCACAAACTTCAGGCCAAAAAGAAAAAAAAGATGATGTCTAAATACTTTATATATCCTGGCTGCTGTATGTTTGCAAATATTTGTAGAGTCCCGATTGTATCTGAAGTGTGATTTCTGAGCTTATTATTTTTGCATATTCTTTTTGTTACTTCAGACTATTTCTTTGCTTCTGCTTTCTTTCTAAATGTGCTTTTAGTTCTATTTCTTGCAAGATTCCAAAACAATTTATAAGTACTGATTTAGATTTCTCCTGTTCAACTCCTGCAAAAGGCAGTTAAAAAATCACTTCATAGAAATGCAGAATATCTGAGTTGGAAGGGACCCACAAGGATCATCAAGTCCAACGCCTGGGTCGCTAAAGGATCACCCAGAAAAATCAGATCATGTATCTGGGAGCATTGTCCAAAGTTGATTGCTTTTATTGAACTATGCTTTTATTTCCTAGATCCTTGCGTTCTTAATGCAACTGCTCTAAACAATAACAACCTAGAGTTAAAATGGAGTCAGGAAGAACTAATGTTCCTACATGGTGACCTCATAGAGTTTGAATGTAAAGAGGGATATGATTTTCCCCAGACTACCCTTCCATCTCCTGGGAGGATGCAGTGTAACCATGGGAGACTGAAATACCCAAAATGTGTCGTTAAAGGTAAAGCAATATTTTGTCGCTTGTCCTTTTGAATTCATCAGTGTCAGACCTATTTGGAAATGTTTGTTCCAGGAAAATAACTGTGGACTTCAGAAAATTTCATCAGAAAAGTATATTGTTTATCTGGTATTAAAAGGTGCATGAATACTGCTTCATATTTCAAGATGACTGCAGTCAACTTTCAGAAATGGGTGTTCAGTGGCACAGTTGTCTCTGAGCCAAAGTGGGATGGAAGTGGGGAAGTGGTATGTGGCACGAGGACTGGGAAAGCACCAGAACAATGAAATGTTGACACACCATGTGTGGAAATTTTAGGAAGTAGTAGTTCTTTGAGGCTTATAATGCTAAACTTGAGAATGCATAACAATCTGGAGAACCTGAGTGAGGGACAAGAAAAGGAGAAAGCATTTTAAGAGAATGTCTGTAAAGGATGAAAATATTTAAAATATAGAAATATGTGAGTTCCACTCAGTAGTTAATTATTAATCTTAAAATAAAAGTAAAGCAAACAGTTGTATTTGCTATTTGAGAACATTCCAGCTATTCAAATGATCTGCTGTAACTACTTTGTAGGATTGCTTTGACACTTGCACATTTGTACTCCTGGGACTCTGGCCTGTGAGAATGTAGAACGGCTGAAGATCCAATGAAAATTCAGGAAGACAGAACATGCTTGCCTCACGTCTATTTTGTAAAATAAACACAAAAATGCACAGTGATCTCCTGTCACTCTGTGTCTGAGAAGAGTCTCTTTCCCTTTCTCTGTACTCTCCCAACAGGAAGCCAAAACCAGAAGGAAGGTCTCCTCCCAGCTTTGTCATCTTAAATATTCAGCAAAGAAAGGGGAGGTTGGTTTGTTTGTGAAAGGCACGATAAGAATAACTATTTTGTGTTTCTGTTAGTGCCTTTCCTCACATAGCAGAGCCTTCTAATAGCATCAGAATTGCCATGTATCTCAGTTCTGTTGTTTCATGGCAAAGGTGCTAGTTCGGGAGCAGGCAGATGACACGATGATGTTTCTTCAGTGAGTTTGGCACATGCAAATGTTTTCAAGATTGGTCTTGTATTTGTTAACTTTTCTGCTTGCATAACAACCTCGTGTTTATGCAAGATTTCTGCCAACTTCAGCAAAAAGCCATTTGGATGTATTTATACACTGTCATTTCTGTATTCCAGTTAAGTTCTTGCCTCCTCCTTTGAGGAACTCTGAATGAAGCAAGTGAATATTTGGGAAATATCAGAAGACCCTTCTCCTAAAGAGCAAACCAACTGGAAAAGGATGGAAAAGGATTCAAGTCTGTCTCTGGAATATTTCTTGAGAGTAACATTTGAAGCAATTTCCCACGTTTGAAGAGATGGTGATTTGCTTTCTGAAGTCATGATACAGAATTGCTGGATTTTAGAAGTAAATCAGTTCTCGTGGGCCTTGGATGATTACAGGATAGTAATTTCCATGGCTTGGACAGAACAGGAGGATAGTATTTTCTACTCTGACCTTTCTGTTCCATAGTACATGCAGAACTAAGACCCCGCTCCACCAATCCTGCATCAAAGCGACACCTTGGCCCCATGAGAACAGCCACTCCAGCCCATTGTCAGGTGCTGGATTCTGGCTGCTCTTGCACGTAGTGGGTTAAGGCTCGTCCGTGGTGTTGGACATCTGTACATGGAGTTCCTCTTCCTCTGTCCTATTGTTTCCACTGTAGGCTGTCAGCATAAGCTGCTAGAGACCTTTCTAATCACGTAGACTCTAACCACTTGGTTTTATCTGTATGTGTGTCCAGTTAAAGATTGTCACCAGAATCTCTACAACCCTCTGGTCTCCCCACCCCAGTGTTTTACAGAAATTTTGACAGTGGTGGCTGACAAATATCAAAGAGCATCCTTGCTACCCTGCTCGTAGCAGGTTCATCTTTTCACAGCTGGGTAAATACAGCCATGTTCTCTCTTTCCTGAGCCATACCTTCAGGCAGTCTTCAGCCCGTGGCATCAGTGCAGCAGGCTCATCTTGCTGAGCACCCTCCTGTAGCGAGTCAAAACGAAAGGGATCAAACACATCCTCTGCTAGGAACAGTCCTCTTCTACTTGGGTGTGGAGATCAGATCTTTTAAAATCTGCCTATATTTTCTCAGGCAAGAATAAGAAAGCATGATCCTGCATAGGCAGAATGCTTGTGCTTTTCTTGCTTTGTACAAAAATAAACCTATCTACATGCCTTATAATGAAAATGATGCAAGCATATTAGAGCTGACTGGAAATGGCTGCTGGATCAACAGTTGCTGTTTTAGGAAGATAATTCAGTGTGTTCCAGGAACCGAGTTACAAATGACAGCTGAAGTTAATGATCTATTCACTGTCAGGAATGGTGGCAGATAACAGAGCACAGACAGGAGTGGCCTGTTCTCCTGGGTGACCATGGTGCCAGTTGAAAGCGGACCGCAGGAGCAGGGCCTCTTGGTGCAATACTAAACACAAAAGCTCCTGAGTGGAGAGCCCGATCTTTGTGAAGCATGGGGGGATTAGAAAGTGAGGAAGTGAGACAGAGATGGCCCACAGTGGTATCTGAAAAGCTTTGTCATATGCTGTTTGTGGGGTTCTTTGCTTCATATGGCCTTTGAGAAGGGCAGCTGGGATGGGGCTTTGAGCATCCTGGTCTGCTGGGAGGTGTCCCTGCCCATGGCAGGGGGTTGTAACTGGATGATCTTTAAGGTCGCTTCCAACCCAAAGCATACTGTGGTATGGCAAAACTCCAGGACTCCATAAGCAACAGTGCTTAGGGTCATGTTGGGCTAGTAATTCAAGTATTAAACTAGTATTAACGTAGTAACCTTTAGTGTTTTTTTGGGAACAATACAGTCACTGCAAAAAAGAGATGTGTTCTATATTGTGTTTTATAAAGACACTGTGAGTATTTGGTGATGGGTTTCATAAGTGTGCTGTGTCAAGTTCAGTCTGAAAGGTTTTGTGAGAAATTACTGAAGAATTTTTGCAACAATCGCTTGTTTAATATCTGTGCGGAATGACTACTGTGTCGCAAGAAAATTAGGGGAGGAGTTTGCAAGGGCAACTCTCGGAAAGGTGGGAGTTGAATACAAGTATATGCAATTTGGAATAGAGAAAACAGCAACTCTTTTGCAGAGGACATCTTTAATTTCTAAAACGTGGAAATGACACTGCTGCACCTCACGGCAGGGTTTCTGCTGTGGATGTGTTGTGCTACACATAAAGGTAAGTCTTTAAATGGAAATTCACGCTTTAAGTGATGTTTAGTGACTGGTGACAATCAAGAATAAGGAACTGAAAAATAAATTATTTGTCATTTTTAATGGAACCTGTTTCAGAAGTTCTGAATGAGAATTACATTTTAGAATGTGATGCTTGAGAATACTTGCCTTTTTTTTTTTTTTTTTTTTTTTGTCTGAGTTCTCTTCTTTGCTTTGTGCCTGAACTTAACGGCTCACATGGCAAACCTGACTTATAACTAGACATAACCCCCTCAACATACATGCATATAAATTTCTTTGTATTTCAGTTGAACTGCTGTTATTCTGAAAACATGCTATTTAAATGCAGAATTCTGACTTGATTTTAAAATATTGCACAACTCTTAGGGTATTTTGTCATTTCAGTAAGTTCTGTGACAAATGAAGCCTGAAGAAGCTCTTCACTGAACATGTACCTTTACTAAAATGACTGGTTTTAAACTCTATTATTGATCCATTTCATAGTCTTCAGCATATCAAAACTCTTCTCCCTCCACACAGGCACATCTTAGAAGTGCTTTCCATGCACATACCTTATACTTTGAAAGAACGATCCAAGTTCTTTCACTTGAAAGTGATGGAACTAATTTTGGTAATTTGAGACAAACTGATTTGATCAAGGAATTAAAGACAATTGAGCATCATGGCTGTAAGTGTAAATCACTAGTTTAGTATAACACTGGAAAACAAGAGCCGTAATCTGAGAAATTCAGAAGTTTATTCATCTGTTCAGTTCAAGTGTTTTTACTTTAGTAACTCCATCTTATGGGAAGACTGTAAAAATAGTATAGAAGTACACATTTTCGTAGAGCAAAGAGATTTATTAGTACAGTCTATTCCCAAATGCAGGGATATAGGTTATCTGAATATTATTCAATTCCCATGTAGCACCATTCTTTGGCGATCTGATTACTCTGCAGTATCTATCAGATGAGAAGAAATTTTATATATTTTCTGGTGGAACAACATGCAAACACCCACTTGTCATTCATTTTGAAGAAATTGGATGTTGGAATAAATCAGGATATAAACAGCAGCATGCAGCCAAATAACAGAAACCTGTGCACAGCTTCTGCAGGAGCAGCATGTGAAGACCCACCTCTCATTGAGTTTGGCAAAATTGTTAGTGGCGTTAAATCCGAATATGAGGAAAATGACAGAGTGCAATACACATGCGACCCTGGATATGCTTTATCAGGATCAGAATGGGTAACGTGCCATGGAAAAGTCTGGATGCCTGGACCACCTCAGTGTTTGGGTAAGGGTAATTGATTTTGCTGTTTGACTTGGCAACGGTGGACATTTCTCATTCTCTTGCACCATGTACCATTACCATGTACTGTGGTAACTCCTGTGTCCTGCAGCTGTCCGTGACCCTGTTTTGAGTTGCATTGAACGTCTGTGGTAAACAGACAGCAGGAAGAGTCCTGCAGGTGCTCCCGTTTTCACTCATCTTTTTCAGGATACTTCTTCTCGGAGTCTTACTTTTTTGGACCCTGCAGTAGTCCAAAAGAGAGGTTTCATCTCACTTGATCTATGTATGTTATCTAGTGGCTGCGTGGTTAGTTAAATTCCCCTAGGCAGTGGCATGTGCTGATGCTATAAAAGGCATCTTTTTTTGGTGGGAACAATACAGTCATTCTATGTGCATCGCATTACCCAAAGTTTCAAGTTTGCATATCTTTTCAGAAAGACCATGTGGAAGTATTCCAGCAGTGGCCAATGCTGCATTTGAAGGCAGGAGCAAGGAGAAGTATGAGCCTGGTGAAACAGTTCGCTACCAGTGTCATGAAGGATTTCAGGTCACTGGTCCCCCTGAAATTTTTTGCAGAAGGGGAAATTGGTCAACACCACCAATCTGTGAAGGTATAGGTTGTACTTCTAAGTAGTCTATGATCCTTCTTAGTCTTCCAGGAACAGTAATTAATGTAACGCCAACCGATATGTGCAAGTGAGTCAGACCAGTAGAGCTGATCATTGAGTTGCTTTTAATAGATTGCTACAACACCTGTTTTTCTGGTCCCTGAAAAGCACCAAGCAGAACTGATCAGCAAAGAAATCTTTTCCCTTTCTGGACTGAAGCCAGTAGCCACAGCTTTGCTCACTGCTTAGATTAGCAGTTAGATGATCATGGAGGAAAGTGTGTTGGCTGCAAAGAGTGACATAGCTGGTAGCCTTACATATTTTAAATTTCAGTCTATGAAAGTTACCTTCGAATAGTAAATAAACCATTTTCTTCTCCAGTGCTTTGGCACACAATGCTGTATGGCATCAGCCGGCACATGCAGCTAGTCTCTGCAGCTCCTTTCCTCTTTTTAAGTCACTTTAAGCAAAAATAAAATAATAAATAATAATTGCCTGATGAAGCATTGCAGAATGAAACCCACAGTATCTTCCTTTCCGACTTGTAGAAAATAACCTACCATATGCAAACCATCTGTCCTCATCAGGAATAATGGTGCTTCTGAATGTGCTATTCTGTGATAGCCATATTCCTGTCCTACAATTCTTAAACGCACCCCTCTTTTCAGATGTTAGCTGTGGACCCCCTCCTGAAATTCCCAATGCTCATATTACCAGCCCTCAGCAGCAGAGGTATCTGCCTGGTGCCAAAGTGCATTATGAATGTGAAAGCAATTCACAAATTATGGGTGTAAATTATGTCATTTGTTCAGATGGACACTGGACAAAAGTGCCAAGCTGCAGAGGTAGGAATTTGTGCTTTCATTATGGGTGTTTGCTTCGTGGGGACTGTTTGGATTACCTTAATACTAGAAAGACATTACCTTTTTTAGTTTTGTTTTCTTTGTGTACTGCAGCTTTGTACCTACTACTTCTTTCTTCCACAGAACTTTGGGACCAGTAAAACCGCTGTATTGGACTTCTGGAGGGCTGACTTTATGCTGCTGAGGATACTGGTTGGTAGAGTCCCTTGGGAGGCGGTTCTGATGGGCAGAGGAATCCAGGAAGGCTCAGCGCTCTTCAAGAGGGAAATCTTGATGGCGCAGGAATAGTCTGTCCCCATGTGCCCAAAGACGAGCTGGCGGGGAAGAAGACCAGCCTGGCTGAACAGAGAATTGTGGCTTGAGCTTAGGAGGAAAAAGAGGGTTTATAAGCTTTGGAAAAGTGGACAGGCCACTAGGGAGGACTATAAGGATGTTGTGAGGCTGTGCAGGGACAAAATTAGAAAGGCCAAAGGCTCATCTGGAGCTCAATCTGGCTACTGCCGTTAAAGATAACAAAAAATGTTTTTGTAAATACATCAACACAAAAAGGAGGACTAAGGAGAATCTCCATCCTTTACTGGATGCGGGGGGAAACTTAGTTACAAGAGATGAGGAAAAGGCGGAGGTGCTCAATGCCTTCTTCACCTCAGTCTTTAGTGGCAATACCAGTTGTTCTCTGGATACCCAGTACCCTGAGCTGGTGGAAGGGGATGGGGAGCAGGATGTGGCCCTCATTATCCATGAAAAAATGGTTGGTGACCTGGTACGGCACTTGGATGTGCACAAGTCGATGGGGCCAGATGGGATCCACCCAAGGGTACTGAGAGAACTGGCAGAGGAGCTGGCCAAGCCACTATCCATCATTTATCAGCAGTCCTGGCTATCGGGGGTGGTCCCAGTTGACTGGCGGCTAGCAAATGTGACGCCCATCTACAAGAAGGGCCGGAGGGCAGACCTGGGAAACTACAGGCCTGTCAGTTTGACCTCAGTGCCAGGGAAGCTCATGGAGCAGATTATTTTGAGAGTCATCACGCAGCACTTGCAGGGCCAGCAGACGATCAGGCCCAGTCAGCATGGGTTTATGAAAGGCAGATCCTGCTTGACGAACCTGATCTCCTTCTATGACGAAGTGACGCGTTGGGTGGATGAGGGAAAGGCTGTGGATGTGGTCTACCTTGACTTCAGCAAGGCTTTTGACACCGTCTCCCACAGCATTCTCCTCAAGAAACTGGCTGCCCTAGGCTTGGACTGGCGCACACTTCGTTGGGTTAGAAACTGGCTTGGATAGCCGGGCCCAAAGAGTTGTGGTGAATGGAGCCAAGTCCAGTTGGAGGCCAGTCACTAGTCGTGTTCCCCAAGGCTCGGTGCTGCAGCCGGTCCTCTCTAATATCTTCATCGATGATCTGGATGAGGGCATTGAGTGCACCCTCAGTAAGTTTGCAGATGACACCAAGCTAGGTGCGTGTGTCGATCTGCTCGAGGGTAGGACGGCTCTGCAGGAGGATCTGGATAGGCTGCACCGATGGGCTGAGGTCAACTCCATGAAGTTCAACAAGGCCAAGTGCAGGGTCCTGCACCTGGGGTGCAATAACCCCAAGCAGAGCTACAGCCTGGGAGATGAGTGGTTGGAGAGCTGCCAGGCAGAGAAGGACCTGGCAGTGATGGTGGATAGTCGGCTGAATATGAGCCAGCAGTGTGCTCAGGTGGCCAAGAAGGCCAACAGCATCCTGGCTTGCATAAGAAACAGCGTGGCCAGCAGGGCTAGGGAGGTGATCGTCCCCCTGTACTCGGCTCTGGTGAGGCCGCACCTCGAGTACTGTGTTCAGTTTTGGGCCCCTCGCTACAAGAAGGACACCGAGGTGCTTGAGCGAGTCCAGAGAAGGGCGACGAAGCTGGTGAGGGGCCTGGAGAACAAGTCCTACGAGGAGCGGCTGAGGGAGCTGGGCTTGTTCAGCCTGGAGAAGAGGAGGCTCAGGGGCGACCTTATCGCTCTCTATAGGTACCTCAAAGGAGGCTGTAGCGAGGTGGGGGTTGGTTTGTTCTCCCACGTGCCTGGTGACAGGATGAGGGGGAATGGGCTTAAGTTGCGCCAGGGGAGTTTTAGGTTGGATGTTAGGAAGAACTTCTTTACCGAAAGGGTTGTTAGACATTGGAAAAGGCTGCCCAGGGAAGTGGTGGAGTCACCATCCCTGGAAGTCTTTAAAAGACGTTTAGATGTAGAGCTTAGGGATATGGTTTAGTGGGGACTGTTAGCGTTAGGTCAGAGGTTGGACTCGATGATCTTGAGGTCTCTTCCAACCTAGAAATTCTGTGATTCTGTGATTAATTTAGCTTAATGCTTCTAGAAATACTATGGGTATTTTCATCAAGAGCAAAAATATCTTGAAGAAAAAAGGCCTAGAGTATGCTGACTTGCTATTCTTCTCTGCAATACAAGTAATTTCCAGACTACACCATTTTACTGAGCTTCACTAGAAAGATGTGTAAGGGCTCCTCTGTTGTGTTCAACGCTGTCAGAGAGTATCGGAATGGCAGAAGCACTAGAGGAGAGAAACAGGTGCTCTTCTCTGAGGCTCCACTATGACAGAAATCCCAGCAGAGCCTCAGGAACTAAAACATGCAGATCGGCTGGGTTCTGCAATGGCAAGAAGGTTCCTCTGAAGAGGAGCTGTGCTGTCCTCCTAGTCCCTGCCCAAATCTGTGGCTGGGGGCTGAACAAGTGCAACGTGGCAGTCATACACCTCCATGGAGTCAACTTTACTTACCTGTCCCATGAGTAGTACAGGCTGATAATGTCTTCCAGAGCTCTGCAGTTCAGCAGAGAGCCAGCTTGGCTGCTACATCTGTGATTCTGAGAAGCGCTTCGGTTCTCAGCAGAGGGCCATGGCCTTGCAAGGAGGCTTTTTGTGGTATGTGGTGTATCTACAGAAACATTGCCTTTTTCTAGAAGCTCTCACTGTCCCGGTCATCTCCTGAGAATCTGGAAGGTGTTCTGCTGCCATTGTCATGTTAATTTACATTCCTGGGGCTCACAGTGCCCCTGAAATCCAAGGAAAAAAGGGGGGAAAAATCAAGTCGCATTGGTAAGGCAATATTGTCTCTTGCACTTAATAACATCATCTGGGGAATAACACAATGATTCTCTTAACTGTACTTTGTATAGGGGAATACGTGAGGGTGTACAAATTGTGTGACATTTAGGTCTCCAAATTTCAGTCTCAGGACTGTGAGCAAGTGTAACAATATCTGTCAGACTCAGGAAAAAGGGATTTTCCATGGTATCTCTCCATTCGTGGTGGCAGGATGTGTTTAATGGAAGTCTACCAGATGGCTTCACACAAGTGGTGCCACAACTGGAAAAGTACCGTGAGGCTGAGAGCAACTGCTGGCCAGCTCTGATTTTCAGACTCCAACCTTTCACTTCTGCAAATCTACTTTCTGAGAATGCCTAATGTGAAGAGAGTGAGAAATGTGCTGTGTGTGCTGGAGAACAGAGCTCACAGCTCTCCTGCTCTCTGACATCCTGAAAATTCAAGTGGTGCATTGCCTTTGTGAATGCCGTGTAATTGAGTCAACTGTTAAATTACCTGCGGGCCGTAGCTGATGGGTGAGCTAACTCCTGGTACCACGTTGGTGCCCAGGATTTCACAAGCACATTGAATAATCTCATTTGATTTCATGAGGCATGTGCTAGGTTTCAGCACATGAACAAATACAGTGTCATTTGACTCGGACACTGCCCAGCTGGCAGTTAAATGGGGTGCAGACATACCAGATGAATTAAGACCAGGCTCCCTATTGTGGTTGCTGAGCACAATGCCAAGTGCAAAGAGCAGCATTACTGGTGCCAGTGACCCAGTGCAGGATCTTCTCAAAACGACGCCCGTTAGAATGCCAGGCTTCAGAGCAGGGTGGTGCTTCAACAGGTATAAAAATCCAAGAAGCTGCAGGGCCCGACTTTTAAAAGTCAGTAAGAAATCAGGCATGATGCATTCATGCTGGCTTGCGTAGTCTCTTCAGTGGCTGTAAGTGCTCCACAGAGGCAAAAAGCTATCATCTCATTAGGAACCAAAATGGTACAGCCCAGTGACATTTGTTCTGGTTTGCAAACTGATCCACTCTTGTCCCTGTTCAGGCAGCACAGGGAGTGGGGGAGAGTCAGGATCTTCTGCAGCAAGAGCTGTGCCAAAAACACTACCCCATTGTGCAGGACCAGTGCAAGTCCTGCAGAAAGATGTAAATATTCATGCAAGGAAAAATGGATGAACTGGTAGTTATGAGTCCTGGCAGCAGATGAATGAGAAGCTTTTCCATTTACCAGGCATTTGGTGTCAAGGTGACAGTTTCCTCTCTGCTTTCCTCCAAGTCTCTCGAAGTGCTGCCTAGCTGGTCTTCTGAAGAATTTATAACTAGGCTTCTGTTTCTGCTAAACTCTGATGGCTTGCTTTCTAACAGTTGTTGGTCTTCCAGGGGAAGGTGGAAAATGTGGCCCACCTCCAGATATTGAAAACGGAGACATCCTTTCCTTCCAGTTGAAACAATACCCCCAAGGTGCAACGCTGAAATACAAATGTGCAAGTTTCTACATCCTGAAAGGACCTGAGCAAATCACCTGCATTGACGGGCAGTGGACAAATCCCCCAGTTTGCTTGGGTAGGTGAAAGCTGGTGCTGTGTGGCCCAGAGCTGTGTGAGCTTCTCGTTGTCTTTTTCTCAGGCCCTCTGTGCGCTGCATTTTTGAAGCAGCACCTGTGCTCGGGCTGCGATGCTGACAGGGCAGAAGAGCAGCTGATGCTTCTCCTGTGCAGAAGGAATTTCCTCTGGAGGTCAGCTCGTGTAGCTGCCTCTGCTGCCTGCTGTCCCTCCCTGCCCCCAGTCACCAGCAGATCCAGGAAACTGGGTTGGTCTGAGTGCAAGGAAATCCAGGGCCACGAGGGAATGAATTTGAGAAGTGATGGGACGAGGGCAAGGAGAGAGCCCAAAAAAGACACAGGGAGGTTCATTGCTGAGTGCCCCCACCCCAGGCTGTGCTTCCCCCTTGCCCTGTGAGACTGTTAGAGGGCAAAAGCCTCTCCAAGGCGGTGTGTGGTGACTCAGCCATCATTGTTTTTCCATTTTGCTTTGTTGGATGCATGATGTGTCTGCATGAACTTATGACGTTCTTCTCTTGCCTTTTCCAAGCGGCTTGTACGACATCTGAAGAAGATATGGACAGAAACAACATTGAGCTGAAACGGAGTGGAGAAAGAAAGCTGTATTTAAAATCTGGTGATTTTGTTGAATTTGACTGTAAAATTGGATATGTGCAGGACCCAGCATCTTCCCCCTTCAGAGTGCAGTGCATGGACGGGACATTAGAATACCCACGGTGCAAGCCAGGAAGTAAGTCACCTCCACTCTGTCACTGCTTGGCCGCTGCCTTGGTGCATTTTTAGCGCAGAAGCTGAGAGGAAAGCCCCTAGCAAGTGTGCCTGGGGAAGAAATAGAGGGGCACCAAGGTGGGAGAGCACCCTGCAAAGCTGCAGGCCATGAGGGGAGGTGCCCCAAGAAGCCACCGACTGGCGAAGCTGAGCTGGAAAGGCTCCTGGGGAACAGGCTCGCTGGGGCTCATCAGGGTTACTGGTGCTGGGCCTGCCCGGCCGGTTCCAGGCAGGACGGAAGGGCTGGTAAGTTCCCTGCAAGTGGCTTCTCTGAAATTGGAGGGTGCCATGGACTGTGGCAGGGCTGAAGAGAGGGAGACCATTTCCTTGCAGGCTCTCCCAAGCCTGCCTGTGTAGGCAGGGATTTGTCCCAACATTAGCGATTGAAAGGGATCTTGAAGAATCATCTAGCCCAATCCCCTTCTTGAGCAGGAGCACCTAAATGTGGTCACACAGGAATGCGTCCAGGTGGGTTTTGAAAGTCTCCACTGATGGACACTCCACACCTCCTCTGGGCAGCCTGTTGCATTATTCTGTCACCCTCACTGTAAAAAATAGTTATTTTCTCACATTTAAGCGTAATCTTCAATGTTCTGGCTTGCACCCTTTTCCTTTTTATCTGTCGTTGGGTGTCACTGAGAAGAGTCTCGCTCCATCCTCCTGACACTTGCCCTTTATAAATTTATAGAAATTAATAAAGTCACAACTCAGTCTCCTCTTCCTCAAGGTAAAGAGACCCAACTCCCTTAGCCTGTCCTTGTAAGGAAGAAGCTCCACTCCCTTAATCTTTCTCGTGGCTCTGTGCTGGACTCTGTCAAGTAGTTCCCTGTCCTTCTTGAACTGGGGACCTGAACTGGATGCAATATTTTACTTTTAATTTATTTATTTATTATTTTTTAATTTTTTATCTTCCCCAGAGGACTGTACAGTGCTTGAGACAGCTATGGAGAGCAACAATATTAAACTAAGACAGCCAAGGAGAAGATCTTACACGTATCGTTCTGAGGAGTATATTTTGTTTACATGCAAGGATTCCTACCATGAAGTTTCAAACCCAGAGGATTTTAACGCCCAGTGTCAGGATGGAGTGATAAACTACCCCCAATGTGAAAGTAAGTGCTCTGTGTGGAAGATACACTTCTCTGTAGAACTGTGGATAACAACCCAGCAGTGCAGGCTGATAACTACTTCAGAGCTCTACAGTTCAGCAGAGAGCCAACTTGGCTGCTACATCTGTGATTCTGAGAAGCGCTTCGGTTCTCAGCAGAGGGCCATGGCCTTGCAGGGAGGTTTTTGGTGGCATGTGGTGTAGCTACAGAAACGTTGCCTTTTTCTAGAAGCTCTCACTGTCCCGGTCATCTCCTGAGAATTTGGAAGGTGTTCTGCTGCCATTAAGTGACATTCCTGGGGTTCACAGTGTTTAGAAACATTCATGGTCAAGGCAAAAAAAGGGGGAAAGACATCAAGTCGCATTGGTAAGGCAATATTGTCTCTTGCACTTAAGAACATCATCTGGGGAGTAACATGATGATTCTCTTAACGGTAGTTTGTGTAGGGGAACATGTGAGTGCCTACAAACTGAGTGGAGAAATGTCTCTTTTCTGATGTGACGTGTGAACCTCCTCCAGAAATTGTTGGTGGAAAAGTTCAAAGTATTAAAAAGCCAAGGTATTTGCCTGGGGAGACAGCTCACTATCAGTGCTGGCAAGGTTTTCAGATGATCGGGGCTTCCACTGTAACGTGTCAGAATGGGACCTGGACAGAGCCACCCCAGTGCAAATGGCAAATGTGAGTTCCCTCTCTCTTCATGCAATAGACTGTCAGTGAAGACTGCCCTCAAGCTAGCTTAGCGGCATTTTTGTCTCCAAATTTCAGTCTCGAGACTGTGAGGAAATTTTTTTTTTTTTTTTTTTTTGCCTTAAATATGCTCTCACAAAGGTACTTGTGAGTCCTGACAGCAGAGGAATGAGAAACTTGCAATTTTCCCTTTGCTAGGTATTTGGTGTCAAGGTGACAGTTTTCTCTCTGCTTTCCTGCAAGTCTTTCAAAGTGCTGCCTACATGGTCTTCTGAAGAATTTGTGCCTAGGCCTCTTTTGCATCTAAACTCTGATGGCCTTCTTTGTAATGGTTATTGGTCTTCCAGGGTTAGGTGGAAAATGTGGCCCACCTCGAGATACTGAAAACGGAGACATCCTTTCCTTCCAGTTGAAACAATACCCCCAAGGTGCAACTGTGAAATTGAAATGCCCAAGTTCCTACATTCTCAAGGATCTGAGCAAATCACTTGTACTGATGGGCAGTGGACAAATCCCCCAGTTCGCTTGTGTAGGTGGAAGCATATACTGCGTGGCCAGCACATGAGATCTCTAAACTTGAGATCTGCCAAGGTGTGCAGTTGTGATTCTGTCAGTTCTAGGAAACACTCAAATGATGAAGTAGTATCTGAACTAAAACTTGGATTTGTGCGTAACTCAAAGTCATCTTACAAGCAGTCTGAACAACTACACTTTGGTTGTGAAAAAGGATACACATTTGGTGAAAGAGCAAATGCATTATGTACTGAATCTGGATGGCATCCAACCCCCTACTGCACTGGGCTGCCTTTTCCTAAAGTTATTTTGGACACTGGTTGTATTTGGAAGTAATTTCAGTATTATCATAATCATTATCATTAGTTTGTTGATTAAAAAAAAATAAAAAAATCATCCACATCTTGCAGATACACCATGAAAATCTGGAAGGACTAGGGAATTGAGGGACAAACCAACTGAATATGAGTTTTCCATGAGAGGCCATAGCAAAAAATGGTTAGTTCAGCCTTTCTTGAGTATATACTCAAGCATATACTTGAGTATAGTTGGATGGGCCTATGAAGATAGAATTGCTCACATATACTGCCTAAATGAGATGGATGATGAAATACTTTAGCATTAGAAGCTGCTTAATTTTATCCTGTGCCTTTTTTATTCTGTGATTCTGAATTAGTGGGGATAACATAGCAAAAATACTCTTGGTTTATAAATAATTCTTAATTTGCATAGGAAGGATAAAGTTGAATCTCTTTATCTTCTACAAAATACAGTGAAAATGCTTTAGTGAAGGGATGGAAAAAAAAATCAGACATTAAAAAGATTATTGAAGCAAGCAGAAAAACCACTAATACTGGAGAAATTAAAACTATAGAAAGAATCTGAAATTTTTAATGGCACAGAAAAATTAACATTTGAAACCAACTTAGAGAAGTGATATGATTTCTGAAGTCCTGTTGTCTTCAAATCAAGACATGATACTTTTTTAAGTGAAATTCAAGTATACTGTTTTTAATTTGAATATTACTGGTGAAAGTCAGTGGATGTTCTGAAAATAAAAAGAGGGGGTTAAATACTGGATACCATATGAATTGCAGCAGTATGGATAAAACTGGCTCTCAGCTTGATGACCTACTTGCTTATGAATCACAAGCAGTTCTTTGAGGTGGAGCTACAAATTTATGCATCTTCAAATCTTCCACGTTCAGTAGCTGAGATGCTGTGGCACCGTAGCCACCACTCTGCTACTTGTAATTTTAAGAGAGTAAAATGCCACTCAGCATCTCACCCTGTATGACCCTGTGAAACAACAGAAGGCTTGAAGACAATAGAATAGTAGGTTTTCCTGACCTACTGAACTCATTTCTGCATTTTTCTTGAGTGTTCCTGAGTCTTACCATAGTTTGAGAAGACTGAGCACCTGTTTGCTCATTGTTACATTAGCTTTTGAAATTTCTGAGCTACTAGTTCTGAGAAACTAGTTCCAATGAAAGAGGAACAATTCAAAAATGATCTCTGTTTCACTGATAGACCTTCAGTAAGAAATTGTTAGTGTTCTGTGCACCTTTTTAAAAAAAATGAGTGGAAATTACAAAAAGTACCTTTCAAAATACCTTTCAAATTTAAATCCTCACTTAAGGTCAAGAAATAGTAAGACAGGGTTGTAGGGAGAACAGTCTGAAGTGGTTATGGCTGTTTCCATAGGAATAAGAGCAAATTTGAAGTAGTCCAGTCTCGGAAGGGTAAGTTGTCCATTGATGGCCACGAGTGTCTAGGCTGAAAAATACAGTGGAATTGTAGTGTTGCAATATACACAAAGCTAGCTGAAACGTGCTCTCTACACAGACATTATGTCAAGAATTAGGTACAGTATGTCTGACATTCACTAACCTAAAGAACCAATCTGGCCCTGAAGTGATGTATAATCAGAGACTAAAGTAACATGGTTTGCGTGAATCCTGCCGCTGTCCATGACTCTTAGCCTACGATGAAGACAGCAGTTTATTTAATATTACCGGAACTGTAATTGTGCAACCACATTATTCATGATGTTCAGAGTTCCCATCAGAAATTGTCTAAGGATCTCTACAAATTCATACATTTACAGTGATGAAACTCCCTTATGCTTTCTAACTCCCAAACGCCGTCTGTGCAGTTCAGATGACAAATCCATGATTTCTGACATCAGTCCTGTTGGACATCTGCACTCTGGGTCACTGATTTTGATTTAGTTTCACTCAGCTACAGTACTTAAAGACTTCAGTTAGAACTCCAAATCCCACAAGCAGACATATGTGCATGATGTCTAGCTGAAATAATTTGATATACATTTTGGAGAAATCTTTATACTGTATCAAATCATCTTCAAGAAATTGCCAAAGAACACTTGAAACTGGAAAAAAAAAATGTTTGCAAAAGGGCAGTGTTACAGGATGTTATGTGCCACCCACCTTCCTGGGACCTCTTCCAGAAAGACTCCTTTAGAAATAAAGAGTAGTCAGCCCTAGTGCCCACTCAGTCCTTGAACTTTCTGCTTCAAGATTAGTAATGATACTAATTAATATGCATTGCCTATGGTTTAGCAGCATACTGCTTTTGAGAAGTGACAAACAAAGCCTTCTTCCAGACATGGATATACTGGGCTCTGATACTTGGGCTGTATGCAATTATAAATCCTCTCCAAGGTCATTCTATAGTAGGAAAATATAAAATAATTTCTGTCCTCCTTCATTCCTGTAGCTTTATGCTACCATGAAGTTGTTCTAGATCTTATTTGACTTACCAGGAGCCTAGATGACTAAGCAGCACATGTATGCAGCTGATTCATCCACCTTCACTCCACAGGAGGACCAACTTGTGGTGACTGTATAATCATCCCCTCCCAGCCCGGAGTGTGCTGGTGTGATTTTCTGAATTGCAAGTAAAAAAAAAAAAAAAAAAAAAAAAAAAAGGCTCCAGTTTATAAAGAACGTGTTTGCCTCACTCCCTAAGACATCTCTATTTGAAAGTTATTTTATGCAATTTTGGTCAATAGACTGTGAAGATAAAAACTTCTGCAACTAATATAAAGGCATTCTTCAAATTAGCACTGCATTTTTCTCTTTCCATTTAGAAATTCTATGCTCTCCTCCAAGAGTTCCCAATGGGAACTTTAGACCTCAAGAAGACAGCTACAGAGAAGGGGCTATGATCACAATAGACTGTAATCCTGGATATCATTTGAGAACACTGTCTGGCAAAAACACAGCTCAATGCACCAGCAGAGGCTGGGTGCCTGCTCCAGATTGTGTTGGTAAGTAGCTCTTGTGAGTGAAGGCACAATATACACAATTGTTATTTTGGAAATATCTCAAGAGGAAAACCTCAGCACCATAGGAAATAAAAAATGCTTATTCATTGTGTTTCCTGGTGTTATAAAACTTAATGTGAATGGCTTGGAAAAAAAAAAAAAAAAAAAAAACAAAAAAACAAACAGCTAAGAAGCAAGGGTATAATGTAAATGTACATTATGTTTATAAACATGGGCATTATCTGTTACTATATTTGTGAAATTATATAGTGAAGTCTGCAATAGTCAGCTCCCTGACAGGAAGGTTTGTGGTCCAACTGAGGAGTAGCATGCCAGTCAAGATAAGAGGACACAGTGAGTGTTGAAATATCCAAACCAATGCGTAGGTGATGGTTGGAAGGTGTGTTTCATCATGTTAACCAGAACTTTAGATTTTTGCTTGCAGTTTTGTGTTGATATGTTATGAACAATTGCAGCTTTATTATACTCTGTCAAATGGCAAAACAAAATACTCTTGATTGATTGGTAATGAGTTCTTTTTTGGCTTAAACTTCCATTAATTACAATTATAGTTTTTCCCATTATATGCAGTAGAAAAACAAAAGTCAGCAATTTCATTATTTATTGGTCTTTGATCTTTGATTACTGAAAATGAAAGAAAAACATACAAAACAGAAGGAGGTGAAAGAAACCCTGACAAAATCAGTCTTGTAAATGAACCTTTGGGTAAAATTATGTGATCTATCCAAGAAAAGTACATTGTTAACAAGTGGATTAAGCATTTATCTATTTGTAGATTCTGAAATTGAGGAATCTTTTGGAGACCACCTCTCTCATTATTAAATGGTCCGTTCAGTGGCTGATCCCTCCTCCCCATCCTCCTCACCCCCAGCATGTGGGCTTTGGTTCAGGGCACGTCAGGAGGAACCTAGCTGCCTTGGCCAAGCAGGACACCCTGGGTAATCTTTGAGTGACAGCTGCTGCTAAGCCTGACTTGTTCCTGAAAAGCGCTTTTGAGGAACTGAGAAAACAAAAGAAATATCACATTTTAAAATGAAAAAGAGTAAAGCTAGAAAGAGCTTTTGGTGTAAGATCTCGGAAGTGACAAATAAAAATGGTGACAGCTGTTACAACAATTGCTAGACTCTGCACTTTAGTGTCTAGATCTGAGCTAGCTGCCTGGGTTCCCATCAGTGTCAGTATAGTACACTTAGCTGAGACCCTGTGAAGAAACTGTGTTATCTCGCCATAGAATTAATACTTACATTTGGTTGCATGAATCAGCCTCTAGTGTCCACCAAGAAGATGGACTGGATTTCTGTTGATTGCAATGAAAACAGGCAACCAGCATAGCTGTAGACATCGATTGAACACAGCCTAGTTGATCCTGCACTCCTTGAGATCTGCCAAAGTGTGCAGTTCTGATTCTGTCAGTTCCAGGAAACACTCAAATAATGAAGTGGTATCTGAATTAATATTTAGGACTTTGTGTGCTGAGCTTTTTGCCATGCATGTGTTGATACTGTTGCTGTTAAATTCTATTTCAAGAGAAACCCTGTGACTACCCAGTGATAGAAAATGGCAAGATAAATGAAAGAATGCCACACTCTTACTTTCCAATGAGGATTGGACAGTATGTTGATTACCACTGTCGTAATGGCTACTTAGCCCCAAATGGAGAAAGAGTCGTTCGAATATACTGTTCGAAAGGGGGCTGGAATCCAGAGCCAAAATGCCTCAGTAAGTGCACTTCTACTATATGCTCAATTTTATTATGATTATTGATGATCTGTGCAGCAGAACTCGTGCTGGTGGAATGCAAGTAGCAGCAACGTACAGTTTGTTAAAGTATAACTGGTTGAGTTGAACCCTGGAACTTCACCCAGACTGTTATCCTGTCTGCAGAGCTCAGCCACTTGATAAGTGATACTCTGAAGTGAGCAAGGCTGAAATGATAAATCTGGATTTGGGATGTTCTTTACTCCTGCACCTATCCCCGAGATTAAAAAAAAATAAATAAGAGAAATAAGATTTAGGAAATGTTTTTCATCTCTGGCTTCTGGGTCCTATGCATGTATCTGCTTTCACCTGCACACGCAGCAAGACATTCCAAGAACATCTTCTCTGTGTAAATGTATTATTCCTGCAGCGGCTTGGGCACTTTGTCTAGAGGTTGCTGTCTGGGATTCACTGCCCAGTCTTTTTGGATAACGTTTGGGACTGGCCAGGTGGCACGCTCTCACAATAAGCTGAGAGTGAGTATTGCTGCAGCAAGAGATCCAGATACACTGGCTTAATCTTTCAGCGATAGAAAATATTTAAACCAGTAAGCTGAGGCCTTCTCTCATATCCCCCATCTTCAGTCAGATTACAGTTCCTACCTATCGATAGGACCTGAAAGATCAACAAAAGGTTGGTCTTTCTCCAGTTGCCCTGAGCAGAGTGGAAGTCAGTACAGGGGAGAAGTGGAGTCCCGCCTAGAGGAAAGGAGCAGTTACTCCAATAACGGAGCCACAGCATTCCTTCATCCATCCGTAGGGCCAGCATGCTTAGCAGTTGGTAAAATCTCTACAGCTGGTTTGAGACGCATTTGCATAGAGATGGTAAAATCTCCTGAGGGGAAATGCCAAAAATTGTCTCAGCACAGGCATCAACATATGAGAGACTCAGCAGACCGTACCAGAGCTAGTGCTCATGACACTAGATGCAATGCAGTTAGCCAGCCTTGCTTATGAACTATGGTAAGGACTAATGTTTACCAGATCACTTCTTACTGCATTACGGGGTCGTTTGAACTCCCGTTCCTGTGATACGTTAACCTCAGGGCAGTGAAGGAAAGCATACTTTAATTCAGATTTGAGCATGGACGTCTTTGGGGAATAGAATGATAAAGAAAGGTGCTAGGAGGCCCCTTTTTTGGTAACGGTCTTCCTAAGCATTATTGTACCTGAGTTTTAGCTGTTCAGATTACTGTGGTTAAATGTACTTACCTTTCTTCTTTAGAAACATGCTCTGTAACACACCTGGAAAATGGTTATTTCAGATATAATCGTTATATTTACACGGAAGGTGAAAGAAGTCAATATGTCTGCAACGAAGACTATCGTACTGAAAGTGAAGGTGGTGAAGTTACATGCACAAAGAATGGCTGGTCACCTTTCCCAAGATGTATCCGTAAGAGTGAGTGTGCTTACATTTTGTCACAATTTCTAGCTAAAAAACAATAAATCCATCGTCACATCACCCGCATTAATCCATCACTGCTGCTTGGGGTAACTCTAAGTCTAGGTGCTTTACATGTGAAACACAGTGCCGTGATTCCCTCAGCTGTCTCATGCAGCTCTTGAGTCCCTGTGTGCTACTGAGGTCAGTAGCTATAAAAACATGCAGAATGATGCCCTGTAAAATGGCCACACCAGGCTCATTCAGTTCTCCTGGACTGTAAGCTCTAGGGTGGGAGTCAGACCCTCTTGGTCTTTGGTAGTGAAATTTTCTATAACCCAGCAGTACAGTAATGTAATAAATAGTAATCACTCCCTTTGAACAGCCTGTAATTTCTTCTCTCCTTAGAGCCTCCATCTATGCCACTTTTGCTTGCCTTCCAGCTGGCATCATACTGGAAGGAGGGAGGAACAGGAAGGTTCTCTCTCCTAATACCCTTTCCAGCTTTTGAACCTGACTTGCAGCAAGCCTAAAATTGCTATGATGTCACACCTAAACTTTAGATAACTTTATATAATGACTAGATACTTTATATAACGATTTTATATGGACAAAAGAAGTAATGAAACAATTCCAGCATGAAAGAGACACCTACCATAGAATGTTTTGGACAGCCACTTGCTGATATTTTCACATAGCTATGAGCAAGCAAAACAAAATTTGATAATTCTTAGTGTTAGCCAATAGTGAGCATCATGACTGTAAATACCAAAAAAATATATATATAAATACCAGTTAGTAACACTGAGTTTTGACTTTTCACATTCTGGTTGTACCTGAGGAAGGGAGCTTAACACAGAAGCAGAAAATAATGTGCTCTTAAAATTGTTCTCAATCCTTTTGCTGTTTTCATTTGTCCTCCATCTTCTGGGTATCATAAGTATGTAGTTTAGCGGCATTTTACTGGAAAGGAATTTTGTCTTTCAGAAACATGCAAGAATACTGTGCTGGACAATGCTTCTTTCCTCTCGGCAAGGGGTACGTTTGGCTTACAGGCAAAAGTCACCTATACGTGTCATGATGGCTTTGTAACTCCAGAAGGAAAAGACAGAGGAGAGACATGGTGTCAAGAGAATGGCTGGACTCCAACTCCAAAGTGCATCAGTGAGTAGTACAACTTCAGAGCTCCCTGTTGCAACCACTAGTACAAACAAGATGCCCTATGTACTCTGATTTTCTTCATCTATATTGGTAGAGGTTTCTTACAGAGCAGAGGGAGAGTCAAACAGAGGACTGAGCCTCCAGAGATGAACTTTTCTGGGGCTCCAAGAATGAAAGACAGAAAGCAAAATTGAAGCGAGTATGCAGGGAAAATATCTTCTGTCTTCTAGGTGAGCTATTTTTTTTCGAACCTCAGTGTTATGAAGTAGATGATCACTGCCCTCTCCAGTGATTTTAGGTGATATATATATATATAGGTGCATATACCCAATCTTACTCCCAGTTTCTCCAATATTTTTGATAAGAGGGTGAGAACCTTTCACACTTGTGAAGGACAATTTATGAAGAAATGCCTGTGAGCCAAAGAATTATGTCAATAACTTTCTTTAAAAGTGACCAAATAAGAAAAGTGATTCATTATTTGGACAGATGTTATGACTGTGCATAAAAGATTAGGCTGTGCTTTCTACCCTGGGGCTAGAAAGCACATTTTTGAAAAAGACCAGAGTGTTCTTTTCTGAGAAATACTTCCATACTGTTGTTGCCTTTCTCCTGTTAGAAGTCCTTTCCTCTCCTGTACAGGGGTATAGGACACTAAAAGAGGAACTTAGATCTTCCAGTGTTGTAAGGCCAAGGTCTGTAATACTGACCAACATTAGCTAGCACTTTCTCCTGTCCTTTTGGTTCAGACTGAATTTACACAGATGTTTTTTTCTGATCAGCTCACAAAAGGCCACGGGGAACAGGAGTACAAACGGTGTGATATGACACTTATAATAAAAATAAATAGTGGAAGGAAAGGAATTGAATCCAATGAATTTGTGCCAGATTCTACTCCTCCTTCTTTCTAGAATGCAGAATGCAATAGATACTACGTGAATGTATTACATATAATATTCTAAATTCATATGCTGGCAATGCAGAATTTTTAATGTTTTAAATATCCTGAATTGTCCACTAACCTAGCACACACTAAAGTACCTACAGCAATGATGCTTCCAACAGGCAATGTTTCTGGATTGCAAAATGCTCTAACATTATTTTATTCTACAGGATCATGTAGAAAACCTGATGTTCACATTTTGGATGACCATGTAGATAAAAGCGTGTTCCTTCCTGGAGATACAATTGCATATTCATGCTCAGAGGGATTTCAAACTGCAGATAATATGGCAACTGGTACTACAAGTTGTGAAATAAATGGTGAATGGAAACCAGCACCCAGGTGTCTTGGTAAATATTTTTCTGCTTGCTGACCAGTGTAACTGTATGAACTTTGTGAAGCTTTATTCTTTCATTTGGTTTTGTTCTAATCAGTGCTAAGTGATGATAAGAGCATGACTGCCTCCTCTACCTGCTCTGGCCCAGAATCGCTCCTGCCTGGCTGCTGGAATCCAGGCCGGTGCCACAGGGATCTGGGACCTCTGCTAAGGCCAAGGGATGCAGCTGCCACTTTCTCCTTTGCAGGTTCAACCAGTAACAAAGCTGAGCACATATCCAAGACTCACAGACACAGGACACTGACACAGCCACATGAATTGCCACAGGCAAGGCTTGCGCTCAACAACACGTGCATACAGCACTCAGATAAAACATAAATATGGACAGCTACGTCCCCTTCCTCCTCTTCAGCTGGTAAAGATAGAGTTTCACTAGTCCAGGTGCACACACAGCACTTTCTAGGTTCACAGGCACATGCATTCATGGAGCCCTCAAGGCCTTTGCTTGCCTCACTCACACCAGTGTCCACCCCGTAGCTGTTTTTTGGGACATACTGTTCCCACTCCAGTGGCTGGAAGGTAAAGGCCCCCACAGGCTCCAGTAGCTGCACTGGACCAGCCCACCTACTTAACCCCACCTACTTAACTGGCACCATTTTTTTTTTTACTCACACACATACAGTAGTTCTCACCAGTAGCTAGCACCTAAACCTTGCTACACATAGGGGGATAGAGAGTGACATTACACAGTGAGAGAGTTAAGAACAGATTTAATAAAATGCAGATGATAGGACAGACTGCAGTGATCAGGTGCAGGGCTCAGCCAGGCAAACATACTGACTGGCACAATGTTACATGACTGGTCCCTTTTATCTCTTTTCTGCCTATCCCGATCTTTGTTCTCCTTGCGCTCACTTGCCCCTCCATGTCCCCTCATGGGTTTGTATGGTTGTGTCAATTCCCACACTGTTTCCCTTCCAGGTTCTCCCTGGTTTAGTCTTAGTTGCAAAGACTAGATTGATTATCTTGAAAGTGGTGCCTGTAGTTTTTTGATAGCTAACCAATTAGTGTGACTGGGAAGTTTGTTTCTTGTCATTGCCTCCATGTTGTTTTTTCAGGGCTGTGTGTCTGTGTATTTAGTTTTTGGTTTCCCCTGTTTCCATTAGTAGTATCTCATGTATTTTTTGTAGGTCTTACAGTATATGTTAAAATATTTTGTCTTTGTAGAAATAGAATGTGAAATACCAATAGTGCCCAATGGATATATTTCTCCCAGGGCGGATAAATATAGCAATGGAGATGTTGTGAATTTTTTCTGTAAAAAAAAATACAAAAGAGTGGGACCTGCCTCTGCTCAGTGCTATTACTTTGGATGGTCTCCATCACCACCAACATGTAAAGGTAAATCTTTTGTTGACTTTATTGTGGGAGGAAATGTATGAAAATGCCTGGGTCCTGAAGACTTTTGTGGTCACCTTGTCTCTAAAAGGGCAGGTACTGGTCTACATGTGGTATTATTCTGCTATTTCTCGTGAAAGAGTCTGAGCAGTTGGATTTTCAATGATGTTCACTTTTCTGTGCGTAAAAACATTGAACATGTCTAGAACATTTTTCTGGTCATCAGCCCAAATATTTTTCTTGTTGCCTTATTCTTTTATCTTCAGTTATGCCAACTGGAGTTCTGCAATAACTGAAAGTGAGCTGGTAAATGGCTTGCAAAAAATTTCACTGCAATGTATGAAAAAAATATTATTTATTCGAAAAGACATAAATAGGCTGCAATATGGCAGCCAGGAATTATTTATTTGAGCAATGCCCTCTCTTACTCTATCCTGTTTTTATATTTAAAAAAAAAAATGTTTTTGGAGATGATACATAGCTGAACTCCAGGCAAAAAAAAAAAAAAAACTCAGTGAAGGCTTTTTACTATGAAATTCCTCAGTTGCATCCTGTAGGATTAACAATGTCATGCAGAAGGGAAGACATATTCCCCTATTCTTCTTCTGAAGGAAGCTCAAGATGGCAAGAGCATCTCATATTTCTCACATTTCTTTCCTGCTTGATCAGTTATGTTGTTGTCTTTCTTTTTGCTCACTCTCTTTTGCATTTGAAAACAAGTATATTTTATGTTGTTAGCTCTTCAGCTCAAAAGCATGTTAAGCTCCCTTGGCAGGAGTTCATTCCTTTAGAGGTACATATTACTTTCTGGGTGATTTGCATAACATGCCATTGTTTCTTGTAGGTTTTTTTTTTTTTTTTTTGTGAAATGCATGTCCATGTAACACTTTTCTTCTCTTAAAAATGGTTTTGTTTCATCAACTGTTTCTTTTATCATGGCAGGAAATTGACAGCACATGGAAGTAAGAGAGTAGACTGAGCCAGGGTCATTCATCTCAGACTATGGGCTGCAGCCCAACATGAATCCAAATAGTCAAAGCCTGTTTAACCTGTTCTGTGGATTTTTCTTAACTTTAAACAAGAATCTCAGTTTATTTTGTGCTGCACTTAATATGTAAGTGTGCTGATAGTACTGAGTAAAGAGCATAAAATTAATCTCTTGATTTCAGAGAATCCCAGAGGCTGTGGACCTCCACCTGAGATTACCAATGGAAGTATTGCCGCTGGCTCTCTGCAACAGTATCAGCATGGGAGTAGAACAGAATATGAATGTGACACCATATTTAAATTGGTTGGATCAAAGGAAATAGAATGTGTTGATGGACAGTGGTCACCTCCTCCTTCTTGCATTGGTATCCTACATAATTCTATATATAAAAAGCTGTGGTGTTGCCATACAAAGATAACCAGAAGTAAAGTAAAAGAGCTAATGCCAACTGATCACTAGGAAAAAAAAAATGCTGTTACAGTAAAAGCAAGTAAAACTAAGTCTTCAGGTAGGTCAGGACATGTTCTGACAAAGTAAGCCGGATATGCCTCCATCCTGAGGCTTTGTAAACTCAGTACAAATGCCATGGCCTGTTTCCAGCAATGACAATACTGTATGTTGCAGGGGCTCAGGGCTGCAAATGTGATGACTGTATATGCATTGTGTTGCTGTCTTCCCTAGGCTAGAGTTAGATGCACCACATTTTTTTATAGTGCTGACATTGAAATGGTGAATGGTTCTACAGTCAGATGTTCAGCCTCGACACAAGCACCCACTCTCTGTGCATGTCATTAGATGGTGTACCTCAGACCACAGAGTATGGATGTCAATTGCAGGAGTGCAAAACTACCATTCACTTGTTAAGACAGTGTCTCAGAATTGAAGCGAGAATATGCAGATATAGAAAATAATTAGGAGTGTCCTTAAGGAAGAGAACCAATAAACATTGTGTTTTCATGGACTAGTTTACTTTGTCCTACAAATCATCTTCTGTATCAACTGCAGTGCTCATCTAAGTGCCATACAAATTCCCTTATTCTCCCCATAATATGTCTTAATATGCAGAAAAATCCACCCACTCAAGATACTTCTCTCTTCAAGCTCTGATCCTTGTGTAGTTTGTGTACAGAGAGATCAAATGGAAATATCTTCAACAGGTGGCTCTTCTGCTACAGCTGCCCCTCATTTTCACAGGGCTCTTGAGAACTTTCTTTTGCAAATATCTATCATCTTCCATGTTTTATTCAACTGTTCAGAAGATTCTAAAACTACTTTTTTTTTTTTTTTTTTTTTTTTTTTTTTTGCGCGCACGCGCGGGTGGGAAGGGCTCTAGGAACAGGCAGAAAGGGATATGCAATCATGTGGGTCTCCTTCTTTAGAAACCAGGCTAAAATCCATTAGCAACAAAATCTTCTGCACTGACAGAGGTCCCAAAAGACTTGTGATTCCCTTGGAAAGTCTGGTGGTCTGTTTGAATTCTTACACATCTTCCAAAAGCAACACTGATGTTTTAAAAATGTATAGCATGGAGAAGAATGATTGCTCACATCTTTTTGATATTTGTTCCACAGAGAACAGTTTCTGTGCACAAGTTGGAAAAAAAGAGTGGTTCAAGATTGAGCGCAAAGTTGTTCAAATCCAATTTCTGAGATTAACATGGGTCTTTCCTCTTCCCTGTTCAAAACCGGCTGTATGCCCCTACTCTGATACATCCCTTTTTCCTCCCTCAAAATAAATACCCTCGTACTGCACTCAACTGTGCAAACCATTAACCTTTACTTTCACTACCACAGCAACAGTGGCAGCCCACAGCAGAAACCACAGTTAGCACATAGAGATGACAGCCCTGCAGCTCTCTAAGTGATGTTACAGTGGGTTTCAGCTCTTGTAGTAACACTAATTGAGGGTGCACATTACAAATGTGTAGGTGGGTTACTGAATATAATTTTGATTGATCAGAATCAGGATCCAGATGAACTGGATTAATTGAAGGTTTTCTTACACTTTAGGATTCATGTATCTTTGAAAAACAGAATTTGGGGAATTAACCTTAGCTGAAACTACTTGGGGAGTATGCTGTGGAGTTATTGCAGTGATGGAAAAAGAAGGAAAAGGTCTGGAAAGGGATTTAGTAAACTGACTAAATTACATACAAACCTCAGCTCTATAGAAGGTATTGTTAGTTAATAGGAGTAGGTTTGACTTACCAAGTGCAAATGTAATTCTTTTCATTTAATCCTTTCAGATACTCAAATGTGATTCCTGTAAAATTGTGGTATATTTCTGCTCTTTTCCACAGAAGACAAAACACCATGTGGATCACCTTCCTCTATCCCGAATATTGTTCTTCACCAGCAAGACCAGCTCGAGTTTTCTCATGGTGATGAAATATTATATGGATGTGAAAACGGCGATGCTGGAAGTATGAGGACAAAATGTCTTAATGGGGAATGGAAGCCTTTACCTCTTTGTGATGGTAATCTGTTTCCATAATATTTCAGATATGAGTTTAACATTGTATTCAATATTTCAAGATCTTCAGGAATCAATAAGTAGCCAGAGATACTATAGTTTTATGCATCTTAACTAAGTGCTTTTTTATTTACTCCTCTTAAGTGTGAACATGTCGTTCATCCTGGAATGACTCTGAAGGTACAAATTAGTAAATACTCTGAGTCAGTCTGGGGAAAGAAATGGACAGTTTCACAGTGGGTAACATCAAATATGATGACACATCAATTATGGCACTGCACACCTTTGGTGTGCAATGACCTTATGACATGAGTATTTTTTACCTGTTTTCCAGTGTTCCTCACCAACAAAGACCCTTCAGAAGCCTTGGGACATACAAGCAATAAAGTCACATGCCTATTGTATTACTTACATGGAGATTTGTGTCTCTACATACTACTTTGATTTTTTAAAATCCTAATAGAAATTAGAAATAGTAGTAATAGCCATGATGTGCTGGTCTTATCTTATCCTTGCCATTTTTATGTAGATTATTCCTTTTCATTTCTGATCAGTAGTTTTCTTTTTTCTTTTTTCTATCCTTCCCATTTAGTTTCACAGTGCATAAACTGTTGAAAGTGGTCATTTTAAAAGATGTGAAATAAACCCTTTGCCTAAGTCACAAAAAAACAATGTATTGGACTCAGTAGGTTTAACAAAAAAAAAAAAAAAAGTTACAAGTATTGTATGAGAAGGTGTTTTGGCTGGAATAAATTTGACTGGAGTATATAGGCTTTTATTTATCTTTAGTGAAATACAGTTTATTATATTCAATTCTTAGTTTCCCTTTCTACAGAAGTGATTTTGTATTTCTCAGGGATTTGGATACGCTGTACCTGTATTTGCAGTTGAGGACTGAATCTGGAACAAAATACAATCCGCTTAGCTTTCGCATTAGCTTGTCTTCTCACACTCAGAATCACCAGTCAAGGACACAAAATGTGGTTATGACTTACATACACTTTCCCTGGAGACTGATACCTGGTATATATTTAGTGTGGAATACTACTACCTCCATGCTCCTGTTTCTGCAAGCAAAAGAAGGGTTCTATTCTTGTTTGTCGGTTTTGAGGAAGAAATGAATGCTTAGTTTTTCAGTTAATGGACTCAGCAGAAGGGATCCTGTTAAAATAAAATAATTTTGTTAGCAATACCAGTCTGTGCTTTAGACAGCAAGAACAAAATTTTGTTTCTGTAATCTAGGAATCTTAGGAGTTACTTCAAACTACTGTAAATGAAAAAACATCTTCACATGGACATGCATTAGGAAACCAATGACCTCTTCATCAGTGAATGCACATGTACATCTTATCTGAATCAAATCTGTTCTTTAGCTGTTTGTGTTGATTTTATTCAGCTCCATCTCATCGCTGCGTGACTCCAGTGGATGTTGAGGTTGTACAACCTAGCTATTTTTCCAAGCCAAAAAAGGAGACTGAGCCACATGGAGTTATACGGTATAAATGTACATCAGCTGACAACAATATTAAAGAGGCAACTTGTGTGTCTGGAAAATGGTCACCGGAGATTAATTGTACAGGTGTGGTTTTACTATGCATACAATTTCTTCTTTTTATATTGGAATGATAAATGCTCATTATTAAAGCTTATTAGTATCTGTGCCACTAGTCTGAAACAGAAATGCTAACACGCTTATATATGTGTGTGTAATCAACTATATGCTAAGGGATAGTCATGGGAACTAATGATGGGAATGATTTGAACAGTGAACTAGGTTCAGAGACACTATTTTAGTGAAGCAGACCTAATAATACCTACTATGACAATTGGAACAGTTGGCCCTGTCACTTCTGCTGTGAGAAAAGATGCAAAGATAAATTTAAGCTTTTTTTCTTCCAAAAGGGCTGTACCCTGGTAGAAATGGGAGTAGCACATAGCTCAAGTTCCAGCCAAAGTTACTTTATTTTCTTTAAAGTTCAAAGCTCTTCTTTTGCTATTTTTTATTCTATTTTTTTTTTCCCAGTCATTTCTTATCAAAACAACAGGAAAAAAGCTGAATTGGCCAGACTGCCCCAACCTAATGCACACCAAAGGTCAGATGCCTGCAGGATTGCCTTCAAGAGTCATAGGTAGAGCAGGATATTGCCTGTAAAAGAGTAAAAACAATCATGGTCTCATTGCCTGCTTTGATTGTGCGATATTGATGGGAAAGGATGTGTGGAAGTGGAAGAAGTGCATAGGGTGGCATTCTCTTTCAAAAACAGTTCCTACCTTCCCAGTGTTCTGAGACCATGAGAAGCAACAAACCAAGCTTCTGAGGTTTTCTCCTGCTCAGATCTACCTCTTTCCCTCCTTTTTCCTTTCCTATGACAGGAGCTGACCCTTATTCCTTGAGCAGCAAAATTCGTATTTATTTTTTTGTTTCCTTTCATGGTTCTCATTTAACTCTACTATTAGCTATGCCTGGGAAAAACAATAACAACAACAAAGCAAACAATCAGAAAAGCTGGCAAAACCAACCACACAAACTGTAAACAACCGAGAGAATTGGTCCAAAAGCTGGACCAGTTTTCCTGAAATACCTCACCATACAGAGAGAGTCAGGGAAAGTACACAAGCTTGTGCAGCTGTGTAAGGGAAAGAGGGGACTACCAGCTTACATTACTGAAGACAATTTTGATGTAGAAAAATATATTGATGGTGTTTTTTTCTGACCATGTGTTCTGTGAATACATGTTGAAAACATGAGCATCTAAAGGCAGCTCTGGTGTTTCATTATTATGATACTAGTTGAAGCTTCAGGTAGCTACTGAAGACTTATCTAATGCCAGTGTTTTCTTGGTTGTTAGTATTGTAATCTGTGGTGAACTGTTACGCTTTATCTTATGTTCTGTTATGATGTGCATATGTGTCCTTAGGTGAAAGCACTTGCCCACCTCCGCCTCAGCTGCACGGTGCTAAACAGATACCAGCTGAAAGAAATTACAAGAATGGGAGTAAAATAATTTTTTTGTGTCTTGAGAGTTTCCAGCTCATTGGTGGGAATGAAATAACATGTATAAATGGGAGATGGCAGTCACCACCACGCTGTGTCGGTCAGTAGTGGATTTTTTTTTTCTATTTGTTTTATTATGAACTTCTGTGTTATGTACTTGCACTCATAATTAGCAGAAGGATGATGTTATTCTTGTTAAGACTGCCCCAAACAGGTAATTGTGCAGAAAAGCAATAGAATGTAAGTTGCTAAAGAAGGTGCAGTTCACCAATTGTCATGTAATAAGTTTGTGGGGTGTTTTGGTTGGTTGGTTGTTTTTTTTTATTTAGACAAACTCATCTGAGATGGAGCATAAAACCTTCAGGCAGCTCCTCAGGAGCCGTATGTTTATTTATGTTGCTTGGATGTAGTTTTAGCAGTCTTTGTTTGTTTGTTTTTGTTTTGTTTGTTTGTTTGTTTGTTTTCTGTCTTTATTCTTACTTGATTTTCCTCCTTTCCTTTTTGTGACTTCTTCCTGTAATACAAATGTGAATGATATGGCATAACTTTGGCCATCTGTTCTAAGGAATCATAGAACCACAGAATGGTTTGGATTGGAATGCACCTTAAAGATCACCCAGTTCCAACCCCCTGCCATGGGAGGGACACCTCCCACCAGACCAAGTTGCCGAAAAGCCTCATCTAGCCTGGCCATAGGCACTGCCAGGAATGGAGCATCCACAGCTTCTCTGGGATGTTCCTGTGCCTCACCACCCTTTGAGTGAGGAATTTCTTCCTAGTATCTAATCTAAATCTACCCTGCTTTAGTTTAAATCCATTACCCCCTGTCCTATCTCTACACTCCCTGACAAAGAGTCCCTCCCCAGCTTTCCTGTAGGTCCCCTTTAGGTACTGGAAGGCCACTGTAAAGTCTTCCCAGAGCCTTCTCTTCTCCAGGCTGAACCACCCTAACCCCAACAGCTTGACTCCATAGGAGAGGTGCTCCAGCCCTCTGGTCATCCCCATGGCATTCCTCTGGACTCATTTGAATATGTCCATGCTCTTCTTGTACTGGGTGCCCCAGGTGGAGTCTCACAAGAGCAGAGTAGAGGGGGAGAATCACCTCCCTCGACCTGCTGGCCATGCTTCTTTAGATGCAGCCCAGCATACAGTTGGTTTTCTCAGCTGCAAGAACACACTGCTGGCTCATACTGAGTTCTTCATCAACCAACACTTCCAAGTTCTTCTCCTGAAGGTTCTTCTCAATACATTCTATGCTCAGCCTGTATTTGTGCTTGGAATGCTGAGGAATCCACAAGCTGACTGTTCAAACATTGCTGATGCAGATGATATCTTGTAAGCAGAAGTTCATTAAGAAGTAGAAGAAAGTGTTTTCAGAAATGGGTAGGAGATAGATGAGCGCAGGACAAACGAGGTGCAAGCTGGTGACTGATATGCACAACATGCCAAGCAAGCCTGTATTTTTAAGCTACAAAATTCTAATGCCCTGTGGTTTCTTTCCTCTTTTGTTGCTTGGGAGACTCTGTTTCCACTGATATGGCAGAGATAGAGAAGAATAATGAAAAAAGTGCTTGAGCTGTTCATAAAATAAACTAAGCTTCAGTATTGCTACAGCAAGAGATCCAGATACACTGGCTTAATCTTTCAGCGATAGAAAATATTTAAACCAGCGAGCCGAGGTCTTCTCTCATAACCCCCATCTTCAGTCAGAGTACAAGCCTACCTATCAATAGGACCTGAAAGATCAACAAAAGGTTGGTCTTTATCCAGTTGCCCTGAGTGGAGTGGCGGTCAGTGCAGGGGACAAGTGGAGTCCCGCCCAGAGTTACTCCAATAACAAGAAGGGAGGGTGAGCTTTAGGGGCCTTCACTTAACCCTCTACCAGTTTGTGTCTGTTGTGGGGCTGCTCCTGTTCCAAGGGGCCGGGGGAATCAAACTGAAGCAATGGGAATTCTAGGCAACTTTGCTGTCCACTGCTCTCAAGAAACATGGCTATGTGCCAGCCTTGGTGTTCATTCCTTTTCTACTTTTTCCTCTTTACAATGCAGGGACTTTTGGATAAATGGAAAGGGCATGAAGGAACCCAGCTGGAGAAATGGAAGATCCTTTGATCAAACCAGTGATTTGAGGTCAATTTTCCCTGGAGTTTGCTGTTTCATTGTGCTGTGTTTGCAGCTTAGCCAATGTTCTGTGTTGGAATATGCCTTTTTTTTTTTTTTTCCCTTTAAATTGTCGGATGATTGTTTTGATATGTAACCATTTTTGTAAAGGTATTTACATTTATCCATTCAAATGACTGTACTTCCTTCTTACTTTTGTTCTGTATTGATCTCACTGTTATATTACTAACATTTGCATCCTGAAGTAGGCTGGCTTTGGTGGTATACTGAGACATCAATTAAAGTGTGCAGTTAGTTTGCTGATCAGCAAGTAGTGTGTGTGGGGTCTTGTGTGCTCCTAGCTTCTTCTCCATGTGCTTGCCTGGGAGTTTAGCCTGGGGTCATGGCAGAGATGAGTGTCCTCACAGCCTCATCATGATGTGAAGGTGAGTGCTCTCCTTTAAACAACTCAGGGAAGTCTGCGGATCATAGACCCCAATTCTTATGCATGACTTGAGCCTCTGTGATATTTGGAGGGGGGAGTTATCAAGTGTGGACATAGGTGAGGAGTGTAGAGGGATTAGAAATATATAAACTTATATACACTTTTTTTTTTTTGTATTTTTTTTGACCAAAGTCTATTGCATATGCTTCATATAGCAGCAGCTGAGTGAATGATCTTTGTTTTCTGTGATTGTAAACAACACTTATAAGTCTGTCCCGTATATGTAATTTTATTTCATGTGTTAGTGTTTACCTTCAGTCATTTTGTACCTCTTCTGTTGATAATCTCTGAACATGCAGATTCAAGAGTATTTAGATCCTTTGTTTAGTAACTCACTGAGGTTTATTCTGAACTCCATATGGGTTTAACATTTCAAGGAACAAATAAAGACAATCTCAGCACAGAAAAGCAACCAATCTGTAACCCAGCAGGAGTCAAGTGTGGACATAAGTGAGGAGTGTAGAAGGAACAGAAATAGTCTGAACATCAGTAAAATAAATCTAGAGCATCTGAAACTGAAACTTCTAAAAAGAAGTTCACTTATGTACACATTTTTGGTATGAAAATTTTGGACCAAAGTCAGTTGGAATGCTGATGCTTTCAATAGTATTAATATTATTTTAAAGATCTAATTGCATCTCTCCCTCCCTTGTATTAGAAATGCAGCAGAGCTGTACCTCTGCACCGTTGATTAAAAACGGTGTTCTTCTTAGCCCCCTATTGCTTAGCTATAAAAATGGTTCTTCAGTAGAATATGGTTGCCAGCTTTACCATTTTTTGATTGGACCTAGCACTGTTTACTGCAAAGAAGGAAACTGGACAGAACAACCGACTTGCTTAGGTGAGGTTTGTGAGCGAAAAAAAAACAAAACAAAACAAAGTGACATGTAATGTAGAAAGGAAAATCTGGAAAGGACCTCTACATAATCTTTTATTGACTGCCACTTCTCTTTCATTAGAGCTAACAGATTTCAGAAACACGAGGCTGAACCATTATCAACTATACCTAGCCCACTGCTGCTAAGTGTCTTCTGGCCTGTTCTTAGTTCCTCTGTTTTCCTTAGTGGAGAGTTCTAGAACTCAGCTGGCCTCATTATTTTGGAACGTTTTCTAATTTCTTTATCTTCCACGTCCTCCATTCAGTGGATTTCTTCCTG
Source organism: Aythya ferina (assembly GCF_964211825.1). NCBI lineage: Eukaryota > Metazoa > Chordata > Aves > Anseriformes > Anatidae > Aythya > Aythya ferina. The sequence continues at coordinate 8,686,070 of NC_140304.1, forward strand.
TCTATCGAAAGATGTTTAGAAGAAATGACTGCAGTCATTTAGGCAATGCCTAAATATTTTTTTTTTTTTTTTTTTTTTTTTGGATTAGCAAGGAACGTGACTCTGACTCTCATTTTTAAACTTTCAGCCTTTGTGTTTGTTGTGTCCTTGTATCCACCTCTTAATTCCGGACTTCCTAATTGTTCCATGTTGCTCCCATGTATGCTGCTCAAAACAACCTATAGAACTCCCACTAGGAGTTAACAAATGTAGGCAGGAATAATACTTCTGATGACTTACAAGAGTTCTTAGTTTATCCTTCCTTCTTTCCTTCCTCTAATGAAATGATTTCTACACCACGCTTCGACTCGGCCAGCATCCGTTGCGGAATGTATTCACTTTAAGTTTTTAATCTCCTGTGAAAATGCAAATAAATAACTGATTCAGTTTAAATTATTTACTTCTAAGTGAGTAAAACATACCTACTCAGGATTGAAAGGCCCCGGTCTGCGTTCTTGCATCTTAATAATGAGATTATCAAATTCTGTGAAATAATGAAAACTCCTCAGGTATGAATACTGTGTATGTTCTAAGCATCCCGTTAACTGCATTATCCTATTCATGTCTTCTGAGATTTGTCCCCACCCAATCACCTGTGAAATAGCCTGCACTGTAGGCAGTTTGGGGAAATATCCATGCCAATATTTTGTTAAAGTGCTGTTGTTAGAATGTGCAATAGGTAATCTCTCCTTGCCTTTCCTTCAGAAAATCATTAATCAGGGCCTCTGTCAAGCACTGATTTTCTTGAGACTTGCAGGAATTTGTTTTTTCAACTGCCCCTTTGTCAGGCTTTATTGAAGTGGAGCAGTGGATTCAAAAGTTAGAGGTTAATTGTTGGACAGAAAGCTAGGTTAACCAATTTGATCCTAGCACTAAGAAGTCTGTCAGAAAGCAACCAAAATGATACTGACCTTGAAGAACCTGAAAAAGCCTAAAGAAAACCACAAACTTCAGGAAGAAAAAAAAAAAAAAAAAAAGAAGGAAGATGGGGGGAAAAAAAAAGCAAACGAATTGTCAAAACACTTAGGTTAATAGCTTAAATTTCTTATGTACGAGCTCCTACTGTCCCAGAAAGGCTTACCAAGCATGACAGTTTGCTTTGGATGGAATAATATTCCATAATTGTTTACCGTAACTTGAAAAGTTTATGAAATATGTTCTCTTATAACTCAGTGGTTTACCCTGGCTGCTGTATGTTTGCAAATATTTGTAGAAACTCAACTCCTGCAAAAGGCAGTTAAAAAATCACTTCATAGAATCATAGAATATCCAGGTTGGAAAGGACCCACAAGGATCATCAAGTCCAACACCTGGGTTGCTAAAGGATCACCCAGAAAAATCAGATCATCTATCTGGGAGCATTGTCCAAAGTTGATTGCTTTTATTGAACTATGCTTTTATTTCCTAGATCCATGCGTTCTTAATGCAACTGCTCTAAACAATAACAACCTAGAGTTAAAATGGAGACAGGAAGAATTAATGTTCCTACATGGTGACCTCATAGAGTTTGAATGTAAAGAGGGATATGATTTTCCCCAGACTACCCTTCCATCTCCTGGGAGGACGCAGTGTAACCATGGGAGACTGAAATACCCAAAATGTGTCGTTAAAGGTAAAGCAATATTTTGTTGCTTGTCCTTTTGAATTCATCAGTGTCGAGCCTATTTGGAAACATTTGCTCCAGCGGTGGAGGCCTGGAATTTATTGTCAATAAAAATAAATGTTTAGTGTCGGACGATACAGGTGCACACACATATCCCTAAGCAATACAGGTACAGTGATAAATATATGTGAGCATAGCAAAAACAATACAACTTCCTTGGATGGGAAGGCTGTAGAAGGGAGCAAGGAGCTGTTCTCCAAGCATGGGGAACTCAAAGCTCTGTAGAAAGACACCTGTAAACAATGAAATGCACGCAAGGGTTTTCTTGTGTTTAGAAGTAGATGGGAGGTTGCGTTCGGGTTTGAGACATAATGCAGTAGTAATGAGCAGACACTGAGAGCTGATAGTTACCTAGTGTTGTCAGTTTAAAGCTGGTGCTTTTTTAGTTTCTCATGTTGAACGTTTCACAAAGATTTTTGACGTTATTGCAGCTCCGATGGAAAAATGTGACTCTCCACCTCCTATTGCAAATGGAGCTCTTAAACTCCCACCCCTGGCCCAGTATGAGAGTGGTTCTTCAGTTCAGTATAGTTGCTATGACTATCATTTCTTGCAAGGATCTGAGAGAATCTACTGTTCTGCAGGCCAGTGGACCTCACCACCAGTTTGTATAGGTAGGCATGAGAAGATACATAAGCTTTTATTTCTCCTACTCAGATGCTTTGCATTTGTAACTTGGGTGTTGTCAGCTGGAACATTAAGATCTTAACCTCATCTCTTTTTCATTTTGAGATGACAGCTTTAACAGATGCAAGAGGAAGAGTTTTTGGCTTTTCTATTACATAAGTCTGACGTGCCTGCAGAGTCCAAAAGTACAGTGATGTCACATATAGTATATTAAGAGAATGGGGAATAATAGCCTGCATTCTCCGTGTCCATTGCAGTCACAATGACATGATTTCAAAAATAATTTATTGACACTGAATATGTCTCTATTCTTTAGAGCCATGCACTTTGTCAAAAAACGAAATGGAGAAAAATAATGTTCTGCTGGAAGGGTTTTATGAGAACCGAGTTTACTTCTACCATGGGGACTATGTTGGATTTTACTGCAAACGGAACCATTTTGGAGAAGAATCTGGTACAACTTTATTTCAAGTGCAGTGTAAGAGAGGCCAGCTAGCGTATCCAAGATGTGTCGAAAGAGGAAAAAAAGTGTGAACTTCAGGAAATTTCATAGGAAATGTATGTTGTTTATCTGGTATTAAAAGTTGCATGAATACTGCTTCATATTTCAAGATGACTGCAGTCAACTTTCAGAAATGGGTGTTCAGTGGCATAGTTGGCTGTGAGCCAACTATGGGAGGGAAGCGGGGAAGTGGTATGTGGCACGAGGACTGGGAAAGCACCAGAACAATGCAATGTTGACACACTATGTGTGGAAATTTTAGGAAGTAGTAGTTCTTTGAGGCTTATAATGCTAAACTTGAGAATGCATAACAATCTGGAGAACCTGAGTGAGGGACAAGAAAAGGAGAAAGCATTTTAAGAGAATGTCTGTAAAGGATGAAAATATTTAAAATATAGAAATATGTGAGTTCCACTCAGTAGTTAATTATTAATCTTAAATGAAAAGTGAAGCAAACAGTTGTATTTGCTATTTGAGAACATTCCAGCTATTCAAATGATCTGCTGTAACTACTTTGTAGGATTGCTTTGACACGTGCACGTTTGTACTCCTGGGACTCTGGCCTGTGAGAATGTAGCATGGCTGAAGATCCAATGAAAATTCAGGAATACAGAACATGCTTGCCTCACGTCAATTTTGTAAAATAAACACAAAAATGCACAGTGATCTCCTGTCACTCTGTGTCTGAGAAGAGTCTGTTTCTCTTTCTCTGTACTCTCCCAACAGGAAGCCAAAACCAGAAGGAAGGTCTCCTCCCAGCTTTGTTATCTTAATCATTCAGCAAAGAAACAGGGGGGTTGTTTTTTTTGTGAAAGGCACGATAAGAATAACTATTTTGTGTTTCTGTTAGTGCCTTTCCTCACTTAGCAGAGCCTTCTAATAGCATCAGAATCGCCATGTATCTCAGTTCTGTTGTTTCATGGCAAAGGTGCTAGTTCGGGAGCAGGCAGATGACACGATGATGTTTCTTCAGTGAGTTTGGCACATGCAAATGTTTTCAAGATTGGTCTTGTATTTGTTAACTTTTCTGCTTGCATAACGACCTTGTGTTTATGCAAGATTTCTGCCAACTTCAGCAAAAAGCCATTCGGATGTATTTATACACTGTCATTTCTGTATTCCAGTTAAGTTCTTGCCTCCTCCTTTGAGGAACTCTGAATGAAGCAAGTGAATATTTGGGAAATATCAGAAGACCTTTCTCCTTAAAGAGCAGACCTAGTAGGAAAGGAGTGAAAAAGATTCAAGTCTGTCTCTGGAATATTTCTTGAGAGTAACATTTGAAGCGATTTCCCACGTTTGAAGAGATGGTGATTTGCTTTCTGAAGTCATGATACAGAATTGCTGGATTTTAGAAGTCGGTCACTTCTGCATGTGCTGTGGAACAGAAAGGTCACAGTAGAAAATACTATCCTCCTGTTCTGTCCAAGCCATGGAAATTACTGTCCAGTAATCATCCAAGGCCCATGAGAACTAAGACCTCGCTCCACCGCTCCTGCGTCAAAGCGACACCTTGGCCCCATGAGAACAGCCACTCCAACCCATTGTCAGGTGCTGGATTCTGGCTGCTCCTGCACGTAGTGGGCTCAGGCTCCTCTGTGGTGTTGGACATCTGTACATGGAGTTCCTCTTCCTCTGTCCTATTGTTTCCACTGTAGGCTGTCAGCATAAGCTGCTAGAGACCTTTCTAATCATGTAGACTCTAATCATTGGTTTTATCTGTATGTGTGTCCAGTTAAAGATTGTCACCAGAATCTCTACAACCCTCTGGTCTCCCCACCCCAGTGTACTACAGAAATTGTGACATGGGTTGCTGGCAAAAGTCAAAGAGCAAATTTGTCCACTGCAGCCTTGCTACCCTGCTCGTAGCAGGTTCATCTTTTCAGAGCTGGGTAAATACAGCCATGTTCTCTCTTTCCTGAGCCATACCTTCAGGCAGTCTTCAGCCCATGTCATCAGTGCAGCAGGCTGATCTTGCTGAGCATCCTCCTGTAGCGAGTCAAAGTAAAGGGATCAAACACATCCTCTGCTAGGAACAGTCGTCTTCTGCTTGGGTGTGGAGATCAGATCTGTTAAAATCTGCCTATATTTTCTCAGGCAATAGTAAGAAAGCATGATCCTGCATAGGCAGAACGCTTGTGCTTTTCTTGCTTTGTACAAAAATAAACCTATCTACATGCCTTATAATGAAAATGATGCAAGCTTATTAGAGCTGACTGGAAATGGCTGCTGGATCAACAGTTGCTGTTTTAGGAAGGTAATTCAGTGTGTTCCAGGAACCGAGTTACAAATGACAGCTGAAGTTAATGATCTATTCACTGGCAGGAATGGTGGCAGATAATAGAGCACAGACAGGAGTGGCCTGTTCTCCTGGGTGACCATGGTGCCAGTTGAAAGCGGACCGCAGGAGCAGGGCCTCTTGGTGCAATACTAAACACAAAAGCTCCTGAGTGGAGAGCCTGATCTTTGTGAAGCCTGGGAGGATAAGAAAGTGAGGAAGTGAGACAGAGATGGCCCACAGTGGTATCTGAAAAGCTTTGTTGTATGCTGTTTGTGGGGTTCTTTGCTTCATATGGCCTTTGAGAAGGGCAGCTGGGATGGGGCTTTGAGCATCCTGGTCTGCTGGGAGGTGTCCCTGCCCATGGCAGGGGGTTGTAACTGGATGATCTTTAAGGTCGCTTCCAACCCAAAGCATTCTGTGGTATGGCAAAACTCCAGGACTCCATAAACAGCAATGCTTAGGGTCGTCTTGGGCTAGTAATTCAAGTATTAGACTAGTATTAACGTAGTACGTGTTAGTGTATTCGTTAGGCTGTTAAGGTTTCAATAAGGCTGTTGATAAATTCTTGGCTCCACATAGATGGTAGTTTCTGCCCATAAGAAAATTTTACGTGATGACACTGGAAAAATGAGATGTGTGCTATATTGTGCTTTATAAACACACTGAGTCTTTGCTGATGGGTTTCATGTGTGCTGTGTCAAGTTCAGTCTGAAAGGTTTTGTGAGAAATTACTGAAGAATTTTTGCAACAATCGCTTGTTTAATATCTGTGTGAAATGACTACTGTGTCGCAAGAAAATTAGGGGAGGAGTTTTCAAGGGCAACCCTCGGAAAGGTGGGAGTTGAATACAAGTATATGCAATTTGGAGTAGAGGAAACAGCAACTCTTTTGCAGAGGACATCTTTAATTTCTAAAGTGTGGAAATGACACTGCTGCGCCTCACGACAGGGTTTCTGCTGTGGATGTGTTGTGCTACACATAAAGGTAAGTCTTTAAATGGAAATTCTTGCTTTAAGTGATGTGTAGTGACCAGTGACAATCAAGAATAAGGAACTGAAAAATAAATTATTTGTCACTTTTAATGGAACCTGTTTCAGAAGTTCTAAATGAGAATTATATTTTAGAATGTCATATTTGAGAATATTATTTTGTCTGAGTTCTCTTCTTTGCTTTGTGCCTGAACTTAATGGCTCACATAGCGAACCTGACTTATAACTAGACATAACCCCCTCAATATACATACATATAAAATCCTTGGTATTTCAGTTGAGCTGCTGTTATTGCTGTTATTCAGTTCAATGCAGAATTCTGATTGGATTTTAAAATATTGCACAAATCTTAGGGTATTTTGTTATTCCAGTAAGTTCTATGACGAATGTAGCCTGAAGAAAGTCTTCACTGAAGACTTCTTTACTAAAATGACCAGTTTTAAACTCTATAATTGATCCATTATATAGTCTTCAGAATATCAAAACTCTTCTCCCTCTACACAGGCACATCTTAGAAGTGCTTTAGGAGATTTATTAGCACAGTCTATTCCCAAATGCAGGGATGCAGGTTATCTGAATATTATTCAACTCCTGTGTAGCACCATTCTTTGGAGATCTGATTACTCTGCAGTATCTATCAGATGAGAAGAATTTTTTTTTATATTTTCTGGTGAACAGCATGCAAACACCGACTTGTCATTCATTTTGAAGAAATTGGTGGTAGGAATAAATCAGGATATAAACAGCAACGTGCAGCCAAATAACAGAAACCTGTGCACAGCTTCTGCAGGAGCAGCATGTGAAGACCCACCTCTCATTGAGTTTGGCAAAATTGTTAGTGGCGTTAAATCCGAATATGAGGAAAATGACAGAGTGCAATACACATGCGACCCTGGATATGCTTTATCAGGATCAGAATGGGTAACATGCCATGGAAAAGTCTGGATGCCTGGACCACCTCAGTGTTTGGGTAAGGGTAATTTTTTTTGCTGTTTGACTTGGCAACGGTGGACATTTCTCATTCTCTTGCACCATGTACCATTACGAAACAGCAACTGGGAGCCAAAATGTGCTACCCCAAAGACTGTTCTGTTGCCATTCATGTTCACGCCTCATTGCTTTCTCTATGCAGAACTGTAGTAGCTGTGACCCATGCAAGCAGAAATCACAAGGGTGATGACAGTAAAGAGTTTATGTATAACATAGGCACCCTACAGGGAAAGTCCTTTTCCATATCCGTTGAGAACAGTGGATAAGTTGGAAGGTTAGAGCAAAAATCGAAGTCTGTAACTGCCATGGTCTTGCACAGTCCTGTGGTGAAAACCTTTTTGAGCCAAATCTGCACAAGCACAACCCCTTGGGAGGACATGTCCTATGCATGTGGAAAGGAAGGCTGACAGCTTTTTGTTCTTCATCTCCTGCACCTCTGGCTGAGGGATCCTTTGCCTAGAAAGGGAAGAAGGTTGGAACGCAGGCTCTGGATTTCCTAACTCCTCCTGAATGGTAGCTCCCTTGTCCTGCAGCAGTCCGTGAGCCTTATTTCAGTTGCATTGAACGTCTGTGGTAAACAGACAGCAGGAAGAGTCCTGCAGGTGCTCCTGTTTTCACCCATCTGTTTCAAGATGCTTCTTCTTGGAGTCTGACTTTTTTGGACCCTGCAGTAGTCTACTGCACGTCAACAATAATAAAGGTTTCATCTCACTTGATCTGTGTATGTTATCTAGTGGCTGCGTGGTTAGTTAAATTCCCCTAGGCAGTGGCATGTGCTGATGCTATAAAAGGCATCTTTTTTTGGTGGGAACAATACAGTCATTCTATGTGCATCGCATTACCCAAAGTTTCAAGTTTGCATATCTTTTCAGAAAGACCATGTGGAAGTATTCCAGCAGTGGCCAATGCTGCTTTTGAAGGCAGGAGCAAGGAGAAGTATGAGCCTGGTGAAACAGTTCGCTACCAGTGTCATGAAGGATTTCAGGTCACTGGTCCCCCTGAAATTTTTTGCAGAAGGGGAAATTGGTCAACACCACCAACCTGTGAAGGTATAGGTTGTACTTCTAAGTAGTCTATGATCCTTCTTAGTCTTCCAGGAACAGTAATTAATGTAACGCCAACCGATATGTGCAAGTGAGTCAGACCAGCAGAGCTGATCATTGAGTTGCTTTTAATAGATTGCTACAACACCTGTTTTTCTGGTCCCTGAGAAGCACCAAGCAGAACTGATCAGCAAAGAAATCTTTTCCCCTTCTGGACTGAAGCCAGTAGCCATAGCTTCGCTCACTGCATAGATCAAGCAGTCAGCGGTTATGGAGGAAAGTTTGTTGGCTGCAAAGAGTGACATAGTGACAAGTAACTTTAGGCAATAAATAAATAAATAATAATAAAAAAATTGCCTAGTGAAGCTTTGCAGAACGAAAATATAGTATCTTCATTTCCTACTTGTAGAACATGACGTACCATATGCAAATCATCTGTCCTCATCAGGAATAATGGTGCTTCTGAATTCACTATTCTATGATAGCCATATTCCTGTCGTACGATCCTTAAACGCACCTCTCTTTTCAGATGTTAGCTGTGGACCCCCTCCTGAAATTCTCAATGCTCATATTACCAGCCCTCAGCAGCAGAGGTATCTGCCTGGTGCCAAAGTGCATTATGAATGTGTAAGCAATTCACAAATTATGGGTGTAAATTATGTCATTTGTTCAGATGGACACTGGACAAAAGTGCCAAGCTGCAGAGGTAGGAATTTGTGCTTTCATTATGGCTGTTCACTTCATGGGGACTGTTTGGATTACCTTAATACTAGAAAGACATTACCTTTTTTAGTTTTGTTTTCTTTGTGTACTGCAGCTTTGTACCTACTACTGCTTTCTTGCACAGAACTTTAATTTAGCTTAATGCTTCTAGAAATACTATGGGTATTTTCATCAAGAGCAAAAATATCTTGAAGAAAAAACACCTAGAGTATGCTGACTTGCTATTCTTCTCTGCAATACAAGTAATTTCCAGAGTACACCATTTTACTGAGCTTCACTAGAAAGATATGTAAGGGCTCCTATGTTGTGTTCAGCGCTGTCAGAGAGTATCGGAATGGCAGAAGCACTAGAGGAGAGAAACAGGAGCTCTTCTCGGAGGCTCCACTATGACAGAGATCCCAGCAGAGCCTCAGGAACTAAAACATGCAGATCGGCTGGGTTCTGCAATGGCAAGAAGTTTCCTCTGAAGAGGAGCTGTGCCATCCTCCTAGTCCCTGCCCAAATCTGTGGCTTGGGGCTGAACAAGTGCAACGTGGCAGTCATACACCTCCATGGAGTCAACTTTACTTACCTGTCCCATGAGTAGTACAGGCTGATAATGTCTTCCAGAGCTCTGCAGTTCATAAGAGAGCCAGCTTGGCTGCTAAATCTGTGATTTTGAGAAGCGCTGGGGATCTCAGCAGAGGGCCATGGCCTTGCAATGAGGCTTTTTGTGGCATGTGTTGCAGCTACAGAAACGTTGGCTTTTTCTAGAAGCTCTCACTGTCCCGGTCATCTCCTGAGAATCTGGAAGGTGTTCTGCTGCCATTAAGTGACATTCCTGGGGTTCACAGTGTTTAGAAACATTCATGGTCAAGGAAAAAAAGGGGGGAAAGAATCAAGTGATATTGGTAAGGCAATATTGTCTCTTGCACTTAAGCACATCATCTGGGGAGTAACACAATGATTCTCCTAACTGTAGTTTGTGTAGGGGAACATGTGAGTTCTTACAAATTGAGTGGGGAAATATTGTGGCAGTGTAGCTACAGAAATGTTGGCTTTTTCTAGAAGCTCTCCCTGTCCCTGTCATCCCCTGAGAATCTGGAAGGTGTTCTGCTGCCATTGTCATGTTAATTTACATTCCTGGGGCTCACAGTGCCCCAGAAAGCCAAGGAAAAAATGGGGGGCAAATCAAATCAGGTTGGTAAGGCAATATTGTCTCTTGCACTTAAGAACATCATCTGGGAAGTTACAAGATAGTTTTCTTAACTGCAGTTTGTGTAACAACATATGAATGCTTACAAATTGAGTGGAGAAATGTCTCTTTTCAGATGTGACGTGTGAACCTCCTCCAGAATTTGCTGGTGGAAAAGTTCAAGGTTTTAAAAAGCCAAGGTATTTGCCTGGGGAGACAGCTCACTATCAGTGCTGGCACGGTTTTCAGATGATGGGGGCTTCCACCGTAACATGTCAGAATGGGATCTGGATAGAGCGGCCCCAGTGCAAATGTGCTTTCTCTCTCCATGCAGTAGACTGTCAGTGAAGACTGCCCTCAAGCTAGCTCAGTGGCATTTAGGTCTCCAAATTTCAGTCTCAGGCTTGTGAGCAAGTGCAGCAATATCTGTCATACTCAGGAAAAAGGGATTTTCCATGGTATCCCTTCATTTGTGGTGGCAGGATGTGTTTAATGGAAGTCTATCGGATGGCTTCACTCAAGGGGTGCCACATCTGGAAAAGTACCCTGAGGCTGAGAGCAACTGCTGGCCAGCTCTGATTTTCAGACTCCAACCTTTCACTTCTGCAAATCTACTTTCTGAGAATGCCTAATGTGAGGAGAGTGAGAAATTGTGCTGTCTGTGCTGGAGAACAGAGCTCACAGCTCTCCTGCTTACTGACATCCAGGAAATTCAAGTGGTGCATTGCCTTTGTGAATGCCGTGTAATTGAGTCAACTGTTAAATTACCTGCGGGCCGTAGCTGATGGGTGAGCTATCACCTGGTACCACGTTGGTGCCTAGGATTTCACAAGCACATTGAATAATCTCATTTGATTTCATGAGGCATGTGCTAGGTTTCAGCACATGAACAAATGCAGTGTCTCAGACTGCCGTTGACTCGGACACTGCCCAACTGGCAGGTGAATGGGGTGCAGACATACCAGATGAATTAAGACCGGGCTCCTTATTGTGGTTGCTGAGCACAATGCCAAGTGCAAAGAGCAGCATTACTGGTGCCAGTGACCCAGTGCAGGATCTTCTCAAAACGACGCCCGTTAGAATGCCAGGCTTCAGAGCAGGGTGGTGCTTCAACAGGTATAAAAATCCAAGAAGCTGCAGGGCACGACTTTTAAAAGTGAGTAAGAAATCAGTCATGATGCATTCATGCTGGCTTGCATAGCCTCCTCAGTGGCTGTAAGTGCTCCACAGAGGCAAAAAGCTATCATCACATTAGGAACCAAAATGGTACAGCCCAGTGACATTTATTCTGGTTTGCAAACTGATCCGCTCTTGTCCCTGGTCAGGCAGCACAGGGAGCGGGGGAGAGTCAGGATCTTCTGCAGCAAGAGCTGTGCCAAAAACACTACCCCATTTTGCAGGACAAGTGCAAGTCCTGCAGAAAGATGTAAATATTCATGCAAGGAAAAATGGATGAACTGGCAGTAGAAGAATGAGAAGCTTTTCCATTTTCCAGGCATTTGGTTTCAAGGTGACAGTTTCCTCTCTGCTTTCCTCCAAGTCTCTGGAAGTGCTGCCTACAAGGTCTTCTGAAGAATTTGTGACTAGGCCTCTGTTTCTACTAAACTCAGATGGCTTGCTTTCTAACAGTTGTTGGTCTTCCAGGGGAAGGTGGAAAATGCGGCCCACCTCCAGATATTGAAAACGGGGACATCCTTTCCTTCCAGTTGAAACAATACCCCCAAGGTGCAACGCTGAAATACAAATGTGCAAGTTTCTACATCCTGAAAGGACCTGAGCAAATCACCTGCATTGACGGGCGGTGGACAAATCCCCCAGTTTGCTTGGGTAGGTGGAAGCTGGTGCTGCGTGGCCCAGAGCTGTGTGAGCTGCTCTTTGTCTTTCTGTCAGGCCCTGTGTGCGCTGCATTTTTGTAGCAGCACTTGTGCTGGGGCTGCGATGCTGACAGGGCAGAAGAGCAGCTGATGCTTCTCCTGTGCAGAAGGAATTTCCTCTGGAGGTCAGCTCGTGTAGCTGCCTCTGCTGCCTGCTGTCCCTCCCTGTCCCCAGTCACCAGCAGATCCAGGAAGGTGGGTTGGTCTGAGTGCAAGGAAATCCAGGGCCACGAGGGAATGAATTTGAGAAGTGCTGGGACGAGTGCAAGGAGAGAGCCCATAAAAGACACAGGGAGGTTCATTGCTGAGTGCCCCCAGCCCAGGCTGTGCTTCCCCCTTGCCCTGTGAGACTGTCAGAGGGCAAAGGCCTCTCCACAGCGGTGTGTGGCGACTCAGCCATCATTGTTTTTCCATTTTGCTTTGTTGGATGCATGATGTGTCTGCATGAACTAATGACGTTCTTCTCTTGCCTTTTCCAAGCGGCTTGTACGACATCTGAAGAAGATCTGGACAGAAACAACATTGAGTTGAAATGGAGTGGAGAAAGAAAGCTGTATTTAAAATCTGGCGATTTTGTTGAATTTGACTGTAAAATTGGATATGTGCAGGACCCAGCATCTTCCCCCTTCAGAGTGCAGTGCATGGACGGGACATTAGAATACCCACGGTGCAAGCCAGGAAGTAAGTCACCTCCACTCTGTCACTGCTTGGCCACTACCGTGGTGCATTTTTAGCGCAGAAGCTGAGAGGAAAGCCCCTAGCAAGTGTGCCTGGGGAAGAAATAGTGGGGCACCAAGATGGCAGAGCACCCTGCAAAGCTGCAGGCCATGAGGGGAGGTTCCCCCAAGAAGCCACTGACTGGCGTACCAGAGCTGGAAAGGCTCGTGGGAAATGGGCTCACTGGGGCTCATCAGGGTTACTGGTGCTGGGCCTGCCCGGCTGGTTCCAGGCAGGACGGAAGGGCTGCTAAGTTCCCTGCAAGTGGCTTCCCTGAAATTGGAGGGTGCCATGGACTGTGGCAGGGCTGAAGAGAGGGAGACCATTTCGTTGCAGGCTCTCCCAAGCCTGCCTGTTCAGGCAGGGCTTTGTCACAGCCTTAGGGATTGAAAGGGATCTTGAAGAATCATCTAGCCCAATCCTCTTCTTGAGCAGGAGCACCTAAATCGGGTCGCACAGGAATGTGTCCAGGTGGGTTATGAAAGTCTCCACAGATGTACACTCCACAACTCCCCTGGGCAGCCTGTTGCAGTATTCTTTCATCCTCACTGTAAAAAATAGTTATTTTCTCACATTTAAGCGTAATCTTCAATGTTCTGGCTTGCACCCTTTTCCTCTTTATCTGTCGTTGGGTGTCACTTAGAAGAGTCTCGCTCCATCCTCCTGACACTTGCCCTTTATAAATTTATAGAAATTAATAAAGTCACAACTCAGTCTCCTCTTCCTCAAGGTAAAGAGACCCAACTCCCTCAGCCTGTCCTTGTAAGGAAGAAGCTCCCCTCCCTTAATCATCCTCGTGGCTCTGCGCTGGACTCTGTCAAGCAGTTCCCTGTCCTTCTTGAACTGGGGACCTGAACTGGATGCAATATTTTACTTTTTTTTTTTTTTTTTTTATCTTCCCCAGAGGACTGTACAGTGCTTGAGACAGCTATGGAGAGCAACAATATTAAACTAAGACAGCCGAGGAGAAGATCTTACACGTATCGTTCTGAGGAGTATATTTTGTTTACATGCAAGGATTCCTACCATGAAGTTTCGAACCCAGAGGATTTTAACGCCCAGTGTCAGGATGGAGTGATAAACTACCCCCGATGTGAAAGTAAGTGCTCTGTGTGGAAGATACACTGCTCAGTAGAACTGTGGATAACAACCCAGCAGTGCAGGCTGATAACTTGTTCCAGAGCTCTACAGTTCAGCAGAGAGCCAACTTGGCTGCTACATCTGTGATTCTGAGAAGCGCTTCGGTTCTCAGCAGAGGGCCATGGCCTTGCAAGGAGGCTTTTTGTGGCATGTGGTGTAGCTGCAGAAACGTTGGCTTTTTCTAGAAGCTCTCACTGTCCCTGTCAACTCCTGAGAATTTGGAAGGTGTTCTGCTGCCATTAAGTGACATTCCTGGGGTTCACAGTGTTTAGAAACACTCATGGTCAAGGAAAAAAGAGGGGGAAAAAAATCAAGTCATGTTGGTAAGGCAGTATAGCCTCTTGCGCTTAAGAACAACATCTGGGGAGTAACATGATGATTCTCTTAACTGTATTTTGTGTAGGGGAACATGTGAGTGCCTACAAATTGAGTGGAGAAATGTCTCTTTTCAGATGTGACGTGTGAACCTCCTCCAGAAATTGCTGGTGGAAAAGTTCAAGGTGTTAAAAAGCCAAGGTATTTGCCTGGGGAGACAGCTCACTATCAGTGCTGGCAAGGTTTTCAGATGATGGGGGCTTCCACCGTAACATGTCAGAATGGGACCTGGACAGGGCGGCCCCAGTGCAAAGGTGAGTTCTCTCTCTCTCTCCATGCAGTAGACTGTCAGTGAAGACTGCCCTCAAGCTAGCTCAGTGGCATCTAGGTCTCCAACTTTCAGTCTCAGGACTGTGAGCAAGTGCAGCAATATCTGTCAGACTCAGGAAAAAGGGATTTTCCATGGTGTCTCTCCATTTGTGGTGGCAGGATGTGTTTAATGGAAGTCTATTGGATGAGTGCCCGCACCCCAGGCTGTGCTTCCTTCTTGCCCTGTCAGAGGGCAAAGGCCTCTCCACAGTGGTGTGCGGCCAGCATCCTAGCCATCATCTTTTTTCCCTTTTCTTTTGTTGAGAGTTTTGTGATGTGAAGAACATCTGTGGGCCCAAGGAGGATATGGGGGTGTGTGTTTTGAAATGTTTTTTTTTTTGCATCTGTATAACCTGATCATATCCTTTTCTTGCCTCTTCCAAGTGGCTTGTACGACCTCTGAAGAAGACATGGACAGAAACAATATTGAGCTAAGATGGAGAGGAGAAAGAAAGCTGTACTTGACATCAGGCGATTTTATTGAATTTGATTGTAAAATAGGACATGTGCACTGCTTAGACTAGCAGTCAGTGGATTATGGAGAAAGGGTGCTGGCTGCGAAGAGTGACATAGATGGTAGCCTTACGTATTTTAAATTTCAGTCTATGAAAGTTACCTTTGAATAGTAAATAAACCATTTTGTTATCCAGCACTTTGGCACAGAATGCTGTATGGCATCAGCGTGCACATTCAGCTGGTCTCTTAAGCTCCTTTCCACTTTTTAAGTCTCTTTAGGCAAAAATAAATAAATAAATAATAATTGCCTGGTGAAGCATTGCAGAATGAAAACCACAGTATATTCCTTTCCGACTTGTAGAAAATAACCTGCCTTATGCAAACCACCTGTCCTCATCAATAATAGTGCTTCTGAATGCGCTGTTCTATGATAGCCATTTTCCTGTCCTACGATCCTGAAACGCACCTCTCTTTTCAGATGTTCGCTGTGGAGCCCCTCCTGAAATTCTCAATGCTCATATTATTAGCACTCAGCAGCAGAGGTATCTGCCTGGTGCCAAAGTGCATTATGAATGTGAAAGTAATTCACAAATTATGGGTGTAAATTATGTCACTTGTTCAGATGGACACTGGACAAAAGTGCCAAGCTGCAGAGGTAGGAATTTGTGCTTTCATAATGGCTGTTTGCTTTGTGGGGACTGTTTGGATTACCTTAAAACTAGAAAGACATTACCATTTTTAGTTTTGTCTTCTTTGTGTACTGCAGCTTTGTACCTACTACTGCTTTCTTGCACAGAACTTTAATTTAGCTTAATGCTTCTAGAAATACTATGGGTATTTTCATCAAGAGCAAAAATATCTTGAAGAAAAAAGGCCTAGAGTATGCTGACTTGCTATTCTTCTCTGCAATACAAGTAATTTCCAGAGTACACCATTTTACTGAGCTTCACTAGAAAGATATGTAAGGGCTCCTATGTTGTGTTCAACGCTGTCAGAGAGTATCAGAATGGCAGAAGCACTAGAGGAGAGAAACAGGTGCTCTTCTCTGAGGCTCCACTATGACAGAGATCCCAGCAGAGCCTCAGGAACTAAAACATGCAGATCGGCTGGGTTCTGCAATGGCAAGAAGGTTCCTCTGAAGAGGAGCTGTGCCGTCCTCCTAGTTCCTGCCCAAATCTGTGGCTTGGGGCTGAACAAGTGCAACGTGGCAGTCATACACCTCCATGGAGTCAACTTTACTTACCTGTCCCATGAGTAGTACAGGCTGATAATGTCTTCCAGAGCTCTGCAGTTCAGCAGAGAGCCAGCTTGGCTGCTACATCTGTGATTTTGGGAAGCGCTTGGGTTCTCAGCAGAGGGCCATGGCCTTGCAATGAGGCTTTTTGTGGCATGTGTTGCAGCTACAGCAATGTTGCCTTTTCTAGAAGCTCTCACTGTCCCGGTCATCTCCTGAGAATCTGGAAGGTGTTCTGCTGCCATTAAGTGACATTCCTGGGGTTCACAGTGTTTAGAAACATTCATGGTCAAGGAAAAAAAAGGGGGGAAAGAATCAAGTGATATTGGTAAGGCAATATTGTCTCTTGCACTTAAGCACATCATCTGGGGAGTAACACAATGATTCTCCTAACTGTAGTTTGTGTAGGGGAACATGTGAGTTCTTACAAATTGAGTGGGGAAATATTGTGGCAGTGTAGCTACAGAAATGTTGGCTTTTTCTAGAAGCTCTCACTGTCCCTGTCATCCCCTGAGAATCTGGAAGGTGTTCTGCTGCCATTGTCATGTTAATTTACATTCCTGGGGCTCACAGTGCCCCAGAAAGCCAAGGAAAAAATGGGGGGCAAATCAAATCAGGTTGGTAAGGCAATATTGTCTCTTGCACTTAAGAACATCATCTGGGGAGTTACAAGATAGTTTTCTTAACTGCAGTTTGTGTAACAACATATGAATGCTTACAAATTGAGTGGAGAAATGTCTCTTTTCAGATGTGACGTGTGAACCTCCTCCAGAAATTGCTGGTGGAAAAGTTCAAGGTGTTAAAAAGCCAAGGTATTTGCCTGGGGAGACAGCTCACTATCAGTGCTGGCACGGTTTTCAGATGATGGGGGCTTCCACCGTAACATGTCAGAATGGGACCTGGACAGGGCGGCCCCAGTGCAAAGGTGAGTTCTCTCTCTCTCTCCATGCAGTAGACTGTCAGTGAAGACTGCCCTCAAGCTAGCTCAGTGGCATTTAGGTCTCCAAATTTCAGTCTCAGGCTTGTGAGCAAGTGCAGCAATATCTGTCATACTCAGGAAAAAGGGATTTTCCATGGTATCCCTTCATTTGTGGTGGCAGGATGTGTTTAATGGAAGTCTATCGGATGGCTTCACTCAAGGGGTGCCACATTTGGAAAAGTACCCTGAGGTTTAGAGCAACTGCTGGCCAGCTCTGATTTTCAGACTCCAGCCTTTCACTTCTGCAAATCTACTTTCTGAGAATGCCTAATGTGAAGAGAGCGAGAAATTGTGCTGTCTGTGCTGGAGAACAGAGCTCACAGAGCTCACTGACATCCAGGAAATTCAAGTGGTGCATTGCCTTTGTGAATGCCGTGTAATTGAGTCAACTGTTAAATTACCTGCGGGCCGTAGCTGATGGGTGAGCTATCACCTGGTACCACGTTGGTGCCTAGGATTTCACAAGCACATTGAATAATCTCATTTGATTTCGTGAGGCATGTGCTAGGTTTCAGCAAATGAACAAATGCAGCATTTGGTGTCAAAGTGACAGTTTTCTCTCTGCTTTCCTCCAAGTCTCTCAAAGTGCTTTTGAAGAATTTGTGACTAGGCCTCTGTTGCAACTAAACTTGGATGGTTTTCTTTTTAATCTTCTTTCAGGGAAGCGTAGTAAATGTGGCCCACCTCCAGATATTGAAAATGGGGACATCCTTTCCTTCCCATTACCAGAATATGACCAGGGTCAGACTGTGAAATACAGATGCCCAAGTTTCTACATCCTGAAAGGACCTGAGCAGATCACCTGTACTGAAGGGCAGTGGACAAATCCCCCAGTTTGCTTGGGTAGGTGGAAGCTGGTGCTGTGTGGCCCAGAGCTGTGTGAGCTGCTCGTTGTCTTTTTCTCAGGCCCTGCAGGCCCTGTACTTGTGAAGCAGCGCTTGTGCTGGGGCTGCAATGCTGACAGGGCAGAAGAGCAGCTGGTGCTTCTCCTGTGCAGAAGGAATTTCCTCTGGAGGTCAGCTCCTGTAGCTGCCTCTGCTGCCTGCTGTCCCTCCCTGTCCCCAGTCACCAGCAGATCCAGGAAACTGGGTTGGTCTGAGTGCAAGGAAATCCAGGGCCATGAGGGAATGAATTTGAGAAGTGCTGAAATGAAGGGAAGGAGAAAGCCTCAAAAAAGACACAGGGAAGTTCATTGCTGCCTTCTGGGTGCCCCTGCTCCAGGCTGTGCTTCCCCCTTGCCCTGTGAGACTGTCCGGGGGAAAAAGCCTCTCCACAGCGGTGTGTGGTGACTCAGCCATCATTGTTTTTCCCTTTTGCCTTCTTAAGAATGTCTTTCCTGTTGGAAAACTCAGAGGGTACGGGCTCATTGCTGGAAGAGTTTTGTGATGTAAAGTACAACTCTAGGCTCGGAGGGGGGAAGAAAATGTATGTGTGATGCATCTGTATGAACTTATCACATCCTTCTCTTGCCTCTTCCAAGCGGCTTGTACGGCCTCTGAAGAAGATATGGACAGAAACCATATTGAGCAGAGATGGAGAGGGGAAAGAAAGCTGTACTCGACATCAGGCGATTTTATTGAATTTGATTGTAAAATAGGATACGTGCAGGACCCAGCATCTTCCCCCTTCAGAGTGCAGTGCATGGACGGGACATTAGAATACCCGCGGTGCAAGCCAGGAAGTAAGTCACCTCCACTCTGTCACTGCTTGGCCGCTGCCTTGGTGCATTTTTAGTGCAGAAGCTGAGAGGAAAGCCCCTAGCAAGTGTGCCTGGGGAAGAAATAGTGGGGCACCAAGATGGGAGAGCACCCTGCAAAGCTGCAGGCCATGAGGGGAGGCTCCCCCAGGAAGCCACCGACTGGAGAAGCTGAGCTGGAAAGGCTCCTGGGGAACAGGCTCGCTGGGGCTCATCAGGGTTACTGGTGCTGGGCCTGCCCATCCGCTTCCAGGCAGGATGGAAGGACTGGTAAGTTCCCTGCAAGTGGCTACCCTGAAAGTGGAAGGTGCCATTTCCCTGACTGTGGCAAGGCTGAAGGGAGGGAGACCATTTCGTTGCAGGCTCTTCGAAGCCTGCCTGTTCAGGTAGAGCTTTGTCCCAGCAAGCTTCTCTCCTGCTTCTCTCTTGCAGCCACAGCTGTGCCCCCTTTGCACCCATGGCCTTCCCGGCTCCTCTCTGGTTGTGCCCTGCTCTGGTGTGTGTGGAGGCAGGGGTCAATGCCCATTGCACGCCTTCACAGGCTTCTCCAGCAGGAAACCTGTGCTTGCCTCCTCCTACAGTTTCCCCAAGCCACAATTACTGTGACATTGCTGAAGGGTATGAAATGGGCTTTTGCCTTTCATCATCGGCAATGTGTGTTGATATAGGTGGGGTCAGATGCAGCAGGGATGCAGCACAGGAGAATAAGTAGTGTCAGTCACTCAGCTGGTACCAACAGCTTCACACTGTTGACAACGAGGTCTACAGGCAACTGATGAAAGTACTTTCTCTTGTGGTGGTGGCTGTTCTTTTCTTTTTCTATTGTTTTTCTCTAATTTTTTTTTTTCTTCCCTAGGGAACTGTAGTTTGAGTGAGATGGCTATGAAGAGGAACAATATAAAACTAGGACATTCGAGGAGAAGACCTAACATATATCGCTCTAAGGAGACTATTTTGTTTGAATGCAAATTTTGGTTCCGGGAAGTCTCAAACCCAGAGGATTTTGAGGCACAGTGCCACGATGGAGTGATTAACTACCCGCGATGTGAATGTAAGTGCTCTGTGTGGAGGGCACAATGCTCTGTAGAATTGTGGAGAAGAAGGGAGAGTCAGCTTTAGGGGCCTTCACTTAACCCTCTACCAGTTTGTGTCTGTCGTGGGGTTGCTCCTGTTCCAAAGGGCCTGGGGAATCAAACTGAAGCAATGGGAATGCTAGGCAACTTTGCTGTCCACTGCTCTCGAGAAACATGGCTATGTGCCAGCCTTGGTGTTCATTCCTTTTCTACTTCCTCTCTTTACACTGCAGCGTATTTTGCATAAATGGAAAAGGCATGAAGGAACCCAGCTGGAGAAATGAAAGATCCTTTGACCAGCCCAGAGATTTGAGCACAATTTTTCCTGGAGTTTGCTGTTTCATTGTGCTGTGTTTGCAGCTTAGCCAATGTTCTGTGTTGGAATTTGCCTTTCTTTTTTCCCTTTGAATTGTTGGATGATTGTTTTGATATGTAACCATTTTTGTAAAAGTATTTACATTTTACCCATTCCAATGACTGTACTTCTTACTTTTGTTCTGTATTGATCTCACTGTTATTTTATTAACATTTGCATCCTGAAGCAGGCTGGCTTTGGTAGTATACTGAGACATCAATTAAAGTGTGCAGCTAATTTGCTGATCAGCAAGTAGTGTGTGTGTGGTCTTGTGTGGTTCATGTACTTGCCTGGGAATTTAGCCTGGGGTCATGGCAGAGATGAGTGTCCTCACAGCCTCATCATGATGTAAAGGCGAGTGCTCTCCTTTAAACAACTCAGGGAAGTCTGCGGATCATAGACCCCAATTCTTATGCATGACTTGAGCCTCTGTGATATTTGGAGGGGGGAGTTATCAAGTGTGGACATAGGTGAGGAGTGTAGAGGGATTAGAAATATGTAAACTTATATACACTTTTTTTTTTTTTTGTATTTTTTTTGACCAAAGTCTATTGCATATGCTTCATATAGCAGCAGCTGAGTGAATGATCTTTGTTTTCTGTGACTTTAAACAACACTTATAAGTCTGTCCCATACATGTAATTTTATTTCATGTGTTAGCGTTTACCTTTAGTCATTTTGTACCTCTTCTGCTGATAATCTCTGAACATGCAGATTCAAGAGTATTTAGATCCTTTGTTTAGTAACTCACTGAGGTTTATTCTGAACTCCATATGGGTTTAACATTTCAAGCAACAAATAAAAGACAATCTCAGCACAGAAAAGCAACCAATCCGTATTGACTGTAACCCAGCAGGAGTCAAGTGTGGACATAAGTGAGGAGTGTAGAAGGAACAGAAATAGTCTGAACATCAGTAAAATAAATCTAGAGCATCTGAAACTGAAACTTCTAAAAGAAGTTCACTTATGTACACATTTTTGGTATGAAAATTTTGGACCAAAGTCATTTGGTATGCTGATGCTTTCAGCAGTGTTAATATTATTTTAAAGATCTAATTGCATCTCTCCCTTCCTTGTATTAGAAATACAGCAGAGCTGTACCTCTGCACCGGTGATTAAAAACGGTGTTCTTCTTAGAATATGGTTGCCAGTTTTACCATTTTTTGGATGGACATAGCACTGTTTACTGCAAAGAAGAAAACTGGACAGAACAAACTACTTGCTTAGGTAAGGTTTGTGAAAGAATAAAAAAAAATAGTGACATGTAATGTAGAAAGGAAAATCTGGAAAGGACCTCTACATAATCTTGTAATGACTCCCACTTCTCTTTCATTTGAGCTAACAGATTTCAGAAACACGAGGCTGAACCATTATCGACTATACCTAGCCCACTGCTGCTAAGTGTCTTCTGGCCTGTTCTTAGTTCCTCTGTTTTCCTGAGTAAAGAGTTCTAGAACTCAGCTGGCCTCATTATTTTGGAACGTTTTCTAATTTCTTTATCTTCCACATCCTCCATTCAGTGGATTTCTTCCTGTCTATCGAAAGATGTTTAGAAGAAATGACTGCAGTCCTTGCCTAAATAGTTTTTTGTTTTTTTTTTTTAGGATTTTTTTTTTTTAGGTCCTTCTATCCACCTCTTAATTCCGGACTTCCTAATTGTTCCATGTTGCTCCCATGTATTGTGCTCGAAACACCCTATAGAACTCCCACTAGGAGTATACAAATGTAGGCAGGAATACTACTTCTGATGACTTACAAGAGTTCTTCGTTTATCCTTGTACTGTGTCTGGCTGGAATGTTAACTTTCCCGGCAGCAGCCCGTACAGTGCCATACTCTGTACTTGTAGCTGGAACAGCAGTGTTATCACACCAGTGTTGTGTCTACTGCTGAGCAGCAGTGGCACAGCATTGGGCCTTTCTTTAACCCTCCTAGGGGGTGGGCAAAAAGTGAGGAGAGAAACATCACTAGGGCAGCTGACCTAAACCAATCAAAGGGATATTCCATACCATGTGATGTCACACTCAGCAATAAAAGGTGGGAACAGGAAGAAGAGGGGAGGGGTGGGCTCTCGTTGTGAAAACGTCGGTCCTCCTCTCGAACACCGGCTGCGTGCGTTGAGGCCTTGCTTCAAGGACGTGGTCAATCATGGCTCATTTGTGGGAAGTAGAGAGTAATTTCTTTCCTCTGCACTTCCATATAGCCTTCATTTATTTTATTTGTTTGTTTTCCTCCCTTCTTTTTATTTTTCCTTTTCCCCTCCCTTTTCCCCTTTCCCTTTTTATTTCCCCTTAGTTAAATTGTTTAGTTCATGGTAGTCTTTATTTAATTATTATAATTATTTCCCTTTAATTAAATTATCCTTATCTCAACCCGTGAGTTGTTCTTTGCTTTACTTCTCCCCCTCCTCATCTAAAGGAGGGGGAGTGAGAGAGCGGTTGTGGGGTTTAGCTGCCCAGCACAGTAAAACCACCACAGTCCTTTTTGGCGCCCAACGTGCGGCTCGAAGGGTTGAGGTAACAATAGAATTGATTAAACACATACGACTAACACACTTGCTAGTAACCATGTCCATTGCCCTGTTAATAAAAATAGCTTTGTTCATATGTCATGCAATCCGTGTCATATTCTCCTTTCTCCTATATATCCGATCTGACAAAGTGCTACAATCTGTGTTCACTTTTTTTAATTCGCTGTGCTGCCAAGCACTGACCTTGGTTTTAATCTGGAATTCAGGCTCTGTGCTGTTATCATTTGTGTCCCGTGGAAACTATCTTTCAGAGAATATTCAGAATTACGCTGCCTTCCTTTTCTCATCTGGACACCAGTTTATTAATAATATTAGGAATGGTACCTTTCCCTTCTTTCACAGTGGGCTAATTACAACAGTTTGGGAGTATTTTGAAGATCCATCTGTAACCCATGTATTGCTATTTCTAGTTCTGAATAACAGGTTTCATTTTCTCTCTAAGATTAGTCGATTGTTTAAAAAACTTACTTGGGAATCTGTCCCGAAACAGTCTTGTGGTGAGTGGCAAGGTGTGTGGGATGATGTTGGCAGATACCTGTCACGAGTGTCTCCTCCAATAGTTTTGAACTTCACCCCTAAGCAAGTGCTAAATCCTAAAAACTTGGTAGAATTTTTGAGAGTTGTATGTCCTGACCCTGATAATGCCGGAGAACGACAGCTTGCAGCATTGTGCTGGGTCCTGGCTTATTCCTATTAAACACTGTTTAACATCATCCAGCATCTTGAAGAGAGGGAGGAAGTCTCTGAATCTGATGACTAAGTAACACATGCTGTGGCTGACCCAGAGGACCAACCAACTATGGTATCAGTCGCCCCCATAGTCAAGTCAAAACAATGGAAACGGAGGTCAGCTCGTTTAGTAAGGGAAGAAAGCTCTCCTAAGAAGGAGAAGGGGAAATGGCAGGCACCTCTAAAGCAGAGCTATCACAAAAGCAGCAGGAAGAAGAGTCAGAAATCATAAAGGAATCAGAAATCACTCGATCCTTATCCCTGAGTGAGTTGCGAGAAGTATGAAAGGATTATGGTCGACGCCCAGGTGAACACATCCTCACCTGGCTGCTTCATGCTGGGATGCTGGGGCCAATAGCCTACAATTAGAAGGCAATGAAGCCAAGCAGCTGGGATCCCTCTCTAGAGAAAGGGTAATCAACAAAGTAATCGGGAGAGGAGCACAGGCCCTCAGCCTCTGGAGACGACTCCTGGCAGCTATCAAAGAAAGATATCCCCATAAGGAAGATATTGTATATCACATAGGCAAGTGGACCACTGTGGATAAAGGTCTCCAGCATCTGTGGGAATTAGCTGTGCGGGAGATGATTTATAGTGATTTGGACAATGCCCAGACACCTCAAGACCCCGATGAAGTCCAGTGCACAACATCCATGTGGCGTAAATTTGTGCGGAGTGCACCATCAGCACATGCCAGTACCCTGGCAGCAATTCGCTGGGATGAGGGGATGGGACCAACAATGTATGATGTGTCCTGCCAGCTTCAACAATATGAAGACAATCTCTCTGCTCCGCTACAGTCCTGTGTCTCAGCTGTGGAGAAACTGTCTAAAGGACTTGACAAGCTCGTGGAACAAGTATATTCCCCCTCATTTAGACAGAGTGATACTTCAGCCACCAAGAATCCGCATTCGCCTGCTCAAGAGAGAGAGTACCCAAGACATACACCACGTGGCACCTTGTGGTTTTATCTGCGTGACCATGGGGAAGATATGAGGAAATGGGATGGTGTACCTACTTCAACCCTAGCTGCTTGGGTATGTGAACTGAAAGGAAATACAGCAGCAAGAAGAGGGGCTCCTAAGAGAAATGCTGCTCCAGTTTCTATTGGGCAGTACCCCAGAGGCAGTAGAAGAGCTGATGTTATTCTTGACCCTGATGAAGGGACCTCTACCTCTCATTTGCAAGAATTAAGTGGCAGACGCTCCAGCCAGGACTAGAGGGGCCCTGCCTCTGGCCAGGTAGAGGAGAGGGATAACCGGATTTATCGGACTGTGTGGATCCAATGGCCTGGCACATCAGAACCACAAGAATACAAAGCTTTAGTGGACACTGGTGCACAATGTACCTTAATGCCATCAGGCTACCAAGGGACAGAACTCACCTGTATCTCTGGAGTGACAGGGGGATCCCAACAACTATCTGTACTGGAAGCTGAAGTGAGTCTAACTGGGAATGAGTGGCAAAAGCATCCCATTGTGACTGGCCCAGAGGCTCCGTGTATCCTTGGCATAGACTGTCTCAAGAGAGGGTACTTCATGGATCCAAAAAGATACCGGTGGGCTTTTGGCATAGCTGCTTTGAGCACAGAGAAGATTAGGCAGCTGTCTACCCTGCCTGACCTTTCAGAAGACCCTTCTGTTGTAGGATTGCTGAAGGTTGAAGAACAACAGGTACCAATTGCTACTACAATGGTGCACTGACATCAATATCGCACCAACCAAGACTCCCTGATTCCCATCCATGAGTTGGTTCACCGACTGGAGAGTCAGGGAGTAATCAGCAAGACTCGCTCACCCTTTAATAGTCCTATATGGCCAGTACAAAAGTCTAATGGTGAGTGGAGGCTAACAGTGGACTATCGAGGCCTGAATGAAGTCACGCCACCACTGAGTGCTGCAGTGCTGGACATGCTAGAACTTCAGTACGAACTAGAGTCAAAGGCAGCCAAGTGGTATGCCACAATTGATACTGCTAATGCATTTTTCTCTATCCCTTTGGCAGCAGCATGCAGGCCACAGTTTGCTTTCACTTGGAGGGGCATCCAATACACCTGGAATCGGCTGCCCCAGGGGTGGAAACACAGCCCTACCATTTGCCATGGACTGATCCAGTCTGCACTGGAGCAAGGGGGAGCTCCTGAGCACCTTCAGTACATTGACGACATCCTCATATGGGGCAACACAGCAGAAGAAGTTTTTGAGAAAGGGAAGAAAATAATCCAAATTCTCCTGAAAGCTGGTTTTGCCATTAAAAAGAGCAAGGTCAAGGGGCCTACACAGGAAATCCAGTTCTTGGGGGTAAAATGGCAGGATGGACGTCGCTATATTCCAATGAATGTGATCAATAAAATAACAGCAATGTCTCCGCCAACTAGCAAAAAGGAAACGCAAGCTTTCCTAGGCCTCGTGGGATTCTGGAGAATGCATGTGCCAGGCTATAGTCAGCTTGTGAGTCCTCTGTATCGAGTGACTCGAAAGAGAAACTATTTTGAGTGGGGCCCTGAGCAACAACAGGCATTTGAACAAATCAAACAAGAAATAGCTCGTGCAGTAGCCCTTGGGCCTGTCCGTACTGGACCAGCTGTGCAAAATATACTGTACACTGCAGCTGGGGAGCATGGCCTCACCTGGAGCCTTTGGCAGAAAACCCCAGAAGAAACTCGAGGTCGACCTCTGGGCTTCTGGAGTCGGGGCTATCGACGATCAGAAGCCAATTACACACCAACTGAAAAAGAAATACTCACAGCATATGAGGGTGTTCGAGCTGCTTCAGAAGTTGTGGGTACGGAGGCACAGCTCCTCTTGGCACCGCGGCTACCTGTGTTACATTGGATGTTCAAAGAGAAAATTCCCACTACACACCATGCAACTGATGCTACATGGAGTAAGTGGATAGCGTTAATTACACAGCGGGCTCGAATGGGAAAACCCAATCGCCCAGGAATTCTGGAAGAGATTATGGATTGGCCAGAAGGCAGAGATTTCGGAGTGCCAACAGAAGAGGTAACCCATGCTGAAGAGGCACCACCATACAATGAGTTGCCAGAAGACAGAAAGCAGTAAGCGTTGTTTACTGACGGATCCTGCCGTGTGATAGGGAGCCATCGGAAATGGAAAGCTGCTGTGTGGAATCCCATACGATGAGTTGTGGAAGCCATGGAAGGGGAAGGTGAGTCGAGTCAGTATGCAGAAGTAACAGCCATACAACTAGCCCTAGATATCGCCGAAAGAGAAAATTGGCCAGTATTGTATCTTTATACTGACTCATGGATGGTGGCAAATGCTCTGTGGGGGTGGCTGCAGCAATGGAAAGAGAGCAACTGGCAGCGCAGAGGTAAACCTATCTGGGCTGCTACCCTTTGGCAAGATATTGCTGCCCGGGTAGAAAACCTGGATGTTAAAGTACGTCATGTAGATGCCCACATGCCCAAGAGTTGCACTACTGAAGAACATCAGAACAACAAAGAAGTGGATCGAGCTTTGAAAATTGAAGTGGCTCAGGTGGACCTAGACTGGGAACGTAAGGGTGAGCTGTTTGTAGCTTGATGGGCCCATGAACCACCAGGATATCTGGGGAGGGATGCCACGGTTGTGGGGTTTAGCTGCCCAGTACAGTAAAACCACCACAATCCTTCTTTCCTTCCTCTAATGAAATGATTTCTACACCACGCCTCCCCTCAGCCTGCATCCATTGCTGAATGTATTCACTTTAAGTTTTTAATCTACTGTGAAAATGCAAATAAATAACTGATTCAGTTTAAATTATTTATTTCTAAGTGAATAAAACGTACCAACTCAGGATTGAAAGGCCCAGGTCTGCATTCTTGGATCTCAATAATGAGATTTAACAAATTCTTTGAAATAATGAAAACTCCTCAGGTATGAATACTGTGTATGTTCTAAGCATCCCGTTAACTGCATTATCCTATTCATGTCTTCTGAGATTTGTCCCCACCCAATCAGCTGTGAAATAGCCTGTACTGTAGGTAGTTTGGGGAAATATCCATGCCAATATTTTGTTACAGTGCTGTTGTTAGAATGTTCAATAGGTAATCTCTCCTTGCCTTTCCTTCAGAAAATCGTTAATAAGGGCCTCTGTCAAGCACTGATTCTATTGAGACTTGCAGAAATTTGTTTTTTCAACTGCCCCTTTGTCAGGCATTATTAAGTGGAGCAGTGGATTCAAAAGTTAGAGGTTAATTGTCGGACAGAAAGCTAGCTTACCCAATTTGATCCTGGCACTAAGAAGTCTGTCAGAAAGCAACCGAAATAATACTGACCTTGAAGAATCTGAAAAAGCCTAAAGAAAACCACACACTTCAGGGGAAAAAAAATAAAATAAAGAGGAAGATGTGTAAATATTTTATACAGTGACAAAACATTGTGTGTGTGGGGGAAGCAAACGAATTGTCAAAACACCTTGATAGGTTAATAGCTTAAATTTCTTATGTATGAGCTCCTACTGTTCCAGAAGGGCTTTCGAAGCGTGACAGGTTGGTTTGGATGGATTAATATTCCATAAGTACTTCAAAGACTTTTCAAGTTACATTCAACAAGTTCTGTTCTTACTCAGTGGTGTACCCTGACTGCTGTATGTTTGCAAATATTTGTAGAGTCCCGATTGTATCTGAATTGAGCTTTTTGAGATATTTATTTTTGCATGTTCTATTTGTTACTTCAGCCTATTTCTTTCTGCTTTCTTTCTAAATGTGCTTTTAGTGCTATTTCTTGCAAGATTCCAAAACTATTTATAACTACTGATTTAAATTTCTTTTTTTCAACTCTTGCAAAAGGCAATTAAAAAATCATTTCATACAAACACAGAACATCTGAGTTGGAAGGGACCCACAAGGATCATCAAGTCCAACGCCTGGGTCACTAAAGGATCACCCAGAAAAATCAGATCATGTATCTGAGAGCATTGTCCAAAGTTGATTGCTTTTATTGAACTATGCTTTTATTTCCTAGATCCTTGCGTTCTTAATGCAACTGCTCTAAACAATAACAACCTAGAGTTAAAATGGAGACAGGAAGAATTAATGTTCCTACATGGTGACCTCATAGAGTTTGAATGTAAAGAGGGATATGATTTTCCCCAGACTACCCTTCCATCTCCTGGGAGGACGCAGTGTAACCATGGGAGACTGAAATACCCAAAATGTGTCGTTAAAGGTAAAGCAATATTTTGTTGCTTGTCCTTTTGAATTCATCAGTGTCGAGCCTATTTGGAAACATTTGTTCCAGGAAAATAAGTGTGAACTTCAGGAAATTTCATCAGAAAAGTATATTGTTTATCTGGTATTAAAAGGTGCATATTTCTGCTTCATATTTCAAGATGACTGTAGTTGACTTTCAGAAATGGCTGTTCAGTGGCATAGTTGGCTGTGAGCCAACTATGGGAGGGAAGTGGGGAAGTGGTATGTGGCACGAGGACTGGGAAAGCACCACAACAATGCAATGTTGACACACTATGTATGGAAATTTTAGGAAGTAGTAGTTCTTTGAGGCTTATAATGCTAAACTTGAGAATGCATAACAATCTGGAGAACTTGAGCAAGGGACAAGAAAAGGAGAGAGCATTTTAAGAGAATGTCTGTAAAGGATGAAAATATTTAAAATACAGAAATATGTGAGTTCCACTCAGTAGTTAATTATTAATCTTAAAATAAAAGTAAAGCAAACAGTTGTATTTGCTATTTGAGAACATTCCAGCTATTCAAATGATCTGCTGTAACTACTTTGTAGGATTGCTTTGACATTTGCACGTTTGTACTCCTGGGACTCTGGCCTGTGAGAATGTTGCACGGCTGCAGATCCAATGAAAATTCAGGAATACAGAACATGCTTGCCTCACGTCAATTTTGTAAAATAAACATAAAAATGCACAGTGATCTCCTGTCACTCTGTGTCTGAGAAGAGTCTGTTTCTCTTTCTCTGTACTCTCCCAACAGGAAGCCAAAACCAGAAGGAAGGTCTCCTCCCAGCTTTGTCATCTTAAACATTCAGCAAAGAAAGGGGGGGTTGGTTTGTTTGTGAAAGGCACGATAAGAATAACTATTTTGTGTTTCTGTTAGTGCCTTTCCTCACATAGCAGAGCCTTCTAATAGCATCAGAATCGCCATGTATCTCAGTTCTGTTATTTCATGGCAAAGGTGCTAGTTTGGGAGCAGGCAGATGAAACGATGATGTTTCTTCACTGAGTTTGGCACATGCAAATGTTTTCAAGATTGGTCTTGTATTGGTTAACTTTTCTGCTTGCATAACGACCTTGTGTTTATGCAAGATTTCTGCCAACTTCAGCAAAAAGCCATTTGGATATATTTATACACTGTCATTTCTGTATTCCAGTTAAGTTCTTGCCTCCTCCTTTGAGGAACTCTGAATGAATCAAGTGAATATTTGGGAAATATCAGAAGACTCTTCTCCTTAAAGAGCAGACCTACTGGAAAAGGAGGGAAAAGGATTCAAGTCTGTCTCTGGAATATTTCTTGAGAGTAACATTTGAAGCGATTTCCCACGTTTGAAGAGATGGTGATTTGGTTTCTGAAGTCATGATACAGAATTGATGGATTTTAGAAGTCAGTCAGTTCTCGTGGGCCTTGGATGATTACAGGACAGTAATTTCCATGGCTTGGACAGAACAGGAGGATAGTATTTTCTACTCTGACCTTTCTGTTCTAGAGCACATGCAGATCTACGACCCCATTCCACCGATCCTGTGTCAAAGCGACACCTTGGCCCCATGAGAACAGCCACTCCAGCCCATTGTCAGGTGCTGGATTCTGGCTGCTCCTGCACGTAGTGGGCTCAGGCTCCTCCGCAGTGTTGGACATCTGTACATGGAGTTCCTCTTCCTCTGTCCTATTGTTTCCACTGTAGGCTGTCAGCATAAGCTGGCAAATGTCAAAGAGCAAATTTGTCCACTGCAGCCTTGCTACCCTGCTCGTAGCAGGTTCATCTTTTCACAGCTGGGTAAATACAGCCATGTTCTCTCTTTCCTGAGCCATACCTTCAGGCAGTCTTCAGCCCATGTCATCAGTGCAGCAGGCTGATCTTGCCAAGCATCCTCCTGTAGCGAGTCAAAGTAAAGGGATCAAACACATCTTCTGCTAGGAACAGTGGGTGTGGAGATCAGATCTTTTAAAATCTGCCTATATTTTCTCAACCAAAAAGAAGAAAGCATGATCCTGCATAGGCAGAACGCTTGTGCTTTTCTTGTTTTGTAAAAAAAAATCCTATCTACATGCCTTATAATGAAAATGATGCAAGCTTATTAGAGCTGACTGGAAATGGCTGCTGGATCAACAGTTGCTGTTTTAGGAAGGTAATTCAGTGTGTTCCAGGAACCGAGTTACAAATGACAGCTGAAGTTAATGATCTATTCACTGGCAGGAATGGTGGCAGATAATAGAGCACAGACAGGAGTGGCCTGTTCTCCTGGGTGACCATGGTGCCAGTTGAAAGCGGACCGTAGGAGCAGGGCCTCTTGGTGCAATACTAAACACAAAAGCTCCTGAGTGGAGAGCCTGATCTTTGTGAAGCCCAGGAGGATAAGAAGGTGAGGAAGTGAGACAGAGATGGCCCACGGTGGTATCTGAAAAGCTTTGTCATATGCTGTTTGTGGGGTTCTTTGCTTCATATGGCCTTTGAGAAGGGCAGCTGGGATGGGGCTTTGAGCATCCTGGTCTGCTGGGAGGTGTCCCTGCCCATGGCAGGGGGTTGTAACTGGATGATCTTTAAGGTCGCTTCCAACCCAAAGCATTCTGTGGTATGACAAAACTCCAGGACTCCATAAGCAACAGTGCTTAGGGTCGTCTTGGGCTAGTAATTCAAGTATTAAACTAGTATTAACGTAGTAAGCTTTAGTGTTTTTTTGGGAACAAAACAGTCACTGCAAAAAAGAGATGTGTTCTATATTGTGTTTTATAAAGACACTGACTATTTGGTGATGGGTTTCATAAGTGTGCTGTGTCAAGTTCAGTCTGAAATGTTTTGTGAAAAATTACTGAAGAATTCTTGCAACAACTGCTTGTTTATCGTCTGTGCGGAATGTCTACTGTGTTGCAAGATAATTAGGGGAGGAGTTTGCAAGGGCAACCCTCGGAATGGTGGGAGTGGAATACAAGTATATGCAATTTGGAGTAGGGGAAACAGCAACTCTTTTGCAGGGGACATCTTTAATTTCTAAAGTGTGGAAATGACACTGCTGTGCCTCACGACAGGGTTTCTGCTGTGGATGTGTTTTGCTACACATAAAGGTAAGTCTTTAAATGGAAATTCACGCTTTAAGTGATGTGTAGCGACCGGTGACAATCAAGAATAAGGAACTGAAAAATAAATTATTTGTCACTTTTAATGGAACCTGTTTCAGAAGTTCTAAATGAGAATTATGTTTTAGAATGTCATATTTGAGAATACATGCCTTTTTTTTTTTTTTTTTTTTTTTTTTTTTTGGTTTGTGTTCTCTTCTTTGCTTTGTGCCTGAACTTAACGGCTCACATGGCAAATCTGACTTATAACTAGACATAACCCCCTCAACATACATGCATATAAATTCCTTTGTATTTCATTTGAACTGCTGTTATTCTGAAAACATGCTATTTAAATGCAGAATTCTGATTTGATTTTAAAATATTGCACAACTCTTAGGGTATTTTGTCATTTCAGTAAGTTCTGTGACGAATGCAGCCTGAAGAAGCTCTTCACTGAATATGTACCTTTACTAAAATGACTGGTTTTAAACTCTATTATTGATCCATTTCATAGTCTTCAGCATATCAAAACTCTTCTCCCTCCACACAGGCACATCTTAGAAGTGCTTTCCATGCACATACCTTATACTTTGAAAGAACGATCCTTTCATTTCAAAGTGATGGAACTAATTTCTGTAATTTGAGACAAACTGATTTGATGAAGGAACTAAAGACAATTGAGCATCATGGCTGTAAGTGTAAATCACTAGTTTAGTATAACCCTGGAAAACAAGAGCCGTAATCTGAGAAATTCAGAAGTTTATTCATCTGTTCAGTTCAAGTATTTTTACTTTAGTAACTCCATCTTATGTGAAGACTGTCAAAATAGTACAGAAGTACACATTTTCTTAGAGCAAGGAGATTTATTAGTACAGTCTATTCCCAAATGCAGGGATGCAGGTTATCTGAATATTATTCAACTCCCGTGTAGCACCATTCTTTGGAGATCTGATTACTCTGCAGTATCTATCAGATGAGAAGATTTTTTTTATATTTTCTGGTGGAACAGCATGCAAACACCGACTTGTCATTCATTTTGAAGAAATTGGTGGTAGGAATAAATCAGGATATAAACAGCAGCATGCAGCCAAATAACAGAAACCTGTGCACAGCTTCTGCAGGAGCAGCATGTGAAGACCAACCTCTCATTGAGTTTGGCAAAATTGTTAGTGGCGTTAAATCCGAATATGAGGAAAATGACAGAGTGCAATACACATGCGACCCTGGATATGCTTTATCAGGATCAGAATGGGTAACATGCCATGGAAAAGTCTGGATGCCTGGACCACCTCAGTGTTTGGGTAAGGGTAATTTTTTTTGCTGTTTGACTTGGCAACGGTGGACATTTCTCATTCTCTTGCACCATGTACCATTACCATGTACCGTGGTAACTCCCGTGTCCTGCAGCTGTCCGTGACCCTGTTTTGAGTTGCATTGAATGTCTGTGGTAAACAGACAGCAGGAAGAGTCCTGCAGGTGCTCCTGTTTTCACCCATCTGTTTCAAGATGCTTCTTCTTGGAGTCTGACTTTTTTGGACCCTGCAGTAGTCTACTGCACGTCAACAATAATAAAGGTTTCATCTCACTTGATCTGTGTATGTTATCTAGTGGCTGCGTGGTTAGTTAAATTCCCCTAGACAGTGGTATGTCCTGATGCTATAAAAGGCATCTTTTTTGGTGGGAACAATACAGTCATTCTATGTGCATCGCATTACCCAAAGTTTCAAGTTTGCATATCTTTTCAGAAAGACCATGTGGAAGTATTCCAGCAGTGGCCAATGCTGCATTTGAAGGCAGGAGCAAGGAGAAGTATGAGCCTGGTGAAACAGTTCGCTACCAGTGTCATGAAGGATTTCAGGTCACTGGTGCCCCTGAAATTTTTTGCAGAAGGGGAAATTGGTCAACACCACCAATCTGTGAAGGTATAGGTTGTACTTCTAAGTAGTCTATGATCCTTCTTAGTCTTCCAGGAACAGTAGTTAATGTAACGCCAACCGATATGTGCAAGTGAGTCAGACCAGTAGAGCTGATCATTGAGTTGCTTTTAATAGATTGCTACAACACCTGTTTTTCTGGTCCCTGAAAAGCACCAAGCAGAACTGATCAGCAAAGAAATCTTTTCCCTTTCTGGACTGAAGCCAGTAGCCACAGCTTTGCTCACTGCTTAGATTAGCAGTTAGATGATCATGGAGGAAAGGGTGCTGGCTGCAAAGAGTGACATAGCTGGTAGCCTTACATATTTTAAATTTCAGTCTATGAAAGTTACCTTCGAATAGTAAATAAACCATTTTGTTCTCCAGCGCTTTGGCACACAATGCTGTATGGCATCAGCCTGCACATGCAGCTAGTCTCTGCAGCTCCTTTCCTCTTTTTAAGTCACTTTAAACAAAAATAAAATAATAAATAATAATTGCCTGATGCAGCATTGCAGAATGAAACCCATAGTATCTTCCTTTCCAACTTGTAGAAAATAACCTACCATATGCAAACCATCTGTCCTCATCAGGAATAATGGTGCTTCTGAATGTGCTATTCTGTGATAGCCATATTCCTGTCCTACAATTCTTAAACGCACATCTCTTTTCAGATGTTAGCTGTGGACCCCCACCTGAAATTCCCAATGCTCATATTACCAGCCCTCAGCAGCAGAGGTATCTTCCTGGTGCCAAAGTGCATTATGAATGTGAAAGTAATTCACAAATTATGGGTGTAAATTATGTCATTTGTTCAGATGGACACTGGACAAAAGTGCCAAGTTGCAGAGGTAGGAATTTGTGCTTTCATTATGGCTGTTTGCTTCGTGGGGACTGTTTGGATTACCTTAATACTAGAAAGACATTACCTTTTTTAGTTTTGTTTTCTTTGTGTACTGCAGCTTTGTACCTACTACTGCTTTCTTGCACAGAACTTTAATTTAGCTTAATGCTTCTAGAAATACTATGGGTATTTTCATCAAGAGCAAAAATATCTTGAAGAAAAAACACCTAGAGTATGCTGACTTGCTATTCTTCTCTGTGATACAAGTAATTTCCAGATTACACCATTTTACTGAGCTTCACTAGAAAGATGTGTAAGGGCTCCTATGTTGTGTTCAACGCTGTCAGAGAGTATCAGAATGGCAGAAGCACTAGAGGAGAGAAACAGGAGCTCTTCTCTGAGGCTCCACTATGACAGAGATCCCAGCAGAGCCTCAGGAACTAAAACATGCAGATCGGCTGGGTTCTGCAATGGCAAGAAGGTTCATCTGAAGAGGAGCTGTGCCATCCTCCTAGTCCCTGCCCAAATCTGTGGCTTGGGGCTGAACAAGTGCAACGTGGCAGTCATACACTTCCATGGAGTCAACTTTACTTACCTGTCCCATGAGTAGTACAGGCTGATAATGTCTTCCAGAGCTCTGCAGTTCAGCAGAGAGCCAGCTTGGCTGCAACATCTGTGATTTTGAGAAGCGCTGGGGATCTCAGCAGAGGGCCATGGCCTTGCAAGGAGGCTTTTTGTGACATGTGGTGTAGCTACAGAAATGTTGGCTTTTTCTAGAAGCTCTCACTGTCCCGGTCATCTCCTGAGAATCTGGAAGGTGTTCTGCTGCCATTGTCATGTTAATTTACATTCCTGGGGCTCACAGTGCCCCTGAAATCCAAGGAAAAAATGGGGGAAAAATCAAGTGATGTTGGTAAGGCAATATTATCTCTTGCACTTAATAACATCATCTGGGGAATAACACAATGATTCTCTTAACTGTACTTTGTATAGGGGAATACGTGAGGGTGTACAAATTGTGTGACATTTAGATCTCCAAATTTAAGTCTCAGGACTGTGGGCAAGTGCAACAATATCTGTCAAACTGTAGTGGGTTTATGTGGCAAGGTTTTGGTAGCAGGGAGCCATAGGGGTGGTTTCTGTGAGAAAGATCTAGAAGCTGCCCCATGTTTGGGAAGGGCCCCATTGTTTTCCAGATCCGAGCCAATAAGCGATGTTGTTTTGCGCCTCTGTGAGAGCATATTTAAGACAGGGAAAAAACGCTGCGCCACACAGCAGCCGGGAGAGTCAAGGGAGTGAGAGAACAACCTTGCACCAAGGTCAGTGTAGAGGGAGGGGGAGAGGTGCTCCAGGCGCCGGAGCAGAAGTCCCCTGCAGCCTGTGGTGAGGACCATGGTGAAGCAGGATGTCCCCCTGCAGCCCATGGAGTACCACGGTGGAGCAGGGTTCCACGCTGCAGCCCGTGGAAGAGACCACGGTGGAGCAGGTGGCCCTGCACCGACGGAGGCTGCCGCCTGTGGAAGACCCCTGCCGGAGCAGATTCCGGGCCGGACCTGTAGCCCGTGGAGAGGAGCCCACGCAGGAGCAGGTGACCTGGCAGGAGCTGCTGCCCGTAGGGGAGCCAGGTTGGAGCAGTTTTCTCCTGAGGGATGGACCCCGTGGTACGGACCCATATCTGGAGCAGTTCTGAAAGAGCTGCTGCCTGTGGGAAGCCCACACTGGATCAGTTCATCAAGGACTGCATCCCGTGGGTGGGACCCCACAGCACAGGGGACGAGAGTGACCGAGAAGGAGCGGCAGAGAAGAAGTGCTGTAGACTGACCATAACCCCCATTCGCCGTTCCCCTGCGCCGCTCGGGGGGAGGAGGTGGAAGAGGGTGGATGGGGGGGGAAGGTGCTTTTGGTTTTTTTTTTTTTCCTTTGTTTTCTCACTTCTCTCGCTTGTTAGTTGTAGGCAATAAATCTTACTATCTCCTTATGCCGAGTCTGTTTTGCCCGTTACAATAATTATTGCATGATTTTCTCGTCCTTATCTCAATCCTTGAGTCCTTTTCACATATTTTCTCCCCATTCCTCTTTGAGGAGGGGGAGTGAGAGAGCGGCTGTGGTGGAGCTCGGCGTGCCCACGCGAGCGGAACCACGACACAAACTCAGGAAAAAGGGATTTTCCGTGGTATCCCTCCATTTGTGTGGGCAGGATGTGTTTAATGGAAGTCTACCAGATGGTTTAACTCAAGGGGAGCCACATCTGGAAAAGCACACCGAGGCTGAGAGCAACTGCTGGCCAGGTCTGATTTTGAGACTGCAACCTTTCACTTCTGCAAATCTACTTTCTGAGAATGCCTAATGTGAAGAGAGTGAGAAATTGTGCTGTCTGTGCTGGGGAACAGAGCTCACAGCTCTCCTGCTTACTGACATCCAGGAAATTCAAGTGGTGCATTGCTTTTGTGAATGCCGTGTAATTGAGTCAACTGTTAAATTACCTGTGGGACATAGCTGATGGGTGAGCTAACACCTGGTACCATGTTGGTGCCTAGGATTTCACAAGCACATTGAATAATCTCATTTGATTTCATGAGGCATGTGCTAGGTTTCAGCACATGAACAAATACAGTGTCATTTGACTCGGACACTGCCCAACTGTCAGGTGAATGGGGTGCAGACATACCAGATGAATTAAGACCAGGCTCCCTATTGTGGTTGCTGAGCACAATGCCAAGTGCAAAGAGCAGCATTACTGGTGCCAGTGACCCAGTGCAGGATCTTCTCAAAGCAACGCCCATTAGAATGCCAGGCTTCAGAGCAGGGTGGTGCTTCAACAGGTATAAAAATCCAAGAAGCTGCAGGGCACGACTTTTAAAAGTCAGTAAGAAATCAGGCATGATGCATTCATGCTGGCTTGCGTAGTCTCCTCAGTGGCTGTAAGTGCTCCACAGAGGCAAAAAGCTATCATCTCATTAGGAACCAAAATGGTACAGCCCATCGACATTTGTTCTGGTTTGCAAACTGATCCGTTCTTGTCCCTGGTCAGGCAGCACAGGGAGCGGGGGAGAGTCAGGCTCTTCTGCAGCAAGAGCTGTGCCAAAAACACTACCCCATTACGTAGGACCAGTGCAAGTCCTGCAGAAAGATATAAATATTCCAGCAAGGAAAAATGGATGAACTGGTAGTTATGAGTCCTGGCAGCAGATGAATGAGAAGCTTTTCCATTTACCAGGCATTTGGTGTCAAGGTGACAGTTTTCTCTCTGCTTTCCTCCAAGTCTCTGGAAGTGCTGCCTACAAGGTCTTCTGAAGAATTTGTGACTAGGCCTCTGTTTCTACTAAACTCTGATGGCTAGCTTTCTAACAGTTGTTGGTCTTCCAGGGGAAGGTGGAAAATGCGGCCCACCTCCAGATATTGAAAACGGGGACATCCTTTCCTTCCAGTTGAAACAATACCCCCAAGGTGCAACGCTGAAATACAAATGTGCAAGTTTCTACATCCTGAAAGGACCTGAGCAAATCACCTGCATTGACGGGCAGTGGACAAATCCCCCAGTTTGCTTGGGTAGGTGGAAGCTGGTGCTGTGTGGCCCAGAGCTGTGTGAGCTGCTCGTTGTCTTTTTCTCAGGCCCTGTGTGCGCTGCATTTTTGTAGCAGAACTTGTGCTGGGGCTGCGATGCTGACAGGGCAGAAGAGCAGCTGATGCTTCTCCTGTGCAGAAGGAATTTCCTCTGGAGGTCAGCTCGTGTAGCTGCCTCTGCTGCCTGCTGTCCCTCCCTGTCCCCAGTCACCAGCAGATCCAGGAAGGTGGGTTGGTCTGAGTGCAAGGAAATCCAGGGCCACAAGGGAATGAATTTGAGAAGTGATGGGACAAGGGCAAGGAGAGAGCCCAAAAAAGACACAGGGAGGTTCATTGCTGAGTGCCCCCACCCCAGGCTGTGCTTCCCCCTTGCCCTGTGAGACTGTCAGAGGGCAAAGGCCTCTCCACAGCGGTGTGTGGCGACTCAGCCATCATTGTTTTTCCATTTTGCTTTGTTGGATGCATGATGTGTCTGCATGAACTAATGACGTTCTTCTCTTGCCTTTTCCAAGTGGCTTGTACGACATCTGAAGAAGATATGGACAGAAACAACATTGAGCTGAAATGGAGTGGAGAAAGAAAGCTGTATTTAAAATCTGGCGATTTTGTTGAATTTGATTGTAAAATTGGATATGTGCAGGACCCAGCATCTTCCCCCTTCAGAGTGCAGTGCATGGACGGGACATTAGAATACCCACGGTGCAAGCCAGGAAGTAAGTCACCTCCACTCTGTCACTGCTTGGCCGCTGCCTTGGTGCGTTTTTAGTGCAGAAGCTGAGAGGAAAACCCCTAGCAAATGTGCCTGGGGAAGAAATAGCGGGGCACCAAGGTGGGAGAGCACCCTGCAAAGCTGCAGGCCATGAGGGGAGGTTCCCCCAAGAAGCCGCTGACTGGTGTATCAGAGCTGGAAAGGCTCCTGGGGAACAGGCTCGCTGGGGCTCATCAGGGTTACTGGTGCTGGTACTGCCCGGCTGGTTCCAGGCAGGACGGAAGGGCTGGTAAGTTCCTTGCAAGTGGCTTCCCTGAAATTGGAGGGTGCCATGGACTGTGGCAGGTCTGAAGAGAGGGAGATCATTTCCTTGCAGGCTCTCCCAAGCCTGCCTGTTCAGGCAGGGCTTTGTCACAGCCTTAGGGATAGAAAAGGATCTTGAAGAATCATCTAGCCCAATCCCCTTCCTGAGCTGGAACACATAAATCGGGTAGCAGAGGAACGCGTCCAGGTGGGTTTTGAAAGTCTCCACTGATGGACACTCCACAACTCCCCTGGGCAGCCTGTTGCATTATTCTTTCATCCTCACTGTAAAAAAGAGTTTTTTTTCTCACATTTAAGCGTAATCTTCAATGTTCTGGCTTGCACCCTTTTCCTCTTTATCTGTCGTTGGGTGTCACTTAGAAGAGTCTCGCTCCATCCTCC
This sequence comes from Aythya ferina, assembly GCF_964211825.1. Taxonomy (NCBI): domain Eukaryota; kingdom Metazoa; phylum Chordata; class Aves; order Anseriformes; family Anatidae; genus Aythya; species Aythya ferina. The sequence continues at coordinate 8,725,552 of NC_140304.1, forward strand.
TGACGCTTGCCCTTTATAAATTTATAGTAATTAATAAGGTCACAACTCATTCTCTTCTTTTCAAGGTAAAGAGACCCAACTCCCTCAGCCTGTCCTTGTAAGGAAGAAGCTCCCCTCCCTTAATCATCCTCGTGGCTCTGTGCTGGACTCTGTCAAGCAGTTCCCTGTCCTTCTTGAACTGGGGACCTGAACTGGATGCAATATTTTACTTTTTTTTTTTTTTTTTTTTTTTTTTTTTTTTTATCTTCCCCAGAGGACTGTACAGTGCTTGAGACAGCTATGGAGAGCAACAATATTAAACTAAGACAGCCAAGGAGAAGATCTTACATGTATCGTTCTGAGGAGTATATTTTGTTTACATGCAAGGATTCCTACCATGAAGTTTCAAACCCAGAGGATTTTAATACCCAGTGTCAGGACGGAGTAATTAACTACCCCCGATGTGAATGTAAGTGCTCTGTGTGGAGGGCGCAGTGCTCTGTAAAACTGTGGATAACAACCCAGCAGTGCAGGCTGATAACTTCTTCCAGAGCTCTACAGTTCAGCAGAGAGCCAACTTGGCTGCTACATCTGTGATTCTGAGAAGCGCTTCGGTTCTCAGCAGAGGGCCATGGCCTTGCAAGGAGGCTTTTTGTGGCATGTGGTGTAGCTACAGAAACGTTGGCTTTTTCTAGAAGCTCTCACCATTCCAGTCATCTCCTGAGAATCTGGAAGGTGTTCTGCTGCCATTAAGCGATATTCCTGGGGTTCACAGTGTTTAGAAACACCCATGGTCAAGGAAAAGAGATGGGGAAAGGAATCAAGTCACATTGGTAAGGCAATATTGTCTCTTGCGCTTAAGAACATCATCTGGGAAGTAACACAATGATTCTCTTAACTGTATTTTGTGTAGGGGAACATGTGAGTGCCTACAAATTGAGCGGAGAAATGTCTCTTTTCAGATGTGACGTGTGAACCTCCTCCAGAAATTGCTGGTGGAAAAGTTCAAGGTGTTAAAAAGCCAAGGTATTTGCCTGGGGAGACAGCTCACTATCAGTGCTGGCAAGGTTTTCAGATGATGGGGGCTTCCACTGTAACATGTCAGAATGGGACCTGGACAGAGCGGCCCCAGTGCAAAGGTGAGTTCTCTCTCTCTCTCCATGTAGTAGACTGTCAGTGAAGACTGCCCTCAAGCTAGCTCAGTGGCATTCAGGTCTCTATGTGTAAGACCATCATCTTTTTTCCATGTAGCTTTGTTGAGAATGTCTGTCCTGTTGGAAAACTCAGAGGGAGAGAGCACATTGCTAAAAGAGGTTTGTGATGTGAAGTACATCTATAGGCTTTGGGGGGAAAAATGTATCTGTTGCCTCTGTATGAACTAATGACATTCTTCCCTTGCCTTTGCCAAGCATTTTGTATGACATCAAAAGAAGATATGAACAGAAACAACATCGAGCTGAAATGGGTTGTACAAAGAAATCTGTCCATAACATCAAGAAATTTTATTGAATTTGATTGTAAAATTGGATATGTGCAGGACCCAGCATCTTCCCCATTCAGAGTGCAGTGCATGGACGGGACATTAGAATACCCACGGTGCAAGCCAGGAAGTAAGTCACCTCCACTCTGTCACTGCTTGACCACTGACTTGGTGCATTTTTAGTGCAGAAGCTGAGAGGAAAGCCCATAGCAAGTCTCCTCTCCTCTCCTCTCCTCTCCTCTCCTCTCCTCTCCTCTCCTCTCCTCTCCTCTCCTCTCCTCTCCTCTCCTCTCCTCTCCTCTCCTCTCCTCTCCTCTCCTCTCCTCTCCTCTCCTCTCCTCTCCTCTCCTCTCCTCTCCTCTCCTCTCCTCTCCTCTCCTCTCCTCGTCTCATTATTTCTCTCTCTTTTTTTATTTTTATTTTTTTTTTCTTCCAAAGGGAACTGTAGATTGAGTGAGATGGCTATGGAGAGGAACAATATTAAACTAAGATGGTCAAGGAAAAGATCTAACATATATCGCTCTAAGGAGACTATTTTGTTTGAATGCAATTCTCCCTACCAGGAAGTTTCAAACCCAGAGGATTTTGAGGCACAGTGCCACGATGGAGTGATTAACTACCCGCGATGTGAATGTAAGTGCTCTGTGTGGAGGGCGCAGTGCTCTGTAGAACTGTGGATAACTGTTGGGAATTAGCATACAGGACGTGGACATGTACTCGTGGAACAATTGTTCCATTTGGGCTTGCTTTAAGCAACCAGGGGTAGGCCTTAGAAATCTCAGGGCTTGCTGTAGCTGAGCAAACCAAGCTGCCAGAGTAACTGTGAGAAGCTCCCACGGCAATGACTCCCACATCGCCCAATTAAGGAACTCAGAAAATATTGTTACCAGCAGCTGGCCTCAAGGACTAGGTCTACGTGACCGCTAATCACAAAGGGGGTTGTTTTCTGACTGCTAATCAAAAGGGGGGTTCTTTTCTTGCAGGTGGGGTTGTTTTCTTATAGTTGTTCGTCTGAGTGCTCTTGACCAATAATCTTGTGTGAAACACTGTCCGCCCCTGTTAAGTTCACTATGAAAGTTAGGCTATTCGGGCAATAAAATGGAGCAGCATGATCTGACTCAACTGGTGTCTGTCGTGCTTTCGGCTGTGCTTCGCAACAAATGGCGCACGAACAGGCTGAGACCTGAACAGAACCTGAAAAGGACATCGCAGCGGCACAGGAACAGACATCGCAGAGGGACACCAGTGGCGCCGGCACATCGGAACGCAGGGACACCAGGAGACCAGCGGCGTTGGGACCAGCGGCACCGGGACATCGGCGTGGCGCCGGGACCAGTGGCGCCGGGGACCAGCGGCGCCGCGACATCACAGCGCCGAGACTGAGGCATCGTAGCGCCGCCGGGACATCGGAGCGCTGCCGGGAGCCGGGACAGCCGGGACATCAGAGTAGACATCGGACCGGCGCTGGAAGACCCGAGGTACACGTACTGACCGTCGCTGCAGGGCTGCCACTTACGAGAGACACGGACAGACCTGCCGGACGCCAGACACCGACCCGGGAGCACTCTACACAGGACTCACGGTGTGACGTGGCACTCACAGTGAGAGACGCGGGAAACGGTGGGACGCAGGGACGTGGGGACTCACGGTGAGAGACGTGGGAAACGGAACCATGCAGGAAATTGAAGTAATCGCGGTGGAGGTGAAAGGGACGATAATCCCCGTACCCGCAGTCTGACAGGTGAACGGGACATAACGGGACATAAACGCGGAATCCCCGCACCCGGGAGCACCTATAGAGGGTCCCTGCCAGTCACGTGTCCCGCAAAGGCTGCAACAGCATAAATAAAGGCTGCAACAGCATAAATAAAGGCATGGAGAGACAAGCGGCGTATGATTTGCTCAAATGCTTTTTAGAAAAGCGGAGCACGCAGGGTATAGACTGCAAAAAGGATTTACCAGGATTATTAGCATATGGAGTAGCACAGGGTTGTTTTATCAATCCGGATACAGTTTTTGAACAAGCAGAGTGGCGCAAATTTGGGGACAAATTGTTTGATGAAGTTATTAATGACAATAAGACTGCTAAAAAATTATCGAAGCCTTGGAAAGCAGTCACTAACGCCTTAGCTATACATCAGGCTGAGCAGAGAATTGCTGCTGCCGCTACAGAGCGACTGGGATTGCCAGGAAGAACTGCTAGTGTTAACCCTCAACAGGGAGAGATGGAGGGAGCTGGGGATTGCCCATTGCCGCCTTCAGTGAGAACGATAACGCTGCCATCCTCAGAGTTGTCACTGGTGCTCCCGCCATCATCAGCAGCACTACCGACTCCTACTCCCGAAAGTGGGGAGATGGACGAGGAAATAAGAGAGCAAAAACCAGACAGAAAAAACACAAGCCCGTTTATAGACGGTGTTCAACAGAGGCAGAGGGTGTGGAACCAAATAGCAAATGAGGCCCTACGTGAGGGTGAACACGAGATAGCTGCATAATTGGTTCCAGAGGCCTTCCCGGTAATATAATCACCACCGGAGGCCCAGGGTAATGTTACGGTTAATCTACTGAATTTGGACTGGAAATTGTTAACTCAGCTGCGGTCCACAGTAAATGACTCAGGTCTGAAAGGTGAACCTACGAGACAGATGCTGGACTACATTTGGGGAACAAATATTTTGCTTCCAGGAGACATACGCAGCATAATGAAGTTAATTTTGACCCAACACCAGCAGCTCTTATTTAATGCCCATTGGCACGCTGCTTGTCAAGAAGCAGTCGCAGTGATAAGAGCACCGGGGGACCCTTTACATGGGGTCACGCTGGAAGAGTTGATGGGGATAGGACCGTATTTTAGGACAGAAGCACAGGCACTGCTGAGACCTGATAAAGCCAAGGAATCAATGAGAATGGCCAGAAGAGCATTGGATCGGATAAAGGGGCCAGGGGGAATACCTTCCTACATGGGAATCAAACAGGGTAGAGAGGAACCATTTGGGCTTTTTATTGATCGCGTAGCAAATGCCATACAGGCGGCAGGGGTGCCCGATTACCTCAAGGGCATGATATTAAAACAGTGCACAATTCAGAATAGCAACCCCTCTACCCGCACTATATTAGCTTCCTTACCTGGGACATGGACAATCGAGGAAGGGTTGGAAAGAATGGCTCAGGTACCAGTAGGCCCACAGGCTATGTTAGTAGAGGCAGTAAAGCAATTAGGTGACAGCATGCGAGAACAGGCACAGGCTGTGACAGAGCATGTTCAGTCTACACAGAGCCAGGTCCTTGCAGCTCTTGCTCCTTTGCAAACCGCCGGTTCACGCTCTGGTGGTCAAGTACCACCCCCTAGTAGCCAATTACCACACCGCTGCCGATGTTATCGTTGTGGTGCTTTTGGACACGTGAGACGATACTGCAAAGCTGGGGCAGTATGGTGCTCAAATTGTCAGTCGAACAATCACAATGAAGCGGCGTGTCGACGCAACGTGCCGGGAAACGGCCAGAACAGCAGGAAGAGTCGCAAACGCCTCCCGCAGCCGCTCCGCTCTCGGCTCCGGCGCCGGCACCGGCCGGGGCAGCGCGGCCGCGGGCGGCCACCTCTCGGCTGGGGCCGGTCCCGGTCCCTGTGCCCGAAGTTTCCCAAGCCCGCCCCGCCAAGGCGGAGGATGCAGCAGGACGGCGCGGAGCAGGGCGGCTTCCCGTGGCCGGAGCCGCTGCCCGTGGCCGGCCCGGCGCTGCCGTTCCGCTGCCCGCGCTGCGGGGAGCGCGGCCGGTTCGACAGCCTGGCGGCCCTGCGGGCGCACCTGCAGCACGGCCACGGCCGCGGCGAGCGACGGGCGCCGGCCGGGGGCCGCCCGCTCCTCCCGCTGCGGGACGCGGCGCCGGGCTCGCCGCCGGAGCCCTGCGGCCGGGGCAGCGCCTCCAGCCGCGGGGCGCCCCTCGCCGCCTTCTGCGACGCCTCCGGAGAGGGGCGGCCGGAGCCGGAGCCAGAGGCGGCCGGGCTGGGTCCCCGCCTCGTCGGCTACCTGCCCGCCGCCGACCCCAAAGCCTCGTTGGAGGCGCATGTCAGGGCGAAGTTCAGCAAGATGGTGGAGGCCGTGGACAAGACGATGGAGAAGCGGCTCGACAGGCTGACCGGGGAGCTGGCCCAGAAGACGGCGGAGCTGCTGGAGGTGCGGGCGGCCTTCGTGCAGCTCCCGCAGAAGAAGCAGGAGGTGCAGCGGAGGGAGCGGGCGCTCAGCAGGCAGGTGGACGTGGCAGTGGAGATGATCGCGGCATTGAAACAGCGCCTCAGCGAGTCCGAGGGGGAGCTGCACAGGAAAGAGGAAGAAGTTGTTACTTTCAACCACTTCCTCGAAGAAGCGGCAGAAAAAGAATTGTGGGGAAAAGCCAGGCTCCAGCGCTTCATTGAGAACCTGCTGCAGTGCGTGGACCTGGTGGAGAGGCAGCTAGAGTATTACCAAAACCAGCAGATCGCCTGCAGCCGTATAGCAGACGTTACACTCTCTTTCCTAACTAGTAATCATGTATCTCATCCATTTGTGGTGAATGGCCAGTGGCAAAAAGAAAAGGGGGAGAGTAAGGGGCGGCAAAGACAGAAACGGTACCAGGAGGATGCCACTGACACTGACGGCATGGGTAATAGCAGTAGTATAAGTGACACAGGTGCGGGGCGGCGGCGGGCGCCAGTGTCCTGGAGATGTGATGGTGAAAAGGACTGTGACAGTGCAGAAGATGAAGAGAATTGTGGCATTGTGACTTGTAGTGCAGCAGAATTTACATGCAGTAGTGGGCAATGTATTTCCAAAAGCTTTGTCTGCAATGGTCAAGGTGACTGCTCCGATCACTCGGATGAATCTTTGGAGCAGTGTGGCCGCCAGCCTGCACCTCCGGTGAAGTGTTCTGCGAGTAAGGTGCAGTGCGGCTCAGGTGAATGTATCCACAAGAAGTGGCGATGTGACAGAGATCCTGATTACAAGGATGGAAGTGATGAAATTAACTGCCCTTCTTGGACCTGCAGGCCAGACCAGTTCAGGTGTGAAGATGGGAACTGTGTCCATAGGAGTAGGCAGTGCAGTGGTGTGAGAGACTGTCTGTATGGCACTGATGAAGCAAACTCTAACAATGTTATTCAGTGCTCTGGACCTGGTAAATTCAAGTGCAGAAGTGGAGAATGCATAGATATCAATAAAGTGTGTAACCAGCAGAGAGACTGCAAGGACTGGGGTGATGAGCCCCTGAAGGAATGCATCATAAATGAATGTGACTGTCCAGCTGGGTTTGAGTTTGTAGACAAGAGAAACTGTGGAGATATCGATGAATGCCAAAACCCTGGTATCTGTAGTCAAATCTGTATCAACCTGAAAGGTGGCTACAAATGTGAATGTAGCTGTGGCTATCAAATGAATCCTGCTACAGGAACCTGGAAAGGGCCATATGGGTATAGAAATACAAATAACACCTGTGATTACAATGACACTGCTAAGCAGGGTTTAGGGGTTTATGGCACGGAGACAAGGGGTAACAACTACAGTGTTTGGAACAATTGTACAGCTTTGGCCTTACCTCCTGATGTTTTTCTGATTTGTGGGGATAGGGCCTGGCAAGGTATTGCTGCAAACGCTATCAGAAGTCCATGTTACTTAGATAAACTCATTGTATTTGCTTCTAGCCTGTTGCAGTTGCATGAAATCACCAAACATAAATGGGCATTGCTTGCACCGGATTGCAATGATAATGTTGAATTGTGCGGGGTTGCAGCTAGAGCAGCATTGGCAATTTTAGTGCTTGGAGTGGCATCTGTGGCCGCACGTAACAACTGCTCGGCTGCAGGGATCAGCTGCAGTGTGGACGCCCCTAGGTGCACCCTGAGCATTTTGTTTGGAGGGGACTCCACTCTCAACTGCTTGCCGCAGGAGCAGACAAAGATCTCCTGTAGCTGCAGACAAACAGTATGTTTTCAGCTGCTGGAGGGATACTAACTGGAGTGTTAATAATTGTATGTGTAAATGTCCAGGTATTTTGTGTTGAAAGTATTTGTGTAAGGGTAAGGTTTTAAAACAAAGTGTTGCAAGTCACTTCACGAGGAACACAATGAGAGACAATACTTGTTTGTTTGCTTATCATTCTGAATTATATTCTTGTGGTATGATTGAGGTTGTGGTATGATTGAGGGTGAGATGTGCCAGAGGCCTCTGGGTGTGCTCTGTATGTGTGATTGTACTGTGTACTGTGTGAGTGAGAGCGCATTTTAGCCATAGTACAGGTTATCGTTGCCATAGTGCAGGATTCCGGAATATAGCCATAGTATAGGTTATTGTTGCCACAGTGCAGGATCCCGGGATATAACCATAGTGCAGGCTAAAAGCATAGGAAATTGGTGCCGGCAAAAATCATAGGAAAATGGATTTATTACAGCGCTTTTTAGAAAAACGGGCAGTCGATTGTAAGCAACTAGCAGGGCTAGTTGCAATCGGTCGAGCAAAATCAAGTTTCACAAGTACGGAGTCATTGTTTGAAGTAGCCACTTGGAGAAATTTAAGGGAATGTACTGTTTAGACCTTTTTGATCATAATGAGTTAACTCACAAATTAATTACTTTCCTGAAAGAGCACGTGAGAAAGAGTCAATATGGTATCAATCCTTTCAGTCAATGGTTCACTGATTTGTTTGAAACAATGCATAGATGGTTACTAGGATTAGTCAAAGGGGGATTAAGGATTCTGTTCATTGTGGTGTCAATCATCATTACACGTAGTATTGTGATAAATGTGGTTAAAGGGTTACTAGCAAAAATGTTATAGGGATTTTGAAGTGGTGCCAGGAACAGGTACCCAGTGGATCACTGCAAAATGGACTGAAGCAGTTTTAGAATCTGCACACGCCAAAGACGACCATGAAGAGGTTCCTGATAATCATTCTGACAATGACGTGGGCTGTGACACCTCAAGGACTGTCAAGAACAGCCTTCGATCACCATCAAGTGATTAGGCTTAAGTGTGTTACTATTAAGTTGTGTTACTTACTATTAAATTGTGTTACCATTAAGTGCTTACAGTAATTATAGTGTTATTAGGCTTAAGTTGTATAGTTGTGTTATGTTGTGTATTCGACATCTGATGTAAAACCAAGTACTGCTTGTACAAAAAGAAAACGGGGGAATTGTTGGGAATTAGCATACAGGACGTGGACATGTACTCGTGGAACAATTGTTCCATTTGAGCTTGCTTTAAGCAACCAGGGGTAGGCCTTAGAAATCTCAGGGCCTGCTGTAGCTGAGCAAACCAAGCTGCCAGAGTAACTGTGAGAAGCTCCCACGGCAATGACTCCCACATCGCCCAATTAAGGAACTCAGAAAATATTGTTACCAGCAGCTGGCCTCAAGGACTAGGTCTACGTGACCGCTAATCACAAAGGGGGTTGTTTTCTGACTGCTAATCAAAAGGGGGGTTCTTTTCTTGCAGGTGGGGTTGTTTTCTTATAGTTGTTCATCTGAGTGCTCTTGACCAATAATCTTGTGTGAAACACTGTCCGCCCCTGTTAAGTTCACTATGAAAGTTAGGCTATTCGGGCAATAAAATGGAGCAGCATGATCTGACTCAACTGGTGTCTGTCGTGCTTTCGGCTGTGCTTCGCAACAGATAACAACGCAGCAGTGCAGGCTGATAACTTCTTCCAGAGCTCTACAGTTCAGCAGAGAGCCAGCTTGGCTGCTACATCTGTGATTCTGAGAAGCGCTCGGGTTCTCAGCAGAGGGCCATGGCCTTGCAAGGAGGCTTTTTGTGGCATGTGGTGTAGCTACAGAAATGCTGGCTTTTTCTAGAAGCTCTCACCATTCCAGTCATCTCCTGAGAATCTGGAAGGTGTTCTGCTGCCATTAAGCGATATTCCTGGGGTTCACAGTGTTTAGAAACACCCATGGTCAAGGAAAAGAGATGGGGAAAGGAATCAAGTCACATTGGTAAGGCAATATTGTCTCTTGCGCTTAAGAACATCATCTGGGAAGTAACACAATGATTCTCTTAACTGTAGTTTGTGTAGGGGAACACGTGAGTGCCTACAAATTGAGTGGAGAAATGTCTCTTTTCAGATGTGACGTGTGAACCTCCTCCAGAAATTGCTGGTGGAAAAGTTCAAGGTGTTAAAAAGCCAAGGTATTTGCCTGGGGAGACAGCTCACTATCAGTGCTGGCAAGGTTTTCAGATGATGGGGGCTTCCACCGTAACATGTCAGAATGGGACCTGGACAGGGCGGCCCCAGTGCAAAGGTGAGTTCTCTCTCTCTCTCCATGTAGTAGACTGTCAGTGAAGACTGCCCTCAAGCTAGCTCAGTGGCATTCAGGTCTCTATGTGTAAGACCATCATCTTTTTTCCATGTAGCTTTGTTGAGAATGTCTGTCCTGTTGGAAAACTCAGAGGGAGAGAGCACATTGCTAAAAGAGGTTTGTGATGTGAAGTACATGTATAGGCTTTGGGGGGAAAAATTATCTGTTGCCTCTGTATGAACTAATGACATTCTTCCCTTGCCTTTGCCAAGCATTTTGTATGACATCAAAAGAAGATATGAACAGAAACAACATCGAGCTGAAATGGGTTGTACAAAGAAATCTGTCCATAACATCAAGAAATTTTATTGAATTTGATTGTAAAATTGGATATGTGCAGGACCCAGCATCTTCCCCATTCAGAGTGCAGTGCATGGACGGGACATTAGAATACCCACGGTGCAAGCCAGGAAGTAAGTCACCTCCACTCTGTCACTGCTTGACCACTGACTTGGTGCATTTTTAGTGCAGAAGCTGAGAGGAAAGCCCATAGCAAGTCTCCTCTCCTCTCCTCTCCTCTCCTCTCCTCTCCTCTCCTCTCCTCTCCTCTCCTCTCCTCTCCTCTCCTCTCCTCTCCTCTCCTCTCCTCTCCTCTCCTCTCCTCTCCTCTCCTCTCCTCTCCTCTCCTCTCCTCTCCTCTCCTCTCCTCTCCTCTCCTCTCCTCTCCTCTCCTCTCCTCTCCTCTCCTCTCCTCTCCTCGTCTCATTATTTCTCTCTCTTTTTTTATTTTTATTTTTTTTTTCTTCCAAAGGGAACTGTAGATTGAGTGAGATGGCTATGGAGAGGAACAATATTAAACTAAGATGGTCAAGGAAAAGATCTAACATATATCGCTCTAAGGAGACTATTTTGTTTGAATGCAAATTTTGGTTCTGGGAAGTCTCAAACCCAGAGGATTTTGAGGCACAGTGCCACGATGGAGTGATTAACTACCCGCGATGTGAATGTAAGTGCTCTGTGTGGAGGGCGCAGTGCTCTGTAGAACTGTGGAGAAGAAGGGAGGGTCAGCTTTAGGGGCCTTCACTTAACCCTCTACCAGTTTGTGACTGTCGTGGGGCTGCTCCTGTTCCAAGGGGCCTGGGGAATCAAACTGAAGCAATGGGAATGCTAGGCAACTTTGCTGTCCACTGCTCTCAAGAAACATGGCTATGTGCCAGCCTTGGTGTTCATTCCTTTTCTATTTTCTCTCTTTACATTGCAGCGTATTTTGGAGAAATGGAAAGGGCATGAAGGAACCCAGCTGGAGAAATGAAAGATCCTTTGACCAGCCCAGTGATTTGAGCATAATTTTCCCTGGAGTTTGCTGTTTCATTGTGCTGTGTTTGCAGCTTAGCCAATGTTCTGTGTTGGAATTTGCGTTTTTTTTTTTTTTCCCTTTGAATTGTTGGATGATTGTTTTGATATGTTACCATTTTTGTAAAAGTATTTACATTTTATCAATTCAAATGTAAATTTGACTGTACTTCCTTCTTACTTCTGTTCTGTATTCATCTCACTGTTATTTTATTAACATTTGCTTCCTGAAGTAGGCTGGCTTTGGTGGCATACTGAGACATGAATTAAATTGTGCAGCTAATTTGCTCATCAGCAAGTAGTGTGTATGTGTGCGTGGTCGTGTTTGCTCTAGCTTCTTCTCCATGTGCTTGCCTGGAATTTCGTCAGGGGTCATGGCAACAAAGAACTCTCTAGTGATGTGGTCACTCATTGAGACCTCCTGCTGATATTTTGCTGTGGCAGTACCTTTGATTATGTACTACTGGGGATGTGACACTCTTAACTGAAAGGCCCCTTGTGGCCCACATCATGGGGCCACATTTCAAAGAAAGGATTTTCATTCTTTGAATTTTTTTCTTGTTGTTTCTCTCTGTATCTTTTGAGGATGCATTTCAAATCAATGGAGAAAAATATAGGCTCTTATTCCTTCATTTATTGTATTGGAACTAAGCAATTCATGATTAATGTGTCTCAATGTTTTTACCTCAGTATGTAATAGAATTATTTCCTTGTTTAGTATACTTTTTCACTGCAGATCACTTTTGATTATATCTTTTAATATGTGAAGATAGTGTGAGTTTTGATAATGGAATGAAATATTAATGGCTTGATAGGAAGCATGGATTTAATATCCTTCGTTGTCAGTAATGATTTTTGTATTTTTTATTTAGCTGGGAAGTATCAAACAAGTATCTTTTTCTTCACATGCTTGCTCACTTAAAATATTGATCAGAGCTTGACACAGAACTGCTCTTTGTATAAAATGGTATAACTCTTTCCTTGATGGTTTGTTGGTGTTGGATAACTACCATAGAAAGGTACTTTTTGTTAAAAAATGTATCATGAACTCTGTGTCTTTCGAGTTCTACTGTATTTGTACTTCTCTTTGTGTCTTATTTTATAGAATACACAACTTAACAACAACTTAACAAACTAGCACATGTCTCCATCTGCCAGAATTTTATCCGGCAAGATTATTTTTCCTTAATTTTATAAATATATATATCCATATTTCATTGTTGAAGCTTGTGTATATTCTTTCAAGAAGATAGTGACATTTATTCCCCTTACCAGAAGAAGGTGAAGGTCTCCTGTTCCTGTCAGCCCTGCAATGAAGCATTGAAATGGGGAATAAGTACCAGTCATCAGAATTACAGATTATACTGAAAATTCCTTGAATTAGGCAATATTCATGTAAATCATGATACCAATGTTTTGTTTTGGGGAACAGATGATGGAAAGACATCTATTTTCAAGAAAGTCTGCATCATTCTTGTTGAATAGTGGCTGTCATTTTTAACAGTCAGGATAAATAAGGAAAATAATTTTCTTTTTTTAGAGGTAATATTTCCATCTGATTATTTGATAGCAGATTTGACTTTCTTTTCTTGATTGTTACTTACACTGGCCATCTGACAGGAGTACTGATGCCAGCAAGGAGCTCTTTACTGTGTGATCACCTTGACCTGGATTTTTATTCAGGACCAGAGCAGGTAAATTACATGTATATCAGCATATTTCAGGTATGTTTGAAATAATATTTCATTATCACTGGAATCACTTCATTGATGTATACAGATGGATGCTATGTCGCACTTCAGATACTATTGTTGCTCTCACTTGGTTGCAGACTTTGTGCATTTAGATGGATTTAGCTGCACGCCAGTCACATTGGAAAAAGGAGTGTTTCATTCATTCTTTTCTGGTCCAAATTGGAATTCCAAATATTCCTTTTTTCTCCTTTTGGTTTAAGGTTGGAATACTTTCATGTGCCTCTAAGATCAGAAATGAGAAGACTGTAGTTCTTACTTTAAGATCCAGTAGAAAGCAAATGAAATTTCTGAGAATAATGATGGGACAAAACCACTTCAAGTCTGTGAACTGCCATCTACCTAGAACTCCCATTAAAAGCAGAGAGACTGTTTGCTAGACCAATATGTGCCTGGTTTTGATTGGGATAGTAGTTCTAGTAGCTGGTATGGTGTCGTACTTTGGATAGAGGGTGAGAATAATGCTCATAACACACCGATGTTTTAGTTGTGCTGAGCAGTGCTTACACGGGGCCAAGGACTTTTCAGCTTCTTGTGGTGCCCTGCCAGCTGGAAGGCTGGGGGTGCAGCAGGAGCTGGGGACAGAACCAGGACAGCTGACCCCAACTGGCCAAAGGGACCATATATGTGGGACCATTCCATACCATTTAAATTGATACTGAACAATAAAACTGGGGCAGAGGGGCAGGGGGCAGCCCTTGGTTAGGGACTGGCTGAGCACTGGCCAGCTGATGATGAGCAATTCTACTGTGCCTCACCTGCTTTATTTATTCTTTTTATTGTTGGATTTGGGAAGGGGGGTTATTTTCTTTCATTTTCATTTTATTTCTTATGAAACTGTCCTTATCTCAACCCATGAGTTCTTGCACTTTTCAGTTTTCTTCCCATCCTGCCAGCAGGAGAGAGAATGGTGAGTTTACAGCTGCATGATGTTTAGCTGCCTGCATGTCAGGTTTAACCACAACAGTCCTTTTGACACCCAAAGCAGGGCATGAAGGCTTGAGAAAATGACAGATCTGACCAGAGCATTTTAGAACAATTTTTTTTAATAAGCATTATAACTGTGTAATAATTGCCAGTCACAATGTTGATATATTTGTTTATAATGTCAATTTATTTGTTGTCAAGGTTGTGTGAGGCTCGCCAAAGTTAACATTTTTATCAGTTTGTATAGAGCATGTGCTCGTGTTTCACTGACTGTTAATGTAATCTGGTATTTGTACTCAGTATTGCCATCATTCTTGCACCTCAGGAACCTTCTTATGGGAACTATTATCATGTACAGTCTTTACCTTTTCTCCTTCAGGCTAATTACAATGGTTCCTGAAAATCTTATATATTCTTGGGATGTTCCAACTAGTACAATCCTATTGCTATATCTCCTGCATGTGTTTCTGGCTTTGGCTAAGGTTAAATGACTATTTAACATTATCACCCAGAGATCTGCCCTGAGGCAGGATGGTTACAGGTGGCAGGGTGTATGGGAGGATATAGGCGAGTATCTATCACAATTGTCACTTTCCAATGGTTTTGGACTTCATCCCTGAACAAATGCAGAATCCTAAAAAAGGATAGTTTTTTTTTTTTTTTTTTTAGAAAAGTATGTCCCTAGCCAGAGGTTTATAGCTCTCTGCATTGTGCTGGGGCCTGGACTCTACCTATCAAACAAAAATCAACACCTTAAAGAAGAGAATGCCTCTGGATCCGATCCAAAGCACTACGTCTACTGCAACTCTCACAACAGACACTGTAGCTGAACTAGAGAACCGACCTGTTCTTGTATCAATTGCTCTTATATTTAAGAAGAAACAATGGAAGAGGAAGCCAGTTTGTTTAGGAAAAGAATAAACTTCTACTAGGAAGGGGAAGGAGGAAGAAGTGGATGAGGCAGGCTACTGCAAAACAGGGCCATCACAAGAACAGGAGGGGGAAGAGGCAGATCTCATAAAAGACAGTAACCATCTGATACCTGTGGATAATGGCAGTAAGACACCTCTATACCCCCCCCCCCCCACACACACACACTCAGCAATACATCAGTGGCACACAAACACAGAATCATAGAATCATTTAGGTTGGAAAAGACCTCTAAGATCATCAAGTCCAACTGTTAACCTAGAGCTGTCACATGTATCACTTATCCAGGTCCCTAAGCAACATGTCTATGCATCTTTTGAATACCTTCAGGGATGGTGACTCAACTACATCCCTGGGCAGCCTGGTCCAATGCTTCACAGTCCTTGCAATGAAAACCAACCTAAAACTTTCCTGGCACAGCTTGAGGCCATTTCCTCTTGTCCTGTTGCTGCACCCTGCTACAACCTTATTTGCTGTAGCTGTAAAGAGTGATGAGGTCTCCCCTGGGCATTCTTTTTGCTAGGCTAAATAAGCCCAGCTGCCTCAACTGTTCCTCATAAGGTTTGGTCTCTAGATCCTTCACCAGTTTTGTTGTCCTTCTTTGGGCATGCTCTAGCACCTCAATGTCCTTCTTGTAGAGAGGGGCCCAAAACTGAACACATTACTTGAGGTGTAGCCTCACCAGAGCCCAGTACCAGAACTGAGACAATCACTTCTCTAATCTTGCTGACCATGCTATTTCTGATACAAGTCAGGATGCTCTTGGCCTTGGCCACCAGAGCACACTTTTGGCTCATATTCAGCCAGGTGTTGACCAATACTCCCAGGTCCCTTTCCACTGGGCAGCTTTCCAGACACTCTTCACAGAATCACAGAATTGAAGGGGTTAGAAGGGACCTCAGGAGATTATCGGACCCAGCCCCCCGCCAAAGCAGGTTCCGTAGAGCATGTTGCCCATGGAGGCCTCCAGATGGCCCTTGAATTTCTCCAGAGAAGGAGACCCCCCCCCCCAACCTCCCTGGGCAGTCTGCTCCAGTGTTCCGTCACCCTTACCATGAAGAAGCTCTTTTGCATGTTGGTGCGGAACTTCTTGTAATCTATTTTTTGGCCACTTGTCTTGTCCCCACAAACCACTGAAAAGAGGTTGGCTAAATCCCTCTGTCTCCTACACTTCAGATATTTTTAAACTTTAATAAGATACCCTCTCAGTCTCCTTTTCTCCAGGCTGAACGGCCTTTCTTCACAGGAAAGATGCTTCAGGCCCCATATCATCTTTGTGGCCCTCCTCTGGACTCTTTCCAGCTGATCCCTGTCTTTTTTGTACTGGGGAGCCCAGAGCTGGACACAGTACTCCAGGTGAGGCCTGACCAGGGCAGAGTAGAGGGAGAAGATCACCTCCCTTGACCTGATGGCCACGCTCCTTTTAATGCACGCCAGGATCCCATTGGCCTTCTTGGCCACGAGGGCACAGTGCTGGCTCATGGTCAACCTGTCGTCCACCAGGACCCCCAGGTCCTTCTCCTCAGAGCTCCTCTCCAGCAGGTCGTCCCCCAGCCTGTACTGATACTTCGGGTTGTTCCTTCCCAGGTGCAGGACTCTACACTTGCTCTTGTTAAACTTCATTTGATTTCTTCCTGCCCATATCTCCAGCCTGTCCAGGTCTCGCTGAATGGCAGCACAACCTTCTGGCATGTCGGCCACTCCCCCCAGCTTTGTATCTTTAGCATACTTGCTGAGGGTGGACAGCCTGTATCATTGCATGGGGTTGTTGTGTCCCAAGTGCTTAACCTGGCACTTAACCTTGTTGAACCTCATACAGTTGGCCTTGGCACATCAGTCAAGCCTATCCAGAGCCCTTGAGCAGATCAACACTTGCACCTAACTTGGTGTCATCTGCAATCTTACTGAGAGTGCACTCGATCCCCTCCTCCAGATCATTGATAAAGATACTGAAGAGAACTGGCCCCAGCACTGAGCCTTGTGGGACTCCACTTGTGACTGGCCTTCAGCTGGATTTAACTCCATTTCCCACGACTCTTTTGGCCTGGCCACCAGCAAGCTTTTTACCTAGTGAAGTGTATGCCCGTCCAAGCCACGAGAAGCCAGTTACTCCAGAAGAATGCTGTGGGAAATGGTGCTAAAATATTTAGTAAAGTCTAAATAGACAAAATCCACAGCCTTTACCTCATCCAGTAAGCATGTCACCTTGTTATTAAGAGGAGATCAGATTAGCTGAGTAGGTCCAGCCTTCCATAAACCCAAGCTGACTGGGCTGGAATATGTGGTTGTCCTGTATCTGCCAAGGGATGGCACTCAAGATGATCTGCTCCAAACCTTCTCTGGCACCAAAGTCAGACTGATAAGCTTGTAGTTCCCTGGGTCCTCCTTCCAGCATTTTTTGAGATGGAAATCACATTTGCTAGCTGCTAGTCACCTGGGACTTCCCCCGATAGCCAGGACTGCTGATAAATGATAGAAAGCTGCTTGGTGAGCATTTCCAACAGCTCCCACATTACCCCTACGTGGATCCCATCTGGCCTCGTTGAATCTGGCACAAGGCCAAGAAGTCAAGCCTTCCTCCCAAGGAATCAAAGTTGCTTTCAATCCAAAATCTTGCCCTTTCATGAAATAGTGCAGAGGTTCAAGTTGTGCATAAGAATTGGGGTCTATGATCCACAGACTTTCCTGAGTTGTTTAAAGGAGAGCACTCGCCTTCACATCATGATGAGGCTGTGAGGACACTCATCTCTGCCATGACCCCAGGCTAAACTCCCAGGAAAGTACACGGAGAAGAAGCTAGGAGCACACAAGACTACACACACACTACTTGCTGATCTGCAAATTAGCTGCACACTTTAATTGATGTCTCAGTATGCCACCAAAGCCAGCCTACTTCAGGAAGCAAATGTTAATAAAATAACAGTGAGATCAATACAGAACAAGAGTAAGAAGGAAGTACAGTCATTTGAATGGATAAAATGTAAATACTTTTACAAAAATGGTAACATATCAAAACAATCATCCAACAATTCAAAGGGAAAAAAGAAAGGCAAATTCCAACACAGAACATTGGCTAAGCTGCAAACACAGCACAATGAAACAGCAAACTCCAGGGAAAATTGAGCTCAAATCACTGGGTTGGTCAAAGGATCTTTCATTTCTCCAGCTGGGTTCCTTCATGCCTTTTCCATTTATCCAAAATACGCTGCAATGTAAAGAGAGAAAATAGAAAAGGAATGAACACCAAGGCTGGCACATAGCCATGTTTCTTGAGAGCAGTGGACAGCAAAGTTGCCTAGCATTCCCATTGCTTCAGTTTGATTCCCCAGGCCCCTTGGAACAGGAGCAGCCCCACGACAGTCACAAACTGGTAGAGGGTTAAGTGAAGGCCCCTAAAGCTGACTCTCCCTTCTTCTCCACAATTCTACAGAGCATTGTGCCCTCCACACAGAGCACTTACATTCACATCGCGGGTAGTTAATCACTCCATCGTGGCACTGTGCCTCAAAATCCTCTGGGTTTGAGACTTCCCGGAACCAAAATTTGCATTCAAACAAAATAGTCTCCTTGGAGCGATATATGTTAGGTCTTCTCCTCGAATCTCCTAGTTTTATATTGTTCCTCTTCATAGCCATCTCACTCAAACTACAGTTCCCTTGGGAAGAAAAAATAAGTTAGAGAAAAACTAGAAAAATTAAAGAACAGCCACCACCACAAGAGAAAGTACTTTCATCAGTTGCCTGTAGACCTTGTTGTCAACAGTGTGAAGCTGTTGGTACCAGCTGAGTGACTGACACTACTTATTCTCCTGTGCTGCATCCCTGCTGCATCTGACCCCACCTGTATCAATGCAAATTGCCGATGATGAAAGGCAAAAGCCCATTTCATACCCTTCAGCAATGTCACAGTAATTGCGGCTTGGGGAAACTGTAGGAGGAGGCAAGCACAGGTTTCCTGCTGGAGAAGCCTGTGAAGGCGTGCAATGGGCATTGACCCCTGCCTCCACACACACCAGAGCAGGGCACAACCAGAGAGGAGCCGGGAAGGCCATGGGTGCAAAGGGGGCACAGCTGTGGCTGCAAGAGAGAAGCAGGAGAGAAGCTTGCTGGGACAAAGCCCTGCCTGAACAGGCAGGCTTCGAAGAGCCTGCAAGGAAATGGTCTCCCTCCCTTCAGCCTTGCCACAGTCAGGGAAATGGCACCTTCCAATTTCAGGGAAGCCACTTGCAGGGAACTTACCAGCCCTTCCATCCTGCCTGGAACCAGCCGGGCAGGCCCAGCACCAGTAACCCTGATGAGCCCCAGCGAGCCTGTTCCCCAGGAGCCTTTCCAGCTCAGCTTCTCCAGTCGGTGGCTTCCTGGGGGAGCCTCCCCTCATGGCCTGCAGCTTTGCAGGGTGCTCTCCCACCTTGGTGCCCCGCTATTTCTTCCCCAGGCACACTTGCTAGGGGCTTTCCCCTCAGCTTCTGCACTAAAAATACACCAAGGCAGCGGCCAAGCAGTGACAGAGTGGAGGTGACTTACTTCCTGGCTTGCACCATGGGTATTCTAATGTCCCGTCCATGCACTGCACTCTGAATGGGGAAGATGCCGGGTCCTGCACATGTCCTATTTTACAATCAAATTCAATAAAATCGCCTGATGTCGAGTACAGCTTTCTTTCTCCTCTCCATCTCAGCTCAATATTGTTTCTGTCCATATCTTCTTCAGAGGCCGTACAAGCCGCTTGGAAAAGGCAAGAGAAGGATGTAATAAATTCATACAAATGTACCATACATACATTTTCTTCCCCTCTCCGAGCCTACAGGTGTACTTCACAAAACTCTTCCAGCAATGAGCTCTCACCCTATGAGTTTTCCAACAGGGAAGACATTCTTAAGAAGGCAAAATGGAAAAACAATGATGGCTGAATCGCCACACACCGCTGTGGAGAGGCCTTTGCCCTCTGACAGTCTCACAGGGCAAGGGGGAAGCACAGCCTGGGCTGGGGGCACTCAGCTATGAACCTCCCTGTGTCTTTTTTGGGCTCTCTCCTTGCCCTCGTCCCAGAACTTCTCAAATTCATTCCCTCGTGGCCCTGGATTTCCTTGCACTCAGACCAACCCACCCTCCTGGATCTGCTGGTGACTGGGGGCAGGGAGGGACAGCAGGCAGCAGAGGCAGCTACAGGAGCTGACCTCCAGAGGAAATTCCTTCTGCACAGGAGAAACACCAGCTGCTCTTCTGCCCTGTCAGCATCGCAGCCCCAGCACAAGCACAGCTTCACAAGTGCAGGGCCTGCAGGGCCTGAGAAAAAGACAACGAGCAGCTCACACAGCTCTGGGCCACACAGCACCAGCTTCCACCTACCCAAGCAAACTGGGGGATTTGTCCACTGCCCGTCAATGCAGGTGATTTGCTCAGGTCCTTTCAGGATGTAGAAACTTGGGCATTTGTATTTCACAGTCTGACCCTGGTCATATTCTGGTAATGGGAAGGAAAGGATGTCTCCGTTTTCAATATCTGGAGGTGGGCCACATTTTCTACCCTTCCCTGAAAGAAGATTAGAAAGAAAACCACTCTAGTTGCAAGAGAGGCCTAGCCACAAATTCTTCAGAAGACCATGTAGGCAGCACTTTGAGAGACTTGGAGGAAAGCAGAGAGAAAACTCGCTTTGACACCAAATGCTGCATTTGTTCATGTGCTGAAACCTAGCACATGCCTCATGAAATCAAATGAGATTATTCAACGTGTTCGTGAAATGCTGGGCACCAACGTGGTACCAGCTGTTAGCTCACCCATCAGCTACGGCCCACAGGTAATTTAATAGTTGACTCAATTGCACGGCATTCACGAAGGCAATGCACCACTTGAATTTTCTGGATGTCAGCGAGCAGGAGAACTGTGAGCTCTGTTCTCCAGCACAGACAGCACAATTTCTCACTCTCCTCACATTAGGCATTCTCAGAAAGTAGATTTGCAGAAGTGAAAAGTTGCAGTCTCAAAATCAGACCTGGCCAGCAGTTCCTCTCAGCCTCAGGGTACTTTTCCAAATGTGGCACCCCTTGAGTGAAGCCATCTGGTAGACTTCCATTAAACACATCCTGCCACTACAAATGGAGGGATACCACGGAAAATCCCTTTTTCCTGAGTCTGACAGATATTGCTGCACTTGCTCACAAGCCTGAGACTGAAATTTGGAGACCTAAATGCCACTGAGCTAGCTTGAGGGCAGTCTTCACTGACAGTCTACTGCATGGAGAGAGAGAGAACTCACCTTTGCACTGGGGTGGCTCTGTCCAGGTCCCATTCTGACATGTTACGGTGGAAGCCCCCATCATCTGAAAACCTTGCCAGCACTGATAGTGAGCTGTCTCCCCAGGCAAATACCTTGGCTTTTTAACACCTTGAACTTTTCCACCAGCAATTTCTGGAGGAGGTTCACACGTCACATCTGAAAAGAGACATTTCTCCACTCAATTTGTAGGCACTCACGTGTTCCCCTACACAAACTACAGTTAAGAGAATCATTGTGTTACTTCCCAGATGATGTTCTTAAGCGCAAGAGACAATACTGCCTTACTAATATGACTTGATTTTCCCGCTCTTTTTTCCTTGGCTTTCTGGGGCACTGTGAGCCCCAGGAATGTAAATTAACATGACAATGGCAGCAGAACACCTTCCAGATTCTCAGGAGATGACCGGGACAGTGAGAGCTTCTAGAAAAAGGCAACGTTTCTGTAGCTACACCACATGCCACAAAAAGCCTCCTTGCAAGGCCATGGCCCTCTGCTGAGATCCCCAGCGCTTCCCAAAATCACAGATGTAGCAGCCAAGCTGGCTCTCTGCTGAACTGCAGAGCTCTGGAAGACATTATCAGCCTGTACTACTCATGGGACAGGTAAGTAAAGTTGACTCCATGGAGGTGTATGACTGCCACGTTGCACTTGTTCAGCCTCAAGCCACAGATTTGGGCAGGGACTAGGAGGACGGCACAGCTCCTCTTCAGAGGAACCTTCTTGCCATTGCAGAACCCAGCCGATCTGCATGTTTTAGTTCCTGAGGCTCTGCTGGGATCTCTGTCATAGTGGAGCCTCAGAGAAGAGCACCTGTTTCTCTCCTCTAGTGCTTCTGCCATTCCGATACTCTCTGACAGCGTTGAACACAACAGAGGAGCCCTTACACATCTTTCTAGTGAAGCTCAGTAAAATGGTGTAGTCTGGAAATTACTTGTATTGCAGAGAAGAATAGCAAGTCAGCATACTCTAGGTGTTTTTTCTTCAAGATATTTTTGCTCTTGATGAAAATACCCATAGTATTTCTAGAAGCATTAAGCTAAATTAAAGTTCTGTGCAAGAAAGCAGTAGTAGGTACAAAGCTGCAGTACACAAAGAAGACAAAACTAAAAAAGGTAATGTCTTTCTAGTATTAAGGTAATCCAAACAGTCCCCACGAAGCAAACAGGCATAATGAAAGCACAAATTCCTACCTCTGCAGCTTGGCACTTTTGTCCAGTGTCCATCTGAACAAGTGACATAATTTACACCCATAATTTGTGAATTACTTTCACATTC
Source organism: Aythya ferina (assembly GCF_964211825.1). Taxonomy (NCBI): domain Eukaryota; kingdom Metazoa; phylum Chordata; class Aves; order Anseriformes; family Anatidae; genus Aythya; species Aythya ferina. The sequence continues at coordinate 8,747,787 of NC_140304.1, forward strand.
ATAATGCACTTTGGCACCAGGCAGATACTTCTGCTGCTGAGGGCTGGTAATATGAGCACTGAAAATTTCAGGTGGGGGTCCACAGCGAACATCTGAAAAGAGATGTGCGTTTAAGAATCGTAGGACAGGAATATGGCTATCACAGAATAGCGCATTCAGAAGAACCATTATTCCTGATGAGGAGAGATGGTTTGCATATGGTAGGTCATTTTCTACAAATAGGAAAGGAAGATACTATGGTTTTCATTCTGCAATGCTTCACCAGGCAATTATTTTATATATATATATATATATTTTTTTTTTTTTTTGCCTATAGTGACTTAAAAAGAGGAAAGGAGCTGCAGAGACCAGCTGAATGTGCAGACTGATGCCATCCAGAATTGTGTGCCAAAGCCATGGAGAACAAAGTGGTTTGTTTACTATTCAAAGGTAACTTTCATAGAGTGAAATTTCTAGTGATAAGCAATTAAAATATGTAAGGCTACCAGCTATGTCACTCTTTGCAGCCAGCACACTTTCCTCCATAACCCGCTGACTGCTTGATCTAAGCAGTGAGCGAAGCTGTGGCTACTGGCTTCAGTCCAGAAGGGGAAAAGATTTCTTTGCTGATCAGTTCTGCTTGGTGCTTCTCAGGGACCAGAAAAACAGGTGTTGTAGCAATCTATTAAAAGCAACTCAATGATCAGCTCTACTGGTCTGACTCACTTGCACATATCGGTTGGCGTTACATTAACTACTGTTCCTGGAAGACTAAGAAGGATCATAGACTACTTAGAAGTACAACCTATACCTTCACAGATTGGTGGTGTTGACCAATTTCCCCTTCTGCAAAAAATTTCAGGGGGACCAGTGACCTGAAATCCTTCATGACACTGGTAGCGAACTGTTTCACCAGGCTCATACTTCTTCTTGCTCCTGCCTTCAAAAGCAGCATTGGCCACTGTTGGAATACTTTCACATGGTCTTTCTGAAAAGATATGCAAACTTGAAACTTTTGGTAATGTGATACACGTAGAATGACTGTATTGCTCCTACCAAAGATGCCTTTTATTCCATCAGCATAGTCAATCACTGCCTGTGGATTTTATATAAAAGGTAGCATTCAGAAACTTAAATGTTAGTACTCTAAATAGACATGAACTTCAGGCAATGCAAAGATTTAGATTATGTTTCTAGCCCTGCCAGAAAACTTTGGTAAAGGCTTCTGTCCTTTACTATACAGAAGTGATGTCTATCATTGAAGTACCAAAGCAATTTCTACTCACTAGTGGACTCTGTAGAAAACAGATCCTTGGATGGTAAGGATGTGCCCATGACTCATCTGGCAGAGACTGACTCTGAACATAGATTGCAAATATACCACGGGAATATATAAAAAAATAAACTGTGTTCTACTGTATCAGCCTTGCCCCCCACCAGGATTGCTTTGAAGACATTCATGAGGAAAAATAACATTCTATAGCAAAATATGGAATTACTGTCTGTTGCTACAGTTCAAGCTCCAGTTTAAAAAATTTCAGATTCATTGCTAAGTACACCTCAGGAAAAGTCTTGTTTAACATTACCAGAGCATGTAGGAGCTGAAGTCCAGTTTCCCATAGAACAAGTTATCTTTGATGGTCCATCTAACATATATCCAGGACGACAAACCACATCCAGTGTAGCACCAGCCAGATAAATTGTTTTCCCTTCTTTTTCCATTTTTAAGTTTTGATTTTCCAGCCTAAGATCATCTACATATTCTACAGGTTGCGGTGGCAAACAAGGATTTTCTTTAAAATATGAAGCACAGAGACAAATAGTATTACAAGACAATTAATATTCCAAAGACATATGCAGTCTAAAACAGAAAAGGAAAAGAAAAAAAAAATCCAAACAAAAGTTATGTGGCTTGAAAGTAAGATGAAGTATGTGAGATTCACAAAACAAAACTCCTTTCCTCTCTCCCTCAAAGAAAATCCCCAAAGGATTTGTTTCATTTCACTTTGAACCAAATTAGAGCCATTTCCCACATCTTGACAAGGAGATATAGTTACAACTTAATAAAAAGAAAATTATAAAAATCATAGACAGAGAATCAGAAGAGACATTATTTTGTCCTGGTGAAAGTGAGTTTCTAGAATTGTAACTAAATTAAGCTTGTCCACCACTAATAAAATTATACCAATGTCATGGGGGGTTTCCTGATGACATAAGGACAATACCAGAGTGCAGCAGAGCTTAAGAACTATAACCTACCTCCCCAGACATAGAGTGGATTAAACCTCTACAAACTCCTCTTGAGTTGGGGTTGTCCCACTATGCTATTCTCTTACATGACTGTAGAGGGGGTGAACATATAATTTATGTTTCATGTACATTTTTGGTTACTAGTGAATTAGGATTCATCAACTGACACAAGTTGAAAGCATATGTTTCTTCTGAATTCCACAAGACAAAAGATCTAATTACAATCAAACTTCTTGTTTAGTAACTGTGACTGAGAATTTTATTGCAGTATAGCTTATTTTATGAACAGCTCAAGCACTTTTTCCATTATTCTTCTCTATCTCTGCCATATCAGTGGAAACAGAGTCTCCCAAGCAACAAAAGAAGAAAGAAACCACAGGGCATTAGAATTTTGTAGCTTAAAAATACAGGCTTGCTTGGCATGTTGTGCATATCAGTCACCAGCTCGCACCCCGTTTGTCCTGCGCTCATCTATCTCCTACCCATTTCTGAAAACACTTTCTTCTACTTCTTAATGAACTTCTGCTTACAAGATATCATCTGCATCAGCAATGTTTGAACAGTCAGCTTGTGCATTCCTCAGCATTCCAAGCACAAATACAGGCTGAGCATAGAATGTATTGAGAAGAACCTTCAGGAGAAGAACTTGGAAGTGTTGGTTGATGAAGAACTCAGTATGAGCCAGCAGTGTGTTCTTGCAGCTGAGAAAACCAACTGTATGCTGGGCTGCAACTAAAGAAGCATGGCCAGCAGGTCGAGGGAGGTGATTCTCCCCCTCTACTCTGCTCTTGTGAGACCCCACCTGGGGCACCCAGTACAAGAAGAGCATGGACATATTCAAATGAGTCCAGAGGAATGCCATGGGGATGACCAGAGGGCTGGAGCACCTCTCCTATGGAGTCAAGCTGTTGGGGTTAGGGTGGTTCAGCCTGGAGAAGAGAAGGCTCTGGGAAGACTTTACAGTGGCCTTCCAGTACCTAAAGGGGACCTACAGGAAAGCTGGGGAGGGACTCTTTGTCAGGGAGTGTAGAGATAGGACAGGGGGTAATGGATTTAAACTAAAGCAGGGTAGATTTAGATTAGATACTAGGAAGAAATTCCTCACTCAAAGGGTGGTGAGGCACAGGAACATCCCAGAGAAGCTGTGGATGCTCCATTCCTGGCAGTGCCTATGGCCAGGCTAGATGAGGCTTTTCGGCAACTTGGTCTGGTGGGAGGTGTCCCTCCCATGGCAGGGGGTTGGAACTGGGTGATCTTTAAGGTGCATTCCAATCCAAACCATTCTGTGGTTCTATGATTCCTTAGAACAGATGGCCAAAGTTATGCCATATCGTTCACATTTGTATTACAGGAAGAAGTCACACAAAGGAAAGGAGAAAAATCAAGTAAGAATAAAGACAGAAAACAAACAAACAAACAAAACAAAACAAAAACAAACAAACAAACAAACAAAGACTGCTAAAACTACATCCAAGCAACATAAATAAACACACGGCTCCTGAGGAGCTGCCTGAAGGTTTTATGCTCCATCTCAGATGAGTTTGTCTAAATAAAAAAAAAAAAAAAAACAACCAACCAAAACACCCCACAAACTTATTACATGACAATTGGTGAACTGCACCTTCTTTAGCAACTTACATTCTATTGCTTTTCTGCACAATTACCTGTTTGGGGCAGTCTTAACAAGAATAACATCATCCTTCTGCTAATTATGAGTGCAAGTACATAACACAGAAGTTCATAATAAAACAAATAGAAAAAAAAAATCCACTACTGACCGACACAGCGTGGTGGTGACTGCCATCTCCCATTTATACATGTTATTTCATTCCCACCAATGAGCTGGAAACTCTCAAGACACGAAAAAATTATTTTACTCCCATTCTTGTAATTTCTTTCAGCTGGTATCTGTTTAGCACCGTGCAGCTGAGGCGGAGGTGGGCAAGTGCTTTCACCTGAAGACACATATGCACATCATAACAGAACATAAGATAAAGCGTAACAGTTCACCACAGATTACAATACTAACAACCAAGAAAACACTGGCATTAGATAAGTCTTCAGTAGCTACCTGAAGCTTCAACTAGTATCATAATAATTTTGTTCTGCCTCAGAAACACCAGAGCTGCCTTTAGATGCTCATGTTTTCAACATGTATTCACAGAACACATGGTCAGAAAAATACACCATCAATATATTTTTCTACATCAAAATTGTCTTCAGTAATGTAAGCTGGTAGTCCCCTCTTTCCCTTACACAGCTGCACAAGCTTGTGTACTTTCCCTGACTCTCTCTGTATGGTGAGGTATTTCAGGAAAACTGGTCCAGCTTGTGGACCAATTCTCTCGGTTGTTTACAGTTTGTGTGGTTGGTTTTGCCAGCTTTTCTGATTGTTTGCTTTGTTGTTGTTATTGTTTTTCCCAGGCATAGCTAATAGTGGAGTTAAATGAGAACCATGAAAGGAAACAAAAAAATAAATACGAATTTTGCCGCTCAAGGAATAAGGGTCAGCTCCTGTCATAGGAAAGGAAAAAGGAGGGAAAGAGGTAGATCTGAGCAGGAGAAAACCTCAGAAGTTTGGTTTGTTGCTTCTCATGGTCTCAGAACACTGGGAAGGTAGGAACTGTTTTTGAAAGAGAATGCCACCCTATGCACTTCTTCCACTTCCACACATCCTTTCCCATCAATATCGCACAATCAAAGCAGGCAATGAGGCCATGATTGTTTTTACTCTTTTACAGGCAATATCCTGCTCTACCTATGACTCTTGAAGGCAATCCTGCAGGCATCTGACCTTTGGTGTGCATTAGATTGGGGCAGTCTGGCCAATTCAGCTTTTTTCCTGTTGTTTTGATAAGAAATGACTGGGAAAAAAAAAAAAAAAGAATAAAAAATAGCAAAAGAAGAGCTTTGAACTTTAAAGAAAATAAAGTAACTTTGGCTGGAACTTGAGCTATGTGCTACTCCCATTTCTACCAGGGTACAGCCCTTTTGGAAGAAAAAAAGCTTAAATTTATCTTTGCATCTTTTCTCACAGCAGAAGTGACAGGGCCAACTGTCACAACTGTTCCAATTGTCATAGTAGGTATTATTAGGTCTGCTTCACTAAAATAGTGTCTCTGAACCTTGTTCACTGTTCAAATCATTCCCATCATTAGTTCCCATGACTATCCCTTAGCATATAGTTGATTACACACACATATATAAGCGTGTTAGCATTTCTGTTTCAGACTAGTGGCACAGAGATACTAATAAGCTTTAATAATGAGCATTTATCATTCCAATATAAAAAGAAGAAATTGTATGCATAGTAAAACCACACCTGTACAATTAATCTCCGGTGACCATTTTCCAGACACACAAGTTGCCTCTTTAATATTGTTGTCAGCTGATGTACATTTATACCGTATAACTCCATGTGGCTCAGTCTCCTTTTTTGGCTCGGAAAAATAGCTAAGTTGTACAACGTCAACATCCACTGGAGTCACGCAGGGATGAGATGGAGCTGAATAAAATCAACACAAACAGCTAAAGAGCAGATTTGATTCAGATAAGATGTACATGTGCATTCACTGATGAAGAGGTCATTGGTTTCCTAATGCATGTCCATGTGAAGATGTTTTTTCATTTACAGTAGTTTGAAGTAACTCCTAAGATTCCTAGATTACAGAAACAAAATTTTGTTCTTGCTATCTAAAGCACAGACTGGTATTGCTCACAAAATTATTTTATTTTAACAGGATCCCTTCTGCTGAGTCCATTAACTGAAAAACTAAGCATTCATTTCTTCCTCAAAACCGACAAACAAGAATAGAACCCTTCTTTTGCTTGCAGAAACAGGAGCATGGAGGTAGTAGTATTCCACACTAAATATATACCAGGTACCAGTCTCCAGGGAAAGTGTATGTAAGTCATAACCACATTTTGTGTCCTTGACTGGTGATTCTGAGTGTGAGAAGACAAGCTAATGCGAAAGCTAAGCGGATTGTATTTTGTTCCAGATTCAGTCCTCAACTGCAAATACAGGTACAGCGTATCCAAATCCCTGAGAAATACAAAATCACTTCTGTAGAAAGGGAAACTAAGAACTGAATATAATAAACTGTATTTCACTAAAGATAAATAAAAGCCTATATACTCCAGTCAAATTTATTCCAGCCAAAACACCTTCTCATACAATACTTGTCACTTTTTTTTTTTTTTTTTTGTTAAACCTACTGAGTCCAATACATTGTTTTTTTTTGTGACTTAGGCAAAGGGTTTATTTCACATCTTTTAAAATGACTACTTTCAACAGTTTATGCACTGTGAAACTAAATGGGAAGGTTAGAAAAAAAAAGAAAAAAAGAAAAAGAAAACTACTGATCAGAAATGAAAAGGAATAATCTACATAAAAATGGCAAGGATAAGATAAGACCAGCACATCATGGCTATTACTACTATTTCTAATTTCTATTAGGATTTTAAAAAATCAAAGTAGTATGTAGAGACACAAATCTCCATGTAAGTAATACAATAGGCATGTGACTTTATTGCTTGTATGTCCCAAGGCTTCTGAAGGGTCTTTGTTGGTGAGGAACACTGGAAAACAGGTAAAAAATACTCATGTCATAAGGTCATTGCACACCAAAGGTGTGCAGTGCCATAATTGATGTGTCATCATATTTGATGTTACCCACTGTGAAACTGTCCATTTCTTTCCCCAGACTGACTCAGAGTATTTACTAATTTGTACCTTTGGAGTCTTTCCAGGATGAAGGACATGTTCACGCTTAAAAGGAGTAAATAAAAAAGCACTTAGTTAAGATGCATAAAACTATAGTATCTCTGGCTACTTATTGATTCCTGAAGATCTTGAAATATTGAATACAATGTTAAACTCATATCTGAAATATTATGGAAACAGATTACCATCACAAAGAGGTAAAGGCTTCCATTCCCCATTAAGACATTTTGTCCTCATACTTCCAGCATCGCCGTTTTCACATCCATATAATATTTCATCACCATGAGAAAACTCGAGCTGGTCTTGCTGGTGAAGAACAATATTCGGGATAGAGGAAGGTGATCCACATGGTGTTTTGTCTTCTGTGGAAAAGAGCAGAAATATTCCACAATTTTACAGGAATCACATTTGAGTATCTGAAAGGATTAAATGAAAAGAATTACATTTGCACTTGGTAAGTCAAACCTACTCCTATTAACTAACAATACCTTCTATAGAGCTGAGGTATGTATGTAATTTAGTCAGTTTACTAAATCCCTTTCCAGACCTTTTCCTTCTTTTTCCATCACTGCAATAACTCCACAGCATACTCCCCAAGTAGTTTCAGCTAAGGTTAATTCCCAAAATTCTGTTTTTCAAAGATACATGAATCCTAAAGTGTAAGAAAACCTTCAATTAATCCAGCTCATCTGGATCCTGATTCTGATCAATCAAAATTATATTCAGTAACCCACCTACACATTTGTAATGTGCACTCTCAATTAGTGTTACTACAAGAGCTGAAACCCACTGTAACATCACTTAGAGAGCTGCAGGGCTGTCATCTCTATGTGCTAACTGTGGTTCCTGCTGTGGGCTGCCACTGTTGCTGTGGTAGTGAAAGTAAAGGTTAATGGTTTGCACAGTTGAGTGCAGTATGAGGGTATTTATTTTGAGGGAGGAAAAAGGGATGTATCAGGGTAGGGGCATACAGCCGATTTTGAACAGGGAAGAGGAAAGACCCATGTTAATCTCAGAAACTGGATTTGAACAACTTTGCGCTCAATCTTGAACCACTCTTTTTTTCCAACTTGTGCACAGAAACTGTTCTCTGTGGAACAAATATCAAAAAGATGTGAGCAATCATTCTTCTCCATGCTATACATTTTTAAAACATCAGTGTTGCTCTTGGAAGATGTGTCAGAATTCAAACAGACCACCAGACTTTCCAAGGGAATCACAAGTCTTTTGGACCTCTGTCAGTGCAGAAGATTTTGTTGCTAATGGATTTTAGCCTGGTTTCTAAGGAAGGAGACCCACATGATTGCATATCCCTTTCTGCCTGTTCCCAGAACCCCTCCCCCCCGCGCGCGTGCAAAAAAAAAAAAAAAAAAAAAAAAAGTAGTTTTAGAATCTTCTGAACAGTTGAATAAAACATGGAAGATGATAGATATTTGCAAAAGAAAGTTCTCAAGAGCCCTGTGAAAATGAGGGGCAGCTGTAGCAGAAGAGCCACCTGTTGAAGATATTTCCATTTGATCTCTCTGTACACAAACTACACAAGGATCAGAGCTTGAGGAGAGAAGTATCTTGAGTGAGTGGGTATTTCTGCATATTAAGACATATTATGGGGAGAATAAAGGAATTTGTATGGCACTTAGATGAGCACTGCAGTTGATACAGAAGATGATTTGTAGGACAAAGTAAACTAGTCCATGAAAACACAATGTTTATTGGTTCTCTTCCTTAAGGACACTCCTAATTATTTTCTATATCTGCATATTCTCGCTTCAATTCTGAGACACTGTCTTAACAAGTGAATGGTACTTTTGCACTCCTGCAATTGACATCCATACTCTGTGGTCTGAGGTACACCATCTAATGACATGCACAGAGAGTGGGTGCTTGTGTCGAGGCTGAACACCTGACTGTAGAACCATTCACCATTTCAATGTCAGCACTATAAAAAAAATGTGGTGCATCTAACTCTAGCCTAGGGAAGACAGCAACACAATGCATATACAGTCATCACATTTGCAGCCCTGAGCCCCTGCAACATACAGTATTGTCATTGCTGGAAACAGGCCGTGGCATTTGTACTGAGTTTATAAAGCCTCAGGATGGAGGCATATCCGGCTTACTTTGTCAGAACATGTCCTGACCTACCTGGAGACTTAGTTTTACTTGCTTTTACTGTAACAGCATTTTTTTTTTTCCTAGTGATCAGTTGGCATTAGCTCCTTTACTTTACTTCTGGTTATCTTTGTATGGCAACACCACAGCTTTTTATATATAGAATTATGTAGGATACCAATGCAAGAAGGAGGAGGTGACCACTGTCCATCAACACATTCTATTTCCTTTGATCCAACCAATTTAAATATGGTGTCACATTCATATTCTGTTCTACTCCCATGCTGATACTGTTGCAGAGAGCCAGCAGCAATACTTCCATTGGTAATCTCAGGTGGAGGTCCACAGCCTCTGGGATTCTCTGAAATCAAAAGATTAATTTTATGCTCTTTACTCAGTACTATCAGCACACTTACATATTAAGTGCAGCACAAAATAAACTGAGATTCTTGCTTAAAGTTCAGAAAAATCCACAGAACAGGTTAAACAGGCTTTGACTATTTGGATTCATGTTGGGCTGCAGCCCATAGTCTGAGATGAATGACCCTGGCTCAGTCTACTCTCTTACTTCCATGTGCTGTCAATTTCCTGCCATGATAAAAGAAACAGTTGATGAAACAAAACCATTTTTAAGAGAAGAAAAGTGTTACATGGACATGCATTTCACAAAAAAAAAAAAACAAAAAAAAAAAACCTACAAGAAACAATGGCATGTTATGCAAATCACCCAGAAAGTAATATGTACCTCTAAAGGAATGAACTCTTGCCAAGGGAGCTTAACATGCTTTTGAGCTGAAGAGCTAACAACATAAAATATACTTGTTTTCAAATGCAAAAGAGAGTGAGCAAAAAGAAAGACAACAACATAACTGATCAAGCAGGAAAGAAATGTGAGAAATATGAGATGCTCTTGCCATCTTGAGCTTCCTTCAGAAGAAGAATAGGGGAATATGTCTTCCCTTCTGCATGACGTTGTTAATCCTACAGGATGCAACTGAGGAATTTCATAGTAAAAAGCCTTCACTGAATTTTTTTTTTTTTTTTGCCTTGATTTCAGCTATGTATCATCTCCAAAAACATTTTTTTTTAAATATAAAAACAGGATAGAGTAAGAGAGGGCATTGCTCAAATAAATAATTCCTGGCTGCCATATTGCAGCCTATTTATGTCTTTTCAAATAAATAATATTTTTTTCATACATTGCAGTGAAATTTTTTGCAAGTCATTTACCAGCTCACTTTCAGTTATTGCAGAACTCCAGTTGGCATAACTGAAGATAAAAGAATAAGGCAACAAGAAAAATATTTGGGCTGATGACCAGAAAAATGTTCTAGACATGTTCAATGTTTTTACGCACAGAAAAGTGAACATCATTGAAAATCCAACTGCTCAGACTCTTTCACGAGAAATAGCAGAATAATACCACATGTAGACCAGTACCTGCCCTTTTAGAGACAAGGTGACCACAAAAGTCTTCAGGACCCAGGCATTTTCATACATTTCCTCCCACAATAAAGTCAACAAAAGATTTACCTTTACATGTTGGTGGTGATGGAGACCATCCAAAGTAATAGCACTGAGCAGAGGCAGGTCCCACTCTTTTGTATTTTTTTTTACAGAAAAAATTCACAACATCTCCATTGCTATATTTATCCTCCCTGGGAGAAATATATCCATTGGGCACTATTGGTATTTCACATTCTATTTCTACAAAGACAAAATATTTTAACATATACTGTAAGACCTACAAAAAGTACATGAGATACTACTAATGGAAACAGGGGAAACCAAAAAACAAAATACACAGACGCACAGCCCTGAAAAAAAACAACATGGAGGCAATGACAAGAAACAAACTTCCCAGTCACACTAATTGGTTAGCTATCAAAAAACTACAGGCACCACTTTCAAGATAATCAATCTAGTCTTTGCAACTAAGACTAAACCAGGGAGAACCTGGAAGGGAAACAGTGTGGGAATTGACACAACCATACAAACCCATGAGGGGACATGGAGGGGCAAGTGAGCGCAAGGAGAACAAAGATCGGGATAGGCAGAAAAGAGATAAAAGGGACCAGTCATGTAACATTGTGCCAGTCAGTATGTTTGCCTGGCTGAGCCCTGCACCTGATCACTGCAGTCTGTCCTATCATCTGCATTTTATTAAATCTGTTCTTAACTCTCTCACTGTGTAATGTCACTCTCTATCCCCCTGTATGTAGCAAGGTTTAGGTGCTAGCTACTGGTGAGAACTACTGTATGTGTGTGAGTAAAAAAAAAATGGTGCCAGTTAAGTAGGTGGGGTTCCAGTGCAGCTACTGGAGCCTGTGGGGGTCTTTACCTTCCAGCCACTGGAGTGGGAACAGTATGTCCCAAAAAACAGCTACGGGGTGGACACTGGTGTGAGTGAGGCAAGCAAAGGCCTTGAGGGCTCCATGAATGCATGTGCCTGTGAACCTAGAAAGTGCTGTGTGTGCACCTGGACTAGTGAAACTCTATCTTTACCAGCTGAAGAGGAGGAAGGGGACGTAGCTGTCCATATTTATGTTTTATCTGAGTGCTGTATGCACGTGTTGTTGAGCGCAAGCCTTGCCTGTGGCAATTCATGTGGCTGTGTCAGTGTCCTGTGTCTGTGAGTCTTGGATATGTGCTCAGCTTTGTTACTGGTTGAACCTGCAAAGGGGAAAGTGGCAGCTGCATCCCTTGGCCTTAGCAGAGGTCCCAGATCCCTGTGGCACTGGCCTGGATTCCAGCAGCCAGGCAGGAGCGATTCTGGGCCAGAGCAGGTAGAGGAGGCAGTCATGCTCTTATCATCATTTAGCACTGATTATAACAAAACCAAATGAAAGAATAAAACTTCACAAAGTTCATACAGTTACACTGGTCAGCAAGCAGAAAAATATTTACCAAGACACCTGGGTGCTGGTTTCCATTCACCATTTATTTCACAACTTGTAGTACCAGTTGCCATATTATCTGCAGTTTGAAATCCCTCTGAACATGAATATGCAATTGTATCTCCAGGAAGGAACACGCTTTTATCTACATGGTCATCCAAAATGTGAACATCAGGTTTTCTACATGATCCTGTAGAATAAAATAATATTAGAGCATTTTGCAATCCAGAAACATTGCCTGTTGGAAGCATCATTGCTGTAGGTACTTTAGTGTGTGCTAGGTTAGTGGACAATTCAGGATATTTAAAACATTAAAAATTCTGCATTGCCAGCATATGAATTTAGAATATTATATGTAATACATTCACGTAGTATCTATTGCATTCTGCATTCTAGAAAGAAGGAGGAGTAGAATCTGGCACAAATTCCTTGGATTCAGTTCCTTTCCTTCCACTATTTATTTTTATTATAAGTGTCATATCACACCGTTTGTACTCCTGTTCCCCGTGGCCTTTTGTGAGCTGATCAGAAAAAAACATCTGTGTAAATTCAGTCTGAACCAAAAGGACAGGAGAAAGTGCTAGCTAATGTTGGTCAGTATTACAGACCTTGGCCTTATAACACCGGAAGATCAAATTTCCTCTTTTAGTGTCCTATACCCCCGTACAGGAGAGGAAAGGACTTCTAACAGGAGAAAGGCAACAACAGTATGGAAGTATTTCTCAGAAAAGAACACTCTGGTCTTTTTCAAAAATGTGCTTTCTAGCCCCAGGGCAGAAAGCACAGCCTAATCTTCTATGCACAGTCATAACATCTTTCCAAATAATGAATCACGTTTCTTATTTGGTCACTTTTAAAGAAAGTTATTGACATAATTCTTTGGCTCACAGGCATTTCTTCATAAATTGTCCTTCACAAGTGTGAAAGGTTCTCACCCTCTTATCAAAAATATTGGAGAAACTGGGAGTAAGATTGGGTATATGCACATTGTATCACCTAAAATCACTGGAGAGGGCAGTGATCATCTACTTCATAACACTGAGGTTCGAAAAAAAATAGCTCACCTAGAAGACAGAAGATATTTTCCCTGCATACTCACTTCAATTTTGCTTTCTGTCTTTCATTCTTGGAGCCCCAGAAAAGTTCATCTCTGAAGGCTCAGTCCTCTGTTTGACTCTCCCTCTGCTCTGTAAGAAACCTCTACCAATATAGATGAAGAAAATCAGAGTACATAGGGCATCTTGTTTGTACTAGTGGTTGCAACAGGGAGCTCTGAAGTTGTACTACTCACTGATGCACTTTGGAGTTGGAGTCCAGCCATTCTCTTGACACCATGTCTCTCCTCTGTCTTTTCCTTCTGGAGTTACAAAGCCATCATGACACGTATAGGTGACTTTTGCCTGTAAGCCAAACGTACCCCTTGCCGAGAGGAAAGAAGCATTGTCCAGCACAATATTCTTGCATGTTTCTGAAAGACAAAATTCCTTTCCAGTAAAATGCCGCTAAACTACATACTTATGATACCCAGAAGATGGAGGACAAATGAAAACAGCAAAAGGATTGAGAACAATTTTAAGAGCACATTATTTTCTGCTTCTGTGTTAAGCTCCCTTCCTCAGGTACAACCAGAATGTGAAAAGTCGAAACTCAGTGTTACTAACTGGTATTTATATATATATATTTTTTTGTATTTACAGTCATGATGCTCACTATTGGCTAATACTAAGAATTATCAAATTTTGTTTTGCTTGCTCATAGCTATGTGAAAATATCAGCAAGTGGCTGTCCAAAACATTCTATGGTAGGTGTCACTTTCATGCTGGAATTGTTTCATTAAAAAATGTTTTGACAGTCTAAAATAAGGAGGTTAGTTTGAATTACTTTTTTCCATATAAAATTGTTATATAAAGTATCTAGTCATTATATAAAGTTATCTAAAGTTTAGGTGTGACATCATAGCAATTTTAGGCTTGCTGCAAGTCAGGTTCAAAAGCTGGAAAGGGCATTAGGAGAGAGAACCTTCCTGTTCCTTGCTCCTTCATGGAGGCTCTAAGGAGAGAAGAAATTACAGGCTGTTCAAAGGGAGTGATTACTATTTATTACATTACTGTACTGCTGGGTTATAGAAAATTTCACTACCAAAGACCAAGAGGGTCTGACTCCCACCCCAGAGCTTACAGTCCAGGAGAACTGAATGAGCCTGGTGTGGCCATTTTACAGGGCATCATTCTGCATGTTTTTATAGCTACTGACCTCAGTAGCACGCAGGGACTCAAGAGCTGCATGAGACAGCTGAGGGAATCATGGCACTGTGTTTCACATGTAAAGCACCTATACTTAGAGTTACCCCAAGCAGCAGTGATGGATTAATGCGGGTGATGTGACGATGGATTTATTGTTTTTTAGCTAGAAATTGTGACAAAATGTAAGCACACTCACTCTTACGGATACATCTTGGGAAAGGTGACCAGCCATTCTTTGTGCATGTAACTTCACCACCTTCACTTTCAGTATGATAGTCTTGGTTGCAGACATATTGACTTCTTTCACCTTCCGTGTAAATATAACGATTATATCTGAAATAACCATTTTCCAGGCGTGTTACAGAGCATGTTTCTAAAGAAGAAAGGTAAGTACATTTAACCACAGTAATCTGAACAGCTAAAACTCAGGTACAATAATGCTTAGGAAGACCGTTACCAAAAAAGGGGCCTCCTAGCACCTTTCTTTATCATTCTATTCCCCAAAGACGTCCATGCTCAAATCTGAATTAAAGTATGCTTTCCTTCACTGCCCTGAGGTTAACGTATCACAGGAGCGGGAGTTCAAATGACCCCATAATGCAGTAAGAAGTGATCTGGTAAACATTAGTCCTTACCATAGTTCATAAGCAAGGCTGGCTAACTGCATTGCATCTAGTGTCATGAGCACTAGCTCTGGTACGGTCTGCTGAGTCTCTCATATGTTGATGCCTGTGCTGAGACAATTTTTGGCATTTCCCCTCAGGAGATTTTACCATCTCTATGCAAATGCGTCTCAAATCAGCTGTAGAGATTTTACCAACTGCTAAGCATGCTGGCCCTACGGATGGATGAAGGAATGCTGTGGCTCCATTATTGGAGTAACTGCTCCTTTCCTCTGGGTGGGACTCCACTTCTCCCCTGCACTGACCTCCACTACGCTCAGGGCAACTGGAGAAAGACCGACCTTTTGTTGATCTTTCAGGTCCTATCGATAGGTAGGAACTGTAATCTGACTGAAGATGGGGGATATGAGAGAAGGCCTCGGCTCACTGGTTTAAATATTTTCTATCGCTGAAAGATTAAGCCAGTGTATCTGGATCTCTTGCTGCAGCAATACTCACTCTCAGCTTATTGTGAGAGTGTGCCACCTGGCCAGTCCCAAACGTTATCCAAAAAGACTGGGCAGTGAATCCCAGACAGCAACCTCTAGACAAAGTGCCCAAGCCACTGCAGGAATAATACATTTACACAGAGAAGATGTTCTTGGAATGTCTTGCTGCGTGTGCAGGTGAAAGCAGATACATGCATGGGACCTAGAAGCCAGAGATGAAAAACATTTCCTAAATCTTATTTCTCTTATTTTTTATTTTTTTTTTTAATCTCGGGGATAGGTAAAGGAACAAAGAACGTCCCAAACCCAGATTTATCATTTCAGCCTTGCTCACTTCAGAGTGTCACTTATCAAGTGACTGAGCTCTGCAGACAGGATAACAGTCTGGGTGAAGTTCCAGGGTTCAACTCAACCAGTTATACTTTAACAAACTGTACGTTGCTGCTACTTGCATTCCACCAGCACGAGTTCTGCTGCACAGATCATCAATAATCATAACAAAATTGAGCATATAGTAGAAGTGCACTTACTGAGGCATTTTGGCTCTGGATTCCAGCCCCCTTTTGAACAGTATATTCGAACGACTCTTTCTCCATTTGGGGCTAAGTAGCCATTACGACAGTGGTAATCAACATACTGTCCAATCCTCATTGGAAAGTAAGAGTGTGGCATTCTTTCATTTATCTTGCCATTTTCTATCACTGGGTAGTCACAGGGTTTCTCTTGAAATAGAATTTAACAGCAACAGTATCAACACATGCATGGCAAAAAGCTCAGCACACAAAGTCCTAAATATTAATTCAGATACCACTTCATTATTTGAGTGTTTCCTGGAACTGACAGAATCAGAACTGCACACTTTGGCAGATCTCAAGGAGTGCAGGATCAACTAGGCTGTGTTCAATCGATGTCTACAGCTATGCTGGTTGCCTGTTTTCATTGCAATCAACAGAAATCCAGTCCATCTTCTTGGTGGACACTAGAGGCTGATTCATGCAACCAAATGTAAGTATTAATTCTATGGCGAGATAACACAGTTTCTTCACAGGGTCTCAGCTAAGTGTACTATACTGACACTGATGGGAACCCAGGCAGCTAGCTCAGATCTAGACACTAAAGTGCAGAGTCTAGCAATTGTTGTAACAGCTGTCACCATTTTTATTTGTCACTTCCGAGATCTTACACCAAAAGCTCTTTCTAGCTTTACTCTTTTTCATTTTAAAATGTGATATTTCTTTTGTTTTCTCAGTTCCTCAAAAGCGCTTTTCAGGAACAAGTCAGGCTTAGCAGCAGCTGTCACTCAAAGATTACCCAGGGTGTCCTGCTTGGCCAAGGCAGCTAGGTTCCTCCTGACGTGCCCTGAACCAAAGCCCACATGCTGGGGGTGAGGAGGATGGGGAGGAGGGATCAGCCACTGAACGGACCATTTAATAATGAGAGAGGTGGTCTCCAAAAGATTCCTCAATTTCAGAATCTACAAATAGATAAATGCTTAATCCACTTGTTAACAATGTACTTTTCTTGGATAGATCACATAATTTTACCCAAAGGTTCATTTACAAGACTGATTTTGTCAGGGTTTCTTTCACCTCCTTCTGTTTTGTATGTTTTTCTTTCATTTTCAGTAATCAAAGATCAAAGACCAATAAATAATGAAATTGCTGACTTTTGTTTTTCTACTGCATATAATGGGAAAAACTATAATTGTAATTAATGGAAGTTTAAGCCAAAAAAGAACTCATTACCAATCAATCAAGAGTATTTTGTTTTGCCATTTGACAGAGTATAATAAAGCTGCAATTGTTCATAACATATCAACACAAAACTGCAAGCAAAAATCTAAAGTTCTGGTTAACATGATGAAACACACCTTCCAACCATCACCTACGCATTGGTTTGGATATTTCAACACTCACTGTGTCCTCTTATCTTGACTGGCATGCTACTCCTCAGTTGGACTACAAACCTTCCTGTCAGGGAGCTGACTATTGCAGACTTTACTATATAATTTCACAAATATAGTAACAGATAATGCCCATGTTTATAAACATAATGTACATTTACATTATACCTTTGCTTCTTAGCTGTTTGTTTTCTAAGCCATTCACATTAAGTTTTATAACACCAGGAAACACAATGAATAAGCATTTTTTATTTCCTATGGTGCTGAGGTTTTCCTCTTGAGATATTTCCAAAATAACAATCGTGTATATTGTGCCTTCACTCACAAGAGCTACTTACCAACACAATCTGGAGCAGGCACCCAGCCTCTGCTGGTGCATTGAGCTGTGTTTTTGCCAGACAGTGTTCTCAAATGATATCCAGGATTACAGTCTATTGTGATCATAGCCCCTTCTCTGTAGCTGTTTTCTTGAGGTCTAAAGATCCCATTGGGAACTCTTGGAGGAGAGCATAGAATTTCTAAATGGAAAGAGAAAAATGCAGTGCTAATTTGAAGAATGCCTTTATATTAATTGCAGAAGTTTTTATCTTCACAGTCTATTGACCAAAATTGCATAAAATAACTTTCAAATAGAGATGTCTTAGGGAGTGAGGCAAACACATTCTTTATAAACTGGAGCTTTTTTTTTTTTTTTTTTTTTTTTCCACTTGCAATTCAGAAAATCACACCAACACACTCCGGGCTGGGAGGGGATGATTATACAGTCACCACAAGTTGGTCCTCCTGTGGAGTGAAGGTGGATGAATCAGCTGCATACATGTGCTGCTTAGTCATCTAGGCTCCTGGTAAGTCAAATAAGATCTAGAACAACTTCATGGTAGCATAAAGCTACAGGAATGAAGGAGGACAGAAATTATTTTATATTTTCCTACTATAGAATGACCTTGGAGAGGATTTATAATTGCATACAGCCCAAGTATCAGAGCCCAGTATATCCATGTCTGGAAGAAGGCTTTGTTTGTCACTTCTCAAAAGCAGTATGCTGCTAAACCATAGGCAATGCATATTCATTAGTATCATTACTAATCTTGAAGCAGAAAGTTCAAGGACTGAGTGGGCACTAGGACTGACTACTCTTTGTTTCTAAAGGAGTCTTTCTGGAAGAGGTCCCAGGAAGGTGGGTGGCACATAACATCCTGTAACACTGCCCTTTTGCAAACATTTTTTTTTTCCAGTTTCAAGTGTTCTTTGGCAATTTCTTGAACATGATTTGATACAGTATAAAGATTTCTCCAAAATGTATATCAAATTATTTCAGCTAGGACATCATGCACATATGTCTGCTTGTGGGATTTGGAGTTCTAACTGAAGTCTTTAAGTACTGTAGCTGAGTGAAACTAAATCAAAATCTGTGACCCAGATTGCAGATGTCCAACAGGACTGATGTCAGAAATCATGGATTTGTCATCTGAACTGCACAGACGGCGTTTGGGAGTTAGAAAGCATAAGGGAGTTTCATCACTGTAAATGTATGAATTTGTAGAGATCCTTAGACAATTTCTGATGGGAACTCTGAACATCATGAATAATGTGGTTGCACAATTACAGTTCCGGTAATAGTAAACAAACTGCTGTCTTCATCGTAGGCTAAGAGTCATGGACAGCGGCAGGATTCACGCAAACCATGTTACTTTAGTCTCTGATTATACATCACTTCAGGGCCAGATTGGTTCTTTAGGTTAGTGAATGTCAGACATATTGTACCTAATTCTTGGCATAATGTCTGTGTAGAGAGCACATTTCAGCTAGCTTTGTGTATATTGCAACACTACAATTCCACTGTATTTTTCAGCCTAGACACTCGTGGCCATCAATGGACAACTTACCCTTCCGAGACTGGACTACTTCAAATTTGCTCTTATTCCTATGGAAACGGCCATAACCACTTCAGACTGTTCTCCCTACAACCCTGTCTTACTATTTCTCAACCTTAAGTGAGGATTTAAATTTGAAAGGTACTTTTTGTAATTTCCACTCATTTTTTTAAAAAGGTGCACAGAACACTAACAATTTCTTACTGAAGGTCTATCAGTGAAACAGAGATCATTTTTGAATTGTTCCTCTTTCATTGGAACTAGTTTCTCAGAACTAGTAGCTCAGAAATTTCAAAAGCTAATGTAACAATGAGCAAACAGGTGCTCAGTCTACTCAAACTATGGTAAGACTCAGGAACACTCAAGAAAAATGCAGAAATGAGTTCAGTAGGTCAGGAAAACCTACTATTCTATTGTCTTCAAGCCTTCTGTTGTTTCACAGGGTCGTACAGGGTGAGATGCTGAGTGGCATTTTACTCTCTTAAAATTACAAGTAGCAGAGTGGTGGCTACAGTGCCACAGCATCTCAGCTACTGAACGTGGAAGACTTGAAGATGCATACATTTGTAGCTCCACCTCAAAGAACTGTTTGTGATTCATAAGCAAGTAGGTCATCAAGCTGAGAGCCAGTTTTATCCATACTGCTGCAATTCATATGGTATCCGGTATTTAACCCCCTCTTTTTATTTTCAGAACAGCCACTGACTTTCACCAGTAATATTCAAGTTAAAAACAGTATACTTGAATTTCACTTTAAAAAGTATCATGTCTTGATTTGAAGACAACAGGACTTCAGAAATCATATCGCTTCTCTAAGTTGGTTTCAAATGTTAATTTTTCTGTGCCATTAAAAATTTCAGATTCTTTCTATAGTTATAATTTCTCCAGTATTAGTGGTTTTTCTGCTTGCTTCAATAATCTTTTTAATGTCTGATTTTTTTTTCCATCCCTTCACTAAAGCATTTTCACTGTATTTTGTAGAAGATAAAGAGATTCAACTTTATCCTTCCTATGCAAATTAAGAATTATTTATAAACCAAGAGTATTTTTGCTATGTTATCCCCACTAATTCAGAGTCACAGAATAAAAAAGGCACAGGATAAAATTAAGCAGCTTCTAATGCTAAAGTATTTCATCATCCATCTCATTTAGGCAGTATATGTGAGCAATTCTATCTTCATAGGCCCATCCAACTATACTCAAGTATATGCTTGAGTATATACTCAAGAAAGGCTGAACTAACCATTTTTTGCTATGGCCTCTCATGGAAAACTCATATTCAGTTGTTTTGTCACGATTTTCATGGTGTATTGGCAAGATGTGGATGATTATTTTTTTTAAAAATCAATAAACTAATGATAATGATTATGATAATACTGAAATTACTTCCAAATACAACCAGTGCCCAAAATAACTTTAGGAAAAGGCAGACCAGTGCAGTAGGGGGTAGGATGCCATCCAGATTCAGTACATAGTGCATCTGCTCTTTCACCAAATGTGTATCCTTCTTCACAACCAAAGTGTAGTTGTTCAGACTCCTTGTAAGATGACTTTGAGTTACGCACAAATCCATGAGGAATTGCTGGTACATTACAGATAATATCTGAAGTTGAGAAAGACAAAACGCATATATGTTTATCAACTTTTATTTGCCAAAAATAAATCTTTATTGGAATATATATATACACGTATATTTTCCACGTAACTTCACAGAAATTTTGTCCTCATAAATGCTTTCATTTGGAAACCATTTGGAACTTATTTGAGATCTCTTCAATGACCCAATTGTAGGTGCCAAGTAGAAAGTACAGTGTAGTACAGCTACAGTAGGAAACTGAGTCAAAAGACAGCTTTCAGGGCTATGCTTTGTTTTTAATGGCTTTCAGAATCAGTATATACAGAATCGCAGAATTGTCTAGGTTGGAAGAGACCTCAAGATCATCGAGTCCAACCTCTGACCTAACACTAACAAGTCCTCCACTAAACCATATCACTAAGTTCAACATCTAAATGTCTTTTAAAGACCTCCAGGGATGGTGACTCCACCACTTCCCTGGACAGCCTGTTCCAATGCCTAACAACCCTTTCAGTAAAGAGGGCTTCCTAATATTCAACCTAAAACACCCCTGGCGCAACTTTAGCCTGTTCCCCCTCGTCCTGTCACCATGCATGTGGGAGAATAGACCAACTCCTACCTCACTACAGCCTCCTTTAATGTACGTATAAAGAGCGATAAGGTCGCCCCTGAGCCTCCTCTTCTCCAGGCTGAACAAGCCCAGCTCCTTCAGCTGCTCCTCATAAGACTTGTTCTCCAGACCCCTTACCAGCTTCGTCGCCCTTCTCTGGACTCGCTCGAGCACCTCGATGTCCTTCTCGTAGCAAGGGGCCCAAAACTGAACACAGTACTCGAGGTGCGGCCTCACCAGAGCTGAGTATAGGGGGACAATCACTTCCCTAGACCTGCTGGCCACACTGCTTCTTATACAAGCCAGGATGCTGTTGGCCTTCTTGGCCACCTGCGCACGCTGCTGGCTCATATTCAGCTGACTATTAACCAATACTCCCAGGTCCTTGTCTGCCTGGCAGCTCTCCAACCACTCATCTCCCAGCCTGCATCTCTGCTTGGGGTTATTGTGCCCCAGGTACAGGACCCAGCACTTGGCCTTGTTGAACTTCATACAGTTGACCTCAGCCCATTGGTCCAGCCTATCCAGATCCTCCTTCAGAGCCTTCCTACCCTTGAGCAGATACAGTATGGGACATTCTAAAATAAGCAACTAGGCTAGCTGAAATTTATGATTTTTTCATTTTTCAGATAATTTCATTTTCTTGTAAGGAAAGCTTGAAGCTCTCTCATGTTCAGTAGATGATTAGTAAAATTATAGCATCAACAGAAAAAAAAAGCAATAAACAATCTGGCAAATTGACATTAGAATACCTAGCTATCTATAAAAGAACCCCAGCATCTCCAGCTCCTTGACAAACCAGTAAAACTACTGAGATCTTGCAGTTTCCAAAATCTGAATTCCTGAAGTGAGATAATATTTATGGCTTTGTTTCCTAGGCTATAGATAAGGACACCAAAAGGTTATCCTGGATTCGTCTGCTGGATGTATTTTATACTTACCCTGAAATATATTTCATCATAGATGTCTTTGTTTAATAAAATTCACTATATTCTACGAATGGTGCAAGGACTTGCGTTTAATACCATTTATGTTGTTCAAATTGAAATAAATGGGTGTTTCAAAGTGGCAAAATTTAACTCTGACATTGTGAACAGACCGTACATGTATCTGACATCCTAGCAAACACACCTGGTCTTACGAACATATACTTTCATATGAGATAACATATAAATAATCTAAGAAACTTGTTGGACCAAATATTTGACAGAGATTGTTACTTCCTGTGGTTCATTATGTACTGACAAGCCAATCGCATACAATTCAAATTTGGAAAATGGGAGGAATAACACCATTCACCATGACAGGCTGGGGGTCAACTGACTGAAAAGCAGCTTCATAGAAAAAGACTTCACAGTCCTAGAGGACAACAAGTTGAACAGGAGCCAGCATCCTGGGCTGGATTTAGACAAGCATTCTCAGCAGGTCCAAAGACGTGGTCTTTGCTCTCTACTCAGCACTGGTAAGACCACATCTGGAGCACTACGTCCAGGTCTGAGCTCCCGAAAACAAGAAAGAGATGGACATTTTGGAGCAGGTCTAGTGAAAGTCACAAAGATAATTAAGGGAACTGACAGATAAAGAGAGGTTTAGGGAGTCTACAGAAGAGAAGGTTTTTTGGGGATCTTATTAATTGCATGGGAATGCACAAAGCTGTGCTGGGGAGGTTCAGACTGGACATTACGAAAAACTTCTTTACTGTGAGAGCAGTCAAACACCAGAACAGACTTCCTAGTGAGTGGTTGATGCCTCTTGGACATTGATGGGAAAGGTGCATTTGGATGATGCCCTTAAAAATATGCTTAAACTTTTGTTTAGCCCTGAAGTGGACAGGCAGTTAGACGTGATGATCCTTGTAGGTCCCTTCCAACTAAACTATTCTACTCTATTCTATATAAATTTCTGACTGTAATTGGTGACGTGGAAGAAAAGATGATGGAACCATGCCTTCTCACTGGCAGGAAGTGACAAGATGAGAAGCCACAGGCACACAGAGGTACAGAAAATACCACTTAAAATAGGAAAATAATTTTTACTTGAGGGTGGTCAAACAATGGACTGGGTTGCCCAGAGACGCTGTGAAGTCTTCATCCTTGTGGATGTTCAAAAGCCTACTGGACATGATCCTGGGAAATTTGCCCTAGCTGACTCCATTTTGAGGGACCTCACCTATTCTGTGATTCTGTAGAAACTGAACATGATTTAACCTTCTAACTTGTCAAAACACAGTAAGTAGTTTGAAGAAAGAAAAATCCATCATGATTTCTTTGCATTTTATGTAGCTTACAAACATGAATGAATTAGAATCATACTTATTTTTTAAACTAGGTTCATATAGATTCAAAATAATATATCATTACTCTGGTTAAATAAACACTGAAGTGATTGAATCTTATGTAGGTACTGAATCTAGTTTCAAAGAATTGAGTGCAGCCTGGCAAACCATTTAGCTTGTAGTTAAAATGCAGAACAAACAGGTGGTCCATTTTGACTATGTTATCATACAATATTCTCTGATTTCTCTTTCTAATCCTACTTTTGCAAATATGTAATAGACATTGTTCACAGACAAGCTATGCTTAATTGCTGTGCAATAAAGTGAAAGCTTTGTAGTTTCCTAGGTGGTAACCAGTCCCTAGAAGTATGTGAGAATAAAGCTTATTGCAGATAATAGTGTTCCGTTTACCTTGGCACTGAGGTACATCGCTATCCCATCTTCCATCAGAAGAGCAATGTATTTCTTTAGATCCAACAAGCCTGTATTTTTTATTACATTCAAACTCTACAACCTGGCCAAAGGAATATTCTTGGTTTAGCTCAAATGCACCAGTCATAACTATTCTTCCATTTTCTGGTGCTTTTACAGGTAAGCATTTTGCCACTGGAAAACAAAATAAAGTAAAGCAAAACAAAACAAAAGCAAAAAGATAGCTATTTTGATGGCTATTCTCTGAAATATATTGATGCACAAAAGTTACAATACAGATAAACCACTGAAATTACCTTAAACATTTTAAAATATATATAAACTTGCTAGGTATTCTGATGCCATTTATAACAGACATTTCAACCTAATGAAAACTCCTCAGGCATGAAAGGAAAATTACATAAGGACTTTGAAACTGCAGTATCTTATTGATGTGACACAAAAAAAAAAAAAAAAAAAAAAAAAGTTGGAAAACATTGCTCTGCATTGTGCAGGGAACAAGCTGTATGCCTAAAATTGAGGACACTCAAAATTCAGTCAATTGAACGTGGAATACCCGAGAACAGCTATTAGGAAATCTTAATAAATAAAAAAAAAATAAATCTAACATTACAAATTTTTAACTTTTAAAAGTAATCATCTCTGGGAAGAAAGGAAACTTTTTAATAAAGGAAATTTTTATAATCACACAGGTTTGAAACTGATAAAAAGGTTTCCAAATTCAGGGAAGTATCTAAACTATCCAGTTTATTTGGTTCTGGGGACTGGCTGTCTTTTGTTCTCATTCTCTCCTACTAAGATTGTTCCACTGTATGCTAATAGGGAGAAGAACTGTAAACAAAACCTTAATAGCTAAGATATTCACAATGGCAGAAAAGGAAACAAGCTACAAACAACAGACTTTCACGTACCTGTGAAATGTCTTATCCCAACTGTCTTTTATAACTGTGTTTCACAGATACCTACACATTTGGGGTCTTTATGTAAGGCAAAGCTTTAAGCCTGTCTGCGGGTGACAAGACTTAGTTTTGAGAGTGCTTTTTGATAAAAGCTTGAGTGTTTACTGGATTAAAATGTCTGAGCAGGCATTGTAAGAGTTTCATTATTGTATAACTTGAGTTTAGACATTTATATATCTATGTGAATTAATACTAGAGGTTTAATCAGTGAATATAGTTGAGTTGTTATTAACACCATGAGAAGTCATAATATAGTCACAATAGACAAAAGTAGCCCCACAGAGAGTAGCAAGATCATAAGCAAGTTCTAGATAGTATCAGACAGATAAAAAAAAATAACTTTGATAAAGAATTAAACGTCAAACTCCACTTACCTTCACAGTGCGGGATATCATTGCTCCATCCATCTGCCAGGCACTCACGGTAATTTTTTTGGCTAAGCATCTGGTATCTTACAAGAAAAAAAGTAAACAATAAATTACAGTCTCATGACAGAAACAGCAGTGCTTCTGTTTTTGAAGCACAGGAAGTAGGTTTCAGATATTCAATTACAGACTAACCAAAATATAACAAAAGAAAACAGTATTTTTCTGCTTGTCTCCCCTATTTTGTTTCTTTTACATGCATATGGCAAAAATATAAAACCAAAAAGAAAAAAAATCATAAAGTAGGAAGTAATTAGTAAGGTATATTCTTCATTATAGATACACCAAGCTTTGCCTAGAAAATAAATGACCTAAGGGTGATACACACAATCATTAGCTAGCAGAGTAAATCTCATGCTGTCTATGCTTCAGTATGAGTGAAAGCCATGGGACAGCCATACGTATTCCATGCTTTGCTGAGTTAGAATTCTCTTAGGTTTGAGGGCATCATAGCCACAACAACATTGCTTCTGCTTAGTCTGGAATGAGCTCCGAGAGGGATTACAGTTAGTCTGAAATGACAAGCATTTAAGGAATTAAGAGGAATATTGATTTTGCAACTCATATTTGTACTAGACTAGATTCAATAATACATTTCAGCACCTCAAAGTGTGCAAAAGCATGGCTAAACCACTGTATTGTGTTTATGGCTGATTTGCATTTCATGAGGACAGAATGTTGTTATTAGCATGTTTACTTAAGTACAATACTATATATTTGCCTTGCTACAGTTTTCATTGGAGAAGATGAATAGAGGGAGAAGAGAGAATTTCTTTCAAGCAGTAAGTGAAGAGATGTTATCCAGTCCAACAAAAATTTCTTCCTTCAAACATTTTTTACAAAGCATTTTGTTTCATAACTCACAGAAACGATTTAAGCAGGACTTAACGGTTGTGGTTCTGAATAGGTGATTCCATTGTACTGCCTAATGACTTCTCCAGATAACTGCATAGTGACTGCCTGCTGAGAGCAAAGATTCCAGCATGAGCAGTTGTGTTTTCATCAGCTATCTGGTCAAGTCATGAGGCAGCTTTACATGCAGACCATTAGTTTTGCTTTCTACTTGGACAACCATGATTTCAAATGAGCTACAACCTTATTTGTTTCAGACAGTCTGGATGACAGCTTCATGTATGTGAAGTACAGTTAATTCAATACCACCAGACATGAGAAATAGTTATGTTTAGTATTACTGTAATCTCATTATTTTAAATTAAACATTAACTAAATGTTCTTAAATATTAGTAAATTGCAGCTGCTTTACAGATAACAAATCTATTACTGACACTTCTCTTATCATTAAAGCCTTAAATTAAGTCCCATATACTGAATTAAATAATATTACCCATCATTACATCTGTACTCCACTCTAGCACCAAAGACAAACTCATTTCCACTGGTAAGTTGAAAGGAACCAAACTCAGTATCTCCGGGATGTCCACAGGGCTTATCTGGTAAGAAAGAGAGAAAGAAAAAAAAGTACTTACACCATACATAGAGTCAAAATTTGAAAGACAGCAATTTTGTATTAATTAGTAGAGTGTATTTCATGCAGAGTATATGTTCAAAAATACTCAGCTTTAGCTTAATTAACCTCCTTTAATGAATCACTGTTTTCAATGAGAACATATTAGAGTGAGAATTGGTTTTATTTATTTATTTTTAAAGTAAACAACAAATTAGGAGCTTTCATTCCTTTAAAAAAACAGCAGATCTCATCTTAAGTTTTATGATACGTTTAATGGCAGGATGTAATTTCAGTTTTTCATATACTTTCTGACATAAACTGGTTCAAATCTTCCACCACAGAAGCAATCCATGACTGGAAATGAAATTTCCTCAACCTGATGGGGATTGTGTTGAGTAAAGAGAGATTAGATGAGGCCACAGGAGTCCTGTGGTCCTCAGCCCTTTCTGCTCAAAGGACTGTAAAATAAACTACATGGCTAAACTTTATTAGGCCTCAGAAGAAATCCTTCATGATCCCTGTCAAACTAGGCATTTTCATTTCTTGGATCATATCAACATCCTTGTTTTTTCCAAGGAAGAGGTGCTTGAGTAGGCCCTAGACTTTCTCCAGTGTGACACAGAGGAAATGGACAACCCCATGACCAATTTCACTGTTTAGTGTGGCCTCTCATAGAAAGGGGATGTTATCACTTAATCTGTGCCAAACCACCACTTTTTACCTTCCACCCACACCTTGCCAATATCAGCATCTGTTCACTTGGTGGCAGTATTTCCTAAAATATGTAACTAAAAAGCTACAGCAATTTTTGTATAATTGAAAAGATTTGTGTGCACTAAGTACTTATATAAACACATGTAAAAATAAGAAGTAATTAACATAATTTAGCACAGGAAAGATAAAATTCTGACTGCAAGATGCCAGAAAAAAATAACAGAACTTTTTTTTTTATTTTTAACATGCTAAAATACAATTCTTCCATAGCCTGCCATTTATAGGCAATGTACAGTGACTTGTTATTTTTATTTAATTTAAATGCAGAAAGGTCTATATCAACTGTTTAATGGACCTCTTTGTTGCGGTACCTTAGCTTGTGTCCCAGATATACTATAATTGTATCACTTAACCAAAACCAGAAACACAGCTGCACAGACATACATAGAATGGTGCTAGAATTAAAAGTGTCTTGGATATTCTTAAAAGCAATTTCTATTCTGATAGCAGATACACAGATTGGGTTGGTAAGGCTGGCCTAGCATAAATCTTCTGTAAAGCAAAAAAAATAAAAATCCTTTGACCTGGAGAAAAGGAAATTCCCCAAATGTTTCCTTTTGCCTAAATGCCTTTTAAGATGATATTTCAAAGGATGCTGAAATAAATAATGTACAGGTAAAGGTGCAATTGAAATTTCACATTAACTTTGTTGGTAAGGTATGTGACACGCCAGGTCAAATGTTTGTATGTATTTTGCATAAATACTTACTTCTGCATTCTGTCAGTGGGTGGCGTTGCTTCCATTCTCCATCATCACACTCAAACAAAATTCGTCCATATTTTATATATCCAGGCCGACACCTGTATGTTACTTGAGTACCATGTTGATAGGGGGGGTTGTTCCATGCTTCAGTAGGCACTTCTTTAACTCTCCTAGGAGGAGATTGTTCACAAGCTAAAAATTATAAATAAAAATATTGGTGACTGAGGAACATGCTACAAACTCCAAAATATTTTTACAATAGAAAATGTAGCAAGAAATCCTGGTAATATTTGTAATTAAATGAGCATATCTTTTCTACTTAATCAGTATAAAGAGTCACTGCCAAGAACCCATATGTTGTAGGGACAAAAACTACATACTGTACAGTCACAGTTCATTAATATATTTTAGTTGCAAAGACTGGGACCAGATATTAGTGCCCCAGCTCAAAACACAAACATCTCTTACCCTTCCATCAGAGGGAGCTGATGGGGGAGCAGTCCTTTCATTGCCACAGAGAACAACTTAGTGCACTCTGTAGATTTCCTTTCCAGTTATTTTCTCCAGATGCCACCGCCATCCTTACTGACATTAACTCATGTGCCACTTGATCAAGTTCAGTCAAATCTCCCTTTGCCTTTACATTCCCTAAAATTTCTGTCAGGCTAAAGTTATCCGATATTCCAAAACATTTCCCCCTGTCCATGAGATTACTTCTTATGACATGTTACATGATGTAATCAATTCTGGGTATTCACTTTGACCTTTGTAAGCTTCAAAGCATTTCAACTCAGTTTGGGGGGTGATGGCTGTCTGATATTTCTCATTAGCTCAATATCATACAGTCTTCCCCAAAAGTTCCTTACTGGGCCTTCTTCAGTGTTGAAGAAATTTACAGCCAACGTAAATTTAAAAAAATGAACCTGAATTAGGGTAATAGCAGTTTCTTAATCGTTTCTCAATGTCTTAATAGAAATTTCTGAACTTCTTAATAGAAGATTCTCAACAGTTTGAGAATGAGAATAGTCAGACTGAAGGGGAAAGAAACAAATGCTGGGAAGATGTTAAGAAAGACAACAATCTAATGTTAAGAAGGTTAACAAATGTTTTATTTGTTTATAATCATTGACCTGATTTCAGTGACTAATTCTCTATGCCTGAGTGACTGAAATGTGTTTATTTTAAAGGCTGAAACTTTACCCATAGAAGAGTCTAGACAGTCTAGCTGATTAGATACAAGTAGTCTGTTTTATATCTGAATGTCAAAGGTGAGAATTCATCAAGAAAAAATAAAGCAATCTCTGAGAAATTAAGCCTTAGAAAAGAAATGAAACCTCCATGTAGAAAAGAAATGGGAGAATAAATGTTCACTAGGCAAAGATATTTCTTGGTGAGTAAGATTCATTACTCAGTACAGAGCTGGCACCAAAATCCTCTCACCAGTTTAGTTGTCAGGCCACAGGTCTGAAAAACCATCAGTACTATCACTGGTACTTTCCTACATGTCTAAGTGCTGTGAAAGTGGATCTACAGCAAAAATATTTAGGATCTTTCCTCATGCAAGGGATGTAGGGTTATAGCTTGCTGAACTAAACTGGATTTCTAATCCAAAGTGAGCAAAATAAATCCTTACTCTTCCTTATCAAAGTGTGCAAAGTGAATTTTACTTTAGGTAAGACATACCCCTGAACATTCACTGTTTCTATTTCAGTTTGTGAAATGCCAACCAAATCAGGCAAATTTTTGGAAAATTCTTTAAAGCTTTGGGGAAAAAAAAAAAAAAAAAAAAAGTATAATTAAGTATATTTTTAAGTATTCTGTAGCTATGATATTTTGAAAGTATGAAGAAAATAATGCTCATTGTGAGATCTAAACTTTCTTTTGACTGGCTTAAATACCCAGGAAAGGTAGACAAGACTTGAGGATACTGCTGAAGTGATAAAAGAAGAGTTTCAGTTTGCTCAAAAGTTCACATTTTTTCCAACTCTTTTAGCTATTCTAATAACAAGCATGTTCCTTCTAACCAATCGTTCTATCTTGAGTATATAAGATTGCTCTGTCCACCAGAGGGTATTATTACCCTACTATCAAAAGAGAGAGACTTACTTTTATTAACAAAATTCATTAAGACACATTCACATTTTAATACAAAATATTCCTATTGTACATATGAGTAAATTGCTTAAAGAATCCCCCACCTCAAAAAACAAACAAACAAAACAAACAAAAAAACCCACATGTTTATCATGACATAGTGTGCCTTGGTCTATTAAATTTCAATGAGATTGACATTGAGTATGCTATGATTTCTCCAAACTGCTAAAAAATTTTCATATGGCAGCAAGTAAGTAAAGCTTAAGTCGACGGTAATACAGAGCAATGTTGGATGTCCAGACTGAATTGGCTTCTGCAATGATGGAAATCTGCAACAGTGCACTTGGGTGATGGCTGGAAAGCCACAGGCTATTCAGTAGAGGGATAGCTTCTCTTACATCTGAGTTGTTACACTTTTATTGACCCTTGTGCAGGCTAGGGACTCTTAAGTCTCTTCACCATTACTAAGACATATTTGCTTCTGGATTTAATTTCAGCTCTCTGATTGTTCTTCACCACTACTGCCCTGATGTCAGACTATGCCATGGCAAGTGTTACTCTGAAGCGCCACAGTATGTGTATGTATTTCAGACTACAGTTAATTATTCTCTCTCTCTTTTTTTTTTTTTTTTTTTTAATGCAGTTTCTTAGTAGTTTGAGAAAAATAACTCTGCTTACAGAATGTACTTCAAAATTGTATTAATTGTATTATGTACTTTGATCTGGGTACCTAGTAAAATTGAGATTTTTTGCATTTTTATATTATAAAGAACGGCTTAAATGCTTCAAATCCCTTTGTGGACAGCTGGAATTAATGATTTAGTACATATATGCGACTTGGTTAGAAATAGCTCAAACTGCTTTCTCACCATAATGCCAATAGCAATTTCCTGAAAGCTAAGCACAAACTATGAATTTAAGTAGAAGTATATTTCAGCACTTGTGCAACAACCTAGCTCTCAAACAACTCACACAGACTTCCAATATGAAGCTTGAACTAAGAATCCAGCATGGCCCATGGTAGTAGTTGTCCCAGATGGATCAAATATTGCTACATTTGCATTCCTTTGTTATCTCTTTAATCTAAAGAAAGCATTGTGAAAAGAAAACACAAATTCAGGCAAACTCTCTTTTCAAATTCCAGGACCTTTCTAGACTACTTTGAAAACAAATTAATGATTAGTAGTTGCATTGAAGCAGCATTTACTGTAAGTACATATAAAAAAAAGATGATACCATTCATTAATATCAATATTTTTCACTTTTTTTAAAAAAAAAAAAAAAAAAAAAAAAAGTAAAATCTATCAGATCGCTTTGATTAATAAGGTATTCATAATCTTCACCTAAAATTAAAACAACCTGAACTGAGCACAGACACATTAGCTCCAAAACAGGCAGTGCCCTTTCTCCAACAGTTTAAGAAAACAAACAAACCCCCTCCCCCAAAACAAAACAAAAACTAAAAACCCATACAGAAAGCAAAGCAATTAAATAATTAAACGGGCACTAAACAACATAAACACAATATCAAGGAAAATAAATTTAACAGTGAAGCAGAAAACATCAGTAGAGCCTTCTGGAAAAACACCCAGAATACTAGCTACCTCTTTAAATATATACAAAAGCATATCTGTATATATTTATCTCATTTAATTGATGAATATACCACAGAACAAGTTGTCATTCAACAGCTATTTTGTATGCTAAGTCAGTCACTAAACATTTATTTTTCTCAGATTATCTCATAGAAAAAAAATACACATTAATTGAATATTCTCTATTTTAATCTACCAACTATTTACAAGTTTTAGATGTTAGAATAATTAAAAATATAACAAATAACAAATGATTTGTCCGTTTGTAGTTTATAGAGATGATAACCATTTAAAAAAATGTGCAACAGTTTAGTAACAGCAGTAGTTATCCAATAAACAGGTGAAATAATACTCGTGACAAGATACTGAATCCTGTGTTAAATATTACCAGAAGAAATCTCAATTACTGTTGACAGAACTTCATTAAAATAGGCTTCAATTTGAACATTTTATTTACAAATTGTTTTAGCAACAATCTTCCTACACACTTTAAGCATTTTTTTTTTCATATTAAAGCTTACCTCTTTCTGCAGTACAATACACCCAACATAGGAGGAGAGCTGTATAGCCCAGGAATGACATTCTAGTGACTCAGAAAAGGCATTTAGTACTGTAGCCAACTTTTTTTGATTACTTTATGCACTCCTATTTCACTCACTGAGTGACTTCAGGGACTGACCTTGCAAACCATTTATACTGTGAGTGATTTCAGCAGTCACTTCCCCTAACCCTCTTGCAACACACAAGGGTTTATTTTTTTTCCTCTCCAAATGTTGCTAAATAAATAAATAAATAAATGCCTGTCAATTTTGGATGACACTGTCCCTCCCTGCGGTGTGCTTGTTTTTACATCATACCTCCGCCCCCTCCCCCCCAAAAAAAATAAAAAAGTACATATTATTTTTTTTATGTTCTTATATGTTTAAAAAACAATAATGAATATTAAATGTGTGTAAAAATGAACATCTTTGCTACATACATTTAAGACCTATGTTGAAAATAACTGAAATACAAAGCAGACAAAAATACAAAGTGATTTACTAACCCTTAGTTCTTGCATAAGATAGCCCACTACTTAGATCAGAGGTAATATATTTCATCACATAACCCTTGGTGATGCTGAAGAATTTGTTTCAGTATCACATGAGAAATTCCAAGATGGAGAAGATGTGAATTAGTGTAATAACTATAACATGGATAACGAACTGTCCAAAGAAAAATGATATGGATCGCACAAAAAGATGAACCACATGGTAAACTGAACTAATGGAGGAACTCTTTGTGGATTCATGTTAGCAACAGTCTTATTAATACTTTCCCTAAATGTCTTGGCTTTAGAAGAAGTGCACTCCACATAGAAGGGGAGTTACTTGACATTGAGAATTTGGAAAAAAAAAAAAATCTAAGTTTACAAAGCATTCTCAGGAGACAGATGAAAAGACAGGTGCTGACCTCTGTATTGGGTTTATGTGGCAAGGTTTTGGTAGCCGGGGGCTTCAGGGGTGGCTTCTGTGAGAAGAGTCCAGAAGCTGCCTCATGTTAGATAAGGGCCAGTTGCAGCCAGCTCCAAAGGGCCCCACCGCTGGCCAGAGCCGACAATAAAAGAAGTTGCTTGCACCTCTGTGAGAGCAGATTTAAGAAAGGGAAAGAAACTACTGTACAACAGCAGCTGGGAGAGAGATGGGTGAGAAGCAGCCCTGCAGCCCCCAGGGTCAGCGCAGGAGGTGCTCCTGGCACAGAGCAGAATTTCTCTTGCAATGAGGTCCCTAGTGGAGCAGGCTGTCCCCCTGCAGCCTGGGGGTCCCACATGGAGCAGATCTCCATGCTGCAGCCCATGGAGGAGCCCCCAGTGGAGCAGGTGGATGTGGCCTGGACGAAGCTGCAGCCCATGGAGACCCCCGCAGGAGTAGGCCCCGGGCCAGAGCTGCAGCCCATGGAGAGGAGCCCACAAAGGATCAGGGGCCCTGGGGGGAGCTGCTACCCATGGGGGACCCATGCTGGAGCAGTTTGCTCTTGGAGGATGGACCCCATAGTACAGACCCACAGTTGGAGCAGCTCTTTTAGAGCTGCTGCCTGTGGGAAGCACATGCAGAATCAGTTTAGGAAGGATGGCATCCTGTGGGAGGGACGCCATACTAGAGCAGGGGCAGAGAGTGACCATGAGGGAGTGGCAGAGATGAAGTGTTACAGACTGACTGCAGCCCCCATTCCCTGTTCCCCTTAGCCGCTTGGGGGAGGACGTAGAAGAGGGTAATGGGGGGAAGGTGTTTATAGTTTGAGTTTCTCACTGCTCTAGCTTGTTAGTAATAGGTAATAAATTACATTAATCTCCCTGTGTTGTCTTTTATCCTTGACAATAATTGTTGAGTGATCTCCCTGTTCTTATCTCTACCCTTGAGACCTTTTCATTGTATTTTCTCTCCTCTTTCCCTTTGAGTAAAACCACCACAACCACACACTGGTATGTGGTGGTGTCTGACTAGCATGGAGAATACATAGATATGTGCTTCCAAAAAGACACATAACATATCCTCATGATAACTGGCTTAGGTAGCCTACTGGTATAGGTTAAGAGAGTGTTTAGAAGAGAGATTCCAAATCAAGCCTGAATTCCAAAGCAGTGAATTTTTTTTTTCCTTCTCAAAATACAGCTGGAGGTTTTTTTTTTTTTTTTTTTTTGTCTTTTATTTATTTACACCTAGACTGTGTTTCCAGTTATCCATTTAAAGGAATAGCCTTGCTGAAAACTAGCATTCAGTTGTTTCACCTACAAGAAATCTGCCAGACAGTAAAACACCTCTTCCTTTCCCTCCCTCTTTCTATTGCCAAGTGGTTCATAAGTGGAAAATGATCTCTCACCCTGCTCCATGACCTTGTGATGATTGGCCTGCATCCATTTTGCAGGTACTGGTGCATACCTGATCGATAAAGATTATTTTATTTTATTTTTTTCACCTGTCTAAGCTGAGTTCTAAAAAACACCTTCTCACAGAACAGCACTGTAAAAATCTTTAATTCTTTTCATTCTGTGGTACAGAACAATGTGCTTCTGCATACAACAGTGCTCTTATCTGCACCAGGATAGCATCGTTTGTCTTCTCTGCATCAATCTCACTGCATGCATTTACATGTTTCTGTACGAGTGAGCTGTTGAGTCCAAAAGCAAGTTTCCTTACAGCAGGAAGGAGCTACTCACCAGTCAGCCTCACCTCACTGTCCAGTAGGGTCATGGAAGAGATTCTTCTGGACACTATGCTGAAGTATATGGAAGACATAGAGGTGATTCTGAGCCAGCATAGCTTCCCCAAAGGCAAATAGTGCCTGGCTAATCCAGTAGCCTTCTCTGATTGAGTTACTGCATCAGCAGAGAGGGAAGAGCAACTGATGGCATCTATCTGGACTTCCTGTAAGGCCTCTAATATAGTCCCCCAGAACATTCTTGCCTCTAAATAGGAGACATATGGACTTGATGAATGGCATGTTAGATAGATAAGGAATTGGCTGGATGGCCACATCCAGAGAGTTACAGTCAATGGCTCAGTGTCCAAATGGGAACCAGTAACAAATGATGTCCCTCAGGGGTCCCTACTGGAACTAGTACTGTTTAATATCTTTTTTAATAATATGGATAGTGGGATTGAGTGCACCCTCAGCAAATTTGCAGACCACACCAAGCTGGTTGGTGCTCTTGATAATGCTGCAGGGAAGGGATGACATCCAGAGGGACCTTGATGGGCTTGAAAAGTGGGCCCAGGTGAACCTTGTGAAGTTCAGCAAGGCCAGGTGAAAAATCCTGCACCTGGGTCAGAGCAATCCTCAACATCACTACAGACTGGGTGATGAATTGATTGAGAGCAGCCCTGCAGTGGAGAATTTGGGCTTGTTGGTTGATGTAAAAATGGATATGAGCTAGCAACATAGGCTTGCAGCCCAGAAAGCCAGTTGTATCCTGGACTACATAAAAAGCAGCACGGTAGTAGGTTGAGGGAGGTGATTCTCCCCCTCTGCTCTCATGAGAGCCCACCTGGAATACTGTATCCAGTTCTGGGGTCCCCAGTACAAGAAAAATATGGACCTATTATACAAGGTCTATGGAAGCACAATGAAAGTCGCTGATAAAGCCACTGTCTTCCAGCAAGGAATTTGTGATGCCTAGTAATAGCAGTTCAGCTAGTCTCTGCTGGAATAGCACCTCTGACTGGTATAATTACAGCATGTTCTGACAGCATGCTTGCTGTCACACCTGATTCTAACAATACCAATACAGCTTGTAGCATTCTAGAAACAGTCAGTTTTGCTCAAAAATCTTCAGAAAGGAGTCCTATCTTACTATCTTAATAGTGAGATTATCTTTTCATTGTCAACAACTGTTCGTCTCTCCCAGTGGTAGAGAACTCCAATTCATAACATTACGTATCACTTAATACCTACAATTACAACCTAATGGTGTAACAGGGAAAAATTGCCCAGTTTGCTTAGGCATGTAATTAGCCAGCAATCACTGAGCTATTCATTTGGGATCAGTATCAACAATACATCAGATAGGACACTTAACAGAAAAATGCTAACAAGCACCTAACAAATTGCTAAACGTCCTTTCACTACCAATCTCCAAAGTTTCTATTCATACACACAAATCCATGTGCACCTACTCACAGAGAGTTATATGCACAGTCCCCCTCTCACATAGCTCCTGTTGGAGATGTGGGTTCTTAATGTGTACTTTTACCGCTCATCAAAGTCTGTTAATGCACATACTGGGGAGTAAGCACCACCCAAGGTCACAAACACATACAGGTGTGCATACCTACATGTTGCACCCTGAACTGTCTCTGCCCTCACTGGATGCAAGTTGCTTGTATTTGATGGTGCAGATGCTCCAGCTGGCCTAGGGAAAAGTCATGATGCTGGTGGGCCAACATTCAAGAGTTAAGCCCAGCTGCTCTGCTTTTGACAGCTTCTCTGTTCCCACTGTTCTCCCTACTGCTACAAACTTTCCTTCATTCCTTGTAACACTTGTCCAAACTGGGACCTCCCTTGTTTCAAAAATTACTCTGTAACTCTCTCATTACTGTTTAAGCTGCCTGATAGTCATCAACTCTTTAAATGTGGTCAGCTGTGGCATATGGAGTCTCATACACTTTTGGGTGCTTTAACTTGGATTCACATCTTAATGGCTGTTTTTCAGGCCATTTCACCAAGGGTGGTATATGTAAACACCCATGGAAATAGAAAAGCAATTTTAGGATTTATTTGAATGTTGCTTTATCTTCTAATGCAAAATATATATTAACATGTTCAGGTAGGATTTTGCAGCCATGATGGAAGACCTATCATGCCCACTTCTAAATAATCTGTACTTTAAATAAATGTTATATTATAAATTTGACATCTTCTGTAATTTTTATTAAGAATTATCGTAACTTTATTATAAATTACAATAATTTTTGTTATAAATTTGCAACATGTAAGTATGCACACCCATGTACATGACCTTATGTGGTGCTTACTTCCCAGTATGTGCATTAACAGATTTTGATGAGCAGTACACGTACTCATTAAGAACCCACCTCTGTTTAATTGCCATCTCATTCTCCTAGCTTGGTACTCTGTAGTCAAAAGAAAAGCAAAAGTTATTTGAAAAGTGCTCTTTGCAAAAAAAAAAAAAAAAATTGTCTCCTACATAAAAGCAGTTGTTACTACCTCTAGTTTAAACTAAGTTCTATTTACAGCCCAGTGAAGATCTACTGGAAGGCAGTTCAGAGGACATCACCATTTCCTCCCATGTTGCTCTGCCCTGCCACAGTGCTACCATCCCAATTGTTCCTATAGTTTCTGTTACTGGTCACCATGGATGTCAGAGCACTGTGGCATATAACGGCCAGGGATAGCCCTGAAGTGGATACAGCTCCTTTTGGGATCTGTGCTATGGTGGTGCTGCTTATAAGAACACATAGATCAGGTGATATTGAATGCCCTGTGTCTGAAACAACATTAAAAGGTTCATGCTTGCAATACAGAATCATGCTCACCAGACTGTGTAAAGCAGGCCGTCTACCTACCAATGTTTCAGTTCAATTAAACAATTGAAACAAACAAACACAAAACCTTCTCCAGTTTTTTATACTTTGAGAGGAATAATCAAATTGAAAATTCCTCAGTTTTCTCCTTCTCCCCTAGCTTTACGGTGACCTTAAAACTCTGTTCTCACTTTGGGCTATTTCAGTCTGTTACTGTTTCTGAATCACTATCAAACCTTTTGCTCCAGCAGAACAGTCTGTATACTGCACAGTCATTTACCAAATGTAGAAAGAAAGGAAGACTCCAAGAATACTTTTTCTTTGAAGTTTAAATAAACATTTTTCCTGTAGTTTTTGCATGCCAAACAATGCAGTATTGTACTCCAAAAGGTGTATCAGGCAGTAAAATGAAGAGAGATGCAAAATCAACATGAAGAACACACAGTAAGAAAATAAATAGGATCATTAAATCTTTCAAGGTTTATAAGAATAGCAGTGTACTTTTGGAACAAGCTCCTGGTATAGTTTGAAACTGGTGCTGCTGCTTGTTATGATTAGTTATGATTAAAAGCTTTTGTAAAGTTTCATTTTGTATTAGTAATATTCCCCCAAAGGCTGTGTCCTCTTGAAGGACAATTAAAACTATCAGCAACTACTCTCGTTTGCATATCCAGCATACAAGCCAGCTACCTAGCAAAGAGATAACATAAGCATTTCTTTCTGTAGAAAAACTGTAGAAACTGATAGTTATTTAGGCTTATGGTCATACACAGACTGCCCTCCTCATTCTCCTTATGGTAAGATTCAGAATGAACCAAAATCGGATCTTATCCCTAATAGCTAAGAATCTAACAAGCCACAACAAACGTACATTTAAACAAACAAAAAGAGGGTTCAAACCAATACGTTCATGTTGACCTAACTTACTACTGAGATATTTTTGAGAAAAGGATGCGAAAGAGATCAGAGTGGCATTGCTATTGCTATGGTAGTTCTCTTGCAGCAAGGGAGAAGAAAACGATGACGCTTTCAAATGTGTGGGAACAGAGACTTTTGTTAGGGAAAGATGCAAAACAGAAGTAAACATTTGAATAGAAAATGACATAATAGAATACAGAAAAGTCCAGGCAGCCCTTGGAAGTGAAATGGAAATAAGTAGTGGATCTTTTATCTAACAGATACAATGTTATGGTGACAAAAATGGGGAAGGTAATCAAGGCTGCCTTTAGCTGAGCAGCAATAGACATAAAATTATGGGCCTAGGAAAGAATACATTTTAGATTATATGAAATAAATGTGCAAGAAATAGATCTAACTAGATTTAAAACTACAGTCTCAAGGGCCCTAGAATTGTTGCACTGGTCAGCAACATGCCCTTTGCTTTCCACCAAACTCAAGAAGCACAAGCGTTGGGTCAAAGTAAAATAGAATGCTACAACCAACAATTGAAGGTCATTTTGCCCTCTTGCTACTCAATAAGAACCCACTTGGGCAACATGCCCTGAGCTATAGCTAAGTTTTATAGTGGTGATATATATGCTTTTTACACATATAGTCAAAATTACTGTCTACAAGCTTTCATGGTTAAATTCATTAAGGCGTCCTCTAGATAATCATTTTACACTGTTGTAATTTTTAGTCCTATACTCCATATTAGTAAATAATAGTTTTGTATTGTGGTAGTCAAAGAGGGGGAGTCCTCAAAATAGAACTCTCACCAGTTTCTGATATTGGCTTGGTTTAGCCTTTCACATCCATTCAGACTGCTGGCCCCTCAGTCCAGCACACCTAACTTTTTTCCTACAAGGCATCGATGTTCTGTGCTTCAGAACACATCTATGTGCTCTTTCCATTTGAGCTTTGCACCCATTAGTTTCTTGCTTTTTAAAAAGATAGTAACTTTTTTTTTTTTTTTTTTTAATAAAAGTACTGTTTTCTAACTGAGGAGTATACTCCTCCCCCCCCCCCCCCCCCCCCACTACTGCATCTCTATTTTCTAAGATAAATAATATTTATCAGGAAAGATTCTTCAGAATTATACCTAGGCATGTTTTAACAGACAATGTCATTATGATTTTTTTTTTTCCTATTGAAAAATCTACCTTTGGAGGGTATTTTGGAAGTGAAATTGCAGATAAGTAAAACGTATTTAAACAATATTTGATTAATTTATCTAAACCACTGTTCATTTTATGTTATGTGAATAATGAATCCCCAAACTTTCCATTCAGCCAGCAAATCTGCAGAATTATCTCGTGCGCTTTCCAGTGGTGCCAGTACTCTAGACCCTTGTTCCAGTCTTAACCATGAAACCACACAAACACACTCAAGAGAGTTGATCAATGCACAGAAATGTGGAAATAGAGTTTGAAAAGTAGTTACCTAAACATCCAGATACTTCTTGGTTCCGGGATGGAGGAGGTGGAGGGGATATCTAAGAAGCACCAGGGCAGAGAAAAAAAAAAGCTTCAAAATAAGTTTGAGTTTTTGTCATTTATTTTTCAGTTAAACATTTTTTAAAATCATGTTTAGCTGTTTACCAGCACCACAAGACTAATAGGAAAAAGCATGCCAACTTTACAGAGAAGGCATTTCCTCTTACTGTTTTTCACTACCACCTAGACTACTGGCCTATGGGAAGCGTCTTGTATATGCCTACTTAGTGAGTTAACTGAATATCGAAGACAATATTAGTCTATCATCTTCCTTAAAAGGATAATACTTGCAAATTACTGCTGAGTATTACAGAACCATTTAAAATAATTTAGTATGCACTTGTTTCATACATGCCCTTTTCTTCTTCACCTTTTGTTTGAGAGGCTTATCTTTAAACAGTGTTCTTTCCTGTCTAACCACAACCTAACAACACTGTGTAGAAGAATAAAAACAATAGGGTCATAAGCTTATCAGATATATCAGACAACATTTATTGTCTCTGAATCTGGTATACAATTGAAAAGCAATGGAGGGAACAGAAATTAAGAATTGTGTCTGATAAGGACTATTTCATCTCCTCAATGCAAAGGACCATCACCACATCAAAATGCACCACTTTATCTCGGGCAACATTCTACTCTAACTGTTTGCAGTCAAGTTTTGCTTTGATTTACCTGAAGAACTGTAAGTATCAACACCAACAGCAAAGAATGTTCCAGTGTCAGTAAATAAACTAAATAATAAAAACATACAATCTTTTTGAGGAAGGTATCAAAAACTAACCAGTTAATCTGATTTACTTGATTACAACAAAATGCACAATTCAGACTTACATAAACGGGAAAGACATCATTAATAAATAATATATACCTCCATATACACTGCAAGTGTTCCAAAACATACAGAAGTCATTAACATTGTGCCAGCATATGCTTTTACCTATACATCAACAAAAATATGAGTAACCTAAAAAGGAAACTTAAATGCTTTTTTTCTATTTTCCATACCTTAGTATGAGCCAAGATTTATATAAACACTAGCAAAAAACTCAGCAACAAAGTTCTTACTCTGCCTCCCTTAATCTTCAGGGTTACCCACCTGTACCTAATCAGTAAAAAAGTTTAAAGAAGACAGATTAATTCAAGTCTATTTTCAGTTTCCAAGACTGTGTCACAGGTGTTTCTGATACTTCTCAGGGCTGCCATCCCCTGAGACTAAAAACTCATATTCCTTGAAAGAAGTGAGTGTAGCTCACAGCTTTTCTTTAACACTTCAAGCATAGCAGAAAGAAATCCTAGCTTGAGCACAGTGACCCAGTAAAACAGCTTGTGTATAAGAGCATTTATCTCCACGCAGAAGATTCAGTGTCTCTTCAGCTTGAAGATGTTCAAGGGGGTTTAAGTCCTAATCAAAATATTAGATTCAGATAACTAAAAACCTAGCTCTGTCCAATTTTATACACTTAAGAGCTTTTCTGAAAAAGTACAGCCTAATTTTATACAAAAGTATAGACCAATTTTGTACACTTAAGTCCAATTTTTATACACTTAAGAACTTTTCTGAAAAAAACTTTTCCTAGTCACTTTTATGAGTGACTAGGCCTCATACTGTCAGAAAGGAAGAACAGTTATTTTATAACGCAAAGAGTTTATATTACTTTAGAGAATAAAATTAAGTTTCCATATATATTGAGTGACTATAGACTCAGTTATGAGTTTGCTTTTTATTTACTCTGCTCAGCTATTTACCAGGGTGCTAGTATGCCAGATACCTACTACCATTTTGAAAAGCATTTCTGTGGTAGAAGAAGTGCAAAAGCTTCTACTGTTACTTAGCTCCTCAAGCATGAAAACAAATGTTAGATTAATCAATTAGGGTGGAAAAATTAATGAGGCTGTTAGAAGATACAGTAGACACACAATTAATTTCTCATCTGACCTATGATTCACAGACTTCAGAAAAGGACTATAGTTAGCCCAAACCCTATTTTACTTGTACAACAGATCATTATAATATATAGTTTCCCTCTGCTTCAAGTGAAGGAATAAACACAGAGACCAAGTTTTTGCAAGATGAGAAAACACAGGGGCAGAGCAAGGAAACAATGTTTTCTAAGAAGAGACACCTTGCTTGGGTGGAGAAACAGCTAAGAAGAAAAAAATAACTGCACATAACAAATATTCTAATGGAAAAAGATCCTGTACTTTTTTGTTTGTTTTTTAAATTAGAGTTTTAGAGAACTCTGACTTCAGAATGCAGCATGGTAAAACTGGCAAGAATGTGGCAGCAGGCTAATTCACTATGTTATTTATTTCTCATATCAGCCAAAGCAAAGAGTGACTTACCTTTGAACTGTTGACACATATGTGCATCTGTCTTGCTTAATCTAACAAGCCCTTATGAGAAGCACATTGTGAACTCTGAATGCAACAAACTCTGAAAAAGGGCAAGCATCATCCCCCTGTTATCCCAACGTTTTACAAGACTTGGGCTACAACATCCCACTCTCTAAGAAACAGCAATCAGAGAAGCAGTGCTTTAGAACTCTACACTGAAGAAACAATGAAAGATGCGTTGTCTGTAACAACAGAAGAGATAACCCAAGTCTCCAGTTAGTCATCTTGGTCACTTGTAGAAATCTTTCCACAGCAGTATGAAGCTTAAAGTCAGATTCTCAGCAGGGCACATCACTATTATGCAGTACACTCCAAGTACACTTGCCATGCTTCAGCTGATCCCATTTGTGCCAGCTTTTAACTAGCTTACACAGAAATCCAACTGGATGGAAGATAGAAGGCTCAATCTTCAATGCACAAAATGAACGTAAGCATCTAGTTAAGCATGCAGTATTTAGACCACATTTAGGGATTAACTTCTCACTTAGTCCCAGAACCAGCAAAGACTAAAAACCTCATTCAAACTTAAATATTACACCAGTGTCACACTGTGAGTTACTTCATTTTAATAAAGAAACACTACTACTGAAGAGCTTAGATGAAGACCTAACCAGGGAAGGCAAATCATGACAGTCAGGGAAAATGTAACAGTATTTTTGTTTACTAAAGCTGTGGCATTACATACTGAGTATGACTATAATA
Source organism: Aythya ferina (assembly GCF_964211825.1). Taxonomy (NCBI): domain Eukaryota; kingdom Metazoa; phylum Chordata; class Aves; order Anseriformes; family Anatidae; genus Aythya; species Aythya ferina. The sequence continues at coordinate 8,791,347 of NC_140304.1, forward strand.
CATATGACAGTCTAGATTACAGTGTACCTTTAAGAAGAAATCTAAAAAACTTTCTTTGCTATTTCAATTCGGACAGTGAATTCAAAGAGATCTTCATATTGGTAATATGCACTTCCTCAGTCATGTGGGAAGTTAGAGTAGTTCCTAGAATGTATCCCACTTTCAGTCATTGGCCACAAATTTCAATGTTCAGTTTTCTTTTTCTTGCACAATTCAGAGACTTTAAAGGAGTAAAATAAGATTTCAGACAAACATTGCAACTTTGGTCATCCACAGATTACTTGCTTGATTTCAACAATATCACTCAAATATGGTACAGTCTGGTCTCACTCAAAACAGTTACTAACACAGAAAAAAATCTGGCTTGGGAAACAATGCGCTAGAAATGTTTTCAGAGATGAACCAATTCAAGTACAAACCAAGATGTCCGCTTCTGTGAGAAGAGAAAAAAAAAAAGAGAGAGAGAACAAAAAAAGCATTATAGTGTCTGCTTTGATGCCCTTAGTTGTTGGTCTGATCTGTATTGACCTCAAAAAAAAAAAAAAAAAAAAAAAAAAAAAAAAAGGAATGCTAGTATGCAACTAGTGTTTTATTTTATTTTATTTTTTTTTTTTAACAAGGAAAGTAAATTTTTCATCAGACTATATTCTGTAAAATAAATTTTTATATCCACATACAATCTTACACATTCAACATGTAGCCAAATCTTATAAGATGGATGATTACACTGAAAAAGTATAGGAAAAAATGGCGAAGGATTGTGCAAAACACCCACGTATATTAATAAGAAGTGTTTGATTGATGCTTGCTTGCACAGAAAACTAAAATTGTAGTTTATTGAACCTTTAAACTCACACAAACCTACTGCTGAGATAAATAAGTCTTCCCTATCTTATGATGGCTTGTTGCTGCTCTGCTGTAGCTGCACTAGCTCTTCTGCCAGCACTTAGGGTGAAACTAGGTTTGGGAAAGTGACAGAAATGAAAATTAACCCAGAAAAAAAAAAAAAAAGTTATTTTTCAGCTGCATGGGTTGCAAATTCAGTATGTGTGGGGAATAAGTAGCCAGGGAGAGAGGAAGCGTACAAATGACCCCTCTGCCAGCTCTGCCCCTTCGTTAAGGCCTGTCAACATACAGGCGAGGCAGAACCACCTGGCCACCAGGCACTGCTCAAGAACCTCAGTGACCCTGGAGTATCCCCACGAAGGGACTGTGCTGGACGCATTTTGCCATTTCAGAGGTGCCTGTGCTCCCTTGGTAGATAGACCAGCCCAAACTGGGGAGCCAGGAGAGCCCCTTTTTGGGGAGCCAGCCGTGGCAGCTGTGTGGCTGCGCACCCCCTGGGTTCTTACAGGGCCTGGGCACTGCTCCTCCTCTGTTGGACAAAGCCCTGAACCATTATAGCACCAGCTCACCAGTGGCTTACCGCATCTGCACGTGTGGCTTCAGAGAGCTGGCACGAAGCAGGACGAGCCATTTCCCAGAGCCGTGCTTTAACCCAAGGGACTACAGGTGGGCAGGGGACAAAGGTAGGGGACAGCGGGCTCGGCTGAACAGCTGTCAGTAACGCGGGGCTGCGCAGACGCTCCCTACAGCCGGAGCAGCCAAAACCAAAGGAACAAACCCAAACACGCGGCCCCCAGGGTTTATACTGGCGTTGCATCCCTGGCGTGGGTCCTACACCGGGGCACCCCCAGGTGCAACCAGCGGGGGCTCAGCCCCCCGCAGCAGGGCCCGCTCAGCCCCTGCCCCTCGTGCCAGCGGGGCGCCTCCCATTGGCCGGCAGTGCAGAAATCCCCGCCCTTCTGCTTGAATATGCTAATCAGCGCCCACCCCATTGGCTGGCCCGGCGGCGGCGGCTCCGAACGACATTTGCATGGCGGCGGGCAGCTCCTTTGTTGTCAACGGCGGCGGGCGGCGCGCGTGCTCGCCAGGGCTGCCTGGGTGGGTGGGTGGGTGCGCGCCGCCGAGGCCGCCCCACCGCCGCCCCCGGCGACCGTCACCCGCGGAGGGACGGCGCGGCGCCCCCCCGGCTCGGCGGCTGAGGGGGGACGCCGGGGAGCGCCGCTTCGCCACCTCCTCCTCCTCCTCCTCCTCCTCCTCCTCCTCCAGGCAGGATGGTGGACCTGGACAGCGAGGTGCCCCCGCTGCCGCCGCGGTACCGCTTTCGGGACCTGCTGCTGGGCGAGCAGGGCTGGCAGAGCGACGACAGGTGAGAGGGGGGTGGCAGGACCCCGCCTGCCCCGCGGTGCGTGAGGGGGCTGCCGCGGCCGGGCGCTGAGGGGAGGCAGCCACCTCACCGCCCCTCGGCGGGGGCTGCGCGTGTTAAAACGCCCGGGGTGGCCGATTGGCACGCTTCTTGTGCTAGCTCTTAGGCTGAGGCGTAGCCACCGCTCGCCGATTTATGAATTATTCCCTTTACTAAGAAAATCAGCTAACGCCGTTAGAAGAAACAAGAACAGACGGCGGTGTTTGGTTAATTGCAAGGCGCGATGCAGAACTCAGGGGCAGCAGGAGGGCTGTGCCGCGGCTTGACCACGCATCCCATCCCCGCGTGTCGGGAAGCTGCTACACGATCCAACCTGGCAAAATTGCGTGCGAGAACCACTTTGCACGGGCAATTTATTATGGTTAAATGACAGGGAAACAAAATTGTCTGCTCGTATACAGCGGCATGCTGGATCGATTTTAATCCAATACTTTTATATAGCCAGAATGAGTCATGCTTTAACTCAGCAGCCAGAAACTTTGAATTTAATGCTAATCTAACCGTTTTCAGATTGTAGCCACATTCCTAAGAAAGATGGATTCTCCCTGGTAATCATGCAAATACGGAACTTGGTGTTAGCTCTGTTTATGGGAACATGGTATACGTTGAAAAACTAAATTAGGTGTATTAAGACAGTTTTGAAATGGTGAATGATGTCTTAAGATGATCACAAAAATGAATGCTGTTGATTGGAAATGATGGCGTTGTAAGTGTGTTGCATTAGTTTAACACACTGCCGAGATGTTTATCAAAGCATGGTTTTATATTTAAAATATTAATTAAACCATAGGTATATTCAGTGTTCACAATTTCTGATGACAGTATTCTTTGAGATTTTAGAAAATGTGGATCTTGGCAACTTATACCTACATTTTACTTTCCACTGGCATAAGAAAATAAAAAACACAACTTTTCTTATTTTACCAGCTAGGATTTCGATGGCTAAAATAAACAAAATATTCTCTATACATTTTCTCTTTGGACCACTCCATGACAATACTTTTGCCAGCTCTAGGTCAAACTTCTGCCAAGTACTTCCCTGATACCAGTTGTTTGACTTTCCTAAACTTTATAAAGTTACGTTCTATGGAGGAAGTGTTGCCTGGTCTCAGTAGAAAATAGTGCATAAGCACCTGCACAAACCACAGCACCTCTTTAGATATAGAAATTTCAATTTCAAGTCTGTGTCTGCTTGATGAAATATATAGAAATAGGCCTTGGAAAACATTGATAGTGGAGTTATAGCATGACAGTATTACAGAGCATAATTATAGATGGAAAATTATGCCTAAGGACTAGTGGAAAATGAATAGTTACTTCTAGTTATTTTGTTGATATTCATTCAAGCAATGTAAGGAAGATCTCTGGACACATATAGAAATAAAAAATATGAACCACAAAATAAGAACCTGGGACTGCAAATGGCTAGCAGAAATGGCTTTCCAGATCTTCAGGTGTTGTCCTCTGCCAGGGCTAGGCACAGCTGCGGTGTGGGGGTAGGCTGCACAGTTGTTTCCCCACAACACAAACAGGATCCCACTTTACATGAGGCTGTCATAGCAGCACTCCTCTCTTCCAGCTCTGCAAGTTACCATAGCAGTCTTTTCTGATGCTAGTTTTCTGTTAACTGAACAAAGTCCATTCTTAAAAAAAAAAGAAATTTGAGTTTGTTTGTCCACCTTACTATAGGATTCTGTTGAGATTCTTGTATTTCTGTATTCAAGGATCTCTTCTAATACTAACATGTTACTCCATGCCATGTTATTTTGCTACTAGTATGAAAAGCATACTCTGCGCAGAAATACTGTCAAATGGAATATTTCAAATATTACACCTACTTTCATGAAATGTTTAATGAAAGAGACAACAAACCTGTGGGGACCCTAAGATAAATTGTTACTTTGTAATAATTAGTCAAAGGAGCAATATCACAAGTATGCCTTTATTTTATATTATTCTTTTTCTTTGCAACCTTAAACAAATGGTCTGAGTTTGGTTTTGGTGAATTATGTTTCTAGTGCTATCTTCTAATTAATGTGTAATACAGATATTGCCAAAGGTGTTGCTTGCACTCTCTTCAGCTGAATGGACGTTGACTATGAATAGAATACCCTAACATTATAATACAATTGAAGCAGCCTTAAAATATGGCCACACAATAGCAAGTGATCAAGATAGTTCATTTTGGGAGGTTACTTGCCCTCGATTAAGATCCTGGAAATAATTTTCTGCACACTTCCAGTTCACTGCAACTTCATACTTCCAGTTGCTTTCAGCTCCTGCACTCAGATTTACATCGACTGTTTTCCATCTGTGGTCTGTGAATTTCAGGTCTGTTACCAGCTGAAACCCTCTGTTTCTTGTCTGTTCATCCTGGAGGTCTCTCTTTTCTCCTTCCTCTCTCCCTTTCTAGAAAGATGTTCACTCTTTGCTGGCTGAGGGGCATACATGCCATCTCTGTGCTTGTAGATGCCTGTTGATTCTTCAAAGTGGAGAGGAGATGCAATCATTCCTCTGATCTGCCTGCCACAAAACCAGCCAGGGTTCTGTACCACCGAATCTCAGTTTCAAAGGAATAGTTTTCCAGAAATTCATATGGTACTACTTAATAATAAATATGATTGGAATGATGTAGGTCTTTTTTTTTTTTTTTTTCTGGAAGATATATTTTCAACATAAGCATAGTGTCCAGTTTTGAAACCTTACAGGTTATGTTTTTTTAGGAGCAGGGTTTGATCAGCTCTTTATTTTGAAGGATCCTGTTCATTTATAAGATACAAACATAGAGTTGTTCTTAGCTGAATGTAATAGAATCCTGATTCAGGAAACTATTCTTAGATCTGTGCCTGGTTGCAGGCAGTTTTATAATTTTCCTTTTCTCTCCATGGTGGAGCTTCATTTAGGTTTTTCTTTTTTTTGGTGTCTTTCATTGTCCGTTTCTTACCCATCCTTCCCCAATAAGGTAACATCCATTTTACTACTTTTGCATTTCTCTCTCAGAATAAAGGTAACTACACTTGCATGGCATAATTCCTAATAAATGTTGCAGTTGGCCTCAGTAGCAGATGGGTTCTGGGCGGTCGTATTCCACAAACTATCAAATTGTGTTGTATACTCTTTTCCATAAAAGAAGTTTCTTTGTGAACAAAAACACAGCAAGCCTTTGGCAAATACATAAACTATTTAAAACAATCAACATTCTTGAATTTTCTGAGTAGTTTTTCCTGGGGGGGGGGGGTGGGGGGGGTGGCGGGAAGTATGTTAAGACCAGTTTTGTTTTTAAGGGCTAGATTTTCAAAGGACCTAGCTCCCTTTGAAAACCTTGGAGGTAAAGATGATGCTTACAGCACACAGGAATCACAAATTATCTCTTTCTGATTTATAGCTTAAACTTTCACCAACATCTACCATTTAACCTGGTACAATTAGATGATGTTAATTCAATAATGTTAAATTCCTGGACTATTCTGAGGCAATCTTTTCATATTAAGCTATTCACATTTTATATGAAAAACATTACTCAAATCATTGTGGTTAGTTTTTTATTTTACAAGTTGAGGCATTCATGTTCCTGTCACTATGAAAAATATTTAAATATTGCCTAGATCAACATGAATTTTTTCTGCAGGAGAACAGGTAAAAGATCGGCCCAGTAGCTAAAGTATGGGTGTGCCATGTGGGCTATTTCTGCAGCAGGTAGGGTAGCATACCAGGTTTCATCTGGCCTTATAAATATTCCGGCCATTGGACTAAGGGTAATGAAAAGACTGAATGATTGACTTTTTCACTAATTTTGTAAATATCACTAATATCCCTTTGTGAAGCTCATATTTTACTTTCACTGTTGAAAATATCTGAAACTAAATGGTTTGATTTATTAAATACACTGAGATGTTTTTCTTAACTGTCATAATGCAGATTGTCTTTCAGTTTGGGTGCTTGGGAAGGAAGCAGGAGTAAAGGGTTAACTCAGTGGTTAGCACAACAGTTATTTACCCACTAACTCAGTGAGGTTTCACTGAAGTGCAATTATAACAGTAAATTACATAATAAAATGTTTCAGTTTTCATAAACCTACTGATAGTCAATTCTTAGTCTTACCAGCTGTGTTGAAGAGCTACACAAATAAAAATAGAAAATATCCTACTAAGTGAAGACCTGATATGTTTAAAATCTGGTAAATAACTTGCTTCAGAAAAGGGCAGAAAAGAAGATATTTATTTTAGGTTCCTGTGTCAACTTTGGAAAGAGCTGTTTAGAAAACAAAATGTGTTTTCTTGTGTCATGTACCTGTGTAAATATATAGTCATTATATACTTTAAAAAAGCCAAACAAGAAGATACTAGAGACTTAAAAATTCTAACTTAAAAATAAAAAAATAAAAACCCAAACATTTAAATTCTGCTGATAGGAGTGCCTACTTTCTGTAAATAACTCAGTGCTTAAGTATCTTGAAGAGTCAAATTTACCTCATGTTTCTTAAACTGTTTGTGTACTTCTAGTCCATTCTTCAGAAGCTTATAAAGTTATGATGCTGCATTTGTTTTAGTTCAGTAAATTCAAGCAATTCTAGAATGTTCCCCACCATCGAAGAATGACTGCTTATACTAGTGACCTCTTTAAATTTTCTGCTGTATGCTTTGGCCAGCTGTTGAACAGCACCCATAAGTGATTCAGCAGTTGGAGTGTCCAAGGAAACACTCCTAGAAGGCAGGTTGCAGGCAGTCACCCAATTCTGGAGGCTGAAACAGTTTTCCGGTGTGTATGTAGAATGTTTTGTGCAATTTAATGTCAGTGCATGGGCATGTTAACTCACTGGTAAAGACATACCTGGAGTGGGTCATGGTTTGAAGTAACTGCTACGCTTGAACATTATGTGCCATTTCTCCCATTTGTGCTGCTAGATCCGTCTTTCTCTTCTCCTGTATTTCCTGCACAGTCACACACTCAGATTATGCATATATGGTGGCTGCATTACAGGGAGATCCATTTATAACTCACAGACTTGCTAATGCCTGGTGTCTTCCTTTCTCAAATATACAATATAGCCATAAATGTAGGCAATAAGTGTATTTTGTCCCGGAGTCCTTAAAAAAAATATGTATCTGTTAAAGAGCTTTAATTTATTGGAAAAATTATTTTCCCACAATATTTTACAGATAGAAAAAGAGAAGCATATGGATGTTTTTAAGATGTGCAGAATGAGATTCATTGTATTGACCTCATAGAAGCATATGTAGCATTTTAGGTTTTAAATATCTTTTACACTTTGGGTTTATGTAAGATTCAGCAATATGTTGGGCTTTCTTTGGATCTTGCACACCAAGGTAAATTTTATCAATGCTGAATATTTCTAGCAATATTCAACACCATCAAGTACATATTACAGCATTGAATTGGTGAATTAATAGTCTGTCATATTAATAGATTGTATATGCAATCCTACACATGATTGTACAGTCATATCTGCTTTATACTACCATTTAATTCTACCACTTTTTGGAGTTCAAGGTGGTATACAGAGGCAATATGTTCTAGGAAGAATCACCATTATTGTGCCACTGCAAAATCACAAAGATAAAAATTAAAGAACAACAACAAAAAAACAAAACAAAACAAAACAAAAACAAAACAAAAAAAAACACTAAACCCTGATACATTTTCCAGCTCCCACCCTCAAAGCATTGGATTTCATAACTTTTCCATATGCTGTATTTACAATTTCACAGTCATGGAACAAAAATTTACATTTCTCAAATCTGTATTCTTCTCATTTTGATACATAAGTAACAAGAGACATTAGCTGGTACTGGGAATGTGTTTCAAATACTGCTCCTATATCAAGGTAAAGATTTGAGTAATTTTGCTGCAGTTCATGATGAAACTATAGAACTAAATGTTACCTTTGTGCAAGAACTATTCTTATAGTGGCTACTTAATGGATTAAATTAAAATTAGTTTTCCCTTCTGATATGCTTACTACTTAATGAGCATTACCACCTATCTTGGAAGGAAAGATTCAGATAATACAGAACACCTCCACACATCACTTGGACAATTGTATGCTGCTGGCTGTCATGTTGACTGGTGACTTTCAAGGAACAACTCCCTACTGTAAGTCTCAGAAGGCACTTTAACAGTCATTTGTCAGTGTGAATTACTGAGTAAAGCCCTCCCTTTGACTTTCGTTTTGGAAATCACCTGAAATTGCTAAACTAAAAGGGGATAAAAAGCCCACACATTTCTGAATCAAATGATTTAAAATATCTGAGTCTAGATTCAACTCACACAAAAATTCTATTATAATTTCCTCAAAAGAAGGTTCTATTGTTTTCTTCAAAATAATCCTCCTCTTTCCTTTAAGAAATACTTCTGTCATTTTGACATCGATTTAACTTTTATGAGTTCTTTATTTAACAGAATCACAGAATCACAGAATTTCTAGGTTGGAAGAGACCTCAAGATCATAAAGTCCAACCTCTGACCTAACGCTAGCAGTCCCCACTAAACCATATCCCTAAGCTCGAAGCTACAAATTAAGAGGACTTCAGCAAATATTGCCAAATTTATCTTGAATTATCCTCATAAGTAAATTTTCAAAGTAAATTAAACGATTTAGAAGCCTAAGTTCTATTTTAGAAGCTTGATTGTGATTGAAACTGCTCAGGATCGGCAGGGACAACAAGGCTAGTGTCCTGGTCGGGGTCTGCTATAGACCACTGAACCAGGATGAGGAGACGGATGAGGAATTCTACAGGCAGCTGACAGAAGTTGCGAAATCTTCAGCGCTGGTTCTCGTGGGGGACTTCAACTTCCCTGACATATCCTGGAAGCACAACACAGCCCAGAGGAAGCGGTCTAGGAGGTTTCTGGAGAGCGTGGAAGATAGCTTCCTGACGCAGCTGGTTAGTGAACCTACCAGGGGTGGTGCCCCGCTAGACCTTCTCTTCACAAACAGAGAAGGACTGGTGGAGGATGTGGTTGTCAGGAGCTGTCTTGGGCAGAGTGACCACGAAATGGTGGAGTTCACTATTCTTGGCGAGGCCAGGAAGGGGACCAGTAAAACCGCTGTATTGGACTTTCAGAGGGCTGACTTTGAGCTGCTCAGGACACTAGTTGGTGGAGTCCCTTGGGAGGCGGTTTTGAAGGGCAGAGGGGTCCAGGAAGGCTGGGCGCTCTTCAAGAGGGAAATATTAATGGCGCAGGAACGGTCTGTCCCCACGTGCCCAAAGACAAGCTGGCGGGGAAGAAGACCAGCCTGGCTGAACAGGGAATTGTGGCTTGAGCTTAGGAGAAAAAAGAGGGTTTATAATCTTTGGAAAAGTGGGCAGGCCACTAGGGAGGACTATAAGGATGTTGTGAGGCTGTGCAGGGACAAAATTAGGAAGGCCAAAGCTCATCTGGAGCTCAATCTGGCTACTGCCGTTAAAGATAACAAAAAATGTTTCTATAAATACATCAACACAAAAAGGAGGACTAAGGAGAATCTCCATCCTTTACTGGATGCGGGGGGAAACTTAGTTACAGGAGATGAGGAAAAGGCGGGGGTGCTCAATGCCTTCTTCACCTCAGTCTTTAGCGGCAATACCAGTTGTTCTCTGGATACTCAGTACCCTGAGCTGGTGGAAGGGGATGGGGAGCAGGATGTGGCCCTCACTATCCATGAAGAACTGGTTGGTGACCTGCTACGGCACTTGGATGTGCACAAGTCGATGGGGCCGGATGGGATCCACCCAAGGGTACTGAGAGAACTGGCAGAGGAGCTGGCCAAGCCACTATCCATCATTTATCAGCAGTCCTGGCTATCGGGGGTGGTCCCAGTTGACTGGCGGCTAGCAAATGTGACGCCCATCTACAAGAAGGGCCGGAGGACTGACCCAGGAAACTACAGGCCTGTCAGTTTGACCTCAGTGCCAGGGAAGCTCATGGAGCAGATCCTCCTGAGAGTCATCACACAGCACTTGCAGGGCAAGCAGGCGATCAGGCCCAGTCAGCATGGGTTTATGAAAGGCAGATCCTGCTTGACGAACCTGATCTCCTTCTATGACAAAGTGACGCGCTGGGTGGACAAGGGAAAGGCTGTGGATGTGGTCTACCTTGACTTCAGCAAGGCTTTTGACACCGTCTCCCACAGCATTCTCCTCAAGAAACTGGCTGCTCTTGGCTTGGACTGGCGCACTGTTCGTTGGGTTAGAAACTGGCTGGATAGCCGGGCCCAAAGAGTCGTGGTGAATGGAGCCAAGTCCAGTCGGAGGCCAGTCACTAGTGGCATCCCCAGGGCTCGGTGCTGGGGCCGGTCCTCTTTAATATCTTCATCAATGATCTGGACGAGGGCATCGAGTGCACCCTCAGTAAGTTTGCAGATGACACCAAGTTAGGTGCGTGTGTCGATCTGCTTGAGGGTAGGAAAGCTCTGCAGGAGGATCTGGATAGGCTGCACCGATGGGCTGAGGTCAACTGCATGAAGTTCAACAAGGCCAAGTGCAGGGTCCTGCACCTGGGGTGCAATAACCCCAAGCAGAGCTACAGGCTGGGAGAGGAATGGTTGGAGAGCTGCCAGGCAGAGAAGGACCTGGGAGTGATGGTGGATAGTTGGCTGAATATGAGCCAGCAGTGTGCTCAGGTGGCCAAGAAGGCCAACAGCATCCTGGCTTGTATCAGAAACAGTATGGCCAGCAGGGCTAGGGAGGTGATCGTCCCCCTGTACTCGGCTCTGGTGAGGCCGCACCTCGAGTACTGTGTTCAGTTTTGGGCCCCTCACTACAAGAAGGACATCGAGATGCTCGAGCGAGTCCAGAGAAGGGCAACAAAGCTGTTGAGGGGCCTTGTGAACAAGTCCTACGAGGAGCGGCTGAGGGAGCTGGGCTTGTTCAGCCTGGAGAAGAGGAGGCTCAGGGGCGACCTTATCACTCTCTACAGGTACCTCTAAGGAGGCTGTAGCGAGGCAGGGGTTGGTCTGTTCTCCCATGTGCCTGGTGACAGGATGAGGGGGAATGGGCTTAAGTTGAGCCAGGGGAGTTTTAGGTTGGATGTTAGGAAGAACTTCTTTACCGAAAGGGTTGTTAGACATTGGAACAGGCTGCCCAGGGAAGTGGTGGAGTCACCATCCCTGGAAGTCTTCAAAAGACGTTTAGATGTAGAGCTTAGGGATATGGTTTAGTGGAGGACTTGTTAGCGTTAGGTCAGAGGTTGGACTTTATGATCTTGAGGTCTCTTCCAACCTAGAAATTCTGTGATTCTGTGAAGATCCTGACGGTCTAATTAATTCACTGAAAAACTAAGTGTTTTCATAGTATCTGCAGTGAGACTCTACACAGTAGTAGCTGGAAAACTTCAGTTGCCCTAAAACCTGAAAAAATTGCTGTATGTACAGGCCAACCCCTTTCCCACTGTGCAGCACCACCTAAATTAAAAAAAAAAAAAAAAAGAAATGATAGCATTTGTAAAGCCACTGCATCAGCCACACTTGAAAGTCCAAGTTTATACTTACATGGCAAGTGTAGGAGTGGAGTCTCACATGCATAAGTTCTTAATGTATCTCAGAATTCACCTTCCTTCTAAACTTATGTAGGATTAGGTCCCTTTTGTAGATAAAAAGGGGAATGCATTTCTTTGTGTGGAAGGGAGGAAGAGGGAGATGAGGAAACAATTCTGTCAGCCTCAAGGTAATTTCTGTTCTGACATCATTCTTATGACAGCAGTGAAAGCAAAAAAACCACTTTTTCTGTAGTCTACTTAAACTACCAGAAATGAGAATTGGGAGAAAGACATAAAAAGAGGAGGAACACTTCAGTATTTTTAAATCCGTATCTTTTCTTAGAAGACTTTGGTGGTGTGCCCCAGCAGAATTTTCTTGTGCAGAAAAGCTTCAAGTGTCGCAGCTTCAGAACTCTGACAGATCAAGTAGTCTTCCTCTGGGACAAGATGGTGCACCATTTGTAAATGTGCTTGGTACTTCAATCATTACTTAATTATACACTTAATACTCTAAAGCTCTTATTTTTCCATCTAGAACTTGATACATGCTACTTTACATCTGGCAGACACTATAGTATTCCTTGGGGAACTGAAGCAGTTTCTTCCCAAATGGTTTCTCTCTTAATTTTATGATTATTATTCTATCACAGCCAATGATTATGATTATTTATAATGGTAAACTTCTGTGCTGCACTGTGCATTACTCTCAGAATGACTCTTCTACAAGAAGTGGTAAAAAACACTGGTTCCTATTGTCTCCCTTTTATCCTGTAACAAAGAAATAGATCACTTGAAGCATATGAAATGTCCAGTTTTAAAATATTTTTATTATATGATAATTCTGCTAGGCATCTCAGTGCTACACATCCAGTTTCTAGACTGCACTAGTAATGTTGATCTTTTGTACTGATTTCTGTGGTACATTTAGTCCACACAAGAACTCATACTAATCCACTAAATACTTTAAAATGGGATTCCTCCTTTTTTGTTTGTTTGTTTTATTTTATTTTTTTTTTCCCTCTCTCCTCTCAACTAACTGAGCATGTTAAGTAAGTCCTTCCCATATGTCTTTACCCATTGGTCCCATGATCTGTGTTGTTTTAAAGAACATCCTTCAACTACTTTAGGTGTTCAGCACTGGAGAAGATTTGTTACAGAGTGCCTTAAAACAGCTGTTAAAGATTTCAGCCTCCCCCATGAAATCATCTGCTAATTATGTTAGCAGTCAACTTCCTGGTGGGAAGCAGCAGTAAAACAGAAACAGTCATTAAGAGACAAAACCAGTGTTTATACTCACAGATAAAACAGTGATATTATTTAGTAAGAAGTATCTCTTGAGGGACAAATCCTGCCTCCTCTCACAGAGATGTCTGTTACCAACTTTTCACCACAAAATACAGCACTTTCTAAGTCTGACATCCTTGTGCCTGACTTGATAGCCATGGTGGATATGGGGGAGCAAGGAGGGAGGAAGGAATTAGGTTGAGACCAGTGCAGGGGCAAGATACTGAGTTAAGAAAAGAACTTTGCCTAAAACCTCTGCCTAGGTCTTACAAGTCTGCCACTTTCTTTTGCCATTAATAAGTCCATATCTAACAGCTAGGACAAGGATCGTACACCTGACAGGGCGATTTACAAGATTTGAGCAACAGTCCTAGCTATGGATTAGCTCTGCCAGGAAAGTCCTGCCCGGTTTCCTAGATTCTGTAACCTGAGTCTAACTACCTTGACATTTTGCAAACAAGAGTTTGTACTTTAGCTTTTCAATGTTGAACTTAGTAGCATTTACTGTACATCAAGTATCTTTAAGTTACAGAGCTCCTTCAAAATATAGTGTTTTTAGAATCCTTAATAAGGAGTAAACACTACAAAATAGCCACACTCTTATCCTTCTAAATAGCCAAAACTCTTTTAGGGATTTTATGTTTTTACTAGCTTTCTTTTCTCTTCCCATTGCGACTAGAGAAGACTTCAGCACAGAGAAAAGCAGAGTTAACAAACCAAATCTGAAACAAATACAAAAGGAAAAAAACCAAGCTGAGTTGCAAATGGAAAATTGTGGTTATATTTGTTTGTTATGCAACAGCACCTGTTAATAAACAACATTCCCTGACTCTGGAAGGGAATTTAGTTTTCCATCTTCCCATCAAATTCAAAATAAACTAAGGGACCCAGTCATTTATCACTATTGCCCTGTAACTCTCATCATCAAGCACAGACAGCTATTGCAGAGATGGTCTAAAGGCTAGGCTCTATATTTATCTGAATGTACCCTTTTTGAAAAGCAAGCTATGTTTTCACTGTGTACTTGCATTTTATCACTTGTTCAAAGTGGTTTAATAATTTTAATAAACGATTATTTAAAAGGTATTTTTGTAGATACTGTCCATTTTTAATTACTGTTGTGTTCTTTGAGTAGAAATTCAAAAAAGACAAACACACAGCATATCAAAATATTCTGTAATGTGTAGATTCTGATTAGCTGACCAGTTTTTATAAAGACTATCAAACTCTAAGTGCATTTTTCAACACCCAAGAATATCATAAGAGTAAAATTTATTTCACAAGTGAAGTTCCAGATATCCGGTATCTGATTGATACTGAAAAATTAATTTATATAATTTATTCAAACAGTGACCCAAATGATCATTTGTTTTTGTACTGAGACTGACATCAGATTGCATGAAAATTACAATTGAGCTAAAAATGATTAAAAAAATCACATTTAAAGTGCACCAAATTTTAAAGACTTGATTAGTTTTTACTTCCCATTTTTCCTCTTATTTGGCAGTTCACAGATCTCAATCCTTAAGAAAAACAACAAATCAAAGTAAGTTGAATGTCTACTGGCATTATAAATTCATATAATTCTATTAATTGTGGCAGTTTACTGGTAACAAAAACTCAGCGATGCTATTTTTATGTCTTTGTGATTGATTCAGGTGGTCATTCAGACTCTTTTAGTGTGACCTTGGCAAAGTGTTGCATGTTAGGAGGAACAGGACCGACTACTGAGAATGCTTCAGAGTAAGCAGCTCCGAGGCTATTGGGAGGGATCTTCGATTATCATTTTAGACAAACGAGCTGTTGTAAAATCATCATTATCAAAGTTATGAGGTGAACATCTTCCTCTAAGGTGGGAATGACCTGGAGGTAGAGCTATCTATCAGGCTACAGTGAACTGTGGGTTTAGAAATTCCTTTCTAGGATGGCAGTGCCACTTTACAGTAACAGAAAGCATCATATTGCAGAGAAGGAAAAGTTGGAAGTACTACCATACCTTCTTTTATTGACTCAGACATTTGACGATGTTACTTGTTATTACCTCCTAATGTTAATACAATCAGTTAATTTCATAAATTGAAAAATCTCTGGTCATTGTATCTATGTATTCCACCTAATGCTAACTACTTAGCCTTAAGATCTATATACATCATCAAAACAAGGTGATGGAACAATGCCTTTCCTAATCCATCTCACCAACACAGTTAACTAAGAAGATTTTAAGTAGATTGACTCTCAAAGACAGAAAATGATGAAATTTCTGTATTCATTTGGGAAGTCACAGTTGAAGAAAAAATAGTTTACATTGAGTAAGCAAGTTTTCTGAAGGCACCTGGCTAACTCATTTTGTAAACAGACCTAAGGCATGTTATGGAAGTTGGAAAAATTAAATGCCGGGCACAGAATTCTACCAGCCAGACCACAATGAACTTTGAAGTGCTGTGAAAGTGCTACTTAACATGAATAAAGATGACAAATAGACTTGTAAAATATTTTCACAATATTTTAAGTTTTTCTTAATCTAATGAAAAACAAAACAATCCCTTTAATCAGGAAATATTACAGCTCACTAAGAAGAATGAGAATTATGTGAAATCCATGATTATACATGTACCTTGTTGCTGTGAAGAACAGTATCAGACAAGTGACATTTTAGACATACTGACTTTACAATACCTGTTCTATTATATATTCAAAGTTCCTGAATCGTTGCAACTTCTTCATGAGCTATTTAAAAGTGTATTACAATTAAATAACAAAGTAATCATATATAACGAATGTACTGTGCAGTAAATTGCATTTGAAAGGAAGAAAGACCACTGTTAGATATATTGCAGTAGTGTATATATATAGGATTTATGAAGTAATATTTGCAGTTTAACATATTTTATTCTCTATCTGGTAAAATTGATGTCAAAGCACCTTTACATTCTAGAAAATCAAGATAGATATGCATCAATGCATAATTACTTTAGCAAGTTTCATCAGCATGTGCTAAATGTGCTCTTCTGTTGATCTGGCAGAGCAAGACTTTCCTCAGTGGGGAAACTTCAGGCAAGACACCTACCATCAGGTATCAGGCTTTCATTTCATGCCTGTTTTCTAAACCTTTACCCGAATACACTTCTAGATTATATTTATCTATTAAATAAACACATTTATCCTCTGTGCAACTGTTAAATGCATGATTGCTGGAGACCATGCACAGGAAGATAATCTCATATCCATCCCTGTATTTACTTCTCAGAGTTGTTGGCATTCTTACAACAGCTTTTGGGGGTACCGTTTAAGTGTTTCCAGATTGCAAGCCTGGACTGTTTGGATATCCATCTTGGAAAAAAAAAAAAAAAAAAACAACCCACACTTCTTTTTGTAAGGCTACCACGGTCCTGGGGATGTGTAAAAAGCATGTGCAGTATCATTTTTTTCCCCCCCAACTTTTTAACACTTCAACTATATATGGAATCTCAGATAAGTTCATTCTAGGCTTGCTAAAGCATTTGTGGGAAGTTTCAGACTAAGTCAACTTAAAAAAATATATATATATATAAAAATCACTTGCATATCAGGCATAGTTCCTATGGTTATAATTTCTTACACTGTAATCAACAAATACTACTAACATAAATAAGGAACTAAACAATTTGAAAATTGTTTAGAGTACAAAAATGAATGAAACATTTACAGTTTTATTGTATTGCTCTGGCTGTCCAATTTTTACATCCTACTTAATTTAGTATTTCTTTTATTAGTAGAAGGAAAAATGTAGCATACAAAAGAAAAAATGTTTGCAGAAGAAAAATGTAGCTTAAATGCTTTGAGGTAAATCTTATTCTGTTTCAGTGTGCTTTGTGACAGTGATCAATGCACATCTTTAGAATAAAGTCAAGAAATAATGGAATAATATTTTTAGTTTTAAAAATTCTAAAAATAATAAATCTAGTATTACTGTATTTTAAGAACACTTACTAAATAGTGGTACTTCTCCTTTGGGAATACTGCTGACTATGATAAGAGTCAAGAAATAGCTATAAAAAAAACAAATTGTTGTGCATTCTTTACCCTTGTAAATGGAGTTCATATGAAGGTGAAGAATGATCAGATTAATTAACTAGAGATATTTATATTCGAGAAGGACTATGTATATGTTACCACACAACTTGGTCAATACATTTCCACAATCACTTTTACTAACACTGAAGAGACTATTTTAATCCTTTCCTCAAAAGAAACCAGAATTAAAAAAATGTTATATTGAATGGTGGTTTGATGATAATTAGCACAAAGTATGATTTTAACTGGAAGCCTAATCTCTTCAAAGCTGAAAAATCTTTTTCAAGTATTATTCTGCTTCTGTGATCAAGTTAGATTCACACTCCAAAAAGTTTGTTAACAATTTTTTACTAGATCATAGGGCAAAGAAGTTTCAGCATTTATTCCCTATTGCAAAACTTAACATAGATAACCTGTAAATGGTGTTGTTCCTTAGAAATTATGCACAAATGGAAAAATCCCAAAACACCCACTCAGTTTCTCTTTGCCAGCCTTCCTTCCTCCCATAGTCACTGCTTCACTTCCAACAGATTTAGAGTTGAATCTGTAGTTTGTGGAAGTGAAACACTAATGTTCTATCCATCAGATTGCCAAGTTTAAGTAGACTCATACAAATTCTGATCTGTGTAGCAAGACTGTAAAATACTATATTAGTATTCTAGAATATAGTTTTGCCCAGAATTTTATTCCCTTTGTATCAAGTATTCATCAAAATACCGTAAAAGCACTGGATCTACATGAAGAAAGTTGGCCAAATAGTGTTCTGACAGCTATGAGAAAATGGCAAGAAAAATCACCCACTTCTTTTTTAAAGTAAAATAATTTTAAAGTAATAAGTTAAACAACATATTATAAATGGCAGTGCTACCAATGCATACTTGTAAGTCTTACACAGAGTATTTCAGGTGACATCTTAATATCAGAATTTGTAGGTTGGAAGAGACCGAAAGATCATCGAGACCTAACACTAACAAGTCCTCCACTAAACCATATCACTAAGCTCTACATCTAAACGTCTTTTAAAGACCTCCAGGGATGGTGACTCCACCACTTCCCTGGGCAGCCCATTCCAATGCCTAACAACCCTCTCAGTAAAGAAGTGACCAGCATTTGACAGTCTAAGAACATTCTAGAGGATAGAGAAGTTCCCAGATAAGTTATGTATATCAGTCAAAATGTTGAAAATGTTAATTTGTTAATATTCAGTATTGTAAGGAGATGCTTTGTACACTTTTGAAAAACATAAATACTCATCCAGTCCAGTGCTTAACAACAGGCAGATAACAAAATGGCAACTCTACATTGCAGCACTTGGATTAAATGTAAGCCTTTGCCATCAGCTCCCATTTCAAGTACTATTACTGCTTGCAAGAGAACAAAGAATGTGAACTGGCTAATATGGACTAGCACAAGTCTGGGAAATTCAGGTATACTGTAAATACTTCGTATCGTAGTATTTCCTTTAATCATTAATTTCAATGCACCAGGCTGACATTTACATTGTCAAACAGTAAACTGAAACATAACTTTTTATTTTTTTTGAAAAGCTGTATCAGAATGGATATCTGACATCAGAGATGAGCTAGCATTTAAAGATGGTGTTTACATAGCTTTTCTTGTGATGTTAATGACCAAAACTCAGCTACTGTTAAATCATTACATTGTGCTCTGACCATACCTAGAATGCCTTAAATCTTAGTGAGATTTTGATAAGAATTTACACAGATAAACATTTAAAAAATTGAAAAGTGTCACACTGATCTTCAGAATAAATCAAAATACTATAATTACGTGTTTTAAAGTTAATTCATTATAAGCATACTGATATTTTTTAATCTTCAAAGGCATGACAGAGAAGAGACAGAGTGGTAAAGAAAATTTTCCATTGGCATTTGATCATCTCACCTTAAATATGGTAATATAAGTAAGATTGGTGGATAAATGCTGAAATACTAACAGACTCCATAAACAGAGTAGGAACCATTTAACATTGTATGTTAGTATAGTTGTGGGACATTTTTCCATTTCTGCAGGACAAGTAGTTCAACACAGTCAGCTGGAATAGAGTTATTCTATTGAAAATATGTTTTATTTTCAGCTATGCAGAATTGCAGAAAAAATAGTTCTGAGGAAAACAAAACCAAAATCTCAATTGACCAGTTTAATCTCTGAAACTATACTGAATTTATTTCTCAACAAATTTTCTCAAACTGGTCATTATTTCATGGCTTCTTTAATGATAAGAATCCAGACCGTTTTTAAGAGAAGACATTTTACGCTCATTTTTAACCACGACTGTCTTCTTTATACTAGTGATTTTAATATATAGTTCAAAACACTCTGAGGTATGAAAGCATTATTTTATAACTGTTATTCATTGGTGGGTTTTGTGGTAACATTTTGGAGCTGGAGAGTAGAGTGCTGAAATAAGCAAGAGATAACAGACAAAATATGAAGTCCAGGCTACAGAAAGGATTTATAGATGATTTGAATCAGTATCTCAAAGACATACAACAGAAGGCCATCTTTTCCCTTAGCTGTCACGAGATTTGTAGATTAGATGACAGCATGTTTAAAACACAGAGAGCAAGATAACCATAGGTCTCTCTGCTCTATAAGTGCATGTGTTAAGCTACATGTCCTAAGCTTTCCCTTGTCTTTCAAACAATTTCTCAGACTTCCAATTTTAACAATGCAATTTTAGACCTTTCAGTTCAATCACATAGGCACCAGGAGGGAAAGATAAATACATAGACCTTATTGTAAATATTAGGGAAAAAAAGTTACCTTGGAGCACTCCAGTTTTCTGAAATGGTTCACATACCTTTTGCCTTTCCTTATTAGAAGGAAAAAAAAACCTGTTCTAGTGACAAAAAAAAAAATCTTGCCAGCAGAATATGAGAAGACCCAAGATTGAAAAGTTTCTAATATGGAATAATTTCCTTGTTAAAAAACAATAAAGATGTAAAACAGAACATAAGTCACAGCGCTATAGCTGCTCTCTGTCTTAGGAGATACAAGGATGGAATCTTAGTTCGCAGTGAGGTAAACAGCAATCTCCCTACATAGTGCAGGATTTTGCTTACATGCCTGCAAATGAATGGAATGAGAGTCTTATAAAAACAACAATTGAATTTTTCCTTTTTCCTTTCCAGTCCTACTTCTTCTTAATACTTATTATGCTAAAACCACTGCTTAACAGTTAATGTCATGAAAGTTTCTTTTTCTATATTTAGTCATAAATTCTTAATAAGCGAAGGCTTTTTTTTTCCTCTCCTCAGCACCTAGCAAAATGATGTCCTCAGCTATTGGAATCCTTAATGTTCTGGTAAAAAAAAAAAAAAGTCTAGAAACATTTCCAGAATCAGGGCCTTAAGAAACCTTTATTCGATTGAACTGAACAACTGATGTTTAGCCTTTTGTGTGTGTGTGTGTGTGACTAATCAAAGTATTTATTTGGCAATCTGTTATTTAGTTGGTTCTCCACCTGTGAGCATACCAAGTACGTTGCTTGCCATAATTGATATATAAATACAATTCACAGAGCAAATATGTTTAGAATCATCACTAGCATGTCAGCTATGTGTTATTTTATCAAAGCAATTTAGACAACAGAAAAAAATAAGAGGTAATCATTAGCAATTTGTCACACAGCTATATTATCTGAACACCTAATATATTTGTATATGAACATGCAATATTCTGATAACCTGTTCCTACAGCTTTCCCTCCCCAGTGCCAAAATAGCTCATTCTACACCTGGAATATATATGTCCAATCGTGTTAGGCTACAAAGCATTTTTATTACTTCTGTGACCACGTGTACAGCAGTCAGAGTCTTGTTAATAAATGCTGATGAATACATGTTTATCTAAATGATCAATAGATTCACACCATAGGGAGAAATTAGAAATACTTGGATTTATTATTCCTTTGCATTTCAGTTGTATGTATCTAAGTTGCAAAATGCATATTCAGCATTACTTATTTTAGTATGCTTGTTGTTCAAGGCCAATGACAATGAATTCTATCTTGCTTAGTCTGCTTGTACTTTATAAGTGCATCAAACCTCTGCTTTGATATGTCTGTAAGAAGTTACCTGACTTACTCTACTAGGATTCTCTCTGTTCTATCTACAGGAGCAATGTATATTCCTTTATGAAAATGGACTGCATACTATTCTATTCTTCAAGAAGAATCATCTTCCTACACAGTTTCTTTCCTCTTTGATTTTTCAATCTAATTTACTTCTATTATATTAAAAAAAAAAAAAAAAAAGTCATGTTTCTTTGGCCATAATGGCAGTGGTACTGTATGTTATTTCTTAGAGAATGCCTTCTTGGAGGACAGACTCCCACTTTGTATTATATCATCTTTTTTTTTTTTTTGGGGGGGGGGGGGGGGGGGGGGGCGGGGGGAGGTAGAATTAGATGGGGATTGTAGGTTGTTTACTTCTTTTCCTTATTATAAAAGTATTTGAGTTTTTTTACTTTCAGTATCAATCTCCAGAGAACCTTTTTGAATGCCTTATAAAAATTTAAGTACATGATGTTCACTTCAGACTTCCCCCTTATCTATCTCTTCCAATTATCTCATAATGGAGCAGAGTGCTACAGCTCATACTCTATTTATATCTGTCATTTGCTTCGTTCTTAGTTTGTTCCCAGGCTAAATCCAACTTGAAGGTCCTGGCATGGGTGCCGTTTATTCTTTTTCATCTCTTGTTGACATTCTAACTAGTACTCGTGTTTTTAAATCAATCCTGATCTCCATTGCAAGAATGTATTTGTTATCTTTTTACCATGATTTTATTTATTTATTTATTTTAAAAAAAACCTCTTTACTCTTCTGTCTAATGTTGTGCTTAGAATTCAAATTACCTGGTTACAGATAATTTGATGTCTGTCATGTAACTAGTTTCTGTGCCTGGAAACCTTATAGGGTTTAAGAGTTCAACAACTGGAATACAAAACTAATCAGAGCTATGAAATTCATTGAAGAACATTAACCATATATCTCAGAGTACTATACCCATGCATGTTGTGCACGTGCAGTTAGGGGTGTAGAAATATTTTGCTAGGAATGTGGCTTATGGAGCTCCACAGAAACTGAAGTTACTATGCACTGCACATTAACCTGTGTTTAAAATATTAGGGCACTTTCCAACTTGAATGGCTATAGAATTGTTTTTCTGAGATACATAAAAAACAGCTGCATCACCACAAAGCACAAGACATACTTAGGATATCATAAAGAGAAGAACAGGAGGAAAAACACATTGAAAGGAAAGCACTGGGATATATAAAATCTGCTTTTGAACTTCATATATACTTGCCTTTATTTTAATTATTAATTATGTTTGTATGAAATCCAGATACCTTGGATCTAGGTCACACCATTGTGGAAGAGTGCGATAGGGAAACAGGAGCATATACATGACATCAATTTCAAGAAGAATATGGCATAAGTCAAGGAATTTGCACCAAGTAGATAGAGCACAGGATCATAATGTCCTTCAAATATAGATCAAACAATGAGTTCATTGCTACATCTAATCCTGAAGACAAGCAGAAGACTTATAAGCAAAATACACTTTTAGCATGGGAAATGATCCATTTTGATTTTAAGAGCACTACAAATTGAAATAGGTGGCTACATCATGCTTTATTTCAGTAAGCTAACAGGGTATACTGCTGTTTCAGCTATATAAATTCACACAGTCAGTTGAAATTCAATATTGTAAGCTTTTAAACACCTTTTTTGTTATAAAGGTGAAAGTTCTCATAATATTAATCAATTACCAGATACTTGGCTTTACTCAGCTAGGTTTCTTTTTAAAATCCTTAGTCTGTTACTTAGTAGATGATACTGGTCTGATTGGTCAGTTATTTGCAGACAGTAGTAAGAGACAAGAGGAAAAGTGTAAGAGCAGAGCAAGTTAACATACTAACTCCTGTTCTAATATAGCCTCTTTCTGGTGTACTCTTTTCCAATTCCCCTCTCCATGAACACTTGTCATATATGGTCCCATATTCTCTTTTGGACAATTTATTCTCTAATTGTCCTTACTAGTATGGTTATTATTGAAGCAAAGGACAGTTTTTCTAGTCACATCAAGTGCTTCTGATGCTGTGTTCTGAAATGCTAAAACGTACTCTGGAACTTTTCATATTAGTTAACGTTTAAGAAGTGTTATTAGGCAGTCTAATATAGGCAGTGTGATTAAGGGAAGGCTGGAGAGAAACAGCTGTAATTTCTTAGATGGGGTAACTTGTTGAGATGGGCTTTGGTTGTATGATTGTTAGCATGATCAAGTAAACAAGTGATATGTTCTGTTGAAATTACCCCTGTAGGAGATCATAGAATCATAGAATATCCTGAGTTGGAAGGGACCCTTAAGGATCATCAAGTCCAACTCTTGACACTGCACAGGTCTACCCAAAAGTTCAGACCATGTGACTAAGCGCACAGTCCAATCTCTTCTTAAATTCAGACAGGCTCGGTGCAGTGACCACTTCCCTGGGGAGCCTGTTCCAGTGTGCAACCACCCTCTCTGTGAAGAACCCCCTCCTGATGTCAAGCCTAAATTTCCCCTGCCTCAGCTTAACCCCGTTCCCGCGGGTCCTGTCACTAGTGTTAATGGAGAAAAGGTCTCCTGCCTCTCGACACCCCCTTACGAGGAAGTTGTAGACTGTGATGAGGTCTCCCCTCAGCCTCCTCTTCTCCAGGCTGAACAGGCCCAGTGACCTCAGCTGTTCTTCGTACGTCTTCCCCTCAAGGCCTTTCACCATCTTCGTAGCCCTCCTCTGGGCACTTTCCAACAGTTTCATGTCCTTTTTATACTGTGGTGCCCAGAACTGCACACAGTACTCGAGGTGAGGCCGCACCAGCGCAGAGTAGAGCAGGACAATCACCTCCCTTGACCTACTAGCGATGCCGTGCTTGATGCATCCCAGGACATGGTTGGCCCTCCTGGCTGCCAGGGCACACTGCTGGCTCATATTCTAACATCCTAATAGTGATGATACATATTTTTTTCCATAATCCATTTGGAAACATTTTTGCACTTTATAGATCACCATTTAGCAATTACCTACAAAAATATAGGCTGGCTACATGGAATTAATTACAATAATATGTTAAATTTTGTCCAAATTTGAAGGAGGCAAAAATTGAACCAACTCATTTAGTTTTGAAATACTGTTTTTAAAGTATGTTTGCCAATTGCAAACATTCTGAGTGAATATATAATAAAGCAATAACAATTATTATTGATACATTATGACTAGCATAGGTATTTTACAGAATTGTTGGAAGGCCATTCCTAAAAGGCTCTGTATCAAAGGACCAATTATGGAAATATGTATAGCCAGTGAACAACTCACTAGTAATACGTATACAACAGTTCAGTATGCTAAGTGAAGGCTTAGTTTTAAACAGTTATGGATAACACCATTTAAAAAAAAGACTAGCTAGCATTGTAAACCCAGATACCTATAAGCACATTTATGAATGCAATTCCATAAACATCACATGAACATAACAGCGTATAGTAATTGATAAAGTTCCTGGTTGTTTCACCAGTCATTCTTTTCTCCCAGTATTTTTTTTTTCTTTTGGTAATTTAGGCAAGTGCAGAGTTGATCTATTAATTCTGTGGCAGCAAATTTATGCTAAGTCTTTCACACCAGTGCAAGGAGATAGTTCATAATTGCCTTATACCACTCAATGCAAAAGAGCAGCAGGACTGCAATGTTTAACTGTGATGATAATCACAGTGATCAAGGTAAGTCTGGTTGACAACTGATCCAATTAAAAAAATTACTCTCCAAAACAACAAAAAA
Source organism: Aythya ferina (assembly GCF_964211825.1). NCBI lineage: Eukaryota > Metazoa > Chordata > Aves > Anseriformes > Anatidae > Aythya > Aythya ferina. The sequence continues at coordinate 8,816,274 of NC_140304.1, forward strand.
AACCACACACATATATATTATGATAGCTTTCAATCAGAGCAAATCCCTAGTTTGACTCATACAGAAATCACCCCATTGTAAGGGCAACATGAGCACTCCCTTTGCAGAGATGGCAGGTTCTTACACTGGTCATAAGATGACATCCTAAATTTAGGGTGTATCTAATGCTGTCTGTCAACAGTTAGAATAGGTCCATTTTACATGCCTTATAATCTTTTATTCCTACATCTGAATCATACAGAAGCCTGTACCACTGGTTTATCTGGTAGTATGCAAATCAAGCATTGGTGAGTACTGATAGATTTAACAATAGCTGGCACAAAATTGCATTGTTGAGAGCAGCAGAGAGAACAGGGACCTACATGTTGATAAATAAACAGCCATCAGTTCCAAACATAAATCATAAAGCTACTGCATCATGTAATATAAAAAAAACAACTATCTGACTTTCCTGGAAGTCTGCAAGAAGCCAATTAACACCAACTAGATGATTCAAAGAGGAAATACATCTGCCTATTTTGTAATAGTTTTGCTGCTTCTGCAGACAGATCTCAAATCTACCCCAGTAAATGACTCTGCACTGCACACATGTATTTTCCATATTATGTACATGTACACTGGTCTGCAAGTTTATCACCTACACATCAATGTTAAACATTCAGCTAGCTCAAACTGATATTGGTAGGCCTGTCAGTGCAGTCTACACTTAGCCTTATGTCCTAGACACCTCTGTACTGTCAGGCCTCTGTTAGCAGCCCTCTCCCTGTCACGGGTAATAGGAAGCTCAAATCAAAGGCCAAAGCTTGGGTCTCTCCTTTCAGATCTGCTATTCCTTGATCTTCAGATTGTGAAAGTAATGAAGGCCCATTGTTCTCTTGGGTAAAGTAGCTACTGCCTACGTAAGAATCCTGGATATCTACTTTTATATGTCACATTGCAAGGTTTCTTCAAGGCTTTATTTTTTTACAGCTTCCTCCTGCTTTCTCTTATGTTTCATTGTAGCAGTTGCAGTCTGTGCCTCCTTTGTAACAATTAAAAAAACCCAACTGCATAAGTAATCAGTCCTGTCACTTGGGCTTTGTAGATTACTGCTGCAATAGCGGTGTGGACTTTTATTTAAATCCTATTGAACTATATTGTACCTGTCAAATAAAGGTTTTAAGTCATTTTTCTGACTAAAAAATATTTTAGCTCATCAGTCCTACAGCTATTTATATTTACATCACTATGTTAACATGTACATAGCTTTACCTTCCACATAGCATAAAACTCACCCAGCCTTCTTCATGCTGTATAAAGTACTGTGGATCTGCTACACAGAGCCCCAAAGAGCAGCTTTGGCACTTACTCCACACTCATCATATCCTTCTCTGGAGGGGATTAGGAGGTGACAAATGAAACTGTGGTGACGACTGTGGGTGGCAAGAGGAAGTTGTGAGGATTAGGGATCAAAGGAAAGGAATAAGTGACAATGGTGGTAACAGAAAGTGAAATTGAATATTTTTCTCCCTTCCCATCTTCAAAAGTGAAGTCTTTTTTTTTCCTCTCCCCTGAAGGAAACAAGTGAGGGGTAAAATAGTCAAGGAATCAAATGTGTATGTATCCCAGGAATATAGAATTGTACATACAGTGTACAGATGATGTCACTGGAGATTAAAATTAGCATCAGCTTGGTTGTTGTGAAGCAGTAAACATACAAAAGATATATTGTCTCAAGTATTTCAGTGCTTAGTTTCCTGTGACCTGGCAGTTGCAGTAAACTTGTCTATTTTCTGAAAACATAGTTCATACTCAGATTGCCCTTGCAGAAAAGCCACATGTGAATTGTATAGTGCATGCCAAGCTTTCATTGACTGGAGATGAGTTTCATCTGCATTTTTTTTTTTTTTTTCATATAGCAAAGAAAGTATTTATTGAGAGAATTGTGTGATTAAGGTTTGAGGCATCATGTTAGTTTTACATCACAGGAAATGCAGAAGACATTTTACAGGGTTCACTTTGAAGCTAGATTCTCAGATCCAGAAACTTGTTGATATGCTTTATGCTCATGGTTAATAGTTATCTGCACTTAAGGTTTATAATTGTTTTAGATAAATAAGCTAAACTTCATGCTTCATTTCTCCTCCAAATATCTGCAATATGGTCACTGCGTGTGAAATGAAGCAAGTAAGTTATGCTTAGTTTGTCTTGAAGGAAGCAGCTTTAGGAGATTGAATAAAAAAAAAGAAATCAGGTCAGTCTGGATGGTATGAGATATCTATTTGGTGGCCAATTAAAAAAAGTAGGATCTTGAGCATAAAATGTATTCACTTTTAGCTTAACACTTAAGAAGAAAGTCTTCCACATTTGAAGGACAAATGCCGTGTTGTTTTTCTGACAGACACTTCCAGTTTATCTGATGCTTCTTATAGAGCTTTCTTGGTATTTTCAGCATAGCCAGGCTCTTTTTTTTTTTCTTGCCATTTTTACTGCAGAGCTCTGTGGGAAGCTGTTAAACAGCTAAGAATCATTATCATCTCCATGTAGTTATCTAGAAAGTAATCAAGACAACAAAGCTAGGACAAAGAAGTATAAGAACACAGCTCTCAAAAGGGAGGACACAGAATAGATCACATCCCACTAAGTCAACGTGATACAAAAGGCAGCATAACGTCAGGCATAGTAACTGCAGTTTTATGCGGGGAATAACTTTAAGGCTACAAAAACTTAAATTTCAGAATTTCAATACAAAAATTGAGACCAAAACAAGACTGTTGTTTGGGTTGATGTATGAACTTTGCTTGGAAAATTTGGATAGATTTTCTGCTTAAGGAACAATAAGGTACACAAAGTATAATTACCTTCTTGAACAAAACTATTTTCAGAGGGAAGACAGGAATTTGTGATTTTGACATGACATGTTGACATTGTCTTAAAATTCAGAATTCACTTTCTGAAACCTCTTCTTAACAAATGTTAATCAGTAAGACTGCATACAAAGGTCATTTAAATTCATAGAATCATTAAGGTTGGAAAAGACCTTCAAGGTCATCTGGTCCAACCATCATCCTACTACCAATGTTACCCTGACTGCTGTAGGTCAGGGTAACTTTTTTCCATAAACTTATATTTCTTTCTGTGTGGGTACAACTAATACCTCTCTATAATTTACAACGTTATATGTAAAAATGTAGGTTATCTTATTAAGCCCCAACATTTCAAGAAAAGTCTTCAAAACTTGTTTTTCTGGCTTGATGTAATTATGCTATTGATTTTTCTAAGACAAATTGTCAGTTTTAATGGAAGAATAGCAAACATAACATAAAAAAAGCAGAAAAGCCACCAAAGAGAAGTAATTATAAAACAAGATGTTAACAATAAAAAGCTCTGAAGTTGTGTTAGAAAAAGATCAATATACATCCTCTTCCAAATCTCACACTTGACCTCCAGGGTTGTGTAGAACATGTTGTACAAGTAACAAGAAGATACCTTTCATTTTGGGATAAAAACTGTAACTACTAAAAGCAAATGCCCAAATCAATAAGTGAATATCTGGTGTAATTACTTTATTACCTGGTTATTTTACTCAACTCTAAGTGAAAAGAATCTTTCTGTTGACCTTAGTGGGCATCGATTCTGACCTTCCAGGAAGCTTGCTGTGCATTTCAGCTAACAAGTCATATTTAAAGTTATGTTTTCCACTTGGTCACATGATACTTTAGAGGTTAACAGATTGGGATTCACCCACAAGGTTTTTTGTTCCTTTTTTGGATTTTTTTTTCTATATCCATCTGCTCTTTTTATCTTCTCCCTGCTGCTCCATTTTCAAAAAAATGAAATCTTAATTTCTTACTTTTTAAGTAAAAATAAAACCAAGATAAGAGATCCAATCTGTGAGGATACTATACACTAACAGCTCTCAGCCTTGTCCTACTTCCTGGTTTTGAAAAGGTGCAATCTTGAGAAACAAGAAGGAAGAAAAAGGTAACTTCACAGATGAGCAATAACAGAATAGCAAGATAAGTCTGTCTTATAGATAAGAGATATCCAAATTACTAATCGCGTAAACTCCACTTCTTATTAGGAACCTGATTTGAGATACTTGCAAGTGACCAGACTTGAAAAGAGTTTACTTAGAATTTCTTTACTGTCAAGACACTTTGGTTTTATCCTTACTAAACAAAAGACCTACACAAACACAGTTCTTCCTACTGTTTGAAGTCCTTGGCCACTACAAAAGTGAAAAGAAAAAAAATCTGCTATGCCACAGAGACATCTTTTTTTTCCCCTCATTTTTAAGAAAGGTGCTGATAAAGAGAGCAATGAGTCTAAGATTCCTTTATTTTGGGATGACAGAATCTAGCAGAATTTAAGGCTTCAGTTTATCTGAACACCTGTTTCTATCTTTATCTGGGTAATCTCCATGACAATGTCCCTCAGTGTTTAACTGCTAGCTTTGTAAGAGAGAAGTGTTAAATTGAGACTATGAAAACAGTATCAAAACTTATTAACATTTGATGCTATCTCACAGTAGGTTTTATTTTAAGTATTGGAAAAGGAACAGTACAACTCCTCACCTCTATCCATCCATTTTGAACATGCAATAGATATTACAATGTGTGGTCAACATTAAGTTTCAAATTGGCCTAAGGAAGTGATATCTTTTAGGGACCATATAGCACCAACAGTAATGGGGCCCATATGGCATTTATACAGTTCAGAGTTTATTAAAGCCATGATATCTGTGGACTATCTTAATAAGCAACACAGGTTATAGGCTGAAAATTGATGAAATAATCCATGAGGGGAGAGAAGACAAACATCTCAAAAGACTGAGATCTCCTAAGGTTCTGAAGTGATAACATTGAGAGCAGGAATTGTCAGATATACCCATGGCACAGGTGAATATTTTGTACATTAGCAATTCAGAAGGAATTGACTTCAATTTACTATTAAGCTAAAGAGATAGCAGAAACAGATGGGTGATTAAAGAGACAAAGAAGTTGCCACAGATAACACTAACTTAATGACACTTGGTGACAAAGACCTGTGAAACTGTTGACAGTGGCATATGAGAGATCTAGAGAGAAGGCTATACATTCTGTTTTCTCTGTAGTTTGAGTTAGAGGTGGTGGTGCTATGGGAGAGAATGAATTGTTTATGCAAAAGAAAAAGCAGAAGCAAAAATAAGAAAATGGAAGACTTTGACCATAAGGAGAGGAAGTTGCCAGAGGAGAATAGAAAAGGGTTAGTTACTAGCAGAAAGGAAAACAGAATTCTGAGTTACCTTTCTTTACGTGTTCACCATCTGGAAATGTGTTGAAAGCAAAGGTTCATGTGGAGAATTAGAGAAAAAAAGCCACATGATTGTGCTATTTTCCTCAATATTCTCAGGTAGAAAAAAAATGACATTCTGTAGTGTGGAGGAAGACAAGACAGGGTGAGTTCTGCAAGGAACTGGATAAAAGGACTGTGGAAGAAGAAAATGGAAGTATTTTACACTTCAGATGGAGGAATGGGGAGGAAGAGCAGCTGGAATGACAGGTTAGTGGAGTGTAAATTCTGAGCTGAGTGTGGAGAAGAGGTCTCCAAGGACCAAAGAAAGAGGTAAGCAGGAATTTAAAGGGATGGAGGGCTATAAACATTTCCTAAAACAGTCTGCAGGGACAGGAATGGTCTTTAAAGCTTTAGTGTAGACAGAAATATGTCTACTTGAGGAAAACTTACAAGTATTTTTATTTTAGGAGAGGAAATGAAAGAATGAGTCTTACTAAGGTAAGGTAACTCATTGGAAAAGTTATGTATACAGAAATTTGGTAAGCATTAATAAATACCTTTAATAATTTGTCTAAGAACAGTTATTTCTAAGTCTTTCATACATCATATGCAGTTTACCCCAGCAAGCTGCATGACCCTGTGTATAACTTGCCTGTCAGAGAGAATAGATTCAATGAACAGACCTATGTAGTTGTAGAAGTATCTGCCAAGTAGCTTTTGCTTTAGAATGTCAACGGTGATAGGGACATGTAGCTGTGATACAGAGTAGAGCACATTAGGCTCATGAATTGGCCTCCTCCTAAGGCAGTTGCATTACTCATGATTCACCAGCTGTCCTGTTGCCTTTCATAGAAAAGCAAACTCTTGAAATAAAAAAAAAAAATTGGTTTTTTGAATGGTATAGAGAAAAGTTAGTACAGAAAAATAATTTCAGGAAGTCAATAAATAAATTAGTCTGGTGAACATAGAATAATATGTGAGGAGCAAAAATAAAGATATGGTATTCTGTGATGTGTTACTCTGTCTTTTGCTCCTAACACTACAACATATAGTTAATTCTGGGCTGACAGCAACTGAGAAGTCTTATCAGCGTGCCTGGTATTCAAAAAAATTGTTTCAAGTCTCTTTCTGAAAAGGAGTTGCCAATGCTATTGAAAAACACGACTAGTATTTATGCAATTCAGGAATAGTTAACTGGCACAACTGCATAAACACTGAATATGGTCTGGAATCAAACTCATGAAACATACCACAGAATCACAGAATTTTCTAGGTTGGAAGAGACCTCAAGATCATAAAGTCCAACCTCTGACCTAACACTAACAGTCCCCACTAAACCATTTCCCTAAGCTCTAAACGTCTTTTGAAGACTTCCAGGGATGGTGACTCCACCACTTCCCTGGGCAGCCTGTTCCAATGTCTAACAACCCTCTCAGTGAAGAAGTTCTTCCTAACATCCAACCTAAAACTCCCCTGGCTCAACTTAAGCCCATTCCCCCTCGTCCTGTCACCAGGCACGTGGGAGAACAGACCAACCCCCACCTCGCTACAGCCTCCCTTGAGGTACCTAAAAAGAGCGATAAGGTCGCCCCTGAGCCTCCTCTTCTCCAGGCTGAACAAGCCCAGCTCCCTCAGCCGCTCCTCATAGGACTTGTTCTCCAGGCCCCTCAACAGCTTCGTTGCCCTTCTCTGTACCCGCTCAAGCACCTCAATGTCCTTCTTGTAGCGAGGGGCCCAAAACTGAACACAGTACTCGAGGTGCGGCCTCACCAGGGCCGAGTACAAGGGGACGATCACCTCCCTAGCCCTGCTGGTCACACTGTTCCTGATACAAGCCAGGATGCTGTTGGCCTTCTTGGCCACCTGAGCACACTGCTGGCTCATATTCAGCCAACTATCCACCATCACTGCCAGGTCCTTCTCTGCCTGGCAGCTCTCCAACCACTCATCTCCCAGGCTGTAGCTCTGCTTGGGGTTATTGCACCCCAGGTGCAGGACCCTGCACTTGGCCTTGTTGAACTTCATGCAGTTGACCTCAGCCCATCGGTGCAGCCTATCCAGATCCTCCTGCAGAGCTTTCCTACCCTCAAGCAGATCGACACACGCACCTAACTTGGTGTCATCTGCAAACTTACTGAGGGTGCACTCGATGCCCTCGTCCAGATCATTGATGAAGATATTAAAGAGGACCGGCCCCAGCACCGAGCCCTGGGGAACGCCACTAGTGACTGGCCTCCAACTGGACTTGGCTCCATTCACCACGACTCTTTGGGCCCGGCTATCCAGCCAGTTTCTAACCCAATGAAGCGTGCGCCAGTCCAAGCCAAGAGCAGCCAGTTTCTTGAGGAGAATGCTGTGGGAGACGGTGTCAAAAGCCTTGCTGAAGTCAAGGTAGACCACATCCACAGCCTTTCCCTTGTCCACCCAGCGCATCACTTTGTCATAGAAGGAGATCAGGCTCGTCAGGCATGACCTGCCTTTCATAAACCCATGCTGACTGGGCCTGATCGCCTGCTTGCCCTGCAAGTGCTGCGTGATGACTCTCAGGAGGATCTGCTCCATGAGCTTCCCTGGCACTGAGGTCAAACTGACAGGCCTGTAGTTTCCTGGGTCAGTCCTCCGGCCCTTCTTGTAGATGGGCGTCACATTTGCTAGCCGCCAGTCGATTGGGACCTCCCCCGATCGCCAGGACTGCTGATAAATGATGGATAGTGGCTTGGCCAGCTCCTCTGCCAGTTCCCTCAGTACCCTTGGGTGGATCCCATCCGGCCCCATCGACTTGTGCACATCCAAGTGCCGTAGCAGGTCACCAACCAGTTCTTCATGGATAATGAGGGCCACATCCTGCTCCCCATCCCCTTCCACCAGCTCAGGGTACTGAGTATCCAGAGAACATCCGGTATTGCCGCTAAAGACTGAGGTGAAGAAGGCATTGAGCACCTCCACCTTTTCCTCATCTCCTGTAACTAAGTTTCCCCCCGCATCCAGTAAAGGATGGAGATTCTCCTTAGTCCTCCTTTTTGTGTTGATGTATTTATAGAAACGTTTTTTGTTATCTTTAACGGCAGTAGCCAGATTGAGCTCCAGATGAGCTTTGGCCTTCCTAATTTTGTCCCTGCACAGCCTCGCTACTTCTTTAAAGTCCTCCCTAGTGGCCTGCCCACTTTTCCAAAGCTTATAAACCCTCTTTTTCCTCCTAAGATCAAGCCACAATTCTCTGTTGAGCTAGGCTGGTCTTCTTCCCCGCCAGCTCGTCTTTGGGCACGTGGGACAGACCGTTCCTGTGCCATTAATATTTCCCTCTTGAAGAGCGCCCAGCCTTCCTGGACTCCTCTGCCCTTCAGAAGAGCAACTCAGAGTTGCTGCAACATCAGAAACTTAAGGGAGATATGGAAAGAACTCACAGCCTCAGTGGGGTCTCCCTGGTAAGCCTCAGGAGGTGCTTCCCTGAAAGTATCCTCTCGTTTTGAGAGCATACAGAGAGTCATAGTATATGTGTAAAATTAAATCATGTTGCATAATATCATTCTAAAGCTGCAGTCATTTTTGTATTTTGGCAAATAGGTATAGAAGATTAATGCAATTAGTGGGACATCTGTTGGCAGCAATGTTGAAATCTGTATCTTATTCTTATAAGAAGAAAACAGATCAAAATATTAATCATGTAGATATGTTTTAGAATCATGTTTGGAGATAATTTAAACTTGGCAAACAAGCAGTTGAGACTGCTCATGGGTTTGATAATGAATGCCTTTAAACAGAAGACAATTACAACACTAATATTAGTAAATCTGGAATATTTAAGTCAAACTAGAACACCTGGGTAATACCTTCCTTGTGTTCTACAGGCATAATAGGAAGAGTACTTTGATTCACTATTCAGAAAATGTTTCATTCTATAATGAGAGGAAGCATTAAGATAAGGCAAATGTAAATATTAGATCTTAGTTTAGAGCCTGTGTGGTTTGCAATCATGGAGTTTCAGTACACAGTATTTTTTTATTTATTTAAAACAGAATACATAAGAGCCATAGGAGCTAATTTACCTGAAATCCCCTAGCTGTTCCTGGGATGTCATGTAGACTAAGTAGTAGTGGCTGTCCAGAGCCCAATGACTTTAGAAAGGCAAAAACCCCAAGTGTCAAAATGCTTCACTACAGTTTGAAATTCCATATTCTGCACATTTTGACAGTGAAATGAAGAGATAATTGATATAATACAAGACAGTATCACACAAATGGAGTTCAGCAGAGATCTTGAAAGTATTCATAACAAGTAGAAAAAAATCCCCTATCAGAAAGAGGCATTACACCTGTCAGTTTTAATTATCCTACACTTGTAGGAAGTATTCTTTAAGAAGATACAGGGACATATTGCAAGCACTAGATTTCATCTAGTACTATGCTTAGTGCTCGGCAAATGGCTTAAGTAAAGACTTGGATTTTAAAAACTGTGTTGTAAGGTACCCCCAAAAAACATTGAGGCTGTGATCTCCACAACTCTATCATATCATGCTCACACCACAAGAATAGACCAACAGATCAGGAAGCTACTAAACACATATCTTTTCTGTCTCTCCAATAAGTGGGATCAGACAAGCACCTCCCCAAAATGACTTGCTGTCATTCAGTATGGAGAGGAGTTGGAAAAACTCAGAACTTTTCTATTGTGTTTATCCTGACCTGTGCAACTGGAGACTCATTTCTTACCAGAAACAAATAGACCTCCCTGAGCTAAGAAACAGTAATGGAAAAATCACTAGTCTTATTGTTCTTTCCTTCATCATGGGAAGATGAAGTATCATTTGACAAATGGTCTTGATTGGTCATACTGATTTTGATAGAAAATGCAGGCCCAGAAAATCTAGTGTTAACAATTTAGCTGTGATGCTCTAAACAAGTCAGGGTTCCATTTATCCCCAAACTTACAAAACTTCAAAAAATGGGCTTCTACCCAAGGCAGTCCATTAAGTCACACTAATCTTTTCTTAAAAACTGTGAGAAAAAAGTGTCCATTCCTTTTTCATTGTAAAGTAAGCCCTGACAATTCACTTCAGTATTTCAAATACTTTGTTTTGATGCACCAACTGCAACACGCTTAATTTCCAAGTTGGAAATCTAACAGGATTTCACATATATTCGATTGTCAAATCCCAACTAAAAAGAACATTGTGTCTATATTACAAGGCTCTTGTAGTATATGTATCATGTAGTAGCATGAAGTGTCTCTTGCCGTAAAGACAGATTCAAATAAATGGGTAGTTATCTTCAGATTGGTTCCACACTTGTACAGCTGATGCCTTTGCTTGGTTCCCATGTCAAGTAACATTAAGCATAAACATTTTGCAGCTCTCTATGCACATAGTGAGAAATCCTACTCATACTTCAGTTTCTGAAAGGATTATTTCTGTCACATCTGCTACTGTTTAACACAAAAGAAAAGCAATTTGTAGATTTGAGGGTGCAGGGTAATACTGTAACTACAGTGAAGCATGGCTATGGAGTTAGAATGACATTATAAATAGTAGTGGAAAACTGCAAGAAAAATTAGTTAAGTCACTGTTTCCAGTGACACATGGCCACAAGAAAGGGATTTTGTATTAGTGTCCTTGATGTGAATTAGTATTTTTCCGCTATACTTTGTATTACATTAAAGTACATTAGTCAAGTTACATTTTGACAGAATTAGTAGAGTGCAATCCATACTTGTACTTTGGTACTGTCAGTGGAATGTTTTCAATATATCTTGCATCTCTCTTCCAAGCTTAAAATGGGGGAAGACCACCACTAATAGTATTTAAATCTAGAAAAAAGCTTTTAAAGCATGAACAGCACACACACAAACCAATAAAATGTTTTCAATAGTCATTACTTTAGTTGTTTGTGCCAGAGATATGTTAGCCACGTATTTGTGCATTTTCAGTAAAGCTGAAGCAAAGTAAAGCAAAATATCTGCTCTTTAACTCCCCAGAGCAGATTCACATGGTATATTCACTGCCTCCCACATAGATTGAGTTAGAAATGATTGACTGACTACATACACAATATTCTTGTGTTCATTAAACATTTTTGTCCCAGTAACCATCATGAAGCATGAGTGTTTAACATTAATCCACCAGCTTGATTTACTTTCTGATCAGGGTACACTGCACTACAACTGCTGTGTATGTGGAGATGAAAGACCCTAGAAACATAGAACAAAACCAAACCTATTCTATAGGCCAGATCTACATACACAGATCCCTGCCTTCATGTCACAGCTGCCATTTCATCAACAGCAGAATCACCAGTTCCATTTGCTTGGAACCAAATTAGTGTTGAAACTAGTGTTTCTGCTGCAACAGAGTAACCTTGTTTTATATAAACATATTGCAATGAAACATCCTAACTAATGCATAGTGAGTGCAGAAAAATCCTGTGCAAGCCCTTCACTGGTAATAATAGGTGATCGTAACATTGCAGGCAAAAATAAGAACTCATTTACATTCTGTTCCTGAAACACTCATTTTCTATGTTACACTTCAGAGCAGGAATAAGAGAGAAGACAGCAAGTATTTAGGGTAAACAATTATTCATTTGAAGAACACAACAATGATTGAAGTACAAACATTCTCCCCAAAACTAAAAAACAGAATATTGAAAAAGAACACAGTATCCAGCAGTTTCCATCCTTATCCCTACCAGTGGCTCCTTCAGTCATTTATTTTTGGTTTTATTGCTGTTTACTAAGTGAAATATTCTGTCCAGTAGCCAGAGCATTATGAAATTACAGTGATTATGTGTGTGATAAAGTATTTCCTGCAAATATAGGTCAGAACAGTTTTTACTGAAGTTGAAAAAAAAAAAAAAAAACAAAAAACCAAGAAATCCACAAACACAACCGGGGGAAAGGAGGAGTTGAACCATAGGAATGGTGTTAGCAGCATTTGTGATGCATTTTGCCATGGAAACTGCAGCAGCGTGGAATCCCAGCCTGCTGCAAGCTCTGGCTGCTAAGGAAAGTGAGGTGGAAGCAGACAGCTGCTAGAGGGCTAGCAGAGCAGTTCCTAACTGTAGTGATAGGAGGGTGATTAGCTCCCACATCCTCTTCCTTCGATATCATTAAATCATGGCTTTCTGTTAACATGTTGTTCTTCAGTTGTCAACTAATTTTTTTTAATTTTTTTTTTTAGCTAAAATCAAAGATTAGTGTAAAAAGATAACCAATACTGTGCTGCTTTTAAATAACATCTCACTTCAATAGCTTGTGCCACTTTGTTTACCTACTGAAACACATCCTTGAAGATTAAGTATATACACTTCTGTTGCAGTTGCCAAGTCATGGGAAAGAAATGTTTCCAACCTAAACTGTCACTAACACAGTGACAGTAAGTACTTTGGGAAATGTGCAGAAAAGAACTGAAGCAGAGCTCAGTCCCCTACCCCCAACCTGTTCACCTTCTAATTAACACCTGGACATGCTTCTTTAACTTGTCTTGAGATTACAGACAGTCTAACCTTCATTTCTGTTAATGCCAGTGCCTCCCACAGTCTTGAGCAACATAACATTCCATTTGCATCTAACCTCAATAAAGAAGAACCCAGCAACAAGCTGTTCATTGTCTGATGGACTTTTCCTCTAGACTAGTGGGACTCTAGGACATTCCTATATGCCTAAGCTATTCTAAATACATAGTTGTGGCTACTCTTAGTTTAAGAAGGGGAAGACAGGTGCATTTCTTCTATTTCCAACTGCTTACAGATCTTACCTCAGAAGGGGTAGAGCCAGTTAGGGCAGGAAAGCTGGTAAATCATATGATACAGTCTTAACTCTATCAAACATGTTATTTCACAGAAATAAATGTAAAATTCCCTAAGTTACAGAACATAGTTTCAATATAAATAGATGCTTAGAAATAAGCTTTTTTGGAATCCTTTGAATAGGAAGGAGTGGAATTCTCATTTGCTTTTGCGAACTCACTTCAGTAAGAGTACAGCAGTTCTCAAACTGACTGGCTTCTCAAAGAGGCACAGGAATTGTTCTGGGGTGAAGTGAATGAACATTCTCCACAGGAGAAGTAGAATTTGTGAAGGAGGTCGAGCTAATTGAATATATCAGGGACTTCAGTGAAAATGGAGTTAATGCTGCACTCATCTTAGCTGCAACCAGTGCAGCTCCACAACTCTAGAATGGACTAAGTTTTTCTGTACAGTTAATGTGCACGTTTTTCCTCTTGCTCACATCTACAACACTGTTCTCCCTTCCCATTTGAGAGCTATTACGTAGGTTATACTCAGACTGAACTGAGGGACAGAGACATGAACAGGATCCTGGCAAGTTGGGGGGTAATAGAGGAAAAGTTACTGTTGCTTTAGCAAAATTGGGAGGAACTGCTTGCAGTACAGCATCAGATGACTGCATTATGTTCTTGCTTTCAGGTCTCAATTTTGTTGTGACAAAAACCAATGAAATTCAGAAGGTGGTTTGCATGGTATAGAATCATTTGAACATTTGATACTAGCAAACACTTAACAGAGGCATGAATGCTTAATAAAGTTGTGAAGCAAATAGGAAAAGAAATCATTAAAATGCCAACTTTAGAGAAAGAATTAAGTTCAGATGGTTTAACCTGAACATCAATGAAATAAACTTCCAGTGGAAATTCAAAAAACATAGAAGTGTCTGATTTCTCAGTGTAGAGCATTCAAATACTTTGAAAATGATTCTGCTTGTGAAGAGGATAAACTAGTTACGTTTTTGTTTCAATTTTAGTCTTAATATTAACCACTCAAATCTCAGTAAGCTTTTGACTGAACACTTTTTGTTCCTCCAGTCATATAGAAAGAGAGATTATTAGGGAAAGTTATTCTTGAAAAAAAACATTTATTGCCTTTCATATTCAATTCTAATCCTTCCTTTTATATTTCAGGGTGCAAGTTGAATTCTATATGAATGAAAACACATTTAAAGAGAGACTAAAGCTCTTCTTCATCAAAAACCAAAGATCAAGTAAGCAGTTGGATTAATTTCTTTAAAGTATAATTGCGATATTTCGGGTAGAGTCCAGTTCCATTAAAAGCAATAGCAAAGTTAACATTAGTTTTCTTCTGAGCTAATTTTTCCCCAAAAGGAGTCCATTTTAATTGATTTCTATAATACACACAAAAGTATAATCTAAAACTTACAATTACTTATTTTGTAGGATCAAATAATTATAGGGATGTGATTTTATTGGTGTATGGTGATCAAACTGACTAATTTGCAGTGCTTATTAACATGTCCTGACCTTATGTTTAAGAAATAGAACTTCCAAAATGTTGAAGAAAGCAAAAACATGGGTGCTTCTGCAAAAGTGTTTAGTAGTATTAAGTATTCCTAAATAAATATCAAATCTTTTCTGTACAAAAAAAAGTGATTTGGAAGTCAAACTGTGGGAAAGATATACCAAATTCTCAGTTTTCCTGAAAGTAGTATCTTTTTAGTCTAATTTAAAAACCATCTTCATTGACATATGCACTTAGGCTATCATAGAGGAAAAACTAAGACATTCATCCATCCATGCAGCTGATTCAGAGATAAAACCTTATATATGTTACCAAATCTTCATTAAACCAGTAAGTTCACAACTGAGAAGAACAGTAGCTGAACTCGGATTTCATCTGTGTAAAATGACTGACCTCCCTTTACCCTTCACCTGTAAAGAACTAAGATTACAACAGTTTTTTAGGTAGTTTTACACATTTTATGCAAGTTTTTAAAAATAACAAGAATGCTTTTTGGTCTTCATGGTCTTCAAGATGGCTCCATGTCATTGTGTTTGCAAAAGGACAGAAGGGAGGAAGGAATGAACTTGACTTTCTCAGTGCCACAATTTAAGAAATATTGGAGAACTAGATGCAGATTATTATTATTTTTTTTTTTTTTTTTAAGACAGACCACAATATATGAGACCTACTATTAAATAAATGATAGTTTAAAATCACAAGACATGATCTTTTGATTTGCTTCTTCAGCTTTCAAATTGAGATAAGCAAAATATTATACTAGGCCCCCCTCAAAAACGTATTGTACTGTAAAACTGACACTTAGAAATCTGCAAATAATTCCAAAGATGAAATTCAATCTGGAGAATCAAGTCTAACAAACCTGTTGGATGTTCATTAACTTAGGGATGGGAAAAATCTTTGTAAGTTTAAAAAAGTAAATATTCATATAATAATAAAGACAGCATAGGGGAAAAGTCACCTTAACTCAGGTACCCAAATAATGTAGAAAGCAGAGACCTTACTTTCCTAGCAAGTACTTTGGGTAGCCTTTAAGTATCTTCATTTCTAAACTTAAAATAGGTCATAGGGTAGCTTATTTTTGCTTGGTGTTAAACACATTGTTATATATTTTACTAGATTTGGTTGGTAGATTTGTTCTCCAGTAAATAATTTTAACTTGAGTAATTCTGCATTAGCATAGGTTAGAGCTCTATTATATTTTGGCCAATATGGAAAGCGTATGAGATTTCAGCATGCACATCACAAAGAAAGGAGATACATGAAGAACAATTTCATACACTTATGTTTAGAATAGCATTTTTTTAAAAAATGAAGTTTTGCTCAGAGTTAAGGGCTATTAAGTTATATTAAATTTACATTTTAAGTGTAATTAATTGCACTATGATTTCTCCAATGGTTTTAGTTCTACTCTATTTTTTGCCCTGTGACTTTCAGTCGCAAGTAGTTTATATCTTTATAGTCTTCATCTTTTGAGGTAGTTGATATAGCATGTAACAGAGTAAGACAAAAAAAGGAAAAGCATTCTGAACTAAGAAAAAATATTACTCCTGGCCGGAGATGGAGTAAGAAATAAATAGCTTTCTTTTTGTTCCCTGAATTAGTCCACAAAACAGATTTGATGCACTCCTATTTACTAAGTAAGAACATCTGTAAAATTAAGAGCTGACTCATCGTAAAACTCTTCTCACTGATAAGATAGGAAGGTTCTCAATACCTACTTGCTTGAGATAAGGTCAATAATTCCTCCCCCCCCCCTTAGATCTTAACAGGATTAACAAATGCTTATTTTGATGACAGAACTGAAGATTGTACATTTAAAAATATAAGTTAACAGCAGCACAAAATGAAACCTGAAGTTAATCAATTGATTACTTAATTGGTTAGTTAATTTGCTAATTACTTTGGCAAGTGCTTACCTTTCTGGCTAAGCACTATAAAAGAGTCATCTTAAGTTATTACACTGGGACATATCCCCTAGGTTACAATTGGAGAAGTATTGGACTACGGAAGAGGAATAATGTGGAAGTTTTTATGAAAAATCATTTATGTTTTCAAATACAAAAACATCACCCTTTAGATCTTAGAATTCAGTGAAAACATTGAAAGCCTTCTTTCACATACTACACATCTAATTCCCATTCTTGCTGATTCTACTGATACATTTTCCTCAAATTTTCAGACATTATAGTGAACTTCTGGAGTTTGATTTAGTTAAACACTTTTCACTAATTCTCAAGACTTCAAGTAGGTGTAGACCAGAGAACAAGAAGTAATATCATTTGGTCTGGCGATATTACTCCAGAATTTAATATTCTATTGAAAATTAATATAAATTGTTTGGTCATCAAAAGACCAGTAGCATGAAATATGTTTCAATCATTATTCCAATTTTGAAGGCATTTCTATAAACCAGTAAAGTAGTAACTAAAATCTAATGTCAACCTAGTTACCACTCACTCCTTTTGCAAAAAAGTTTATAATCAAAGTCCAAACAATACACAATGCATTTTAAAAAGCTGTTGGCCAGTGAATAAAATGCTTGTAAGACTTGCTTGCACTTGCTGTGATCACATACAGCTTAAAATAAGTCTCAAAGGAAAAAGATGAGTGAAACTTCAATTCAGTGGAGAGGGAATAAAACTTATCAGGGTATGAATTATTAACAGTATACTTTGATCCAACTCCTAAAGCTAACTGCTAGTAAGATGATTTTGCTAAAAACTAACTGTAGTTTACAGACTTGCAAGGAGGGAATAATAGAATGTGATGGTAAAATCTTCAGCTACTGTCCCTGTCACTTGTGCTTTGATTTAGATCCAGTCTCTAAATTGGAGGATTAATCTCTGAAAATGCTTGTAACGGAAGCATCAAGAAGTTATAATAAACAAAAATCAAAGTTATAGTCAGTACTGGTTAAGTATGATGCATCAGTCTATACTTAGAACTTCTGGCGAGAAAGATAGCAGATACTTCTTCAAACTGAGGAGGAAACATTAACGTTTGATGTAGTTATAATTATTTCACAAAACAAACAGACTTTGAACTGTTATTATCAATTTCTTCTTTTGAAGAAGACAAAGCATCTATTGCTATGGTTACAGGCACACGGTGAAGTTATAATCTCATTAAACAATTCATAACAGTATATGATTGATGTAACTGAATACAAGTTTCAGACACCAACATCAAAATAGAGATTCTGTGCAAATGACCCTGCTACTTGAACAGTCTGGCTGGGAATGGGGAAAAAAGAAATTAAATCAAGCAGACCATGTTGCTCCACTGACAGCATGTAAAATAGAGGACCAAAATAGCCAACCAACAAACAGCGGTACAAAATACTTTCTTTTTAAGAGGGTAAGAAATGAAAAGTTAAGCCCAACCATTTAGCTAATACCTACCCCTTCCCTGATTTGAAACCTTAGAACTCAGTAATAGTGGAATAAACACATTTCTTCCAATTCACAGGTGTCACCCCTACATTCTGAGGCTACAGAGTACTGTTCTCTGGTACTTTGACCAGAGAACACTTATTTAGTATGCACACTTGTTATTACAGATTTAGTAGTAGTGACTGAATACACACCCTCTGACAGCACATCCTATTTCTAGAGGCTGACACATACAGAACTAGTGTTTTTCTGAAACAGAGGATATACTTGGTCTGTTCTTCCGCATTAATATTGTAGTGCCTGACCCAATCTTGTATGATAGGCCTATCCTATCACCTTGTCAATATAACCTACTCCATGATACTTTGTCTATGCTAACAAGAGCCCTTATATGGAAGCCATATGTGGTGTGAAAACCCTGCCTCATTCTGTGGGAAACAGCCATTCCTGTTGAGACATTCAGAGCCTGAAGCACTTAAATATAGACTGGAATAGATCTGGGAAATTTTAATATTGAATATGTAAGTAGTTTTAGATCTCTTAGGAACAAAATGTGAGAGTTTAAGACAGCAGCCAGGAGTGTAGGTCCCATGCATTGATTTAGTTTATAACCAGAAAAGCATTATTTTCTTTCAGAATTGAAACCAACATATAATTTCAAATGATTAGTAGAAGTTGACACATCATCAACATAGAAGAGAAGCATTTAAGACCAATATTAGTATTACAGAGTTAAGAATAGAAGAAACAAGTGAAAGACCTTTGAACTTATCTAATAAAGCTAGGTAACACAATATGGATAGGGCAAAGAAATCCAGTGTTTTTGTTATTGTTTCGTTTTTGCAAAATCTGTTGTTATAAGTACCTCATTGTTAAAGTAACCAGTAACTTTAACAGACTACACAAAATTGTTAATGCAGACAAACAATTTACATTTTCTTCACCAAGTGGTCAAAAAAAATATGGGAAAAATTCTAGCATAGTCCAAAAAAAAGTACTAGGGTACTTACTAGCAAAATAATAGCAATAACAACACACTTACCTACCTTTCACATCCCCTTAATACATTTACTATTTCATTGTCTTCATTCAGCTTTGGGGAATAAATAGTCTGTGGCTAATTAGGCTTGATAAAACAGCAGGAATCACTTAGGTTAATGTTCACAAACCTAATTACCAATAACAGCTGTGGGACTTCTCATGGTCAAGACATAGGCACAGAATTTTAACCCCTAGTTTACAGATGAGATGCTGTAAAAGTCCATACACTTCTCATGCGATAATTGCAGCTTCACAGTTATGTTAATAAACAGTGTTACGTAATAAATTTTCAGGTTTCTTTTAGCAAATGAATGTTACAATAGTTAAGAATGTAGTCTTTATTTTTCTATGATTTGCTGTTTGTCTTGTTTTAATGGAAATGGACCTAGGAGGTAAAAAAGGTGATTTTCCAGTATTGTCTGTAAGGTGTACATTTTGAACAGAGGGCTGAGTGAAGTGAAAAAGTTTGTAACAGAACCATAAGGTAATTATTTCTTTTAAAGGGAATGTATGCACACAGATTTGGATATGCACAATAAACCTGTAGTTCTCAAAGCATAGAAATAGTTATATCAAGTCCAGCAGGCCTACTAACATGTTTGCAACACAACAATAAAAGATCCTATCTTTATTGTGACTAGGTACAAATGAAATCAGATCTGTGTGAAACCCATTCAATCAGCGATCTGCTTTGGACAGAAGGGTTCAACTGCATGGAATTGGACTCTTGGTTGACATGACTGAAAAAAAATAGCTCTTAAGGTTGCCTGCTACCATAGACAACCAACAGTTTAATGTAATTAGTGAATGAAAACTTAAAAGCAAGAGTTAGATGAAAATATCTGGTAAATATTTACATTTAAGACCAATGAACTTAATAACAAGACTGAGGATTTAAACTGTAATACTCTAATGATTGCAAAACCTGATTAAAATACAGTTAAGTTTCATTGTAATATAAAATAGCAACAATTAGCACTGAATTAAAATGCCCATGTGATAGAACCAACAATCCAAGTGGATCCCTTGGAAGGAATCCTGTTTCTGTGCAGTAGACCTATGTTTGTGAGATATACTTAATAGCGTGTGATAGCATTTAGTATTTGAGACTTACCAGCTAGGACATTTCACTATTCACATGGTCCATAGAACAAGTTATTGATGCATTTCAAGTTGTGCATTCAACATGACTTTCATGTGTCCTGATTCTTGGATGTGTAATTATGCAACTTCAATGTTAAATAACTAAAACTTAATATTTTATGTTAGCAGAGTATTTATATATTCTGTATGAGAAACTACTTCATGAAGACTTTCAGATATTAATATTTAAATATTTGCCATTGGATATCCTCTGTTTATGATTGAAAGTATCTCTTCATGTTACTGTATCTTGCATCTCAAATATTATATGCCCTTCTGGTTCCCGTTCTGAGAATAAATCCGTAAAGCTACAAAAGATCCAACGAATGGCCTCAGGAAAGATGAGTATCATAGGATAGCTTTGAAGCAAATGACTGAGTAGATCTTCACATTAAACAGACCAAAACTTAACCCAGAGATTTCTGGAAGCTAGAAAGAGGTACTTTATGTATATAGGCATATTGCTACATTCTTCTGTATGATATGCCAAAGGCCAATATCAGGGACAGGTTAGTGGGTGGCTAGACCTTTGCAGCATGGCTATTCTAATTCCTTTTAGTTCTACCTTAAAAGTGAGTGAAAACAGAGTCTGAATTTCTGTGTTTTCTCTCTTTCTTTCTTTCTTTTTTTTTTTTTTTTTTTTTTTAATAGGCCTGAGAATACGATTATTCAATTTTTCTCTCAAGCTACTAAGCTGTTTCTTATACATAATTCGTGTGCTTCTAGATGATCCAGCACAAGGACATGGATGGTAATATTTGTTTTGTTATTTGTCCTCTCAAATGACTGCTTAACTTACATGAAATAAATTAGTTGTATGAATAAATGTTTGGTATCCTGCCAACAGGGATTTAGTTCTATGTCTTCCAGATATCATGAATGAACGATAAAACTAGTCTTACATTTTGAATGGAAATAATACAAAAATATCTTTTAATTTTACTGATAAAATAATACTGGCTATTTGTGCAGATACTGTGCAAAAGACATAGTTGTGCAAACATGTATCTTTTGGTTTTATTACTACATAAAATTTCTGTGTATAATTTTTGTGTTTTAATTTATATAAAAAATGAAATTACAGACACCTGAATACTAGTTTATGCAAAAGTACTGTAAAAGTATTATAGGATCCATACAGAACAGTGGCTGATAGGTGAACAGCTGGGAGAACCAAGCCAGGAAGAAAATGGGCAGATGAATGAGGAACAGTACTTTGGAGGGAATAAGGAAAGGTTTTCCAGAGAATACTTCTACAAGATATGTATTTTTTTTTTTTGTGGTTATAAAACATAGGACAGGAGTTAAGCGGAACTATTATCCACAATAGCTGGAATGGTTTAGAGCTGTTAAAAACCACTATTCTTCTTGTGCATAAAACGTCCCTATATAGCAGCTTCTTTCTGGTGCATCAGCTGGCAGAGAAACAACAAATCAGTAGTAGTTTTTTAGTAGTTTATTAAGTCTCCTGTCAAAAAATTTGTGTGTTGCTCTGCAGTTGTTCTCAGACACCAGAATGGAAAGTCCTTTCAATGTTATTTGTCAATAAGATAGTTTATCATATATGACTTATCTATGACACAAATATTAGAATGTTAGCTGTCTTACTTAAAACCCCGGATTTTGCAGTCAAGCAAACAAATGCATGAAACTGAGCTTTCATGCAAATGATATTGATGATAATTTTCCAGCCCTCTACTTTCTCTAAACACTTAGAAGAGAGGGAGACCTAAGGTACATTATATGCTCATGTTCTGTCATTCTAATGGATGATTTTTGCATACCTACAATTGGCAGTATGATATTCTATATGGGTCAATTGATATGCTTTTTTTCATGTTTTATACAATCAATTATCAATTATAGAAGAAATTATATTTATAATTTTTGCAATCCTGTACTTCAGTTGTATTTGTATTCTGGATATAATGAATCTTTTAAATTGTGAGTGCTAATAAGCACCACTATTTTATTAACTTACCTGCTTGTGCCTGGTGGACGCTGCTGCCTGTCTCATGTGCCTGTACGTAAACTCCCTAAACTTTCAGTCAGAATGAGTTTGCCAAAATGTAGTTTTAATATTCTCAATAGGCCATAGCAATCAAATAGGGACCATATTAGCAAAAAATTGCAAAGATCACAGTGACTTCCTGGGGCATGGACACATAGTCTCAACAGTCCTATGTAATCCTGATCAGGTCCTGCTGATTTTTCTTGTGACTAATATGTCCATCATTGAACAATGTAGTCAATTGTCCTCTCATAGCATGTTATTTCAGAGTATGTGTTGTCAGTGTGATGTATGTAACTGGTAGTCACTGATGTAAGTTGATGTAAGATCTTCAGAGACAACTCTCAAAAGATTGTTGAAGTTACTGCTTCTAATACTTTGACTAAAAAAAATGCAAACAAATTTTCATGAAATAAAATCACTATGTAGAATTTTAAACTTGACATTATTAGCTATTCTACAGTGAGAAGGAGTAAAAACTCAGGATTTTAAAAGACATAATGTGAAATGAGGGAGATATTTGAGCATTAAGTTGAGAAGTCTGCACAGGGAGCAATACTTTATAATGCCTCATAACAGTATGGAAGAGTGGTATTAATTCATGTGCATTTTGCTACAAATATGGCTTTTGGAAAAAAATGTCAAATTCAAACACTGAAAGATATATATATTTAAAAATAATTGTGGCTACAGAAGGGATTTTGTGGAAATTGAAACAATTACATTATTCTTCTGGTTTTGAATAAGTAATGCACTTGGTGTTGAAGTTTGAAGCACAATTGGGTAACAGAAAGTAAAATTGGACATCATGGATCCAATTTAAAGTAATGCAATTTTCTAGTGAAAAAAAAAAACAAACACAACACTATAGTTCACATGTTTTTGTGGCTAATAGTTTCTGTCATGAAGAAGCTACGTATATTGTCTTATTTTGAGAACTGTAGTGAGCCCAAATGCATGTTTTACATAGCAATGTTGTGGCTGACTATGTAGAATGGATTAGAACATCACCACTTCTGCCACTGGCAGGTATACTTGGATACTTTTGTATTCATATGCAGAGATCTTTCTTCATCTGGTAGGCTGCTTAATTCTCCAGGCATTTCCTAATGTATTTGTTCCTCGAGTCTAAATGTTTAATAAGTCACCAGCCAGAGAGTGTATTTATCTTTTCTATATATTATTCCATTGTATCATGTTGCGGTACATTTAATAGACTAGTTAGTTTGTTCTGTGTATATAACACCTGTCTGGCTGAAAAGTTTCAGGTAAGTCACTTCTTCATGCTCACCAAGAACCAGCCTTAGTAACTATTAAGTTACTAGTAACTTAAGTAACTTAGTTACTTAATAACTACTATACCAGACAAACAAACCCTGTGCCCAAATGGTACCTCATTTTGTCAATGGTTTTACCTATACAGATCCCAAGGGCTTGATACCTACCTAAACTACTGCCATAATACATTTTTACAATTGCTGTGAAAAAAAAAAAAAAAAAAATCCTTTCTAGAGACTGTGTCACAGTCTGTGACATTGTGTCCATTGTGTCAAAGTGGTTGACTTTAAAGTGACAATTCTGGGAGGAATGTTTTTCATCACAAACTCTCCCTGCAGATTTATTGCTTGTCTCAGAAATTCTAGCACAAGTTAAGAGTCTTTCATTTACTCCTTCAGGCACAGCAGATATACAGAGAAGTGCTTACGACATAAAGTGTCCTTATTAATGGACACCATTTAGCATCTGTCTCACTCATAGTCAGTAAAAATATCACTATTACTTATCTGTGGTCCACAGATTCCTTTCTTTTTTTGCTGACCTTGCTTGCCAGGGACAAACAAGGATATTTACCATCATTTTCACAAAAATATTTTCCCACATCCTTACATGACTGTTAGAAGGAAGGATTTGTACCAGCAATTCAAGGAAAGAGAACATCACATGTACGTAGCAGATTTATTTTTATTTATTTGTATATATTTTTTACATCAAGGTCACCAGCCTTCAGTAATTTCATATTCAAATTACTGCTTCATGAAACCCCAGCCCACCTCAACTCCTCACGAGAGGTTATGAAGAGTAGTTGGATGCAATCTTTGTTGTTGAGTGTATGGCAAGTGTATGTGCTCTTTCTATCTCAACATGTGTGACCTGTGTGATAGGGTTCCTAGTATGTCTAGATCTTTAATATCTATTGTGTACTTAGCTCAGGTTTTGAAAGCATACTTTGTTATATTGTTTTTGAATTGGATCATGTTTGAAAATGTCTTTAAAAGATGTAATCTAAAATGCTTTATAGTCTTCATCTATGGATACAGAACACATACAGAACTACTTTTTAAAAAAATATTATTTTTAAATGTCTATATCCATTGTCTAGTGTTACAAACTATTGCATATATATTACAGAACACTGTTAATCATGTAACTAATATGCTTTTTTCCCTTATATATTTTTATGATTGTGTTTTCATGTATATGTGCTAATGAAAATGAACTTTCCATGGATGTGATGACAACTATCAGTAAGGAATTAAACCGGAGTTGTTCCAATCAAAACTACACACATGGAACAATTGATTGGTGAGTTTGAAAAAGTAAACCAAAAGTCCATGTAATAGTGGGAAGAGCAGGGGAGCATGAAGACAAATATACTTCTGTCTTGAATGGTGACATTTTAACAAATAATGGTGACATTTCCATAACTCTCAAGCATTTTTCAAGTTCCTACATATTCAAAATTGAGTTTTAAATTCTAATTATTTCTCTGATTGTGTGACTCAACTGTTGGATTGGATGCTGTTGCAAGATCTGAATTCCTGCAGTCCTTATATCTTGCTGAAAAATAAAACAAAATGCAAAAAAACCCAAAACAAGCAAACAAAAAAAAATTAAAAAAAAAGGCAATAAAAAAACACACATTATTTAGAAAAAAAAGGATGACTAAGAGTAAATGACTAACCGTAACTTACTGTGTTATTGAGGGTGCCAGATTTCAGTAGAGCTCTATCAAGTATTATTGGGTTTAGTAAATACTAAAACAACATAAGATTTTTCTAAGATATGACAGTTCCTGTGACATAGCTACCATTTATACCATTATAGAGATGATAACAAAAAAATTCAAATGTAAAAATTGCCAAATTTCTTTTTCCCGGAACAGGTCATTATTCCTCTGCATCTCTAGAATCAAAACCTCAAATTGATATATTCATCTCCTATGATTTCCAGAATCATAGGAGATGAACTAGCAGCCACTGAAGACAGTAAAATACTTTGATGTTACTGGGTGTTGGATTATTCCTATGTGAACTTTGTGACTGGCTCTGGATTAGAAAGACAAAGAAGGACAATACTCAGATAGCTACTGATTTATTTATTGAGATTTTAAGTATAAGGTTGCTGTAATTTCCATTGACATATATAATTTTTCGAAACATTAACCAGCTTTTGTTTATTTTTGTATTTTTGTGCTGTAATGAACAGGTCTCCTATTATTTGGGTGAATCGAAGTTTGCCTTTATGGGGATTACAGGTAATATGTAAATGGCCAATTTAACTAATTCCATTTAATAACTATAGGCAATATTGATTTACAGTATTTTAGTGATGTTAAAGGATATGTGGGAGACTTAATGTTAAAGAAATCTACTTGATTACAAATACAACAAAAGCATAATGTAAAGATGAGCAGATCTGAGCTAACTGAATTAAATTTACAAAATATTTATGAAGTATTAAAGCTTATAACAAAATATTGTAGAATTGGGATAGCCTTTTCTCTTAGAATTATGTAATTCTGTTGAGTCTAGCAATAAATATTTTCTGTAATGATGAGTTTAAATTTCATAATCGGTTATGATTAGCATTTCATGACACGTGTTTCCTGGGCTTTCATGTTAAATACACTAGAAAGTTAAGGTTACTTCATAGTAGAAGCCATATGTTTAGAGGTTTATGTTACAAAAAATGCATTACATCTGCCCTTTGTGGGTCTTGGAGATCTTTTGAAGTACCTGGTCTAGTGGGAGGTGTCCCTGCCTCTGGTGGGAGTTTGGAACTAGATAATATTTAAGTCCATTCCAACCCAAGCCATTCTGTGATTCTATGTTATGTTGCAAAAGAGCAATGGAACTCAAGTTATGGCCTATGCTTTAGTCAGAAAAATGAGTACTTTAGCTTTATGCTAAATTCTGTTAGTTGAGATGAATTCAGAGGATGCACGGAAACACTTATCTTATTCTTTTCAATGTGATATTTTATGTCATATTCTGTAGAAGCCAGTATTAATATAAATATTTTCTCTCTCCTCTTAAGGTTTCAGTGGCTTTAATAAGTCTCTTTGAAACACTGCTGCTGAGTTACCTAAGCTACAAGGTAAGTACTTTAGTTGCCTGACTTACATCCCCACTGAATCCAAAACAAGAGGGTGTGCTGCTTTTTTCAAATCAGTACAGTGTTACCAACACTGGGACACAGCCTCTAACAAGAGAGAGATGCTAAGAAACTGTCAGTTTTCTGAAACATTCCTTTTGATGTTATTAATATACATACGAACAGTAGACCACAAAACTGCAGTAAAAATTCCAATGAAAATCATATTAAAACAGAAAGTAACTGAGTTAAATATTTCAATATGATATTCATGTGCCTGCATTTGAGTCCGCATTGATGTACAAGCAAGAGTTTAAGAAATATACACATACAGAAGACAGGATATGGAGGACAGGCAGCCCTGTTCTTGTTTCCCAAGTTGATAAGCAAATGGTAAATATTTAGAAAGTGGAAGTCAGTAATGGAATTTCCGTTCTTTAACTTTGTTCACTGACACGTTGTCATTTGGAAATCTTGCTTTTTGGATACCAATTTTCAAGTGCACAGTTTTATATGTGTTTGGAGTCCTTAATACAATGGACACATGATTCTCATTGATATCAAATCTGTACCTACTCATTATCTATAACTTATATTTCAGGTTTCTAAAACTACATAACAAAGGCTTGGGCCAAGGCAGTATTTTTTATTTTATTTCATTTTTTACAATTACCTAGGTACCTACATATTTATGTCATCTATCTCTCTGATGGCATTAGGCCTTGAAATCCTCTGATAAAAGAATGGGAATAAAATATACTTTTGTATTTCATTCTCCTTACAAAGTTATATTCTCCTAGTATATTTATTCAATTTTCATCATGTAATTAATTAATTTTGTTAACTGATATCCTAGTGAGCTTTAGCATTTTGATTATCCAGGGAAAAAAAAGATTTAAATAATTTATAAAATTTAATGCAAAAAGACTTGGTTTACAAAGCTGAAAATATCTTGGAACACTGTTTTATTTCTGCATTACTGCCATTCAGTAGCTGTAAGAGCCACTGAAGTTACAGAATTGTATTTTAGTGTACTTATCAAGGCATAAATGTTTTCCTTAGTGCCCTATAACGCTGAGAGCCTTAAAACTGTCTGCTAGCTAAAAATTGTTCTTCTTAATCCTTGTAAGCAGTATATGCTATTTAGGTGTTGCGGTTTACAAATGCAAATCAATTGTAGGCAGAAATAATCCATATTAAATTAACATATTTTGTGCCAAAACTTGACTAGCAATTGCAGTTTATACAGTTCCTCAATGTATTAGTCAGCATTTGATCCCTGTCCCCTGTGCCTGTGGTATGCACCAGTTTCAATGAGTACAGATGAGAGAAATATTGGGAAGTCAGCTCCATTGAGAAGTTACTTACTATTGTACAGTGGATATAAAGCTGTACTGTCCTGAGTTGCCGCACATACCTGTCAGAGAAGGTAATTTGACGCAATTTTAGGGTGGCTATATTTCTACTCTCCATAAGGAAATAAGAACATTATAAGGAAGAATAATAGTACTGAAATGCAGTTAGGCAATCTACCAATGCAAACACCTCCTTCCCTTTTTTCCTGTCCTGATGTTTAAAATCTGGAAACATCACGATAGAGACATTTACCTCAGTTTTACAGCAGTCTCAGTAAGCCAAAAAGGCTGTCAGATGCTGTAAAGCCTTTCCACACAGCCAGGAAGACTGAAGGAGTCTTGGTGTTTGTAAATCTATGACAGACTACTAATTTCATGCTACCATTTCCAAAGCTATTAGAATTTAGACACAGGTCAGAGGACAAGGAGGAAGAAAAAAACACATATTGCTAGGATTTCACAGATAATCTGTGAAATAAATAAATCAGTCATTTAAGAGAATACTTCAAGTAATTTACCGTTCTGATGCTTGGATGGTGACACAAGATGTCATTTAACCTGCAGAATATTGAGGACATAATAGCACGTTACGCTACAAAGATGCAGTGAATTTGCATGTTTTATTCCTTTCATACAGTGAGAAAGGCAAAGAACATAGCCCTGTATTGTACCGCTGAACACTTGGAGTCAAGAAAGAATGGATTACAATCTATGTTCTTACAGTTTAACACATTACATGAAGGTTTGCCCTTGGACAGAATTCTGAAAAATGTCTACATTACAAATGTTCATTGCCAAAACTTGTAGCAATAGTTGGGCAATCCTCCTATATCACTTGTGCACAAGCAGTCTTAGCTGCTTGTATAAGTACTGTGCACTCTCACTACAAGAGGCAATTTTGCAGAAGACATGATGTACTTGTATGTGGGAGCTGGAACATTAAGACAGCAAGCATCACTACATCCCTAGAGCACATCGTCACAAGTATTTTGCCTGCAGAAGTAAATTATGTGATGCTGCTTTTCAAGAAGCAGAACAGATAACTCGTAACATTAAAAATGAGGAAATTATCAAAAACACAGAATGGGTTAGTTGTTAGTATATAAGAAATTTGAAAATCAAATTTTCATTTTATTATTCCTACCATTAAAATCAGCTTACAGTCTCATAACTTCAATTCTACGTATAGGGCTGCTTATCATACAAAGTATTAAAAATTATTCAACTATGTCTTAACTGCCACCAGTTACAATTACATGGAAGAAAATAATCTCTGCACCATAGGTACAACGGCTTCCAGATGCAAAAGGGAAAAATAGAAGTAGAAAAAGAATGTTATACACAATGCAGCTTAATTTTAAGTTGCTATATCAGATGGTTATTTTAACAGGAAAGATTAATATGTAATTGCAACTGAAAATATGATGCTGTATTGGCAAATTATTGCAATATTATAACTACATATGCTGCATTGTTATTGCATTACCTATGATGGACTGTTAATATACAGAGTTAGAACCTGTAAGTCACTTAATTTTAAATACCTCCTTTCTTAAATATATGTATTTTCATCCAAACATATAATCGTTTACAATCACTGGTCATACGTGGAAAAGGTGGTATTCCCATTCTGCAGCTAGTGGTAAAGATTAAGAGATCTGTACTACTTCCTTTGAATTATGTGGGAAGACCTCTGATTTCATGTAAGCATGATCGAGGTTCAAAAAGTGTGCCCTAAAATGAAGTGTTTGTGGCAAAAATATAGAATTTTAATCTTGGAGTTATAATTCATATATTAAACACTAGACTGTCTTCCTTAACGTCTCTCTCAAAACCAGTTGGGAATTAGAGGATACAAAGTAAAGGTAAAAGAATAAATGCAAAGGATGGAAAGACTCACTATAGAGTACAGGTATCTTTTCCTAACTTAACCGCATTCCTCTTTTTAATACTTATTTCTTAATTAGTATCTTACTATCTTAATAGTAGGATTGGAATTAATAAAGACAAACATGCAGACCTCTGTGACTGACTAACATGCAGAAGCTAATGAAATAAGATTAAGAGAAAATGAGCTGTTATTTTTCTTTTGGAAAACAAAACATTTATACTCCTCTTTTACATTATATTCTGCTCTGAAATTCTATCAGAAGAATGTACAGAGATGTGGCTCATCATTCTACATAAATGTTGATTTTGATCATAGGGCAGTCACTTGTCCTTTTGATTAAGGATAATCAAAACAAAAATTTTCAGAGTAGGACACATCCTTTGCATATGTGTCTATACAATTCTTATACTGCACTGGAGCTTTGTCTCTAGTGTTTAGGCAGTCATAAATAATAGGTACTAAAGTGAGAAAAACTCTAGGTGCAATCAAAAGCTAAAAAAAAAACAAAACACACAAAACAGTTGAAGCATTGCAATGCAGAATTTTAGAGATTTAGAGGCTTCTAAGTAGAAATAATTGCAGGTAGAAGAATTTTGCCAGCAGGCTATGCTGCTGTATGAGCTTATGACTTTTATGCAGATTCAGTGAAAAACTAGAATTATTAAAAAGATAAATTCTGTAGGACAGGAGGCTTATCTCCTCATCTGTGTTAGTGTAATGTAAAAATTAAATTAAGCCAACCTTGGAAGAAGAAAAAAGCAGCAACAGGATCTCTATGTAGGATTCCAAGGTACTTAAAAATGCAATAGAAGGAACCAGAAACATTATTCTTTGAAAAAATTGAAAACTTAATTTCATGAAGCTCTTCATTAGAGCTGAGAGAATGAGTTGACTAGTTAATGCAATTAGAATTCTTCATTTGAGCTGTCTTACTAACTAGGTCATAGCAAGGAAATATACGGTCATAGGGAAGCAAGGAACTGCTGTATTAAAAACACAGATTTAAGAAGTATACACATGAGTTAAATTATGTAAATTATGTTAAATAACAGTAATAAAAATAGTCAGGCCATAGTGTCATATATTCTATTCACATTTTTATGTGTGTGTTTACATCTGTGAGACAAATCATCCTCCTGAAATTCAGCTACTAGGAGAGACTCCATATATGGTATTGGAATATTGCATATGTTCCTTATTTTGCTTATATATATATATATATATATACACATATATACATATATATATTTCTTTCCTTTTCTTTCCTTTTCTTTGAAGGGAAATATCTGGGAACAAATTCTGAGAATACCCTTCCTACTTGAAATAATAAATGCTGTCCCTTTCATCATCACGGTAAACCTATTTGAATTAATACATTTGCACATTACACTTTTACAGCTGCACAAGTACTCTTAATCTTTATTGAAGTAAAAGTAAGTCTTTTATGGATGTTAGGTCTATGGCTATGGGAATCAACATTAGTCAACAAGAAGAAGAAGGCAGTTTTCTACTTAAATGAAAACAATACATAACACTTTCTCCCCAAAAGGGGGCAAAAAACCCCAAAGACCTGAAACTCAAATTACAGTGCAATCAACAAAATCAACCAGCTAAACATAAAAATCCAAGAATCTCTTGTGTCTGCACTGGCAAGTGATTTTCTGTATTTTACCATATTGTTTAATATACAGTTCATCAAAAAGAAAAAGTGTTCTTTAAAGCCTTATACTAGAAACACATTAATAAGATAAATATTTTTACTGAGTGTTTCATTGCTGCTAGTTTCTTGAATAGGAAACTTTTAATGAATTTGCTAATTTTTCCTTCAGATTTTCTGGCCAGTCCTAAGAAACCTGTTTATTCCTGTATTTTTAAATTGTTGGCTGGCAAAGCACGCTTTGGAGAATATGATTGTAAGTATGACAAAACAACAACAACAACAAAACCTCAAAAACTCATTCGTACTTTCTATTTTCTTAGTATATTGTCTTTAGTGGGATTTTGGCATTGCAGTCCACTGTCCAACTTTGTTAGGAAGCTAACCAGATCTGTAGTTACATTATACAAATGGTCAAACATTGCTAAAGCTGCATTCTCCATCAAAATTAGAAAAAAAAATGATGTCAAGTGGAATCTCAAATTAGCATAAATTGGTACTGTGCCAATGAGGCACAGGTTAGAATGTCTGGTTCTTTCGCTACTCTATTCGTATACAATTACAGGGAACTCAAGTGCTATGCCTTAATTGGTCCTTGCAGCCTGTAATTTGTAAGCTAGATATGAGCAGACAAACCTTGAGGCAGCTTGCAATAGTACCAAAAGTATCAAAATTGTGCTGGGATGAACGAAGAACTAGTTAAATATTCACTAAATTACAGCTGTCTCTTTTGCACTCTTCAATGTGATCAGCAAATTCTAAGTGCATTTGAATGAGTGTATTTTATCAGGGCACTATATAATTCCACTGTATAGAATCAGTTCTTATTTATTAATTCAAAGCCAAAAATAACAGCTATTTTCCATTAATGTAGAATGATCTTCACAGAGCCATCCAACGTACACAGTCTGCAATGTTTAACCAAGTCCTCATTTTAATATCCACCTTACTGTGTCTTATCTTCACTTGGTAAGTGGCCAAAATCCCTTTGTGTTTATTATTATATATATTGACTTTTCTCACTTCAGTACATGATGATAAAACAGGCATTTTGGGAATCATGCATTGAAATAAAAAGAATAACATGCTTGCAATGAAAGCGTTAATTAGCACCTAGTACTGTTGGAGTCTTGATACTCTAGGTTTGGAAACAATGTGCATGCATGGGAGTGAGACTTACTCTCACTCTAAGGAAGGAAACACATATGATGCAAAAGCACAGGAGAAAGGGGAGGGGGGAAATACACATACATACTAAGAGTGCATTCTCAGTGGTAAAGTTGCTTGAAGAGTACCAATGGAAGTACAAAGTATTTTGCCAGACAGAGTGCCTTTGGGTTAGCACACAGATAAAGATTTGTCTGTCGTCTGGGGACAGTGATTTGATTTTCTCTTTATTTCTTTAGCTTGTTCTTGATAGCTGCTGTTAGGTGCCTCCTAACTCTTTTGGTAATAACAGTGTAAAATAAATAACATATGGCCTTTTTCAGTCCTGTCCCTTTCTATTCTTTGTTCAGGAAGAGGAGTTTGTTCTAGCCAGTGGCTAAATGAATGGTCCTTTGTTTTATGGCCATACAATTCCATGACAAATGCTATCAGTTCTAGTAAGCTAGTAACAACATTTCCTAAGAACTGACTGTGATCATTCCTGGTTGATATGGTACAGAAGATGCAGCTAAAATGGAACATCTTGCTCACCACCAGAAATTTTAATAAAGAACAGTAAAACATGAAGAAAATGGCAAGCTCACCTGAAGTAATCATGTCTGCTCTCAACAGCTGTAGATAGCAGCTCATTACAGATCATTATATACTGACCTAGTATTGACCCCACTAGACTGCAAAATAAGCTAAATAGGCTGAGAATACTCATTAATGCAGGAACTAAGGAAATTAAGTACTTTTGGAATGACCAAGAATAGATGTTCAAGCATTTGAAGCTTGCCTAAGACTGGGGTTCTGTTTAGGCATTTTTTTTTACTATTGCTTACATATACAAAAAATGGTGTTTTTATATTTTTTTAGCCCATCTATGTATTACCTTTATTATAAGGTCATACCTTTGTTATTAAGGTATGACCTTGTATTACAGAGTATATTTTAAACATACCTAAGAAATTCTTTGTAAACAGTCAAAATCAGCTTAATGTCTTCAAATTATATTATATCCATAGTAAATTTGAGGGAGTAACTCAATTTAGGAGACATCTTTTAGAGATTACATGAATTTTGTCATGTTGAAGGAGAAGCAAAGTCTGTTTCTGGAATCTGCCCACTTTAGGTTGGGTTTGATCTCAGGCTGTTCTCTTGTACTTTCTGCAATAGCAAGCAGTAACCGAGTGACTGTATTTCCCCCAGACACATATGGGACTATTTATGGGTTTATCTATACATGTAATAGAACATATTAAAAAAAAAAAAAAAAAAAAAAGTTTTGAGCTAGCATCAGTCAGTTTTCAAAAACACATTTTGGTGACATTTAGAGATATTACCTTGGTCCACAGAGTAGCACAGTAATGCAAAATTGATAAGCCTAGCTTAGTAGTTTGAATACTGTGTGTATGGTTTCAGAGCAATTACACTCATCCATACTTTTGAACTTTCCCCTTACAGTATTTTCGGTACTATGGAGACATGTGCATGGTGTGCTTTTGGTGGTACTGCTATGTCTACCTACTATGTCTACCTCCCCAGCTTTAAAGTTAATGAGATAATGCCTTCCAGGCACTGCATGTATTAAATTGTAATTAAATTAGTAGTTGCTGGTTGACAGCCTTACTTTTACCTTCTCAGTACTAGTGAAGTCTATATAACTTTACAACACAGGTTTCTGTTCAAAAGTTTGCCTTTTCTAGCAGACACATAGAAGGAAGAGGCACTAAACTTCTTAAGGGAATTACATCATTTTATAGGAAGTCTGAGATGGAATGAAGAACAGAAGGACTCCTCTTTCTACTTATTTTTACCTTCTTGGTTAGTCTGCTGCACTAAGAAAGTGTAGCAAAACTGCTTTCTTACTGCTTTAAGTGAGACTGACAGCTTTTGTAAGACTTGTGATGATCCTTTCTATGAGAAAATTTAAAATAAATTAATGCTGAAACATAAGCACACAATCAAGCACTAATCAAGTAATTAGTCCACATTTAAAAGACATGTTCCTTTTTTTTATTTTTTATTTTTAGCTTTGTGTGTGTATGTTTTTAATACCTTTAAAATATTGTTTTTGCTAGGTACCTGAAATGGGAAAGAGTTGCTTACTTTCTTGTGTAACTACAGTTTTGCAAGGAGTACAAAACAGCTGGATTTGTACCAGCTTGTTGGAGCTGACACGTTTCCACAGATAATTCTGAAAGTACAATTTTGCTGCAGAGTGTATTCTAGACTTTTCTGAGAGCTCACATGTTTACAGAGTAAGAGGTTATTTATGTCAGGAGATACTTCTGTCTGATCTTTGTGTGCACGCAAGTCTAGTGAGCAGCAACATGCCATGCTAGTTCTGTCTAGGCAGAGCTGAAATAATTCTTTCTTAAATGTGGAGGGAATGTTCAGTCCCATCATTTAGAAATGCCACAGCACACCCAGGACCCTGGAGATGAATCTGGCTGGACCTCCTGACCTCCCACTGCTTTACAATGGAGGGAGAAGATTAAGTGTGTTTAAGAACAGTACATTTTCCCTTCTAATATATAGACAATAGCATCACATTTGCTACCATTTGATTGATCATCTTTCTCAACAGAAATTACTTACGCTAGCTGAAATGAAGCAGCAATATTTATAGAAAACATTAAAAAAAAAAGAAAAAACATAAAAGTAGCTCTTCCTCATCAACTTTGCTACTATCTTGATATGTGCTTTCAAAATAATCAAACTTCTGATAGCTAGCAGAAAACCCACAGAAAATGAATTAAATTCTGCCTCATGCATCATCATCAAAAACATCAGTTACAATTCAGAGGTCTTGTAAGTGGTAGTGTCACATTCCAACCAATGTTTTATAACTCAAAAATAAGCTTTCAGATTAAATATTTAAAAAAATACGTATATTTTACGTATATATATACAAACATCTATATTTTACAATATTTATAAAGTCATTATTCAAGCTGTCCTTTGTGCTTAGAATTTAGCTGGAAAAAGCTCTTACATTTTTGCACACAGCTGACAATTTTTGGTGTTATTACAGAACAAACAGGAATCACATAACAAGATTTGTCGTCTACGCTGTTCTTTGATTTTTGATAATTGTTTATGGATCTGGGGGTAGAACTCATCTGCAGACTAGCAAATTCATAAGCCTAACTCCATGTATCTGCAGTTTACAGATTACCTACAGGGATTTTAAAATCTTTTCTTCTGATTCCAAGGATATGTTAGGCTATCAATAATTTATCTTTCTTTAAATATGACAATGATCTTCTAAGTAAAAGAAGTGCCCACCTGTATGACAAAATGTTCAGCAATTACTGTTAGACTTTTAGTCAAAGTATATGTTGTGTCATTTAGCTAATGGATGTTTGCATTTACTTGCCAAATGGAATACTAATTACTTCTGTAAACTCTACAGTTTACAAATAACAGTGAATGACTATTTCAGGCATCTTTCTATAACACAGTGAATCATCTATTAAGACTTACTTTGTTTTTTAAATCAATGTTAATCATATACTACCAGTGTAGAATAATTAGCTTGTGAAAAAAGTGGCTACAAACAGATTATTTTTTTTTTTCTTGCTGAAGAACATAAGAAGCCTGCACAAACTTTACTCATTGAAAGCTCACTGAGGAAAATCTTAACATTACCTATCCTTCAGTGCTTTCAACGTCAGAAAATGACGATATTTCCACAAACTCACTTACAGAATACCTGTAGTATGCCAATACTGTAGCTACAAAGTCAATTAAAAATTCTCATCTGAAGGAAACAGTAGGAATAAGTTGCTTGTAAGGATGAAAACATATCCAGACAACAACCCAGTCCAAACAAGGCAAACCTTCAGACTTTGAACACTATGTTACAGAAGACCAAAAAAAAAAAAAAAAAAAAAGGGAATAATCTCACTTAGTGTTAAAAAGAACGGGGCACCTCAATGCTCCAGTTCATTTTATTATCAATAAGAGAGGCAGCCACCTCAGAATGCAGTGCAGATCTGAAGCCAACTAATTCACTACATGCAGGTCTAATTCTCTGCCCTTCTGTGTTGCTTATAGCGGGAGCTGATAATGGCAATTCTCCAAGAAAGATGCCTAACATTAAGTAGGATGAACTCAGAGAGTGTTGGTGGATTATGTAATGTAGAATAATGTTTTTTTTTTCTTTTTTTTGTTTTTGTTTTTGTATCTACACTTCTTTCTATGCTGTAATGTTTTGTTGTACAGCATAGCCAGTTCTCAGGTCCAATCTCAGTTTATGATTTAGAGAGATTATTTGCATTCAAAAACAGCACAAAATTAAACTGTGATTATATCATTTAGTTTGATCAAATCCAATGATTTGATCATTGGTAAATGGTAAAGCCCATTTAGAACATTAATTGAAAGGCCTAAGTAACTGTAAATAATAAAAAATAAATTATTCAACTATTACAAGAATCCCAGAAAGTATTAAATAATAGCAGTTGTTCTTCTCTGTCTCTGAAATGAATCAGACCTGTCAGGAACTTGCCTGTTTCCAACAAAGGACCTCTATTTTCTGTTTTGAAATATCCCTATGCAGTGCTCTCCAAACAGAAAAATCCAGTCTTAGAAGTAAGCCAGGTAGTACTTCAGGTGGTCAAGAGCAGTAAGTTCTTCCCAAATCCATTGTACCAACTTTCCCCATGTCCTGTTTCTTGGTTGCTGAAATCAGGGTGGGGGATAGGGATAGTTTTCCTGTGAGTGTGTACAATTGAGTTCTACTTCAGACTCTACCTTAATGCTACGTTAAGTGATGGAACAATAAAAAGGTTGTGAAGCCTCTGGAAAGTCAACAAAACATTTCTCAAAACATACATTTGTTATTTGTGGGCAACTGATCTTTAAATTCAATAAAAGTTTATCTAAAATATTATTTTCTGGGAAAAAAGTGTAGATGAACAGGGAGACAACATTTTCATCAACTTCAGTAGGACAGAAATGTATTTATTGATATAATGTAAATTGTATTTTAGTAGAAGATTGTGGAGGAATTCAGAGTTGGCCCTGATTTCTGGCATCAAATGCAGT
Organism: Aythya ferina; assembly: GCF_964211825.1. Taxonomy (NCBI): domain Eukaryota; kingdom Metazoa; phylum Chordata; class Aves; order Anseriformes; family Anatidae; genus Aythya; species Aythya ferina. Next base: position 8,853,864 of record NC_140304.1, read on the forward strand.
AGTCAAAGTCTTACTGATTTCACTGTGGCTGTGCCACATTTCTGTGTGTCTGTAGTGCCCAAGTATTTCCAAGGTTGTATATGGATATCATTTAAGCTGTAACAATATTATTTTTTGATGGTCATATATGCCATTTGAAAAACAAAACAAACAAACAAAAAAAGGCATTCCTGAACTGTAAATTCATTTGTTAAAATTAACCAATAAATAAGTATTTTGAGATTTAAACTATTAAACAGACATTTAAATAGTAAAGCAAACTGCTGATTACATTGTTGGTTCATGTTTGTCATGAAATGACAAAGTAACTGCTTTGCATCTTGGATGGATGTCATGAGTTGGTGATCCTTATCTCATAATTAAGGGAATCAGCCAAGACAATTAATGAATAGATTGATATATGTTGTTTTCAGGTATTTGGTTCAGGCCATGAAGTGGCAGAGATAGCTGAGGATAGCTGAACATGAATCAGCACATTTTTATCTGTAGATTAACTGTTGAGCTTTCAGCAAGGCCAGCTCTTTGCTTCTGTATGATAGATATGAACAGGCAAAAGGGATATATTTAGCCAGAGGTAGTATTTAAAGTCAAAAATTTACTGTAAAGAATACTGTATGACATTTTTACATCCTGAAGAGAAAACAAAAGGACAAAATAGTCCAATGTTTTTAATTTCGTCACAGATTTTAAAAGTTTGCTAGTAGCTAATTACTATTGTATACTCTGTATATCACTTCTCAAGCATATGTTGGCAAGAATTATTTAATCAGGTTTGAATTTCCACTGAGAAAGCTGATTTGTGATCCAGTCTGCTGGATCTGCTAAAAGCATGTTATTTAAAGATAATTTTTCTGTTAAAATTTTCAGATCAATAGTCATTTCCCCCCACCCCCCAACCCCTGATTGAAACTGTGCAGTTGTCAGAAATGCATACTGAGCATATGTTTTGTTAGGTACAGAAATTGCTAAGGTAGCTTTGTAAAATCTGCTTTATCAGAACCATGTGAAAACACAGTATTGCCACAAGTAGTTGACAGTCTAGATTATTTAAATGAAACAAAATTTATATAAAACTCCTATTGTTTATAATGGAATAAGGTCTTCTTGGATCGGCCACATCTTTCGCACCTTTGCTAGCAATGGGGATCATTTGCTTACGTTAGTTAGTACTATTAGTACTTGTAGGCCAAAGCCTTTCAGAAAGCTTGATTAGAACAGGTAATGAAAAACTACAATGATAAAATGTAATAAAAAGAAAGTTTCATGGATTAATGATGCCCTTGCTTATTTTAATGCAACTATTGTATTGCTACAATTGTCATATATAAATTTATACTCTTCTTTCATTTGGATGATAGAGTGGTATTTGTCATTATACATTTTAAAAAAGATTTTTACATTTTAAGTTCAAGAGTTCAGATCTTAAAAAAGCAATATGGCTGATCAAAACTGTTAGAGTGCTGCTTAAAGAGTATAGGATACAAGCTACTAAAAACTGGTGAGTTCTTTATGGAAGGCGGAATAGAAATCATGTTTATTGTAGGGCAGAGCAGAATTACAAAAGCCCAATCAGAAGTCTTCTTGGCTACCCATCAAACATGGTTTCTATGGAAACTCAGATAATTATACAGTGATTTTCATGCTATTTTAGTTAATAATTTGGTAGTGACATAATATTTCCTTTGTTAATCTTTTTAGATGTTTCTACATAGTTATTTCTAAAATAATTAGGTCAGAGTCTTTCCCATGCTGCTTGCAGGGAATTCTTTGTGCAACAGATGTAATAGAACATTTAAAACTAGATGCAGAGACCAGTGAAATTAAAAATAATTTGAGTAGCCTGTTTATTGTGGTCTGTGGTGCAAAGTCATAAAGATTAGGTAGTTCAATCTGTATTATCTTCTGAGTGTGAAAGATACTATTTGTAGTCACCTTCTTCTGAAAATAAAATAATCAGAAAGGCTAAATGGTAGTTTAGAAATCTGCCCTTCACAAAGCTTCTATAAAATGGAGTGTCAAAATCAGATTATTTATAAGCAAATCTTACTTTTATTTTTTCTGATGTTTTTTTTTTCATATGTAAAGAAATATTAAATTAAAGAAATAAGCAATATGATTGAAGGATTCCTGTTGTTTTACTATACCCTGGAAGATGAGTAGGGGCTTTAGGTAGTTGTGATATTTTCAAGTTACAATCAAAGCCTTGTTGATTTTCTAGCACAGGTTGTTGCAGATCATTAGGCTGAAAAGTAGTTCCAAGGTGAATTTAGATAAAGTGGGCAAAGAGCCCCCACAGGGAGCCTTGAGACATAGGAAACTACAGATGTAAAATTGAGAAGCATGCAAAGTCATGAAAATTATTGGAATATAGGTTCCCCAGTAAGTTTTCCATTCATTTGCAAATACACATGCACACATATCTGCTGCTGAATCACAGACTTGTAAGTAGATACCTTTTGTGGAATTGTAAATGTTGCATATGCAAAATACGCATGTTCTCTTCAGGTTAGGGTGACAAGAATAGCTTTGGTAAAATAAAATTGCTAGAATAAAAGTAGATCTGGAATGCAAACCGTGATTTGCAGATTGTGAAATACTTTATCATTTTATTGGTTAAATAAATACATAAATTTTAGGTTTCTCTTTGATTTTGGAGGACTTCTATAAAAGCAGATAAAGATCCTCTTAAAGAAGCAATTTAATACATATACCAAGTGTTAAAAACTTGTCTTCCTTTTTTTTTTTTTTTTCATTGCATGAAGGCATTGCATATCACATCCTTCTTTTTATCTTTGCAATTAAAAGAAAAATCTGATATTCCCATGCTGTCTTTGAGAGCATTTTATTATTTTAGACATTATCAAGCAGAATGCCATGTGTAGCAGCAGATGACTAATTAAGTTGAGGATATTACTTCACTATTTAAATTCAATGCCTGGCATCAACCCGTCATCACTCACTATTCCTGGCTCAAAAATGAAGTTGTCATTAGCATGCAGAATTAATATATATATATATATATATATGTATAATATTTCATTGACTGATTCATTAGCCTGACAAACTATTTACTTCACATTAGTGAGATTTCATGTTTGTGTTGGCTTATGCTAACACATTTAAATGTTATATTAGATGCCATCAGTTCTCTGATGAACAGTAATTACGTGTAGTGATTTGCTGACTTTTATTGTCTTTTACATATTCTAAATGTATTTTCAGAGTGTGGAGTTTAGCACAGTTAATATTTCTCAAATCAGAAAGTGAAGAATTAAAAAAGATGCAAATTTGGACTTACCAACAGAAGCTGGCACCAGCCACCAGGAATTACTTGCTCACATTAGGTATAGTTTTACTGACTATTGAAGGGATGTCTCTGAGACTTTGGCATAGTTAGAATTGCAATGTAAGATGATCTAAAATTAAGAAGAAAAAAAATTCATGCATTTAGGACAGTGATTTTTAAAAGAAAGAATTCTCATTTTGCTCTTCTGTATACTTGTATTCCATTAGAAATTGTTATGATGTTTAGCCAGATGTTCTTCAAACAGGTGAAGACTAGAGGGGTAAACAGTCATCCAAATATAGTACCACATTTGGTTGATAAACTTAAGTCAGATGTCCTTGGATTTCTCTAACTCACCTGTGTATGATATTCTTTCCACTAGCAATAGGGTTCCCATTCCCCATGCCTGATGCAACATGACAAAATCACTTACTGAGCTCAAATAAAGCATATAAAGAATTAAAACTATGATTCATTATGAAAATGTTACATTTAAATGTAATCTCTGATAATTGCTTGTGGAAATCAACAGAAGTTTTTAACAGAACATACAAATTTGTCAACCACTTGACCTAATCATCACAATAAAAAGTAAATGTGGGTCAAAAAGTGTTGAAATTAATCTCCAAATGGTATTTCAACTTTAGTAAACTTGCATTTCTAGCACTGTCAAAAGATACTAATTTCCATTCTTCCTCACCCTCCACAAAGTAGAAGTCTTATTAATAAAGGACATAATTCAAATAAATAGCAGAGAGATATAGGAAAAAAGCATAACTAACTAACTTCTGTTGGCTAGCAGCAGTCAGATAGTCTGTACTTCCTTTGGCAATAAAAACCTTCTCTTAAAAACAACTTAAAAATAGTAAATTATAGGGAGTTCTCAGCTTTGGTAAAGCATCCAATTGTATAGAATCATAGAATCATTTAGGTTAGAAAAGACCCTTTAGATCAAGTCTGACCATCATGTAACACTATACTTATAAAGGAACTTGAATCTAAGCCTAAAGTTGGATTTATGCTCCCATTATTTACAAAAACACAACTATATTTTTTGTTTGTGGAAGTTGAACATTTCTGAAACATACATGAAATATTATATATATACTGAACATCATAGTGGAAGTGCCCGAGTCACAGCAATAAGGAACAAAAAAGAATTAGTATTCATTTACTAAACATTGAAGTAGTAACTGTGAGTTGATTTTGCAGACTGAATGCTTAACGACAGGCATGAAATCAAATTGTCAATTCCTTTGGGCACAGAGTACCATACCTAATTACATTCCACAGCAAAACAGTATGCATACCAATATATTACAAAAGGAATAGGAGATCGTATACGGGGTGAGGCTGTTTAAAAGCATCCAATGCATTATGGTCTCCTATAATTGCATGTATTCTACTACTTTGCTTAACTTCACAGTGCAAGAATAAAATTCTTCATGAAATTCCAATATATTTTTGAATTACCTTTCTCATATTATCAGAACATCTATCATTATCAGCTAATAAATATGGCAAATGATAATCAACTGCTGCTTACTTAGGAATAAAGAAAAGCAGTGAATGAGTATCGATAATTTGTTTTTCAGTTTACAGTGTGTTGATGTCAAACAATTAAATCCAGTCCTATATTTTGCAAGTTTTTTATCATTAGTTATAAGCAGTGAAAACAAATTAAATAGAAGGATTTTTTTCAGGGAAGTTCAAAATAAAAGAGGATAGAGTTATGTGTGGGTGTGTATGTACGTTTGAGTGTACATTTATGTACCTATCTGTATGTACATATACGTAAAAGGGGGCCTACAAGAAAGCTGGAGGGGGACTCTTTATCAGGGAGTGTAGAGATAGAACAAAGGGTAAGAAAAGACCTCCAAGATCATCTGGTCCAACATCCCCCTATCACCAATATTCCCTATCACCAATATTATAAGTGAAACATAAATAAGGAAAGGAGAACTCAGTTTATTCCATGTCCAGAAGTAAAACTGACTTTTGACAGAGCTTGGATATACCTGTTTAATAGATAATAGTCTAAGATAAACCAAAACCAATACTAAACAATAAAAGGAATATTGTTTGTCATCAGAGAAATGCTATGAGGCTGAAAATAAATAAAACCATGTTATCAGTAGCTTATGGACCATTTTGTAACATGGTAACAGTTATAAGGGGGTGAACACCTAAGACTGACCCTGTCTTGAATAGCTGTAAAACTTTTCTTTTTTTTAATAAACTCTTTTCCTAAACATTTATTTAATTTCATGGCCTGGCTTATGTGGGATTAGATATTTAGTAAATTAGATATGTTGTGGACAGACTGTCAGAACAGACTGAAACTAAGGTGTTTTACCACCACAGGATCTGCACAAGGAATTGCATAAATCTAATAAGCTGCCATAAAGTAATATTGGCATCTGGGATTTTCCAGGAAACCAAATAAATGGTACTGAAAGATATTACACATTTCAGTGAGGTCTGGAAACACTTCTACCACAGGCAAGTTCAGTACATTATACATGTAAACATTAGAGAAGATACTTCAAGGACAGAAGCTGCAGGCTCATTTACAGAAAAATCAGTGTTTGTAAGGAGACTGAACTATACTTAGGCTAGAATGGACAGAAATGGTTTTCCCTCCACAAGAGAAAGTCTGCTTGTGGAGCACAACTAAGGTATGCACACTGAATTATTATTACAAGTTCTTTAATGTAAGTGGAGTATCTCTTGGGACAATCCTTCTATGCTGTTTTTGATTATTCTTTCATTGAACATCTGCTACTGCTCTCAGTAGAAACAGGCATTGAATTAAAGGAGCCTTTGCCTAACCTAATATGGACATTGCCATTTTTTTCTGTCAGTAGTTTAGAAACTTTTTCTCTATTCATCTAACTTGAAAATCATTTTGCCTGTTCTTACTAGATCTCTCCTTCACTATCATAAAGAGGAAAGAAGCAGGAGAAGATCCTTAAAGGATCCCATACGAGTTCATAGATTTTTCTTCATTTTTGACTCTGGCAAAAGATAGGGTTGTAAACAATTTTGTCATTTAATGAAGAGGTTTTGGAGCATAATGAACTCTGCAGCTGTTCAAGTCAGTGACTAAACCTATTTTTAGTAAAATAAGTCCAACTATTAGTTGCAAGATAATAACATGCAGTGCACAAAAGTCTGAGGAGGTTTTTATTGTTTTGAGAGATCATAAAATGGTATGAGACTTCAGCTAACCTAGGGCTTGCCAATTGTACAAGATAATTGGCAATTGGCTACAACTCTGGTTTAATCAAAAGGCATCAATAAATAAATGTTTGGTTCTTGATATGACTGAAAAACAGTTTGACACAGTTTTTCAGAAGATGTTCTCAGAGATTCAATGAACTATAGAACTGTCTGGGATACAGACATCTACAAGGCCAGAACATAGTAAGTAAGAATCCCTGTGCTCTTTTCTGAAAGTAAAAATTTAGTAAAAACTGAGCACGGTGAGTAGCTGTACATGGTACAGACTAGGAACTTCTCCCTCCCCAAAGTTGAGGCAGTTTCTACAGTTCATACACCACATTTTTGCACCTGCAGTATTTGACTTGGAACTAACATTGTTCAAAATCAATAAAAACCTAGAATAATAGGAGAGGCTGTCAATGTAAATTATAGATTCTGAGCACTTTTTCCATCTGGTAATGTCTGAAAAAACATAAGCGTCCCACAAAATCTTGATTCTCTGAAGCTATCCAAGCTAGGTGATTCTGTGGTTCTATACTTGGGAATACCATTTCAAGTAATTCTGAAAGTATATTCCAAAGAGTGGGAAGTGTATTTGATGGCCTGCTTGATCTTCATGGCTCCTGAGTAGCTCAGACACACTGTTGCCACAGATTAACAGCTACACCTGACAAAGATATAGAGCCAAAGATAACACGTGTGATGTTTAAAAATTTTCTGAGGAGTAATGAAGTCCAACATTTGGAACATAATTTTGTCCTCTGATTCATGTGGCTTAGCAAAGAGATTCGTTAGAAATACAGAAGCAGGAATGAAAAATGATCAATAGATTCTGGAAAATAGAGCAGGCTTGTTTTCTTTTGTAATTTATAGCTGTCCCTAGAACTTCAATGTGTGTAAGCCCACCTTACCTTCTCCTGAAAGGGGAAATAAAAAAGAGCCTATTTGGATTTAATCAACCTATGCAATGGAGACAGACTTTTCATAAACATAATCCTACCTGTTGTGCAAAATCTGGAAAGCAAGGTTTAAACATGCTTTACTATGATTGACCTGTGTAACAAAAAATCAATTATTGGAAGAGGGCATAGAATATTCCTAGGTGCCAGCCCTCCCACTAGGCTGGGTAGTCCTCCTCTCACTTTTATTAGTACCCCCACCCCCCCCACTGCTGTCAAATAATGCATTTTTAATGATTCCATGCAAGAGAAAATACCTTGGTAGAAAAGTCTGAGTCAATCAAGCTTATTTCATGACCTATTTACTATTTCCTTAGAAGTGGAGGATGTGAATTTGAATTCACAGACAGAGGATAAATATGAAGCTGGATCTTCCATATTCCAGTGGCAATCTAACAAATACTGATTAGTTCATTTAAAAATAAGCAAATATTAAAAATGATAAAAAGCAGTGCTGTCATAGTGGATATAACCTGAGTATTGATTTAGAGTTTTAAAAGATCGAGTTTCCATTTCTTTATTACTATTGTCTTCTCTTAGCCAACCTACTCTGATTCAAGAATATATATTTTTTTAATGCATCTGATTATTAAAATCAGATTTTTAAAACGTTTAACATGATTAAAAATGACAAATCTGTCAAGTACATAATCAAGCAACTTCTATGCTGACAGGGGTAAAATATCAGGGTTTGGAAATGCAAAATATTTTTCTACAAGTTACCTCAGAGCAATGTCAGATTCAGACAGATATCCAAGCAGTTTTAGAGGTAGTTTGCTTTTTTTTTTTTTTTTTTTCATTTTGTCATTATAAGGATTTTTTATTACTTTCAACAATGACTTACGCTAAGTGGATAACTTTGGACTCTGTTCTGTTACATGGGAAGGAAATATATGCAAATCTGTCTCCAATTCCTATCCTGATTCTACATGCTGGGTTAGTTTCTTCTCATGTACATTTAGCAAATGTTTGGCTATTGAATCCTTCAATTGTTAATTTAATTTAAACATTTTGTTGGAAGAGGGAATATGGATGGTTTGCATAATGCCTGTTACCCTCTTGGGAGTGTTTCAAATGTATTAGAAGAAACATTAAGCATGATTTTCCAAAGCATACCGTGTCTGGTGCAGACCACTTATTAAATTAGAAGTTTGCATTTGAATTTTCCAGCATAACATATATAATTTCTGTGTATTTTAGATTACCTAATTTTGTTTCCTGAAAAAGGATAGGTATTGTAATACTACCTAATTCTGTAGATTTCCTGGTGGTTAAAGTACGACTTGCATATTTCTATTTCCTGAAGAGTGAGTGACTCCTTGTGTGAGCAGTACAAAACCTCAGGCTCCAGCAGGCTCTTAGCTGTAACAGTACTGACACACTGAGGTCGGAATGTCAAGGTTTACTTCGTTGACCATCAATGCTCTGGGGCAGACTGAAAGCATACAAAAATACAGATAGTTCTCAGGACTTACAGACTGAAGCATGCACAAAGCTTTTTATGGAAACACTCTAAGCTGATGCAGCCCACAGTGGGACTCTACTTGAGCAGTCCCAATGACCAGGGTTCTTACACTGCAGCTCTACTTCACATAATGCAGCAGCAGCAGTAGAAAAGGTTTTCACTCAACTTCAACAAATATTTATACACACTTGTTCATTTCGTAATATCCTATTCTGCTTAACAAGATGTTCTGCAGTTTCTGGAAGTCACATGGCGTATTAGTAGAAGTTTATTTTTGTAAGTTCAGCTTTTGTACCATTAGCTACATATAACTTCCTTGGGGAAGGAAAACACTTACATTAGACATGGATAAGCAATAATACATCATCAGGCAAGATCATTTTGGCTGGAGATAGAATTGGAACAGAAAATGGTTACCTTTTCAGCTGAAGAGAAATTCAGTATTCATTTCTGACATCATGGGATTGCTGTATAGAGTAAGACAGACAATTCTCCACCCATACCTTAACTTGTATTTACCAAGTCCTACAGAACCCAAGAGCTTGATTCAAAGACTATTGAAGTTATCTGAGTCTTTTTCTTCGCTACAGTGATTTTGGGAAAAATAGAGAGTGTTATATGAAAATGTTTGCCTCTGAAAAGAAAACATTCTGGAAAAGTATAAAGACATTGGGCTGTCTGATGAAGTGGAATATTTGCAAAATATTCCGCAAAAATATTTGAGGTATTGTGTCCAGTCAGTCTTAGAATATATTTCAGCATGCTCTACTGCACTCAAAGTTCAACTAAGAATAACAAGTATATTTCTCGACTCACTCAGTTTAAAGACAGTATAACAATATTTATCTTCTTTCCAGTCAGCATTTCTCCCTCGTTTCTCTCACTGTCTTGTATATAATTAATCATTTCTGTGTCTTGGAAGTCAATAATTCCTACAGTTTTAAAGCCTATTATATGGAATGAAAGAAGGAAATTGGAACTTCCGTTCTAATTCTTAAATTTAATATATTATATATGATATATTTATCCGACCCCTACAATTATATTGTATATATTTGGATATTCCAACCCCTACAATTCTGTGATTCTGTGATATATTGTACCAGATTCTCTCATTTTAACATTTTAGAAATTGCAAATCTCTTTAAACAAGTCAATTTTGTTTTCCTATTTTAATGCTGTTTATGGAAAATTGCTTTTCAGAAAATAAATAATCAGACAAAACAGATTTTACAAAAGACCTGAGAAAACATCACAGGGCTTGGAAAAAGTGAAGCATTTTGTTTTCAGCAACCTAAAACCTTAGCTTTGGGAGGTTTGAGGAGGGTAGAGATTTTGTTATTGGTCGGGGTATTTTCTGATTGTCTTCTCTCTTCATTTACTTGCTATAGATTCTGATCATTCCTTGTTCTTTTCTTTGCCTCTCCCTCATTACAAAAGAATCAGAAGCTATTAGAAAGCATTAGATTATTAGATCACGCGTAAAGTGTTCAGCAACATCTTCACCTTTTCTGACTGTAGGTTCAGACTGCAAAGCTCTGTAGTGTCTCATAGAAGATAATCAAAATTCGGAGGACGTATATTGTCATTCAGAAGTTAACCTACAGTATTTCCATAATTATGATATAGTAAATTAAAAAGTCACTTTAATGTAATTCCAGTTACATCATCATTCAACACAAAGTTTTGTGAAGTATAAATTGAGCTTTTAATGATTCTCTGTATAGCAATTCTACCAGCACTGAGAGCTGCTTTTCCAATAATGCCTAACTTCAAAGCATAGGAAAGTACAGGACAAAACTGTATCTGTCTCTACATCAGTACCCTAAACAGCACAGCATACCCTACAGAGACAAATTCCAGTATGAAAGGTTATTTCCTTCAGTTCAAAGTAGGGCATTCTTCAAATAGAGCATTAATCCTAACATCGCTTTCGTTTCGAGGACTTTAGACTACCGCCAACTTGATATTAGCATCTTTAGCCCACAGTGAACACTTTTTGCCAATTTCAGACAAAACTTCAGTACATTTATCAGAGTACTAAAATTTAGTAAACACCTTCTAGAGACTGAAGTATGAACTGTTCTAATAGCTACAGTTTGATTTTGATTGAGAAAATTTCTTTTAACAACCTGAGTGAACTCTTACAAATCTTTGCTTTCTAATGCAGATAGTTACAGCCACTATAGTGGCAATGTATATCTCAAGGGCCTGCCATGTATTTCCTAGGAAGTTAAAATGGTTGTTGTCATCATCATTATGCTCTGTATTTTGCCCATAGGTATTTACTACAGTTGATAGTCTATCAGCAAAGGGTTCATTCCAATCTTTTTCGTACAGAAAAATAAAAAAGTCTGTGAAAGTAGCATTGGAAAACTTTAAAATAATACAAATATTAATTGGCAGCACAGATCAATCAAGTAATTGTAATTTAATTTGTCATTTGTTGTAACGTCACCATTTCATATTCAAATATGTGGAAACTTTAAAGACATTTGGATGTGAGAAACTATTAATTTAAATAGGAACACTTACTTCATATGGGCTGCAGAATTACTATATTTCTGAGTTATTTCAGATGTAACTTCTACAGTATCTAAGCACTGAGCCTGTACCACGGGATCTCACTGAACATGTTGCAATTTATCCCCAGTGCGTTCAACATATTCATTAGCTATTCCATATAGCTAGCTACTTACTTAAAACACTACAGAGGTAATTAGTCAAGTTGAAGCTCAAAGTCCAAGGAAAACAATGCTGTTAAATGCCACCTAATCCTGAAAACACCTAAGCATCTCTAACTTTGGCTTTAGCCTCTGATGCATTATTTTAGACCTCAAGAGGCTGTACCTCTAACTAATAATTTTCTGTAAAAGCAGAAATAAAGAAATATTAGATATGTTTAGCACCACTGACAAATGAAAATACAAAACAATCTAAAATGATTATATATAAAAAATAATTCATGTACAATGCTTGCAAATTGCTATCCAGATTCCTGTGCCCATTTCTGTGACATACTGCCACAGCATGGTAGCAACATGATTTAATCTCAGGGATTATTTTACACTGCAGTATTTATTTCTAACAGCAGGTGCTCAGAAACAAATAGGAACTGGGTTTGAAATAAAATAAAGCACAAGTTTTCCTTATTCCTCTGATTTCCACCTGTCCAGGTGACTTGCTTAACAGCACTGCAGGAGCAACATTGTAATTTTATTCTTTTTATATATAAAATAGTTGGGTAATTGTAACTCTTTTTTTTTTTTTTTTTTTTTCCCTTACAATTGTAGAATATTTTGTTACGTGTTACTGCAGTATGCTACTATTTATAAACTAAATCAATTCAGGCCCCCAAACATTTTTCTGGTTCCTTGGTATGGACTAATGTCATAATGCCCTTTGAATTCTCACTGTGGAGTGAACTGTCCCCTCTTCTGTGCTCAGATTTTCCCTGAAGAAAAAAAGTTCAAATTGGATTGCATAGGTAAAACTTAGGATATGCAGGGTGAATCATTAAGGTCCTGTGGTAAAAGAGGAACAAACCAAGCAGTGCAGACATTCAAAAAAAGGAAGTGGGCAAGACTAGATTTATATTTAACTGGACTATCCCTAGGTATAAGCTACAGCATCATCCTGTCTGTTCTGTTTAAACATCTGAGTTTCCTTACAGAAGGGCTGTCTTTTTAGCATGAAGCAGTTAGAAATTTGCATATCTGTGTCACACCAGTGTATTATCATTTCGATCTTAACATTTGGTTATTTTATCAGGACAGTTAAATACTCAACTAAGGGACAGGGAGAAAACAGTAAGCTCCTGGTAGTAACCACTTTCAATTTTTTTAATTTTTTTTTTTTTTTTTAAGGTAGCTTCTGCACTGCATGTGGAGATAGGTTATTTACAAACTGTAGTTAGTTTTGGCACAAAAAATACTTAAGCAAGCGAGTATTCCCGGAATTAAAAAAAATAAATAAATAAAAATTCCAGTAAAATGAAGATTGAACTCTCAAAAGTTCAAATGATACCTGGCTAAACAAAACATGACTGATCTTCAGAGATTACATTTATATGTTTAAAATAAGTTTTCTTCATGAGTTTGTAGTAAATTTGCTGACACAGCTTTTACTTTAGCAGACCCATGTTGTTGTTTTTTAGTAATAAAAATATCCTTTCCATTATACCAGCTTTATTTGTTGTTATGGCTTGCTTAAATCCACTATGAGAAGACTGCTTGTTGGAATTACCGAAACCTTAAATTGATATAGAAGGTGGAGAATTGGGCACCCTATTTTAATTAGGTGTTTTCTATGTATTTATTATTACAGTTTTCTCTTAAAGTACAAGCTGGTTTAAGCATTGCTTTTGCTGAACATTGCTTTCTTGATTGATATCGTTATGTCTGTCCAGGCATGACTAAGTAGATAATTGTTTTGTCATGGCATGAAAGGAAAGGAGGACATAAACAAGAATAAGGAGATAAAAATGCCACCATACAATATCAAAAAAGCAAAAAGAAAAAGTCTGAGTTATTGTATATTGCATTATGTTGGGAAATATGAGAAAGCAGAACAAGAACATATGCTGGCTCTTTTAGCACATGTAGTATTGATGCATCTTTTAAAAATAATGCTCAACATTTAACAATTTACAAGAAAAATAAAAAGATGCTGATGCTGTTATTCATATGAAGAATTAGGTTATAGAAAAAGTACTCAATAAATTTTGGGGGAATGGAGTAACTAATCCATGTGGGCTTGTCTTATTGGAAAGGCAGTAAATTTCCATTAGACTCTGTGTGCAGTATAACCAGGTAGCCCAGACTAATGTTTCTTCGGATGTACTGGTAGTGAGATTAAAGTACAAAATTATTGGTGAGGAGTAAAAGGGGTAATATTTAATTTGGAAATTAGATTCCCATAAAGCTGTCTCTCAAAAGTCACTTTTTCTGCAATTTTGTGATCCCTTGCTCTGCTAAAAACAACAGGCAGAGCAGCAAAATGACCAGTGAAATTAAGACTTGGTAGACTATTTTTGGATTTATCATTCCTTTGCTTGCAGGGTTATTAGGGCCTCAGGTATAATCTGGTAGAACTGCAGATGAAGTGCAAGTAATTTTGAAGAAAAATAATTTTTTCAGGTTCTAAGAAGAGATTAATTTCTGTTTCAGTAAAGCTCCCATGTCTTACTGACTTTAATATTCATAGCTAAAAGTAAGAAGCACTGGTTTATGCCCACTGAGTTCAGCAAAAGACAACTTGAATCCACAACAATTTGGCTAAAGCACAAAATTATTTTGACAGCTTCAAGGAATATGAATATAGAGGATTGTACAGGAGTTCAGCTAATAAAATGATGGGCTCAATGGGCATTTTGCTGTTCACTTAGAAAAGGCTGGAAGGTTAGCCAGACTATAATTGGGTTGGTTGGCTAAAGAAAGTACATGAACAATAATATTAATAAAGAGGATATCCCCTTCATCAAGCTGTGAGCTTTCCTATAAGCAAATTAGTAAAGATTTTTCAAGGTTTTACAAAGTGAATAAAAACTGAAGAAACAACTCACACTCCTTTAAAATGTAAAAAAAAAAAACAAAACAAAGAAAAGCACCACCACCACCAAGAAAAACAAACGAACAAAAAACAGATTTTATACATTTTAATCCATTCCTTTAGGTACAAAGTGAAGAATTGACCCTTTTGATTATGCAAACACTAAGCAATTTGACAGGCACCAGCATTAGAGAAAATACATTGCTAACAATCATAGAATCATAGTTCAATGCAAACCTATCTGCAGATACTTAACACTCTCAGTGGAATGGTATAATAGTCCTGTTATGGCCATATCATTGACTATGTGTAATTGCTACTTTCCTGGCCATCGTGACTTAATTCCACAAGTCAAGATTGTATTTTAGAGATGTACCCACAAAAGAAAACTGAAGAGAAGAAAACACACAAGGGTGTTCAGGAATAATAGCAACAACAACAAAAAAATCCACCACAAATCTGTTTTTAAGATTACATATAAAAGTTATGTGAATATTAAAATAGGTTATTTTTTGTACTTGGATGCCTCTGCAGTGTACTCCATTATTTCAAATTGAGACTAGAATAGGAGCTAGCTGAAAAACTTCCTTGCCTGAGACCAAAATAAAGTGTTTTTCATTAGCATGTTTCCAGACAGTCCCTCTGTTAATATTTTCAGGAACAAAAATATAATTGCCATTTTTTCTAAGAAGGGAGGGAAAACAAAGAAACAAAGAAAGAAGGAAACAAACAAAAAACAAACTGGGAACATAGTGAAATTATGGAAGATCTAGATTACAACACCAGTGAAAAATGTGGAACAAATTGGATAGGAATATAAAAGTATCAGTTCTGACTGAAGGATGGAACTTATGCAAACAGAAAAAAAAAAAAAAAAAAAAAAACGACACCCTTTTTAGAACATTTTGAGAAGTGTGAAAACTACAAATGCTAGAACTGTGAAAAGGAAACTGGGAATTTGATCCATATGTTCTGGAAATGCCACTGCCCACTGCTAAATTATTTTTGGAGAACAGAATGGAGAACAGAAGAACAACTGCTAAAGCTGTTATAAACACAGGCTCTCCCTGGTGATGCAAAAATTTTACCATGGCAGATATTAACGAGTGACTATTACCATCTGGATACGGTATTTGAAGAAATAATCTTTGGTACATTCTAGAATAATAATTACCAAGGAATACGGTATTATTTACCAATTACTTCTCAAATTCTCCAAGAGGAAATCATTCAGCTAACTTCAATGATAAAAAAACACAACACTATTCAGAGTGGTTCACGGATCAATTTTCTTCTTATAGGTGAATATAGTTTAATAACTGAATTTGTTTACATGATTCTACTGTCTTAAAAAAGATCATATTTTAAGCTTGGAAAGCTCTTCATCATGGTATAGTTTTTCAAACTGAAGTATTTTTAAAACATGCAAAATACAAAACAGCAATAGGACCTCTAAATAGATTCTGCCACTACTTCTAAAAACCAAAAGAGCATTAACTTACACAAATCATTCTGATTACAAGAGAAATAATTACCAAGTAACACGTGGAGCACACTGACTTGTTCATAGAAATGTGTGACAGGAAGGAATGAACATTATTTGTCCTGCTATTAAAAACAACCAAACCATATATTTCTATTCTGTACTTGTAGCAATCAGGAACTTCATAACAGTTGGCATCTTCTACCTGAAGTTTGGCCCTGGATACTTATTCCTCTGACAATTGGATAGCCTCCAATTCCTACATTCAGTTTATTCTAGACAGTTGGTACTCATTTATACCAACATTGTCTTTTTAGTATGCAACATGTACTCTCATAACAAGTTCATTCTAGTAGCTCTTACCATACAAAGTGATTTAAAGAAAGTATTATGTACATTTTCTTGGCCATACCAGCAAACGCTCCCTGAAAATGTTAAAAGATGCTTTTTAAAAAATTCTGAACGGTGGCAACTATATACCATCTGTTTTGTTCTGGTTTAGAAAGGAATTGCATCAATCCATGATGTTCTATACACCACCTCTCCCTCACAACAGCCACTAAGCAAAACCTAGCAACAAAGTTCTATCATATCAAAATATTGAAAAAAATTATATTCTTTTATAATAAATGATGTAAAAATTATACAAATAACAAACTTGTGGTTTGATACTCATTTTTCCTCTTTTTGAAAAAAATGTCTTTGCTGAGCAATGTATCCACTCTAAAATAAATAATTTTCTGCATATATAACATAATCATCAAATTTGAACTGAACCTAAGTGCACTTTATTTTTCGTGTCTTTATTCATTCTTTTCTACATAGTATTTGTGGAATTCAGCATCTGGAACGAGCAGGAAACAGGTTGACTCTCTTTGACTCCCTTTATTTCTGCATAGTGACATTTTCCACTGTGGGCTTTGGGGATGTTACACCCAAGATATGGCCTTCAAAGCTGCTTGTTGTCATTATGATCTGTGTTGCTCTTGTGGTGTTGCCCATACAGGTAAATGTGGATTTTTTCTTCTCTTTTGAATTGTTTTTAAAACAAAACAACTGAAAAAATACTGTTATTATTGCATATAAAATATCAGAAAATTACTGTCTTCTATATCTTTTATTCTATTTATACTTTTGCCACTGTTTGTCCTCATATAGTTTAGATTTATAATGAAATACGGAACACTAAAGCCAGTTTTCAACTGCTGGCAAAAGATATCAAGTACCACATAGCCCTTCTCTTCATCCTGAGATATGGGTTATTAATGGAGCAATTTAAAAAAGCAACACAAAACAACCAAACAAAACCAACCAACCAACCAAAAAAAACCAAACAACAAAACAATAGCCAGCACTTTCTTTATGAGTATAACATTTCCTCTGCAGGCTTTCCCTGTTTCTAATCTTGCTTCTCTCCACTTCCTCTCTTACTCTTACAGCTCAGTGCTAACTTAAAAAAAACAACTCATTAAATCTGCAACTTAAGCAAATTTTCTTCATATCTGTGTATGTCAGTATACACAGAGCCAAATGCACGTTTAGAAAATTTTGATGCCTATATAGGCTTAGGCCTTCTAACCCGTTTCTACAAGAAAAGGTTGATTCATTAAAATACTTGGATCAATCAATCAGTTTCATTACATTTACTGAACATTTGTCAGCTCATGAGCAAATGCTTGATGTCAGACACCCTCAGACTATACAGCAGCACTGTCATGATGTTAATGGTCTGACATCTGGTGATGACCTATACCTCCAGGACACAAAAGGGAAGTGTGAGGAGACACCATTCATGCTTATCAAATCTTGGAGTAGGCCTGATAGACCTTGAAGCTGCAGTTTCTCACACAGCTATGGTTTCCAGACTCTGCTGCTCTGATGGTGAACTAAAGCTTACTGTGAGCAAACACCACAGAGTCCCTGGGAGACTTGAAGCTTGAGCTGTCAGCATTAATTTCCTTGAAAAAAATTGAACATTTTAATTATAGCTAAATATACAAACATACACAAACATATGCACTAATACAATTATATTCCCACTCAGTGGCAATTTAGTAAAATACATATTCTTTTTGAGACTAAAATATGCTTTAAGAAATTTGGAACTTCCCCAGAAATAGAAATTTCATGTTTGAACTACTTCTAATATACACTTAAGCATCGTGTATATGGCATCCCTCCTGAGCAAAACTGCAGGCCACCATGAGGTCTCCCCTCAGTCTCCTCTTCTCCAGGTTGAACAAACCAAGTGACCACAGCCACACCTCACACATCCTCCCATCTAGTTCCTTCACCATCTTTGTTGCCGTCCTTTGGATGCTTTAGTATTTTTTATGTCCTTATACTGCTGTGCCCCAAACTGCATACAGTACTCGAGGTAAGGCTGCAGAGTAGAATGGGACAATCACTTTCCTTGACTGGCTAGCAATGCTGTGCTTGATGCTCCCCAGGAGATGGGTGGCCCTTTTGGCTGCCAGGGCGCACTGTTGACCTTGCCATTAACCAGAAGCCCCAGACCCTTCTCCACTGAGCTGCCCTCCAGCTGCTTGTTCCTCAGTCTGTATATATATCCAGGGTTGCTGTCCCAGGTGCAGAATCCAGCACTTGCTCTTGTTAAATTTCATACACAAATATTCATTCTTGTTAAATTTTACACACATACACATACATTCACTAGAGTGCCTAGCACTCTAGTCCATCAAGATTTTTTTGCAAGGCCTCCCTGCCCTTGAGGGAGTTAACAGCTCCTCCTAATTAAGTATCATTTGCAAACTTAGTATGCATTCAAGTCCTTTGTACAGATTATTCATAAAAACATTGAAGACAACTGTCACCCCAAAATGGAGCCCTGGTGTACCCCACTAGTGACTGGCCACCAGCCTGATCTAATCCCATTTACTATAATCCTCTGATCTCTTGAGCTTTTGTCCTGCTATGATACGATATACAATTATTATTCACAATTCAGTTTCTCCATCAGTTGAATGGAGTGAGAAAAAGAATAGTTATCAAAAACAGTTAAATGAAGCTCAGGATTAAATGCATATTACATACTACAAGAAGCTTTGAGATGGCATTTGTGTGTTTTATTAGTGGCACAGATCATTACAATATTATCTTTAGTCTAACAGGTTCAGACTAGAGGAGCAACATTTTATATACTTAATAACTAATTCATATTTCCTAGCCTATTGTGCACTAGGCTTCCCTTTGCAAGAGTACAAAACAGGTATTACTGTTAGCCTGCATACACTGTTAGCTGAATGCATCTATTATTCAGCAGCTGGCAAATGCAAAATTGCTGTATTAACAGCTCCAGTTATTTTAATTGGTATCTATATGTATAAAACAGATAGTTGAGTATAGATTTGATAGGAATATACAATGATATTGTCACCTCCTGAGTATTATAAAATCTCTGAAAAGAGTCATTGTCCAAAGAAAAACGGTGCTTCTATCTGAACATTTATACTTATAGTGACCTACATGTATGAAAATTTAACCTTTCATTTGAGAGAAGCATTTAGGTAACAGGGCACTGGAAAAACAGATCAGAGGTGTGAAATAAATAAAGTAAATAAGGTACAGTCTTCATTCTTTTCCAAATTTTTGTGACTGAGTATCACTTGATATTTTAATGGACTTATCCTGCTATTTGTGTGATAGAGACTGGCTGTGTTGCCATGTTTTTTTATTGATCTAATCCACTTATTAAAGAACTTTTTTTACAAAGAAAAATGCATTGGGAGCTAAGGACGTCTTTTAATAAAGGTATGAGCTAAACAATGCAATGTAGCTAAGTCATGATACAGTTTTACTGCACAGCTGCTTGTCTATATTTCACCGACACATGGCATCTATTGCAGTTTGAACAGCTGGCATACTTGTGGATGGAAAGACAAAAGTCTGGTGGCAACTACAGTCGACACAGAGCTCAGACGGAAAAACATGTTGTGCTGTGTGTCAGCTCCCTGAAGATTGATTTACTTATGGATTTCTTAAACGAATTCTATGCTCACCCCAGACTACAGGTATTTAGAGTGGGAAAAAAAAAAAAAAAAAAAACACAACAAAAAATAACAAAACTCAAAACACTGATTTCGGGAGACAGTGTTCTGGAATGGCCTTTAATTTGAAAAACTGAATTTGGGAATAGTTGACTGAATTGGGAATCTATAATTGCAGTAAGAAGCTGAGATACAGTATGGAGACAATCATTTTGAATTGAGCTAAAGGGATTAAATAGATAGAATTACTGTCTTGTTGAATTACGCTAGTCCTTTCAGAAACAGATATTTCTATGCAACTTCCTTTTATTCTATTTAAAGTAGACAAGAAATGAAAAATGTTCAAATTCTTTTTTTCCTCTTGTTTTGGGACCGTATCCAAAACTCCTCACAAGCCAAAGAATATTTTTGTTTTGTCATTTTGCTTTGTTTTTCATCAGTGTTAGGATAATTAGATCCTTTTGGAAATGTTGAAATTAAGAAAAAATTGCATGGACTTTAAAGGACAAAGACCTTGTAAGGTTGCATGTGAGATTTTTCTTGGTTTACAGTTATTCCCTAGTTAATGCAAACAGATGTCATAAAGTTGTTCTGATCACATAAAAGCATATATGAGGTAGCAGTTTGGATTCATTATTAGCTTTACTATAGACAATTTCTTTTACGAATATTTCTCTGACAATGTCTATTACTATGTTAACTGTGATACATTAAGTAATGCAAAACCCCCACAAAATACAGTTCTTCAAATAGTCAAGCAGCAGTATGACATCCCAAATGCAGATTATTGCCCAAATTAATTAGCTAATAAGAAGCATAAGCAAATGTATAGAGAAATCCAGTTTTTCACAGATATATACACAAACTGAAATCAAAAATTTACTTAACTAATCTTAATAATGAGTCTGTGATACACTAGAGACAAAGTAAGAAAAATCCTAATACTACTTCTGTAGCCTGAAACAGCTTATATACATTCTCTTCATATTTGAAGTAGGAAGCTGTAAGATACAGATGATGCTGGAAGTAAGCTTCCAGCAGAAGTCTGTGTCTGATAAGGAAGACTTCTACATCGAGCCTATCCTAAGCTCTCAGTCTCTCCCCTCCTTACATTCCTTCTTTCTCTCCTTTCATAACTACACACTTATATGCCTCTGAGCAACCTTACTTTTGCTGATAGGAATTTGTCTGTAGAACAGAACAGGAAGAAGTGTAGAACAGAAAACGAAGTTTGGATCAGCCCATTAGTGTGGAGGAAAAGATTTCAGGGACTAATAGAGCTGGATAAAATAATTCTGTTTTGATTGCGGAAAGCTTCTTACATTTTCCAGCTAGAATTACAGGAAAGTGAACTGTATCTAAAAAAATGACACTTGTACAGAAACAAAAAAAATGTTTCTAACTGGACCCTAGTGGCCACCTTTTAAGTCCTTCACGAGCAGTGAACAACTGTCCTGCCATTTTAAATTTGAGAATTAACACAAGTTTTTGACACCCTGACTCTCTATTGACTCATCTGCAACAACAAATGGTAACATCAAATAATAATGTGATTATTCCCCATTATGTTTTTTGCAGGACTATTATGTTGTCATTTTGTGTCCTACTGAGATGGATGCTCAGGTCCGAAGGGTGTTACAAATCCCAATGTGGTCTCAGAGAGTTATCTATCTGCAAGGCTCAGCACTGAAAGATCAAGACCTGTTGAGAGCTAAGTAGGCAAATATTGACAAATATTTGTTTTTTACTTTTGTTTTACACATACTGTTTCATAAATAAGCTTGACGGACAACAAAAGCTGCTGTACTAGAAAGAAAGCATGGGTATTCAGAAAGCAGGGATCTTTGATGTAATTTGTTTTTCCTAATATCTGAAAATTTTCAAGGAACATATATTTGTAAGCTTTCATTTCACCAATTTTTTCTTCACTGTCTTTTCTTTCTCAGTTTCTGGAGTTATTGATAGAGAGTGCCTGTTTTAATGTCTTCTGAAAAAGCAGTAGAGAAAATTCCCAAACTTCCAATAATGCTAGAATTTGTTTCTGTTCTTTGTGCTCAGATAATAAAGATAACAGTAGCTCTCCTGACTGATTAAAAGGGGTTGGGGGGGAGTGAAAAATTATTATAACCCTTTGAACAGGCTTGTTTTCTTACTAAGTTCAGCCTGGTAATAAAAGCGACAACTCTACTATACCTCCAGATACTCTTCCTTCAGGACCTTCCACTTAACTCACACTTATATGACTTCTAAAAAAAGCCTTCTGCCAGTTCTTATTGAATGACGTTACTCAAAACACATCAGTCAAACACCATTTCTCAAAAAAGAAAAAAATAAATAAAACAAACAAAAAAACCCACCTACCATTGCTCAATCACTAAAAGGTGGGAAGGAATTCACAGTGGAATTCACGTAGGAGGACTGTCTCTTCAAACTCTCCAAAGAGAAAGGTGATACTTTGCAAATAACTGATTTAACTTACCTGCACTTCTCTTTATAAGAACTTACCTGTCATCACTTAAATTAACCAACTAATACAGATATTTAAAATTAAGCCAGTAACTCAGTACTTGTGTCACTCAGCCTTTTAAAGAATTATTCCCAAGAATTTAAACTGTGAGAAATCTTGTAAGCAGCGGTGTCTTTTCAAATATCTACTACTAAAAAAAAGCTACTTTCTTATTTGTTTAAAATTTGAAAATACTGCAAAGCTTATTTTCAGGATTGCAAACTTTTTTTTAAGAAGTGGTTCCTTGTTTTTCACTTTGTTGCTGATGTTAAGGAGGAATTCATATGGGGATTTGGCTGGCATTTGTTCTACACATTGAGAAAGGAAAAATTAGACTGTTCCCTAAAGATAATCATGAATTTCACTTATAATAACCTGGAGGTAGTCAACTGTGCTTTTTTCTGCAGAACATGTAATTGAATGTACCTGTCATAGAATAATTTTAAACCTCTCCTGAGGGAAGAAGCATAGTAGGAATTTAATAGAACATTTAATATGAACTATAACCCAGTACCTAAGATGTTTGCTATATTTCTTTTTAATGAGAACGTAATGTACTGAGAAGATAGCAAGGGACATGGTAAACAACTTCTAATACAGTAATGGTTAACAACAACAACAAAATCAAGAAGTGTTTTTTTTTTTTTTTTTTTTTTTTTTTGTCAAAATTTATACATACATTATACATGAAATACAGTGCCAAAATATTGGTGATAAAGGTCTCGCCAAAAAAGGAAAGGAATACCAAAAGTTGGCAGACTAAATAATTAGTAAATCGTTAACTAAGGACTGTATTTTTCTTTCTAAGCCTTAGTACACAATCTGACTTTACAAAAAAATGATATTTGTTCTTGCTTCCTATCTTTGAGAGTTTCATTTTGGATTTTTTTGGTGTTCTCTGAACAGTGTTCACATGCCTAGCATTAACAAGAAAAAACAAATTCTATCCTGTGGTATCATACTGCTACTTATATTGTTCATCAGGACAACTAGAACTTTTGTATCTACTTCAGCATTTGAAATAGCACAGTAACTGATTAAACAGCTCTCATGCTGACTATTACTAGAATGTGAACACTACTGTGCTTGATTTCCTTCCCCTAGAGCTTTCTCCCAGTCTCTGTCATGAAAAACATTTTTTTTCTCTCTTTACACTTATCCACTTCAGTGAACCCTGCACAAATCTTAATCCTCTTCATATCCAGT
Source organism: Aythya ferina (assembly GCF_964211825.1). Taxonomy (NCBI): domain Eukaryota; kingdom Metazoa; phylum Chordata; class Aves; order Anseriformes; family Anatidae; genus Aythya; species Aythya ferina. The sequence goes on from NC_140304.1 coordinate 8,877,551, forward strand.
CATTTTTTTACTTTATATTTTTTTCCTCCCACAAATTTATCTTCAATATATAAAGCGCTTTTAAATTCTGTCATTGTCAAGCAGTGGAAGAATTGTTTTTTGCAGATCCAGATTTTCTGACATACAAATATGGTGTAAAAGACAAGGCTTTTCCAATTGTTAGAACATTGTTAAAACGTTTCTCTCATTAGGGTATTATTGTGTTTAACATAGTTGTTATTAGTGTTTCTGTTTTCAAAATTCATAATATCCACAGAATGTTAATATCAAAGGGGTTGTTACCCTTGCAATATGTAGCTGAAGTGATTCAAGAAACTTCAAAAAACATTGGAGAAAATGGTGGATACAATCATTGAAGTTTAATTTTCTTATAAAATCATCTATACATGCTGTTGGTCCCTCATCATCTCTCATCAAAACGTGTTCCATCACTCATTTTACTGAATTTTCTTTCTTACAGTTTAAGACCATACCTTCCTATTTATGTTCTCATGCTTCACTGAAACAACTCATACAGCTCCCATGATTTCTTCTAAATCAGTGATTAGAATCAGCCTCCTGTCCTCACTTCTCCACATCAGCTGCACTTGACCTTACTATTTTAGATATATGGATTTGCCTTTGTTGCAATGTTTTTTTTCCATTTGAAATACTTCAATCTTCTGAAGCTTCCCTTGTTTTCCTGTTGTTTACTGCTTATGGGGAACCTACAATGACCTAACCTTATCCTTCTCTTTGTACTTTCTCTGAATGACCTCACACAAACCATGTATTTAATCACCATTTCTGTAGCCATAAATTATGAGGTTGCCCAATCTATCTGGCTTCTCATTATAGATATCTATTCATCAACTTTAGTTTAGTTCCAGGAAAATACATCTTAATTTTTTTTTTTTTTTCTGCCCAAATAAAACCAGTATGCTATTGTTGGTCATAAGTTTGGGATCATCTTGAAAAGCACCCTAAGTAGACTGAAACTGCACGTTTCAAGTGTTTTCTCATAGAAGCTCTCACTTTAATCTCACTGAAACAATGCTTATGTTTTTCATATATATCATCACTTTAATCTCACTGAAACAATGCTTATGTTTTTAATATATATCATCTTAAGTCCCTAAATACTTGTTTCAGAACACTCTGGAAATATTATTTATATAGTCCATTGTGTTACCTTTCACTGCAGTTCTTCCCTGGCTTACGTTTCTTTTCACATCAAAAAGTGACCCCTTATTCTCATTTAGCCTGCCACTCCTGGTCCTTACAGAGATGAAACTCTCTGATAAGCCTATAATACTATTCTCTTTCACACAAACAATAGGTTAGCATACAAATCCCACTGTGATTTCACCTGTGTTCTCCCTTCAGTCTGGGATGAATTACTCAGAAACATCTACAAAGTAATGCTAGTATTCTCCATTGCATCTTCTCTTCAATCTGTTCTCTGCTCTGATATCTAGTGAGATGACTTCCTCTCATGATAATTGTCTTTTTGTTCTGTGTGTACACAGCACTGAATAGAATAGGCTCTCAGTCTAAGCCTATGACCTAAACTATTGCTAGCAACCACCACTTCCATTTTCTAGCAGCAGAGAAATCAAAGATTTGGGAATCTCAGGTCCCATTCCAGAGTTGCTGTAATAAGCAGATAATTTTCTCCAGCTTATGTCTCACTTTCCCCTTTCCAGGACCATTCCTGTCATGCTGTTTTTCTTTCCCCATAAAGTCCTGTCTTCGCAAGCAGGTCAGCCAAGTCCCCATTTCTTTGCTTCCCTGCACCAGCAGGTGAAGTAGGACTCACTGGAGGATGACAGTAAGATCTGAGGCAGGAGTCAAAAAGCAAGCTTTCATGAGACTTTCAGTCAGAGAGTTTTTCCTCCCCACTTCCACCATCCCTGTTTTTACTACATGACCTGTAACCTGTAGAGAACAATTAAGCATTAAAAGTTTTCAAAGAGGCCACGGACTGAAAACAGTTGGTTTATTGCATACATACACAGAGATGTTTTTTATTCCTAACACATTATTCTACCACATCTACCCATATTCTTTGCAAGTGCTATGGAAGACAATTCTATATCATAAGCCCCCTCTCACTTCTTCTTATCAATAATAATGTGTACATAATGTACACTTACACAGTATATGAATCGGTGCTATTTATTCATTTTTTATACTCATGGCAGATAAATACTTATTTTGCAAAGAAAATGTGTTTGAGACCACCTTGTTTTTTGTTAATGTTGGTACAACTTCTACTGGCACTGGGGAAGGAAAGTTTCCTAGAACATAGTCAAGAAGTAGTGATAGTACTGTGATGTAGTACACAAGTTAGACTAAACTTTCTCTGTATTCTGTATCTATGAGCACACAAGACTATAAACTGTGAAACACAAGTCAACAGGTGTTTTTTTTTTGGTATATAACAGGGTTTTCTCCCCCCTTCTTCTAGAATGGATGATGCTGAAGCTTGTTTCATTCTGAGTAGCCGCTGTGAGGTGGACCGGACAGCAGCTGTAAGTTCTGAAGAAATAACCAAGAATGAGTGTGCATGCTGTTTATACTGTTATTGTGCCTTATAACCTCTGAGGAACTGAGGTTTGTTCTGTGAAGAGATTAAACACACAGATTTTGCATAAGGGGGATTAACTTCAAGTCAAAAACCTACTAAAACTTCCATAAATGCTTCTATTTGAATGAGTTAGAACCTTTTCAATTAAAAACATTTGCTGGAAAAAATCAATTCATCAAAATCATTCCTAGCAGATCTATCAGGTTCAAAACTGTTTATAGAAAAGCAACGTATCTTGCAATTTGCTAGAGATCGCACAGCTTTAACTGCTGAAGGTTCCATAACAAAGCCTACTATTAGGGCTCCCTGGAGCTGGAAGCAACAGGGTTTCCAGCTTCTATCTATCAACCTTGGATCCTGTTAGCTCATGTCTCAATGCTCAGTTCTGTCACAGACCTGGGAGCCTTGAAATCCCAGAGCATTACGATTCAAAGAAGTCATTATTCTGTGTCTCCAAAGGAGAATGGAGAAAGTCAAGAATCTCAGCTGTAAGACTCTTTGGGTCAATGTATTTTGAAGTTTTTAACCAAGATTTCACTTCCCACTCCGTTTTGTTGTTCAGATTTCCTTTTCACAGGGAATACAATTATCTATACTTTAAGTAGGAAATTGGACAAGCTTGTTTCTGTTTTTCATTTTGTTATATTTTACTACCCCCTAGAACTTTGAAATGAAATGGAATTTATTTTCTACACTGTTCCAGCTCTAGGCCCTACTGAGGATTTCAGTAATGTAGAACACAAGGCTACAGTTTGTCACTGAGCTGGTGCTATTTCATCTAAGTCCATCTCAGAATCAATCTACAACTGATTTTTTTACCTGCTGTGCATAAGAAGCCGACAAACTGTAGGAGTGCCTTGGATCCTCTCCTACTTTTGACAGCTGTTGAAATAAAAGATGCATCAGGGAGATCCCTTACCAGAACAGCTGTTGTTACTCATGTGATTTTTCAAAGCCAATGAGGCTTTATCTCTCCAGCTAGTCCTCAGCAGAAGATCTACTCATTTTGCCATAGTTGCCAGTGACAGTTCATTACTTCCTATTTTCTTAGTTAAATTCCACTGCCAAAGTTTATTCTGCTTCTGATCCATGGATTTCAACAGCAACTCAGAAGTACAATAACAGGTGACAAGCAGTTACTTGATAAAAATTGTTTCCTTTCTCACTTAAAGTAGTAGGAATTTCAATAGTCAGAGCAAGAATTTGTCAGCTTTCCAAAGTCTCCTACCAGCAACTCTCTCTATTCTGGCAGGAGAGAGCTTTGCCAAGTTTAATTTTATCAAATGCTATTTCAACATCTCAGACCAAGATGTAAGCTGCTCTTCTGCTATAGAATGCAAGACACACATCTGTTTCACACAGTAGGATGCAACTCTTAAAAGTGAATTCAATGGGCTGTCTACATCAAATTGCTCCACAAAACTAAGGTTCCTGAAACAGTGCATCTGCTATTTTAACCTAATAAAGGATGGGAAAAGTGTCTTTTAAACTATCCTGTAGATAACTCAATAATAGGTTATATAAGTATATGAAAGATGAGTTCTACTGCCAAAAGCTTTGTTCTGGTGCTTTCTGAAAATTTGGAGATTGCTGATTTCAAGGTCGCACCTTTTCTTCCTGTCTTTAATCAAATGGAGTGATATTACTCTACTGCTAACCTAAGTGTGAAGAAAAAAAAACACACAATACTAGTCAAAAATGTATTAAATCAGTCTTGGTTTGAGTTCTGATGATGTAAATTCCCACTACATCCTCTTTAAAACTTGCAGCTTTTAACAAATGAACTTAAATATCACCTCTATATTTATCAGCATCAGTATAACAGGTAATTTTTGATCACTGTCTGCAAGTTACTGTGTGGAATGCACACAGAAGAGAATGTATTTTTTTTCCCACATTTCCCAAAGATGCATATATTTTATAAAGAGGATAGAAGCATACTTTTGCATTAGCTGTCTCTGTTTATAATATATCCATATATGCTGCCTTTTTACATTGGAGAAATATCAAAATTTTAAAGTCACTGCAATATAGTATAGAAATTACTATAAACGTAAAACAGAAAGCCAACAGTTCTCCAGTAATGTCAAATTGTGATGAAGCTACAGAATCAGTGCAAACTACTCTAAAGACTGTTTTTCTGACACCTTTTCTATTTTCCTGACACCTTTTGCATAAAAAAATAGATGACATCTGCAATAATACAAGTTTTCAAATCAGTCCCCAACCCACCCCCAAACCTCTTCTCCTGTAGTGTATCACTATAACCTCCATGTATGCCATTACATAGCCTTTTGTTACTTCTCAACTGCGTTGGTGTTTTATTCCCTTGAGACTAAACAGGGAAAACAAAACAAAACCAAACAAATGCAAACCAAACCCACAGCACCCTAGGGATAAGAAGTCATAAAATACAGAAAAAGTGAAGAAAACGTGACTGCAAACAAGGAAATCTTATAGCATGGTATACCTAAGATCTGAAATTTCCTGAACAGACACAGCACTCCTACATCTTTCATGAAAAGGTTAACATGAAAAACATGAAATGAAGCATTTTACCATCCTCAACAGGTCTTTCTCTTATGATTTCATTCTAGTATTTCTACTAGAAAAACTACTTGCTACCATCTCAAGTGACATTAAAATATTATGGTTTGAAAACATCAATTATGTTCTGTTCCAGGCAGAGATTTTCCCTTGTGTTTATCAGTCTGAAAGCTTTTCTTACTGCTGATGCTGCAACCATAATGAATCATTCTTTACATATTATCTTTCCAAAGCACCAATTTCATGACTAGGCAAAGCATTTCAACCCAAATATTGTTTCCTACACGCAGCTCTCAATTATTCCTTTCTAGTTCTGAAATAAATAAAAACTGATCACTAATACATTGAAACTACCCCTAGTTCACGAAATTCAATATACGAATGCATTAGCACATACTTTTCTTTCATGGAATAACAGTATTCTTCCTGTCATTAACTCACTCTTGACATGTGGTAACAAGTGGGAAAAACTATCAGGCTAGGAAATCTGTTGGAATCCTTTGGCTGGTAGCTGGCTGCAGATAAGCTGTAGATAAGGATATGTTTGGTGTAGATATATACATATTTAGATTTATGTAATAAGCATAATATGTATTATTACTTAGATGTACATAAACATCCACACCAGCCGGTGTTGCATGTTTTAAAGTTAGTTTTCTGCAATGGAAATTTTTTTATTTTCTAATGGAACAATATTATTTGTATTATATTGTTATCACCTCACACTCTTTATTCTAGGATCATCAGACCATTTTAAGAGCATGGGCAGTTAAAGACTTTGCCCCAAATTGTCCTTTGTATGTACAGATACTGAAACCTGAGAATAAATTCCACATCAAATTTGCAGGTAAGTGTAAGATTTCAGCCATTTGAACCACCTGTTAGTGGTTAGCAGCTTGTTTCATAGATGCACAAGCAAAGTCATTTTACCTAAGCATATTTACATGTTAGAACCACATGAACAGTACAATATTTTCAAGTACCATGGGCTTATATTGTAAAATTTCATTTTTATATTAAACTTACTTATAAGCTTTTTGAAGATTACTGTATTTATTACTCTGCTATGTTATGTAATATACCATGTTGAATTATTTGAGGTCCAGGTAGGTTTTCATCCTGCTACATTACCCATGTCTTGAAACAACTTCTTACTTAAAACATACTGTTACCAAGGCGTGTATGAAAAGATCTGCTTAGAAAAGGCCACATTTAATTCAACAAGCAACTGAAAAAAATCTTTACATTGGAGTGTTTTTTTTTTTTCTAGGTCATGTGAAAAACATGATTTTCTTTTCTTTCAAATGTTTTGGAAAGAGAAAAATAATTTAATTCTATATTCAGTAAAATTTTTATCTTGGAAACTATGATATAAAATGCAAAATGATGTTAAGAAATCCAAACAAATCCTCTCTCATAAGAATGGATTACAAGCTCTAATCTGGCAAACTTTCTCTGCACTATATATGTGGATCTCTGTGTCTCTCAGTATACATAGAAACACACAGATGTTCACACACACACATATATATATTCATGTGCAAAAACATATCAATACATTTATGATGACAATTCATTTTGCCTACCTCTGGAAAAATACTACTATGAAGTAGAAGGAAAGCTTTCCTTTTCAACTGTAATTTTGAAAATTCAGTTTTCTTGAAGGATATTCTAATCAAGAAAAGATTGATGATTCATGCAAAATTCAAAAAAACTCAATGGAAAAATATTAGTCTCCTTCATCATCCCATAATTTGGTGAAAAAGTAAATTTCAGCGCAGAACAATTCCAGAGCAACATTTAAAGCTGTAATTTTTCAACAAGGTTGGAAAGAAGGAAAAGAGCATCAATAGCAGTCCCAAAGTTATAAAAGTGTAATCTTAAACTATGAGATGGCACAGCAGAGAATAAGATTCATGCTGTGACAAGAATGATGGTGCTTTTTCATCTCTCCCTTAAAACCACACAGCACAAACTCTTCTCCCTAGCCATGGCCACTTTTCTTTATTGGTGACTGTTAATTTGTTGTTCCTAATTGTATTTTTAAGAGAGTTTAATTATTCTTAATGTCTTGTCTCTGTAGGAGCTTATACGTAACTAGATTTGCAAAACAGAGAGCTTTTTAGTATCTGTTTAAATCTCAGGTTAAGAATTTGGCCCATATATTAAAACAAACAAAACCTACAAAACCTTCTTTTGTAAGATTTCCTTCCATTGAACTTACTCAATCTGAATGTTCTGTATTTCTTGAAGCTCTTGAGGAAACCTTATATACTCTATGCTTCATTAGCCCCCTCTAATATTAATAATAAAAGCACTGTATTATAGAACTATATGTATATATACAGCACCTTACATCTCAAAATAATTTTGAACTGATCAGAGGGATCACTGCATCCATTTCCACACACACTCATTTCAAATCATATTGTTTCTTTCATACAATTTCACTGTGCAAACAGAGAATTATAAGCCTTCCTGCAAGATTAATTTAATCTTACTGATTACACAGGAAATTTTTAATGCAGTTTTAAATTTGGCTAGGTTACCAGCAACACCAGATGCTAATCTACCACAGATAGCTGGCCACTGATATTAGAATCATCAGAGTAGCATTTGCTTGCATACCTTTTCCCAAGAGGACTCTTTTGGTTACTAATCTTGTCCAACTTGCTTCATTCTACGATACATACCCACTGGAAGCTGCAGGCTATAGCAATGTCCAGAGTCCTTACAAATAAAATTTGTCATAACCATTGGCAACATTTTTCTAAGTGTTTTTCCTGTTATGTTTCAAGACTGTTTTATTACTGCCTTAATGCAAGAGACTTCCTTTAGATTTGATACTCCTCTAAAAAATGACTCCTTTCTTCTGAATGTTTCCCAAACCAATATTGTGCATTTTTATGAACCTGAAGTACTCAGTAATACGATTTCTTCTTCTACTACTACTTTGTGTGTGTGTGGTTTTTACGTGCAAGTTTACAGAACACAGCTCTCAAAAACAAAGTTTCTGAATTTAGGAAAAAGAAAAAAATCAGGAAAGTTCTCCTAACAAAAAGTTTCATTTTAAACTAAATTGAAAATGTCTAAAACACTCAACATTTTATATTAACCAGTCATCTGAGATTGTATTAGACAATCCTGAAATGTAGACCCCAATTGCATTGTCCCAAAGAAAATCTCCAGGATGCTACTCTGTCTTGGATTTAGAAACAGTACATAGGACAAGTAATTATTATGATTTATTTCCATCCAATAGATAACATTTTGATGTTTTTCTTCTCTTTAATAAGAGTACAAGAACCCATTCTTATCATCACAGCAAGGGAATGGAGACACTTAGCACTGGGTAATATGGCCTGTCAGAAAGACATGTTTTCCTGTCTTTTCACTTGATGCCAGAGAGACACCCTTGCATCCTGTGTTTTCTCTGCTATTTTTTGCCATGGAGTTTTAAATAACTTCCCTTATTTAAAATGGTAGCTTACACTTAATACAGTGGAAATATTTCTCTGTATTTGGGTACTATGTTTCAGTGGAATCTGAAAAGCATGTGGCATAAGGGTTTATCTTAGTAAATTTCTTGGTGTGTTCAAGGTGTGAACACACTACAATGTGGTGACCTGAAAGTTATCAGATGGGCAAGGAAAGACTATATCATCATTCCTAACTATTTTTTGTCTTATCTGAAATGCTTTACTTCTTAGCTATTTCCAATATCCAAATACTTTCACATGTCCCATTTTTCTTTCAGTAATATTGCATTTTCCTTCACCTGCAATTGCATATGGTTTTCTTAATCTCCCAGTTTTTCCTGCAAACTCACAGGGTTACAAAAAACTACGTACCCTTAATGCATGCATCTGCTGTTGCATTTCAGCACAAACATGAAATAAAGTGAAAATTATCCACAGCAGAGCAGTACATTTATGTAATTCAGAGACTGGAGTACATTATATATTTTTTGAGTTGTACTAATAACTTCATATATTTTCTAGAAAATAAATTAATCATCTTTACGTTGAATATTCAGAAATTATATATAATCACAGTTCCAGGAACAGGGGACATATTTTGTCATTCTGTATTTATTCAAAATGCACTAACAAATTAGCTCATATTGGTGAAGTCTGACATTAAACCTTCAGTGGTTTATTATGAAAGAACACAGTCCAGATTCACTGAAATGGATATCGAATACATCTGATGATTAATCTATCCAACCACAGATAAAAATAGTGTAGAGATAATGGATGGACATTTTTATCTATCTGGTCTGGTAGTGATCATGTTAATTTATCAGATTGACAACAGCATCATTTCTGAGAATAGTTATGTCAGGTCTAGGACATTCTTACTACCTGGATAATGCTGCAGACATAAATCATTATTTTGGGTATGTTTTATCTTCAATAACATTACAGAAGTCATAACTCACTTCATGGCATTATTACATCTATTTGTGATAGACAGCAAATTTTCTGTCAAAATATATTTTCACAAAAACTACAATTTCCCAAATATTTTTAATGGCATATTTCTATAGTATAAATACAATCAAAATACTTCTGTTTGGTAATCTGATTTGACATCTTTAATATCCAAGATAACTTCCAGTTTCTTCCTCTACTTTACTGCACAAAGAATGAGTAATTTGTTGATACCAGTAGCCAAAGTTACAGATTTGACCAATGTCCCAGACTCGAGAACTGTTACCCAACTTTTTCCTTACTCACTTTAAAAGAGGAAGCATTAAATACAGTTCTGCATAACCCTCACCACAGCTCCACAATAAGAGTCCTGAATGTAAATATAAAGCACAATGACAATGTAGGCAAGTTATGATCTGTCAAATAATTAGAGAAATGAACAAGTTATTTTTGACCTTGTTTGTGTATTATATGAGACCTTAACTCCGACCAGAGAAGAGAAACCCATAGTACCTCTTCCTGATGTTTCAAATGACTACAGAAAAGAAGGAAGAGTGTTTATATAGTACAAAATATTCATTTGAATAATGTAAAAATGCAACTTATGAAGGGGAAGAGAGATATCAGATAATTCATGAAATAAGCACCACTGAAATAAGACGACAGCACAAATTAGGATAGGAAGAAGTAGTGGGCAATTTTTTCCAGTTGTATTTCTTGTCCTGTAAGTCAACACCCATAGTTAGGATAGAAGAATAATTTAGCGCAAACCTCATATGAGTAGATTTCCAGAAATGAACTGAAAATGGTAATAAGCATCCCATAAAGTCAGACACATTTTAACAATAAAGATAGACACATTTCTAGAATAAGACAAGGTTGGTTGCAATTATTTTATATTGCTTATAAACCAGGAGCAAAACATGACCCTAATATAGAGAAGAATCAACATGCAATTCTATTCCTTAGCACTTTGGATCCTTATCATTTTGGATCTACAGAATTTTACACTATTGGATTTCTTAAAACCTAGTTTCCAAGTGTGTTATGCGAGTCTGACGAAAAGGCAGATGAAGCATGAAAATGAAATTCAGAAGTAAATCTGATTCCTGCTTTGGGATTTACTAAGCCTAATGTTACTGTTTATAAATTAATATTTTACATAAATTTCATTTTTTTCTTAAATTGCTGAACAGGAATCAAGAAGGGCTGCACTATTGTATAGTCTGGAAATGGTGGTTTTTTAATTTAATTTTTATTTTTTTTACTAATGAATTCGAATAATGTTTCTAATAATGGTAATAAAAGTGCTGAAGAACCTTTTGTATGACGTTGTTGAAGTATCTTTGAGAATATCTATAGCTTCAAAACACTTCTGAAGTAGGGTATTATTTTCATACCCATTTTACAGATGCATTAAGAGTAATGAAGGACATGAGTGACTCACAGTCAAAGTCTATAAGAGAAGTGGAATTAGTCCTATAAGTTCCATTGTCATGAATCCTAATCTAAAAGCACTTGAGAACACCACATGCATTCCTTACACATCGGTGATTAGCATGACTACTGTAGGACAGCAATCTGTTTGCTGAGAGCTATATTTTCTGTTAGCCTAACATTTTGCATAAAATCCATCCAGAAAGTCCCTATATACATTAGAGAGTATAGGACATATGTAGGATTTAAGTGAGATATACTTTTCATTTGCATTGTGCCATCCATGACTGACTCTTTCATTTATATATAGTTAGGTCAACATACACAGTTTTGTTCAGTACAAGATTTGAAATAACAGCTGATGAAGTAATTTCTCTGTATATTTTTCTTGTGTCTATTTTCAGAAGTATTAGGTGTATTACAACAACATTATAAGGAAAGACCAAGGGGAATTTATTTGGTAAAGCTCTATACAAATTCAAAAATATAAAGATTTCTTATTCAATATTAGGAAGTCAATATTAGTTTTCATAAATCTTTGCTATCTGAGTAATGGTAACGGAATAGTGATATTTTATCTAAGTAGTAGACCATGCCTTATGCTCTCAAAATCTCTAGTTTAAAATTCAAATAGATGTATTAGTGTCACATGGTCAACTAAAAGAATACATTTCTGTCTGAAATATTTTGTGCAGCAAATACTTCATTGCTATAATTGAAATATATTTAGGGGAAGAAAAATCTCAGTTTGTTCTACTTTGACAGTGTCTTCATATAACTAGATTCATTCTTTCCCTATGGCATTCAAATAGGTCTTGATCTTCTGAAAATACAAGAATGAATTCCTCCTTTCAATAGCCAATGATTCTGTTAGTGAAAAGTGTCTAGAAATTAAAAATAATAATAATAGTGAAGGCATACAAAGTGCCCTTGTTGTTTTCAGCAAGAGGCATGCTCATAGCTACACTATAAATTCTGGCTGGAGAATAGCTTATTTATAGCAGTAAGGTGGTTCTAATCATTTTGATGATATGTTAGTGCAGTTAGAAGTAGAGTTATATAGTCAGTTCAGATCCAGATAGGATTATTCAAATTTACTTACTTTTAGTCATCACTTTTTATATGGCTTATATTCATCATATACGACCATCATCTGTACCAAGTGCAGATCATGCTCATCAGAAGCAAATACTGCTCCCATTGAAAGTGTGAATCTCCCATTTAGTGTGAATCAAACACTAAATTCAGAAGAAAAGAAAATTACTTAGCATGCAATAAATGTCTTTGAGACCTTTAAGATTCTACAATGAATGTAAGTTTAATTAAATTGTAAGGTTTATGCTTATCCCTTTTTATATCTGTTTTTCTACTGTCAGGTTTGCGTGAATGCCATTAAAGAGTAGTATCTGTTTCCTTTTCATGTTATCACCAGCACTGGTGAACTGGTGAACTGTGATCTGAATTGTAAGCAGTAGTCATCCAACCTTAATAATAATTATTCCAATACTGAAAGCATGTGCAGAAGATTTGGCAGTTTTAAATATAAGCCAATGTAGGGAACTAAATTTAATGCCTCTCTTGCTTTCTCTTATCAATTCCTCTCCTAAATTCCATTAAAACAAAGAAAAAAATAGACATGTCTACAGTACTGTTCCATCACAGCAAGTATTACTGTGCAGTACTACTGTGCAGACATACTTTCTTGTAAGGACTCTCAGAAACTAAGCACAATTTTGTAATTGCAAAACCCAGGCAAGGACTGGATTAAAAAAAAAAAAAAAAAAAAAAAAAAAAAAAAAAAATAAGGTTGTATGAAACAGTAAAAGAAAACAGAACCACCTTTGCCTAGATGATAAAAAGGCAGCAGCTATCAGCTGCTTCTAGGAGGTCGTACTAGTCAAAACTACAACATACATGCAAGTGCAGTGCAAACATCCCAGAGCTGCTGTCAAATAACTGGTCTGTAAGCCAGCACAGCCTAATTGATCGGGCAGTCTTGCACTGCAGTATCCTACGTATATTATTTTCTGAACACAAAAGTGCATCTCTGTACCATACTTGATGTCTCTATATGAGTTCATAGAGAACTGCAGGTACAAAATTTATAAACTAGATTATGTTACAAGGCCTACTCATACTACCAATGTAGCAAGATAATGGAAAAGCAGATTCACAGAGCTATTGCATTCTCTCCATGCATAGCTGTGGTGAAAGTAGAAATTGGATGCAAAATTAACTTCAGTCATACAATCTGAGAGACAGCACAGATGGGGCAAATCATCTTAACATCTTGAACCCCTCCAGGTTCAAGTGGATGCAGAAGATCTGAAGGCAAATTCTTGTCTTGTCTTCAGCATTTTCCTATACAAGGACAGGAATTGATAATTGTGTTCAATGGAAAGTATTTTTTATCTTTTTCCCCCCCCACAGATCATGTTGTGTGTGAAGAAGAATTCAAATATGCTATGCTAGCTCTGAACTGTATATGTCCGGCTACCTCTACATTAATCACACTGCTGGTTCATACATCTAGGGGACAGTAAGTATATACTACCATTATACTACCACAGCAGTCTTCAGACCATGTTTATATTTTCTACACTTTAAAAGCATTAAGATAATTTACTCAAGGTATTATAATATCAAAGAGATTTCCCCTTCCCCCATTCCAACTACTTAACAACTTCTTGCATCTATTGTGCACTAGTTCCACAAAGGAAAATGTTCATTGAGTTCAAACAAAATTTCTTTTGATAATATATAAAATACCATATTCTATTAATTGTGTGTACATTAAATAGCAAGCAAACATACACTTGAAGAGGTAGGTGGATTTCAACATTACTACCACACTGCTGGAAGGGGTACAGAATTACAGTATCTCTACAGACTGCAAAATCACAGTAGAAATTCTTTATATTTATTAAAATAATTTTACCATATCTATTACATTTCTGTTACACTACAGTCTTGGAATAATAAGATGTTCCTATTAAAATGTTATGGCGAGAGAGAAACATTTAAAAGTAAATCTCCAAATATACCTGTAGAAGTGGAGTACATGCATACAGACTGTACATTTGAGAGCAGTAAAATGCATATTTTTTTTCCAAGTAATCACAAGCCCAGTAATATCTTGATATTCACTAGCAGAATTATTTAACCTTCTGTATGGCATTTGCAGTATTCCCTTATGCCAAAGATGGGGAACACTGAAATTATTGCTACTACCAGCAACAACAAATGTCAAGATTTTAATGGCACTGTCTGTACTAGAATCTGTTAATAGGCTAACAGCAAAATTCTGTTTCCACGTCTCCTGAAAATCATGGTGACACACATTCTGTATCTGCCCACTTTTCATTACATGACATGCAAACACAGAATACAGATCCACTTTAAAATATTCCACATTATTTGTACATGAAAGAAGAGTAGTGTTAACATCAATCAGAGTTTTCTAGCAGCATAAAAACTAATATATGAAAAGGACTCTGACTCTGTTTTCTACTGCACCTTACAGTATTAGCATTTCTAACACAGGTATATTGATCCCCAGGCATAGAGCTTCCCAAATAAGATTCAAAAAGTTGTAATAGAATGCAAAGGTACTTATTACTTCTTTTGCAGTAAAAAATAATTGATGTAAAAAAATAAGTGTTTTTAAAATAACCTATTTCTACTCTGGCCATAAACTTTCAAAACTGGTTATTGTATACTAGGAGTAAGAAAAATATCTGTTGTGCAAATAATTATTAGTATTCCTTTGAATCCTATTTGCAGAAACATACAAACTTGCTGGATGAGTACAAAAAGACTTTAGTGAAAATGTTTAGTTGTCAGTCTTATACTTTTAGACAGTACTCATCAGAGCAATTGATTTCAAATGGGTCCCCAAAATACTGTCAAATGGCAAACTTCGGATAGCTTAGAACACGTGTATTAGTGCTGGAGTAATTGCTTGAATAGATGTGACTATTCTTTAAAGCCCAACTGTATTTGTGGAAGATAAAAAAAGGTACTAGAAGGAAGTAACTTCAAAAGTATTTCAAATTTGAGTAGTCTTGACTTCACAGTGCAAGAACTAGAAAACTTAAAAGATCAAGTATTCCCCTCCCAACATGTCACTAAGCGTTCCAATTTAATATTTTTGCTGCTTCCCTTCATTCCATCTTTACATGCATTAAAACGCACATAATTCCCAGACTGGTGTTTTTTTCTTCACATCTTATTAAAGATGATCTTCAGTAATGAGAGTTTTAAACATTGATATTTAACAAGTATGTGTTTATTGAATATAATATTCTGACTTTAAAGGACCATAATCACATATATTTGAAAAAAAAATTGTGTGGGTGAAAATAATTGCTTTTTCCTGGATTATCCATTAAATGTCCTGATTTTATCATTCTAGAGGAAAAAAACCTTTTAAACATGTCTTCTTCATTAAAGTCTCCTGAGATTTCAACTGACTTTGAAGTGCATGAAAAATGTTGGTAAAACAAATGACTCTGCACTTCATCGTCTCCAGGGGGTAATGTGTTTTCAAAATAGCTTTAGGTTTTTAGCTTCATCTACAGGTTGACATTGTATTGCAAACATAAAATTGCTTTGGATTTGGCTAATTAATAAGCCAGATTATTATTTTTTAGATTTTATAGCTATTTTCCAGGTTAAGTAATAGGTAAATGAACTAATTGTTAAAATACCTGCCCAATGACCCTAATTTATGCAAAAGAAAAATGATGTCAAATGAACGTTTGAGTTTATCTCAGTATAAGTAAAAAGATTTGGTGAAAATGGATTATATAAACTAAAAATTAAAAATTTAACTATACATGCATTTGTATCTGGACAAAATACTAAACTGTATCTTAATAATGAAAAGTATTGGATTAACAGACTTCCAATCTTAATAGTGAAGCCCTTTCCCTTAACATTGGTTCCTGTTTCATTATCTTTTCATTATGCCATTTTGTTTACTACCAATAACTGTATTCAACTTTCAGTAGGATGTGAGGTATAAAATCCCTGTAAGCAAGATTTACATGAGAAGAATAGAGTTGGATTATGGGGACACTGCTTCCAACTTTGGATAATCCTTTCAAGTCTATTCAAAATCACTGGATCTTAATGATTAGTTTTAGCTTTCACAGAATCATCTAGGTTGAAGACACTTCCAAGATCACCTAGTCCAACCTCTGACCTAACAAGTCATAAACCATATCACTAAGCTCTTTAAATGTCTTTTAAAGACCTCCAGGGATGGTGACTCAACCAATTCTCTTGGCAGCCCATTCCCCATATTTGCTGGCTTACAAGTTTAGTAACTTTAATGCAGTGATTGGGAGCGTTTGTTCAAATTGATATCACAGATAAGAATTTATTCAGAAAGTAGCTGGATTGATAATTTAGAACTGTGAAGTAAAAAATTGCTACTTGCTACTCAAAAAAATAAATAAATGTTCCCACCCTTAATCACCTCTTATAGTGACAAAGCTTTATCATTGTCTCTTTCCTAGATCTCTTTTTTATACAGCCTTCTCTTACCACTCAAAGTAGGAATTTTTTCTCTGAAGTCTTTAGATCTACTATTCACAGGACTGTGTAGCTCTAGTCCCTGCTGAGGGAGATGCTGGAAGCATCTAGCCACAGCAATGCTCCTGGCTGCCAGGAACCAACGTGTCTCTTTAGCACAGCTTTTAAAAAGAAAGGTACTTCCAAAAACCGTCACTGCTCTATGTCAGCATTTCATAACCAATATTTATCAGAGAACTACAGAATGTTTGAATGACTAATTTTAAATGATCATCAGTTTATTAACTTAGAGCATTGGAAAAAAAAAAAAAAAAACATACGGAAATAAGTAAGGTTAGCAAAAATAAAGCAGATCAGAACTAGAAATTGCTGACAAAACTGAATAAGAAGTAATCATGAATAGTGGGTTAATTTTAAGTTCAGCTATAACTGGGTCCAGTTACACACTGAAAGAAATCATTTGTAAGTGCATTTGCAAACTGTACACTGCTGTTCAATTTTTACCAAGTTCAGATGACCGCCTACATCTTTCCATTCCACAAGGAATGGCTCCTCTTCTTCCATACAATTTTAGACACATCCAAATGGAGGAGATTATCAAGACACTGACCAATTCCTTGATTTTTGTCATTTCCCTGGTGAAAATGAAGGGAGAATATGACCACTGTCACATTCTAGCTTGTTGTCATTTGTTAATTTAGCAAAGTTAAATCTTAACATGCATGGCTTATAATTTCATGGAATTGAAGAGTTCATTGACATTTCATTTGTTAAAAGAAAAATTATCCCAGGTATTTGTACTTTTACAAATGAACTGCCAAGTAATATAACTACAGGTAGACACAGGAAATCCCATATTTGTGGTATTTATAACATTTATTATATTTATATTTATAAATGGTGTGACACAAGTAATATGACCTCTTTTCTGATAATCATGAAGATAAGTACACTAGGATAATACTGGAAACTAAAGGCAATAAATAGCAGCAGAACACAGACAAAAATAATTATTCTGTATTATCCTAATTAGAACGATAACACAATAAACAGTAAACAAAAAGAAACACATACAAAAAGACATCTTGTCTACTGATATAAATATGTGAGGATGTTAGGGAAAATGTTCACTTTCTAATCAGTGTTGACTGCTTAAAATTAAGGGGAGGTTTGCTGAACTGGCTTTCCTCTTTAATACTACTTTTCACATTAACCAGACTAGATTGCCATCCCAGCTGTTTATGGAACTCAAAACCTCAGTTTGAGAGATCACCTCAGTTTGAGAGAGATCAAAATTCTACCTTTACATATGTTCTTATTTAAAATCTTATTATTGATCTTAATTATTAATCTTAACATTTACCTTTAAACATTTCCAGTCTAGTAATAGAACTCTAATATTGTTTGTATTATGATACAAAGAAAAAAATACCATTTCTGACTTGAACTTCACATGATCTTTGCAGAACAGCACCATGGGAAGCTTTTCGACAACTAACTGGAACCAAGCAGACTTTAAGCAGGTAAACATTTCATAGGGGGTAAAGGGAAATACGAAACAATTTTCTTCTGAAATTACAATCTATTCTACAGAATCACAGAATCACAGAATTTTCTAGGTTGGAAGAGACCTCAAGGTCATCGAGTCCAACCTCCAACCTAACGCTAACAGCCCTCCACTAAACCATATCCCTAAGCTCTACATCTAAGCGTCTTTTGAAGACTTCCAGGGATAACACGTAACACACTGATTTTTAATATTGTTTTACTTATTTCCATTAGCCCTGAAACAAAATGTTTCTATGCTGAGGGTGGAGAAAAAAAGGTAAACTGAAGAAAACAGAAATTGCATCAAAATACTGAAAATTCACAAGAAAGAAAAACACAGAGCATGTTTGCCGGTTATCCTGATACAGATAGGGATATATGCATCTATTATATCAAGTAAAGCTCATGCAGATGGAACCCTGTTTCCATGTAAAACTTCAATAAAGGAAGAGGCTCACAGAGGCCCCAAGTTTGCAAGTTTTGGTATTATCTAAGGTTTGGAACATTTCCACTAACGGTTCACTTGGATAAAAGAAGGTTAGCTACATATACTAAAGGTGATTAAAGGTGATACCCTTAAGGTGATTAAAATAATAATTCCTTTTTTTTTTTTTTTTTTTTTTTTTTTTTTTTTTCCCCTAGGAGAAAAAGGGTATATACTTATAATAGTATACAAAGCACCAGTAACTAAAAATGTTTTTTGGGTAAATGCTGAAGATAAACTGAGAATTAAATGCAGAAAAAACATCTCTTTTACAGATAAATTGATATAAGCCAAATGGGTCTTGCCTGTGTAAGTTATTTGTAAATGATTCTTTACCTTCTTCAAACAGAACCCAGGCAAACTGTCAAGGAGCATCTGAAGCAACTGCCTTTATAAATAGAATGAGCATGCTGTTGGTTTCACTTGTCATCTTTCGATTGCAGTGAATCTACTTACTGTGGTGTGAATTTAAACTAATTCTGCCATATTTTTCCTGATACTGAAGCACATAATCTTATAGGCCTATTACTTAGCAAAAAATGCACTTTAATTCATTAAAAACAATCTCTATACTTACAGCATCACCAAGCTTTGATCTCAGATATTTCACAGAATCACAGAATCACAGAATTTCTAGGTTGGAAGAGACCTCACGATCATTAGCCCATGGGACCTTTCCAATATACATTTGTAGTTTCTACAGCCAAGTGATATTGCTCTGAGATTAATAAGAATTTTACATTGTTTTAAATTATTCCTTTTATTGGTATATTTCAGGGAGAGTCCGCAATCATCAGAACAATGGCAGAAAATGTATGGCAGATGCTCTGGTAATGAAGTGTATCATATTAACCTGGAAGAAAGTACTTTTTTTGCTGAATATGAGGGGAAAAGCTTCACGTATGCTTCTTTCCATGCACATAAAAAGTATGCTTTTTTTTTTTATCAAGTATTAAAAATGTAAATAATAATTTGTTTTGCCCAAAATGTACCTCTGCATTTGAAGGTGCAGTATTATACATTACTCTGTTTCTGGAATTAAATACACTAACACGTTCTTATACTAGTACTAATAAGTATATATTAATATATTATGTATTAGTGTATTATTATATTATACTAAAATATTTCATAGATATTCTTCTCTATGTTACAATTGGTCAGGAAAATCTTGTGTTGTTATTTAAAGACAACTCAGTCTGAGACATTAGAATATACAGAATAAGCCTGACAACCAGGAAGAATCATACCTTTGAGACAGGTTATATCAGAACACCAGTCTTTTTTTTTTTTTTTTTTTTTTTTTTTTTTTTTGATTTAGGAGTCAAAAATTTGGTTTCCTTCACCGCATGTTCGTTTTTGGAAAATACTCAATTTTAAGGTAGTAATCGCTTAATCCTGGTGATTTTTCAAAATAAAAACATTTTGTTCAGTCAGATTGAACCTTAATGTTAACATATATTATGTTCCAGATCATTCATTTTTATTCAGTACTGCTATGTGAGTTGAATATACAAATGAACATAAATCATGTATATTCATATGTATTTAACAAAATTATCATATACCAAACCCTAAACACTGATTTTATTCTCATACTTAGTGTGAGAAAAAGATTTTTTAGCCTTAACTCCCTTTTCTATCACTAATCAAATAGATTTTTAGAGGTGAATGGCAAAAATGAATTCTGAAAATGGTTTCCATTACATGTGAATAATGGAACAATTTAACTTGATGAATACTTTTTCATGTCATGTATCCATTCTTATATTAAATATTTTCTCAGAAGGGACTATTCATCTCGTTGAAAAATTAACTGAAACAGTATTAGAAGAATACTCTGGGGATTAAGAAAAATGTTGGATTCAGATGCCAAGGGATTCATCAGCTCATAAAAACTGCTTGATCAGAAGTGGCCTATTTAGGAGATAACATTTTTCAAATTTATTTGTCCTCCAGAACTATACAAAATAGCAAATATACTGAAGACTCATTTCTGACAGTGGAAATTCTGGTGTATACAGAACTATGCAAAATGAACCATGCCTTTCCTTTTCTAATTAAGGTTTGGAGTCTGTCTGATTGGTGTTAGAAAGGAAGATAACAAAAACATTTTGCTGAATCCAGGTCCTCGCTATATCATGAGTTCTACAGATATATGCTTTTATATAAACATCACCAAAGAAGAAAATTCTGCTTTTAAGAACCAAGATAAGCATAGAAAAAGACATGAATCAAAATTATCGTATCATGGAGCTTCTAGGTTGCCTGTACACAGTATAATAGCCAGCATGGGTAAGTAAAAAAAATAAAATATATATATATATATATCAATAAGTAGCACATTTATAGAAATACCATGTTTTAAGAAATACCAAGCTTTAAGAAATTAAAACATTAAAATAGAAATTGTATTAAACACTTGCCCTCTTATTTTCTAGAAAAGTATTTTTTTTTCTTTTATTTGAGAATATGGAGTTAAACCGTTTAAGATTGTTGTATATAAAATGTATGCAAACCAAAACAGGGGATAAAATCACATAGCTAATTTCTGTCATTCACAACTAGACTTTCACAGTAAATTTTCATAATCTTCTTTAATTACCAAAATGCCCTGTGCAATTTGCCTCAAAGCTGCTGTAACTGTATCTTACTCAGCAGACAGAGATAGCCCCCCCACCTCCCAACAGAACAAATGTTATCAAGAAGCTAGCAGACATACAAGGAGAAAAATCAGTATGGAAGATATGCCTATGATAGACTAAAAGTCAGAGCAAATGAGCCAAAAAAAAAACCCTGCTTAATTAAGATAGAAAAACATGCTGTAAATCATGTAAAACTATCTTCGTTGTCAATTCTTAGTGATACTTGAGAACAATTTGAGCAGGTTCCAGAACTGAGATTTGGTGTAAATATATATATATATATATATATATATATACACACACACACACATGCATGCTCATATAAATACGCTATTATTAAAACCATCAAAAATATAAGTACTTTTTAGAATGGAGATTATGATTTTCACATACATGGAAATAGAATAAATTGATTTAGTACAAATTAATAAAGTAATTACACATTAGTAATTTCCATCAAGATTTTTCTTTTTTTCCATGGCAACCACTAGTAGATCTTACAACAAATAAGGAGATAAACAATCCCGTCCAAGTTTTTTTTCTCTCTCTCTCATTTCAGAAAATAACGTCTTAAAGTTAAAACAGATACTGAAAATTAAAAATTAAAGTGAATTAAAACAAAGTAAGAATTCAAGTGTCAACTTCTCATGGAGATTTTAGAAATACGAACATATCTAGTGAGTTGTTACATGCATTGGCAAATTTATAACTATTATTAAATGATATTCATCAATCAAATAAATCTATAGGAGATGCATACAATATGGATTAATTACAAATAGTATATATACTCTTGGTTAGAGAAAATGCAGTTTTTCAGGAAAGGGCTTCTTCAAGTATAGTTTAAATATTTGTTATATTTTAATGCAATAAACACAAATAATCAATACAGTATTCCTTTCAATCTTTGGGTGTGTGGGTCAGATAATCCCCATGAAATATGGGAATCTTATTTAAATGTTTTGACAACCACATTGAGAAAACAATTTCAACACTACTTCAGGGACAGTGGCTATCGATTTACAAGACACAGGATGTCGAACATCCAGCGGACCTACACTAGCTCTTCCTTCTGAGGGAGGTAAAGAGGGCAGACGGCCCAGCATAGCACCTGTTTTGGAGGTTGCAGACTCATCCTCACTTCAGACATGTGACCTGCTAAGTGACCAGTCAGAAGATGAAACTACCCCATCGGATGATGAAGTCTCTGCAGGCTTAGAGTACGTATATTCAATATAAACTAAACAGTATTTGAAATACTAATAGCATGTAAAAACAAGCATGGATAATTTTTGGACATGCAGATCAATCCAAGTTTTAGCAAGCAAGAGACAAAGGCCAGTTATGGAAACATTTCCTTTTTAAGAAATGCCATTGTCTGTTAGCAGAAGACTGTTATGCCCATTTTGAAATAAAAACAGGTCAACTCCTCCATTTACTGGAGATTTTCTACACTCTATTAAAGATTTAGATGTGTAGAGCAATTTATTTTATAGCATAGACAAAGTAACATTCCTGAGCATTTTTGTACACTCCATAGTTATAAGGACTACTTAACTAAGTTGTAAATGGATAAGTACTTCTGTCCTGACGATCAGGTCATTTAACAAGCTTGTTAACGTAGAACAATAGGCATAAGCATCTGACTTCAAAACGTAGGAGCAAAAAAAGCAATATGAGGCAAACTAATCTAAATTATATGTATGTTACTGAAAGTAATGATGCATTGCTCACATAAATGCTCAAAAATAAATCCTTTAACTGCTGTACAGATAAGCAATTATGTTTATTGGAATACTGACAGGGATATTAAAACTGAAATACACAATTAAGCCTATGGCTCACCTAGCACAGTTTCCTATCTCCAACAGCGGGAAGTATGAGAGGTCCCAAGGAAGATCACAAAAATCCAATGAAAAAAATAATATAAGAAGTCATCTTCAGTCTTCAAACTGAAATAACAGAGCATAAAAGGCTTCCTATTTGCTCAGTGTCCCCTGATGGCTGTGGATATTGTACATACCATGTATGTACAACTGAAAAACTTTCTAACTTCTGTTGCAAGTGACAGTCTTCCTTGCTACCACCCAGACTCTTATTAAAAATGAAAGCCAATTAGAAAGCTCATCTCAGGTAAAAGAAGGTAATGGTCTCTCTCAGTCTTATTGAGTTTTTGAAAGACAAATGGAGAAGGAAGAAGTCCCACTATGACTTCTAGGCTTTTTTATATCTTTATTTTCCGTTGTTAGAAATTTTTTGTATGTGTATTGAAAACACTAGAGCAATGAACTACAATACATCAGCCCAATTCTAAAGATGCCTATACACAAAAAAATACCAATCAGATTTCCTTCATTCCACAAAAATGTGACAGCTTTCATTAAATTTTATAGAATTGGTCAAAGATACAAAATACATTCTTTATTAGCTTTATACACTTCAGTCTATTAAACTACAAATAGCTACAAAACTTAGACATAGGTAAAAAATTGCATAGAACAGTTGCAAAGTCAATTGTGTGTTTCAGTAATTGGCTATATTGAAAAATGTTTTTTCTACTCCCCTAGGTATGCCAAAGGCTATCCTCCTTACTCTCCTTATATTGGAAGCTCTCCCACATTTTGTCACCTTCTGCATGAAAAAGTACCCTTCTGTTGTCTAAGATTAGATAAGGTAAAAGGAGTTTCTGTTACTGCATGAAACTGCATTTGCATTTGTCTTTTGCGTCAGTTAAATTCTGGTTTTAGCTTAGAGATAAGCTTTATTTAGTACCTACTAAGTTTTCTCACCCTTTTCATCACCAAGTATTTGTTTATGTCTACTCAGGTCTGTATCGGGTCAGCTGATACAATTTTCTATTTCTAGTCATAAAACCCTTCAATGTCACAGCTAAGTCTTTATTCAGGCTGGGAGACGAGGGGTTGGAAAACTGCCTGGCAGAGAAGGACCTGGGAGTATTGGTTGATAGTTGGCTGAATATGAGCCAGCAGTGTGCTCAGATGGCCAACAGCATCCTGGCTTGTATAAGAAGCAGTGTGGCCAGCAGGGCTAGGGAAGTGATTTTCCCCCTGTACTCGGCTCTGGTGAGGCCGCACCTTGAGTACTGTGTTCAGTTTTGGGCCCCTCACTACAAGAAGCACATGGCTCTGGATGCTCGAGAGAGTCCAGAGAAGGGTGACGAAGCTGGTGAGGGGTCTGGAGAACAAGTCTTATGAGGAGCGACTGAGGGAGCTGGGTTTGTTCAGCCTGGAGAGGAGGAGACTTGGGACAACCTTATCACAATCTATAGGTACATTTAAGGAGGCTGTAGCAAGGTGGGGCTTGGTCTGTTCTCCCATGTGCCTGGCGACAGGATGAGGGGGAATGGGCTAAAGTTGCACCAAGGGAGTTTTAGATCGGATGTTAGGAAGAATTTATTTACCGAAAGGGTTGTTAGGCATTGGAATGGGCTGCCCAGGGAAGTGGTTGAGTCACCATCCCTGGAGGTCTTTAAAAGACGTTTAGATGTAGAGCTTAGGGATATGGTTTAGTGGAGGACTTGTTAGTGTTAGGTCAGAGGTTGGACTAGGTGATCTTGGAGGTCTCTTCCAACCTAGATAAATCTGTGATTCTGAGACGATTCTGTGATTCATACCCACTGAACTTTTTTCTTATTTTGATTTTAGGGGTGCCAGCATAACTACTATGAAGATGCCAAAGCCTATGGATTCAAAAATAAATTGATTATAGTTGCAGCAGAAACTGCTGGGAATGGCTTATATAATTTTATTGTGCCACTCAGAGCTTATTACCGACCGAAGAAAGAACTAAATCCCATTGTATTACTCCTGGATAACCCGTACGTAGACTTTAGAAATATTATTCTCTATTTATTGTTCTTTTTTTTTTTATGATAACATTTTAAAATCATTTACCATTACTTTGATAGATGATCACTCTTCACACAACCAACTTAAAATCAAAAACATTATGGCACGTATAAGTTTGCAAAGTTGGTGACAAAAAATAGTACCCTATATGCATTGTCACGTACAACATTGACTTTCTGCTGACTGTAAAAGGTCAAAATTTTTATGTCCTTATTATTGACTGCTGATGTTTCAGTGGTATTTCTTAAAACACCTCAAATAAAATGAGTAGTTCCTAAAATTAAATAACTTCATAACTGCTATATAAAGATCAATCCGTGCAACAGTTTTATAGCTATGAAACAGCACTTCAAACCCTAACTTCAAAAAAGCACTTAAACATCTGGACCAGATAAGAATATTAATAATTTTAGACAAGATAAGCAGTTCTTTAAGCCATTAGGACCCACCTCCCACCCCCCTTTCTCTGTGATTATATAAAATCGTGGAAGAAGATTAAAACCTGAAATATTGTTGTAAATACTACATCTGTATGGTGACAACTCGAATTATTATTAGACAAATTCTCTAGCAAGACCACTTACAAGTTCACATTGAATATACAACTTTTTTTTGCAGCACTTTGGTGATGCTTAAGTATGTACAACCACAATCTGGAAGACATGCAAATAGAGGTTAGCCAGATGCAGAATATTAGACCAAACTGTGACTTAAAGAAATGGTAGCAACAGAAATGTACAGATTTTGATTCCAGACTGACACTTGTTTGCATATATATGTTCTGGTTTATTATAAGTGATTTTTTTTACGTACAGATCTTCAGTGAAGTATCCTACCTAGCCTCAAACAGCTCTTTAATGTATCTATATATGCTGGTGTTTGCAAAACAAATGTTTTATGTTTATATGTGTCATGGCATAATATTTAAATTAAAAATACGAGCACACAGTGACCTCTAGTGTCCTATTTACTATAGTGCCTGAGTTATACTTTAACACTGTTGTGATATTTTACAGCTAAAAACACTTTTCATAAGCAGAAATTAAAGTTGTGGTTGTTAAACTAATACCCTTAGTGTTGCACTCTCTACACAGCATTTTCTTTGACTCCTCCCATCATTCAGTGAGGCTGCAGAGGCCTAGCTGAAAAGCGAAAGTGCTTTTCATACGTGCACTAGGCAGAATTCATGCTGCCATTCAAGTCAATTGGAATTTTTAAATTACTTCACTGGACTTAGGAATTCAGCTACTTTTGACGAAAATATCCGTGCCTTGTTGCTATATTCTTATTTTCTGTTTATTGTAGCAATTTATTACAGTATGACCATTCTGACATATATCTCATGTTTTAAGATTTCACTCATTTCTCAGTATGTAAAAAGAAAGCCACTAAAACTTCTGAATAAAGAAACAATAAAATAATATTAGATTTCATGTTCTGTTTTAAAAATAAGGTTTCCTCTAAGATTTTCTCATCAACTTGAATAGTTACTGGCACTATTGGCACTAAAACCAAATGATGATTCTACTTTTAAATACTGCTAATTCATGCATTGGAGTGTAAGTTGGCAGTATGTCTTTGGAATCAGTCATTCGTTTTTATATTTGAAATTGTACTGTGCCATAAAATTTCTGATTTAAGAGGTGCATTTATTAATATAAGCATGTTAATTCTGATCATTCTTTACAATTACAGAAAACTGTTAATTCACAGCTTTCTGCAAACCTATCTCCTTTTTAAAGAGATAATACTGCCAATGTCTTTAAAAAGTTTATTTTTTATTTTGTAAAAAAATCACATGCTGAATCACATTGAAGTATTTTAGAAGAGATGCTGCTGTTGTGATATTGTGTTTCATTTTGTAATCCCATCTGCTGCTTAGGCCAGATATGCATTTTCTGGATGCAATCTGTTGGTTTCCAATGGTTTACTACATGGTGGGCTCTATCGACAAGTAGGTGAAGTAACTGTTAGAAAACTTAACATTGTAGTGCTCAGTGGTATGTTCTGTGTATTGTCAATGCATGTTTAAATGTGTCTTGTATTTGAAGATGATCTATTTGCATGCATAGTTTGTGTCTGTGTGCAACAGTTTAGGATTTCAAGTTTCTGATTTCTGAAGGATACAGTTAGTGAAAAGAATGAGAGGGAATGCAAGTTAGTATCTTCAAAAACAAAACAACAATTTATTAATATGTATCTAGAAATTGACAGATAATAGCCCTGATTCTAGTGTCATCCAATACTTGTCAGATTTGTTTGCATTTACAGACTGGTGTTTAGCAAAGATAGCTATAGAACATACTAAAAATGATAATTCTAAATGTATCCAACAGTCCTCATTTTCTGCTACATAAAATAATCGCCTAGTCCTGTCTTCAGAAATTCTGCTAATACATGTTCGCATCTCTAAGTTTAGCCACATGGATTTAACATAAAAATCAGGCAGAAATGAATGGATCAATTGCTCATTAGCATTTTACTAATATCCCTTGTATAGAGTGTCAAATCAAAGAAAATGGTTTACTTCACTACACAGCTAATAATACTGCCCATAATACTCATTCTCCAGATGGAAATCAATCACTTAATTTGCTGTCCTGAATTAACAGAAACCAGTTTTTCAGAGAAAATTCTAGAGATTCAACATTTTTCAGTTTCAACCTGTTGTAACAAGAGCTTTAAAACTACTTGTAATAGTGATACAGTTTCAGATTTATTTTGGCAGTATCACAGTCATTGTGAGATTTTCAGTGAATCTACAGAACTGTTTTTCACTTTCCAGATTTTTCTCTAACCCAAAAAGGTATCTTGAGTTGTTAATAGCTACTATTGTTTTTTTTTTTTTTTTTTTTTTTTTTTTTTTAAATCTCTTAATTCCCTAATGATTATAGAAAATTACCTAAAAACTATAGAAAATTACCTAATAACTATAGAAAAAAAAGCATACCAGCAGAATAATCAAATTGACTCAAAGTATTCAAAGTAATTAATAACTCAAAAATGTTTGTGTTTTTATTAATGTGGGAAATTCAGTTTAATACAATTCACTGAATTTATTTCATTTATTTCAAAGAGGAAATCACCAAACCCTTCCCTAAATATTGCATTTTATTTTATTTTTTTTTAAGAGCTGGATGCCTAAAATGGCTGTGTGCCATCTTTAAAAGAAGTGATTATGCAGAGTTCTCCAATCTACAGTTATACTAGCATGTACAGTTGTACTTTAAACCACTTTAAACTCTTGCTACTATAACTAGTCAGACTCTGTAGTTTATTTTTTGACATCTATTTTCGTCAATGACAAGACTTAAAAATATAGTTCATACTTATTCTGTGTTTTCCAAAATGTGTTTTTAAATCACATGCAATTATTAGAACCTGATCATCGTTAGCTAAGAACTACAATTAAAAATACCCAGAGTTCCTTTCTTATTTAATGTCTATGCTATACATTTCCTAAGCATTTAAAAATGCCACCTACTACCTTTTATACCGTAATTATATTATATATTTGTTTTTGAAGAATATGTACAAAATGTAAAATAAATACCTAGAATTTCTATCCTTTTCCTTATTCCAAAATTTCAAAGTGAATTTATAATAGGATATGGAAACCTTGGAACCTTAGAAGATCAATGAGAAAATGAAAAAAATGAATCAGGATGGTAAAGACAATATTATAGATAATATCAATTATAGAATCACAGAATGGTTGTGGTTGGAAGGGACCTCTGAAGATCATGTAATCCACCTCCTCTGCCAATCACAATCACCTAGAGCACATTGCACAGCATGGCATCCAGATGGGTTTTGAATATCTCCAGAGAAGGAGACTCCACAACCTCTCTGGGCAAATTGTTCCAGTGCTCTGTCACCCTCACAGTAAAGAAGTGAGCTCTTATATTCAGGTGGAACTTTCTGTATTTCAGTTTGTGCCCACTGCCTCCTCTCATCCTGTCACTGGATGCAACTGAATTGCCAAATGAAAAGCAAATATAATAACAAAATAGCTTTTCTCTTTGGAAGTAAACATGAGGATGCAAAAATTTAGCTTTCAAATTTCCTCTAGAAACCATGAAATACCCTGCTCATTTTAACTTAAGAATTGCTACGTTTCTAGCAGACACACACACACACAAATGTATGCCATCACAAAAAAGTCCTTCCTAAACTCTTCAGAAAAGTGCTTTGTTTCTATGGAAAATGTTATTGTTAAAACAACTGAAACATGCTTCATTTTGGAAACAGATACTAGTTGCCTGTGATTGTTTCCTTTGGTTGAGCTCATAGGAGGTATTGAACAATATTGGAATATATTCACTATTCCAGCAAGGTGAAAAGTTTTCCTGAAGTACATCTGCTCCTAAACACATCATAAGAACACTGTAACTACATAAGTAAACCTAAAAGAGGAGTTTCTTAGACATACTGTTATTTTTTGTTTGTTTTTTAATTAACATTTTGAAACAAACGGTTGTGGGGAAGAGCAACCCAAGTCATTTTAGGTCCATTTATTGCCAAAAGTAACTACAACAAAGTGAGTTGTTGAAGCACATAAGGACATACAGTTTTCCCACATTAGTGTTAAAGGCTTATTTTAACAATCTGAAATAGTTTTATCATTTTAGCAAAAGAAGAGGGACCATAACCTACTGAAATACATTCTGTATAACTTCAAAGTCAAAATAATTATTCATATTCTATTCTATCAATTCATTAAGATGATACATTTAACACAGACTATATTGGAGGTTATAGTATGTACATGGAGATTCAGGGAACCAGCAACTCAGCATGTGATTTACCAATACCAACCATCACTAGTCTTTCAAGCGTTCCATATTTAAGTGACTTGTTTGTTTCTTTCTCCCTCTTTCTCTACACAAAAGCCTAGATGACTTATTAAGATGTGGGGTCACCTTTGCAGCTAATATGGTGGTGGTGGACAAAGAAAGTACGATGAGTGCTGAGGAAGACTACATGGCAGATGCTAAGACTATTGTAAACGTTCAAACACTTTTTAGGTAAGAGACTTTTTCAATCTATCTATACACCATTATTAATCATGAAATATCTAATAATGTGTTATATACTTAGATGAGAAATAATTCTTTTTTCTTTTCTTCTACTTCAATTTCTACTTAAATTGTGTCTTATATGGGCAAATCTGTTCACATAGCAATAAATCTTAGCAATAAACTTTTTCTTGGCATACTAAGATTTTCTTTTGAAATCTCAGATGATCATCCCAAAACAGGATGATTGATCATTTTTAAAGGCAATTTACAAGTTTGCAGAAAAAGAAAGAAAGCTACTCTTGAAGACTTAGGACCAAAACTAGTTGAGAAAAAGGTTTTTTTTTTCCTCAGTGCAGTCTTTTAGAGTAATGCTAAAGCCAATACTAAAACCAGATTCTTCTAAAGCAATAACTTCTAAAGCAGTAACCAATGCATTACTATGAAGTTAGTTATAAGTGCTTGCATTTTGCGTACATGGTTTTGAAAAAAAAAAAAAAAAAAACAACCTGTTTTGTAGGCACATTTGTGTAGTATTATGTATGACAACAAAAGACTAAGAACCATAAAAGAATGCTTAGTGACAAATGATCAGTATAGTAAATGGGCTAAGGAACCAGTTTTACGATGAAGAGATAAAAAATCCTGAGAACCACTCCTGATTAAAACCGCATATTCAATATATTGATTCAACAAGTACCTAAGGATACCAGTCACTTTAAACTGTGAAAAAGTTCTTAGTTGCTTAAAAAAAACCCCACAAACAAACAAACAAAAACAAAAAAAAAACTCACAAAACCATATGTGTATATAAGCACTATACAGCCAAGTATGAAACACCTTCTTGATATAGAGGGTTCAGTGTCATTCAACACTACTGCCCTTTTGTGTGTCCATTTAACACGGGAGAGAGATGCATAGAAGTCTCTTGAAACTGTCAGTTTCTGAGAACTAAGCACATGAAAACAAAAGTATTTTAACAGATTTATTTTAATACACCTGCAACTACATAGCTAAATGCTGTCAGCATTATCGCATGTGCTCAGAAGGAGCAAAATCAATGTTGCATAGGAAATTAGTTCTGACCTGTTTTAACTTTGAGCTTAGTTTTTGAATTTGTATCTGATTTTAGCATAGGTTTGTTTCATAATCATGCACAAATTAAAAATTAAAAATGAACTTGATCTGTGCAACATTCAGGTGTACTATTAACCATATCACATTAGGGTATCTCACTGAGACTTTGATATGCATCACTAAATTTTCCAGAAATACTTCTTACCCTAAAATATAAAACAGAAATATAAACTGAATAACAAAATTCAGTAAGGACTAATTGATTTTTCCACAGTTGTGTTCTACCTTGTCAAATGCTAAAAATAAATAAAAAAGAAATCACAGTAACACCATAAATATCCAACTAGAACTTGCTGTATAATCATTCAGTTGTCTTGCACAATGCTTACAACTAGATAGCAGCTTTAACTCATGCATGAAACGTAAAATTCCAAGTATAGTTTAGTATGGTTCTAAGTCTGTCTTGTTCTTTTTGCAAACATCAAAATAAATATGTTATAAGAGTTAATATAACTTTTCTGAAAACTTTCTAAACTTTGTAAAGTATTGTATTTTATATATTTTTTAAATTTTTATTTTTTTTTTTCCTAGAACACATGCAAAACATTCACTATACTTTATGTAATATCAGAGTTGAAGAAATAACTAAACTTCAAAAAGAAGCATAAAATAGTGGCATTTACCTGTTTTGCAGGATAAACTACCTAGAAGACAGAGACCAAGGCTGAATCTCATTGATTTGATTGACTCAAATCAACCGATCTCATTAAGAACTGTGGACAGGCCTGAAAAGATGTTGCAAGTGTGCTGTAATACTGTTTGGCCTAGGTTGCCATTTCTAATAAATGTGTTCTGACATTATTCCCTGATTTACATAAATTAATCTTGCTTTTCCAGAAGGGTTGTTTTCCCCCCTCAACTCCCTTTAGGAACTAGATGTATTGTTGACAAGGTTATTAGCACCTTTAAGGCTAGAAATTGTTCCATACCAATTAAAGTTGTGACACTAGCTTATCTGACTTAATTATAGTTAAAAGGAGTGAAGAAGTGTGACTCAGTCATACAGAATTATAAAGGACTTTTTTAATCCTTTAGACAGAAAAGAACTAAGGAAAAAATACAAAAATAAAAGTACAAGGAGAAATTACTAGTTTGGGGCTGTGTCCTAGAGATGCTTTTCACTTCTTGCTGTAAAATTAGCCACCAACCATTGAGTTCCTATTGATAGCCACAAGTCTACCTGAGAAAAATAGGTTTCTAGCACAGATTCTCTGCCTAAGGAAAGAGCATTTATATTTACTTTATATTAATGGATTTAAATGTTGGTGTTTAGAAGTCCTGTTTAAGTTCTTATAAGCTAGCATTCTGATGCCTATGTTTCAAATACTACAAGAAGTATAGCAGTATCTATATAATCTATAGCAGTACATCTAACAACTAAAAAGTTCAACTGGGATCTGGCAATCAACACCAAATGAGGTTCATCTATAAATGAGGTTATGATGGCATTACATACTTTATCATCTTGGCTCAGGAAAAAACTAAATGCATCTCTCACTTGTCTGATTCTCAAATACCATTTCAACAGCAACCCATGTTTTCCATTAGACTGATCAAGGCTTTCTCCTCCCAGTCCAGCCATTTACTTTTACACACACACACACACACATATATATATATATAAGTATATATATAAGTATATATATAAGTATATATATATACACTTATATATATAAAAGTGTATATATATATATATATATATATATATATATAAGTGTGTATATATATATATATTATATATATATAAAACCAGAATGGAGTAGAGAAGAAGAATCTTGGCACAGAATTGGCCTGTTCTGGTGCTGAAAGCTTGCAGGCAGTGCCTTACACCAGGGACAAGAGGCAATCTGGCTTTGACAACCTGGAAAGTCTTTTCCCCTAATTCTGCTAGAGGGCACTCGAAGTATGAATTTTACCAATAGCAGGTTTGAAATAGATTTCCTAACCAAAGTCAGTTTTTACATCTTGGTGATGAACTAAATCAATTTTTAACAAATCTAGTAAATTGCAGATTTTCTGCTAGTTGTATAGATTTTATCATTAGATCAGGTGTTCAATTTACTGCTACTCTTAGTGCGAAATATTATACTGTTATTTGTCAAACCTGAATGCCTGTCCTTTAAACACAGCAGTACAAAACTTTTCAACCAGCAGAAGTTTCAGTAATTATTCACTATATGATGCAGAATTCATGCAAAAGAAATCAGGATTTAAAGAGGAAATTTATTCCTCAGAACTTTAAGAGATTTATTAAGCTCCTTAATAGATAAAAGTTCATACCTATAGAATATGACATTCTTAGGATTTTTACTTTTTAAACACATGATACATGTGCAGATGTATCACAGATGCATCTCAAGGGTATGGTTACTGTGTATTTAATCTGTGTATGCACTCTATTACTTAAGTGCTTTATCTTTAGTAGGATATAGCAGACTGTGTAACTACTGCACCACTGAGAGTTGGTATCAGTCTTACTGTAAAAGCTAAGAAGCTACAGAAATTCCTGAGTGTACACAATGCCTTTTAGTGTACAGTGCCCACAAATGGTCATCATTAAGTGATTCAGATTCTCACCCAGTTTGCCAGCTCCATTAACTTATCCTTATACAATCATTCAATATTTGGTTACTCGCAGGGATGTAAGTGCTAAAATAACAATGGTTAGCATTTCTATCATCACATGATCATTAAAAGTCTACTTTTTAGCTTCAACATACCTAGAAAACTATTGGAATAAGACATTAACACGCATACTGGTAGGTAGCTTTTGAAATGTATTTCCCCACATTTAGGCTCTACATGAATTAATATTTCAGTGAAGCTCCTCACACAAGACTGAAGGTAAAGACTAAAGACATGGAATTGATTTGACACTAACTTACTAAGTTCGGGTTCCAAGAAAAC
Source organism: Aythya ferina (assembly GCF_964211825.1). NCBI lineage: Eukaryota > Metazoa > Chordata > Aves > Anseriformes > Anatidae > Aythya > Aythya ferina. The sequence goes on from NC_140304.1 coordinate 8,911,683, forward strand.
CACACAAAAACGGTTGATGAGCACCATTTCTTATTGGTATAAGATGACAGAGTTAAAGCTTTGCGTCAAGGTCTGTTCAAGAAAGCAAAGGTCATATCTCACATCTTTGCAAGGGAACTCAACCACAGATTTCTCCGAGTTTGACAAATACTTCCCTGGAAGAGGAACTAGAACAGAGCAGCTTTTATTTTTTTTTTTTAAACAGACAATTGCTCAAAAACTCCTTTTCATCATGGAAGTGATTGAGTAGACGTATGAAGATACTGCCAGTGTATGAAGGCAGACAGATTTTAAATCACATTTTGTACAAAATCTAGAGGTCCTGGGAGAAGAAAGCTTGCATCTCAGTATCACTAACCACTACTCCTAGACAGGCTGAAGTAATGTGCTGACAGGAAATTCAGAGAGAACAAACACAAGATACTAAGCACAGGAAGGAATAGCCTTGTGAAGCATTGCAGGTTAGGGAGCAGCTCTGCTGGGAAGAATCTGAGGGGCTTGGCAGACAGCAAGCTGAGCATGGGCTGACAGCATGCTCTGGCAGCAAAGGCCAACACAACTGTAAGCCGATAGCATCTTGGGCTGTGTTAATAGGAGCATGGCCAGTAGATGGAGAGAAGCAATAATCCCCCTCTACCCAGCACACGTTAAACTGAACCTAGACACTGTATCCAATTTTCAAGCCTTGATACAGCAAAGACATGGATAAACTGGAGGAAGTTCAACAGGAGATCACTAAGGTGGTCACAGGCAGAAGCAGATGCCCTGTGAGAAGCTGAGAGAGCAGGATTTACTCAGCCTAGTGAACAGGGAGACAAACGGAGGATTTAACAGTCATCTTAGAACTTGAAAAAAAAGGAAGAATGTAAGCTGAGACAAGAGAGGCTCAAACTGGATGTACTGAAAACCTTTTCCCTCTTGAGGACAGGCAAACTATAGAACTAAACACACAGGGAAGCTGCGCAGCCTCTGTCCTTGGAGGTTTTCAAGACCTGACTGGAAAAAGCCCTGAGCAACCGGGTCCAAACTCATAGCTACCCATGCTTTGAAGGAGGTGTTAGGCTAGAGGCTTCCTTGTAACATGAATTATCCTTCAATTTTTCTACAAACGACAGTTTTAAATTCAAAGTCACACCTGGAATACTGTGTCCAGTTCTGGACTCCGCAGTACAAGAGAGACATAGATACACTGGAGAGTCCAGCAAAGCACAAAGATGTTCAAGGGACTGAAACATCTCTCCTATGAGGAAAGGCTGGAGAGCTGGGACTGTTTAGCCTGAAGAAGAAAAAGCTCGGGGATGTCTCGATGCATACATTTTTACTGGGAGGATGACTGCAACAGGTTCAGCAGAGGGGTTGTGGACTCTTCCTCTTCAAAGATACTCAAAATCCATCTGGACACAGTCTTAGGTGCTACAATATTCTCAATAATGCTTGCAAATCTTTGCTGTTTGCTATCTGTAGACCATCTGTTTGTATTCACCTATCAGTGACATTTTTTTTTTTTAAATAAAAAACACTCCTTCATGATTGACTCATTTGGGAGAACATACTTTACAATAGTGAATCACTGGCACTGAGAACTAGAGAAAGTCAGGCAGTAGTTGCCACTTAGAATTTGCTGATTCCAAAAGTAACATCCACAATACTCCAACCCATGGCGAGTAGCAAACAATGGCTTTATTCCCCATGATAGCACCTGAGTTTCTTAGTGACCTGTAATCATTTTATCCCAGGATAAAGAGTATTTTCTAGGTTTCTTTGTATAGTGAGGGGAAATAAAAACATGCCAATCATTCTGGAATGATCTGATAACAAAGAAGGAAGCTTAAGTGATCGTAAAGCAATAAAATGTAACAGATTATTTTTATCTGAACAAAACAGAGGCCAGGATGTTTTAGTCATTAATATTACAATTTTCTACTATCATATGTAAATAAATACTTTCAGGATCAGAAGAGATTACAAATACATGTCTCATTTTCTTAAGAGATTAATTTACAGAGGAAATAAATAATGAGTTCTAGTCCAAATAGCGTAGCCTTTGCATAGGGTAACCTACAAATCTTTTTCCTTGTGAGATAGCTGAGGTTTGGGTCTTCAGAGTCAGCTTCATGAAAATCTCTTATTCAGCCAGGTCAGAGTTAAATTTCCTTCACTGTTTTTTGTTATTGAAAGTCTGAAATAGTGTTAACTTTGAAATATTTACACATGCAAAATATTTGTGAGAACACAGATATACATAAACATACATTTGCTCAGCAATTTTAAGTTCCTACAGTCCCAAGAAGTGCTAATTCTAGTCCAGATTACTCAGTCTGTAGACACAGACCATATAAACAGAACTAAAAATAAAAAGGAAATAGTACATAAGCTAGCTGTAATCAAATGGTATAGTTTACATACAACTGGATACCAAGAAAAGGCTAAATAGTTCTGCATTTTTTATTTCCTACAGATTTCTGTAATTTTAAAAATAATTAAATAAAAGCTCTGGTAATTAAGTAGTTCCTTTCTAGCATTTAAATAGAATGTAAGCTTGACCTTCAAATGTACATTTGCTTCTTTGTGAATTCTACAGAGAGTATTTGTAGAAGTTCCCTCTGCTATTATAACAGCTTTTCATTGTACCAAAAAAGGTGCAGTTTTCATGCACTTAATAAAAACATGGACATAAACACAAATCATAGCATTATATAGAGCCTTACACTTGTGATTTGTTGTAATTAGAGCTATAACTGTAACGTTCTTTTAAAATACAGGTTGTTCTCAAGCCTAAGCATTATCACAGAACTAACTCACCCAGCCAATATGAGATTCATGCAGTTCAGAGCCAAAGACTGCTATTCTCTTGCTCTATCCAAATTGGAAAAGGTAAGGAGATTTGCCCTTCTCCCCCTCCACCCCCAATGTAAATATTACTGTTTGAATACATTTTCTTATTTTTTCTTTCAAACAATTATTCAAGAACAAGTGGAAACAGTGAAATTATTTTATGGTTGTAGCAGCAACGTAAAAGCAAGACAAACAGTATCACGATACCGGTTTGCAAATACAGATCTCTCTTCAGTCACCTTCTCCCTAGTCCCATTTGCTATTAATCTAGGTATTATTGCTAGGTTTTCTCACATAGCCTCCTGTTCTCATCACCTCATGAATCTTAGTTATCTTGGCAAATTTGAATTCATGCTGAAATCGTTTTCATTATACAGAAATGAACATATGACTTCCATTTCCTAGCTGTACAATATAGTCCTAGATTCTGGGAGTAAATTTCAGATTTCAAGTATTTTCCCTATTCACTACATGATGTTGACATAGTGTTGACATGTGTTCACAAATTAATGTAAAAAAAACATTTAGTAGAAGCTTATCTTCACAGGCCAGCTCCAAGTTTCTTACATGGGAGTGGAATTGTGTAAACTCAGCCTGCCTAGAGGCGATGGCCTAAGTTTTATAAGAATCAACCTTTAACTCAGTTGACTATCAAGTTACATTTTGATCACAAATACATGGGTGATGTTTGTGATTTGTCAGCCTTTGCCTGAAAGAGAAGGAAGGCTTCATCTCATTTAGATGGTATTCTGATTTGCACTTAAAAGGAGAACAACGAAGAAGCTAGACAAAAATTGTTACGGATAGAGGAGCAGTTTGCATTAGGAGGCATGTTTTTCATTCGTATTATGCCACTCCCACTATCCCTAAAGATTTTTACCTGTGACTCCTGCATTTTACGACTCCCTTTCCTCTATGGTAATTGCAGGACGAATAAGCTGGAACAGCACACCAGAAGGCTGTTCTGCCATTCAGCAAGACCTGGACAGGCTGGAGAGATGGGTAGGAGGAAACCAAATGAGGTTTAATAAGAGCAAGTGTAGAGTCCTGCACCTGGGAAGGAACAACCCGAAGTGTCAGTACAGACTGGGGGACGGCCTGCTGGAGAAGAGCTCTGAGGAGAAGGACCTGGGGGTCCTGGTGGACGACAGGTTGACCATGAGCCGGCAGTGTGCCCTCATGGCCAAGAGGGCCAATGGGATCCTGGCGTGCATTAAAAGGAGCATAGCCATCAGGTCAAGGGAGGTGATCCTCGCCCTCTACTCTGCCCTGGTCAGGCCTCACCTGGAGTACTGTGTCCAGTTCTGGACTCCCCAGTACAAGAAAGACAGGGATCTCCTGGAAAGAGTCCAGCGGAGGGCCACAAAGATGATACGGGGCCTGGAGCATCTTCCTTATGAAGAAAGGCTGAGAGACCTGGGTCTGCTCAGCCTGGAGAAAAGCAGACTGAGAGGGGATCTCATCAATGTGTATAAATACTTGAGGTGTGGGAGACAGAGGGATTTGGCCAACCTCTTTTCAGTGGTTTGCAGGGACAGGACAAGGAGTAATTGTCACGAGATAGAGCACATGAAGTTCCGCATCGACACATGAAAGAACTTCTTCACAGTAAGGGTGACAGAGCACTGGAACAGGCTGCCCAGGGAGGTTATAGAGTCTCCTTCTCTGGAGATATTTAAGGCCCATTGGATGCCTACTTGGGCAGCCTGCTCTAAGGAAGCTGCTTTGGCAGGGGGGTTGGACCCGATAATCTCCTGAGGTCCCTTCCAACCCCTTCAATTCTGTGATTCTGTAACTGGCTGGAATCATGCACTGGCAATTTAGAGTATCCACTGTCAACAGCTGAAAGACCTTCAATACAGTGTTTCACCTACTGCAAAATTATTTTTTAAAATACTCCCTTAATCCATACAACTTAATGACATGGGGAAGAAAGAATAGGAATAACTTTTTTTTTTTTTTTCCCCTCAGTATATAGTATCTACAGTTGCTTCTGGACTATTCAATGGATGGTTAACGTATCAATTCCAATGCAATGAAACCAAGATTTTAATCTCATTTCTCTCTCTTGCCTTATACAAGCTCCCTTTTTTACCCAGCACAGATACTGAAAATAATTAGAAATATTATAACTTCTGTAAATTTATTTATTGCACAAATGCAAAGTTGTGGGCATAGGTTGGAAGCTGAACAGTTAACTTATTTCCTATCCAAACCATTCTATGCTGAAATAGCAGTAGATAATTTACCTTAAAAGAACATTTTCTTTATTGCGATTGAAGTTGTCTGCTGTTGATATTTCCCATTCATTCCATCTTAATGTTTGCAGGGAACACTTCACAGGTGGTGCTGGAGTTCATTAAGTGTTCCAGAACTCCCTCATGAAAAATCAAAGACAATTAAGAACTTGAGTAAAAATTATCTAATGCAGTCAAATGTACAGTCGATGATTATTTCTGCATTAAGCATCCCATTTTCAGAAAGACTTCAAAAGTCAGACTAGTTGTCTTCAGATAGCACTCAAACAAGCATGCAAGATTTACTTTTCAACCTAATGGGCTATGGAAGAAAGATACACATCTTGTGTAGATGTGAAGTCCATCTGCTGTTACAGCTGCAACTTTCCTCATTTTAAAAATAAATAGATCTGGACACCAATCTCAGCACTGACATAAGAGAAAGTAGTGGTCCTTTTATACAGCAGAGAAAAGGAAAACATAGTACTCACAGTTTAAACTTAGAACTTAGTTCTCCATTTGTCTTCGATAAGAAAAAAATGAAGTAAATGTTCCTGCTTTCTTGAAAAATGTTTAGAATACCTTGAATAAAATTCAGACTTTATTGTTTTATGATTTTTTTTTTTTTTTTACTATTTTGTAAGTAAATATTGCAGGTGTCGACAGAAGGATAAAATCTCTGAAGTGATCATTTTAAAATATGTGCATATATCTTTTCATCACACCAACACTGATTTCATACCTTCAAAGAGATAAGTATATATATATATTAGGTAAGCAGAAACCTGCCTTAAACATCCTAGCATATTTGCTATGACACATAAAAGTATGTTGCTTTTTTCAACTTCAGTTAAGGATAGAATCACAGAATCATCTAGGTTGGAAGAGACCTCCAAGACCACCTAGTCCAACCTCTGACCTAACACTAACAAGTCCTCCACTATGGCAAACGGTCTCCATTTGTTATTAATACTGATCAGGTTTTAAAACAGATTTGAAGTAACATTAAACAATAGCAAACAGGAATTAAATGTGAGTAATAAAAATATTGATTGGTGCCTCTTAAATTGTATAAATCTATCAGTTGAAGTGGATCTCTAATGATTTAGATCAGCTATAGCTCTGACTGATACCATATACATAATTTGCATGCACATTTTGTTGTTGAACTGACAGATCTATAGAAAGCTTTTTCATATCTTCAACAAAAATGAATCTGTTCTTGCCAAAACAGTAGGACAGAAGCCATTAAGAACATAGTCCAAAATATTGTAATCTATTCCAAAGGTGAAGCGATATTGATCCAAAATCCCTTATGTCAAGAAAGAGACCGTAAAGAGGCTTCCATACCCAGATTTAAGTCATATCTCACATGGGCAACAACCAGCATTTACCAAAACTAGCCGTGCACTTACGTTTTCTCTGTAATAAGCCACTAAACATCATCACGTTTATATGTTCTTGGATAACTCCAAAACTGTGTTTCACATTATATCCTTATACATTCCATACAGCAAATTTGCATTGTTCGTACATACCAGTTAGATAGCAGTTTCACATTACTGTCTAAATTGGTGTAGAATATATTAAATGAAGATGGGCCCCTACATCTCTTTCAACCACTGAAAGATATTCAAAACAAAGCTTCAGGTTACTTTGTAGTTGGTATTTTACAAGTTACATTTGAGACTAAAACCAAAATATCAGAGCCTTGATTTCTTCACTAGAAGCTACATGTATAAGGTCAAGATTTCACATGCAACTCCTTACATCACATACCCATACCTCACACTCTGGCCTGGAGCTGAAAGACATTTCCCATCCCCTAACAAGGAGGTGCAGCACAGCCCTTGTGCCATGAAACCACTGTGACAAGCTCATTCATGTTTACATTAGCACAGCTTAGAATATCTTTGTGTGAACTGCATCCTGACTAGAAAGAACATAACAGCATTGACTGCTATGAAGGACTATGTGTTTATTTATTAATAGTAAAAAAAAAATAAAAATAAAATAAAATCGTGATAATAAGAGAGGAAAGAAGGAAATAAAATTAAAACATTATGAACTTGACCTGAGCAAATATAGTCTAGTATTCTGACAACAAGCAAACCCCAAAGGAAATAATTAATTGAAAATTAAATAGCCTTCATGAAGAAGGCATGGCAAATGCTAGGAACTTCCCAAAACCAGAAGGGTATTACTGTTTTCAAAGCAATAACAAGTGTAATTCTGAACTTCACATGAGCAAAGCCACAACCATAAGGAGAACACTGAGAATGAAGTTGTAATAAATGGCTTAGTCTTCAAAATATGACTATAATCAAAGTTTACCATTTATTAAAGGAATAGAGGTAAGCAAACAGTGCAGTGTGTGCCGGGTCTCTGCTCCACCAAGACGCACACCAGTTACATCAAGCAGCTGATTTTTATGCTCCTAGGCTGATACATATTCATTACTACTTCTAAAAAAAACAGGGTTATTATAGTTTCCGGAATCCAAACCCTCCTACTGGAGCACGCGTATCAGTCTCCGGTGGTCCCTCTGGGGGTCTCTTGTGCTGAAGGCTCATAGTCTTCCTCCCTCTTGTCCTTCTCCATTGTCCAACTTGGCTGTATGTCAGAGACTTGTGCAGCGTCCCCTGCAAGCTTTGTCTTTTAGTCGTTCTTCAGCTCTCCCCGTCTCCTTAATCTCCTGGCCAGATATCAGAGACTTGCAATAGTCATAATAGTTTGCGGTTATACTGAACTCCCCCAGATATCAGAGACTTCAAGGAAAAGCCTACAAATACATTTCCCTTCAAGCTCTCCATTGACACGAACTGCTAAAACATTCCTTTGCGAGATACAAGAACTATATACATTAACCACTCTGTTTTTCCTAGACTTGTGGTTATACAAGGGTCTTTAGGACAGAAGGTCACATTCATCATAGCATGTGGTCCTAGCCTTGTTCCATACTGACACGAATCAGATGAACATATTTCACAAAGTAAATAACTCCATCTATTAATAACAGTCTTAAAATGTCACCTAAGAATGTGCAGTTCTGTTGGATGCACTCATGCCGTGATCTTTTCTACTTATGTTCCTAGAAACAATCTATACTTTAAGTAGTTGTAACCCCTTCCTCGTGAATTCCAAAAAAGTGTCAGGGAAGGAACTGCTGAGCATCACATGAAATAAAACAGCTGGGATATTCTGATACATTTTGGGGTTCTACATCTGCAGTATTATCTGGAAAACCAATGAGTCTGCAGGTAATAAAGAAAAACTTCAACACAGCATGCTTGAGTAAAAGTTGTATTTCTTAAAAATCTCATTTAAGCAAGAATAAAGAAAAAGCAAGCTTGTAATGAGAAGAAAGGAAACAATATAAGAAATGTAATATATATGGGAAAAATAAACTTCCAAGCTTTCATTTTTAAATAATCCAAACAGGACCTATGCATCTATCTTCAAAATTCTGTATACAAACAAATTATTCCCCCAAAATATATCTTTTACTTTATCCTATCTTTCTTAGCACAAAATCAGAATCTGCAACAATTTTATCTAAACAGATGGACAGATAAACACAATACCTCAGTCACGATGTGATGATAGTCACTTCACAGCCAGTAATGTACATTATTTTTTTTTTGCACAGCCTATAACATACATTATTTTTGATTCATGCCATAAAATGTTATAGAATGGATGTAGTTTTAATTTTAAAGTATTTGTTGTAAAACAAATCTTATGTTTTCTGTAATTCACGCAGAGATTTTCATTCACAACAGCAATTAAAGAAAAGTATCTTCTACTTTGCACTAAAAGAAAAACATTCAAAAACATAAACTAAACTACAAAAGAACTACATAAGTTGTTTCTGTGGCTTACACCAGTAGGTGTAATGTTATGCTTTGCTAGGTAAAATTGCTCTTTGTACTCTGAGACTGCTGCTTTCCTCAATTCTGTCTGAAATACACAACTTACTAGAAACACCCCTTTGCTGCTTGACCAGGGTATGTGAGCGCATGTTTGCATACATGCAGTTCACATGGTGAAGAAAAATTATGAGTCACAGAGAAAGTTAATAAAAATACAGAGCATTGGTTCAACCACACAAACAAATAAAAAAAAATATTAGGAGAAAAACCAAAACCAGGCATGTTTTTTTTTTTCTTTCTGTGCAAGATAATAGTCCTCCTTTCCTTTGCTTACGTTGAAACCTCTGCTCAGTACTTGTTCCACAGAAGCAGCATAAATCTTAACAATAAACATGAATCATGAAGGGCAGATTTAACCTCTTGAATTTAAACACATTGAATTTATTAGCCATAACAATGTATGTGATATTTCTTTCTACTGATTCAAAAGGAGAAGCAAGTCAAACAGATGCTTTTGAAAGTATGTGCAAAAAAACAAACAATACGCTTATGTACCTGGACACCTGCTTCTCTGGTTTTTCATTTAAACTGCTTGTTTAAAATAACATCTCTGCTGTGCTTTTAGTGGTTACATTCTTCCAAAAGGAAAATGCAACTCAAATTGATACTGTAGTATCAAATAAAATTGATCTTATAATAGTCTTGCATTGTAAGGGTAACTACAAAAATTCATAAGTTCTTACACTCTTGAAAAAGTAAGTAATTTAAAGAACAGACAATATTTTACTAGATTTTTAAGCAGGTTATAGGTTTTGAGAAATACGTGCTCTACATAAACACCTCTAAATAGTGGTGGACAGGATAGTATTGACAGTTTTAGTTAATGGGCTTATACTATAAGCCCTATGTCACACTCATACTTAACAAATAAAAACAAAACAAAAGAGTGTAGGTTTTTTTTGTTTGTTTGTTTTTGTTTAAAAACGTTTTATGACATAAAAGCACTAAGAAAAGAGGATTGTGACCCTACAGAAAAAAGGAGTACAACATCCTTTCCATTTAGCTTTGGTTTGGATACCTGGTTATTTGTTTGTAGAGACTATGCACAATGTCCAGCATACTAAAGTGAGTTGACAAGTATGAGAACAAACCTAAGTTGAATAGTATGGAAATAGGATCTTTAGAAGGAAGGAAAGAAGTTGAACACATTAACTGCAAGTCTTTCAATGCTGATGGCTATGGTAGGCATACTAAGACATCTGCACGTAGAACAGAGGCCTGCTTATTAGCAATTTGCCATAACATGATTTTATTTTATTTTTTTTTAATAGTAATGGGCCTGTACCTTTAGTCTTGACCTGTCTGATGATTAGGGAACAATTGTCTGTTTTGTGGAAAACTTACTTAGCTAGTCAGCAGGAATGCAGCTGACAGACTTGAAACAGACTTCAACCGTTAGCAGAGCAGTTAACGTGGCAAGGGTCAGAGAGGGAACCCAGAAGCTCTGTTCCAGGCAGGGTGGGACTGCACAACAACAGATGACACAGCAAGCCTTGGTCTTCCCCACTTCCTGCTGGGGAGTTATCTATAGCAAATCAGCAATCTCAACTCAGCCAGAGTTCTGGAGGCTAGTTTCCATCATTCAGGTAGTGCTTGGTATGGATGTACCTTGTGAATTAGCAACTGGTTATCATGACTTAAGTCACTGGTAGCACTTTGTAAGATTCTGGATCCCTCTTTGAGCAACAAAAACTGCTAGTGAGAGATGCAGTCTGTTTGACAAAGTTAGTTTCTTTGCCAACCTTGTTAGGAATAAGTTGTGAGTTAATGAGTTGCATTGGTTTATCTGATGCTGTCAGGTGAGTGCTCAGGAAGAGTAGGAGATATGACTTTCTACAGTAATGCCATCATCTAAGCATACATTTTAATTTGCTAATGCTTGTTCCAGTCGATATCTCCAAGGAGGGAGGCTTTACAAGCTGTTTCACTGTTATCACCCTCACAGTAAAAATTTGTTTCCTTATGTTCAGAAAGAGCCATTTGTATTTCAGTTTGTGCCCATTGCCTCTTGTGCTGCCACTGAGCACCACTGAAAATGCCTCACTCCACCATCTTTGCATCCTCTCTTCAGATATTTGTACACGTTAATGAGATACACACAAATACCCTCACCACCTCCTCTGCCCCAAACCTTCTCTTCTCCAGGCTAAACAGTCCCAACTTTCTCAGCCTTTTCTCAGCCTTTCCTTACAGGAGAGATGCTCCAGTCCTTCATTGTGGTGCTTTGCTGGACTCTCCAGTATGTCTGTGCCTCTTTTCTACTAGTGAGCTCAGGATACCATATTCCAGGTGCGACCTCACCATTGCTGAGATGAGGTGCAGGATCACCTGCTTCAACCTGCTTGCACACTCCTCCCCAAGACACTATTAGCGTCGTTTAACTTGGTGTCCACCAGGACCCCCATGTTCTGTTCTGCAAAGCTACTTTTGAGCCTGTCAGCAGCAAGTATGTACTGGTGCATATATGTGATGGATGTGTGTCTCAATTACAAAATATAACACTTCTGTACTTTGAGAGCACATCTTATTCTTCATGATGTCTCTGAACCAAAAGCTTGATGCATTCTCTCTCCTTAAAACAGGAAGCTCATTTCCAACCTGTAGTTTCACTAATAACTAAAGGAATAAGAAGCACATTGGTGTGGTGTCTCTAGACATGAGTTGTGATATGAAAAAGGAATAACTGTAGTTATGTTCTTTGGCTTCCTTCCCTAGACGTATCAGATCAAGAAGTTTCTGCCCTAGTCCACATATGATCTCCTCTCACATTCTCTGAAATACTATTTCTTCCCTTTTGAATAAGGTTCTGTTCATGCTTCATGTTCACTTCCCTAGTAGACTTTTTGGATCTCAACAAGAGTTCACTGTCAGCATCAAGAAATTTGGATCAAGAATAACAAGAATTTTGCTTTAAGCACAGTTGAAATCCTACAATCTTTGTTTAAAATGATCTGGTAGAAAGTCCCTGTGCAACTGCAGATGTGAAGATTGAAACAATATATGCATTAAACAAAATCTTTCAACTTGAAAAACTAAGTATTGAATGCAGGTGCTACATATTTGTGGAAACTACAATTCTGGGTAAAGGGATTTTATACGTTTGGTCTCTTTCAAGGTAATATCAGTTTGATATTATAATCCTTCTAAAAGCAGCACTAAAATTATTTTTTGTTATTAATTTCTATACAGAAAGAGCGGGAGAAGGGATCTAATTTGGCATTTATGTTTCGACTGCCTTTTGCTGCTGGCAGGGTTTTCAGCATCAGTATGTTGGACACACTGCTATATCAGGTATTGTGCCTAATTGTCTTCTGTCAACATAGATAATATGCATTCTAACCACCTGTTTTATTGTATGTAATTGTCAGATGACCCTGTTTTCCTACATGTAAGCCATTAACGTAGGTGTCTGTGCCACGAGCCAAAGACAGATCAGTGGAGCATGTTCCATGTGACCTCGCTATTACAGTAATCAACCCCTCAAATTGCCCTCTCATTGAATGAATTCTGCTTCTAAACAATACAATACTTGCTATGAAACTCTTAAGAGTCTGGTGAGATGGATAATTCTGATTCAAACGGTATAAAATACACATCATACAGGCTATTAATGCTTGTATTCTGCAACAAAAAGTCAGTGCCCATTCCCACAAAGTAGCAGGTCTAACCACAAAAATCAACAGAAATATTTGCATGAGTAATTTACCAGCCATCTTACCAGGCAGCCTCTTCTTACTCTTGTCAACTAGACCTCCATATGACCAGACATCACACTTTAAAGCCAAAAAACAACTAGCTGCAAGTTGTGTTCCAAGAAGGAAAGATAACCTGCCTCCAATGCTGCCCTGCTATACCCAAGAGGTGGCAACGAACAGTTTGCAGAGCACACAATGGCCTCTAATTCCAGCAGCCCAACTGATAAGGAGGAGAAACGTTAATACGTTTTAGTTGATCTAATGTCTGTTCCTGGTCTTTGCCTTCACTTCTACATTTAGTTTGCTTAGTCATATCTAATTTCCACCTTTCTGCCAAACAGCAAAACACTTTGTTAAAGCAACAAACCTAACCTGAGAGAAGGCAGATCTACTTTAAACATTAGCTGGGTCAGCAAAGGCAAATGGCTCCAGTTTCAATTAAAATAATAGCAGTCTCACCTTAGCATTATCCACTACGCAGTACTGCAGCTCCATCTAACATAAGACAGCATTTCATCTGCACTGAACATAGCTATTTTAATTTTGTAATCAACAAAGCTAACATCTGACTTCCACTGATATTACATCTACATGCACCTTAGTTTTCAGGCTTCCTCATTATACCTTACTCTCCCTGAATCTTTTTGTACACGAATGCAGAACCAAAAAACTTTTTTTTTTCCCCTGTCAGTAGATGCATAAAGAAATAGCTATTTCTACAATGATTAAGATATCTAAAAGATGAAGAGATTGATTTTAAATGTGGATGTGCAATGTGTTTAGAATTCACACTTAGCACATAAGGTTACCTGCTCATCTGTTCATTGAAGTTTTCTTTCTTCTCTGTCTCTCCTGCTGAAAATCTTGCAGTCATTTGTGAAAGATTATATGATTTCTATCACAAGACTTCTGCTGGGACTTGATACCACACCAGGATCTGGGTTTCTTTGCTCTGTAAGTTGTTTTTTTTCTTTAAAGATAAATTATTGTTATTACAGAATAACAAAAAATATTCTGTATTGTCTGCAAAACACCTCTACTTTCTTTGTAGAGCAGTTTCTTTTGTGAAAGTCCAAGAAAGGCCATCTGTTTCCGTTTTCACTGGGGAGAAGACAGGAAAAATGGGTAGAAAATGTGTCTGTTTTTAGTTACCTCCAAAGCAAAAAACATTCCCTATCCCCAAAACCCACAACCCATTCTATAATGCATGAAAGAAAACAGGCAAGACAGGAAAACACACAACTGCAAGTTTTGCTGTTGTTTTTGCCCCCCCCCCCCCTTTTTTTTTTTTTTTTTAACGTAGATGGCAGTTCAGCAACCAATTTTAATAACCAAATATATCAAAAATAGGAAACTCTACCTGTCTGTAGAGCCTAGCTAGCACTTACACACAATGCTGTTTGACAATACCTATTTCCATCATAGGTAACGAAGGGAAAAATTGGACTTCATATAAATATATATCTACACACATACCTAAACTGAAGTAATTTAGTATATGACATTGATGTTCAAATCATCTTGTTCATGTGTCTCTATATTCCCTATGCAGAGTTAAAAATATTTAAGTGGGTTACTCCACCCAACTTTGTTTTCTCCCACACCAAGGTAGCAAACATAGGTGAGTTTTCTAGTTTCTTTCTGGGAAAATATAAAGAATTGCAGGCTGTTGCTCTCAAAACTAAAGTTATCTTTGCTCTGATCAACATTGGCTGAAGAAGCTTGTTTTTTAAAAGAAGCACTTCAGTGTTTGTTGGCCAATCAGTAAGCTTTGTTACAGTGGAGTGCCAGTTAGTTTAATCTTTCACAAGGGACTCATAAATATCTTGAAATAAAGTTTTTGAAGTCATGAAATATTTGAAATTAATGTAGTAAATTTTTCAACCATTTACGCTTAGTGTATTGCTTTCTCCACCTTCTTTCTCCCCAAATACTGAGCTTGCTGTCTTAAAGAACAGTTATCTGGCAGCATTCAAAATATTTGCTTGTTCTACAGCCTGTCCATCAACAGGTTCTTACTACCGCTGATACGTAGTTCATTCTTTTTATATTTATTATTCTTTTTATATTTTACTCAGATAATGAACACTGGATGAGGGATACCATATAAGTTTAAATAATTTTAAAGCATTTTAAATGACGATAATTTTAAAGATAGAAGTAATTCCTAAATGACTGAACCACTTGCACCACAATGTCTACCAAAGAACAAAGGAACAGTGTCTACAAACTTGACAGAAATTTAAAATTTATTGTGAATGAAAGGTGCAACTCTACAATAAGATAATTACCAGCTAGCATTTAGTTTTCATTTTTTCTCAAGAGTATTATAATGAACAAGTTATAAGTCATCATGACTTAAAGTTTTCCTTCCTATTGTTTGTTCAGATGAAAATCACAGAAGAGGATCTGTGGATTAGGACATATGCCAGACTATATCAGAAACTTTGTTCTTCTACAGGAGACATTCCAATTGGAATCTATAGGACAGAATCTCAAAAGCTTACAACATCTGAGGTACGTCACTTTACTATACTTTGGAGTTGGTTACAGAGTATACAAGATTCTTTTTTTTTTTTTTTTATGGTCTTCATAAAAATTGGAACAACTTATTTAAAGAATATTGGGGGTGCCATGTATGCAAATGCACTTAATTCTAACCCACTAAGGCCTCCCTCCGCTGGCATGTATACAGTCAGATTAACACAAGGCCCAGACCACATGAATATCAGACCCAGTCTACATACAGATTTTCATTCCTATGCTCATCTATGAATTGACTAACTAAAGAGCAAATGCAGCTCAGGAACAGGTAGATTTAGGCTGAACTTGCATGTAACGACTAACAGCAATATCTATAACAAACTGTATGACCAGGTTCTGTATCAGGTGCAATAAGAATGTCAACACTCTAACCCAAACAGGTAGCATTTCAGTATTCACATGAATTTGTAACTAGAAATGAACTAGAGAATAAAATTGTTATTAAAAATATAATGGTATTTCTTTAACCTTGGCTGTTGTTATTTCTGTATATGTCTGCCATATAAATATATATTTCTCCCTGTGTGTGCACATACACACACAAACATATCAAAATTGATACTCTCTTTCCTGACTATTTAACATACGTGCTGTAGTGACGTACTACATCATTCATTTTCATTTTTTGTTTGTGCAGCTTCCATATCTCTTATCCATAAGCCATTTATTTACATGAGCATTAATACTGCCATCTCATTAAACCATGATTCAAATATGGTTCTACTTTGAACAAAATTTTTCTGCTTCTGAAATACAGTCTCAGTTTACAGATTTCCAATATAGACAATTTATATTCTTTTCTGCGGTAAGGTTATAAAACATTAAGCCATTTAACTACAGGCTTTATCTTGAAGCAAGTACAAACATTAAAGTTAACTTAAAAATAAGGGTTACAAGAGGCTATGCAAGATGCCAAGTTGACTAGTGATTCTTTGTGGAGCACCAATACTACTCCACATGGCTTCTACAGCCTAGCTGGCATGCACTGCATTTGCAATAATGTCAGATGACTTTAAATTTAGCAGCATTAACACAATCCATCAAAATCCCTTTGAGAGGGATTTTGTAGGCAAAATCACTGCCATCGCTGCTAATATGAAAAAAAAAGTTGTCATAGCTTTTATCACAGCAAAGGACATGGCAAACTAAGAATTAATTAAACACAGATAAACTTTCAAAGGCTTTACTAAAAAACAAGATTTAAGTCAGTCAGTTAAACTCACAATTTTACTGTAACATGAGGAACCTTTGAAGCCTGTACTTTAGTGCTTGAATACCTGATCAGATCAGGCCCAGATTTTCTGGGGAGGACAAAAGCAATTAAAAACCAAACAAAACAACAAAACAACAACAACAACAACAACAAACTCCTTCTATTACTTCCTGCCAGGTTTCATTGGTAGTCTCCTGAAGAGTTTGATAAATCAGGCAGAGGAAGAATTGGAAAAGACAAAGACATCTAGTTAAATTCCCAAGTTGTTATGTACTGGATTCAAGTGGAAGAGTGGTACTGTCTTTGTTCATTAAATTAAAAACATTTATTAACCTTTTTAAAAAGCTCCAGAATCAGAATGCAAACCCCAAGAAGTATTTCCCACATATACATACTCCAACAGTTTCTTGTTCAGTGGGTGAACATTCATGAAAACCTTACCCTTCTACAGAGGCATGGGAGCCTTTCCTAACCTAGCTCTTCCCCAGAATATGTAGAAGCATCACACCTGGCTCTGCTTCTGTGGTGAACTGAGAAATTCTGAAATCTGTAGTCTTTCTGGAGAGCTATTCCATTATTAAAGTAATTTCCAACTAATTTAAGAAATAGTGTGAACTATCATTTAGTTTTTCAATATATTAAACCAGAAAACAGCATTAAAATACTGTTTGATGAGGTCTTTAAAATGGAAGTTAGAGAAACTTGAATTACTTTTTTTTGTTTTGGAATGATGAATTTCTAGTCATAAATTGAAGGTTTCTAATGCAGAACCTCAAAAGTGTATATCAATTTCATTTTAAACAGACATACAAAACTTAATGTGAATTAAGTATACCTTAGAGCAGGCAGTTAATTTTTAACTTGATTCACAAGAACAAAATATACAAATATTTCTATATGTACTAGTTCTCCTTTGAAACCTTTTTTGTACTATCCAAATAAGACACCCTCACTTCACTCTGACAGACAGATGCACGTCTTTCCCCTAAAAATAAAATTTTCAGTGATCTAGTTGCTAAAGAACATGAAAACCTAGCTTGCCACACAATGACCTGCATGATTCCATCTATTTCCATTTAGTTAAGAAGAGAGATATGAGATATTCCTTACTACCTGTGTAATTGATTTTCTGTGGTTGCTGTTAAATACTCCATGTTTGCTTCTGTGAATTCACTTCAGTTTAAATTGTCTTTTGTTTTGTTTCCCCCACCCCTTTCATTGTCAGTCACGAGAAACGGCTTCACAAGTAAGTATTTGATCATTGTCTGCCTGTTTCTGAGTCAAACCCTGGGAGTAAAATCCTTACAGGAAACAGAACTATGTGATGGAACATCCTTGAATAAATAAAGTGTAAAGCAACATTGTTCTGTACACAAACATCTTATTGAAAATTTGAAAGCTGACAGAATGACTTTTACAAAGCCCTATGGGATTTGGTAGGCTATCCCTATTGAATCCTTTTTGAATCTTTGCAGTGAGCTGAAAACCTTGATCCTAAAGACACTAACTGTTAATGGACAAAAATCCCCAAGTTTATTGTAAAGAATATGTGGCTACACGTAAACCTGGTTCGGGTTGCTGTTGGAGCAAAATTTTCAACACTGACAAGGTCAACAGAATCTTGCCTTCAGATTTGATTTTAATAGAAAAAGATCTTTAGAACCTCTGTAGCTCTTCAGATAAATTTGGTGTAGTCATTGATCACTTTAAGTGTATCATGACCTCCTTCTGTTCTTGAGGATTCATATAAAGTAAGACAACCTCAACTTTAAAAGTCATCTTTGTTTTGGATTTAAAAACAAACAAAAAAAAAGCCACAACACATCAAACTAGCATCAGTAACCGGGTAATAAGACCACACTGATATCAGGATATTGGTGAGGGCTTCATGATTTCAATGCCAATGAAAGACATGTTTTAAATATCAGAACAACAGCTCAAGATTATAAGGAAGTAGGGTTTTTTTGTTTGTTTGTTTTTGGAAATACAATCCAAAGGTATTATAGTTAAATCTAACATTCACCTGAGTCATTTTAATACTGCTTTGTGTGATTGCACAAAGAGTATTATTGGTCACAGTTGGGTGGCATGAAGAAAATAGCAATAGAGGGCCAGATTTTAAGTCTGCTTTTTTACAATACCATTGCTAAAAAGCAATATAACTATACCTCAAGGTAGGAACTATAGATTACCACATTTGGAAGAGATGCCCTGAATCACACTTTAGAATATTGCATACAACTTCAGGAACAGATGTAGTCCAGAAATCACATGCTGGTAGATGAAAAATACCTGGAAATGAGACACTGGTAACAGGCAATTTTCACCTGTAGTATTAAGAGAGCACTCGAAATGGTGCAGTCAAAACAGTTACAACTTCAATTTCTTTTAAAAATTAAAAAAAGTTTTTTTTTTTTTTTAATTTTTAAAGCTAAAAAAAAAAAATAATCTAGTAGAGAGTAACCAACTCAGGAACATTCAGTAACTACGAACAACTAAATTCCCTCAGCTCCATTACAGCTAAAACACTTGTTCAGCTGCACTACTGAAAAGTGAATGTTTTATTCTGCCTCCATTTTTTAAACCCCTTAATGTCTCATCATTCTCCCTTCAAGTCTCAAATCTCTATTAGTGTGGAAGAATGGGAAGACACTAAAGACACCAGAGAGCAATTTAATTATCGCAGTAACCATCGTAACTCAACATCTAGTGATCAGTCTGATCATCCTTTGTTACGACGAAAAAGCATGCAGTGGGCCCGACGACTGAGCCGAAGAGTACCAAGACACTCTGGTAAAACGGCTGAGAAGATAAGCCAGCAGCGAATGAATCTTTATAGGAGGTCAGAAAGACAGGAACTTGCTGAACTTGTGAAAAATAGAATGAAGCACCTGGGCCTTTCTCCAGCAGGATATGGTATGATTAACTTAATCCTTAAAATTAATAAAAATATTAGCATTATACAAACCCCCCCTTTTTTTTTTTTTTTTTTTTTTTTTTAAGAACAGTGTGCCATAAGTAAAATAGGCTTGTGGTAATTTCTTTTAAATGAAATTTGTTTCATCTTTTTAAAAAAATCAGTTCTATTATCACCCATTCCTATTTTCAGATGAAAGTTCAGAATATATGAGCTTTAAATAAATATGACCACCTCCGTCATATTTAAATTTAGCATATATATGTGTATGCAGAATATGTAAATATTCCTTAGTCATTGAACAACTGCTCCATATTTCCACAAACTTGTTGAAACATAAGTGAAGAGAGCTATTATGAAGTTTGCAAATCTATCAAGGTGGGGAATTGTTTGTGTGAAGGAGGATACATTTTCCCTGTATTTTTAAAAATGAACGCAAAAGTGTCATATTAAAGGCATTTTTATGAAGCAAGTTTCACTAGGTCTTTAGATGTTTTTATAAAACATGTCTTTTTCCAGCAAAACTAATCTTAATTAAAAAAAAAAAAAAAAACCAACAACTCTATTGACAAGAGTTCTGTAATAAACTCCTAAACTTTATGCACAACAGCTGCCTGGGATGGCCTTCTACAGCCTTGGCTTTGTAGTGTTCTGTGGAAATCCTCAGAGCTATGGGTTCTAGTTTTCCTAGGAAAAGCAACAATTTCTTCATCTCTCATCTTTTCTGTTTGCAGAGTAGGTCCAATAAGAAGCTTAGCGCTTTCTTGTTCAGAAGAACCAACACTGCAATTCCCATGCTCAATTCACATTCAAAGCATCCAAAATATTGCTTGACAAATGCATTACTACTGATTTTTCAACACCATTTTATTTACAGTTTACCTATATCTAAAGTATCCATTAGCTGAAGGTAATCAGTATCTCCTATACCATGAATATTCTTATTGGCCCATTTTGACAGCACATATTCTTAATGCAGGGTCAGGACATCCTTTAACATCAACAGCAATGTACTACCCAGCAGTGGTTCCTATTGTTGCTATGTACACATTAACTTCATCATGAGAAAAAGCTACTGCAGAATACACGGTTATAATTTTGCTCAGTCTTTACAATTTACATACGAGTTCTTTATCTGAGACTCCAACTGGATAATTACTACTCCCACTTTATATGTGTATACTATGAGTCTGCTGAAAGAATCAGGACTAAGTATCTTCCAGGAGTGACACAGGCCACAGTAACATTTAATCAACCCCAAGAAATTTTGTAAACATTGTTCACGTTTATACTAGTCACAGGAGAACTTTGGTCAATTCCTACTTTTCTTTTATAATCCTAGTTAGGAGCTGACATCAGATGTTCATTTAATTACTTAAAACCATTCTGTTATATTCAGAACAGCAAAATCTTGATAGGTAGATGCTTTAGCTAATACAAATCTATCTGCCCTGCTTCTGATTTACAAACTTCTGTTATCTCTTCCGTGTTTTCTTACAGATGCATCTCATTATAAAGAAACTACTTTGACAACCCCAGGAACACCATGTTCTGAAAATAAAAATTAAGTTTTACACATGCAGCCAGCTGCTAACCTGGACTGTCACATTCCCACTGCCATCTATCCTCCTTCACATTCAGTAAAAAAATTCCACACGACTTTCACCTGCCTTCAAAACTAGCTCACTGCCCACTCATCCCACTACACATTAAGCTATTACTACATATCCTATTACTACATATAGAATAGAAACCTTTTAACATCCCTGTTTTTTCACACTTAGAAATCAGTCATTCCAGTTAGCTCCCTGCAGAAGTTAAGCATATTCCTTAACACCATCTTTCTGAGTGTATGGGGAGCGATGAAAAAAAAACAGGAAACAGTCACAGCTGCTTACATATCCCCATATAAAGGAATGATCCTATACCTAATTTCACATCTTCAGTTTTGTTTACACTGATAACCTAAAACCCCCTAAGCACTCCAATTCTAAAGTCAAATAACTGAATTCACTTATGCCAATTGAGGCACAACACATTTTTGGCCATGCAAGCCCTCTAGCTGAAGCATGATACTAGGATATTATACTAGCATGAGGCTAGTACACTGGTGAATGTGTTTGTGTAACTTTTTACAATATGTTGCATCAGCTTCATTTTACAGAAATAAGCTGTACTGTTAGAGACCATTTTAGCTGTGTAATTGCACCTGTGCTAAGAGTCTGAGTTTATCTAATTGTTCTCTAGACAGACATGCTTACGGTAGTGCAAAATGTGGTACAAGCACATAAAAAGTTACATGTAGTTTAAAATGTCCAATATCAATTTTCATCCTAAAGACCACATATCAAGCATACTTGATTAACGCCATATAGGAATTGTGCTGAAACTAGAATGGGACTGTTCTCTTTTGCATCATTTTCCCTAAAAGTGAAAAAGTAATTAGTACAGATGAAACGCAATTAAAAATTCAAATTTAATTTCAATTCAAATTTAATTTCAATTTGAATTAAATTGAAATTAGCCTCACTGCAACAACTTATGAAAAAACATCAAGAGAAGGTTATACAAAAGAAAAGATACAGCAGTGACAGCTACAGAGCTACAGAAGCGTGCTGAGACTCAGCTAAGTAAAACCCCTAAAAAAAAAAAAAAAAAAAAAAAAAAAGGAAAAGATTTCTGTCAGCCAATGCAACATAGCATTAGAA
Source organism: Aythya ferina (assembly GCF_964211825.1). Classification (NCBI taxonomy): domain Eukaryota; kingdom Metazoa; phylum Chordata; class Aves; order Anseriformes; family Anatidae; genus Aythya; species Aythya ferina. The sequence continues at coordinate 8,933,764 of NC_140304.1, forward strand.
GAATGGTTAAAAATACAATGAAGAAATTCCAATTGCTGTTCATACAGCTTTCATATTTCAACCCACTGGCACAGGTGATAAAAGTGAAGATTAGTATTTTCCTTGACACTTAGGGAAAGTGAAGAGAGAGATATATTGACCAAATTTGGAAATGGATAGCATTTAGCTTTGGCTATCGGTGGAACTTTATGCCAACTGAGGATGGAAGACCCTACTTTCCTCTTAGCAATGTAAGCCAAATAAATGATTGTTTAATCAAAATAAAACTGAGTTGCATTCAGAAATAGTATGACTGGAAAAAAGTGCAAAAGAACATTTTTTAGAACACCAGAAAGAAAATGCATCTTGAGAGATAAATCAAAAGATGCTATGTCAGATAGTTTCAATTCAAGTACAGTTGAAAAGTTGCTAAACTTATTTGATATCACTTTGACACCTGATCCTTCTGACAGCTCTGAGCTTAAGATGATCTTTTAATTGAATTAGTTTACCAGAAATTATACTTTTGACAATTTGTTTTTCAGTCTAATGAATTTGATATGTGCATTTTTGTCCTCTAGATGAGATGAATGATCATCAGAACACCCTTTCTTACATCCTGATCAATCCTTCTCCAGATACAAGATTAGAGCTGAATGATATAGTGTAAGTATAAGCACAAAAATCACAGGACATGAGAATTTTATTACTTTTCTGCTGTTAACAGGAGAACACGCTTTCACATATACCTGGGAAAAAATATGGAGACTTCTGTTTAGACAACCACTTATATGTATAATTATGTAAAATATACACATTTCATAACCCTTTTACCTCCATATTCTCTCATCTTCCTCTTAATCTGTGTATTTAAACAAACAAACAAACAAAATTAACCGAGTTCACTGTATGGCTTCACAGAATTAATGTTCTCAATAAATTTCTCCAGTCTTAATAGAAATATAATTCTTCAAATGGGATTTTACTTCATGGATTCAAATGCCACTAAAATAAAAAGCATTTCTACCCCAAATATCATGCAATATTCATGCTTATGATAATTCAAACAAATGACAGAACCTAAATGCATCATTTTTTATTTTTAATTATTATTATTTTTTTTAACTTGCTCAATAAGAATTTTGAAGACCACTTGAGAAAAAACAGGTGAACGCAAAGTTTGAACTGCTCAAGAATTTTAGATATATTATCAGTCACTTTCTCATACTGAAGTTTGATGTGATTACTCTGTTTAGGTCCTATGCCGTTTTTGTCTCTAGCCTCTTTTGCCTCTGCCTTACTATACTAATATCCCCCATCTGCTCCAGGGTCCTTGTGCAAGGTCCTCCACGCCAGCGCCAACCCATCTCGCTGTCTACTCACAAGCAGGAAAATTGTTTGAGCTATTATCCCTATTGATACTAAAAAAAAAACACAAAACCAAACAAGGAAACCCTACATTTTAGTGCTTTATATTATTGTGGTATTCTAATAGTTTTTATGCTATACTTTTTAACAGCAACTACAGTTATAAAATTTGTTGAAATTATTTGGAATAGTATTTTCACTGTTATGGAACTCCACAATATAATATTTACTGATATTTAACCTGTAAATGCACATACTATTTCCTAGTCTAGCTAGATGGACTAGGAGTCCACATTTTATTTTTCTACCTCTGCAAAATAATCAAGGTATACAGCAATTCAATAGTGAGTGCATAATTTTGCAGCGGTACTGAATTTGCTGTGCTGTACCTACACATCTTTAGCCTGTACACGCACATACTGTTACCTAGCTTGATGTATGATCGTTTCCTGATAGCGGGCCTCAGAGCTTGTGTCTCAGTTTATGCCAATGGCTTTAAGATAAATTTTAGTTCTCTTGACTAGACAGCCAGTTTACCCTCATGCAATAGGAGATAATTAGTGGAGAGGCAAGAAAGAAGAAGTGGTTTTTTTCTACAGCAATTTTCCTTTAGTCACACATTTTAGAGCAGGTAAAAATTTTTTTTTTTTTTTTTTTTTTTTTTTTTGTCCTTGCTGCTGACGAGCTGGAAGGCTGGTCTTCCCACATCTTTTTTCACCTGTTTCTCAGTACATTTTCCAGACTTCCTCCTGCACATTACTCTTTCGTTGCTGTTATTTGCACTTTCAAGCCAATGTGAGTTAATCCCATCTAAGCCATTTATTTCTGGACAGCTCTATGATGAAAACAAAAGCCCTTAAAGGGCTACAGATTCAACTTTCATTGTCTGAATTCCTATACTTATACAACTGAAGTCCTTCACATTTGCTATGATCTTATTATGTTTGTGATTTATTGTAGGCATATTAGATAATATGCAACTTTGAGTTAGCATATGAGGAAAGTTTCTCGGCATTTAGAAATAAGAGTACTTTCAGGACTCTCCAAAGCAGTACTTGCAGCTGTTGGATCTACTAGAAGTCCTTTCTCAAAACTAAGAGGTCCATCCTGAGCCTGCCAGACTACACCAAGATTATCAAGATTGTGCTTTTCAGTTCTCTTAGCTATGCACAACTAATCTCTTGATTCCTTACAACATTCTTTTTAGAGGAAATGTATGAACTGCTTGTCCCTTTTTCAAGGCATAATGAGTAAAAAGAGATGCATAAAGAAATACAGAGTTACTGGCAAATGTGTGTTCAAGGACTGTAGCGGATGTTTAGGAACATAGCTGATGTATCAAAAAGATCAAAGTGGCTCTCAGGCAAAATTAAGGTTTAGCTGTACCCTGTACATATATAGGATGCCTAGGCAGATGGTGCGAAAGGCTTTACTATTATACAGTGTAAGTGGAATTGCCAAAAATTTCCAAGTTACCCAACAGGAACTAGGCCTATCTAATTCTTCCTCAAATCTTTTCAACATTACAACAGTCTGTGTTTATTTGTCCTTGCTTGTTCCAAGGCTTTTAATAAGAGGTATAATTTCTTTTTATAGATACTTGATCCGACCTGATCCCTTGGCTTATGTTCCAAATACAGCACCCAGCCGAAAAGACAGCTTCTGCAACACAATGGGACAAGATACCAGGGAGGAAACACAACTTTGATACGTAATTCATCACAAAATTAAGAGACATTTTTATACACACACAGTTTCCACCAACCGTTTTGAAAACTGAGTGGTACATTTTATTCAGATTCTGGAATCAAATTGACAGTTGGTAAGTCACCAACTTTAGAAACATGATCTCTAGAAATTCTAATTTTGGTGATTGTCAGGCTTTTGGCCTGTTCAGTATGGTAGTTGAACTTCATCTTAGCAGAATTGTGAAACTTATGATTTAACCAATATAAAGAAATGATGAAAGAAGTGATAGATTCCAACATATGTTTCACTTAGAAGCTTCTATGCATATTTGTCAAGTTGACAGCATGCCAGTGACTAAGCTCCTGATGTACATCCTCAAAGATTATCTGATGCCCATAGACAGATGATGCATAATTTGTGGCAGAAAATATGTTAATACCTAAAGGCGCCAATAAGGCTGTATGCATCAAGAATCCAGCCTTTGAGATAATATTCAAGCTTAACTTGACACCTATATATATTAGAAAAGCCTAGTTTGGTCCCATTGTCTCTAGGACTTCAGTGTATGTTCTATGGGCTTACAGAATGACACAACTTAGTCACACTCATTGAGGTTCAGATCTGGGGCACATCCACTCAAAATTTAGCCCAGAGAAGCCCATCTGGAAGCAACTCCCCATCATCTCACACAGGCATTTCAAAAGGTAGCATTTAGTAGAACAACTGAAGCAGGACCATTTTATTAGGGATACAGAAACAGCCCCCCCCTATCTGCAAAACCTGGGAAGGAAGTATGTGAAACTGCAAACAGTGGTAGCTCAGGTGAAAAACGACCCTTTTAACCTCAGGGAGGTGTCAATGAGAAGCCTTAGTAGATAACAGAGAAGAGAGAACATCTCTTTAGGAAATGATTCATATCACAGAGCCTTCCTATCTCCATGATGATGACAGAACTGCAACTGTCCAAAGTATGCATATGCCCAGTCAGATTACCCAAATGTGATAAATTTTATATGAAATTATGTATCATGTTGAAAACGAGAGAAACTTATTACCCAGCCATAAAACAAATGGAATACTGCATTACATGAAAAAGCACCATGGATTTGAAGGTTCGGTTTTGGCAGTAAGTACACAAGAAAGCATCTACTATTGTACCAAACACCTGAAGCTGTTACAGAATCTTCAGTCTACACATATAAGAACCTCAGAAGTTTTGCTCAAATCTTCTACAGAGGAAACATGATCTTGCAAAATCACATGCTTGCTTTGCCATCAATCACAAATGGGGAAGAGCATCCTTGAGGTAAAAATCCTACTGCTACAACAATCCAACAGCGCAAGAAATTTGACATGCAGATTACAGTGAAAAGACAGATTATTCTTTGGATTCCCTTGATGTCTTACATGTACAAAAAAAAAAATACGTTTTCTTCTGTATTATTCAGAAAACCAACTACATGGCAGATTTTGTTCTGAAAAATAAAATGCCAAGTTGCCCAAAGAAAACCTCATTGGTGCAATTATGCTTATAAGCATTGCAAGAATGTTGAAATCAAATCACATTCATATTAGGAATTACAGAAAATATATTATTTCTTCTCTTCCTCTTAATTCTTCTGAAACTTAACTGTTCCATATGGCTTTAAGATTACTGACTTACAAGAAAACAAAGGCCTTAGAGTAGACTGAAGTTGTCAGAACACTAGCACAAGAACAAGAGTTCCAGTTCTAAGAGGAAACTTCACTACTGAAAATTAGTACGACTACTATTCACTACTGAAAATCAGTACAAGTATAGGTTCTATACATATCTAATGTAAGGATCAATGGGCATATATAATTCATTTTGACAAATCAGTTAGAACAAAAGTATAAGTTCATTTTTCAGTTGTTCTCACCTATTAGAAGTTAACTCTGAATTTTGCTGCCTCCTACATCAGTAGGCACATTTGCAAGCTACCTGTTCTGTTAGGGGACAGGAGGGCAGGCAGAATATCTTCAGCACTTCAATTTTCTCTACTTAGAAGGGAAATTCAGTGCCAATGAAAGGACTTTCCTAAAATGCAACTGAACCATCGATTGCTTTACTGAAACAACTTTCCTTAGTGACAATTTTAATTACTTAGTTACCGGATAGACTGTTGGTTTCTAGATAGATGCTTTAATAAAAAACACATATTGCTTATGCTTCAGTATTTATACTAGTTTGCCTATGAAGCAGATAAATTATCCAAATAAATTATTCATAGATGCTACCTACACTTAGATCTCTGAAGTTTGGTATAGACTATTGACAATGACAGGAAGTCTGCTTATATCTAGGATATACCTATATCCCACAATATGCTAGCCAGAAAGGTAGTAAGTTATCTAAATCTGTATCAGAGCCAACTACTGCCTAAGCAAGCACCGCTTCAGCAAAACCAAACTTCATAAGAATAATTGTTTTACTACATATGAATGTGGAACATACTACATATGAATGTGTATGAACCCTGAATGTTTCAAGGGTTAGTTAAGCAGAGCCCAAAACAGCAACGCTAAGGAACCTGTGTTTTTTCCACAATGGCTGCCTGTGGAATCATTGAAATTCAAATAATGCAGAGCTGCCAGAAAGCGATATTCCACTAAAGTTTTTTATATGGGTCTCATGTCAGGCATTCCCCCCTCCTCCCCCACTACTTGTCTTCAGGCCTGTTCTCCAACCATACACACAAGATGAGGTTTCATGTAAGAGGGCCTGGAAACAGTCTCATTATTAATTGGAGCCAGAAGTAACGCATTCCAGTTAGGTGTCCAGAGGCCATGAATGTAGAAGAGGCAGGAAACTAACTCTACTCTGAGACAGCCATTTATACAAAATTAGGAGAGCTGACATGCTGTCAGCTAGAGACAGCATGTAGGAAGTAGATCTTATCACTCTCCCAAGATGCAAGAACTGTTGAATCCAGTGTTTAGATTAATAAGCATTGAGATTTGAAAATGTTTTTACTTCCTACCAGACACCTGAAATGAAAGTAGAATAGAACTATGACCACCTTTTAAATGTTTATAAACAAAGATAAACAGAAGGTGGGGAGATTCACAACAGGAAAATAGCCCAAGCACACAGGAGACTGCCTAGCATAAGTCATGCCTATCTTCTCAACCTGACTCCTCAAAAAACTCATGTTAAGTAGAATTAGCATGTATTCAGTTATCATCTCTGCCACGGAAGGTAATACTAGCCTTAGGGAACAAATTGGTCAGTTACAGAATCATCTCTGTCTTTTGATCCAGCTGGGGCCATCTCCTGAGAAAGTTCCCCTACCAAGAAGGAAAATTGCTATGATTAAAGAGTCAGAAGAGGAGGATTGTCAAATTCATTCAAGACACTGGTCTGTTCTGTGGCATAGGGAAGTCTTTCAGCATGCAATCACGTGTACTGGAAGTGACTACAATGCTGTATTCAGACTAGCCTGGATAGTGATTTAAAATCAGTCACCAAGACAATTCTGGAGAATAAACTACAATGCATAGGTATTTGTCTGTAAGCCACAGGCATCTGCTAAAGACATCTTACAGAAATATATACACATATAGTCTGTGCTTTTTTGCCTTTTTTAATTTATAAGATTTCTGGATGAATTAGCTCAAGACCATTACGTTAAAGGGAGAACAGAAAGAAGCTTTCTGTTGCAGAAGCTTTTCAATAGAATAATGTTTTGAGACCTCAGGAACCACAAATCACCAGCTGGGTCTTCTGCATAACCAGCAAATAAATGGCAGCTGAACCAGTTGCAGGACGTTAGCCCATTAGAAGAAAACCTTATGGTGTACACATGGGTAAGACACCACTGATAACCCAAGAGAATTTTCACAGAAGCAGTTTGAACAATGCTCACAAGTTACTTAGAGCTTGCCCCATTCACAATCCACCCTTTCCTCCAAGGGAAAGGGTCAATATTCTAAATCAAAAGACATGCATTTGTTACTGCTTCCAAACTGATTCTCTAACAAGCTGTGGAGATAAACTCTCATCTATCCATCCAATTCATCTCAGGTGCTAAGTATTCCACTAATAAACTACTTGATTTTTTTTTCCTGTGCAGATTATCTGGTCATTGCAGCTGTATTTATTTATTTATTTATTTATTTATTTATTTATTTATTTATTAAGCTGAGGCAGAGGGGAGGCACAGGAGATGTTGATTACTTTGTCTGTAACGGGGCTTGTTTCTGCAGAAAATTCCTTAAATCACCATGCAGAACTTCCTTATTATCAACTTCAACAGGAAAGAAAAAGACTAGATAGAGGTACAAATGATAGCTAGAAACATACAAAAACACTTTATTTACCAACCCTTCTATTTCAGATTTGGACTTTTTGAACATTTACGAGCAACAAGACTTAAGCTACGTTTGAGTATTTTATGTAATCTCCTAATTCCCACCCCTAGTATAATTCCATTATTGCCATCTGTACAGCCTCCATCACATTATAGGGGCAATTAAAAAAATCCTTAAATGCTTTTAAGAAATGGTGAATTCACATTAAATAAAGAGTTCAATACAGTTGAAGACTATTCATTCATAATAAACTAACTATAAACATTTTAATTAAGAGGAACCAGTCAGAAAAGACTTCAAATAATCCACAGGGCTTTGAGATATTCTGCATACTTGACACTTGCTACAATTTTACTATGCTCCTGCTGTGTTTGTGGCTTATGAAATACTACTCTGCATTTAGCAACTTCAGTTTTCAGGCTAACCTCTTCAAATAATTTATTAGTATGTCTAGAAGGAAAAGGAATGCATTTCAGCTTAAGAACAGCTAAAATGATGAGTTCTCTCTGGGCATCTTAAAATCCTATGCAAATGTTTAGAAAATAATCCCAATTACAAGTGTAAATCAATGTAATATCTGAGGTAAAAAGATTACTTTTTAAATTGAATTGCACTGGAAATTTTTCTTCTATGCTTTTTGTGAATACATTCATAAGAAACTGCGCTGAATAGGAACTGTTGGAATAGACTATTGCTATACACTAAACTATACAAGTGGTTGTTCTATGTCAGATAAAATGTAACCTGAACATTTATAGTTTTCTCCTTTCTAAGCAGAATAATAATCAAAATGCCAGCAATTATAAAGGCAATTATAAAATCTAGTTATTAATGGTCTTTTCCAAAGATAATTTTAAGTTACTTATGGATGCAAAATGTATTACATTTTTACCAGCCAACACCAGAATTAGAAGATTATCTCTGTTTACATTTCCTGAGATTAGTCTTACCTGAGTGCAGGAATTTGTCGCAGAAAAATTATTTTGCCAATATCCTTGTAGTCACATCAGTAAGAGTACTTCTGAAATAATTAAGACTTTCTTGTAAAGAGATGGTTTCAAAGGAGAACTATGCTGCTCAAACCTCCCCCATAGGGAGTACAGCCTCCCCCAGAACTGTTTCTAGTAGACCAGCAACTCCAGTGCTGCCAGAGAGGCTGAACAAGCCCCCAGCCCAACCTGCAACAAATGGACCTGAGCCCGATCTCAGCTTGCACCACTCCAATACACTGAAGGATCTTCTATGGGCAAAGGGGAGTTTGCAAGTTCCATCCCATGGACTAAAAGAGGTAAGAGACTCTATCCCATCTCCTGGCACCAGAATACCTGTTTCCTGGCATCAATATCAGAAGGCCTCCTAAGCCTTTCAATTAGCATTTTGAAAGAGTCCCCACTCATGCCTAAAGAATTGCATCACACAGCCTTGACCCTTTCCAACTTCCTGCCACAGGGGCTCAAATTATCATCACCTCTCTCCCGCTCCCATAAGTTTACTCACCTCCAGTGAACCCATAACACTTCGAAACTTCTCTACAACCCACAGCTTGCTTGTAAATTACCCCAATTAGAAGATCTACCTGCATCTACAACCAGTCTTAAAGAACCTGCACCATGTCATACAAAGGGCCTATCTGTTTCATCTGCAAAATAAAATCTAAAGATTTCCCTCCAGGGAAACATGAATTTAAAATGCTTTTGTACCATGACTAATGTAGAATCAAATCTCACTTTTTTTTTTTTTTTTAGGAGCCTATTGTTCAGGAAACAGATAAAAATGTTTAAAAATAGCTTAGGAAAACCATGTTACAGAAAGCAAGCAGCATTTAACAGCTTGTTCTGTTTCTGGTGCCAGATGCATATCCCTATTTGTTAGTGCTCACAGTACTCTAATTGCATAGTCATAATACACATTATCAATTTGACATACTCTGTAAACTTCACCAAATAAGCACGTTTTTTTGGACTTAATTAGAAAATTTGCATCAGCAAGTTTTGTCAGCTCTAGTACAGCATCCTGAATCAAGCCCTTTCTCACTAAGAATCATTATTATTGGAGTGTGTCTTGGTTTTCACCCAAATGCTATTGCAATCAGAATTTTAGCATGCCTTAGATAAGTTCCTACAATCATATATCACGTCACACAGTCATAGGATCACAGGATCACGCTACCTGGAAGGAAACTCAGAAAGTCTGCAGCCCCATCCTCCTGCTGAAAGCAGGACCAGCTGTGAGCTCAGATCAGGTTGCTCAGGGCTTTGTCCTGAAACCCTCCAATGGTGGAGACTGCACAGCCTCCCTGAGCAGCCAGTTCTACTGCTTACCTGTACTCAATGGAAGAAATTTGTTCTGCATATCATCTGAGCCTCTCTTATTTTAGTGCATGCCCTTCCTCTCTCATCCTCCCACCATACACCACTGGGCAGAGTCTGACTTCACCATCTCGATAGCCTCCCCATAGTTACTGGGGGCTGCTGATAGGTGCCCCCAAAGCCACCTCTTCTCTAGGTTGAAAAGCCCCACTCTATCAGCCTTTTCTCATAGGGCTTGTGCCTCACCTCAGCCTGATAACATACAGGAGTTGTTCATGGATTATAACTTTAAATTCAATTTCAGAAGGATCAATTCTTCTATGGTGGAGAAGTTAGTATTACAGAACACAGAGAGCGGAAAGGACTTTTCCTGATATATGTGCTGATGTGAATAAAGTTGTACAAACATTTAGCTTTTTGTAAGAGAGTTTGAAGAGTTCATTATTTTTTACTTTTTCTTGGATATGTATGATATATTTGCTGGGCATTGTATTATAGCAACACATTTTTTTGCATTGTACTAAAAATCCATCAATAAATAGGTTTCTTCGTTTATTTCTTTGTCATGAAACAATCTTTTTTTTTCCTTTCAACAATTATTTTTTTCATTTTAACTACTTTTTTTTTTTTTTTTTGTAAATTTTATATTTGAAAATGTGCCAAAAATAACTTAAAAACTGAATATAGAATGAAAAATTCTTCATCCAAGGAAATTTTGTAGTGTTTTCTCCTTGAACATGCATTACATGAAATTTGATGACTAAACCGGTCCAATATTGTAATTACTGTTTTTAATTTTTTTAGTTTTTCATGACTGTGTCATTTCCTGCTGAAATCAATGACAATGTTCCTAACATGCATTTTTTTTTTTTTTGTCTCAGTAAAAATCAAGCAATAGCAGTTAGTAAAACCACAACTTGAGCTACCTTAAAATAGTAATTTAAAACTCCTGTATTACAGATACAAAGTGATTTTCCTCTTGAGTTTGTGTTCTGTCTGAGTAATATTTCCTCATGAAGTAAAAAGCCCCACACTTGACAAAATACATATAAAGCAATTCATACAGACAGCTCTTGTATCTCTGTATTTAACCTTCTGTATACTTTTCTGAATATAATCTCCCTGGGCATTTAAAGCTTTTGGTGACACTAACATTATTTATTTGGACAAAGATTAATACTCACAAAATCATAACGTGGGGATGATAAGCAGAATCTCATCCTTACCTCCATGACAGGGCAGATCAGCTAAGCTGTTGCTGGCATATTAGCGTAACATAACCTTAAATTACAAGATGGAGTAAAGAAAAAAGCTCCAGTTTCTTCAGGTTTTCATTGTTGGTCATTTTGGTCAAGACTCCTGGATAATTTGTATTTTTCTCCTCTGGACTATCTTTAAATTGTTCAAATCCTTGGACATAATGGACAACACACAGAAATAACCTGCTAACCAAGAGGAAATAAAATTCCATGAAAGAAAACAGTCCAAATAGCAGATAATTTACATTCATAATCAGATAGAAATTTGGGAAGTAATTTACTTACATAGATATTTGGATTGAAACTTTTAGCCTGCAAGGTTATTAAGCATAGTGTTATTTTTCCCTTAGCTATGAGGATACTTTGTACAAGCTTGAATATCCTAAAATGGAATTTAATAACTTGCTGTCAAATTACTCTATCAGCATTTACTTTCCATCTAGTTTATTGTATCTCCATAATAACACCTAAATGGATATCTTGCATGAGGTATTCTCTGCATATTTGACTACTGAGAGTAACAGCAGCTGTACACATTAAGAGAGTTTGGGCAAATCCTAATATTAGATTTTCTGAAAAGGAAGCAGTTTCCACCCATATTTCTAATGACTTATTCGCTGGCATAGGGTACCCTGTATGCTTTCTTCTTCAATCACATTAGAAAGCAATCTGAGAAATATGAAAGGATATTAAGAGTAATTACATCTGAGTAATATAATATTAATGTATTAATTTATTATTACCTGTTAATGAAAATCTGTTTCATTGCATCTTCACTGTTCTTTCTTCAGTGTAACAAGTTCACATAATCTTTTTCTATAATTTAAAACAACAGACTTAATCAGTCTCATCCAAACCAAATTAACATACCAAGTGGCATTTAGCCAGCTGTTTTGGCAGAGAAAACCTGCTTTGCTCTTTGCACTTCAAAAATGAATATACATGTCTGCTGCTTTGTCCACTGACAAAGAAAGAACAGGCTGCCCACTATAGGTCTTTTCCTTTTACCTGACAGATATGTTTCTCTTTTGTAGTGTTTCCCAAAAGAATTTCTGTTCATCTGTTTGAACGTAATAAGATCTATAATTATGTTATTGTACAGACAAGGAGAAAATGGCAATTTGCATATATCAAACAATGAAACACTAGGTGGACGTAGTATATGTATTCCCTGTGCATTGAGATGGAGCCCAAGTAGACATCTTCCAAATGTATATACTTCATCATTACAGAACCACTGACAATTGTCAAAGCTAGGTCCCAGAAAAAGAGACATTTTCTGATCAAAACGGAAGATACTCATCACCCAGGTATTCTTATGATATGTATCATTTATTTGCCTTATTCTTAATAGGCTTCTGCCCAATTATTAAACAGCCTGTGAAAGAATGTTGTGGAGGAGGTGAGAGAGGAGCTTTTCTATTAGATATATTGTGTTAAAAGAAACATAACTATCTGTCCTCATAACAAAGCTTTTGCCCCTGCAATAGCAATCCAATTAGTACCCCAAGAATTAGTACCCAATTAGTATTAGTTTAAAGTTGTGATAAGTGCTCAGTTTGTCCTATTGAATAATATCAAGATATTGCTTACTTTCTCTCAGAAGGGCCTTATTTGGACTCTAACTCTCAACTCTCAGCATAAACAACCAATCTTAACTCCTGGAGCAGCAGAGTCATTTCACCAAGTTTTCCTGATGGACCTGATGAAATGGAAATATATATATATATTTTTTTTATTTTCCAACAGTCTAATTTTCAGCCGGTAGTTCTCAATTTTCTTTCAGTAAGAATTGTTTTATTTATTTGGTTATATACTGACCTTTGATTTCAGTTAGAACAGTAAGGTGATCAGAATTCAGAAATTAGAAAAGTCAGAGTTATTGCTGAAAAAGACTTTGAAGCAATCAGGAAACCATTTCTCTTGGTCCACTGACAAGGACAGGAGAAGGATTTTCTATAGTAAGTCATGCTGACAGCTTTAAAAGTGTGCACAAAAAGTTGTTCCTTTAATTGGACAGATATTGTATCAGAAGAGAAGTTAGTTTGTAATTGTATCGCTCAATGACAGGAAGATGGAAGCAATCTGCAGGCTTCTGATTCTTCAGAATTCCTTTTTGTATTAAACATATTCCAAAATTTCATTTTAGAATAAATTATAAAACATTTTAATAGAAGTAAAAAAAATCTCTTTAAAACTTCATTGTTTCATTTTCAGGTTTTTCCTGAGTAAGAGAAATGCAGTATGATGAATACTGAAAGAAATAAATCTAAATACAATAAATACAGTATTAATAAACGATTTTCTCATATATGGCAGACCTTATTATTCAGATATTTTAATTTAAATTAATTAATTTAAGTATTTTAATATATATGTAAAATATATAAGTGAATTCAATACAATATTATAGTCATTATTTTAATATGTATATAAATGCAAAATAACCTGCCAGACTTTCAGTATGGTTGCTTTCAATACTAGCAACAGGATAGTGAACATCTAAGAGATACGACAGATTGTAGAGTACATGTTTATTTCAAATGCATACATTTATTAAAACATGCAAAAATGCATACATTTATAGTAAAGATAGTAATTGCTGTTCCAATTGCTACCTACCTTGTAGGTTATAAAAACAGGAGAAAGCTTAAATTAATGTAAACTTTTCAAAATGTTAATATGCAATTGAATGAATTCAAATCTAATAAAAGGTTATGATTGATTATATGTTTATAGCCTTCGAGCTGTGGATTGTGATAAATCACAGAGCAGGTACCTTTGGCCATCTAAAAGTTCAATACAGAGTTGATAGTGACTGTCTAGGCTAAATAAAATGTTAATGCAGATAGAGAGCAAAAGATAATTTCCAATGATCTGAGTGTAGTTCCGCATTGTGATTTTCTTGATTAAGCTAAAACATCTTGTCAAAGTCTTTTTTGACTTCAGTAGGTTTTAACAGCACAATTAGATAAAATTCTGGTTAGCTGTAGAAAGAACAGTATCTTCTAAGGAAACATTTCTAATAGACAGCTAGAATATTTATTGGTTCAAGTTTGATAAAATTATTAAAATGGTAGCAGCGATTCATATTGCAGAACAGCAAACAATAAAAAAAAAAATAATTAAAATTTATCTTATGACTTTTAAAGTGCCAAGAAGCTCCTTGGAACTTTGTTTTCTATTCTTCACACCTTGTTTTCTATTCTTCACAGAAAAGAAGAAATGAAACATATTTTAAAGAAATTTCTTACCCACCAGAATTACCCATACTATTAAACCAAAAGAATTTGAACTTATGAGGATTATTTTTCTACAACATACTGTGTGGCAAACTTGAGTTAATAGCACTACCTATGTTAATGTTGACATAGTGACACACCATTTATTCACACACATATGTACACACACTTAACTGCATTCAGAATTTAACCTAATTTCAGATATGTTGAAAGAAGCCAGAACTAGGCCTTACTAAAATGATAAAAAGTAAGATGAATATGAGTAGAGAAAAATAGAAAAGGAGGAAAAAAAAAGATTAATATGGTACTTTTTATTGTAGTTTCTGAATACGTCAACATTTGCTTTTTTTTTTTTTTTTTTTTTTAAAAAAAAAAAAGTCAGATGTGAGAAGTCACGAGTGAAGATCTACCTCACTAGCTTCTTGTCCACCCTACCTCATCTCTGGTTTTTGAAATAATTTCAAAATAAGACAAAAACAAACAAACAAGCAACTCCCACATATTCTATCAGTCCTTTGATATTTTCACATCTTGAAATAATGAGTTTTGAAGTCCAGTACTTTCAAGGTGATCACACAAATGACAAACTTCAAAGCAAATTTTAGAAAAAATGGTACTTATGTTTTCATATGCAAATTAAAGATTGGCAGAAAGCTAATTGCAGAGATAGCTAATTGCATTAAAGTTGTCTGTTTGTAAACATATCACAGTGTCTTTTGCCTACTTTGTTTCAATTTAGTCAAACTGACTTTTGGCTGAATTGACTGAACACATAAAAGGAAACTCTGGGAAGAGAAGAGCGGGAAATGTACCCACATAGGCAGCCTCTGTGGAGAGTACTTCTATTCAGTGCTCCACCATCTCCTCTTCCTCAGCAGAGAAAGCAGTCTTCTGTGAAGACTAAATTGTGAAAAGTCCTGATCCCAACCTTCTGGTGGTGAGGAAATTCCAGGGACAACTATGGAATTAGTGAGATGAATCTATAGCCATTTCACCTATTTTTATTTTTATTTTTATTTTTATTTTTATTTTTATTTTTATTTTTATTTTTATTTTTATTTTTATTATTTTTATTTTTATTTTTATTTTTGAAAGCTTTATTTCACTTCAAAGTTAGGTACCACAATATTTGGAGGATTGCTCTGGGGATCTCAGTGAAATTTTCTCTCAGTGGATGCAGGGATATTGCAGTCCTGAAGCAAGCTCCACCAATTAGTCTTGAGTTACAGGGGGAAGAAGGCTTTCTTGATAAAAGAAAGCAAGTTCTCTTCCCCTTTACCAACAATATTTAACCTCCCAGAGAACCCATGCAGTTCTACCATCCTTTCCACATACAAAGTTATCCAGATGCCAACTGCTGAGGCTTGAGTTTAATTGGTGGAGAGAAAGAAGTGGGAAGGAAAAATGTACTATATCTTAACTTTCAACACATTCCAAGCATTTTCTATTTCTTCATAATATATTGTTGGAAAGATCTGCAATCAGTTATTTCAAGATTTGGAATACGTTTACATTTTACATAACTGACTCGGTATTATCATTAAACTGAAGTCTCTTACAGTGATTACAGCGATTTGAATAACAAATGGATTAATAAACTGTGAAGTGCATTAAGTACTTTAGAAAAAAGACTGGAAAAGTATGTTAATAACACTGAATAGTACTTAATGAACATATGGAATGGATTCAAATGCCATATGAAGTATTTTTTCAAATATTCTGTAAAATCTTCAGGTATGTACTTTTATGATTTAAATTATACCTAGACTGAGTTAATCTCATCACTACTTTTGCATAGAAGCAATATTTATTTACTTTTACCAGAACATTTGTGAAGTTTTTTTTTAAAAAACAGAAATATGTGACAGAGAAAAGAAGAATTACAAATTCTCTTTTTCTTTATACAAGTGCTCTATGGTTTTAAACATAGTTTTAAAGGAGTATTTAACAGTAGCAGCTATCTTAAGTTTTGATTGTCTCTAGTTAGCTGTTATCTTAATTTTTCTTACAATACATATGGAAGTGTGGATGATGAATACTTAATCAGATAAACATGGCAGTTCACTGCTTTTATGCAAGTCAAGTTCAAGAAAAATTTGTCATGGGACAAAAAGGGAACACACTTCATGTGTTGAGCTATGAGTTTTTCTTTAGTCCAGCAAAACAGTCTAATTGAAGAATGATTACTAGGTTAAACTCTCTACATTTATTAAAACTTATTTTCTTCTTATGTTACATCAAGCAACTAGACCTAAGATCTTGAAAATCATCCAGTACAACTACCTGAGCACTTCCAGGCCTCAGGAAGTTACAATATTGTAGTGGGTTTACGTGGCAAGGTTTTGGTAGCAGGGGGCCATAGGGGTGGTTTCTGTGAGAAGGATCTAGAAGCTGCCCCATATTTGGGAAGGGCCCCATTGTCTTCTAGAGCTGAGCCAATAAGCGATGTTGTTTTGCGCCTCTGTGAGAGCATATTTAAGACAGGGAAAAAAATGCTGCGCCACACAGCAGGTGGGAGAGTGAGAGGAGTGAGGAACAGCCTTGCAGGCACCAAGGTCAGTGCAGAAGGAGGGGGAGAGGTGCTCCAGGTGCCGGAGCAGAAGTCCCCTGCGGCCTGTGGTGAGGACCATGGTGAAGCAGGATGTCCCCCTGCAGCCCATGGAGTACCACGGTGGAGCAGGGTTCCACGCTTCAGCCCGTGGAGGAGACCATGGTGGACCAGGTGGCCCTGCACCGACGGAGGCTGCCGCCTGTGGAAGACCCCTGCTGGAGCAGATTCCGGGCCGGACCTGTAGCCCGTGGAGAGGAGCCCACGCAGGAGCAGGTGACCTGGCAGGAGCTGCTGCCCGTAGGGGAGCCAGGTTGGAGCAGTTTTCTCCTGAGGGATGGACCCTGTGGTATGGACCCATATCTGGAGCAGTTCTGGAAGAACTGCTGCCTGTGGGAAGCCCACACTGGATCAGTTCATCAAGGACTGTGTCCCATGGGTGGGACCCCACAGCACAGGGGACGAGAGTGACTGAGAAGGAGCGGCAGAGAAGAAGTGCTGTAGACTGACCATAACCCCCGTTCCCCCGTTCCCCTGCGTCGCTCGGGGGGAGGAGGTGGAAGAGGGTGGATGGATGGGAGGGGAAGGTGCTTTTGGTTTCTTTCCTTTGTTTCTCACTTCTCTAGCTTGTTAGTAATGAGCAATAAATCTTACTATCTCCTTATGCTGAGTCTGTTTTGCCCGTTACAATAATTACTGTGTGGTTTTCTCGTCCTTATCTCAACCTTTGAGCCCTTTTCACATATTTTCTCCCCATTCCTCTTTGAGGAGGGAGAGTGAGAGAGCGGCTGTGGTGGAGCTCGGCTGCTCACTCGAGCGGAACCACGACAAATATCAAGTTTTAAGGCCCATTTGGAATTTGGGAGTGAGTTGAATTGTATGTGTAGAGATATACAGAGAAAACCGAACAAGGTGAGATCTCAACATGACTTCAAGACCACATGTTGCCCCCAAACACCTGACCATTCTCTTTCCGCCTCAACAGATCTCTTGAAAGGATTGACATCTCCTTAAATGAACAACACAGACTTATTACTTCAGGTTAAAACTAGCACTAGGGAAGTAGAATAGAAAGATTACTTCATTTATTCTCCATGCTTTTTCCCTGTTCATAGACTGGGCAAAAATCTTTTTTTGTTAACTGTTAGATTTTTGATCCACATCTCTGTTATTGCAATAACAGGTATAGCTTATAACCTGCTGTGCACCCTTTTAGCACAGCTGTGCAGTGTAGCCAATATGCCTTTTTCTTGCCTATTTCTTATTGTATGCTACTTTACACTTTAAAGATCTAGTTAAGTACATAACTTCAAGAAATAATTTAAAGGAATCAGAGCTGCTTATATTAAAGCTATAAGCACTCTTACATAACTAAGCAATGGCAAAATTATTTAAAAAAAACAACATTTTTATAGTTTACTTGACATAAAGGGTTTTGTAATGATGCCATCTTGTGATCATGGTGAAAATGACACTGCCTCATACTAAGCAACATTTAATTTTCATATTTTTTCTAGGTTCAGGCAAACAGACAATCTTAGGATGAAACTGATGGCAGGGCATACTAGGTTTTGTCTCATTTCTTAGCTTGACCTAAAACCGTTTTTCCATGGTTAAGTTTTCATCAGGTGGCTAAATCTTAAGATTGTCCAAAGCGAAGGTACCAAACACATCTGCCAATAGTTTGAGTACTAAAAAGAAACAACGTATTTGCCTATATGGAACTGGCACTAGAATTTTCTTTAGAAAATGCATTTCATAAATGGCTTTCTATGCAGTTTTATAGATAAATTTAAATAAAACATTTTAACATCAGCAAAACTGAGTCAATGCAAAGAAATCAGAACACTACGCACAACCTCAAGAATCTACCGATTTTACTGGTGTTTAACAAGAAGGCAAGATGATAGGGGAATGGGATTATGAAGAATTCAACTGAAAATCTGGAATCATCAGAGTTTACATTTTACAGTGGTTGATTCTAACAGTAACCTACTGGAAGACATTTATAGAACATATTTGCTCCTCTGATCCTCCATGTAAAGATGTCACCTTTATGTATTATTAGACAGCTATTTAATACTCTATACACTCACAGAAAATCTAAGATTCAAGTTGCTTATAAAGCTTCATTTTCTAACTAAAAATTCCTCAGTATACACATTTGTTTTCATGAAATAAAAATTGCAAAATATGTCAAATGAAAAAAACATATTGCATTCTGCAAGTAACTTCCTTCCTATTAAAAAAAAATAGAGAAGGAAAATAAAATGAGAAAGATTTTTTCATTTCCATTTAACTGATCGAATAAAAACCCAGTACATGGCTGGGGTTTTATTGCAATTAGAATAAAATGGAAGACTATATTAGAAACGTTTTAGTTAATTTATATTTTAATAATTAAAAGTTCTGACGGTAATGAGTTACTACGATCAAGTACAACAAAAATTAACAAATTTAATTATGGGTGTTAATATGTGGGCAGTTCATAATCAACTATTTTTCAGGATCAGTGTCTCATAATACCTTATGTGGATTCCTGTAAAATCTACAGAACATTAAAGTGTTCCCTCTTCTCTTGGCTAGTTATGAACATTTATCATTTAATTCAGATGTTACTAAAGCTTAAATATTCATTAGAACAGAAGATCCTTGGGCTGTAGCCACAGGGGGACATGCATATGAAGAGTCCCGTGCATTTCTGTTACGCAGTCACTGGCTGTAAATCAAAGGACATTTTCACCACTGGATTGGAAACATTTCTTCCCCAATGGAACTGTGTGGGTCTCATGTGCTTTCCTACACGGGTTTGCCTCATGGAGTCAAAACACATGGGAGGTAACCTGGAACCCCTTCCAGCTGGGAAAGGCACTGAATCAACTCTCTCCTATACCAGATACAGTGCTACCTTCATTTTCTATGGTTACTGCCACATTTTTGTAAGTCAGCGCTTATGAATCAAACATGAGCTTTGCATGCTCATCAGACCTTCAAAAGAGAAAGTAAAATGTGACCTCATTTGAATAGTCTGATTTAGAAGTGAATTTAGAGGTGCGATGGACGGAAGTTGTCAACCTTTCCCAGACAATGACCACTGTGAGCTTGTCCACAGGCACTATGTAGAGCTCATGAGAAACCTCCCCAGTGAAAATACAGACACCAGCAGATTTTCAGGTGCTCTGGGGGAGAGACCGAAGCTGAAGACCGAACACTGAGGTTCCCTTGATTGCAAGACTGAAGCTACCTGCTCCAGGGAGCATTTTACAGCCCAGAGTCACACATTGCAGTTCTTTTTTAAACCTTTATAGTTAAGTCCCCTTGAATGTAGGAGAAAGATCACTTTTATTTAGGGGTTGTTAAGAAAAATTGGCCTGTATGAAGAATTGTATCCTGCCGAAGATGTTAAACTGTGAATTCCACACAGAGGAAAGCCTCATTTTTACACAGTTCCAAAGAAACACCAGCATGGTTACCTGCTTAATGCTTACTATCTAACTTGGGCAAAAATACCTGCAAAACCAGATATAAGGGGATTTTCTTTTGACATAATTGTTTCAAAAACACTACATTCACCTTTCAGTTCTAAAATAAAGAGAAGATGCAAACATATGAACATAAGGACAAGGAGGGTTAAATTAAAAAAAAAAAAAAGAAAAGAAAAGAAAAGAAAAGAAAAGAAAAGAAAAGAAAAGAAAAGAAAAGAAAAGAAAAGAAAAGAAAAGAAAAGAAAAGAAAAGAAAAGAAAAGAAAAGAAAAGAAAAGAAAAGAAAAATAAAAAACAAAAGAGAGAAAAGAAAGAAGAGAAACAACAAAAAAGTACATTTACTTTCCTGAGTGGGAATATCTGCCTATGCCTTTCCTGTCAAACTGTTCAACTTTTTGCTTGATCCCCAGGGATTTACTCTTGACCTTGACAGTCAAGAAGAATTCCTTTAGAAGATATTCAGCAAATTGTCAAAGGCAATTCAGGTAGCTGTGCTGCCAGGCCTTGGCAACTTTAAGATAATATGGGCACCAAAAAGACAAAAATTTTGTACTTAAAAGGTAATTAAAAATAGCAATCCTTTGCAATGATTCTTAAACAAAGTAACCTCTAAGTCACTTTAAGAAACTGTATAATAAAAGACTTTTTTTTTTTTTTTTTTTTTTTTTTTAATAATTTTAACTTTATACTACAAGGGGAAACAAGATTTTGCATTAAGATCTCTTAAATTCTTCCTTAGGCTAAAAACTTCAGAAGTCCAACCAGGTACCGAAACCCAGACAATCATAATGGATTGAATGATAAGTATAACTGCCAAATATAGACAGGGATTACACTCTGACGTGTGCTAATGTTCAGATTGCACAGAATAACAAACATTTTCACTTGTATGGAAATGCTTTGCTGAAATGTCCTGCCAGTTGAACTGGGGGAGTATATGTAATGTAGTTCTATGTAAAATTAGTTACATTCCTATTGGTCTAATAGGTATTCCTTTATAGTGGCTTAATCTTAGCTGGGCCTCTAGATGGTAGTCTAATACCACTAGTAAGAACAGGAGGACTTGTAATGAGGTATGAATACTTTCCCTTTGTCACTGGCAAATATCCACCTCATGTTACAAAGTAATCATAATATGCATGTATTATCAGTCACCGTAAAACTTACTGGTAATTCCAGTTCATGCTCTATTGGAAAATTGTCTGGTTTCCACCATTTGAATTTGTATTTTTATTGGCCACGACAGTCAATTATTCCCTAACAAAAATCAGTGCTAAAACACTCTGCTGAAATAAAATTTTAAAAATTTTGCAATGTTCCTGTAGAGGAAAAAATTACAATTTTTATTTCAGTCTAACACCTAAACAAACATCACTTTTATGCTAGCAATTACCCCCCACACCCAAGCCTTGTTGAAAGATGAATTCTGAAATGATATATAATGAATGTATCATGTAAGTGTCTTAAATACCCATTTTTTCAGAACGAAATATTTTAAAATTTGCTTTCTTTTTTTCTGTGCTTGGTAGAGTATTTATGAGGAAAGCCAATCTGTCCATAAAAACTTTATACATAAATTCTGTCAAAAATATTTGTGTGTTTTCTGTATTAAACAGTTGTACATGATGACTGAACTGATGGTGTTAAAGTTGTTTAATAATTATTTTTGATGTATACTAAGCTTTATTTCCTATGGACAGAGTTGCTGAGTTGGGAAACTAAAATTTTCTAAAGCACTTCTACAAAGATTAAAGTATAGTTTTCCAGCCATTAAGGACACCATTGTAGATACACTACATGTTTATCAAGTCAATGTACACAGTAAAGTGCACCTAACGTTCCCTATCTTTGATCACCTCTGAGACTGGATTTTGAAATGAAGGGTAAGATATCCTTTTCTTTAAGCAATGGTATTTGAAATGGAAATATGTTTCTAGCATGCTATCTGCATTGTGAAATCCTCTTGACTGGACTGGAATTCATATCGTGGGAATCAAGTTGGATTAATGAAAAATATTATAATATATTTGGTGTATATATCTGAACTAGGAAAGAAACAACATCTATAACCATCTAAAGTTAGTACAACAATGGGTGATAAGCTATCACTTTTTGTATTTTTTTGTATACTTCAATTATACTCTCTCCATTTCTCCTTCTGATTTTTGTTACAGCATATAACGTGAATCACCTCCTCAAGGCAGGTATAGAAAGAAGCATTTAGGCTTTCACATTTTTTTTTCACTGAGTTCTAATGTTCTTCTATTTGCTGCCATACCTTGAGCTCATGTAACATTCTTACTTGGATTTAGAATCAGGTTTTACACTTCAGAATATTACTGCAAGTAAGCCTATCATATATAAATAAAACATAGTTTTGAACTATCATGGTTATTTTTTCATAAAGATAGAAGTAGCATACATGTGGTAGTAAAAGGAAGCCACACTCAGTAGCAAAAGCAATGGAAAGCAAAATTCATTAATACTGCATCCAGACTATACCACTTGTCAGAAGTTTTCAAGAGAAAAAAAAAAAAAAAAAAAAAAAGTAATCACTCTGCTAGTCTGAAATGATCAAGTCATCTTAAAAAAAAAAGGAAGCACAAACAGAAAGCTTTGCGTTGCTATCTGAAATACAACACACTGTGATAGAAGGAAAAGAAGAGAGAATCTAGCTTTGAAACAATATCTCTGTATGCTAAGATGAAGGATAAGTGGGTCACTCTAAAATAGGGGCCAAGACCTTTGGAAAACTTAAGACAACCCTTTAATATAAACATGCTTATTACACAGAATCACAGAATCACAAAATTTCTAGGTTGGAAGAGATCTCAAGATCATGGAGTCCAACCTCTGACCTAACACTAACAAGTCCTCCACTAAACCATATCACTAAGCTCTACATCTAAACGTCTTTTAAAGACCTCCAGGGACGGTGACTCAACCACTTCCCTGGGCAGCCCGTTCCAATGCCTAACAACCCTTTCGGTAAAGAAGTTCGGGCATGGTTTAGCAGTGGACTTGGTAGTGCTTGGCAGATGGTTGGCCTTGATGATCTTAAGGGTCTTCTCCAAGCTAAATGATTTGGATTCTAAGAGTAGAAGTGCCCTATCCTTAGGGAGATTCTCCAGGAGACTAGAGGTGGTTGGTTCTGTTCTGTCACGCTTTAGGCATCCAAGTTGTCCAAGTTGTGCCCTGTAAAGCTTTCAGATGTAAACAGTTCATGTAGAAGACCAGGTTACTTTCTACTGAGAAGTACTAATTTGCTCTTGAAATTCGGCAAAGAAACAACTAAAAGAACTCAATTAAGCAGTCACATATTGTAAGCTCCACAGTAGAAATCCAGGCTCAGGTCATCTTACCTACCTATCAACTTGTAGTGACATCGTGATCCAACAATAGCATGGGGAAAACGCTTTACTATGCATACAGCTAAAGGCTTCTCCTAAGCAAATATAAAAATTTAAAGGGTAAATTATGCCCTCAAATTTCACGGGGCTAGGGTAAAGCTGTTTACACTGCTCTTAACACTTCTTTCCATGCCTCCATTTCCATGCCTCCATTGAGTCATGAGACTCAAACATCAAGACTCAAATTTAAGACTCAAATTACAATTACACTTCACTGGGTAATGCAGGAAACACTATGTGAAGTAAAAGGTAAATCAGACTAAGGGAGGAAAATTGGCTCCCCTGTAACATGGAAAACAGACTAGAGGCAAGTTGGGCCAGATCTTCAGTGGGTACGAACTGGCAGGCAGCCAACGAAAAGGATGTTACTTTATACTTGCTTAACCTCTACCCTTCATGTCCCCCCTCACCCCCCTTATTCTTGCAAATTTTATTTGTGATAAGATAGAGCATCAGTTAAGATAAATCCTTACATTCTGTAGCAACTCTAGTTTATTTCCTGGTATATGTTAATATTACAAGCGTCTTTGAAAATAAGACAGCCACGGTAGCAAAGCCTTCTGTTTTTGGGGGGTAAGACACTGCACTCTTCTTTCTTTCCTGTTTTTTCAAAGGTCCAGCATGTTGCAGTATCATTTCCAATGCCCAAAGAATCTCATGGCTATCAGTGACAGCAATGCTTCTGTTTCTAGATTGCTCAAAATAATCAAAAAGACCTGGGCACTCAACCTGAAGTGTGAAAAACACCTAAAACTCAAATCAACTTATCTGAACCAAGTCACTCACCAACACTTAAATCAGTCTCCCAAAGCATGTTCCATATGACAGATTTCATGACACACAGAAGGAAAAGACAGCTATAGTTTCAAAAAGAAGAGCCAAATTTCAATTTTCTTGCTCCGCAGATAACTGAGACACTGTCCCATAAATCCCTTGCCCAGCTGGCAACCCCACAAACAGAGAGGGGTTTTAGGACACTCACAGTCAGAGCAAGAAAGTCCTTTCCAATTGGAATAAACCAGAAAAAAATAATAATTCCACTAACTTGGAAATGAAACTATGGAATCATAGAATAAATAAGGTTGGAAAAGACCTTCAAGGTCATCTGGTCCAACCATCACCCTACCACCAATGTCACCCACTAAACCATGTCCCTAAGCACCACGTCCAACCTTTCCTTGAACACCCCCAGGGTGGTTACGCCACCTCCTCCCTGGGCAACCTGTCCCAGTGCCTGACTGCTCTTCTGAGAAGTAATGTCTCCTAATTGTTTTACTTGTTGAAGAGCAGTGCTCTTTGTTCAATTCTTTAATTCTTGAGGGGCAGGGGCATGATGTTTCCATTTTTCCACTCCGCAATGACATCACCCCACTACCAGGACTTTTCTGCTGTGATGGAGGGAGGCTTGGCAACTCCATCAGCCTGTTCCCTCAGGACCCTGGGATTCTGCTCATCAGGTCCCATAGACCTGTACCTCTTTGGATTCATCAGCTGGTCTTGAACCTGCTCTTCGCTTACACTGGGTGGGACTCTGCTCCCCCAGCCTCCATCTATGGGTTCAGGGAAATGAAGGATGTGGGAAGCCCATCTACCAGTGCACACAGAGGCAAAGAAGTTGCTGAGTACCTCAGCCTTCTCCACATCTGTCATTATCAATTACTCAGTTATAGAAACTCACTCCTAATATAAGAAATTAGCCACCTATAATCACTCACACACTACTATTTTCACCCCTCGGTTTATTTTTACAAATGTTAAAGGCGCATGGTGGTTCCTGGGGACTCCTCCTGTCACCCCAGCGCAGCAGCCCAAAGGGAGCTGGGGCCTCTCTTGGGCTCTTCCTCGAGGCTCTGCGCAGAAGGGCTGCCACCTCTCGCACAAGGGCTGCCGGATGGGAAAGAAGCACTCACACAACCCCTGAGAATTGGCAAAGGTCTTTATTGCCAGGTGGCTCCAGGCTAATGCCTGGAGTGGAGCCTGGGCGATGCGGAATAGGGAGCTTGCCGAGCCCTTCTGCACAGCTGCCGGTGTTCCTTGATGACACTTTTCAGAGAGCTGCCAGGGGAGTCCCATGTTTGTTGTGGCCGAGGTGGGTCCACTTCCATCGGTTCCTCTTCATCTTGTGCACCCACCTCCATGGGCTCTGCGGGTTGGAGGACGAGCCAGTCCCTGGCAGGGACTGCCCACACAGGCTGCCGTCCATTGGGCATATTTTCCGGCCATGGTGCCGCACCAGGACGCCTCCCAGTTCCGTGCCTGGGGTCCATTCCGTTCTCCGCTTGATTTTCATTCACGGAGTTCCTGCTGTCATCAGACGGTTGGCCACGGCTGGGTCCTGCATCATATTTCGTCCGCTGGGCATGGCTCCACTTCCTGTGGCCCTCCAACCCACGCTCTCCGTCATCACTGGACCTCCGGCTAGGCCCAGGCCTGCTGCTGGTGTCCATCCGAGGGGCCGGTCTGCTCCCCGCATCACTTCGGCTCCAATGATATTTATCATAATAGCCTCTGGGCCGGGCACCAGACACCTCCTGGGCACTGCTGTTTCTTGTGCTGGAGGTGCTGGCCCTCGACCCATGGCGCATCCACGCAGAGGCCGACATCCTTCTCAGTGGTCCCAGGAACAATTTCTTGTCCTCGCACTGAGAAGGGCTGCTGCTCGCCTCTCTCTCACTTTGCTCCTATATCTGGCCTTCCTTCAGCCGCTGGCTTTCAGAAGACCAAATCGCTGAGCAAGTGGCAGGCCAGTGGCAGGGGGGCTCCTTTTATAGGGCCCAGGGCAAGGGCGGGGCCAGTGGTGGCCACTGTGACCTCGGCAAAGCTCTGTGATGGAGTGGCCCGTGCGAGGCCGAAGGCGCCTGCCTTGGGAGAGGCCCAGAAGATGCCCTCATGTGGAGCGAGGACGAGGGCTGGGGGGGCTGAGGTCCCCCTTTTCTGGGGCTGGCTCCCCCCCAGGCTGTTTGGCTTGCCAGAGAGAAAGGCTGCCCCATGCAACCCTGCCTCAACCCGTTTTTTCTCCAGATATCCAAGGGTTAGAATCTCTCGTTAACAAAAAGAAAACCCCACCAACAAAACCAAAACAGACCAATTCAGAAGGCTAAAGCAGTCAAAACTGAAGTACCGATCACAGAATCACAGAATTTCTAGGTTGGAAGAGATCTCAAGATCATCGAGTCCAACCTCAGACCTAACACTAACAAGCCCTCTACTAAACCGTATCACTAAGCTCTACATCTAAACGTCTTTTAAAGATCTCCAGGGATGGTGACTCAACCACTTCCCTGGGCAGCCTGTTCCAATGCCTAACAACCCTTTCAGTAAAGAAGTTCTTCCTAACATCTAACCTAAAAATCCCTTGGCACAACTTTAACCCATTCCCCCCTTGTCCTGTCACCCTTCTGTGAACTCGCTCAAGCACCTCCATGTCCTTCTTGTAGCGAGGGGCCCAAAACTGAACACAGTACTCGAGGTGCGGCCTCACCAGAGCTGAGTATAGGGGGACAATCACTTCCCTAGACCTGCTGTCCACACTGCTTCTTATACAAGCCAGGATGCTGTTGGCCTTCTTGGCCACCTGAACACACTGCTGGCTCATATTCAGCCGACTATCAACCAATATGCCCAGGTCCTTCTCTGCCAGGCAGCTTTCTAACCACTCATCTCCCAGCCTGTAGCTCTGCTTGGGGTAGTTGCGCCCCAGGTGCAGGACCCAGCACTTGGCCTTGTTGAACTTCATGCAGTTGACCTCAGCCCATCAGTCCAGCCCATCCAGATCAAATTCTTTATGATTAGGACAGACGTTAACAAAACCTTATGCAAATAATATTAACAAAGTATTCTGTGTACTATTTATGACAAAAATTAGAAGTGATTGGAGGTTTTTGACTCTACAAATTATTGATGAAGGAAATATACACTTTTTACAGGTTGATTATTTACTTTGCATGTGCATGTCCCTTCATCTGTCTCTTTTGGAGCTATCTCCCTGGTCTCCTTGTGATTTTTTTTTCCTTCCAAACCAAGATGAACAGAGATGAACCTGGGTTCATCCCCACATTGCAGGGAAGTATCTCATCTAGCAAAGTGATTCACACACATTTTTTCTTCCTTTCCTTCTATTGTGGGATTCTGGGAGAAAAACTCAAATTTAAAATATTTTGTTCATGTATCACTGCAGTTGCAAATACATTTTGAAGTGGATAAAATTTCCAGGAAACTGTCAGCACTAGTAAAAAATAATTGTGGCCTATTCATGAAATCCTGCTCAGCCAAGTTTCCTTGAAGGCTGTGATATGAAGGAATGTGGGTTTTGGCCCTCTATTTCTTCACATCTTGTTTCTGGATTGTGGGAGATAATCATATTGCTATATGAAAACCAATCTCTTATGCACAGCTATGTGAACAGCACAATTTAAAATACTGCTTATACTTCCTTACAGAAGTTGCCATAGCCATTTCATTTCCTTGCAAAAAATGGTGACATCCTAAGTTATTCATTTCCTCCTTTGTAAATAATAGTAAATGGTTCTTCTGATAGGCAATTCCTATTATTGCATACAAGTGCCATCAAGTTACGGATGCATTAAAGTGCTGCAGGAATTAAATCACCTTGCTGCTCATGATACCTCCAAAAAGCTTGGATATTTTAATAGACTGTAATAAATTTTGTCACTGGAAGTCACTTTCACAATTCACTGTGCAACAAATTATTTAACTACTTCTCTACACTTTTCTACCACTCTTTTCTCAGATACCAAAGGCATTAATTAAATTGCATGCACTTCCTTGATACTCACAGTACTTTCCTCTCCAATCCTCTCATATACAGAAGCGTAGAATGAAGAAATCCCTCTTCAATGTGAACTTTAGGATGCAGGGTGAGAAAAAGTTTGATAAGCTCTTAAAATAGCCCAGAAAATAAATGTTATGTCACACAAGCATTATTTAAGCATTAAAGTGGTGTCTGTATGTCTGATGACATTAGCTAGGATATGGAACTAGTAAAACTATTATTTGAGTCAACTATTATTTTATTTTCCTCATACTTCTGCTTACAGCTTTCCTTTTCTCCTTCCAATTTCAATTTAACCTTTATGATCTGTGTAAGAATATTTGTTTGAAATTGAAATCCTAACCTCTGTTAAGAAATACAGAGGATACAGCCCACTTCAGAAACAATAGTACTAACATTTTTTAAAAATTTGATAGGAAATAGCAAGACAAAAATTTCTATTTTGTGCACATATAGTAAAATGTGCAAGCCCATCTATAATATAATACATAAACTTTATTGCCTACCTGTCTAAATGCATTGCAACCTAATATACTTTACATTAGCTATTACTTCTGCAAATTCTCATTTTCTCTGTCAAACGATGCATGAAAGCTAGAATCACTACAGCTTAATGGAATAAGCCTCTTATCAGTGCTATATGTCAAAAGCATCCCCTTCTGAACATCTAAGGACGGAAAGATCACAAGTTCTAAAACAATTGCAATGGAATTTACAATAGGTCAGAGGTTTCAAAGTTCTGCCCCAGCTGTTTACTCCTTCTGCACTGCAGAGACAGTGTTTGGTGTTATGCTTTAATTTGGTTTTTAGAGGTTTAAGTGTGCAGGAGGCCAGCATTGGCTTACAGATAAGAAATTATGTCAGGAAGAATTTATGTCTCAAAGAAGTACTCTAGCTGCATCTATTAAAGAAGTTTGGAAAAGACAAAGAGATAAGGTCATGCATATTTGAAATCATTGCTATAATATCAATAATTCATATACAGAATATCAATAATAATGAGTAATAACATAATGGAAAACAAACAATTGAAAATAATAGAATAATAAGTAGAATAATAAATAATAATAGTAGAATAATAAATAGAAAAATAAACAGGCAAGAAAGCAGTTGAAAACAGTTTAAAAAACCCAAGGCTGTGGTCATTCAGGCTACATCCAAAGAACAGAAGCACAGATTTCTGGGTGAGCTGCAACAAATGATGTAGCAGGAGAGGTGAGAGAAAACGAATTCAAGCCCATGAGTACCGTGATCTGGACTGACTGCCTCTGCATCTCTTCTAAGCCTGTGGATATATGGACTTGAGACTATATGAATGACTGTGTCCTTACTTAATGAAAATTACAACTAAAAATACTGCTAATGAACCATTACAGTGAAAATAATAATAATAAAAAAGATTTGTTTGCCTTTACACTTAAAAAACAGAAATTGTCAGTTTAGCAAAAGAAAAAAAAAAAAGTAGTTAAAAGAGATTATCCTGAAATTTCCAATTGCTGTCAGTATGAAGTAGCTTGCTTCCATGGCTATTAATCTACCATAGGACAGTACTGAAGAGAAAAAGGTGATATCTTTAAAGAGTTACAAATCAACAGTTCTACTTCAGATTTCAATCTTTGAAGAATCAGTTTGTTTCGGTTCGTTTAGCTTGATGCCATGAGAACATGTTAACCAACAGTCCTCACATATTTGAATATTCACTCATGGGCAAATCTGTGGACACTTAGACAGGGCTATGCAAACCAGCAAAGATCTAATAAAGAAACTAATCTAATAAAGTCCCACAAGAACAAGGACTTCTCTTAAGTTTTTCTCATTCACTTTTATTAGAGAGTAGAGTAACAGGGAGAAATGAGGACATAAAGCATTAGACTAAATTTACACAGGAAGCTTTTGAACCTTCCACCACTGCAGAGCTTTAAAAAAAAATCAGCTGAACTTCAGCCAGAAAAGACAGCCTGCTTCAGAGCATGGGAATTCCACTGATGATCACTGAAGGTCTCTTTCTGACCTATTTTCTGTTATTCCTAGAATATACACATTTACAAAATTATAGGTTCTTCAGAATCTCTTAAAATAAAGAAAAAGCTTATTACAAGTCTACTATATACATATAAAATAGGCTTTCTATTTAAAGAAAATATTTTTCCCTCACATCCATTTATTCCCTTCATTCAAAAGAGTCAAAGTTCCTACTAATTTCTTAGATTTTTATACAGGTATATGAATTTATTTCTTAGATTTTGATAACTGATATAACTCACACAGAGGAATGTGCCTGAATTCTTTTTTTTTTTTTTTTTTTTTTTTGACTTTGTTCACACTTCAAATGGATAAATGGATCCTTGCCTAGATAAAATGGGTCTGCCCATAAACTAGCTTATACTCCAGAACAGTTCATTCTTACTACTTCTATCTAATTTTTCATGCCTTTCTATGATATTGTGTTTATCTAGGATGATTTTTTATACATTTTATTTTATCATAATTCAGTAATTTCCAGCTAAATCAAAGGATGAGTGAATTATTTCAGTAAAACCTGACAAAGTGTGGGAGTTGCTCAAAATCATTTGCATTTTTTATGCACTGGACAAGCAAATTTCAAAAAGCTCCTGCTGTTGTAGCAGGATGTATTCATGTAACACCAGTGGACTGTGTTTATGAGTATTCAGCTCACAGGTGAAGCAGCATGAGCAAGAATGGGACATAGATGAAAGAGTGCTGACAGATGGCAAGTACGCCAACTTTCTTCACACATAGCAAAGAGGCTGGACAGAAAATGCAGAACTGAGAATTAATTCATTTATTTCTTAGTAAGGCCATGAATGTTTTACTGTTGTAACCTTTTGTTTCTAGTGGACTTCATAATGACATGATTTATTTAAATAATCTTGATTATTAAAGGTAAAAAGAGCATTGCCACTAGCATGCCATGAAAATAAATTATATACACACCATCTCAAAATATGTGAAAAATATGAAAAAGCAAGTCAAGAATGCCTCAACTATTTAATTACACCTTCAAAATCTGTTTCAGTGTTTGCTAATAATTACATCAAAACCCTAACTCTGAGTAGCCTTAGCTCCTTAGCCCTTAGTAATAAAAATGTTACTTTCATTATACTTATTAACTTATTAATGTTTTAAAATCTAATGTGTAGACAGAAGAAAGACTAGGCAGCAAAAATGTAGGTAGAAAGACCAGTATGTAGAAACATGAAGTTATATGTAGAAAGCAAAACATTACATTAGTGCCCCTTGTCATGATTTGCTAGGCACATGACAGTTCTGAGAGCAATTAAAAGGTTTCTATTAATTTCCAAGGTGCTGGATCAAGACCACAGGGACCTTCTCTTGTCAGTAGAAATATCCCACAATGTGAACAAGATACTCTGCCCTCTTCTTGTTATAGAGCTTTCTGAGTGTCTGTTAGAAAGACAAGGAACTTGTCCTGCCTCCCTGTATATCAGCTGCAAATACACAGAGGTGCATGGGAGCCCAGTCTCCTGTCTTGACTGGCCAGAGAGCATCTTGGAGAGAGATCCAGGGAATGTACACTAGCCACCTACAGACATGCTTCTACACTTGTTCCTCTTCTCCAGCAATGGTTCTACATTCTTCCACAAACTATTCACCCTCCAATGAAGCCCTCTTTCTTTATCTCTTTGATAATACCACTGCTTCAAATATCAGTACACCAAAAGCTTATATGCAATTTTTTTTTTCTGTTCTCACTTCAAACAGAACACCCACCAACTCCTACTTTGGATAGTCAGACTGCCAGAACACAGCAAAGAGAAGCACTAGTAGCAAACGATCCCTCCAAAATACTTCTACAGTACTGTATAATTTCCATCAGAATCCACTCAAATTCCCAATGGATAATTCCTTAAACAGAATAGATTATAATGTTATTAGCACTGATTTGAGGATGCATTTATCAGGGGCAGTTGCTGCACACTGGTGGTTGTTTTACTTTGTGCACACATATTATTGGGCCATGTAGTGTAAACCAAAATACTATAATCAAAAGGTAAGGACAAAGGGAAAGATGGGGTGAGTCTCACCCCAGCAGCAGTCACTTCCATTGACAACTGCGATAACAATATTGCAATTTTCAGGTACAAGGCGATGAGAATAACAGCATGAGATCAAAAGCATGATGTGCTTCTCTAGGAAGGAAGAAAAATATGAAATTATAGGGTTTGCCTAGATTCCTTCCACAGCACTACTGAAATAATTGAAAACATGAGCCAGATGCCCCAGCCTAGGAAGAATACAGGACCCTACAGATCTCAAGCACCTTTTTAGGCAGAATTTCTTTGCTTTTCAGTGGGTTAATCACATGGTGATGCCATTCTCTCAAGAAAATCAGCAGAAACATTTAAAAAGACATTTGACAAGGGCTGATCCAGTGAGCCAATCTTTCCAGTGCAATTTATAGAATCATATAGAGAATATTTAAACTTGATGATATAAATAAAATCTTTGTGTTCAGTTTCCTGACATATCCAACACATAAAAAATTTAATTTCCTTTTCTTTTTTTTTTTTTTTTTTTCATTCAAAATAATTTGCTGGAGACTGTTGTATTATTTTCCAGCTTTAGAAGTTCTGAAGCAGAGAGCAGAAACATCACTGTATGATTTATGTGATTAATTACACAACACAAAGCCAACACTTTATCTGCAGTGTCCAAATGTCACATATAACCTAAAGAGGATCTATAAAATCAAATTTTACCTATCAAAAAAGGCTGATTCTAGATACCAGTAAGTATTTAAATACTTCTACCTGGTTTAATTATCACTTCTTCCTAAACTTTGTTATTGCATTGAAAATAATGAGTTATTTCTCCTTCTCTACACACCTGATAATCATAGAACCATAGAACGGCTTGGGTTGTAGGGTCCTTAAAGATCATCTAACTCCAACCCCCCTGCCATAGGCAGGGATGCCACCCACTAGATCATGTTGGCCAACGCCCCAACCAGCCTGGCCAAATGTAAGGAAGTGGTTATAAATCAATGCTCCATCAAAAGTAAAGAAACTCTACAGAATCTGCTTCCTCTGAACATGAACTTGCCTAACCAATTAATAGATATGGTGTGACAAAGCTGTAACAAGTAAAAGAACTAGTGCATTTAGTGGTAAACATCCTAGTATGTCTTCTACATTTCAATAGCAAGAAAAAAAAAAAGTACATATATTTGGAGAAAGATGCAGAATTATATTTATACTGACAAGTAGAAAAGACTTGTCAGTCTCATGTGTTGGAAGAGAAAGAGCAAAAGAAAGTTTGAAATGAAAATAGAAGAAGGAGGGGGAGAGGTGCTCCAGGAGCTGGAGCAGAAGTCCCCCACGGCCTGTGGTGAGGACCATGGTGAAGCAGAATGTCCCCCTGCAGCCCATGGAGTGCCATGGTGGAGCAGGGTTCCACGCTGCAGCCCGTGGAGGAGACCACGGTGGACCAGGTGGCCCTGCACCGACGGAGGCTGCCGCCTGTGGAAGACCCCTGCTGGAGCAGATTCTGGGCCGGACCTGTAGCCCGTGGAGAGGAGCCCACGCAGGAGCAGGTGACCTGGCAGGAGCTGCTGCCCGTAGGGGAGCCAGGTTGGAGCAGTTTTCTCCTGAGGGATGGACCCTGTGGTATGGACCCATATCTGGAGCAGTTCTGGAAGAACTGCTGCCTGTGGGAAGCCCACACTGGATCAGTTCATCAAGGACTGTGTCCCATGGGTGGGACCCCACAGCACAGGGGACGAGAGTGACTGAGAAGGAGCGGCAGAGAAGAAGTGCTGTAGACTGACCATAACCCCCGTTCCCCCGTTCCCCTGCGTCGCTCGGGGGGAGGAGGTGGAAGAGGGTGGATGGATGGGAGGGGAAGGTGCTTTTGGTTTCTTTCCTTTGTTTCTCACTTCTCTAGCTTGTTAGCAACAAGCAATAAATCTTACTATCTCCCTATGCAGAGTCTGTTTTGCCCCTTACAATAGTTACTGTGTGATCTTCTTGTCCTTATCTCAACCTTTGAGACCTTTTCATTGTATTTTCTCCCCCTTCCTCTTTGAGGAGGGGGAGTGAGAGAGTGGCTGTGGTAGAGCTCGGTTGCCCACTTGAGCGGAACCACGACAGTCACGAAAACAAGGCCAAGTATAAACAAACACATCAGACATGTTTTGAGATTGATCCCCTCACTTCCCAGCCCTGTATTCACTGATTACTTATCCCCACTCCTTTCTTTCTCTCATTATATTCAGCATTGTTTTGCATTGTAATCACTTAAATAATGTTTACTGGTCATGGTTATTATTTGTACTTTAACAGGAAGTCTAAATGATAGATAATAAATAATAAACTTACACTAAATTTACATTAAATAATAAACTGACATGACCATAAAAAATCTTTGGAATTTGAGAAAAAAACAGTCAGCAAAAGCCTTCCAGGATGTAAGCTGGTGGTCTGAACTATATTGAAATTCCTAGGCTTTTCCAAATAAAATTATGATATTAATCTCTTCATTAAATGCCTTTCATTTTGTAACAACTGGACCAGTCACCGTGAGAAATTTCACAAAGAAAATCTGTTTGCCCATTCACCAGAAGACCCCATTCTGACTGGGCTCCAGATGGTCCCCTGGAATCTACTATTTTCACTTCTGTTGTTCTGTTTGCTTTTTCACTCCTACTATCAGTTACTTTATTATTATTATTATTATATATATATTTTTTATTATTCACATTTCCCTTATTTATTTATTTATTTTACCACTTTACCTCCTTATTTATAACCAGCTTCTGCCTCTGGTAAAGGCCACTAGAAACCTTCTCATTGTCGGACAGATTAGGAAACCCCTTTCCAAAATTTCATGCCCATGAACTTCTTTCCCACCTGACATGAAACACACCTGAGGGAAGGTACTTAACGTTATCTCAATATCTCACAGTGGGGCTGTTAGATTTCACCTGGAACTCTCATAGGAAAACATGAAAACAGGTTTGAAGGAGATATGAATCTTTCCTGTCATGCATTTCCCCTTAGCTGAGCCTAGGTCTCTTGGTTCTTAACTAGAACCTTTTACTCTCTGGCCATGCCCAAGGTGTGCAGTCAGTGCTTGTACCCAGAATCTAGAAATAAGGAGTCTGGATGTAACAACTGCAGTTCCTTTTCCAAAGGGACTCACTGTAGTGACTAAACACAGATTTTAAAAATTAAAAGGAAAAATAGAGATGCTCTTTGTCCTCGCTGTAAGCCTCTGATTTCAGTAGGCATTTCTCAAGGGTTAGAGCACTCATGATCAAGGATAAATTGAAATTAACTGAACCATTTGAGCTGTTTACTTTTGCAGATCTCACCCTTGCTATACATCAGGAAAAAAAAAAAAAAGATGACAGTGGATTTTCATGACTTTATAAAAATGTAGGTTTGGTCTCAAGTGCCTAACACCGCATTGGCAACACAGTGCATTATCACTTAATGCCTGTGCATAGCGATTAGAAAACACTAGCGTTTTCTCTCACTTCACAGGAACATAAAGTGCTATTTCAGATAGTCAGTGGGCAAGCCTGAAAGTGCAGCAAGGTGACTCAGTAGCAAGAAAAATAAATGACAGCAGGAAGCAAGAGAAAGCAGTTTGCCTCAGCCGCTGATGTTGCTTATCCCCTTCCTCTGCTGTGCCTTTTTTTTTTTTTTTCTAGCACATTACCTTCTGCTGTTTCACTAGCATCACAACTATCTTTTCCCCCCACAAATGAATTGTGGATCATCTGAATATAGGAAAGGCTAATATTAAATCTCATGTTTCACTTGCATTTTGCAGGAAAGGTTTGAAAACCTTTGTCTTTCATGGCCCGCTGTATTTAAAAGAGGGGTGCAGTTGACAAGGATCAGTGTTTGTGTTTCTTGCAAATATCGTTAAGGCTGGGGATAGAGGTAAAATTCAGCAAAATAAAGGTGAAAAAAAAAAAAAAAACACAAATGAGCATCTTGCTCTAAATGACTAACGGAGCTATGGTAAAAACTGGTCAGTGACTCATGCTTACTTTCAGGTTAAGCTTTGGAAAAGACTAGTTAAGATGCTCCAGTTAACTGACAGTTAACTGCTGGATCCTGGCAATTCAACATTTCTGTCTTGATCATAGAAGGAAAAAGGCTTGGATAATAGTTGGTTTTCTTAAAGAAGTATATCATCCAAATATGGGTAAGTGATTCAGGTCTTGGTATTCATGTTATCCTTTGAAAAAGGTTGAGTTAAAAGGACTATGATCAAATATACTAACACAAGAGCTTGTGTTAACACAGTCCTACCTATATGTTTGATTTTGGTCTGGCTGTGTGTTGCCCACCTACAATTAATGGCAAAAGACAGGACCAGCAGCTCAGGAAGAAAAAAAGACCACAAGAATGAAGAGGATTCGTAATCCTGGGTAGTACACAGGCTGTTAAAAAATGAGGAAGGCTTCATCTGGTACAACTTCGGTTGCTATTAGTAACATTACCCTTGGTTTCAGAAAAGGGTAAAAACTGAGGAAGACTAAGGTTAAAGTTTGGAAACAGGAGAGGTGAAGAACTTCCCTTATTGCTGAAGCCTGAGATGAGAGCTGGTAGTGGCAGATCTACTTATCTCTGAACTCTGGTGCCAAAATCAGTTCCCTAAGTGTGGATCAGTCCAGGTTTGGATTAGGAAAGGAAAACTGGAGAACCAAATCTAGTGTACGTTCTGACAAGAAAGACCTTTCTGTGGTCTCTGAACATGGCACAATCCATCTAAACAAATTATAATATGCCTTACTTTATTTCCAAGTGTACTAAACATGCATGTCTATCCAGAGGAACAGTCACTAATACCTGTAAACAACACAAAACAATGCATTATTCATTGTGATAACATTTATAACTCTGAACCACACTGATGGAATTGCCAAAGTAAGCAGATTTTATTCTTCTTCCATGTTCATAGAGGCCTGATTTCCTTAGATGCTGACATTTTATAAATGTCATAGTTTATGAGGAAATAATAAAAATCCAGATAACATGGCACAACACTGTGACCTTTAGCTGAAGGATTGATATAAATTCTTTGGTAAGCTCAGTAGAGAAATTCAGAGGTGAAAACTGAGGTTCTAGTAAGCAGTTGTGGACTTCAAAGGTCACAGATTTAGCATCAATTCTGTTTGTGAGTCAGAGCTAGTAACACTTCTAATTTTTTAATACCTGTTGTTTGTGATTTGTAAACCATTTTAATTTAAAACTTGTATGTGTTTGTTATTTGGAACTGAATTTGTTTTCCGTGACTAGACCAATCAAAATATAAGGAATCTCCACTATTAATGTTATTGCTTGGGATGTAGATCCCAGAGTATCTGCAATTTTATTAACTTAAAATAACTTTTTTCATATATACCAAATAAATCCCAACATTTGTTAGAAAAATGTGTATAGCCTACCATAAAGTTATGATACTGTACTTTACAGATGCTTTTTATAAAATATGAACAAAAAAATCCTGACTACCTCTGTTTAATACGACAATCATGTAATAACACAAGCTGTGAAGGCAAAATATGTTATTCCAAGAATATTTAGAACTTCAGCTGAACTCATGTCAACGTTGTGTAAAGCTTTTCTGATTTTCTGCTCTATCCACAAGCACACACAGAAACATCTCAATAGCAGATCACATGGTGGCCTAACAGTATTTTTATTCTGTTGGTCAATTAATGTGTTCTCTAAATATTGCAAGCAAATAACAGCTGCATCACTATAACTGTCAGTGAGCTACAGTAGAACCATTCAGGAACAACATTTGTTACAGAATATCACAAAACCACCAAACTTGCAGCTTCTTGAGAGATGTACAAAGAAATCTCTTAATGCCTGAACTGTAGAAAGAAATTCCCCTAAAATTTATAACTGTTCTAAAACTTCTTTGAAGTCATTCTCCATACTAATTTTAAAGACATCAGTTTGTTTCAGATCATGTCTTCAAACTTGTTAAATCCTGGTGTGTTGTTTTATTATTATTATTTTTATCTTGTAAAAAGCCCTTGTTTGAGATTAAATTTTACATGTCACTGTTGAGCATATTGCAGCAAAATGAAATATCATTATATCTTAGTCCTCAACTACCTACATATATTATGCATTTTAGAATAAAAGACTCATTGCAAACAGAGTAGATAAAAACACAGATTTTCCTATTAATTGTGTCCAGATATAACTTTGGCTTTTCCTTAAATCTTGAAAAAGAATTTTGCTGTTACACACTTACCTACTTTTAGATCAAATACATCCAAAGGTATAATTACTATTTTGCAACAAACATTGTGGTTACTGAAAAATTATGAACACCTTGTAAATGCGTGTTTTGTTAAATTTAACATGCAACGATGATGAAAGAGATGTTTCAGTCTCTAGATTTTTCAGTGATGTTCATAATAATCATTAATACCCTTCAAGCAAAAATCTGATAAAAATACTGTAATATCAAAGAGTATTTTGAATACACTCTGTACACTTAACACCAATTTGTATTTTAATTTATTCTACAATAGTATTTTGCAGTTGTGTAGCACCTTCTATAAGAACAAATTTTAGATCTTGCATACACTGCTTAAGTCAAGTTCATAAACTGTGGCTAAATATAACAATTGCTGGGTATTAGAATTAAGACATCAGATTTCATATGTTGAGCATAATGTGGAAAATATTAATTATAAGTTATTAGGAACCTAATCTGTGGGTCATTTAGGAAAGGTCAGTAGAAACCATTTTAAAGAGGAAGTGGAAAGAATATGAATGTCTCTCCCTTTCCCTCTTCCATCATTAAACACTCATTATGAATCATGATTAAGTAAAATGCATCTGGTTTATCACTTAGTCTGTGCAGCAGAAGGTTAAAGACCATTCTGCCTTCTATTGAACCATCTAATGAGATACTCTGATGAAGATTACGTGCAACAAAAATCTTCTTGAAAAATTCTGATTGAATTTTTCTCTGCATGTGGATTTCTTTTTCTCAAAAGAGAAAATTATGAATCTCTTTAAAAACCCAAATGTCCTTGAATGAAATTATCACTGTAAGGTTCTGGGCTTAGGAATGTGAAACTCTTTTTGATTCACTAGTAAGAGAACCAGCTCAAGATCATTGCTTCAAGAATGAGGGAAAAAATACCTTATTCTCATTCTTGAGGAAATCTTGCTTTGCAAAGTTTTGCTGCAGCAGCAGAACAACACTCTGGAGCAGGGTCAATGAAGTATGAGTTTTGTGAGTGGGCCATTGAGAATTTTAAGGTGGGGAGATAGATATCTAATAAAACGGTACCTTACTAGGGCTTCTGATTCTGTTTCAGGATGCTGTGGATCTTAGCGAGGATTGCTGTCTATCTTCTTACTGATCCCTTAAGTCTTTCCAAGCTTCATTGATTGTTTTGGATCATCAAAAGCCAAAGTCAGCTTCAACTAAAGATTATGCTACAGCAGACATTCTGGCCAGGCATAGACATGGAAGGAGTTGGTTAAATGGCCCAAATTTTATCCCATACCTGTAAATAGAAAGTAAAGAACTTCAGAAATACATAAATGTAAAAATAGGCAGAGCTCAGCCTAGACAGCTATAAACGATCTCATAACAGACCACATCTTGTCATGGTTCAACCCATGCTTGTGAGACACACTGGGAGCAGGGGAGGAAGAATAGGAAAGGAGAACCTGTGGGATGGAGGAAAAGATGAAAGTGCAGCATGAAAGAGCAGTTGCAATGTCTTAGTTGCATTATGTAGTGACACTACATGGAGTTGTCCCCTATAAACAGAGAAGAGTTGGCACAACAGCTGAGCACAAAAGCCTGAAGTCACTGTTACTACTTAATTCTAATTCTAGAGCTCATTCTAATTTTTATATATGTATTATTTCTAGTATTACTGTATGCATATGTATATATATATTTATATCAAGTTCTTAGGCTTAAAAAGTAACTTCACAAAGTTGAATTTATTAACTATGCAATACATAAGAAATTAAATCCTTCACCTAGTCACTCAAGACAGAAGTATGGTTTAGTCCCTATTGTGTGTGTGTATATATATATATTTATATATATATATATTATTTTCCTCACCTAATTTATATTAATTAATATAAATTGTCTGAAAAACAAAATAAAATAACAAGAAATAAGATTTCTGATCTCAAAATAACACAAAAATCCTGAAAGCACAGGAGGCTAATGGTATCCCATTTAGCCCATACATGCTTCAGGCAAAATGTTTACTTCTTTATCCACAACAACCTAGAAACAGAGGATGCTAACACTTCCATGAGGGGTAACTGTGTTAAACTGAAGCAAAACTATCCATGTATATCCTTTGTACGAGTACTCAATAGAAAGATCATTCAAATCATGTTTCTCCATAGTACATTTCCATCTGTCCATCTCAATTTCTTCATATGCCTGCCTAGCACTTCTCGTAGGAATAAGAGTTGCTCTTTCATTTGGCTACTGTTCTATACTTTGGGAATGTTCTCTTTCTGCCTGAGCTGCCTTTGATTTTTGTAAGCGTTACTATTATACCATGTACAAAAGTCTTGAAATCACGTTACTTCACTCTAATGAATAACCAGAACCCTTTGAAAGATGTCTTCCAAAAGTTCTCTCTGGCATTCCCATGCATCTGTCATAAATGAGCATGTGCTGGGTAGAAGATATAACAAGCTGCATTAGTAGAGTTGACAGAAAGAACACACATACATGAGATGCATATTGCCCTACATGCTTCCAAAAAGAGTGGTTTAAATAGAGATTGCTCTGTTCTTTACTACCGATTAGTAATTAATGCTGGACTACTTCCACAACTTCTCAGCAACTATTGACCTTGGTTTTATTTTTTAGTTGACAGCTTATGGAGTATACTATTCAAATTAAGACATAATATTCTTACAGTTTAATGTTTAGCAAGTACCCGTGGGCCATTAGACTGTGCATTTATTTAGCTTATGACTTCACAATGCCAAGTGCTGAATTGGATTCATGCCTTCAGTGAGTAAGGAAGATGGTCAAAAAGGAGAGAAGGGCTGCAGTTGCATTTCCATTTCAACCACCTGAGAGTCACAACAAAGGCGGGTTTTGCAATTCCTAGAAAAGGAGTACTTAATTCTTCATCCCACTTGCATGACACATGACATTTACCTTGCTCTCTATCCTTTTTCTTTGTCCAGTTTCATAGTGGACTAAT
Organism: Aythya ferina; assembly: GCF_964211825.1. NCBI lineage: Eukaryota > Metazoa > Chordata > Aves > Anseriformes > Anatidae > Aythya > Aythya ferina. The sequence continues at coordinate 8,975,407 of NC_140304.1, forward strand.
AACCTCAGCCAGTTTTTTTTTTTTTTTTTTTTTTTTTTTTTTTTTATCAGATCTGTGCTCATCTGGTAACTCATCCGAAAGGAAGCACAGGGTTAACTTCAACAATGCAATGTCCTAAAGGACAAAGGTATTGTAGGTGTGAAAAATGAATATCTTGTTCACATGGTATCAAGTGAGCATAAGCAGGCAGAAAATAAGGGTGGGTGTGCTACTGATAAGGAGAAAAGCAGTCCTGCTTATTGAGAAGGAATCAGAAATGAAGAATAGTGGAACTTAATTAAACCACTTTGTTTTGAAGGGAAAACATTTGTAGTGGTCTGACATTCAGACCTAACCATTTTTACTGCCTTGTATCCTGACTAGATTCTTTCTTCAATGTGTTGCAGAAGAGCAAAACTAGCCATTTCTTTTCACAAATTACTCTTTTATGTAATACCTATTTCCATGCAATTTGCTACGGAAAGATAGGTATTTTCTAATATGGTGAGACCTATAACTGCTTTGATCCCCCATTTCTCCCATAAAACTATCCGGAGAAAATAGATTCATGCCATTCAAAGCCAAGTGAGATTCATATCTCACAAGTCCCCAGAGACATTTGGGAGGAAGTATAAAGTACTATTTACATGAGGAAGTCTGTACGGCTAGTCTTCCTAGCTGAATTAAGTATTACTTTTTGAAGACGGTTAGCCCTTCCAGCCATCTCAGACACAAATTACATTGGAAAGCAAGATAACAAAGGTTTCTCTCTACAGGTTAGGAGTGATTTGTTCCACAATATGCCATACTGTGACAAAACCTATAAAAGAGGAGAAAATTCTCAGTTATCAAGGTAGAATCTGTGATCTGAATAGCAGTTAGTTACTCCACAGAGAATACCTCATCAGTTATATCTTACGTAACAGAAGTAAATTGAGAATGGCTTTGATGAAGTCCAGAATATGGGAACCTGGGAGGAAAGCTGCCCTCTATTTTCTTCTATTATTTCAGATGACTGAAAAGTTGCCATGACCACTTGGCCACTCATGTGAGAGGACCCATCACCTATGAAAACAAGAATCTTATTTTTCCATAGTATACAAGACAGGTTTTCAGTTAGCTCCAGGAATTATAGTTTAATATCATTTATGTTTTTATCTACATAGTTTAGGCTACTTCATTTTATTATATATAAAACAACATATCAGGGGTTTGACAATGCTTGCATTAAGCAGACAGTCATGCATCTCTTTCTAGACAGCTTAATGAGTAATTTTATGAAGGAAAGAGCTCATTTAGGAATTATGTCTGAGACTGTATCACAAAGCCTTGTCTATACAAGTACATTAAAGGTGATAAAATATTTAAAATTACTTTAATGACTCTATCCTTATCTCTAAAAGAAAAGCAAGGGGGGCAATTCATGCCATTAGTGTTTAATGGAAGAGGTTTACGTGCTGATATATACTGTTTTGTTAACCTTCTTCTAGTTAATTCATTATGTATTGAAAAGCTTCTGACAAGATGCAATAAGTGAATTTCTCCTGTAAGTGAGGCAAAATAATTAACAGATTAGAGGTGCCCCAGGTGTCTGCTATGGCCAACATTAACCTTGCTTCTCTATGTCCTCTGCTGTAATTTCAAGATCATTTGTAGCCCCTTTCTTTTACAAAAGAAGGAATTTATTCTCAGGTATCCTCAGAGGTCTCACACCTTTCCTTCCCTGAAGTAGCCCAGCCCTATCTTCTTCAAGAACTCAATGCTAATGACAAAAGATACGACTCCTATTTTTAAGTTAGTCCATCTGCTAACAGTATTTGAGTAAATGAATAAAAGTAGAATAAATAAATGAAAGAACATTTGACTACATTTATTGCCATTAGAGGCTCTCACTATTCTTTTCATTAGCATTATCAGACAGCTTGTAGAACATTGTTCTGTTTTTCTGTATTTTCATTGTCTTTTCCTTACTCTGTGCAAAATGTTCAGATAAAATAGAGGGCAATTTGATTTCAGTGAGACTTTTTTCCATTAACTTTGGTGAGTGAGATTCTTTTCATTATCTTGAGTGGGAGTGATTTTATTAATAAGAGGGTTTTACCAAAACAGTTTCTGCCAAATTTACCTATATTTTAACTGAGAAAGACTGGCAGAAACCTGATTCTTTTTGTCCCATCGTACCCATTCTTTTTCAGCCATATCACTTCTGGTATCAAAAGAAATACTTCCTTTTTATTTTTAAAAAGTATATATATTTTTAATATTTATTCCTTATTTCTACTCAGTTTCACTTGAGAGCCACAGTAGACTGGATTTTCCAACCGTACTGGGTCTGGCTGGAATGTTAAATTTCCCTGCAGCAGCCCATACAGTGCTGTACTCTGCACTTGTAGCTGGAACAGAAGTGTTATCACACCAGTGTTGTGTCTACTGCTGAGCAGCACTGGCACAGCATCGGTCCTCTCTCTAATCCTCCTAGGGGGTGGGCTAAAAGTGAGAAGAGAAACATCACTAGGGCAGCTGACCTAAACCAACCAAAGGGATATTCCATACCATGTGATGGCACACTCAGCAATAAAAGGTGGAAACAGGAAGAAGAGGGGAGGGGTGGGCTCTCGTTGGGAAAACGTCGGTCCTCCTCTCAAACACCGGCTACGTGCGTTGAGGCCTTGCTTCAAGGACATGGTCAATCATTGCTCATTTGTGGGAAGTAGAAAGTAATTTCTTTCCTCTGCACTTCCATATAGCCTTCATTTATTTTATTTGTTTGTTTTCCTCCCTTCTTTTTATTTTCCCTCTCCTTTCTCCCCTTTCCCTTTTTATTTCCCTTTAGTTAAATTGTTTAGTTCATAATAATCTTTATTTAATTATTATTATTATTTCCCTTTAATTAAATTATCCTTATCTCAACCTGTGAGTTGTTCTTTGCTTTACTTCTCCCCCTCCTCATCTAAAAAGAGGGGGAGTGAGTGAGCGGTTGTGGCGTTTAGCTGCCCATCACGGTAAAACCACCACACCAACCAAACATTGTTGTATTTCCTTCTGTCAATATGAATTACTATTGAATTTTTTCTGGTAGTGTTAGAAACCATGTGGTTGAAACTTAATGGCAATGAAAGACGTATTTGTCACACAAGAATGAAGCATGCAATATCATTAAAGCACAAGACTGAGAATTAAATGATCTGGGTCATCAAGTAGCTGTGGATAAATCATTTAGAACAGTCTTTCCTAACTTCTGTTAAATCGGACAGTCAATTTAGATTTCATACATGTATATTCAACTTCCATGATAATTACATGTAGGTCACTCATCTGAAATGCCCATATCGCATGTACTTTACAAGAGGAGTTTTAAAGTTTCTGTGATTCTTTTTCTACCCATCTAAGATTAAATATGTTTTGGTTCTTTCACAAAGGTATATAATAAGGCTTATGTAATTAATTTAATGCACCACTATTTCTAAATAGTTAAGCTCTTAAAGACTAAAGCTGCTAATGAAACACTGTTGTTTAGAAGCTGGTGCTAAGAAGGGTGCAACTGATGTTAGAAATTGCAGGTAAGCCTAATGAGATCACGACATATGTCTTTTACTTTCTCACTGGGTATAAACCATTTGGATTGGAAAAGTAATGGATACAGTTGTTTCTTCTTTTATGAATATAAGCAAAACACACGTGGAAAGAAACTGTCTGTTCTGTTGCTGCAAATTCTGACACTGAATGGCTGATAAAATCCTTCTAGTAATTTCAATTCTCTCCGAAAGAAGGCTTTAAAGGTTTAGAAAGATTAGAGAAGAGACTGATTTAGAGTTTAACATTATCCTCTGACCCACTACATTAAATGACTAACATATTTAAAGATTAGAGGGCATGTTGAGACAGGATGTGGAAAGGTTATATCTGAATGATGCAGCATTTTTAATTGCTGACTATTAGAGACAGGTTCTATCAGAAAGACACTTCTGTATTTTATACTGCTTGTCTCCAACAAATGCTTAATTATACAGAAAAGGTGCATTTTCTGCCAGTTTTCTAAGGAGTCATGTGGTTTCTTTATCCACTTTGTGACATTTTAAAATTAGCCAGAAATAACTGCCATCATAAAAAAATGTTTTTGTAAGTTTTAAATTCAGAGCTGAACAATAAAGTTCCCCCTTTTACTTGCAGTACTTTTTACTCAGCAAACAAATAAAGGCTTTATCCGTGCCCTACAGATCAACCTGGTCTCAAGAACATTGTGTTTATGAGACATCAGTATAATCGTGCCTGCTTATTACAATTCTTATTAATTCAGAAAATTGAAGAATATCAAAGATGATCTTGCTTTGCTACACCAAAATACTGAAGAAGCCATCCTCAATTTTGTTATTAATAAAGGAATTTAAAAATGTTAGGTTTAGAAAACAAATGCAAAAATTTGCATCTTCTATTTTTAAAATTAGAAATACTTTTTGAATGTTAACCAGTGCCTAACTTCCCAGGACATTAAAAGCTAACATGGCCTTCCCTATTTCCTACTACACCGGAGAGTTTCAAAAGCAGCACTTTAAAAATCAAGCCCTTCTGTGTGAACTCTATTTCTTCTCTATTGGGGGTGGGGGAAGGTGCAGCACCCAAAACACCAACAAAACACCAACACAACCTGCTAAGAAACCTATTCTTTTATATAAAAAGATTCTCAACAGCTAAAAGCTTTGTGATATATTTAGCACATCATGAAGGGACATGTGTATAGGGTTAATTATGACAATGCAAATGGTTCTGCTGTTTACTTCCACAGAAAATTCACTATGACTATTAGATTACGTAATCTAAAACTATGTTCAATATAGTCAGTTTTTATAATTTAATTCTAGTGTACTTTAAATATGGTTAATGCAAAATTTGTGAAATAAGGTCACCTCATTAGTTATATTTCAATATAATTAATTCAACTAGCATGTACAATTGTACCTATAGAAGTGAAGCAGTACTATTTTCCATGGCAAATAAATACCTTCTGGCTGAGGTATGTCAATTTTGTACCAGCTGAGCCTGTTTACATCTTCTGAGACAGAAATAAGATTTGAGGATCCTTTCTTGGGAAGTGCTATAGTCTACCAGGATTATTATTATTTTCACAAGATCATGTAATACTTAGTTACAACTTCTGTAATTTACCATGTTATATAATGCAGAATTGAAAACCCACACAAGATAGTAGAGGGAAAATATGCCTCTGCTTTAGGAGTCTTTATCTCACATTGTGTACTACAGTCACTGAAAATTTAGCTATGTGATTTTATTTTAAGAAATGGTTGAATAGAACTGGTACTCTGGAAAAAAAAAATAGACATGCCACCCATAAGAAAAGAAGCTGACAATGGGAAACAGTCACCATAGCATAGCATCTTCCTAGTAAAGCACTACCTCTGCAAGACAAAGTCTCCACTAACACTTTAGCATCCAAAGCAGAAGAGAGCTTACCATCCCACCATCCTGCTCAAATCATACATACTAAAAGACAGTGAAATGCTTTTTTTATATTAGAATAGCGATAGCTTCTCAAGGTGAACACAGAAGTGCGTAATCCAGAGAAGTCTTCAGTAGACATGGGAAACAAAGAGGCTATCTTATCAATACGATGAATTTACTAGTTCAGCAAAGATAATTCAGTATGTAGTAGTAATGAGTTGTGCTGAAGGCCCTTTTTCGTATAAACTCAGGGTGAATCACAGAATGGCTTAAGTTGGAAGAGGCCTCTGGAAATGATTTGGTACAACGCCACTGCTCAGGAAGGGCCACCTAGCGCAAGTTGCCCAGGTCAAGCTACTATGTTCTGTCTTTTGCTGTCAGAAGCACTGGAAAGCATAACTAATACATGTGCTATTTTCAGATACTATGTGCACAGACCTAAAGTAGATTAAAGAATCCCTCTGTCAACAATTAATTATCTGAGCATAGGAAACGTTAATTTGCTGTTTACTTTACAAATACTACTGAGTACAAAATAGGAATTATTTCTGGACTGTTCAGAATCCTCAGAGTTGATGGTTTGCACATGATAAGCAACTGTCATAAAAAGCTTACAAACTCCAGATGAGAAAATGAGAAGGCAGGCTGACAGTCCATGGAGGTAGTCACACAGTATGTCATTCGCAAACCCTGGTGGAGACTGCCACCTCCTTTTATTCAACAAGGTCTCCTGGTTTAAAAGACAATACTGTTTTTGTAATAAACACATTGTGTTCTAACCTAAATAGCGAAACTACAGCAGAGTAGTCCAGCCCATTCCCAGACAGGAATGTTGTCCAAGGAAGGCCATTGCACTCTAACCAGTGTGGGGTACCTCTTACAATAAATGTCAACCCCTCCTCCCTCCCAAAAAAAAAAAAAAAAAAAAAAAAAAAAGAGAGAGAGAACATATATGAGTTCATGAGAAAAAAAAAGAGAGAGAACATATATGAGTTCATGAGAAAAGTGAAATTGTTAAAGCTGTCTGAAGCTGGAAAATAGAGTATCATAACATTTTTACAAATTGTTAAATTTCATTATATTTTTACTGTAACCTTGAAGAAAACTTTCTTTCGTTGGTTAAAATTTACAAGTAGAACCTAATGTTAACCAATGGCACAGGACTGTGACATGTGAGGATGTGAGGGGACACTAAGGAATGAAGAAGTGCAAACTATGGGACTTTCAATCACCTGAATAGACAGCTGTCACCTTAAATACAGTAAAAGTTAAAATCACCTGCTGCAAGTACTATTGGAAACAAACTCAGTGGAGGAGGTCATCGTTGTGAACAGCTATTCTCCAGAGCTCTTGTTAATGGATAGCATGAAAACTTCCTGAATGCACACCAGGACATCCTTGAAATAATTCTACCTGTGACAAACTACTGTAGTAGAAATAACTCATTTCCTCACTCAGAAATTCAGACTGTCAGATGGGAATCCCTGAATTACATAGTTTTAGAATCATAGAATCATAGAATATCCTGAGTTGGAAGGGACCCTTAAGGATCATCAAGTCCAACTCTTGACACCGCACAGGTCTACCCAAAAGTTCAGACCATGTGACTAAGTGCACAGTCCAATCTCTTCTTAAATTCAGACAGGCTCGGTGCAGTGACCACTTCCCTGGGGAGCCTGTTCCAGTGTGCAACCACCCTCTCTGTGAAGAACCCCCTCCTGACGTCCAGCCTAAATTTCCCCTGCCTCAGCTTAACCCCGTTCCCGCGGGTCCTGTCACTAGTGTTAATGGAGAAAACGTCTCCTGCCTCTTGACAACCCCTTACGAGGAAGTTGTAGACTGTGATGAGGTCTCCCCTCAGCCTCCTCTTCTCCAGGCTGAACAGGCCCAGTGACCTCAGCCGTTCCTCGTACGTCTTCCCCTCAAGGCCTTTCACCATCTTCGTAGCCCTCCTCTGGACACTTTCCAACAGTTTCATGTCCTTTTTATACTGTGGTGCCCAGAACTGCACACAGTACTCGAGGTGAGGCCGCACCAGCGCAGAGTAGAGCGGGACAATCACCTCCCTTGACCTACTAGCGATGCCGTGCTTGATGCACCCCAGGACACGATTGACCCTCCTGGCTGCCAGGGCACATTGCTGGCTCATATTCAACTTGCTGTCTACCACGACCCCCAGATCCCTCTCTTCTAGGCTGCTCTCCAGCGTCTCATCGCCCAGTCTGTACATGCAGCCAGGGTTTCCCCGTCCCAGGTGCAGGACCCGGCACTTGCTCTTATTGAACTTCATGCGGTTGGTGATCGCCCAGCTCTCCAACCGGTCCAGATCCCTCTGTAAGGCCTTTACGCCCTCATTTGAGTCCACAACTCCTCCAAGTTTGGTGTCATCAGCAAACTTGCTCAAAATACCCTCTATTCCTACATCCAGATCGTTTATAAAAATATTGAAAAGTACCGGCCCTAAAATGGAGCCTTGAGGGACCCCACTGGTGACCGCCCGCCAGCCTGACGCAGCCCCATTTACCAGAACCCTTTGGGCCCTGCCCGTTAGCCAATTGCTCACCCATCGTATGATGTTTTTATTTAGCTGTATGGTGGACATTTTTTGTCCAGTAGGATCCTATGGGAAACCGTGTCAAAAGCCTTGCTGAAGTCCAAAAAAATCACATCAGCTGGTTTCCCTTGGTCCACCATACGGGTGATGTGGGTTTTGGGTCTGATGTTCTCATAGAGAGGGCAGTCAACAGGCAATAAACTTAAATGGAGGAATAATTGTATTATTGTGTTGAAAAACCCACATTTTATTATCTCTTTTTCACTTCAGATGAATATAACATTCAGGTAATGAAGCAGTTATACTCATTTTTAAAATGATGCAGTCAGAGGCTAACTGTGAGCACAAGAGTTACAGGGATGGGATAAAACCAACAAGACCACCTCTGTTCGCAGCTGAAGAAATGAAGTTTGCTGAAGGTATGTAGTTGATATTCTGATGTATTGAAATGGTATTTATGCCATAATTAAAAGGCTCAGTGAGTGTTTATGTATTATCTTTTAGCAGTCTCTGTTGAAGCAGTTAATGGAACTGTTAAGGAATGCAATTAACTGGCTTAAATACCAATGGAAATTATCCCTGAATTTTCAAGACACAATAACCACTACAAAGATGCTTTAAACATTCAGTTACAGAAATCCCAAAATGACAACAATCATAGAATAAACACAGTTGCCTTACAGTTCAGGTGCAAATTGCAATCGTACTTCTCTGGAAGATACAATTATAAGAAAAAGATCCAAGTCTTAAATTCAGCATACCTTCCATGATTGAAAAGATAGGTTTTAACAAGAGTACTAGGAATTTGAAGCATACAATATGTGTTAGCACACCATATTAAGTATGTTTAGGCAATGCATTTAATATTTGGGTATTTACGGAGCTCTCAAACCCTCAGAGTTACTTTCAAAATGGAAATAACTTAACTGTAGGTAACACTCAGAAGTTTGTATTATGACCAATAACAAAAAAGATGATGTATAACAACTGCTCTGCCATAGGCAATACCTACTAAAAACAGACCTGGCAAAATTACTTGCTTCAGGTGAATTTCATAATAATCTGTTACAGGTTGTCTGGACTATCAGGAATATTGGTTTTGAGATGCAATCATTTCTGCTTTCTCCTTATCTAAACAAATATGCAGTTTATAAGAAAAGGGAATTTATTTTTATAGAACACATAATTCTTATTGGAAGCTTGTTCACAGTGGCAACTTCTTTGTATTAATGTAGCATTTTCAATGCAATTATTTCTTTTAGAGGAATCTTCTGCAAGAGTAATTATGTCTTCAAATTTTTCCACACAAAAACAAGACCACAAGATTCATTACCCTCCTCAGTTTATAACCCCCTCACCTCCAAAGTCCTAATTTCTCCAGACACTATATTCAGTAAAGCTTTAATAGACTTAGATAAATGTCTAATATACTAGCTCAAGCAAAACACCTTTTTGATAACCACTACTTACTTTCCAGCCTCCACTCACTGCAGATAGAAGTTATTAAGAAATTATCACAACTGAAAACTGAAAAGTTGGGTCCTACCCTCCCCTACAACAACAAAACAGAACAACAATAAAAAGCCCCCCCCCAATAAATAAACAAACAAACAAACAAACAAACAAACCCAAGGCTCATAAATGCTTTACCCGCTTCCGATTAACCAGTGCTTTGTAGCTGTCAAAGAATTTCACAATTTCTGTTTCCCAAGCAGATTGGGATGGAAGGGGGGAACTTGGAACAAACTGAATGCATTTCCCCATTGCTGATCTCTGTGGAAACAGAGTATTAGTTTGATTCAACTAATTGTAATGCAAGACAGGAATAAAGCTTATGGCATAATGACACTATTTTTGGAAATACAGTTTTATTTAATCATGAACATTTGCAATAAAGAATGCTACAGGCTGTTTTTCTAGTTTTATCTCAACTTGAAAAATGTAAAGGACCAAATACCTTTCAAAAACAATAATGAGATAAGTACTTTTTTTATGTTGAGAAACTTAATTACAGTATAACATGCAGAAAACATCTTTTTAAAAAAAAATACAAATATATTAAAAAAAAAAATCTAATGAAAATAAATTATCAGTAGATGCATTCAAAAATGATCAGATTTTTATGTAGTGTTCCTGATCAAAAAAAGCAGTTTGTATTGAATGTTTTAACATAGTTATGCTTGAATAGCAAAAAAAAAACAACAGAATTTAATAAAGAAAATAATTTCAATCTACAGAATATTTCCATGCAAGGACACAAAAATATGGAGTGGGATACATCATTAGCATTTGGATACCTAATTCTAAGAATCTGAAATCAGAATATTCCAAAGATCTGAAGCAACATAATGCATCTCATATGTTGCGGTAGAAAGCCATCGTTGGCTAATAATTAGATTTATGACTTTTTTTTTCCTAGTGGAAAAAATCATTGGGATAAGAAAATGTGACTTCATAAAACTTTTTTAGTATAGGCTTTTTGTTTATAATCTGATCCTGAAACCATCATACTCCATAGTGAAAACCTGAATATATAGTACCACATCATTAATCAGCTGGAAAAGGAATGCTAACAACAGTATAGGCAAGATTCTCAAATTCTGTTTCCAGAGAAGTCCAGGAGTAGAAAACTGCAAAACAGCCTTTAGAAAAAAAAAGCAAAGCTGACTTTTAATCAGGTTCTTGCTTTTAATACCAGACAGGTGGCTACCAGCAAATTTCCCCATCCTAGTCAACAGTTTTCATGTCAGAGGAGACTTGGCTGGAGCTGGAAAATAGTGTTAAACTCTGCTGCAGTTTGCTGCCAGTGTTTGACACTCTCTTGCCTCACCATGCAACACCTGTCCTTCCTTCACATCAAGTTTCAGCATCAACATTAATTTCTGTTTTGTACAGGGGAATGACAGTACTACACTTCATTTTGAAGTTAGTGCTGTGAACTGTGGTGACATTCCTTTTATCAAGACACAGCATGTTTACAGGAAATGACAATAAATATAGGAAGAGTGTCAGATTTTTCCTTTTAAAAAGTGTTATTTCAGAAAGGGATAGGATTTAAAAACAACCCTGTGAACATATAAGTTATGCCTCAACTGCGCTTGGAGAACAGTTTGGAAATCCTTTTACATGAATCTATAACAAATGTTGTACCATTCCCTGTTTCCAGACTAACAGTTCAATTAAAATTCACGAATTTTATTTTATTCTGACATCTGCTTGCTCACTAGGCATTCACCTCATGCAAACAGATAGAAACCTTTGAAAGGCTTCCTCTGTGCATTGTGAAAACACTTCTCACTTCTTGGTGAGATGCCCATGCGTTCTTTTTTAAGCTTTGCCGTTGTGTTTCTCCCACAACTGGAAAGTGCTTCAGTCATTCACATTGACTGTAGTGATTTCTGACAGAAGTACAGATGATTAACAGCAAGGCCTCCTGCTGTTTTCAGTCAGCAAGCAACTATTCATGCTTACAACAGATGTTATCTTTTTTTAGGACTTCAGAAACTATAAATGGGCTTGAAAAATTGATCTCAGTTCCACTCCATTCTGTTCCTACCACTACACATACAAAAATTGTTCCTCCTGCATCTTTCTCCATGCATCCATTTGAATTCCTAAATCATGTTCATTGCACTACATCTGAGTGCTGCCATAAACCCAGAAAACAGGGACTTAAAAAAAAGAAAGTCTTGATTCTTTAAAACAAGTTATCTTCCCACATGCAGTGTTAAAAAGTAACAAGTGCTTGATTAAGGCTGGGAAATTTCTCTGTGAATATCTCTGCATGAACACTGTACTTTTACTGTTAGTGCATTTTTACTGTTAGTAAATTACTTTTAGTAAAACAGATGAATTTTAGATTCTATGTCACTTAGCAGTAGGGTTTTATGCCAATGGCTGCACAACTGGTCAGATATGGACTTTCATACTACTTGGAAAACCCAAGAAAAAATTAATCCAGTGCAGTTAGCTATGGACCTTGCATAATCTACAGAGAATGTTCCATGCTGTGCCACAAGTTTTAGAGTTGAAAGAACATGAGATCTGTTTAAAAGGAAATTTTTTCAGATTAGGCAGTGGTAACCTTGATATTCAAATATTTTTTTTTGCAGTTCAACTGAAGAATGTTTCTAAGTGATTATGAAATACAAAAATCTGAAGTTCATAAAGCTGGATTCAGAATAATAACTATCCTGAAAATGATTCTCAGATAGTAAAAAAATATCTAATTTCTTTCAACAAACTCTTAAATTGGGTCTGAGTACCTTTGTTCATAATTATCTTCTGCTTATATATATTTATATAAATATGTATTTTATATGTTTACATATTCAGAAGATTAAAAAGTTGGGAAATATTCATTTCTATATTTTTTTTCAAATCTTTTTTCTCTTTCTTGCTAATCAATTCACAGTGACCTATTTTTGATTATGAAAATACCTTATTTTTCTCCAATGACATTTAATCTCTTAATATTGTCTCAAAAATCTGGAGTGGGTAGGGAAAACTAAGTCAACCACTAGTTTAGAATGCAAAAGACTCCCAGACATGCTAGGGTCTGATGAAGACCCATACTCCTAACTGAAAAGAAGGCTTGTATTTATTTATTTTGCCTTTCAATATTTTTTTGTTTTATTTTCACAAATTAAACACTCGAACCAATAGGTCACACAACTCCAAAGATGACATTTTTTTTTTTTTTCCAAGTATACTGCCTGTTTTATATTCAAAGAACATTGAAGAGAGTACTTTTGCTTATGAGTTGGCAAAGCTCCTGGCATAATGGGAATATAAAAGGGAAATTTATGTTGTTCCCCTGAGCACTGGGTTTTGCATAACATGCTTTACATATTAAGCAATACTGACAAAATGATATTTTTAATCTCCCCACAAAATACAGACTAGTGCTCCCAGGTGCCCCATGAGAAGTCTTTACTTGAGCAATTCCATTAACATCATTCGAATGCTACAAGCATAGATGGGGGTAATTTGGACAGCAGATCAGAGTCTTATTTTTATATGGGAAAACACTCCATGTGCACAGAATCCTCCCAATATAAAATTAGGCTTATAGTGAAAGCTTGAAAGATTATGTCCCACCAGCTAACAGAACTCTGATGCAATACAGATACAAAGAGAAAGATATGACATTCTATGAAAATTTTTGCGTCTTTTTTTCTATTGTAGTAGTTTGACTATTTTGATTAGGCATTCAAACAGCTGTTGTGATATTTTCCTGTCATCTCATAACAAACAGAAAAAAAATAGAAGATCATAATACAGTTATATTTTAAAGTATAAACTTCTAAAATCCACCTTATGTAGTTACAGGTTATGTAGTTATACCTTATGTAGTTACAGCTACATAGAATTCTAAGAAAGTGCAGCATCCTGTGAAAAACTATTTTCACCTTCCAACCCTTCTCCTTCCTTCTTTTACCTTGACTTTTTTTTTTTCTTTTTAAATCAAAAAATGATGTAATGACTTTCCAACTTAAGTCTACAGATTGTAGTCTAAAAATGACATTTCAGGAGTCATAATTTTTAGCAGCAATTCTATACACATGGAAATGGATTGTGATCGAGTCGGATACAAACATTCATTTATGATTCACAGAACGTGCATGTTTTATGTTTGCCTATGAAAGGATTTTGTATATTTTTAGTGCTTGAAATATGGTCAAACTTGGTACTTGGAAAAAATAAAAATAAAATTAACGTTAGGTCATCACATACATTTACAATACATAGGAAAAGAAGTGTAAAGCAGAGTTACGCACTTTGAACTTTCACCCTACTTTACCTCAATAACAGAAACACACTGTTCTGTGTCAAGGGATCCCCACCAACTAAGAAACACTGAAAGTCATATTTTTTACTTCTAGACATACAGCAGGCTGAGATGAAAGAAATACACCTGAGATGTATCTGTCCTTCTCAGCCCAAAACATGTCTATCCAAAAGAGCAATGGAAATGAAGTCAGTGAGAGTATAATGTCTTCTAACAGATGAATATTTCTCTGATTTTCTTTAAAGTAGGCATATCAAGGATAAGTTCCTTAGGTTAAGGAGATCTTTCAGAAATTCCATTATGATAGTCTCTTGGTCATACCTAATTTACAACTGTGTTTTTTTTTTTTTGTTTGTTTGTTTGTTGTTTTTTTTTGTTTGTTTTGTTTGTTTGTTTGTTTGTTTTTAAAAGAATAAAGAGCTGTCTGAGTGCTGTATGTCATCATATATTTCTGACACAGAGAACTCATTTAAGATGGCAACCATTTCCAAAACCTGAACATTAAGCTAATGTAACATGAAGATGAATAACTCAGTCTAAAGGTTTTGATCAAAACTCAGAAATAATCCTTACTACAGAAACACCTAGGAAATTTGCTCTTGGAATAAGAGGATTTATTGTTAAAAAATCCACATCACTGACAGCTCTCTGAACTAAAACAATGAAATGCACACATCAACAACATCAGAAACTTGCATCTTTTCTTAACAGCTTTTCATTCTATCACTGTGCTGCAGATAGTACTGGACTGTTTTCCTAAATTGTCTAAGCTTCTCTAGGACAGAAGACAGGAAACAACCTTTCTTTCCTAGGCATCAGCCCAGCAGTTTAGCTTTCAGTAGTGATCTTTGGTATTTTTCAACAACTAAGGAACAAGAAAAAAAAAAAAAAAAAAAAAAAAAAAAAAAGGGTTTTTAACCTCTGTGCTTTTTCATCTCAGTTTTTCTGAAGTATAAAGGAAAAGTCCAAACACTGTAGTATGCTACTGGCTCATTATGTCTCTAGTCTAGAAAATACTGTAGCTCTAGCTGTGAGGCATTACATGGGTATGATTATTCCCAAATTAACAGAAAGATTTTGTAGATTTTGTATAGGAAATTGTGCAATCTTCACCCTTCCTGCTCAATTTGTGAAAACCATGTTACTGGCTATATTGTTATATTTATGCGAAGGATGATTAGTTCTATACACAGATTTTCCAAAAGGAGTAAGTATTACATCCACTGATTACCCTAGCAATGTGAAATGGTAATGGAGAGGCTTGCATTGCAGGTGGGACTGCATCTCCTGCAGAAATGATTTAGAGAGCTTTGAACTAGTGAGATAATAGAAACAATCCTGTAACACCCCAGATTTCAGCCACATGACAATAGAAAAAGTATTTTTTAACCCATTTTCATGAAACTCAGAATAACCCTTCACTGAAAAATTCTGAAACTTCTGAAAATTCAGAGACCCCCAAACCCGTGACCTTGGTGCAGATCAAACTGAGAAAACTTCAAAATGGAAAACAAATGTTTCAAAGGGATACAAAACCACAAAAAACTCACCTCCAGTATGAGAAGATATGAAAGAGTGCATCAGTATAAAATGGCTAGTTTGACACCAGTTAAAACACATTTGTAGAACATTTTATAAAGTACTTCAGAAATTTTAGCATACTTCTTTACATCAGCCAATGGAATGTGAAATGCCAAAAAAAAAGTCTTGTGCCAATATGTAAGTAAGCCTCCCCCATCATTTCCTGTTTCTATCTGAAGGATCAAAGAAGAATATTCGTTTTTTTAATCTTGTCAGCTAATAATCTAAGGAAAGCCTTTTTCATCATAGATATCATACACCAATACCACGACATATGATGACACTATTTTATTTATTTATTTATTTATTTAATATGAGGAACTGTAATGGCTCAAGAGACTGGCAATGATATTTTGAACTTAGGTCTTTAACTACCTGTTTAAGACTCATAGAGAAAAAAATATTACAATCATGCAGATGCTCTTGGATCATGAGAATTGAATGGGTGTTAGCTATTAGTCTGTTATGGAAAACAGTCTTCTCTACTAGATATCAAACCTGTATTATCCCTGTTGTGAATTTTAATGGAGTCAATATAGATTTAATGAGCTTTGTACTTGAAATTAAAATAAAAACAAACAGGCATATCCAACACTGGTTTATGTGATTTGAAAACAAGTGGAATGGAAACTGCAAAATAAGAAACCTTAGCTTTTACTTGTAGTGGTAGAACAAAATTTAATGTACAATGTTGACCATGAAAGAATGATCTTTTAAGCTGTCACAGTTGTGATTATCAACCATTAGACTTAAACTGTAGAAAAAGAATGTTCTTGTAAAGGAAACAAAATGATGTGATCTACCTGGCTTCCAGCCTGGTCACACTAGTCCATTTTAAGTAGCAAAGCTATGAGATAAATGAATCCCAAATAAATGGTCTTACTATATCTACATTTTCTCTACAAGAAATAAAAAACAAATATTGATATTAAAGAAATTATGTTACCTAGTACTAATCTACAGTCTAGAAAAGCACCTGTTATATTAAGCATTAAGAACAGTGTCACAGTTCTAAACTTCATTCTTATTTTTTCCAAATTTTAATGATGTGGTTATCTAAAGCAAAATTTTCTGCAGCCTGGCTAATCATCATGGCAAACATTGGCAAATAGCAACGAAGACATATAAAGAAATGGAGTAAGTTATGCAATGAAAAAAAAAAAAAAAAAAAGATGGTATCTGATGTGAGAACATCAACAACAAAATAACAGCACAATTTGTCATTCATGAAGGCTCCTAGAGCACACACACACACAAATATACGCCTTCTGGCAGAACAAAGACTCACACCCAAATTTACAGTCCTCAAAATATCTACAGACCTTCTGTTTAATACTCGAGTCTACATGGAACTATCTAAAATCCTTTATGTTCTCTTAACAAGAACCTAACATTTTCTTTCTGGGCTTGAAGATATACGACACTATGTTGATACAAATGAGCAGTTTCAATGAAAGCTACTATTCAATGAAAGCTACTGCTCAAAAAAAAAACAACAAGGCAGTATCAAGGATTCTTTTTTTTGATAGCTAACTTAGTCTCAGATATTCCAATATTATAATATCAGAAAACTTTACATTATACTTCAGAATTATGGAAGACGATGCAGCCAAAATATACTTTGACACAAATAGCTCTAAGATGCATGTTTCCGCAAAAGGTATTAGAAGACAGACAAATTGCTTATGTCTTGAACTGCCTGAAGTATACGAGGAAATCATTAAAGTACATACAGGTAATTATCTGGAGTATGGACGAAAAGACATTTAAATGTCAGTGATTTCATTAATTTTATAATGGAAGATTGAGAACTGGTAGAGTAGAGGGTAACAAACCATGAATGGCTGTCATTATAGGCTAATGGACTATGATTCTGATTTCATAAAACTAGTTGGGACTGATGTACATGCATACACATAGAAGTATGCATGTGGAAGTTAGCAATGTCTGGAAATCACCTCAGTCAAGCACACTGTTGAAAATGATTCATGATGTGATTGTTGATTTTAGTGACTAGACTACATGGCTTACAGATAGGACATGTGAGTTGCCTACCTGGCTTTTAGCAGAGCTTTAATCCAAAATCTACTTTAGAAAATCAGAATGCTAAATTTGTGCAAACCCTGAACAGAGAATATATTGTGGACTTCAAGACATTGTGAAGAAAAAAATTAACAATATTATGGTGAAACAGAAATATGTATCAGCACCAGGAAACTTAGGTTCAACTTGGAAGACTATAAATATGGACCTAATTCATTACCTATATAGACACATTCTCCAGTTATGAGATCCACATCCTTAACACAAACTTCTCATCCCTCCTGATGCCCCATCTCTATGTGAGGGAGTCCAGTCAGCCTGTACTAAGTGGAGTCCTGGAAACTGCAATCTGATGTTTGTTCATTCACAATTTTGATTTCTTAAGCTAAGTAATTTAGCCAGGATTTTCATGGGATGCTGGACTCTGCTTATGTGGGTAGTTGCTAAGAAAATGTTTCTTCTACCAACTCCAAGCCAGAGTAGTCAAAGGAGGCAGCAGAATTTACAGTCATCCTACCTATAAGGTAATATTCCTTCCCCAGTGCAGCTGAAAGCAATCAAGGAACCTTTTATTGTTCTCCCTTGCTAGAGCAGAAATAACACTAGCAACCATATTTCTATGAGTCAACTTGAAAAATCATAATTTTTGGCATGCAAATTTTAGTTTCTGTTCTCTCTCAGTAGCACTGATTTAACAGTTTGTTACTATGTAAGTAAATTATGTGTATATATATATTATATGGATTATCATTTCAGGTTGTTTTAAAAGCACTTAATGTTTGGTATTTTGATTTATAAGGACTAAAATAAGGGAAAAAAAAATGTCTCCTACTCCATTTTTTTGAAAGGAAAGACACTGCATACCAATCTAAAATGAAAGACAACGACATGTTTTAAATGAAAAAATATTGTAGGTGCAGGATGCATAAAATCAGGTAGGTTTTGATCAATGCATTTATGAGATTTTCAAGATGCATGAAAAAAATAATCAGTGATCTACTCCCAGTGACCAATGCCAAACCTTTCATCTGCTGTACCTATGACACAGTAAAAATGCAAAAAAAAAAAAAAAAAAAAAAAAAAAGATTTTTTTTAAAAAGGCAAAAAAGCCAAACAAACAGTTCTATCCCTTATGAAAGCAAGAGCATACTCATTGGGACTGGGATTTTAGTAGTATCAGACCCTGGAAAGGTGTGCTTTGATTTCTTTGTTTGTTTTCCAGGAAAAAATAAGAAAGTCTCATTTAATGTTATTTATTTGTCCCTGTTATTTGGTTCCTTGGTAATTAGAAGAGAGTTTTCATCTCTTGTCAGGCAAAATATTATGTGAAAGCCTAATGATGCCACCCCCAAAGCATCATTAGGTTACTTGATGGAGGATATGATTTATGTATGTTATAGAAGCATTTACTCCAGGGAATCTTTTCAAATCAGCAAGAACAAAATTTTGTTCTCTGGTAAACAGAAATGTAATGACAGGCTATTAGTTTTGGGTGGCTGATGTTTGAATTCCTGGAGTTATGAAGACAGTCTGCTTTTATACCAAGGGCATAATATATGTCTATGATGGAAATAACTAATGACTGTGCAACTTAGGTCATTACTGTGCTAGAAAACGATGTTCAGTTGTACTCTCAAACACATGTAATTTTTATAGGGTAAATCAAGGTTTCAGCAAGAAAAAAGAAAACATATCTCAAATTCCTGTATGTTTGTAGGCCTTACACCAGAGTAAAGGAGAAATTTTTACTTTTCAGTTCTGCTTAAAAATGTAAGATTCACTTGTTCCGTTAGACACAAAGGAGTGCAGTGAGACAAGTATTTCATTTCTGACAAAACACTAAGGTGGAGAAGTGTAATTACTCACAGCTACTTCTGTACAGTAGTGCCATCCTCTTCAGAGTTGAACAGTGTCCTATCAAATAGATGGACAGATTGATAGAGTCATGGGAAATACTTTCTGTGAGATTTGCAGAAACACAGAGATTTGTATAGTCTATAGAAATACTGTCATGCAATGGAATCAAAACCATGATATGATGCAGAACTATACCATTTTGCAGGCTTATCTAGCAATACTGGTTATAAAAACTTCTAATTCCACAGAATTTTAGTGACGAATAGGCACTTACTAGCCATTTCATCTAGCCACATTAATTTGTTAGCAGTATCAGCATCTCACAAGCCATTTTCAGAATTTCACCAACAATACTTATCTCAAGAGATTCCTACAAATTCCCAAGTGGGGTCATTATCAAAAGGGTATCAAATCTCTTTCACAAAAAGAAAGCAAAAACAGAGCTGGGGCTAGGGTTGTTAAGCATTTAATCATGCTGTTGAATCACTACATCCTAAAAATTTTCACCCTATGGCACTGAATATCTACTAGATTTTAATACTTAAGCCTTTTACTCTGAGCACAGAGATTATTTTGCTCATCCTTACTCAAGTGAACAAAGCCATTTACTGTATAACTTCACTTATGTGAGAAGAGTACCAGAAGCACAAAGACTTTTTTTTTTTTTTAATGACATCTTCAGATTATTCCAATTTTAGGTCATGAAGATGCAGAGTACACAGACAGCTCTTCCCAGTTCTGAGTAGAATACAGATGACCAAACACGAACAGGTGAGGGACATTTGCTCCTTAACTCACCATTACTGGCAATCCTTCTGATATGTGGAAGTAAAACTTGACATATGTAGAGCTTAAGTGTGTCCTTTTCTTTCCCAGCTCACGTAGGCAGAGCTGGAACTACGTGCTTCATCAAGTAAGCTATAAATCACCCTTTTCAATCTTTATGTCCCTAGGTGTTTTTCACTCCCCATTGTCAGGCTACTATACATCAGCTAGTCTATGTGATATAAGGAGTTTCTAGTGCAGAAAGTTGTATTGTCAGCACTTGAGGCTACATAGGTATGACAAGCAAAATAGTATTAACTAAAGAAAAAAGATGGCTTAAGCTCAGGGTAAAAAGCTTAAGTATTTAAAGCTATCTAATAGATCTCTTCTACCTGTTTCAGCTTTCGCAAGTAATGCATGCTAACTCTTTGGATTGCTTAAAATCTCAGTGTACTGGGTCTTTAGAAATAACCACAAAACACTTGTGTAAGACACAAGACACCTGCAGAACTTATCTTTTATAAAACAGAATTACTCACACAATATAAGACAAACATTTTGTTTAGAAAACAGCACTGAAGATGTAGAACAGAATGCAGGTATACTGAGATTTGTTCATTTCAATCCATCAAACTTATCTTTAAAGAGATAACCTTAAAGTTATATAAATAACAAAATTGCTGAAAGTATCTGAAGGCATTTTGCTAACCTCTAGCTACCTGAAATATAAAGTGTAGCTATACAGAGTTTTATTATTAAGTAATTACTATCATTTATTTTCTGGATTGTAACACGTACAACCTGTAGCCAAATACTTCTAATCACTTGGGACCAATTACCTCATGATAATCTTGTTAGTTGGTGCTATTTTATTTATTTTATTAAAAATAAAATACTCAAAGGTAAAATATATACTTTCTGATTGTAGGGAACTCACAGACTTTCACTTTTTTCTGGTGGGTTATTATCAGTTCTGCAGCCAGTATGCAAATCATCCCAGAACAACTAGTTCCAAACAAATAAAAGTACAGGTGGAAAGGTGGTGAGGAACTTGTTTGCCCAGACTTTTATAAAAGCCAAAGAATCTCTTCTGACCAATATAGTATTTTTGTATTACATGTAAAAGGATAAAGCTAGTTATGTTAAAACCTAAATAGCTGTTGAAACTGCAGATAATTTCACTGGACTTGATCAATCAAACAGAAGAACATTCATCTCACTGTTCATCAGCAAAATAATTTTGGACATCGCTACTGTCATGTGAATTTAAAAAATTTCTAGCATTATATTCTGTATTCCAATATGACTTGCCTTCAGGTAGCAAGAGGTAAACTTCTGCAAACTGCAGGAAACTGTCATATGACCTCACTTTGTTCCACAGTAAAATGTGACAATACATTATAGAGAATCATTTCTAGAATGCAGGCAAGTGAAATAAGTTTACAGAACCAATTATACGAAGTCCCAGATGTCTAAAGAAGTAGTCAAGTGTAAAGAATGCTAATATGTAACCTGAATAAACAATATCATCACACACTGCAATGAAATCCACAGGTACCTGAGGGGATATCTGTCTAAAAGCTTCACGAACAATTACAAAAAGCTAGTTGCATACACACTTCCCCCAAAATACTGGGTTACACTACAGTGAATTTTTATTTTAAATTCCAAAGACTGTTGGACTGAGATACAACACTGAGTACATTTCAAATGCATTTCCTTGGAGGGTAGATGTTTAAGTATCTAGGATTACCAAAAGTGGAATACAGAGACTTAAAGCCAGAAATCTCATGTATACCAGAAATACTTTAGAACTCTTAAAAAAAAATAAATAAATAAAATCCTCAGTCTACAGGAAATGATGCTATCCCATTTAGCCACAGAAATCAAGTATCTTTTTTTCTTTAGAAGTTAATGAATTTTATATACTTCGATATTTAGTATGATACCATGATTTGAAAATTTCAGGTAGTTTAGCACTCATTTATACTGTAGCAGGTCTGTTGATTAGTACAGATTGAAATCTAAAGAAGGAGATCCAGTGCCTGCAAGTGAATATCAAGGATACTCCCAAAAATACAGATTTAAAATAATTAAATCATCATTGCATATAGCAGTTATCTCATATAATGGCTACATATGGTAAATACTCATCACTTCATAAACATCACAACTAACATATAAAAGCTGAGTACTTAGGTGTATTGCAATAAATTTGGCAACCGAGCTGAAACTGGAAAAGAGCTTGGTTCACTGTATTCTTACAAGTAAGAAGAGGTAAGTTAAAAACAGAAACTATTTCACAGATAACAGCTGACACAACTCTGAATTAGAAACAGCAGCTACGTGATTTCTGACATTTCTTTCATGGAAAAAAGAACAGTATATAAAGCTAGCCAGATGCTACCTAAATAATTCTGTAAAATAAATTGATTTAAAAAAATATTCTTATTTTACCTGGATTTATAGAACTTGTACTTCAACTGAATAAAACACATGCCCATCTGAGGCTCTTGAAGAATATAGTAGAATAATAAAGAGGAGTCTAATTGAATGGGAGGATATGAAAACCAGTGATAGGGTCTTAAGTGGGCTTTATGAAGTATCTCATCTGCTCTTACCATCGTGCTTTTTCAACTAGTGTAAAGCTTAAAAGCCTCTGTAATAGAAACAGTCAGTGTCTGATAAACGCAAGAGGAACTGTCTGATTTGTGAGCTAAAGGAAAGAGTACTTTCCTCCTTTCCTCTGGAGTAAAAGCCAAAGCTACTTTTATTTCCCCTCCTCAAGCTCACTCAGGCACTGAGGTTCAGGAGGTAGCTATTTCCTTGACCAGACACAGCAGGTTCAGCTAATAAAAGAGGTCCTTATTGGAAGGCTAAGTAATAATGGGGAAGGATTACCTTTTGCATTGAAATAGTTACACTTTTGCAATGTTAACCAAATACTAACACCATCTCTTCATTTTCTGGTACTCTAAAGACTTGGATTTATTTTCATTTTTATTATTTTTTTTTATTTTTATTTTTTTAATAATAAACAGGAAAATGTCATTTTTTCATATCATTACTTCATAACAATAAAAAATTCAGAAACTCTTCTCAGCTTCTATCCATGTGTCACAAGGACATGTAAAGAAAGCCTTTTAGCCTTTTTTTTTTTTTCTTCCTGTAGAGGCCTTGTGTCTGCTTTTAGTTGTTAAATAAAAGAACATCTGCTGTAAATATTGTGAAGTATTATAATATACTGTAAATATTGCTAGAAGTAAGGCTGTACATTAAAGTGAAAAGGTTTGTAATTCATTGAGGTAAAAAGAAAAACCAAGTAAATAGATCATGATATGATCCTCCTCTGGTGCATCAAGTACAATTCATGATGCAGCATTCTGCTACACAGGAAGAGTACATGCTACTTGAGGAAATTAAAAATAATTACTGTAGCTGCAGTAAGATTTCATAACACTTTTTGGTTTTATGTGCTTCACAATAATCATCAAATCTTTGAATTCCAGGCACAGGAAGTAGAACAGAATATATTCTGTTCTATATATATTCAAGCCAAGATTTGCTAGAAGGCTGACACCCTTTGAAGATCTCCAAATGCAAATAAGTGTGGGAGGAAAAAAACATTAGCTCTATATAGTATAGTATATTATACTATGTTATAATTATAGTACGTTATACTATAGAAATGATGAGGAGATCTTTGTTCCTTTTCTTCTGGAAAAAAAAAATAAAATGCAAGAGTTTATATTTTCAAGGCTGGAAAATAAATTTAAAAAGGAGAAGGAAGGGAGTTTCCTCTTTTGGGATGGTCACTGATTTCTCCTATCAAGAGCTCTGGAATCATCTCATTTACCAAGGTAATCTATATTCATATTATATTATATTATACCAATACTATTCATTTAATATTGAAAACCACCAACATTTCATTCTTCCATTTTTGAAAGAGTATAAATATTCTAATGTTGCTATTAGGAAGAGTTTCAAAAGGCCGCAACCAATTTCTATGAGTTTTCATGGCAATGAATATGCAATTAATCATTACCTGAAAACAAATGTTTCCCTTCTTATATTAGAAAAAAGTGCTGATTAATACATTCTGTCTCCCTTCCTCCCTTCCCACCTCCCTCCTTCTCCCATCTCAACAATGAGAAACTACACATCATCTTTCAGCCAACTTTGGATCAAACAGAGAATCTTCCTTGCCAAAGACTTCACATCTTTTGAAAAATATGAAATATTTTGAAATCGATTTAGATCTGAATGATGTGATTGTATCTCTTCCTTGTATCTAAAGCACTGAGAACTAAAGTAATATAGAATACATGACAATTTTTTAATATTTTTAAGTTCAGAAAACCAGACCTGAGCTGCACCCAAAATTACCTTTTTATTGTAGAATTGAATCTAGATCACAACACTGTAAAGGCAATAAAGTAAAGTATTTTTTTTTGGTAGGAAACAATTAAATTTTGGCTCACCTGATAAAAGATAATCATGGTTACTCTTGGGATAAGAGGTAGAAACACTAACAGCCATTTACCCATCTTCTCTGATATGATCTGAATAGTTTCAACCTTTTTTGAAGTCTTTATCCCTGGCTACCTTGAAAAGTTTCACTGAATTAAGTTAATAATTTTTAAGAAATATTGAATCTTGTTAAAAATAAAAATTATAATAATAAAAAAGCCAAACAAATAGCTTTTCCCTGTGTAAAATATTTAATTTTTGCTTTGAACACTTTGGGGAAAATATAGAACTATTGGATAAGAGAGACTGTAATGGAAGGGGAAGCAGCAGAGTGAAAGTGTTATTTTTTTATCCTTTTCTGGAATTCATCAGAAGCAATTTTCAACAGTTAGTCACCTGCTGTTCTGGCTTCCTACAAGTAAAGTAATAAGGAAGATGTTATTTTATGTATTCCAAATTTAAAACAATCCTTTTTATTAGGGGTTCTCTATGTCCATTTCTTCCCGTAGACACTGGGTTCTACTAATAAAGAAACTGTAGATTCTGTAGTGCAAGACAGCAAGGACTGGAGGCACGCTGGGGATTTTGAACTTTGCACTTCAGACTGGATCATCTGGTCCCCCTGCAAATGTCAAAGCAGAACAGTGTTCAAAGCCTGTGTTCAGCCTGTGTTCAGCCCACAGGCTTTCTGAGCTATGGAGAACTGCAAAAGATATCACTTTTTGAATCTCTTGTATTTGAAATTTCAAAAGCATGTCAAAGTCAATGAGTTGAACTACGGAATCTACCCACATCATCCTTCTATATAGATCTTTCAAGAGTTCAAGGATAAAGTTTTCTTTCCAGAAGCTGTTCCTCTTCATCCCACCTACCCAAATAGGCTACTCTATGTAACACTTTTTCCAAGCAGCACAAATATAAAAGGAAACTTAGAGCTTCAGCAGAACAATTCCTTATAATTGCACTGTTACACGATTGTTTAGGACAGGAAGAAAGGAACACCTTACATGACTTTGAAGAAACTACCAGTCAAATACAAAAGACGTGCTGTATAAGTAGAAAGCTACTAAGATAAAATTTCACTTTGTTGAGGTAGTTTCAATGACAGGTATCCTATATTGTTTGGACAGATGAAAATAAAAGTAATGGAACATAAAATCAGGAGTCTTCCCTTCACAACTAAAGATTAAAAACACCTGCATGCTAGGTATTAACACATTAAACAAACAAATTTTATATGGTGTAGTGCATAGCAGAAGAGCAATGTCTGAGCTGTTGTAAATTTATTTAGTTCTACTGACAAGATTTTGATTTACATCAGCTGTATCTGTAATCCAAACACTTGGCTCAGACAAGTCAAAAGCCTAGACAAGATACCTACTATTTAGATCGAGAATATAACTCTCCATTAATGTTATTGTTCTGTCCTTCAGATTACCCAGCATAGGCTGGAATATACTAGTAAAAGAGATAAAACAAAGTATTTGACTGTAATATATGGTGGCTAATTCAAAATTGGTATTACATAATGGCAGATACTTCTTTCTCAAATAAGTACATTTGAATACTATATAAGATAAAATAAAAAGATGTATTCAATTCTCTAAAGAAAAACAAAATAGCCAGATAGAAAATAGGAAGCACCTTTCTTTTAAGACTTGGTTCCTTTCAAGCCATTAATCAAAGAAGAAAATGTTAGGACTTTTTTGGTTTTGAAAGAATTTTGTTCCCATAGCTAAACTGTTTGACAATTTTTTGTCATTCACCATAAGGTGAAAATCCACCATTTGCAATACCGTGAATACTTTCATTACTGTAATTAAGACCAATCTTCATAATTTTGAAAGAAAACTTAGATAGCACAAACATCTGCATAAAGAGTGTAATAAATGTCTTTTCACAGAAGTTAAACAAATTTAGGGCAGAATAGACAAATGTAGGGCAGAATAGAATTTGTTCTTCAAACTCTTAATGCTAGTTTCCGTATACTATGACAATAGAGGAAGGAAAATCAGTTAATTTTTATTACAAAATGTTGGACAGTTACTTATACTCCAGAAAGTTGTTTTCTGAGGGAAAAAATAGTTAAACATTAAAATATTGCTCACAATTACTACAGCATCTTTTAAAATTTAACATGATTTGTACAAATTGAGATTGGTTAAAGGTAAGGGTTTTGAGAACAAGCATATAATTTTGTTTTCAAAGTAATTAATTTGCTGTAGTTCTACCAATTTGGTCTGCAGCTTGCACTACAAAGTGAATTTCTCTAAACATGATCTTCTAAATGCATCTTGCATATTTACTACTCTGAAATTTAAAGGAGGAAGGTGGATTTTTTGTTGTTGTTGTTGTTGTTGTTTCCTTACATCAGTACATCATTTCAAAGTGGAGCACAAATAGCTTTTTGTAGGCAATATGCTTCTTTGCAAACTCCAAAGTCTTCTCTACGGGTTATTTTAATTATTAATTACCACATATAATTTTAATGTGGAAGAAATTAAATATGGCACCTGAATACATTCCAGTCAGTGCCATATAACTGGTTTCAAAGAATATTTTACTCCAAATAGAGCTAGTCAATGCAATACAAAATATATATGTACATGAAAGCAAAGTGGAAAATGAATAAAATACCTAAATATTAATCCCACTGTTTCCATGTACGGGACAAGACCTACATCCCTCCAACAAGTTCAGATTAGTAAAAGTGTGGAAAAAAAACTGTGCTTTGATAACAAGAAAAAATATCAAATCTGTGCACAACAATCTGGGGTAAATAAGACTGAAGTGTGACTGCAATACTATTATGACTAAAGAAAGCATTACACGAATATAAAGCCAATGCTCCTGAACTACATGGATCTTATTATGTAACAAAGGTATATCACACTTTCAGATTCTTTTCAGCCTAGTATTTCTGCACAGATTTGATCCCTTTTATCTAACGTTCCTACACTTACTGTACTAGTGATTAAGGCACCAAAAGACGCTCTTTACTTTACCTGTGCCAACTGATCAAATATACCAAGAAAACATTTCCGTTTCTGTCAAAGTCAAAAATGGCTTCTGACTAGCCAGGCAGCTTGTGATTTTGTTGTACTAATTCCTAATGTCACGGTCTATAACCATTCTCTCTCAAACTTGCAACTATTTTTTCTTATAATTTACTCAAATCTGAACAGTTTGTATAGCTCCAGGTATGCAGGTACAGATCAGTCTGCATCAGGAATTATTACTGTTACGCAGGAGTGACCCTCCCTAGCCAAATGTTGTCATCCTTATTCTGGACTAAAGCAAAGGGACTGATTTACACTTTTTCCCTTTTTCCTAATCTGAAATCTTACTCAGCAACCTTGCTCCCACATGCTACCATCATTTATTACTTTATCTTTTCCCTTGTCCTATGAACTTTGCTTAAAAAGCTGGGAGCAGTCTGACACTGAACACCCAAAGCTACGGTGGAAATACCAACAGTGGCAACAATTCAATTTCCTTTGCAGTAAAGGAAACAAACCATGGCATAGGTGACAGAAGTCTCCTAGCAGAATCAAGCCCCATTTTACACACACAAAAAAACCCTACCATAGAGTTCTAGCACCAATATGAAAATAAAGTTACCTTAGTCAGAATCTACAAACATATATATGCAGAAGTAGCTGGGCAGTTATTTTTTGATACCCTTTTTTATCAAATGTGATTTAACACTTGGTGAACACAGAGGAACATTGTTTTTAAAATTTAAGTTGTTCTGCAGCCCCATCACCAAAAACTGAGTTTCTGGTACTCATGCTTTAACAGTTGGCTATCCATCTTTTGGAGCAAGATAGCAAAGAAACTATGAATGTGCTTCAGCACAGCACTGTATTTCTCTTACAGGATATCATTTCAGGTGCTAATTAAAATAAGATAAGACATTCATAAGAGAAAAGCTCAGTCTACACACAAGTCCCTAGGGAGGAAAAAAAGATTAATTTGTACAGGAAAAACAAAGCCACCTGTCATTCCTATAAGTAGCTCATGTGTATGTGAATCCAGGTGCATACCATTAAAGACTAATGTATAACTGCTCCCTTCTTCTGCTTATCCACTCCTCTGTTTTTTTTTTTTTGTGTGTGTGTTTTGTGTTTTTTTTTTTTTTTTTTTTTCCCTCCTTCTTTTCCTTTTCTATTTTTCTTTTATATAATCTTTCCTAGATTATGTAAAACTTCTTTTTCCCCTCATGTGTATGAGCTCTTTTGATTTATTAATTCCAGTGGTCTGGAGAGACATATTAAGAGAGCTATCTGTGTTTTAATGATGACCACTGTGACAAGTACAATATGAAACTCTCATCCTCATTCCTGGCACAGAGAGATAGGCACGTTACCGATGCTGTACTTTAAGTAAAGAAAAATAACCATTAAAATATGCAAGCAGCTGCATTTTAAGTGAGACTTGTGCATTACTAAGCAACATATTGTAATAAAGGAAACTATACTGTGTTACACCAAAGATTATGAAATGCCTAAGAGTCACATAAAGCAAATTAACAATATATTGTGTATTTATAAAACCATAAGGACAAAAACTTGCTCTTCATAAATTAAATTGAACATTGTAAGTTTTCAAAATTCTCCTTCAAAATTGCAGTAGTGATAGCTGAAATAGTGAAACTGGAACTTTTTCTGAATATAGTTTTGGGTTTCAGTTAACATGAGGGTGACTCAGAAAAGATCCTTTGAGATTGTGTTTTAACTGTATATAACTGTACATAGACAAGCAACAAATATTCATAAATCAGGTTAGTAAGGAATACTGCTTATTGCAAATGACTTGCAGTGAAGTTCAGCAGTTTGACTTCTCTTAATAAACTCCATAAAATGAGGAAAGTAAAAAAAAAAAAAAAAAAAAAAGGTCAGGACTTTTCCATAGCAAGATTGCATACAAGCCAGGCTATGAATTAACAGTACACTGACCAATTCACTCAGGTACACAACTGCAGCACAGAAATGGACTACAGATAAAGACAAAATATTTGCTAGGGAGTAGTGGGGGGCATCCAATTAATACTAAATCCACAATTGATTCTGTAGCTTCTACATAGATGAGCTTTCACTTCAAATAAAGTTCCAAATTTACTCTAATTACTAAAAATATCTCTCTCTGTGCAACAAGACAGACACCTTAGAAGGAAGTTATCACACAATCTGCAGCGTATTTTAGCAAGAATCTATTATGCTTTGAAAAACATAAGCAAAAGTAGATTCAAATTAAGATGCTTTCTTCATTACAACTGTGCATCTCCATCCATCAGAGACAGGTATTTTCTTGCAAATATCACCATATCACTATGGTTCAAATTCATGTCTTTCCACAAGCTTAGATAATAAGACCTACAATCAAACCTTACTAGCTTTAAATGGACTTGTGCCAATTCATACAGGGAGAGAATCTACCTTGTCACTTCTTTATTCTTTTGTGTCATTTCCCAGCTATGTTAATCCTTTCACTACTTTTGGTTTAGTAAATACTTTGTGTTTTCAGATGGGTTTTGCATATGCTAAACATGTTTAAGGTGAACTATTCAATTGGAACTATCCCATTGATTAGATGCACTGTGAAAGGTTTTTAATTAAAATATATGTTTTGTCAGGATGTGAGAAGAACAGATTGTGCTAACCAAGAGAGCTTTCCATGCCTCTTAATTAACAGATCATTTAATTTATAGATGACATAAAGGAAAAGAACCTAACTTTGATCTTCCTTGCATGGTACAAAAATTACTAAGAGATGATAGGTCATTAATAAGTTGTGCTATTCACAAGTTTTAAGTTTGTTTGTTTTTTTTCAAAACGTTACCAAAGAGCTGAGCTACTTCTAAAAGTACTCAGGTACTATGCTGTTATATACATCTCCCTAAATTTCTCTAGCCATTAGATTTTCAGATCTGAATTGGTATAAACCATAAGGATTGACACTGCAACATCTGAGATTATCTTTCAGATTTCAGAATTCTTGAAACCATCCTAATTCCTTTTTGAGCTAGGATTCAAGTATTGTACATGTGTTGTGGTGGCAATACAGGAAGACTGGAATCTGGACTTTGTTTCTCCAGTCAAACAATAGACTTTAACCTTGTTTTCCCTATTCCTCTCTTTCTCAATATAGACCTTTTTTTTTTCTTCTCCCAGTTGCAGTCTGTCCTCTCTTTCATTAAAGACATCCAAACACTGCAATATAAGAAGATATTAATATTATATTTGCCTATTTATTTTATCCATCTTAGACTGATTCTCTGGTCTTTTCTATTTTATAGAGGCAACTTTCTAGGTCTAGATAATCAAAGGTCTTTGGTCTTCTCTTTGGCAGTTTCCTTCAGACATTGATAACTGAAAATTGAAATAATATTTGGTTTTATTTTTTAATATTTTTGCTCAAAGTACAGATGAAAGCACTACAAAAAAGTTCTTATTAGGGTTATTCAATATTTAAGCAGCAGTGTTTCACATAAGGAATTTGTATTGAACTGTATTCATACTGTCTTCAGCAACAAAGAATGAGAAGCAAAAAAGTATAAATTGAAAATAATATGGTACAATATATCCATTATTGCAGAATTTCTGCAAAAGATACTAATCATTTGTCTGGATTTGTTTGACTATCCCCTCTCTAGTGAAAGATAGTAAGATCTGGAATTCATATTGAAGCTCAAGTGATCAAGAAGTGAACTCAAACTATGAATGTACTCAGTGATGTTCCCAAATTAATTTTATAATGCAAATGTACACTCCAAGATTTACCACTTCACTGTGAGAAATGCATTTACAATGTATTTAGAAAGAGTTTAAATTACATGTATGGCTTATCTATTAGCCTAAAGATCAGGGGACAAAAATTTATTCAATACAGTAAATTGGGAAATACAGAAATACTTTGAGCTTAATGATACCTGTGCTCAATTCCTTCATTCTATTCCAGAATCAATGAAACTGTTTCAAAGAGGACCTATTGATCTAACGTGTAGTAAAGAGGATGGTTTAGGAATCAGCTGCAAAATGAGAATGTTTTGTGTAGACTCATGGCAAGGCACACATATGATGAAAACCAAACAACAGAAACAGTATGATTAGAAAAGGCACATTTCCACATAAGTGGAAAGGTCATCTGGCCTCTCTGTACCAGAATTTCCTACCTGCTGTAGCTGAACAAAGGTGGACAAATATCAGGAAAGAGGTCCAGGAGTTTTATAGAAATATGAAACAACATCTGCACGTATAATTGAAGCAAAGAGTGTACAATGTTACAATCTAAACTCTCTAAAAATCACCAAAAATCCATCAACTGTGAAACAGAATGCAATATATAAACAATCAGGTTGCAAAACTCAACTAGTTATGTAATTCTCATTATCATTCATGTAACACAGGCAAGTAATAATGGTACCATGAGGCATGACTTTTTTTATTAGCATAATTTTTTTTTCTGATGCTACCATTATGGTTTTCTTATACTGACAAATGACTGCTGCCCATTCCTACACCTGTTACTATTTCCCTTAGATTAACTATTCCATGTTTCTGCTCTCTATGCTTCTCCTCTACTAAAATAAAATCAACACCACCCTTTTTTATTGTGTTTTTAATTCCTTCCTGTTTTCTGTATTCACTTATGCCATGGTTATGTGTGGTTAAAATTGCATTCCAGATACAATGTATTCTGGATTATAATCTTTTATACGAGGAACGTGATGTGGAACCAATTTTCAGATCAAGCACTTAACAACTCAATATTGCCTGCCTCAAAAAATTGTGTAGTTTTTCAATTAATGCGATTTATCTACTCTATAACGGTTACAATTTCCAGAGACTGTGAAAATTGTATTTAAATCATAGGTCTATCATCAGAGATCTACAAAGATTTTTCTAAGAGCTTAGATTCTACAAATCTAGAGTATGATGAGTATATCACACCCTGTAGCAATCTGAACCCAGATTTTGAAATAAGAATTTCCTACAATTTTGGAAGTACTTGCTCAGACAACGTCAGGGAAATCAGTGGAGGCATGAAGATAGAGAGCTTTAAGGGGACTGTGATGTCTGCTTTACTTCTTCAGCAGATTCAAGGATCTTTAGGGAGGCTTCAGCTAAACACCAGCATCCAAATGAAAAGTAATTTTCACTGCAGTTACCTTCTACTTGGTTGCTTATGAACAAACATACTATGACTTCACCTATTTCTGTGACGAGCTCATATTAT
Source organism: Aythya ferina (assembly GCF_964211825.1). Classification (NCBI taxonomy): domain Eukaryota; kingdom Metazoa; phylum Chordata; class Aves; order Anseriformes; family Anatidae; genus Aythya; species Aythya ferina. The sequence continues at coordinate 9,008,145 of NC_140304.1, forward strand.
ACTTAAATAAAGCTCCTGTACTGACATGCCAGTCTATACCTCTATACAGTCTAAATCTATGATCTCCTTTACTAGTCCCCTCCTAGTCAACATGACCCTACAGTAAATCCAGATGACTACCAACATATTTACCTGCACACAATTCTTTCAATAAAAGAACGTAGTAGCTTTACTTTACAAGTAACAAACTACTTTACTTCCTGTTTATACACAAACAGCATGACCTAGAAGCAATGGAAGTAATGCAGATGCTAACAACAGCTAGCAAACTTTACTTTTTTTATTTATTTTTGGATATATGGTAACTCCACTTAAAGATAATTGCAGACCAGCTAAATCCATGTCTTGCACAGTTGCAGGATATGACTCATCACAATATATTTTTCGCATATATTTTCAGAGAAAGAAATCTGCCAAAGTGCTGACCAGAATATTTTGTATGAAAATACTCCTGATGAAAAATACAACATTTTTCAACGAGAGCATGACATAGATAATGGACTAAAGGGTAGAGATTTTAAATTAAAGAATGAAAATATTTGACACAGCATTTTAAAATTATGATTATGAAAAATGAACATTATTATTTGTAGTAAATGAAGAGTGCTGACACTTCTATTTTGGGTACTGAAATAGTGTAACAACAGTTTCAGTTGGTAAAAGCTACGAAAAATCTTCGAATAAAAATAAGGTAATATTCCCTTTCATCAGAGTTTTTCCATGAACATGTTAAAATCATCCTAATCATTTAACACTTTATTCTTTCTGAGAAAGGAAAGCTCAAAAAAAAAAATCAATTTTTGCACAACAGATCATTAAACTAATATAGCAAAATATATTCCCCCCAAGTGACTCAGTATTTATGGAAAACACTTCTAATGAATTAATTAGCTTTTTATTGAAGGATTCACTAATTCATTTTTACCTAGAGATGTTTTTTTTTTTTTTTTTTTTTTTTTTTTCCTGAATGTACTACTGTTGCTGAAAAAAAAAAAAAAAAAGAAAAAGTTAGTTATTAAAAAAATTAAGCTGGAAACTCTATTTCTTTTTATACTAGTGAGAGAAAGCAAGCTCATGGAAAAAAAAAAGACAATAAGAAAAAAGTTTATCCTTTATCTTCACAAATCAATAGTTTAATCAAAAGAATCTTAAATTACATGACATTGGAATACCCTACAGAAACAGACCACTCTAAGATCTATACTATCTTTACCAAGGACAAGATAACCTTAGATTGGGCATTAGATGTAGTGTACAAAATTGATTGTTTTTGTTAAAAGGAAACATATTTAGACTTAAACAAATAGAAACCTATTACAAAAGAGACAGTAAAATATAACTTTGAAATATGACTCAAAAAAATCTCTTAAATGTTAAAATTAATAAACACACAAGCTTGATATAATTTTGCTAAAATATTTCAAAAAAGAATGCCATCACCCTAATTCCAAAAACAAAAGCAACTGAATTAAAATGCTAGCAAGGAATTTAATCTTAAAAAGAAACCTCTGTTAATGTTTGGTTTGGTTTGATTTGGTTTCAGAAAAATGGTAATAGAAAACCAACAGATTGTCTCTTATCTTGCAGAAAACAAGGCATTAATAATTCCTAGAAAATTCCTCTTTAGTTGACAATGTATGCACCTAGTTTCATCAGAGCAAGGCATTGAGATTTCAAGACTCTGTAATACAAACTTAGTTCAAGATATTATATTTTGAAATATTGGTGGGGTGTAGGGCCCAAAGTCACTCTGTCTTAAAGCAGCACCATAGCCAATACTGTTAACAAATTGTTAATATATTAGTTATATTAATAATATAATATATTAACAATATATTGTTAATATGTTACTTATTGTTAATTGATGCAGAATATATTGCATATATATATATTATATATGATATACATGTATGATGCATATATTCTGCATCAATTGTGGAAGAATAAGTGTTACCCAAACAAATGAAAACATATTTCATGGGTGAGTCACTTGTTATTAATTTGGATACAGTATGTTATATATAGTATATGTACATAGTGCTTTCATGCCCAAGCTGGTGTCATCCCAATGGATTCTGCTATGTCATGTTGTTTTCTTGCTACTAACATAGTCAAGCTGACAGTACACACATCTTCTAAGTCATTTAGGCAAGAGTCAGAAGATATCTTAAGTGGTCATTTTGTCCTGGTCAAATAAAATCTAATATTGAAAGGGTTAATTCTGCTGCCCAAACCTGAGCAATAAGTGTTGCTTTATGGTGACAAAGACACCTACACACAGCTGATGGACACAACATGACTTGTAGAATATCAAGCCCTTTTCCACTAGCAACTGCACTCAGAAGAATGAAGAAATATGTGCAAGCCTAGTGCAATGAGAATATCAACCATGATATATTTTGCAAAATAAAGTAGTGAGTAAATGATGTTGCAGAAGTATAACAGAACTAATTTGCTAACAAATTAAATAGAATATCAATAGGTTATCACTTACATAGTAACACAGGTTGATAGTAGAGATGAAAGATAGCAGAGATGAGAGACAACAATTACAGATATTAACACACATGAAGCTGGCAGACGTTAAGTTTTCCAGAATGTTGTCTTGTTATGATGTTCTCAGGTTTTTAGGTGTGAGATTTCAGCTTAACACTTTTCACTCAGCCTCCTCCATGCCCTTTTTAACACCAACAGTTTCACTCGGGAAAAGAAGATGGAAAAAAGGTTTTCAAGTAGTAGCATATGTGTTTTTGAAATACATGTACTTCACAGACAAAATATGAGAGAATGTATCAGAAAGGCCAGATAGGAAACAGGCCATCATTCTACCTCTGGAATTTCCAGAGCAAATATTCCACTCTGGGGAACAGACTGAGGTGCAAACTAGAGCAAAGTGAACCTTGGCAAATTAACAGCAAGCAAGATTAGTAACTTGAAGGTGCATGAAAAGCCAGACCTTCAGTTCAGGACAAGTCTAGCACCAAGTCATTCACAAGTAAGTTTTCCACTATTTCACTAGCCTTGTATCACTTTCAGAAACCACAATATGAGTTTGCAAGATTAGCTTGCAAAAAAATTACTTGTCATTACACTAACCTAGTCACCTGACTGCCCCTAGCAGAGCATATTTGCCTTCAAGATAGTTATCAGAAAAAAAGTGAAGAGAACCAAACAGTGTCTCTCCAATATGACACAGAGAATACTTTTCACATACATGTACATCTGTATCTGCTGCGGAGGAGTGATCTAATACCCATGTGGTTATGCTGAATGTTGTTCACTTAAAAAGCAGTTGCTAAAAGGAAAAAAAAATAAATCTATGCATTAAAGCAGTAGAGAGCAATATAATTACTGGAGAAGTAGTAGGCTACAAGAACCTGGAATTGCTGCTAACATGCAACTTTTGCATAAAGTGGAATATTATTGCATCAGAGATGTACAACTCTTGTGGACACTTAAAACTAGACAGCATAATCAATGTTTACTTAGCTTTTTGTCGTCTACTGTTTTTGTTTCTGTTGTTATATAATTGAACACATTGTGATTCCAAAGGTTTGAAATAATGAACTAACCACAAATATGAACTTAGTATTATAAATATCACAAAAATGATTTTCATTAATTTATGATCATCCTTATAATAGTATTATGGTACAAATCTTAAGAAGTGTTGCTTAGCTATTGTTGATTGATTAAATGGCAGATTAAATGGTTAGTTTGAATCTACCTATTTTTCATAAATTTTAATATTTTAAATTATTTTAAATGTCCTTACTTTAGATACTAAGATGAGAGTACAGCATCATTTTCCAAGGTGATTATAACACTGACAAATATTTTTTAGTGCATGCATTTAGGTGGTAGAGCTCAATCAACATTGCTACTTCAATAAAAAAGAGTTATGTATTTATTTTCCTTGTATTTCATTTGAAGAAGCTGGTCACTAATGATGCTTAATGTCTACAGTTCAATTTCTTGTTTCCCATCCTCTGTTATAAACCTGAAATCAATTTGATTCTTGTGGAGGTGTTATGGAAAGCTCCAAGACCTTTTTTCTTATTGCAGTATAAATTTCTCTTTCCAGTGACATTCTTTGTGTTCCTGTAAATAGGAAAAAAATCCCACCTAACTCTTAGAGAGACTGAACGTTTAGTCTTTGGCAAAGATCAAAGCCTAAGCCAAAAGAAAGACCTTAACACATAATTTGGAACAGTAGGAAGCATATTAGCATCACATTCACAATGAAGTCTGTCAAGTGAAGTCTTATCTGGAGGAAAGTGCAAAAATGGTTACTTTCTACAGGACAGACAAGCTGTCCCTGCAGATCCTCAGGACAAATTTTCAGATTTTAGTTAGTGAAGATTTTAAACTAAGTGTTTTTTTTTTTTTTTTTTTTTTTTAATTCCTGATAAAGGAAGAATAGAAAATGGAGACTATGGCTTCATTTTCATATGCAAGAGTTTACATGATCTGCAGTTCAAATACATTTCTATCTCATAAACTGAGTCAACTTGTTTTGGAATCAGTTGAAACCCTTTGAAATATCAATAAGAAATTCCCAGCTGTCTTCTTCAAGTCACTTACCAGGCAAATTCACAAATTTATTAGAGAAGACTTGCAAATCCTACATTAAAACAACTATAAACCTCCACAGGTAATACACAATTTAAAAAAACAAATACCTTAGCTTATTATTTAAAGTACAAAAATATCTTAAAAGCCCAATGTCAAATGAAATTGAGTGTGATATTTTTAAATAAATGGTAATTACTAAAATTAGTGGCAATTACCACAATTAAAAAGATGTACAAAGCAAGAAGAACATGAAGAAGAAGAAAAAGAAGTTGCAAGAAAAGAAAAAAAAATCCACAATTTATTTCACATTTGAAACAGAGGACAGTTAAGGGACTGTTTACATCTTGTAAAAGTAACCTTAAAAGTCCAAGTGATTTTAGAAACCAGTACTTCTGTAGAAACTTTTTCCTGCCTCCCTCCCCTCTAGCAGTAGATTAAGAAGAATTTTAATACTAGTTTTAGATGAAATTCATATTGTTCCAGCTTTTTGAAACTTGTGATAAACTGAGTGTATTTAAAGAGAAAAATTCTAGGCAAAGACTTCCTGCACTGAACAACAATATTAAATTTATACTGTCATTGTATACTGAATATTACATATTTCCTAGAATATTGTTTATGAAAACAGTGAATTGGAAAACCCTCTGTGGTTTCTGTTGACAAGTCCTGTGACTGCTCATACCTTTATGGCAATTTGTGACATTTATTAGTTAATTTATCTTCCTGAAATGAGTCAGTCAGATGCAGGAGGATAAAAAATGTTGAAGAAAACCTTAATACTGTTAGGTTATTTTTCCCTCTGTGTATTCCTCAAGACAAATACTTGGTGAGCCACCTACTCTTGCAGATTGTTATTCTATTTCTAAATTACTAACATAAATTCAATTAGGATAAGCTTTTTAAGTAATGAACACTTGCAGTGCTGTTCACAACTGAATGAACACAAAAGTTTTACTCCACTTTCAAAGAGCAGTTCTTCAGAAAATACAGTGTGGGATCCTTGCACTGAATATACTCATAAGCAAGATGGAAAATTGTGATCATATCATTACATTCTCTTAGATGTCATCGTAGTAAATCAGAGAATTGCTTCTCAGGCAAGAACTTTGAAAGCAATTTTTTCTTCCCACCCTTCAGCCTGCACTCAGTCAGTTCTGTGAAGCTGGCAGAAACCGCTTTCTGGGAATTAGTTCAGCCTAAACAGAAACTCTGCTGGTAGACTGTGGTTAAAGAAATGGGTTTTGCTTCATTTTAAGGAATCCCAGGTTATAATTTAAATACAATTGTAGCATAATGCAAGTTTGAGCAACTTCTAAAAGTTAAATACAGTTCTGAAGTTTGCATTTCCATCATTTCTGTTTCTTCAACAAATGCAAGCAGCAAATATGAAAGGTCAAGACCATAATTTGTTTGTATGAAATAGCAAGGAGAACATAAACCTAGAAAAAAAAATCAGGTCTGGCAATATCTAGAGCAAAAATTAATCAGCTGCTTCTATACAGGTGATGAAACTACTCTCGTTGTATTTGCTCCAGTAAATCTTCATTCTTGCTTCAATTAGGCTGGGAGAATGCACATTATCCAGCAGAGCCCTCATCAGTCAATTGATCTAAATGACTCAGACCGTAAGTTATGGAAAAAACAACTAGTCAGGCCTGTAGCCTTTATCTCAGTTCATTCAATAGCACTTATGGCATGCACTAAAAGCTGATTACTAGTCCAATGCTGCTGCTGACTTAAAGGCAAAATTGCGCTCAAACACAGAAATTAGTTGGATATCCTTATAAATGGATACATCTTATCGTTTCTTAGTGTTTTCTTCCACATGCATTTTTCTTTTTGTCATTGGTGGTACTTCTAAAACTGTGCTAGTTTATGTACCCTGCCCACCCACATTTGAAGAAACAACAGAAGTTTCTCCAATTGGAAAAATGAGCAGAAACCTCAAATGCCTAGCACTGCCATAAATTAAATATTTTACCTCCAATACTTGAAAAGGAGCGTAGACACCTACATTCAGTAAGAGTCCAAAACCACTTAGCACAATTTAAATTGTAATTTCTTCCATATTACCACAGACTGATAGTATACATAATAACCAGTACAAGTCAGAAACATCTGCCAAGTTGAGAAATACTGACGCAGACGAGGGTGAGAAAAAACAATTTCAGATGGCATCCTTCTTAGCAGTAGGATTTACAGATTCAAAACCAATTATTTACAAGTGGAAATATCTCCCAACCTTTGAAATACATTTATTTCTATTTTATTTTATTTCATTTTTTTCCCACAGAACTGCTCCATGTGTACATTTTTACTTTTATCCCTTATACTTCTCACACTGGTGACATTAGTCAGCCTGGTATAAGAAACCTCACATTAATGGATGATAAATACATCATGCCTCCCTTTGCATTTGCTGTGCTTGACCCTTATTATAAGCCCTTAAAGTTTATATGCCCATAAGCTCCAAATAACTTCAATTTTAAATACGTATTTTAACACTACAATATTTCTTCCTTCACATCTAATGAACTTTTCTTTCAAAATGATACTTCAATTACTGATACTGATTACCTTCAATTTTATATCTTTATTTTTCTGGTCATACCTTATTAATTAACAAAATTTGAGGCATATCAGTTCTAACCTCGTCTAACATCGTTACCTGTTTGTAGAAACTGCAGCCATGGCACTCAACAATTGGAGCTGCTAGTTATAATGCCACATACCCCAACTGCAGGCAGCAATCTTGTTTTTCATTGGTGTTTCTTGACTAATGGCAAAATTGGCAATAGTCCAATGTGTGTACACAAGTGACATTTGTTGTACACTACTGTAATGCCACTAACTCCAACATCACAGTTACTCCTACTTTGCACTGCTATAAATCAAACTGCAATCACAGTCTAGGAGTACCTTTGAGCCAAGAGCTGGCATTTCCACATAATTACTGTTCCAAATATAACTGCAGTTAATGTCCTGCCTATTTTTCAGCATTCTTTGCATTGCACTTTTCATTTTTCAGTGATTTACCTATCTAAGTACCTTTCAGTGGTGGCAACAGCAAACATGCTTTCTTCTTGCCATCAAGACAGCATTTGTTCTGTCAGTTACAGTAACTGCACGTGTTACTGAGACCTGGGGCAAACACCAGGGGCAAAAAGAAAAAAAAAAAAAAAAAAAAAAAAAAAGAAACAGAAATAATGGTGTAAAAATATTTCTGTTCAAGAACTGAGTTGTCCATATTTTTTTCTTCCCCCAAAAATAGCATCACAGGAGTAAGAATAAAAAATGTATCAAGTGAAACAACAAATACCAACAAAAAGAATAACATGAAATACAGCAGAAGATGAAGAAAGGGCATTTTAACTGCAATTGATTTCCACAGCCACCTACATGGTAACTCCAGAAAAAATGCTTTCGAATTTCACTGTCCCTGAGGCCCACAAGACTCCCTGCAGTATGACAATTCCACAGGGGGAGCACAAAAATGAAGTAAATATAATAGGATTTATTTTAAATTGCATTTTTAAGAAATTCAAGTTACTCTATGCTAGATACTAATAGTCTTACTGAAGGACACTGTAGAGAAGCTTTAATTTAAAGCACACATTAAATTATTTACTTCAGGCACTGCTGACATTAAATTGGCCAGGTCAATATGAAACTCATTATGAGATAGGTTATATTGCTAAGCTCTGTTTCACTGTGGCTAGATTGATATTGTCACCTCAGCTGAGAGTTTGTACTTTATACTGTATCTCTTAACAGGCAGTTTGTGTTTTAGGATTAGCATTGTAATCCTATTGAGTTCAACGCCACCAATATGTAATCCTGATTAATTTTGGTGTTTTCTAAGAGTTGTACAAGATCAAGAGTAATTAGTAGAACTCAATATAAAAATATCCTGCTTTTTCTGTATTTTAAGTCATACATGCATACGGAATAAAGATTTCTGTATTATTAAGAATTCTGCTTCCACAAATTGAATGCAACTTGGTGAAAAATAACAAAAAGGACATAAAAATGAAACAAATTTTCCTGGCAGAGCAAGACACCAAATGTTTGTAGCTCAAGGACAAGTCATCCTAACAGTAAGATGAGATGCTGATATTACTACTTTACTTCTTCTGCAGTTAGTGGAAAAAAAGAACTGTGCATTACAGAAGCCCTTATCTCAGTACTCTGTTAAATGCAAAAATAGGATTTCAGCACTTAAAAAATGATGATTAAAAAAAAAAAGGAACCTAAATCTTATATCCAAACTGTTGTAAACCCTTGTTCAGCTGCCACCTGAGCTTAGATGTACCTACACTGGCTACCACAATGTGTGTGCCTTAAATATCTCCTGGCATCTGTTTCAAGGTATTCTTGGCAACCTTCAAATCTTGACATAGCCAAATAACCCAGTGCTTAAGTTCAGTCAGGTTCTATAAGTCTGTCACACTGAATTGCTCAAAAAGTCTTAAATTGCTCAAATCTTTCTAGGAAATACATGTGAAAATAATATGTGGAGCAAGAGTTGGAAGGACAGGTAAGTCTCTTAAGCACAATAATCAAAGAATAACTCAGACTAGATTGCTGGACAGCAATAGTAATAAATAAAAAGTTTTCACAGATACATTTGAGATGTTCTTTAAAAGTAGCAAACTTTTTGCTTGTAAAGGACACCTGTCACAAACTAACACTGAGAAGTATTTCTGAATGCTCACATACACAGAAACAAAATACAAGTGAATGCTTTACCAAATCATGTTATGAAGAATAACATGCATAGAATTAAAAGAAATAAACAAAAATCAGAACATATATACCCAGAGCCACATTCTTAGATGAAATGGGTGTAGTTCAAGCTAGGGACCTGCCAAATGTCTAGACCTTCCTATTCTGTCTAGCTATATTCTTTATCTCTCCCTTTATCCCTCATTTTGGTCCATAACTAGAGCTGCTTTCTATACTGATGTTTCTGGATGTGAGTGGACTAAAGATACCAGTTGTTTGTGATTGTAGAGGGTGTGTAGAAGATTGTAGACTTAATTATCTAGGGGTAGAAGAGACCATCATCGTGTAAAATGTCAAATGTGAACAGCTAATTTATGTGCAAACTCGTTTAAACAGGAAGATGCACGCAAAACCCTTTAAATACTCTGTACATTTTTTGCCTTCATCAATATATAAAAGATAGTAAATACGTGATTATATGAATAGTTTATGTACATTTGAATATTGCTGCATGTTGGGAAGGAGTGCATTTATAATCAATCTTATTTCAAGAAGAGAGTTTTAAAAGATTGTATTTTCACAGCATATGTGAAAGACAAATCTTAAAGTTATGTACGGTATGAAAATTATCATTCTTATGGTCAAGTTCTGAAAATGCAAAACAGTAACCATTTATAAGATTAAATTGACAATTCTTGCAGTGGCACGGGAAAAAAATACAGGGAAAACATTAAAAAAAAAAAATCCAGTTAAACCATAAACCAAGAACAAACTTTGCATCTGAGTTTCCAAGACCTGATCCACTGTCTTTATTAAATATATTTTTCTTGCTGAGACTCTTGTTCTGGTCTATTAAGCACTGTCATTGCTATTTATGGACTGCAGACACCTGCCCACTAAGAGCTGGACCGAGACCAGCTGGAAGTTATCCTTGTGCAAATAAAGCTCCATATGTTCAAAGGGCTACATAAACAAACTCTGGCAAATAATTCCTCACAGAATCATCTTCAGTTCAGATCATCAACACGTGGGCAAAGCAGAGGGACAGGAGAGAGACATGATGACACACCCCATAATGAGAAAAAATAGCAGTAGAGATAAGGAACAAATAATCTTGCAACTGTTCATTCGAAGTGTGTTGGCCAACAAACACTTCTGGTCAGTCAATAAGCAAATAAATAAATAAATAATGATATTTTTAAAATTGTTACCCATCTCCACAGCATTTATTGTGATTTCTGAAAATTAACATTATTTCACTATGCAAAGTAAGCTTTCTGATTTATATAGATGCTAATACAGTTTTAAGTTGTTATTACTCTCTCATAAAAATAGATTCTTGTAGCTCTACCTTTTTCTATTTTGAAATATATTAGAGATAAGTATAGAATGTACTCAACAGAGATTAATTTTTGTTTGTTTGTTTATTCCTTTATAAATACTAAGCAAGTATTATAGTATCAGATGTTTTAATCAGCTTAAATCCTTCCTGCCTCATGGGAAAAATCCACAGACACTGATAAGGAACAGCATAGAATATACACCTGTTTATTACACATAAATACATCACATTTTAAAATCTCCAGGACTTACATCAGCATGAAGAGAGTTTCTGGGGGAAAAGACTTGGAAAATTCATACTGACTTTTGCCCTCTACAAAAAACATATAGTTACATTTATTGGCATGAGCAAACAGATAAATAGCATTGCTATTTGTGAAGCTGTGATTTTACAGAAATTCACTAGAGAGGATTGCATCTTGGTGAATATATTACATACAACCTCTTAAAAATGAATAACGTGAAATCTAAAGTAAGTACCAAGACAGATTTCTATGCTCAAAGTAATAGATACTGCATATAAAATCCAAGATTCTGGAATCAGTCTTGGGAAAGACCACTCTGTAATAATTGGCAACTAACAATTAACTCCAGTTACTTTCAGTTGGAAAAATTATGCTCATTTTTTTTTGTAACAAGGATGATACACATATAACATTAACACACACACACACACACAGAAAGGGTTACTTTTCCCACCATTCTATAATTGAAAGCATATTGAACAAGCAATCAAACCTTCTTCTAAAGGACTGTAATGCTAACATTCCTGTGAGTCACAATGGACCCACTCTGTTGTATTCATTTTTATCACCTTGATGATTTGGACTGCATTTGAAGAGCAAAATTGAAGAGCAAAGCATAATATTGACTACAGCAGGACAATTACAAGAGAATTTTTCCATTCAATTCTCATTTCAGCAATAGTGGCCAAAAAAAGAGAAATCATCTGTCTTTCACAAATTCCAAATCATTGTCTTTAACAAATATAGAAAATATGTTCTGGGAAAACACCAGAGTCTTGAAGAGGAACCTACATCTGCAGATATTTGTTATTTAATGTTGTGAATAGCTGTGGACTTCAACTAGAAGGAAAAATATGCTTATGCAGGAGGATGTGGAATAATAAAAATAAAGCAATCAAAAGCAGTTGAGTAGATAAGAACCTTTAAAGTCTGCAGAAAAACAAAAATGAATAGAAATAAACAGTAAACCAGTGTTATCCAAAAAAAAGTGACAGATAACGTTGAAGGTGGTCAGAGAGAAGAGAAGCTATTTAAATGAGAAACTAGGATCTGAAGTCCAAGGAAAAACAAGATAGTCACTAAATGAGGATGAGATGCTTTAGAAGTTAAATGAAAAAAATTATAAAGCTCTCAATAAATGCAGAAACAGTACAAAGAAAATAAGAGAAAAAAAAAAAAAGTGAAGAAAGGAAAATATTAGTAAGATACACTGGCTAATTCCAAGGCTATTTTCAATTCCAAGTAAAATTAAATTTTCAGTTTCCCAAATAAGGAAACTATATATTAATTTAATGTCCATTTCAAACAAATTAAAAATACACTTTATGCTCAACCCCCCTACTTTAAAACCACTATTAAGACTCAAAAGGGAATGCCTCATAGATTAGCAAATGATAAAAAAAGTTGCTCAAAAACAACCTTTTCTTCCTATCTCACTCTGTCTATTCTAAGAAGTTTCCTCTAGCACCAGTTTAGCAAAAGACTTAAGAACATACTCCTTTTTAATTATATAAGGTAACCACCATCGTTGTCAACCCCGATGGAAAATATAAATACCTGAAATAATAGCTAGAGCTGGTCTGTGGCCTGTAGGTTTTGCAATTGCTATTAAAGGTTATCCTTATCTAGGTTATAAACTTTTTAGTACAATGAATTTCCCTAGCATGTATTTAACATTAATCACTCAAGAAGCTCTAACAAGAGATGTTTTTCAGGACACTACTTCAATACAAATCTAATGATTTTTCTATGAACTTATCAGTTAAAAATTGAAGACACAAAAAAGCAAACAGATCAAGCTAAGAGAATGGACTTTGAGACTTTTGCAGTATTGCTAATTTTAGGAATAAATACTGCATTGCAAGCACAGGGCTGATCTGCATTTCATTACACTTTAACTGTCTGTTTGTGATTTTATTAGATTAATTAACACCTACACAGTGCTTGTTTTGGGCTTACAGCAAATCTCAAGAGCTAGCAGGAAGGCAGGTAGGAAGGCAAGCACACTGATGACAGCTTGGAGCTGACATGGTCATCAGGTTTTGTGTATTCAGTTGAATTTATTTCCCCCAAATATCATAATTACAACACTCAGTTTTAGGCCATATTATGAAAAATTCAAAAAAAATAGTTTTCTAATAGTTACCTAATAATTTTATATCCTCTTTGTCCTTAAGTAAAAAGATACACCAACACAGTACATCCATATATCTAAATCTATTCGTATCCGTATTTCTATAGGTATGTGCCATGCTGGTAGATATATGAAAGATTTAAAATGTTAAAATGATTTGTTGTCACAATGACAGCTAGTGAACCATTTATTTCTGACTACCTGGGCATCACTAGTGCCGACAAGTAAGAGACAGCTTTTGCTGTTCAGAGACAGAAGAGACAAACAGTGTAGGATTTACCATTACTGAAGGATTCCCCCCTTATCCTCAGGTTTTGTATTGTCTTTCTTCTAACAATCCCACTTCTAGTGTGATTTTCTCATGTACATTCCTATATACTTTAAATGCTGTTAATACTGGTGATTTTGAGAGGAAAGTGACGCAGTATAAAACCATGCATTTGCTTAGTCTCATTTGGAGCTATGGAAATGCTTTTCCTACAATCGTCTTCTGTGAACGTTTTTTTTCTGTAAATTTTCACAAATTCCCTAAGGTTCATTCTCCTTTGGTGGAGTTAAACAGAGAAGTGACCGAAGTTTGCTCTTCATAAAATATTGGTAATATAGACCTACTTTTAGGCAGAAATAAAGGTTATTTTAAATGTTCTGTAGTCAGCAGAACTTTCTATCTTCTATCAATGATTCAATAATACTATGAAGTGTATGACTGACAGATCCAGAAAATGAATTGTGCATGGAAAGTTTACCAGTGGTGTTAATATACTTTATATTCATACCTTCCTTTCACAAGGACAAGATAACATTTAGAATTACAGGATAGTGATCTGAAGATACATGGAATTGTACACAGTTGTGCCCAGAGTACAGACAGCTCCATCAAATATGCACATGCCAACAAATCATGGCATCATGGCATAATTAGTAGTGGCAGAGTTGACAAACGACCAAAGAGCATGTGTTTAGGGGATAGGTTTGTTTCAGCACTGCAACAGAGCACTAACAACAGCTATCACAATAAACTGCTCAATGAAAGAAAAGGCTTGCAAGTCTGTCCTGAAGAAGAGAGGATTCAACTCTCTCAATTCTTCATGCTCACTAGAATTGGTTTGGGACGTGAACAACTGTTGCACATAAGGCAATTTTATTTTTTATTTTTTAAAGTCATACTTTAGAATATTTTTCTTTTGCTCAGTGCTGTTGTTCTGCAAGGATGGACAAATCAATGGACAATTAGACCTTTCAAAAAGCAGCAGTGTGACACAAGCCCTCGGTCTCACTGAGGAGGATGACAGTAATCCAGTATGTAATAAAGAAAAAAGACACTATCAGATCCTACCAAACAGACTGGCTTCATTGTCAGGCACTGTAATAAAACGGTGATCCACAACAGACAATGCAAGGTTGCTCTGTGCTCAGATTTCCCTACAGCACCTATTACTTCTACTAAAAAAACACCTTGAGAACAACACTGGAAATGACACATATCCACCGACACTTAATTGACTTTTCAGGTATGATGCCAAAACCAAGACTTCTATACATATCAGCAGCAGAAAATCAGGCTACAATCATTTAGGTCTTTGTGTTGTTGTTAAATGCTGCTTAATGATGCCTTCAAATGGTAGTCATCTGGTCTTACTTAGATCTAATTTTCTGTCTAAGAAAAGGAAATTTTAAAGCTTCAATCCAAAATATGCCAGTTGTTAAAATCTTTGCTGGATTGTCAGTCAAGATTGTCACTTACTTCCTGAGAGTATTCTTAGGTTTTTGTAGCATACACTGAGCACATAAGAAGATAAGACTATATTATGGGCTTCTGACTAATCCTGAAACTATCAACTTTAATTATAAAATGTAATACTTCATTTGTCTGTTTATCTTATCAGTAAAACCATTCATTTACCTTTCCCGTACACTTCCAAAAATATATCTATATATCTTTGTTATTCATGTCATAATAATAGCTTATAAACTGCACATAACAGCTTGAGGCATATTCTAGTTGCTGTGAGAAACACTCTCTATGGTGTGCTGTGATAAAAAGTAATAGATGTAGCATCTAATTTAAAAAAATATATAGAAGACTAAATTTAAATATATAAATTAATATTTCTGTGCACTATTCAAATTGCCTTGTTGTGACAGATGCAGCAAATTCAAGTAGTTTCACAGGCAAATGAAATTTTGAGAACTTGTCTTGCAAACTGTACAAATCAATTGAATTTTCCTGTAAAGACCATGTGCCAGAAACTGTGAATCTTCACTGTGTAAGACACAATTGCAACTACCATCTCAGACTATTTGCTTCTTCTGACAAGTACTTCAGGTTCCACCTTGAGGCTAAAAAAGGTAACTGAACCTACATAGGCAGTTTTATTGTGCTTAAAAAAAAACCCTCCCTTTTAAACAGAATAATCATACAAACAAAAGGGGTACCTTCAGGTTTTAATGCAGTGGATTTGGAAGGCTTTTATAACTAAAACCAGTATGAAATTCTCTCTGAATATTACACTGCAAACTGTAAAGATATCATGGAATTTCAGACTGTAAAACTAATTTAAATGCTTAATGGAAATATATCTCAAGAAATTAGTTGAGAAAATGAGTTAACATTAAAGAATTCTAATGTTTTTTGTATGATCAAGTAATTATGGCTTGATTGAGAAACATCAGGTGAAATTTTAACAGTTTTTTGTTTGTTTGTTTGTTTGTTTTTCTAAGTTAGCAACACTACTCCCTCCATTTTATTTATTTATTTATTTATTTTATGAAAAACATTAAACTTTCCAGCCTCACAGTCTAAGAAGAAACAATACAAAATCTACTGCTTCAGGTAATAGTTCTCAGTTCAATTCTTGATTTCAAATACCATTTTTTATCATGAATCAAAAATATTGGTCATTGAATATTGCTTCGTATTAAAAAATGAAAAATGGAAGAAAACTATGACAACTTCTGTTTATTTGAAAAGCTATTTCAGTTGAACAATAGCTATACCAAGCCAAGCTTGACAAGGTCAAGAATTTATTGACCTCATGTAACTAGCTCCCTCAGAGGTTTCTGCTATTAATGTTTTTACTGTAAAAAACACTCACTCACTTTGAGCACCTACACATAATTTAAGTTAACATATGTTATTACCAACTTCAGAGTAAACATACAGTACAAAATAAAAATAAGTAACAGCTAAATCTCACCACCTATCAATCCATTAGGAGAAAGCTTGCCTCATGGGTGAGCAGAGATCATTTAGAATTATTGAGGTTAAGAGATCATACATTCAATTCTAAATTATAAGTAGATAAGTAAGTCTGCAGTGGCAAATGTGAAGAGAAGTTCTTGGACAATGAATTTTTCCTTCCTAGTGGTTCACAGTT
Organism: Aythya ferina; assembly: GCF_964211825.1. Taxonomy (NCBI): domain Eukaryota; kingdom Metazoa; phylum Chordata; class Aves; order Anseriformes; family Anatidae; genus Aythya; species Aythya ferina. The sequence continues at coordinate 9,024,542 of NC_140304.1, forward strand.
CTGTACATTGGAATGGGAATATGCATCGATCATCCTCCATTTAAAGTGGAGGATCATTCATTACCTGATTCATTACCTTTTACACTTTTATTCCCCAAGAAGTCACTGAGTGAAGCTACCAGAATGCAAGCTAAGGATCCTGACCTTGCTTTAAGTACACATCACAAATCAAAGCAAGAAAAACAGTGTAATAAACTATTGTTCAGAACTACCAGAAATTAAAGATCCAAAGATGAAAACCATTTTTAGACTATTTCCAACTTGTCCCATCTTTCTTCCACTTTGCTAATAATGTTAAGACTAAAGAGATCAAGAAGACCAACAGTCCATTTTTGCATTTTAGTATATCTAGCAGATGGGCACACAGCAGCTTTCTTCCCACTCCACCATACTACACAACTCCTACAACAGTCAATGTGTACAAACTTCCACTTGTTTATGAGAATAAAAACAGATAATTCTATAAGTTCAATTTTCTAAGCAGAATATTATTTCACAGAATAGTAAACATCTTTTAAAATAGTGATGCAGTGAGGTCACTAGGCGCATACTGAAGTTCTGATCATTGTTATTGTTTTAGTGAAAAAAGTAATATTTAATTACACTAGACAGACTTTTACAGTTTCAACTTATAAAATCTTCGTGTCTTAATAAAACTAAAAAGAAAAAAAGATTCTATAATGGAAGCATAAGCACAAAATTTAGCTAGCACACTATTAGTAAAAATTGTTATTCTCCTTTTTATTACTTCCTAAAATTTTAATTAGAACTCTATCAATCAAAGTAAAAGCCACAAGAGCTAAAAATAATGCCAAAAAGCTGCTTCAGTTTTTATTCACCATCTTGTATCTGTGAAAAGTAGTTACTCCTATCCAAGTGTGTTGCCTTTCATTTGTCACTACTGAGTTTCTTATAAGTTTTTCCAGATTTTTCATTCTATTATTATTTTTTTTTTTTTCAGATCATTGAAGTACACTTCAGGGAAAAAAATATAATAAAAGGAAGAAGGTTTATGAAGCTCATGATGATAGTATGTATGAGCCTGCCTTTAGGGCAGGTATTGTCGAAAAATACTTATTCATTTAGTCATAATGAACAATATAAGCCATTGAGAGAAAGTATCACATCTGGAAGAAAAACATGAAGCTGGCTTAAAAAGAAAAGAGTAGTATTACATCAAATATTCATTGTGACTAATTAGTATTCATTTCTAGTTTCTCCTAAGTAACAAAGGAACATGGCAAATGGAAAAAAAATATTACAGGAACAGCAATACTTAAAATATAGATGTCACTTAGCTCACCAAACTCATTATTATTTTTTTCTCAGGCTATAAACAGCATGCCAAGAAAAATAGTTCCTGTGTGTGGTCATTTCTATGCATTAATATATTTTATAATTTTCTGAGGAGCCATTTCAACACAATGCAACAAATGCTAGAGGCAACAGTAGGCTATTTATGATTTTTTCCAACTGAATAGCTTTACTATATGATTCCAATAACTGTCAGGTCTACCTAATAGCAGAAGAACTTTTCCATTTATTAAATTCTGCGTATTTCATTAATCTAGTACATGCTCTAGACTACCTTCAGTGCTACAGTTTGTTTTTCCCCCAAGATATCTAGTAGGGAACAGCATATCAAACTTGTTCCATTATTCACCCTAAGTCTGTAATCAACCGAATCTGTTATTTCCTTTGCAAAGGCATTTCAAATTGTTGGCATTTCATCTAAACCAGGGCACTAAGATTATTTTTATAAAGGTCTGCTGAGAAATTTCACTAATATTTGTTCAGCGGGCTAAAGTCTACTAGTTCCTGTCTCATGTCATCCTGCATTAATGCAGTTTTGGATTCTTCACGACCTCTTTGCTCCACAATACAGTACCATATTTCTTAGGAATCAAGAGAACACCAAAAATGAGAAAGTCATTCTAAGAAATCACTGGTAAAATGTTCCGGTGGTCTGCACACAAATTGAAAACCGCCATATGAAGAACTTTTTTCTACCTGTTTTGGCATCCCAGGATTATCCAAAGTTTTCAGTATGGCACACTGCTTCAATTAGTCATGATTTTTGATCATCACATTATTAAATGTTACATAACGTATTAGAGAACTTGCTGAGAAGCAGACTCTTCACAGCAGTCTGTGCTATCTATGTTATCCTTCACTAGCAGTCTATGCTATCTGTTTTATCCTTCACTAGCAGTCTATGCTACAATAATCAATCACAAAAGGTTCGCCCACAGGGTGCCAGGTTTTGGATGCTATAGGAAAGAATTGAGTGAAAAATTTTGAGAAAGTGGATATCAGACTGTCTTCAGCTGTTTTGATGTTCTTCACTGGAAAAACACTGTCTACCAGTTCACATGACTGCATTTCATACCTGGTTCCCAGACAAACTTCTTTTGTCCCAAACCCAGCTGGTGTGACAGCTTTTCAAATGAAAAGCCAACACAAATTTTAGGTTAACATATTTATCCCATGAACACAGTACTGATGTTTTTGCAACCTACTTCTCTATATTCTTGGCCTCAAGCCATGTTTACTTTTCAAGCTTTTATTTGCATATGTAGATGAACAGTGACATGAGGAGTTGACTGTCTCTAATATAGATATAAGAACAATTAAGTCACTACAGTTGCTTGAAGAAAACTCATTTTGCTGACACAATATATACCCATGAGGGATTCAGAATATGCTAATTAGTAATAAGACCATTTTGACTACAGAAGTTGCATTTCTGCTAGGAATACTTTCCAAGTCTAGGACATCTGTACTCTTAAAGCCACTTGCTTTCGTTTTCCCCTATTTGGCTTCCTATTTCTGCAGAAATGAGAGCACAGAAAATTTAAGCTTGCAAGTTTCAGATAAAGAAATTTGTAGGTGTGATAACAGATAAGAATGATCCACTTCACATGAAAGCTACATACAAATTTTGGGGATGAAAAAAGAGAACAAAATCAAATACGCAATACTTCCATTTCAAAGACAAAATACTTCCATTAACAGGACTGCAGATCATTGTGAAGTGCAAGGGTAAATAGAGATAATGAGACTTAGAACATCACTGACAGAAATTTGATTTTTAAATCAAACTAGACTCAAGAATCATACACTTTAATAGGTAAGTGTAATTGGGCAAAGGAAAAAAATAAATGCCGCTACAACAGTGTATATAAATTATAAAAGTGATTAAGTGGGTGGAGCTGTCCCTGGGTTGATACTGACTGCTCCGAGTTGTGGCTGAGAAGCATATATCATAGAAAGTTTCCTTTCCTCTTACCTAGCTGTGGATCAGCAATGTTCTTCATTCACACGAAGCATGCACTGTTCTCTTTAGCTCTTCTGTAGCTTCTTGGGAGGAACCGATTGGAATAGTTTTGATTCCTTAAATGTATGTAACACCATGGGGCCAGAAACAGGTTCCTAAAAAGGAAAGAACAAACACAAGAATATGTAACCCAAAGAAAGGGATATTGGAGTTATTCACATGTATAGCAAAGCATATCCCTGGTTGTCTACCATATTAGCAAACTATTGCCATTTAAGCTTCCATTCCTACTTCTGATTTTTGGTTTCATTAATATATGATATCTTACAATTTCCTCATTTAAGCTCAAGTCTGTATATGTGAAAGGAAATCTATATTGGTGATTTGAAGAGTATCTAATACTTTGTTTTCACATTCTTTCCTTTTGAAGTTCATAGCTGCAGAAGAAGAAATAAATGTTTACCAGATTCAGACAATAGCTACTGCTGAAAAATTAAGATTCTTCTTGAAAGCTACTGTCTTACCGATTTTAACGGTAGGTAAAAAGATGACGCAGACACTAGTGTTTCAAATTTAAGATATTCACTTATTAAAATTCAGGATCATTGGCTGAGGAATTGAACATTTACTAATGCAGGAAATGGTAAATAACTTAAAAAAGAAAAAAAAAAAAAGGAGAAAAAAACACAACACTTTGCATAAGTTTTGGTGAAAATGAGTCTTAAAGAGAAATAATCATTTTTTTTTCTTCCTTCAGCTTGGAAAATTATTAGCAATTATGGGCCATGAACATACAGATTTAATCTCTTATATAAAAATTATATGTTAGTGGAAAATATACTTTTTGTGCTTCTTTACATAGCAGTAAAATGCCAGCAGGCTTGAAAAATTCCCCACTTTCATTATGTTTTTAATTTGCGATATAATCAGTCTTGTCATTCCATCATTAGCCACAATTGTTTCACATTATAAAAAGTTAGCTCAAACATTTCACAAAGTTTGCTTGCAGTTGAAACTAAGAAAATGACAGTCAGTAAGCCTTTATTTTCTTCTTCTCATAATCTTTCAGAGCCAAGCAACTATCTAAGTGCCTAGGAGCTAGAATCCAAAGTAATTAATGGTTCTAAAGTAACAAAAGCTTTTTCCTAACAACTAAAATTACACAAAATTTGTCAGATCTTTCTCTCCATTCATTTCTCTTTAATCCGCAGGCACATAGCTCCCTGAATTAGTAGACTGATACACAAGTCAAAAAACATTGACAACTGTGTGTAGAGAGAATTGAATAATTTTTCATTTGCAAGAGCTAGAAACAGGTAGCCAGCAAACATCAACAGAATTCCAAATGTGTAGGTAATGTACAATACATAATCTATATATGAGTAACAGTTAGAAAGTTGCACAGGAAAGTGTAACTAACACAGTTACAGACAGTTAGACAAGAAAGTTAGATGAGATAGACTCCAGAAATAATTCTTAAAGTTCTAGTGGCTTACACAGCTCAATTCAGAATATTTTCCATGCAAAATAAAAATTGTGCTTTCAGAAATTCTTTTTTAGAAAGTCTTTAAATGTGAATTGACACTATGACGAACCTTGTCTAACTCTTCAAGCTATCTTCTAGCTGTACTTTCAACTAATCTCATTCCTTTGCATATTCTGAGTTTCTAGGGAAGTTTTAAATGTGGATCACACAAACTTGGATACAGCATCCAAAAGTCACATCTATTTTGTGATATATAACAAGTGAGAAAAGACACTGCCACTGGTAAAGGTGTGACTTTTTTTTTTTTTTTTTTTTTTAATTATCATACACCTATGCTTTACATATTTCTTATTTGTTCAGTTTGACATTCACCTTGCTTACACATTCCAACTGCTATTTGAGAAAAATTTTAGCCTGCCTATAACCAAGGAAAATATATCAAAACTGATCACACTCTGCATAGTGTGCTGCCAGTGATAGCTATAAACTATTATTTCCTCCTGTAAAATTCTACAGGTTACTGTGCTTGAACTAAGGGAATAATGGGTCATGAACCAAAATCAGTCATCACAGCTCACTTCCAGATCTTTCAGCAGGAGACTTATACAAAGTCGAGTTCTTTTCCTAATCATCTGCAATGTTTTTAGAAGATCTTGAAAAAAAAACTTAGGTGGCACATGCTGAAATGTTAACAATGAATGGAAAATGCATGGAAAAGACAGCCTTACAAATTTTCTAGAAGTAATTAACATTATCTGTAATTTTCCTCACCAAAATGAAGTCCTAAATAACCACATGACCAGTCAACTTTAACACTGACTGACAAAGGGATACAAATGAGAAAAACAGACTTTGGGAAGCATAGCAACAGAACTCAAAAAAGATTATAATCATTAAATATCCAGATGGTGCATTTACTGTTGCTTAGTTTTGGATCATGAATTAAGCACTAAAATCATAAAATCTTGATGATCTGCATATTTAAGGCTAATTTGTCTTTTCCAGCTGATCCTAATATCCACAAAAAAGTGAATGAAGATGTATTCTTTTGATTACATTTTTTCATCCTCATGTTAAGCTATTTCTTCAGGCTCGGACTTCAGTATTTGACTTCACTTTGGCTTACTTATAAAAATTACGATCTATTTCAATTTCAATTTATGAAAACAACAAGAAAAGCTCCTGAATTTTACTATATAACTCTTTAAAATATATTTTTTTCAGCTTCTCAGCAGCATGATATATAGCCACAAATACTACAAGTAAGCAAGACAGGTGAATGTAAATGAACCACCTGTGATTGGAAAGCCTGCTTATAGTACTAGCATTACTAGTTAGTAATGCTAACTGTTAGCAATTAGTTAATGTAGTTTAATGTTTTTAAATAGAATTTAATGTTTAAATAGCTTTTAAGTTATTTAAAATAATTCATTAAGAAAATTTACAGAAAGTAATTGTTCAGTCCTAGATTATACAGAAAAAAAAAAAAAAAAAAAAAAAAAAAAAAAAAAAAAGAACCTGTTTTTTTACTGGTAAAATTCTGGATACAAATCTCCTTCACAATCCTCTAAAGGATTCCAGATATAACAGCACAAGAAAGAAGTTCAATCCCATATAGAATCCTCAACAGCTGCATCTGGTTTTATGCCTATTTTATTCATCTTTTCTAGCATGATGTACAACTAAAACTTATACTTATTTTAATGTTCCATCTGTTTAGGCATATTCTATAACTGTTCTGTCTGATTATGCTGACACATAGATACTTCAGCTAGAAAAAAACTTAAGGACTAATCATAAAACACTATTATTTTTTGTAAATAAATTAACAGTTACTTGAATGGAGATGAAGACAGGCATCTGAATGAAAAATAGTTTTGCAATGTGATAGATATCCTACAAGTTGCCATTGTTTCTTTGTTGGATGCTTGCCATTATACTATTGACTTCTAGCACAAATATCTACATCTTCATCCGAAATTAGTCTTCAGCTCTAAAAGTTTCCCTTTTTAGTTAGAGGAAACCTTCTGGAAACTCTCTCCTATTCTTAGCTTCATGTAAGGTACTAATCTACTTTGTTGAGAGTATTTTCAATAATCTAATATATCCTACTATTAGCAAGACAGTTTTCTTTGCATGTTCTATATCCTTCCTGCATCAGTCTTGAAAATTTTATAGAAAACTGGAGTATCTAATACTATCTGCTGTAAATGGAACAATATCTGAATGAACATGAAATGGCACTCAAAAATATTATAAAGATCCTGACAACAGAAAAGAGTGAAAACCTTTACCTATTCCTATTCAGTTGTTAACAGAGATTGTTCTGAGGATATTTTAAAAAGTTTTTTAAATTGAATTTAAAACTCAGATTTTGTACGTTAAACTGTATTAGAAAATTTTAAATACACCTTCAGTAGATCTACGCACATACGCCTCCTTGTGGGAGCAGGACACTTATTCTGTCAGGACATTTATTATAAATAACACTCTATATATGTCCAAACAGCATAATGAATTAATGAAAATATTTATAGAACATATTTATAGAAATCAGGACTAATGTGCTGAAAATCCCACAAAGTAAGAAAAGATTTGTGAAATATTTATTGCACAATGAATGATTTACAAAAAACAAACAAACAAACAAAAAAACAAACTATCAAATTATTTTGTTCCATCTTTGTGTTGACACAGGAAGCATTACTATAAGTTTCCAGAGCAACTGGGATGTAACTGAGTAATCCAATTAATTCTGCAGTCATATCTTTCCCTGTGGTTGTGACATCCTGACGGCTATTACAGACACTTCTCCACTTTTTTCCAAAACCTTTCTGACAACTTCTTGGGTTTAGCCTACGGCAGTTTCTGTCTCTATGCTACTCTCTAAACCCATGGAGAATTTTGTCTCCAAAAACCAACAGTTATTGGGGGACAGTATGTCCCTTCTATTACTTCCCGGACTATAACACTGCAAATGACACAGCTATTTGCCACTATGAAGTCTGGAAAATATAGTTTGCTGTAAGTTTTTGTGCTTCAGGAAGACAGAGTCATCCCTACAAGAAGTTCACCATCTAAGCAACTTGCTAAATGATTTTAAATCTAAAATATTGTTTAATATCCTCATTTCTAGTTCACAGATGCTCTTTATTAATCACATAATTAAGATGTGATTAATTACATTTGTTTCTCAAGAATATCCAGGATTTTTTAAAACCACAAGGAAAATATAGAATTTTTAATATAAAAAAAGTAAAATAAAAGGTTTCCAATATAGTATCATAGCTACACAACATTTATTCAAGAAATTAGTAGTTTCCATCACTATTTATTATGCTTTTCATATTAAAAAAAGAATAACTAATTCCCACTCATTTCTTTGTTCCTAATAATCATTTATTTCTATCAGAGACTTAAGAACCAAAACCAAACACAGTATTTTCTTCTTTCAGACTCTTATACTCTGAAAGTAGCCTTTAATGAACCATATAATGCTAAATAAGGTTAAAAGACTGTCAATAATAATAATAAATTACAATACTTGTTTTTCAACTACTGAAAGCAAGCATCCATTTCCCATTTTCTTCCTGCCTTCTTCATACCAATAGATAATATCCTATTATTTGGCTTGTTTACTTCCTCACTAGTTATTTCACCTGTGGTGCATCAATTGACTTCAACAGCTTAATGTAGCCCTTAGCTGCTTACAAAATCTATGGAAGAGGAAGACTCCAAGACAGGTTAGAAAAGGAATAGCATGATGTGGTTGCTTAAAATAGAAAGATTAGACTGAGCAATCCAGGAGGTTTCTTCCAGTTTTAAATTTCAAAGCCAACCAACTAAAACTACTATCACATATTACTTCTCCATCACCTACCGATTATCAAAAAAAAAAAAACCAATAAAAAATCAAATCATTCTTTTCCTTCTGTCCTGACTAGGCTACCACAACATTATTGTTTTTTTTTTTTTTTTTTTTTTTTTGGTTGTTTTTCTTTTTTCTTTTTTTTTTTTTTTTCCCTTGAAAGAGGCTCTCTCTCATCACTTCACTTTCACCACATCCTAAAGCTCTATGCCTCTTTTATATCAGCTCTATTTTTTCTTTTACATTCAGTTGTAGTTTTTTCATTCTCTATTTAATCCTCTACTCTTCCCTTCTTGATTTATGTCAAGACTCTCTTTTATATTGCTTTTTAGCCTTTAAACCATTTTTTCCTCATTCTCATTTCTCTCCATTTATTGGTCCTCAGCCTTTGAAGGTTTCCTATGTCAACTGATTCTCTAAAGTCTCTCTCCATGCAACATAGCTATAGTGACCTTGTTCCACATAAACTCTTTATGAATCCATGTTTTTTCTTTTAAAAACACACTTAGAGTGCTTCATAAATAATTACATTTTTGTCTTTCAAAACTCATGTAAAATATCTCCAACGACAGCAAAAGCTGTAGATCACAAAGGCATTCCAAGGACTAGCTCACAGAAGTGAGATGCAAGGAAAGAAAGTCACTTTTTTCTCTTCATTTTTATTAAGGCTTATTTTTATTACACATGTACACACACAAAATTCAAATTGCATCTACAACAAAATTTAAAAACAGTTATAACCACAATGAGTTATATGCTGTATTACAGATGTAGGTTCTAGGCTGTTTCCTTCAGATGTGAGCCTGAATGGCCTTCAGATATGAGCCAAAATTTTCATTGCCAGTTCTGTTCAATCACAAGCACAAGATAAATCGAACCTAATTTTCCTCTCACCTATTTTTCAGTGAAAGGGAACAAGAAAACACTAAGGTGTATAATTCAATCAGATTTCATGTGCAAATAGAAAAATCTATGAGAAACTGTTCAAAACAGAACTGAACAGTTGTGTTTAGCTGAAGTCACAGTTGCTAGGGGTCAGTAATCCACACAGAAACTTGCTTTGGTTTCTGCAACAACATGGTTATTCTATTTAGATAATTGTATAGTAAATATAGTTTATATATAAGTTGGCACTCTACTATCCAGAGGCAAGTAAGGGAGAACATGTCTTACCTAGAAGGCTCTTTTTTTTTTTTTTTTTTACTCCTTCACTGGTTGAGTTGAGTGAAAGGACCCTTTATCACAACATAATACCAAGTCAACTAAAAAAAAATCTATAAAATTAGAAGTATAATGTGGTTGTGTTCCAACAGCAACAATCAGTCGATAGTAATTCTGTTAAACTCATCAAATCCTAACTCAGTTAAACCTGGAAACAGAGACATGAAACTAATGAAACAATTTAATATTTTCTCCTTGAATATCACCTATAGTCTTCACAAAACTAATAATACAAACCAAGCTATGGGTTATTTGAAAATTTTATGTTATCAGTACACTGTTTATTTTCCTCTTTTTATTAGTTAATAGTAATACCAGATAGAATTAACAGTAGATGCTTTTCTCTGTATTTGTTTTTAATCAGTAAAAATGAAATCCCTTCATCCTTTAAGAACTTCAGTAAGACATTTATTTACTTTTTTTGAATGTCTGCCTGTTACATGCCCCTGTGCAACTTGTGAAATATTGGGCCAGCCAGCATTGTGCCATACAAGCGTACTAATCCTCCAGAGGGGTATCATGGATGTTCAGAACACTAGACAAAATGACAGATTTTCACTTTTTTGTTTGTTTGTTTGTTTGTATGTTTTTGTTTTTGTTTTTTACCCTAGCTGACAACAGGAAACAGACTGTCCCCCTGTCCTGGTTTCAGCTAGGATATAGTAGGATAGAGTTAATTTTCCTCCTAGTATGTGCTGTGTTTTGGATTTAGGATGAGAATATCATTGAAAACATGCTGATGTTTTAATTGTTGCAGAGCAGTGCTTACACTGCTTGTGTAAGAACTTGTCAGCTTCTCACACTGCCCTGCCTGCTGGGTGGCATGAGGAGCTGGAAGGGGACAGAACCAGGACAGCTGATCCCAGGTGGCCAAAGGGATGTTGCATCCGATGTGGTGTCATGCTGAACGATTATATGGGATGGCTGGGGGGAGTGGGGTGGTGACCGCTGCTCAGGGACAGGCTGGGCATCAGTCAATCAGTCAGCAGGTGGTGAGCAACCGCACTGTGAATCACTTGACTTGTAAGTAAGTATTATTACTATTATTATTATTATTATTTATCTTTCTTTTCTGTCCTATTAAACTGTCTTTATCTCAACCCACAAGCTTTTGATATTCTTTTTCCCAATTCTCTCCGCTATCCCACTGGCGATGTATCTTGCAGTGAACACTGTGCTGCTGAGCTGCTTACCAGGTTAAGCGACAATACCCTCAAATTCCACTCTCTCTGACACTTTCAGAAATTTGATAAACAATAATTTGATCCATCATCAGTTATCAGCTCACAATATTTCATGTTATATCATAACTTCCTATATATCTTTACGCAAACTGTTGTGAAAAAGACAGGCAATTAATACCTAAAGCATCCACAGTATTTCTTGTCCACACCCCCCTCCCCCCCCCCCCCCCCCCCTCAGGTCAAGTATCGAAGCTCCATAAGCAAAACTTTTGTAGCTCAGACAATTGACTCTAGAACAAGGTAATTCTTTATTTTTTCACTAGTCATGATTAAATTATTAATTACACTGTTCAACAGACTCCATTTACTATTTTATTGCAATAGGGGCTTCTCTGGCTCTTCCAACAAGCTTTTGTTACAATTTCCTTTCTAGAATAATTCAGTAAATTATCACACATTTACCTGACTTGGATCATTTCCTTAACTCATCTGTTATTTCCCTGAAGACCACTTTTATACCCAGTGAATGTCAGTAATGTTCACTTACTGCACGGATGTCGTCGGTGCAACTCAAGCGTTCTTATGGCTAAATGAAAAAGTTGCAAAGAAATTACATATAATTCTTGCAGACAGACAGCCACAGTTTTTACTGATCGTAGCTATTGGATTGATATTGGTAAAATAAAATAAAACAAAATGTACTTTTCAAATTGTGTTTAAATACTGAGTTGCCACAATACTTCACAAAATACTTCTGTAGTAGAAGCACCTTTTCTGCAATTTTGCAAGACATTCAAAATCATCTCTCTCTCTAAGGTATAGAAAGTGATGTTACTGGTTTGAAAGGAAATAGAGTTTTAAAACAGCCAAGTGTCTTAAGTTGCACGTAAATTGGGTAGTTAGGCCTATCATTTTCAAAGAGTTTAAAGGAATTACATCTCCTCTTTCATGGGCTTTTATTACAGATGACTGACTAACTTCCAAAGACTATTTGAAAAAAAAAGCTTGAAAGAAGCTCAGTGTAAAAAGAAAATACGCTGTTTTTATTATTATTATTATTATTTTATTTTTTATTTTTTATTTTATTTTTTTTTTCCTTCGAGCAAGGCTTTCCAAAATTTGAGAGTCAGTTGCCAAGAAACATTCATGTCAGGAAATAATAAAGATTAGGGTTGGACTTGAGAAATTACTTTGGTTAAAGGTGGCATAGCAGTAAAAGACATGGTTGTTGTTGAAACCATGAAACAAATCTATACACACACACACACATATATATTGCGGTATTTCATAGAACTGCTTTCTGGCTTTGCCTGAAATTGGAAGATTTGTTCAGTAGCCAGATTCCACTCACCAGAGATCACCTTTGACCAAGTAGTCTATCTTGACCCACTGGAGTCTACTTCACAGAAGTTTCAGTGACAGAGAAAATGGCAGTGTACTTTGTCTCACGTGAAATGAATTCCTCAGTCTAAATTCAGCTTACAAACAAGTGAAGTACAGTGATTCAGACTGGAAGAGACTTGTCCAACAAAGAGAGACAGACTCCCATCAAGATCAACATTTAGTGGATATCAGGAGGCTAAGCATTTACCATATAAATTCCTTAAAGTAAAATTAAAAGAAAATTCTTCACAGAGAAAGTCACCAGTCTCCAGTTCCTTGCTCATCTGAAAAAAAATTTCAAAACCAAAGGAGGTCATTAGGAACAGTACAGCAGATTTTTATTTAGGGAAGCAATGAAAAAACTGCACAAAACACAGGAAGTTTCCTGATTTCTAATTTCTGTATATTTAGCCATGGGTTATGGTTAAACCAAATGAAAACAAATACAACAATAAGGAAAGGTTTTCTTGGGTAGAGAGCACTGTCTAGCTCATACCCACAGCAGTGAGACAAATAAAGAATTTACACCTAATTTTCTAATCCAAGAATTACGTACCATTGAGTTCTAATACATGTCAGAATGGTGTTAAAAAGATGTGAGATTTAGCACTAATCTATTTTGGAGCTTCTGCTGTTTCACAAAGACACTGAACCTCTCCTTCTCAACTCCAAACAGCAGTGGGCACATGAGTTTGGGGGTATAGTAATTACTGAATATCCTGCTTTTAGATTTTATTTGTATTTTAAATTGAAGCTACACATACTTAAAATACTGCATTATGGGTCTAGTAAACTCGTATGAATCCCACAAGAATTGGCAAACTTTAAAACTATTCATTTCCTGTTTTTGCCTTTCATAAAGGATTGCATGCAGATATCAAGGCTCTTTGAGGCTTTGCCCAATGGGAAATATAAAAACATGAGAAGAAAATCCAATACAACTCAGTTTACAAGGCTTTTGGTTATCACTGCAATAAATAAGTGTGAATTTGGGAGGGGAAAAAAATCCATCCGCCAGCTTTCACACTGATTCCTCTCCTAAAAAGTTACTCTTCATGTTATCTATGCTATCATTAATACTGTTTTTGTTTGTTTGTTTGTTTGTTTTTTCCCATTACTAAACCATGCTAAACCACAAACCAAGGCTCCAGTGTGTGAAACAGGAAGAAACACAAAATAAAGGTATGATATAAATATATATATCAAATGCAATTAAAATAAACAGAATTGTTGATAGAAAAATCTTTTTTTTTTTAATTTTCCTGGTCAGCAGAGTTTTGCAGGGCATGACTATTGATTTTGATTGCATATTAAATCAGTAAATAACAACAATTTTCAGAAAGCAAACCTGACTAAACAATGCTAAAACTATGATTTAATATCCTAGCAAGTTTTGATTTACTTATTATCCCTGAATTTTCCCACCCAACTTTGGAGTGAAGTTCTACTACAACATTCCATTCCACACACCTAACAGCAATCCAGCTGTAGGCAAGAAAATCTCAGAAAAATAATCCTTGAATGTATCTGAAGTGAACAGTAGTCATACCCATGATACTTGTAGAATTAAAGTAGAACCCCACAATGAAGAAGCCATAGCTACAGGTTGCCAAGAGAAGCTGTGGATTCCCCACCCCTGTAAACATTCAAGGCCAAGCTGAATGGAGCTTAGAGCAACCTGGTCTGGTGGGAGGTGTCCCTGTGCAGGGCAGGAATGCTGGAGCTAGATGATCTCTAAGGTGCATTCCAACCTAAACCATTCTATGGTTCTATGATTTTAATCATCTGTACTAGTCAATTTATCAGCATTAAAACTTTTTTTTTCTTTTTTTTTTCTTTTTTTTAATTCTCCATGAATTAATTCAACAACTGAGACCTTTGGTTTAAAATCCTATTTCACCTGCTTAAAGCAGGGTAAATTTGAATGTTCACTCAATGGGGTGTATGAACCTCATGCCTACAGCATGGGTGCAAAAATGATAAGGGACGGTTGAGAGGACTTTCTGATTCCAAGGCATTCTGGAAGAAATTATCTAAATGAAAGCACTGACACTAAATAGCTAGAAAATTTTGGAAGTTCATCACTTTCCACTGGAGTCCGTCAATATCCTCATACATAAGGAGCCAGTTCCCTGTAAAGTTGGTGCTCTACTTGCTGCTGCATGTGAATCTTTAGGACTGATACAATTACCAAACAAGTGTATTCGGTATCAAAGGTATGCTTATTCCACTTAGCTTTTCTTCATTTAGCTCTAACAATGCTTAAATTATATTTAGGGTCACAAAGTAAGTCTATTCCTAAAAGATACTATCAATCCTTGAGTTTTAGGCCTCAGAGTTACAGTTAGCCTTTCAAAATAAATTCATTATGTAACAGACTTAAAGATATAACCTCTGTGTTGAACAGTAGATTCAACATCAGGAAATTGATCTAATTAGCTATATAAGGCAGGCAGGATTAGGAATGGTCAGGTAGATCAACGACCCATATACTGGTTCTCTGTAAATTGATTTGAAGCATATTCTTTTTAAAACAAGTTCAACAAGTTGCCGGGTCCTGCACCTGGGGCGCAACAACCCCAAGCAGAGCTACAGGCTGGGAGATGAGTGGTTGGAAAGCTGCCTGGCAGAGAAGGACCTGGCAGTGATGGTTGACAGTCAGCTGAATATGAGCCAACAGTGTGCTCAGGTGGCCAAGAAGGCCAACAGCATCCTGGCTTGCATGAGAAGCAGTGTGGCCAGCAGGTCTAGGGAAGTGATTGTCCCCCTGTACTCGGCTCTGGTGAGGCCACACCTTGAGTACTGTGTTCAGTTTTGGGCCCCTCGCTACAAGAAGGACATGGAGGTGCTCTAGCGAGTCCAGAGAAGGGCGAAGAAGCTGGTGAGGAGCCTGGAGAAAAAGTCCTATGAGGAGCAGCTGAGGGAACTGGGCTTGTTCAGCCTGGAGAAAAGGAGGCTCGGGGGCGACCTTATCGCTCTCTATGGGTACCTCAAGGGAGGCTGTAGCGAGGTGGGGGTTGGTCTGTTCTCCCACGTGCCTGGTGACAGGACAAGGGGGAATGGGCTAAAGTTGCACCATGGGACTTTTAGGTTGGATGTTAGGAAGAACTTCTCTACCGAAAAGGTTGTTAGACATTGGAACAGGCTGCCCAGGGAAGTGGTGGAGTCACCATCCCTGGAAGTCTTTAAAAGACGTTTAGATGTAGAGCTTAGGGATATGGTTTAGTGGGGACTGTTAGTGTTAGGTCAGAGGTTGGACTCGATGATCTTGAGGTCTCTTCCAACCTAGAAATTCTGTGATTCTGTGAAATATTCTTTCACAGAAATCCAGTAAGAGACAATTGATTTACTTTGGCCTCGCACGGGCCGCTCCATCACAGAGCTTTGCCGAGGTCACAGTGGCCACCACCGGCCCCGCCCTTGCCCCGGGCCCTATAAAAGGAGCCCCCCTGCAACTGGCCTGCCACTTGCTCAGCGATTTGGTCTTCTGAAAGCCATTGGCTGAAGGAAGGCCAGAGTTAGGAGCAAAGTGAGAGAGAGGCGAGCAGCAGCCCTTCTCAGTGTGAGGATTAGAAATTGTTCCTGGGACCACTGAGAAGGATGCCGGCTTCTGAGAGAATGCGCCATGGGTCGCGGGCCAGTGCCTCCAGCACAAGAAACAGCAGTGCCCAGGAGGTGTCTGGTGCCCGGCCCAGAGGCTATTATGATAAATATCATTGGCGCCAAAGCGATGTGGGGAGCAGACCGGCCCCTCTGATGGACACTAGCAGCAGGCCTGGGCCTAGCCGGAGGTCCAGTGATGACAGCAAAGATGGAGAGCGTGGGTTGGAGGGCCACAGGAATCGGAGCCGTGCCCAGCGGACGGAATATGATGCAGGACCCAGCCGTGGCCAACCGTCTGATGACAGCAGGAACTCCGTGAATGAAAATCAAGCGGAGAACGGAATGGACCCCAGGCACGGAACTGGGAGGCGTCCTGGTGCGGCACCGTGGCCAGAAAATATGCCCAATGGAAGGCAGCCTGTGTGGGCAGTCCCTGCCAGGGACTGGCTCGTCCTCCAAGCCGCAGAGCCCATGGAGGTGGGTCCACAAGATGAAGAAGAACCGATGGAAGTGGACCCACCTCGGCCTCAACAAACATGGGACTCCCCTGGCAGCTCTCTGAAAAGCATCATCAAGGAGCACCGGCAGCTGTGCAGAAGGGCTCGGCAAGCTCCCTATTCCACATCGCCCAGGCTCCACTCCAGGCATTAGCCTGGAGCCACCTGGCAATAAAGACCTTTGCCAATTCTCAGGGGTTGTGTGAGTGCTTCTTTCCCATCCGCCAGGCCTTGTGCGAGAGGTGGCAGCCCTTCTGCGCAGAGCCTCGAGGAAGAGCACAAGAGAGGCCCCAGCTCCCTTTGGGTTGCTGCGCTGGGGTGACAGGAGGAGTCCCCAGGAACCACCATGCGCCTTTAACATTTGTAAAAATAAACCGAGGGGTGAAAATACTAGTGTGTGAGTGATTATAGGTGGCTAATTTCTTATATTAGGAGTGAGTTTCTATAACTGAGTAATTGGTAATGACAGACGTGGAGAAGGCTGAGGTACTCAGCAACTTCTTTACCTCTGTGTGCACTGGTAGATGGGCTTCCCACATCTTTCATTTCCCTGAACCCATAGATGGAGGCTGGGGGAGCAGAGTCCCAGCCACTGTAAGCGAAGAGCAGGTTCGAGACCAGCTGATGAATCCAAAGAGGTACAGGTCTACGGGACCTGATGAGCAGAATCCCAGGGTCCTGAGGGAACAGGCTGATGGAGTTGCCAAGCCTCCCTCCATCACAGCAAAAAAGTCCTGGTAGTGGGGTGATGTCACTGGGGAGTGGAAAAATGGAAACATCATGCCCCTGCTCCTCAAGAATTAAAGAATTGAACAAAGAGCACTGCTCTTCAACAAGTAAAACAATTAGGAGACATTACTTCTCAGAAGAGCAGTCAGGCACTGGGACAGGTTGCCCAGGGAGGAGGTGGCGTCACCGCCCTGGGGGTGTTCAAGGAAAGGTTGGACGTGGTGCTTAGGGACATGGTTTAGTGGGTGACATTGGTGGTAGGGTGATGGTTGGACCAGATGATCTTGAAGGTCTTTTCCAACCTTATTTATTCTATGATTCCATAGTTTCATTTCCAAGTTAGTGGAATTATTTTTCAATTGGAATAAACAGGAGAAAAAAAATAAAAAGGACTTTCTTGCTCTGACTGTGAGTGTCCTAAAACCCCTCTCTGTTCCTGGGGTTTCCAGCAGGGCAAGGGATTTACGGGATGGTGTCTCAGTTATCTGCAGAGCAAGAAAATTGGAATTTGGCTCTTTTCTTTGAAACTATAGCTGTCTTTTCCTTCTGTGTGTCATGAAATGTGCCATATGGAACATGCTTTGGGAGACTGATTTAAGTGTTGGTGAGTGACTTGGTTCAGATAAGTTGATTTGAGTTTTAGGTGTTTTTCACACTTCAGGTTGAGTGCCCAGGTCTTTTTGATTATTTTGAGCAATCTAGAAACAGAAGCATTGCTGCCACTGATAGCCATGAGATTCTTTGGGCATCGGAAATGATACTGCAACATGCTGGACCTTAGAAAAAACAGGAAAGAAAGAAGAGTGCGTAGTGTCTTATCCCCCAAAAACAGAAGGCTTTATTACCGTGGCTGTCTTATTTTCAAAGACTCTTGTAATATTAACATATACCAGGAAATAAACTAGGGTTGCTACAGAATGTAAGGATTTATCTTAACTGATGCTCTATCTTATCACAAATAAAATTTGCAAAAATAAGGGGGGTGAGGGGGAACATGAAGGGTAGAGGTTAAGCAAGTATAAAGTAACATCCTTTTCGTTGGCTGCCTGCCAGTTCGTACCCACTGAAGATATGGCCCAACTTGCCTCTAGTCTGTTTTCCATGTTACAGGGGAGCCAACTTTCCTCCCTTAGTCTGGTTTACCTTTTACTTCATGTAGTGTTTCCTGCGTTACCCAGTGAAGTGTAATTGTAATTTGAGTCTTAAATTTGAGTCTTGATGTTTGAGTCTTAAATGGAGGCATGGAAAGAAGTGTTAAGAGCAGTGTAAACAGCTTTACCCTAGCCCCGTGAAATCTGAGGGCATAATTTACCCTTTAAATTTTTATATTTGCTTAGGAGAAGCCTTTAGCTGTATGCATAGTAAAGCGTTTTCCCCATGCTATTGTTGGATCACGATGTCACTACAAGTTGATAGGTAGGTAAGATGACCTGAGCCTGGATTTCTACTGTGGAGCTTACAATATGTGACTGCTTAATTGAGTTCTTTTAGTTGTTTCTTTGCCGAATTTCAAGAGCAAATTAGTACTTCTCAGTAGAAAGTAACCTGGTCTTCTACATGAACTGTTTACATCTGAAAGCTTTACAGGGCACAACTTGGACAACTTGGATGCCTAAAGCGTGACAGAACAGAACCAACCACCTCTAGTCTCCTGGAGAATCTCCCTAAGGATAGGGCACCTCTACTCTTAGAATCCAAATCATTTAGCTTGGAGAAGACCCTTAAGATCATCAAGGCCAACCATCTGCCTAACACTACCAAGTCCACTGCTAAACCATGCCTGAACTTCTTTACCGAAAGGGTTGTTAAGCATTGGAACGGGCTGCCCAGGGAAGTGGTTGAGTCACCATCCCTGGAGGTCTTTAAAAGATGTTTAGATATAGAGCTTAGGGATATGGCTTAGTGGAGGACTTGTTAGTGTTAGGTCAGAGGTTGGACTCGATGATCTTGAGGTCTCTTCCAACATAAAAATTCTGTGATTCTGTAAAACATATATGTTGATAGTCCTTTTTCTGGCAATGATCACAAAATTCCATGAAAGCCAGTACCATCTGTAATAGAAAGAAGGTATTATACTCTGTGCAGCATTAGAGATTTTTCTTAATAATATCAGGATTTTCTGATTTAAAAGGGGATTCTTTTTCTCATTATTAAATTATTCCCATTTTTCCAACACTAGTAGGTCTAATTTTCACTTTACTTGCAGAGAAAAATGTATTTTCCTTGATAAAGACAAACAAAATTATCAATCCAATGCTACAAAACAGGCATTTCTCTCCAAACACGTACTATTCTGACCATATCCAGAAGACCTTTTTTTTTTTTGTATTTTTTTCCCCACCTGATTGTGCCTTTAACAGCAGCAATATTTTTCAGTGAATTCAAGTCATTGTTGATACCTTTGTTATTAATATAGGAATATCAATAACATTCTTTCCCCCATTTTTTGCCAGTTGATTCTCCTCACTTTCTTGTCATTGTGCTCTTTAAAAACATTAATCAATATAAGCTAGAGAAAAATAAAACTTTACCTTGTTTTCTACATCGTTTTCTTGTACTTCATTAAGTCATAGTGAAAAATATGCTAAAGTTGCAAGTATGGAAAACAAAACAAACCAAAAACAAAAACCAGTTGTGTTTTAAATGTAGGTGTCATTTAGACAAAGAGCACTAGGTGGACAAATTCACTTAAAAAGATCTTTCTCACCAGGTATAGAAATGTCACTACCCCAGCTATGATGCACTGCAGCATCTACTGGTACTCTGAAGCATCAGTCAGGAAAAGTATACTTTGTCTGTCAAAGTCAGCTTCCTGTGCTCAAGCTTATCTGGAAAATATGTCATGTATTCTTTTCCTTTTCTGTTTTGAATTACATATCCAGTGTCTCATTTGTAAAGCACTGTTCTGAAGTTCTGACTGCTTTGAAGATTTTTCTTAATTCTAGGCTGACTCAGAGCTTCCTGCGGTAAGGACTGCAACGTTTAATCAGCAGTCAGCTGTCAAGCCTTGTCAGGAGTAAAGCACAGCACTTTTAGCTAACTGCATCTTTGTTAAGTCTGCCTCAGCTTTTGAACTGCTTCGTTCAAACTGGACACTTTTAACAAGCATGTTAATATCTACCCCCTCATGAATCTTTTGTTGGATTAGTCTGAAACCAGCTATGGCATAAAAAGGAAGAGAGCAAGCTACATAATTTGATGACATTAGTGAATTTTCCCAGAGGCCCAAAGGGTGAGCTGAGTGTCCTTCAGCTAAGAACATGAGGAGCAGCCAACTTCAGTGTGACTAAACCTCCTCACCTGCCTTGTCACTTTTTGTCAACAGATACTAAGAAATTGGCTATTAGGTCTTTACTTCCTCAGAAGTGAAAATTTTAAATTAGTCTTTAAACTCCATCCATATTCCTCTTTACTAGGGAAACATGTCCTACCCTAACGATTGGCATCAGGCATACTCTGTCAGCTTTATAAAACTGGTTTGTTAAATTTCACTGTACCCAGTTTCATGATCATCCCAGCTTTTTCACTAATTCTAGTGCTACAGAGTGTCTATTTCATACTAACAAGTACAACTTACCTGCCTCCCTATTTCATAGCAGCCTCTATGGGTATACACAGTAATCTTAGCAGTAGATTTTCTGTATATCTTTCATTTTTCCGTAGAATCTAGATCTTTCAGTTCTGATTTAAACTGGAAAAGATAGCAGACATTATTATTTTTTTTTTTTTTTAACAATGTTCCTATTTTTCTTCATATTTCTGCCTTTCTCCCAGTCCTACTTCCCAATATCTATTGTGGATATTTGCCCTTGTCAAATTTCACCTGCAAGGTGAAATACAAATTTTATGACAATTAAAAAAAAAAAACACCACCACCACCACCAACAACAAAAAAAAGCAGTTATTAGTTACTATGAAAACATTTTTCCATTCCTGAATGCAATGAAGGAAAATCCACATACTGAATACAGTTAAATATGCAATAAAAAACCTGAGCTGCATGGGAAAGAGTTACAGGTTAAAATTCTGACACCCACTGAAATGACTATTTACAGCGCATTATCAATTTCAAATAAAATATTGAAGTGACTTTTTCTGCCACAAAGAAACTCTGAGGGTTGAATATATTTCATCATATTTAAAACTCATGAACAACAATGACAATATTGTACTGAGTTTTTACTTGATAGGGAGCTTAGCTGAATTTGCCTCAGGCAACAAGTAAATTATGTTTTATCTCCTCTCAATGTCAAGTACATAGCAACACAGAGAACAAAACTACCATACAATTTGCAAAATTGGTGCTCTGTTAGAAGCAGAACTAACCATTGAATATCAGCTTACATTTTTTTCCTCCTGCAGGGTTCATTACCTGTGCATTTGAGGAAAATGTGCATTGTACCATGCTGTATTCTCCCTGAACTGTGGTAAAGGGAGGATGCTGTTCATCACAACAATCCCTTCTTAATTCACCCAGTTCAGCCTGTGGCTGAACAGGCAACAGCTTGTGCATAGTTTATTTTGGGCACCTCTCAAGAGAGGGATTGGAAGATATTTTTTAGTAGAGTAGTATTTATTTAGGTACTTGATGCCCCTGTGAAACCACTTTTTCATTTGTCCAAGCTATGAGGTATGCAGTTCCATGTTGACACTAAACATGTCATTATAATAAATGATGAGGAAGTAGTTCACACCCTGACAAAAAATGAAATCTTTAATATGTGTCTCAAATATCTTCCATTATAGGAATGTAGTGGCTGAGCTCACTGAGCCAGACTGGGCTCACTGAACTACATGGTCCAGAATCTTTTCTTGGACAAAAGCCAGCACCAGGTGCTTTAAAAGGTGGGGACTACCCCACCACACCACCTCACACACAGCAACTCATAAGCAAACAGCAAAAGTCTCTCAGAAAACAAATATAAAGATGTGGAATGTACTCTCTCACAACAGATCAACTCCTAATTCTAGCAAAGCCAGATTGTTTAGCCTCTCCTCAAGAATTTGAGGATGTCAGCTTCTGTAAAAGTCAGATGTTTCACAGAAATGCTGCATCTGTTTTTGACTTACATTCTATTTTCTTATTAAAGACGTCCAGTAATAAACATATGTGCCTTCTAGTTTCCCACTGTGTGAAAGCATCCCTTCTGTTTATTTGTTTCTGGTTCTGTGCTTCCTTTCTTTCAATTGAAAGAAGTGATTAATCCAATTCCTTTAATTGAATGACACGACCTTTTGTATCCAGCAATAATTCAGGCTTTTATTTTTATTTCAACCTGAGCAAAGTGATTAGCTGTTAACTTCCCTAAGAGAGAACCATGTCAAGTGTAAATCAGCTTCTGGCTTTTTATCATAAATAAAACTCCGTTGAACTGACTCTGCTTCAGTTTATACCAATATAAATTCAGGAGTTATAACTCCAGAATCCATTAAGCTGCAGCACTTAACATACAACTATAATTATATCTTCCAGTACACTCATGATGAGAAGGAATTAAGTGATTTTCCTTTTCCCAAGTTAACTTTGGAGTCATCAAATGAAAAACAATTATACATTTATGGAATTTCAGAATGCTATAGATATTCATTGAGAATAAAAAGTAACACAATTGCCCACAGAAAGTCCATGAAGGGTCCTTTTCAGGTTCTAAACCCAGTACAAACCGTCTCTTTCTGTTTGATGGCCAATCATTCAAATATAAAGGCAAGCATTATTTAGCTCTCTTAAAAAATGAAAATAATAAAAAATGGTCAATTGACTGTAATGTCTCCTTTAACTCTATTATAACATATCATGTAAATCTGCAACTTTATTTTTGCACTTAAAAAATAGATTTGTGTGCAGACTGAACCACATCTAATGAGTATTCAGGGACTCTAAGATCTGCATTATTGGAAAAATTCACCACAATGGTAGTCCAAGTCTATTATAGTCTGTTTAGTCAATCTGGCTGTAATAGATATAGACAAATTTAAGAGATTTAGACGCAACTCAATGAATTTCCATGAGATTTAATAGCTGAATTCATTGTCTTTGACAAATTCTAGTTTTTGCATGTTATTCATTCTTTATACAATTGAAAACTTAATTCTTTTAACTGTTGGAAACATATATGTTCTTGATCTTCAGAAAGTAGAAAAGCATGTGTATGGACTTGATATCTATTTTGCAGTTTTTAAAAAGCAGCATATAACAAAACTGTTATTGATAAAAGTATAGAATTTGAGCAGAAGCACAAAAATCCTGGAATAAAATCCATTGTTTTCTTAACTGCTTTCCCCAATTTATTTTTTTATTATTATTATTATCATCTTTAGCAATAGAGTTAGGAGAGCAAGTCTTTGGGACTTCCAGAGAAGAGCTTAACTCAGTTAAGAGGTTGAAACTCAAAGGTGACTTTAGCAAATGTTTGTTCTTGATATAATTATTTGTCTTCCTGAACCAGTGACTATTTTGTACCAGACTGCTGGCCTGGTGGTCCCTGATTGTACAATGGGATATTGATGTCAAAGATATGTCCCTCTCTTCTAGGCATCTCCAGTGTAAGCTCAAAGTTACTGAAGCACTATGAAACTGAACATAGATAACTAAGTCTAGAATTTGACAGAGGAGCAGTGATAACCTTAAGTTCTTTTGTACCAGCTGACACCCAAACCTCTCAGTGGTTAAGGAGGAGCTCAAGATGTGCACTGAGGTCATGTCTCAAAAAATAAAATGTGAGATCAGTTTCTAAGCATCCTTCCCAGATTCTTGAGACATACTTCACATTCTTGAATACTTCCTGGGTCTAATACATTTAAGAGGCTCTGTGACATTATTTCTCACACCCCTCCCTCCCTCCCTCCATGAAGAACACATTTTCCCTCAATTTTATCTTTATCCTTAGGGTGTTTTTTTTTCTGAATCAATGCCATAAACAGTGATCAACATTGTCATACAGTGTTATATACTGAGTCCGGACAATGCTTATACGACTCATTTCCATTATACTCCTCAGATTATCTTTAATAACAACCTTATTAATTCAAGGGGAACAGGAAATTTAAAAGGAAAGACCTGTTCCCAAAGACCAGTTCCAACCTCGTCTGTAACCCTGAGAATTATTACTTTTTTTTTTTTTAATAGCATTTTAATTAGTAACAGCTTTTCTTTTTTAGAGCTTGTCAATTTGCAGACATTTGATGAAAGCTACTTCCAGAAGGATCAATGGTAAGCTTTCCTTTAAAATACTGCAACATCTGATGATGAAAAAATACAAACTCCACAACATTAAAATAAACCCCAACAACTTTTAGAATGGCCACAGTGTACAGCTGTATCAATGAGTATCTAATGATTCAAACTAAATAGCAAATGGTGATGTAAGTTCACAACACCTAACAATCTCAATTTGTACCAAAGGCTCACCTCCAATGGTAGCACAAGCTTTGGGGGTTTTATATTGGAACATTAAATTACCTAGAAAAATTACTTTCAATACAGTGGAATATCATGTTCTCTTATTTTAAATATATCCTGACATTTTATATGTTTTCTGTATTTGTTCAAACAGTTCTAAAGATAGCTGAATTAAGATGATCCAATAATTTCATTAAAACAATGACTTTTTAAATGTTCTGCTTTATTTGGCCAATTAGAATGAATGTCCTTCATAGTTCAAAGGACTAAACTGAATAGGAAAAGTGATGACTTCATAAGGCTATGCATGGGGGAAGATGTTTTGGTAAATTAAAAAATTTCAAGGAAAACATTTGAGGTTCAATAGGCAAACGTCAAAAATAATAAGCTTCACCTTCTCATTTCATTTTGAGGCTTTAACTTTAAAAAACATTTACATTTTCAAATAACATAGTATGTGTTTTGACTTGATATATCAACTTATGCAGACAGTATTCATCTTACAATTTTGATTCAGCAATGAAACTTTTTGATCTTTTCTAATCATCCCTTAATGATAGTAATTTTTCCTCTTTTTTGTTACAACTTCTTGCTCTAAAGAAAAAGGTTGAAATGTCACCTCCATGATAGACAGAAAAATCCTGCTTCCTGCTGACTCTGACTGATTATTTCCAAGGACTCTGAAGAATATTTTTGTTAAATTAAACTCACCTTCAGCAGGGAAGTTGTCAGTCATACTGCCTGAAACAATATACCTACATCAAGGTAATGCAAACAACTTGTGGTAGGCAGGACAAAACATATGGCAAGAAGAGGACTTTGAAATAAAAGCCTACATCTCAGATTAGATTCACAAACCTGATAGGGAAATTCTAAGAATGATTTCTTTCTGATGCACAGCAGGAAAAAGAAGATAACTCACTGTTCTTTCCTCCTCCCTTCGTGTCCTAATTCTTAGCTGGGACACGAGAAAAATATCTTCCTTGGAACCTGTATCTAGGATAGAGAAGTCAATGAAACAGTAGAGGTTCTTGGCCTCTGGGGTTGCATTTTTGGGGGTTATGATAAATTACTTAACAGCACTTCCCACTAAGAGAGCAGTATGACAGCCATGAATTAGGAATGAAGTTCTGAAGGATCAGCGCCCACAACAGTTTCATTATGTCTTGATGAAATATGAAGTAGAAAGGTCAATACACAATTTAACTTTTCAAAATTGTTAATGGCTTTCAGTTGTGTCAGATGATAGGATACATCTATGAATTCTAGTAAAAGAACACTTGTGTTCTTTTCTAGAAGACCGCTCAAAATATATCAGCATTTTTCTTTGTTGCTCAAAACTCCCTCCAAGAACCATAGAATATTCTGAGTTGGAAGGACCCACAAGGATCCTCAAGTCCAACTCCTGGCTCCACACAGGACTGCATGCTAGTCTGTATGTCTGACAGCATAGTCCAAACACTTCTTGAACTCTGGCAGGCTTGGTGCTGTGACCACTGCCCTGGGGAGCCTATTCCAATGTCCAACCACCCTCTCAGTGAAGAATCTATCAGTTGCTGTCCCCAGAGAGCAGAGCTCAGTGCCTGCCCCTCTGCTCCCCTCATGAGGAAGCTGCAGGACTCCATGAGGCCTCCCCTCAGCCTCTCTGGGCTAAACAAACCAAGGGATTGCAGCTGCTCCTCAGACATCTGCCCCTTTACCATCTTTGTTGCCTTTGTTGCTTTCTCTAATACTCATCAAAACTGAGTGTTACAAAAGTTAGTGTAAATACTCATCAAAAACTCTGATAGTTTTATGTCTTTATACTGCGGTGGCCCAAACTGCACACAGTACTTGAGGCGAGGCTGCACCAGCACAGAGCAGAGTTGAACAATCACTTCCCAGTGAACAGACTATAGAAAGGATTCCTTACCCTTCTTGCCACACGAAACCATCATCTGATTTGCTTTTTACAAAGAAACATTTTGGTTTGCTTGCTATTGTGAGAGAAGGAACACCAGCAAAATTGCTGGAATTTGAACCCAACACCTGGCAGCTAATTTCTCCTCACAGCCACTTTCAGAATGTTCCCCATATCTGAGATGGAGAGGCTGATGACCCCCAGAGGTCCTTCCTGATAATTTTTCTATCATTTTGAACAGTTACATTACCGAATTGTTTCCCTATTTTTCCTAAAATCTTCTGTACTACCAAGTGCTATTTAGTGCCATGAGAAATTACAAATATCTCATGCCAATGTTTTTTAAAAACCATGTTTTTTTCTTGTTTCATTGAAAACAAGCTTATTACAGTTCTAAGTCAATCCACAATGTCACAAGATTATATGCTATGAAATAAATTTACTGTTGGGGAATCTGTTTCTTTTTACACTTTCAGTATCCACATTCATAAGACTTTGGTCTGTCCGGACCTATATCAAGTCTGGGTATGTTCAGTAGGTGATCGTGCTGCAGCATGTTTCTCTAGAAAACGACATATTTTGGTGGCTATTTTCTTTCTACTCACCTTCAAGTGAGTAGAAAGAAAATTCTTTCTACTCACCTTTTACAAGTAAAACCTGTACAGTGGATCTCTTAGAATCATATCTCATTTTTCTTTTCATGGAGCTTGCAAGCATTGGAAATGAAAAACAATCCCAAAATTATTTCCTTCTCCCTTTTCCAACAAATATATGTGCATAAAAATCTATTTATTACTCTTGTCTTTTGTTTTTCATATGTTACTGGTATGCAAGCAGCCAAGTTAAATGCAATTTAGTTTTATCAAGAGATATTTTTCCTAACCAAATGGGTCTCCTTTCTCCCTAGCTACCAATCCCTTATATGAAAAATACAGTGATGTTCTAGCCTCAAGCAATTTAAAAGCTCAGGGCCATCTGTTATGTATTACTTGCAAATTATTCCCTGACATCTTTACATGTTGATGCAAAAACATCACATTATTAACATATTTAGGATTGGGAATAAAACAGATTAGATTAGTCTTCCCCAGCTAAAAAACTACACCTGCAGTTTTTAATTCTGATCCAACAAATCCCTGCTCAAGAGAATAGTTATTATGCATGTGAAGAAGAAAGTGCAGTTTCCAGGTCCTGATTCCACATTAGACCATACTATACTTCACACTGATTAATACCATATCAGTGTCACTCTCTTGGGCTCCCAGGCAGGCAGGCAACAGCTCAAATTCCCCAATAGCCTGGCAAAGCCTTTACCCCTTGAACCAGTGGCAAACTTTGCTGTTTTGTACCTCACTACATTAAGATAATTGCACTGCTTCTTCTACACCTCTAGATAATTTGTAATACCCTTTATACATACAGGAAATTATAGGAAGAGTAACTGTATACGGCTTCTGTGTGACCAAGACATTGACACTTCCCTGAGCTGTACGTCTGTGTGGAAGCCCAATCCTGTTGTTGAACCACACAATACTGTGGTCCTTGTAGGAGAACTACTGGAGCTATTTTAGCTCTCAGGTCTTTTGCTGTATCATTTGAACAGGGGATATGCAGGTTTTATGTGCAACTGCAGGACAAGTCCTGTAGTGAGTTTAGATCAGCCACTTTTACCCTTCCTTTTCCATAGTAAGAACTTAGAAGCATGGTCCAGAGTCTGCATAGATATATCTGAATAAACAGACGCCTGCAGATTCTTACAAAATTTAGAGAAATCTGCATTTTGTTGTTGTTAGCAGTGCATACCAGCCTCAACAAGACTGTTTTAGTACACTCAAATGTAAATTAGTGAATTACCTTAAATATGGTTCCACAGTTTACACATTTCACTAGTAAACATTCATCAGGATATTTTACTAGTCTAATCAGAAAACAATTTTTAAATGAAGAGGAAACAAAATAGTTGTCAAATAAATTTATTTTTTAAAAAAATGTATATTTTTTTCTTACTAAGCTGACCATTTGCACTGCGCTTAAGTCATATTTCAGATGAAAGGAATTTTCAGCCGGCTATTGTGGGAAAAGGACATGGAGAGCTGCATTATTATGCAATACTCGAAGATGACAAGGTGACACACAAGGAAATCATAATGTGGCCTGTAAAGACTGCCTGCCAACAGAAGAATTATAGATAAAATTGGCACAAGTTCACAAAATAGCTCCCTGATCTGACAAGTGACAGATCAGTGCACTGCCAAGAGAATAAATATTTTTAGTATTCTTAGACAATTCTATAAATGCAGATAACATGCTTGTACTACAAAGAAAACATGCAGAATTGCTACTGTAAATAAATGGAATAGCAGAAATTAAGGTTTGGAAAACAAGCCATTTCATTACAACACCTTGCATCAACTGCTGTGCATTTCAGAATATGCCAAACAGCTTTTTCAGCAAAGTGTCTAAATATGTGGTAATGCCAACAATATGAAAAAGAAAATGAAAAAAAAAAAAAGCAACACCGCAACTGTTTTATGCCTGCTACTCAACAATTAAAAAACAGTAAGTTTGTCTGACACGAGGCTTTTCTTAGGTCTCTGAGGTTGTCATGCTTTGTAGTTCCTCTACCATTAGACAACATGATCATTGACTCCTTTGTCTTATGAAAAATCAAACGCATGGATGATTCTTAGCAAATAATTATTTCCCAAAGGAAAGGCATTGCTGCTAGACTTCAGGAAGTACCTTCAATCTCTTTAACATTTTAATATGATAAACAGGAATTGAATGTTATATTAAATGGCCTATTAAGTGCTTTGTGCTGAGAAACAACGCTCAAAGCAAATTTTCTGTAAATATTATTGCTTTTCACTAGAACTAAGTGTTAGAAGGGCAGAGGCTTGTAACCTGACACAGGGTCTGTTGTTGGTTTGGTGCCAGGGCTTCACTGTCACAACAGAAGCTGGATGTAGCCCCATTAAGTGGGAGACATTTTAAGAAAGGAAGTCCAAAGCAAAGCTCTGGATACAAAGGACTAAGTACACAATCTGATACAAAGGTAATGGCTTGGAAAGTCCCAAGCCTAGAGAAGCCCAAAGAGAAAGCACACAGGCTGGGCTGTGAGCCTTCCTTTAAGGGAGACACTAATCCCACAGCACAGATTGAGCTGGAATAAAGAAACCAGTGAGAAGGCTGTGGGCAGCACATCAGACTTCAGATCAAGGTTGGAGTACCTGACCCAGTATAGGTCCACCAGCACAGAGCTGGGGTTTTGGGGTTTCTCCCCAATTCCCCTGCCCTCTCACCACCACTTTTTTTTTTTTTTTTTTTTTTTTTTTGCTTGTTTTTTGCTTGTTTTGTTTTCAAGTGTCACACAATGGTTTTGTACTGCATTAAGCTTTGTTAAATTCCCCAATATAAGCTTTAACATTACTTAAGCACACCTGAAAATCAATTTCCCTACTTTCTTTTGTTGTTGTTAAATTTTATTAAATACTCATAAGATGTATAAGCTTGACTAAGACTTTTCATTAATCTCTATTCCTCTCTACATATGTTAGTTTTAGTTGCATTATTTAAACAACTATATATCCTCCGAGTTCTAAAAATTAAGCAGAAGTACACTTTTGGACTGAGGTTAAACAGCTTAGCACTTTAAGATTGATTCTGTAAATAAATGCATGAAAACCAGCACTTAGAACATAGTCCTAACTAAAGTCTTTTCTTTCAAAAGGCAGTAGTTGTGACCAGAACCTCTGGACCTTTTAAAAAATAAAAAGGAACATATTTAGGAAACACTGAAAAATGATCAATCCACTTCTAAAATGATGATTAAATATATCAGCAAGCAGATGACTAACATGACTAACTACTGCATCAAACATATTGCCAGTCAGGGATTGTTTTAATGTATTAGAGCATTTGGCAAGTTCATATGGCTCTTCTGGAGTCCATGAGAGTGGCTATCATGACTACATCAATAGCAAGACAAATTATGTATTGCAGTATCTGATAAGGCCATTTATACACACTAAAGAAAACCTAAACTTGCATTTACTGTACACAAATAAAGAACGTGGGATCCTTCTCTGTGCTGGAACTCACCCTAATGCGATATCTCATGAGTATGCCAGGAAACAGGTTAAAACTCCTTTGGAGGAATAGGGGTAAACCCACGATTTTGTATCGCCCTTGCTTCCAGGTACAGCTGAAGAGTGAATTCTCCAGCTTCTTTGACATTATGAAAATGCCACTCTGGAAGACCTGGAAATCTAAACTACAGGAGTGGGAAATGAAAAAGGAAAGGGAAAAGAGTCAAATCTAACCACAACATCTCTCCACTGACTATAATAGCATGAGATCTATTGTAACACAGAACTTGCCTGGTGACAGCAAATAAGTTGTTGACAACATTGATAAAATACCTGAGAGGATTCATGGCGGAGTAGGCAGGCAGACTCATAATATAGCGGTTGGTTTTACAAGATGATCTACCTTAAACAGTTTGACAAGATAAAATACAGTGTGTGTGACAATACTTATTAACTTTGCATTTTGGCACTAATGTGAAAATAATTTAATATCGCAGGAAGCTGAGAAATGTGCTTTTTGTAAAGCAATTCTCATCTCTTTATTGTCTTGCAAACAGCTTATTCTGAATTGCTGTCATGCTGACATTTATTTCTTTTTCTATTATCACTGGAATATTTGATAGAAAAGGTACATTATATTCAGTTGTACAATTGTTTAGAATTTATTCATATCCTAAAAACTAAGTCAATTTAACTTAGCACTTCTTACACAAAGTTTTAAAAATAGCTGTAGACCTATTTTCCTTTTCACAGTTGGACAAAGTTAATTTTGCAGCTAGTTTAATTTACTACCTGTCACAAAAGGAATGGCACCAGTCATTTACCTGACTTTCATATAGACAAAATAAGAGTATGATTCAGATTTTGCTCAAGACTTGAGTATTGTTAATTCCAGTCAGAACAAAGAATTCAAATCTGGTGTTCATACTAACCAAATGTTCCAGGACTAAAACTCAACTGGCACACACACACACACACACACACAAAAAAAAAAACAACAAACAAACAACAACAAAAAAACACTTTAAGCTACTGTGACCATAGAACTGGCCCTTTCTTTCAGAGTTCCTCACAGGGCACTGGACCTACAGGGAAGTGCTGCCTGTCCAAGAACTTAGGGATGTCCTTGTTTGAGCCACAGCTGTGGTGTGACTGCCCATGTACTTTCTGTTCTTGCCAGAACCCCTGAAGTGCAAATGCATATGTGTCATATCGGTGTGTTATTCCCACTTAGCAACTTTAACTGTCTTTTTCATGGTTTTGATTTTATCCATCTTCAGTTCCTTTTAAAGGAAATAGAAGACACACAAATAATATGCTTTCTGAACAAGTACTTCAAAGGTTTTATTTCAATTTTGTAATCATATGCAAAAAGGAAGCCAAATAATGCACAGTACCTTTGAACACTTATTTTTAATCCACATACAAAAAAAAAAATACACAAAGGATCTCTAAATACTGTAATGATAATCCATCTTTAATGATGGATAGCTTTTCACAATAAAAAAAAAAAAAAAAATCTGTTATCTTTAACAGTAAAATATGTCAATCCAAACATACCACACATGCTTTCAGTAATGTCATTAGCACCTTTCAGAAGCTGCATGAACAAATGGCAATGGAAGACAGCTTTGTTGAGGAATGGGAAAAAAAAAAAGTGGGAAAAAAAAGTTGGAGGAAGTAGAAGTTCTGTGAATATGGGTTATCCTATCAGGACTTTTATATAAATCCTAATTAGCTGATCCAATGTCCTATAATTCTCATAACAATGGTAACCCACAAGACCTGCTACATACAAATTAGGTCTCTCAGTAGAAATTACTTGAAGGATTCTTTTGCTTCACTTTATTGAAATGATAGACACTACTTTGTCCTTCACTAACTACTCCCTTGATCAGTAAAAAAAAAAAAAAAAAAAAAAAAAAAAAAGACACTTGTTGGATTTTAATAAGGTTAAAAGAGGTACATATTACACTGAACAGACATATAAAAAAACATTTCTGAAAATTTTATATTTTATACCATAAAGAAATCAACCTTCTGCCTTTCTAGCTTAGTGCTGATGAATGCAATTGACTTTTTAATATATTTATATATATACACACACAAAAAATAAAACTTATGACAAATCCCTCTGTACAAAAACGATGGAGTATAATTCTGTTTATCCAGTTTTACTGGGGAAAAAAAAAAAATCACACCTATATCTAGAGGCTACAGTCCTGAACACCATATTCACATAGTACATGATACTCTCTAGGAGACAAATGCTGTTAAGTGCTTTGATGCAATGAGTAGCAAACCCCCCTTAGCTGACTAGCTGATTTTGTCCCCACTTCAGAGAACAGTAAACTGATAAACAAAATTAGAGACATCTGTGTCCAGGCATTCCATGCTATTCCTACCAGAGTGATCTTTGCAAATCAACAGTATCCTCCATGCTCTTCAGAAAGAAATTTCCAAAATTGCCGTGGCCTTTAGATTGCCCAAGACATTTTCTTCAATACCAGTTATTTAAATGAAATTTTCTAGAGAAGTAGATTAATAACTGCAGCAAACCATGTGCAAGCTACTTAATATTTCACAAACCCCATCATACTCTAGCTAACAATGGTTGAGGTTTTTGATTTCAAAACTGGATACAAAATTATAAAAGAAAATAATTGGTAAGGTAAAATAAAACTGGAACAAATTATTGTCCTTGACATTATTCAGAAACTTTCTAGGGCATTTATCAGCCATAACGACTAAGTAGCAACTTAGGAGTATTCTGCCTCTTGAGTGGATCCTCTTTTGTTCCTTTTCCTGAGGTTTTCCTCTTGTTATTCAATGCAAACAAAGCACCAAGGATGCTTCAAGGTGCCTCTTGACTTCCTTGTTAAAATTTCCTGTAATATTTTGTATTATTTTGTATATTTAGAATTGTATACCCTTTATTTAGTCTCTTTGTCTATGTAAGAATACTAATGAAGTACCCTGATGTTTAAAAATGACTTTGCTTTCATGAGGAAAGAGAATCCTTGGAGAGCTGACTCTTGTACTTTTGTATGCCTGTATGTAAGAATTGTAAATATAAAATTGTGGAATTTAACAAATCACCCATCATCTAGGTATTTCTTAATTTAGTAGCAATTCCTTAGCTTTTTGATTTGCCTTTTAAATTTAATTTTAGTTTTAGATAAACAACACAACCATATGGTATTACTCAAAGAGAGGCACATGAAAAGCTTCTATTATATTTGCAGTTAATCATTACTACACTTTATCCACACATTAAAAATAAATTTGATTTATTCCACATTCTGGAGATCACTGGGAAAGTAAAGATCTACTTATACCTAGGTATTATAAGCTACTATCAAGACCACCAATATTTGAATAGGTAAGAAGATTTTAAAGTTCAGGAACGTTGTTCCTCTTTCATAAAATAAGATCTGCATTACTTTCTACAGCTGCATATCTCTGATAAAGAGAAGCTTGGTTGATTAGCATTTCTTCTGGGCCTATGGACAAGTGCTTAACCAACATCCTATTTTAAAATTGTAACCTATCGTGGAAAAATAGAAGTTTTTTTTTGGTTTTTTTTTTTTTTTTTTTTTTTTTGATAGTTGTGAAAGGGCCAATGAGGAAGAAAGCATCCTCTAATGAACAGGCTCTTGATTGGGAGTCTCATACTCTGATTCCACTCAAGCACAGTTGCTGTTATGGATACTTCCTTTCTTAAATTATTATTTTAACCTTCTTCCACCTTTTTCTGATTTCTTATATTTTATTTTATTTTTTATTCAGTCAGAACAGTATGTATTATTCTTACTGAAAGTTTCTGTTATATACTGCAGTATAAACATTAAATTATCAGAAGCCAAATGATTTCAACTGTGGTTCAAGTACCCAGGCCTCATTACTATTATTAGTTAGATATTGAAACAAATGTTGGTTCATTTAAGGTTTTTACTAAAAATTAAAGAATACAAATATTTTTTAAGTACTAGAAGAAACACTTATATTTTGGGAACTGATTTCCAATGCATAGAGTTAGTCTTCACCAAGACGTGCATAACTATGGTTAGTTATGTACATATAACAACCTTCAAATGAAAAATAGGAATAAATGCTTATTGGTCAGATGTACTAGCTAAAACGGTTACAGTGAAGACCAGTTTATCAGGCACCTACAGGCTCCCTGGACTTCCACACATCCATATAAAGAGTGAGTAGGAAGCAATAACTGTGTAAGATGAATTCCTGTTCAGGGTTCTGCCTTCTCAATCTACTGTGTTCCTTTAAGCTACTTTACTGAACATATTAGGCTCACCTAATTGAAGATTTGGACCAGTATGGAAATTTTAAAACGTGCATGGACATTGAAAATGATGAATATATATATATATGCATATATATATATATATATATATATATATGCACATGTATATATGTATGTATATTATAGGAAACTAGAAGCGGGGGATGAGACTCATAGATTATAAAAAGAATTAATTGCTGGTGAAAAAATGAATAAGATAAAATTATGATCTTACAATCAATACTAAAATACTACTACCAGAAACCCAGAGACTCTTTCATGCTCTAATTCACATCCAAGCAACTAAAAACTCAGCTGCATGAAGGAAATATGTTGAATTTGTCTTCCCTTTCAGGCACCCTCCCCACACAAGGGAGATGCACACCTAAGCAGTTACAAAAATGACTGTGCAGCATTTTCTATGAAGGAAAAACAAAAACAAAAAACAACAACAAAAAACAGCAAATAATACATAGTAGCCTTGCAGTTGCAACCTGTGCATGACATACTGGAAGAACTGCATTGCAGTATTCAAATGTTTGGTGCAGCTGCAGGGTGCTACAGTGTGACCCCTCAGACTGAACAACTCCATCAGCTGCATGACACATCCCTGTAGAGCCATATTAATGATATATTATAATGATAGAGCTGCTTGTGGTGTGCAAATATATATTATGTTTTTGGAGCTATACACAATCACTGCATTACCACAGTTCCAACAATGCTAATATTTGTGGTTCAACTACAAGTGAGTTGAATCAAAAATAGCTCAGCTAGGCTTAAAGTCTTGCAATCAGTGGCATGAAGTCCAACCCTAGGCCAGTCAGCAGTGGTGTACACCAGAGGTTGATGCTGACACTAACAGGTACACTAACAGGTCATTAATGACCTGTACAATCTGACAAAGTACACCATTACTAAGTTTGCAGAGGATACAAAATAGGAAGGAGTGGCTGATGCATCAGATAGTTGTGCTGCCATTCAGAGGAATGTTACCTCTTTGGAGATAGGGTCAAACATGAACTCAAAGTTCAAGGAAGAAATACAAAGTCCTGCACCTGGGAAGGAGTAATCCCACATATCAGTAGCTGCTAGAATTTGGCAGGGAAAAAAAAAAAAAAAAAAAAAAAAAAAAAAAGATGGAGGAGTCCAGTTGAACAACAGGCTGAATATCAGCCAGCAATGTGCTGTTACAACGAAGAAGGCCCACAGACCCTGGGTTGTGGCAGGACAAATATTGTCAGTGGGTGAGCTGGAATAAAAGAAAAAAATGGGTCTACCAAAAATAATAAAAAATATATGCTGTTATTTGTTATTCATTATTATTGTTTGTTTGTAATCTACTGAAGAAATTTACTTAAATAGAATCAACAGCATGGAAATAGCTTGGAATCAACTATTGTTTCCTGACAGCTGCTGATTAGAAACGTGTCAGATATATACCTAAAACATCTTTTTCTGAAGTATCTCTAGTGCTGGTAAGAGTTCTGAATGGAATTTTATTTATTTTTTTTCACTCGTTTCATTTTTGCTTCAGATTAGTTGACCCATTTTTTAACCATTAAATTTTAAGGCAAATGGAAATGGAAAATGGAAAATCTTTGTACAAATATAAGTACTTGCAAGTTGTATTTTTTTTTTTATATTGTTGTTTGCTAAAACTTTAATTTCATTATTAAAAACTTAATTCAAAGAACTTCTAAAATTTTTATTGTTATTATAAAGGATTTGTATTATCTGCAGCCAGTGTTCTCATTTAGAATGACTGTATAGAAGTGAATACAGTAACATGTCACTGAATGTTACTGTTTTCTATCACTGCATTTTTTTGCATGGTTGAAGAGTATAAAAGGCTTTTCTGACAGAAAATGTCATTAGTCATGCCTTAAAATATGGTGACATATGGTAACATTGCATATATGTGAGAGAAGAATTGTATTCAAGTACATAGAAAAATTATCATACTTAAGTTTTTTTGTTGCTGTTGCGTTGTTTTTTATTTTGTTTTAAAAGCCCAATAAAGTACTTCAGCTTGAGCTAGCACTAGAAAACACTGTCAGCAAATGTATGGGAGTCAAGGTTAGAGAATTACCTAGAAAGTGCTTTAGCTGGAGAGATAAAAATTCTTCATATTCTATGACTTTCTGTAATGCATACTTAATAATTGTGAATGAGATACTTAGTTACTCCAGTGTCCGTAAGGAAGAAAAGCAGCTCATCTGGTTGAAATCTCCATGTAAGGGTGTAAACAAGGGAAAGTTAATATTGTGGGAGCAGTATGAACATTTAGATTAGAAGAAAATAAAACCTTCAGGAAGCAGTAGAACCAAATAAATTCAAGGAAAAGGAAAACTAAGCAAAAATAGAAAACAAAACCTGGATTGAGGAACTTTGGCACGTTACAAAACCATGTATCAAATAGGTTTATTAAGAGCATTTCATATTGGACCCCTTCCTGCTTCCT
Organism: Aythya ferina; assembly: GCF_964211825.1. Classification (NCBI taxonomy): domain Eukaryota; kingdom Metazoa; phylum Chordata; class Aves; order Anseriformes; family Anatidae; genus Aythya; species Aythya ferina. Next base: position 9,061,944 of record NC_140304.1, read on the forward strand.
GCATTTTGAGAAACAACAAAGAAACATGGTTATTGTGGCTTTGAAAAGCCCTGCAATAGATAAACAATACTTTTATAAATTTATGCACTAGATAAGCATCACTTATCTACACCCTTGGTCTTTTTTTGTCATTTTAAATCTGTTCTTTGATGCCTGATAATCTGCTTACTGAATTTATCAATGAAAAAATTTATCAATGCAAAACATTTTATAAACAACATATAAAGAAAAATCTTTTTACTAGGACACAGCAAAGCTTTTTTCCTTCTTTTCCCCCCGAAGACAAATTGTTCATAAAAATATAAAGACCATTCAGCTGAAAATACTGTAAAAAGTATAGGAAAGATAGCAAGAGGTATTTATCTGCCATTCTCTTTAGAGAAAGTGTCATTATAAAGAAGGATATTAAATCATTGCTTATAAGGTATAAGCTCTAAACCATTACAGCTTAACCTATGATATGCAGAAGGAAAAGTAGGAAAAGGAAAGCAGGTCAAACAAAAATGTGTCTCAAATGGCTTTGAAACCCTGGAAGGAACTGTTTATCATCTAGAGAAGACGAATTATCTGTGGTTATATCCATAGTGTCTTCTGCAGGCATGCTGACATGTTCCATAGTGTGAAACAGTCCATAATCTCAAAGCTTCTATTTTCTTGGCATAACCAAATTACTGAAACAGGGGAATATATCTTGGTAACAGAGAATTTTGTATCATGAGAAACTGGGATAAGAAACGTACAAAATGTGCACGTACTCCTACCAGAAGGGACATCACCTTTGTACTCATGTCTTGTGCTATATGAGAGATGTCCTACTTTGTAAGAGGTAACAGTCCTACGCCATATACATCAGACTAGTCACATTAGTTGTTTAACTGAAACTACTCGCTCAAAGGAATATATAGTGTGACCACACAACCTGTTAACCCTTGCTTAAGCAGGGTTACTACCAGCTGGTTGTCCAGACTATTGCCTCCTTTTGTGGTCATGAGCTCACATAGGAGATGTACTCTTTGGGAACTGTAAAACTGCACACTTCTGATGGTAAAGTCATAAGAAAGAGAAAGAAATGGAAGTTGGACTTGACACCTTGGTTACACAAGAGCTAAGAATGACTACAGGAATCATGAAATGCAAAAGTCATTTCCTGAACTTAGCCTTCCCTTGAGAAATTGTGTACACACACACTACTTATGAACTGTTCATAAGTATATATACTGTTCAATCAAGAATTTACTTCTAAAATTGAAGAAAAGAAATGAGATACTATTTCTTCTTAAGTGTTTGAAAGTGTCTCAGAAACCAGGCTGATAATCTAATAAAATTTTTAAAAGACACTGATTTATTCAAGGGCATAGTCCTGGTCTTTAGGAGACAATTTATCAAAACAGGATAGCTTGCTCTTTAAAAGAAACATGCAGACTTCTTGAAGAGATCATTCAACTTCATAAGTGCTGATAAATTTCTACACTGGACTGTTTAAATGATTGAAACATTTTTCTGAAACCTAGAGGTGTGACAAACATTTTGATGAATGTATTACTTGATATTTTTCATGCTTCTTAATTCGAATGCTACCTGAGCATTTATGTAACAATTTAGAATACTATGTTGATTACAAAATTATAATATATATTGAAACATTGATATTGAAAACATATTTAATTTCCTTAAGGGAATAGTATTGCATTAAAAGAAAAACTAAAAAAAAGAAAAAATGTATTTTGGTAAACCTAATAACTGGGTGATGAAATGTAGGGCTTCCAGAGTAGTACAGAAGTCAGAGATCTACACTGGGTTTCTGAAGATGACGTGCAGATTTTGAATGATAGTAAGAAAAGTGTTGCAAGGTGGAAGCCAGATGGAAACAATACAATACTAGCTTGACTAAGTTGAAATAACTTTTTACAATTATTTCTGTCTACTAATCTTGTGGGGGAAAAAAAAAAAAAAAAGACTTCTGACCTCTGCAGTTCTGCATAATTTAATGAGTTCAAAGTAATTTACTTAAGTAATTTAAGTGATATTTATATTTTTTTAAGTAATTTAAGTGGTATTTATAAAATATATTTATTTTTCTCCCCCAGCTAACCCATTTTTCAGCTGTTCTTTCAGTCTTAGTGTTCTGAATTTCCTCCCAGCCTCCAATTTTGTGGGCATTCAAGCTTGCTAAGAAAAACAGTTAAGAAAATAATTAAGAAAATTAAAATAGACCACCAGACTAGAATTTTATAACTGGAAATGTTACTGAAGAAAATGTGTACTGGTTATGAGTATAACAATATACATTCCATAGAAATTAATGAGAATGGTAAAAGGTGAGAAGTTAATACTCTGATTTAAAAGGAAACTGCTGTGTGTCCTAAAGAGGTGATCATACACTTTTCTGAAAAACAGCCTGTAAGTCTTGGTGTTTTGAATTAATAATGAAAAATACCTAAGAATAAAGTGTTTTCTTATGTGGTAAAATTTCATCAACTCATCCACATTATGTTGGATTTCCATTATTTTCTTGCTATCAAAATATAGTCACTTTGATAATATTAAGTAGAGAGTAAAGAATAATAGAAAAACAATGTGCTGAAGTTATCTTCCATGCCCTACTGCCTTTAAGCAGTAAAAGTTACCTGCTGAGCACAGCAGTGACTGAAGGACTCATGCAGTGAGCAGCTGCCTACCTTGGAATAACAGGTGCTTAAAAATACTTTCTGTTCCAGGTAATTTTGTCTTTACAGTCCAATAAACCTCAGCTGATCTCAAGGACAAAGCTCATGCTACCAACTTGGTCTAAACAAGGATTCCCTGACTTCCTTTAGACAGAGCTTCACACATGGTGATTATAGAACACAAAGCAAGAACACGAACAATCCTTTCTCAATCCTTTCTCAAGCCAGTCAAATGTAGGGCGCTCCGCAGTGCAAAGGTGTTCTTAAGAATTCACATACACCTACATTTTACATAATGACCACAAGTTTCATCACTATTAAAGGTAAGATCTGCTAACATTTTTAGCCTCCTCTACACAGGTCCTACAATATGAACTGTATGTCAAGTCACTGCAGACATGCAGGGCTTGCACAGAATTGGCATGTTGTTCCCAGCCCTGGATTCATGTCAGAGACTTAACAGAGATGAAATAAAGCACAGCTTTTCTGCATGCATTTCCAGCTGTGTGTTGATGTTGTTATACTCAGGTATAGCTTAGAGTAACTACAAATAATGTTTAATGTGCAGGAAATCTTATTTGTCAGGAACCAGGACCACAGACATGAAGGAAGATGGTATAATGTAAGCTATTTCCTGCTCAGTTTTCCTTGGCTGATCTAGGCTTTACTTATTTAAGAGGTGTGGTGACCATTGGTACAGAGTTGGGCATCAAATGATTTTCTCAGACCACATATCCATCTTACTTTTTAGATTTAGAACAAAAGATGTTTTCAGGTCAAAACTCTCTGTATGATTGGCCTTAAACTGTAACCATATTTTTAATTTATTTTCACTTTGTCTTGGCAGCTAAAACTCCATCTCCTCTCTCCCTACAGAGGAAATTATTCTAGCCTTTCCTTGGCTTTCAGCTTAATTTATGGAAAAATTAACAGTTCAAATGTATCAACAGAAATAAGCAGAATTACACTAGATTGTCCAGCTACAGAATTAAGGATAAAATAAAGTATTTTAAGAGCTATCTATAAAAATAGAATTTTTTTAACTTCCATTTGCCATATGTATGAATTCAAATAAATGCTGTTATGTGCATTTTCCCCTTAAAAAAAAAAAAAAAAAAAAAAGTGCTCTGTGCAGAGAAGCCTTCACATAATCACTTGTAATTTTCTTAAACATCTTTGTGATGAAGAATCCCTACTCATACTTCCTCTTTACACCTCTTATTTTTTTACTGAGCAAAGTCATTCTGGGGAACACGTTCTTCTCGGCTTAGGTCATTGATTCCAGTGGATTTCCATCATGCTGATGTGATGCTTAGCTGGATCTTTTTATAGCATTTCAAGACTGAAATTACATTTTCAGTTGTCAAAATAATAAAAGTCACCTTATATTTCTTTTTGTGATGAAAAGTTATGTTTTTTAAATTGTTATGAATGAAATCAGGTGCTACTATTTTGATATACTGGCACAAAAATGCAAATCAGATGCAATTGCTACAGATTTTTTTCCTCAACTTTCACAGCTCAATCACCCACTTTTTCCCAAATGTCATTTCATGTGTATTCATGTGATGTACCACAACAAAACTCAGTCATGCAAAAGGCAATGGGCATTTCTTAAAAGCAACCCAAGATCTTTTAATTTATTTTATTTTGAACATAAAATGTGAATGCTGATGAGTTATGGCCCATTTCCCGCCCCCCCACCCCACCCACCCCCCACCCCCCCCGGAAGAAATGAACTGCATAACAGAAAGAGCACTGTAATGATAATGCCATGGATATAAATTTAGCATGACTGACCATCCCCAAAACAGGATAGAGTTTCAACTCCAGAAAAATTGAAATGATAGGAGTGTATCTTGCTGAAAGGTACATCTCTATTGGGACTGTATCAGCATGCAAGAACATTAGCTTTATTTGTGGAGGCAACATTGCAGATTTTGGGATTTCTCCCTTTCCTCCTCTCTATGTAAGCTTTATAGTTATCTATAGAACATGACCAAAAAAAACATTCACCTCCTTATTTCCAAATGTGAGAAAATGGATAAAAGGTGCTGTCTCTAGTGACTCAACATTTAGCAAAGCTCATGAAGCTCAAAGAAAATCAGAGTGGAAAATTTCTTAAGAGTCAGATAACAAAAGGGAACATAAAAGCCTTGAGAATAGAAGATAAAATGCTTTACTTAAATCTTTTCTATTCAAAGGTATTTTTTTTTTTATAGCATTCTTTTAGAAATCTGTACTAAAAGTATATTTCAGCAGCTTTTCATAATTAAACCTCTCACTTTAAGGCACACAATCTTAGATTAGAAATGGTTATAGCATGAAGAAACTATGCAAGCCCTTCCATATTTTTGATTTTTGATTTTTTTTTTTGTAACAAATAATAGGAATTATATACTTTCTTCTACAATAACAAAAACTAAACACATTTGTAATGTCATAATTATAATGCAAATTCTGAAAAAGATATTCAGTGTTCCACACTTCTGTGAGGACTCTTGAAAGATAATCTATTAAACATACACTTAGGAATGCTTTGAAATTTAGCCTCTATTAAAAACAATCTTACAAATCTGTATTAAGAAAGCTAAAAAAATAAAAAAAGTAGTGTTGTTTTTTGTTTTTGTTTTTTTTTTTTTTCAGAAAATAGTTTTTGAATACAATACAAAACAAGAAAAGCAAACTATAAATCCATCAACATCAACTCTCTAACTCAAAACATACCACGGAATTTAGAAAATAATTTTGGTAAATTCTAACCACAATTGGTTACTTTCAGAAACTCTAAAAATATCTCATCCTGTAAAATGTGGGTGAACGCAGTTCCAGTCTCTGATGAACTGCAGAAATATTGGTGTTCCTGTTGACTGCTGGACTCAGCAATTCCAGCAGTATTCAACCTAGAACTAAAAATGCACTTTCGAGCCTTGTTTGAAAGCTTGCTCTCCTCTATACATAGTTCCAGCTAACCAAACTACTTTGCAGAGATGTACATTTTCCTGCCACAAATAAAATCCTCAGTCTACTCATTAAAGATGAAATCATTACATCTGAGATACAACTGAGAGTTGATAAGATTGCTATTAAGATTACCTGTAGTTTATTACTTGGAGTATCCCGGAGATATTAGACCAGAGAGACTTGATGTCCTAATCTAAGGAAGTGCTCCATGCGAACTATTGGCTTGATGACAGCTGGCATTGTAACCATTTCACTGAGCAGTATGAAGAAGCTCCCACTTACAGGAAACCCCATTTTAAACCCCATTTTCCTACATGGATAGGAGCATCTCTCAGTTGAAGTTAAACAATGTTGGAATACACTGATGGGTTTGTTCACATACCATGCAACTTAGTACTAACACTTAGCACTATCAGAGCTCTGCAAGACTGATGAGTACATGAATGTGAAGCATTTGAGTAATCCCATCTTTTGACCTGACCCTCTTATTTTTTTAATTCTCAGTTAATGGCTCAACATTACAATCTCTTTGGCAGCAAAGAGGGTTTCAGAATGTTGTCTCCAAAGACAGTTTCCTATATTGAAAAGTATAAAAACAACATACTAGAGTAATCGTTTATCTGAATCTTTTTTGACAACCAGCTTGCTAGAATTCCTCTCCTTACTACACTCATTAGCTTCAGCAGGATTGCTCAGATATTTAAAGTTCTGCTGAACAGGAAGCTATGATTAAATGAATTATTTCTAGATTGGCGCTTCAGCTGCCTGACAACAAATTTGTGTATGTATATGAAGAGAACAAACAGCCCTGATTCACCAGTGTGCTGTTGCAGTTTTTAATGACTAATACTGGTAAAAGCAATGTAATTCCTCTAATATACGCATGTTAATGCATAGTCTGCTAAATGCAGGATCTAAAATCATTCAGCCACTGATTAAGGAAGTAACAGCTCCTTGCGCTACTGGTGATGTTGCTTATTCTAATAAAGTATAGAAACATCTATTGTCTTAGCATTCCAGGTTATTTAAAATATTTTTTATTCGTTTATATTTAAAATTTCCATAGGGGGCAAACTTGGTACACATTAAGGCACATCAATCAGAAATGTCTTCAGTTCAATTTTTTTCTCCTTTTTTTTTTTTTTTTTTTTTTTAATATCAGACTGTATGTTCATACAGATAGCAGCCATTCTTGTAGAATCAATTTGCAGCCTTTTTAGCAACTGTCATTTTAAGAATTAACTTACAGAAGTTTTATTAAGGAGAATTAGTCCTTCCTGTGGCCGTAAAACTGTACAGATAAGGCAAGCATGAATTTTCAGTCTATTTTTGTAACATTCTAAGAGAAACAGATTAAGATAATGGCTCACACAGAAAGCAGAGAACTGACAGAAAAAGTTTTCACCAAAAATATTATTTAGGTACAACAGAGACATGCAAAAAGTAGTATCAATAAAAAGGACCATCCAGCATCATGTAAAGGGTCAACAGACCTTGCAACATTGGCTGAAATTAAGCCTGTTTTGTGTTAGGCTCTGTTATAATGAACCAATCATATCCCTTTGCTTTCAAACTGGAGATTCAGGGCAAAGCGCTGCATAGAGACTATTTTTTCTCACAGAAGTCTACTTTTGATGTTGTTGCTTAATACACTTTAAGAAATTGCATGAAGTTTAACAAGGCCAAGTGCCGGGTCCTCCACCTGGAATGCAATAACCCCAAGCAGAGCTACAGGCTGGGAGATGAGTGGTTGGAGAGCTGCCAGGCAGAGAAGGACCTGGGAGTGATGGTTGATAGTCGGCTGAATATGAGCCAGCAGTATGCTCGGGTGGCTAAGAAGGCCAACAGCATCCTGGCTTGTCAAAGAAGCAGCATGGCCAGCAGGGCTAGGGAGGTGATCGTCCCCCTGTACTCAGCTCTGGTGAGGCCGCACCTCGAGTACTGTGTTCAGTTTTGGGCCCCTCGCTACAAGAAGGACATGGAGGTGCTTGAGCGGGTGCAGAGAAGGGCGACGAAGCTGGTGAGGGGCCTGGAGAACAAGTCCTACGAGGAGCGGCTGAGGGAGCTGGGCTTGTTCAGCCTGGAGAAAAGGAGACTCAGGGGTGACCTTATCGCTCTCTACAGGAGAGCTCTCTCGAAGGAGGCTGTAGCGAGGTGGGGGTTGGTCTGTTCTCCCACGTGCCTGGTGACAGGACGAGGGGGGAATGGGCTTAAGTTGCGCCACGGGAGTTTTAGGTTGGATGTTAGGAAGAACTTCTTTACTGAAAGGGTTGTTAGACATTGGAACAGGCTGCCCAGGGAAGTGGTGGTGTCACCATCCCTGGAGGTCTTTAAAAGACATTTAGATGTAGAGCTTAGGGATATGGTTTAGTGGGGACTGTTAGTGTTAGGTCAGAGGTTGGACTCGATGATCTTGAGGTCTCTTCCAACCTAGAAATTCTGAGATTCTGTGAAGAAAACTTCTGTATCTGTTCCCATTAGCTGGGTATGCTTTTGGCAAGGGGGCTTCCCTCATATCAAGGGAATAGAAAGACTTTGCAGGAATAATCTAGCAAGTCCCACGCTTAAGCTATGCTATCACATTTCCAGAATGGACCATGCTCCAAGGGTACCTTTGTCTTCCCAACAGCATAGGAAGTCTAGCCACCTAGCTTGGACTGAACTCCAGCTATTCAGAATACCAATTGCTCGATTTACATTTAGTAGAGGTGTACCAAGGAACAGCAAAAGTAGCAATGTATAAACTATTCTTTCTCAGGCTGACAGATCATTCAGGACCTTCCCAGCTACATGCTCCTCTTCACCTTCTTGTATGGAGAATGTCAACTGTGACAAAGTATGCAAATTTAATTTAATGCTTTAATGATTTCTGTCTTATTCATTAGGGAACATGCATTTTATTTTTAATTAAATTTGCACAAGATGACTTCTGACCACTTTGAAGTCAAACACATTTTTATAATTCATAAACATATCAAACCCAATACTCTGCTCTTTCTGCTGACATTTTCATAGACTGCTGTCCTACAGCAGATGGCTGAAAAATTTAATCAAGAGATTTTCTGAAAATGCACAAAAAAATTTAGCTAGGATCTGTATGTAGCTATTGCAAAAAAAAAAAAAAAAAAAAAAAAAAAAGAAAAAAAAAAGAAAAAGAAAAAGAAAAAAGTTATAGAACTGCACATCTCCATAGTTGCCTAATGTACTAATGCTTAGGTTTTGCAAGGCATTTAATCAGTGTGTACTGTACTATCAAAAAATCCATTACTGTGTCAGCATCTTCCTGCTTGGTCAAGACAAGTTCCAATAATACAAAGATCAGATAGTTCTTACTGGGCTCCGTCCCTTACCAAATGAGGTAGTGATGGAAAATTCCCTCCTTCTTCATTCTTAGCTGTTTCCTATCAGGCACAGGAATACTTTCTCCTCATCCTTAGGACATATTACAGGCCCTCATTCTGACTGATTTAACTCCACTACTTAGAGAATGGAAAGAAAACAAGACTGGGACAAGATATTACATGAGAACGGCTGTAGATTCCCTCTTTAAAAAGGCTGAAGATGAACTCTTGGTTCATGGAAGTGAAGAGATAACTCCACTTATCTCAGCACATAAAATTAACTCAGTTATCTCAATTACCTCAATTTAGTCACAATTACCTCAAGTTTTGCTTTATTGAAAGTATGCTTTCAAAATTTCAATTCATCAGCTTTTAATTACTTCAAAATCAGAATTTTAATTCTAACGTGCAATACTATTAGGGATGTAATTAAGGAGGCACTGTGATAGATTTTCCCCCTACTCTACACTGGAGAACCCAACTATATTTCCCTGACATAGCAATATGATTTTTGGGTGATTTTTTTTTCTTTTCTTTCTGTTTGTGCTTAATTGCACAGCTCAATCACTGTGGTGAACTGCTGCTTACATTTGCTGAGTTGGTTAAAATTTGTCCTCTTTCTTGGAATTCTTGTTATTTGCCAGATAAATGGCAATTTTAAATTGGCTTTACATTTATTTTTATTTTTTTTTTCCTCGGCTTTAACTTCAAATCCTAATAAATACATCAGGAATATGCATTAGTTCAATATGCAACAGGACTGGATTCTAAAATGCACCACTAAGAAGCAAAGACAAGTGGTTTGTAAGTATAGAAAGGGACATGACACTACAGGAGTGTCCTTACACATTAAATTCAGAACTCAAGACAATATAAGTGGCTGGACAAGCCACACCTGGTTCAGAGAACCAGGTAAGGCTATATGATAAATTCCTACTTTTTTTTTTTTTTTTTAAATTGTGAAACCTTTTAACCTCTGAAAATGAGGATTATTTAAATCACTTTTGCATGAATAACACATTTAAATCTGATCAAATCCTTACATTTGGCTTGTGTGCTGTGATTCTTCAAGTTGTCCCTGCTGTGACTCAATCAAATTTCATCTTTTAGCTTAAGACAAAATCTAATCAAGTCATAGCTGATTTTTCCTTTCCTGCTGCAGTTTGCCTGAAGAAGTAAACATGTTTGTTTATTGAAAGTAATATTACTCAACTCGTTTCATATATAGAAAACTGGAAATACACCAGGAAAAAGTCACAATCTAATTCTGAACAATAAGTAAATATTAACTAAGGAAGGGCAAGAGTAGGTAGCATAATATAAATAAGCACTGAGTATTTTACTTCATGTTCTAATTGATGCCTGTGGTCCCAGAGAAGCCTAGAGGAGTAACCATTTGCCCTACCTGCATAAAATTACACATAACAAATGTTGAAGATAGACATCCTCCAAGCATTTAAGATTAGGTCAAAAATATTTTGTTGCAGTTGTACCCACAAAATAGTCTTTTTCTTTTTTTTTTTTTTTTAGCCAGGATTTTGTTTCTTGCCTACAATTCCATGCAGTTGGGTGTATAAAGTGAACAGAAGCTCATTTCAATGCTACTCCCAAGCTGAGTTTTTTTTTTTTTTTTTTTCCCCTGTGGAATCACACTGTATTTTCATTTGCAACATACTTTGTACTGAGGCCAACATTTTTATAATTATTATGTAAAAAATAAACATGCTGCAATTCTGCAGATATACTTACTCCCTTGTAATTTTATACAAGTAAATATAATCTCATGAATTTTCAGTTTAGGGAGGTGCAAGCAACAAGGTACATTGCTTTGCACAGTGATTTGTTGCATTTAGAATTGAGCTGTGTTGAAGACATCAGATATAAAAGGATTCTAGATTCAGGATCCATTAGGATCTTTAGGATACTTTGTGAAGTATCTTCACTTTGTGATGTATCTTCTCAAAGAACCTTGAAGAAGTAAAAGCACTGGCTACAGGATGCAAGAAAGCCGAGACAGCTGGAGGATGGGCTTGAAGAAGTGATAGAAGATGACATACTGAATCCCCTGCTAACCTCAAGGATTTTATGGAAAGAAAGTCGTTGCAGATGAAGAGCTTGCCTGTGAAAAATCAGTTTTTCTTTAATCTTAGGTTAATGAGTAAATAATATGAAGAGGTTTTATGGTCTTATTTCTGCTGTCAAACATTTAACATCTAAGAAACAGACACAAGAATTTTGCTAGGTATGAAAGAGAATCATGAAAAATATCTAGAGATACCACTTCTCATGCTAAATCACACATACAAAAAAGGCAATACAAATATAATGTAAAACAAGAATGAGTACAAATGAAATTAGAGATGCTAAAGAGGCCTGAAAAGGACTGAATGATGAAATAAATCTCAGTAATATGATTAATAAAAAGGCCCCAAAGGACCAAAGATACAATTATGTTGATGTTCTCATATTTGTTTAGGCTTTGTGTTTGGGGCAAACAAACAACTTGCACAATATTGCCGACATAAACTAACAGTAGTTATCATTTCAGCACTTCACAGGAATCAGTGTAATTATTTCAGTGAAAAAGTTTTTTTTTTTTTTTTTAAATTGACTTAAATTTTCAAAACCCTTAATTAAAATGGTGAACAAAATCTTTTTCTCTGTCATTTTAAAGAAGCTCTTCAGATTATAGCAGTAAAATGAACAAACATTTTATTTACTTACAATAATCTTTTTTCAGCCTTATAATGCTATCTTAGCTGTACCATTTTGATAGTGGACATACCAGCTATCTTCCATTTTTACATTTTTAAGAAGAGGTAATCCTCTCCTTATTGTTTTCTCATTCATGTGACACCTTGTCAACAGAACAAATTTGCCAGGAACAACAGGAACAAGCATAGAAAATTTATTTTCCTTATACACCATGCATCAGGGCAAACCAGGATACTACATATTATGTTTTCCTTTTCCTTTGAGATACATAACAGTTAATTTCAAAAAAGCACATGGGACAATTTAGTACTGCAAAGACTGATCCAAAACAGAAAACCAAAACATTTTGTGCAAGCTTGTTAGCATAAAATAACCAGTGTGGTTTTGCTTGTTTCTCACAAAGCTGTTCAGCATAGATCAAAGGTATGGTGTGTCATTTATTACAATGAACACCTCAATTTTTCTGCAAACCAATAATTTATAAATTCTTTGGACTGTCATGCCACCATCAGTTCTGAAAATCCATTTTCCTTAGTACAGGTCAGCACAAAGTACTTGCACACTTGATTCACATACAAGCTGCGTTGATCCACAGTCTCCTTTAGGAGATATATTATGGCTACAAGCATGCATCAAAATATCATTAGAATTCAGTGGAAGTTGGATGACTAATTCCTATTAGAACTCTAGAAAATTTCAATTAATGAGCTTGGGAACATCGAGGCTAATAAGTGAAAATGTAGTTATATTTAATTAAAAGGCACAATGCTAGTAAGGACTGTGAGTATCAAAGTGCATATAAAACAGACATCAACTAAACAAAATTGTTCCTACATAACTCCTTTGTAGACTGAGTGGCCATTTCCTAGAATTCTTTTTCATCAGCACTTGCCTGTTTGTTTGTTCCAGAAAATTACATTTAGTTAGAAAATATCATTTTCACTCCATGGGAATGGCAAAAGATCAATCAAGTCACAAGTTCTGGGAATGTATAATACCTTCCTGTAGGACTATGCATATTGACAGTCTGTGGACAGATGGTTTCTGTATTACTGGAGAATATTGAGGCATGTGAAACGCCATCGCTTTTGTTTTCCACCTCTCATTTGAAAGGAAGAAAATTATATTGCTTCAGGAAAAATACATTGTAGAAAAAAAAAAAAAAAAAAAAAGATATTTGCAAACTCATAAGGGATTAAATAAACAGGAAACGTTCAGAAAATTCTCTAGAGAACGTTTGAAAAATGTCACTCTTAACAATTAGGTATTTGTATACATCACGTTAAAATACAACTACAAACTAATTGATTTTCCTTTGTTTGATATGCCCAGAATGAAACTCTACCTGTATTAGTGCAATAGAAAAATAAGTTTTGTTTCTTAAGACTAACCCCAAGGATAAAGCACAAACTGCTCTATGACTTAAATGGCTTTGCATGACCAAATTGTAGATACATAAGATGTATCAGACTGCCTGATGTGCTTTAGCCATATCTGCCCATTTGTCAGCACTTTCCTTTAAGGATCATTTATTCAAATTAGACCTTGCATTATATTTATCTCTTGAATTAATACTTCGAGTTCCAGCCATCTTCTCTACATTCATATATTCCACACATGACAATCAAACCTCAGGTGCTTTTGAGCATGTCAAGTGTTGAAGAGGTTTTACATTTAGATTTGTAAGTAGAACAAAGAACTGAGCTTTACTTCTCTAGCCCACAGAAAAAATAGTTTAAAGAATATACCCAGTTCTCTTCTGCTGGTGGCTGAAGAAAAAACATTTGTGAGGTTGTAAATAAATTAATTTTATTAAAAAAAAAAAATCTTTCAGAGTTCATAAAAATATATATTTCTATACCATGGAAATAATACATTTTTTAAGTGTTAGGTAAACACCGTGCATGTAATAGCTTCTATTTTAAAAATTTGGTAAGGGATCTGTTGGAGGTATGCACCTGTACCACTCAGAATGGCATGTAGCTAGCTATAAAATGGTATTTCATAGTAGGAAAACATATTCAAGCATTTATCATAGCTTATAATATGTTGCTGGAGAAAGTGTATGATAAACAATTGCACATGTAATTTTAAAGCAGCCAAATCAAATTTAAGTTGATGGAAACTCTTTGGTATTTCACTTTCCTGACAAGCTATTCCTGGCCGTAAACTAGAGAAGTAGTTGAATTTTATTTTACTTTCTAAACAGCCATTACAATGTACTACTGCTTTGTGTCATATCAGCTAAACATGGTCAAGAGCATAAAATGAATTTCTTATCAACTTTTTGCTGTTTCACATCAATGAAAATTTTTTGCATATGCACATAGTGATCAAGAAAGATAAGACAACACCAAGTCTTCTTCTGTTTCCTTATATCTCCCAAGCTGTTAACATGAGAGCTCAGTGAATATAAAGGCTGACAAATCACACTGCTTTTTGTACCACTTAATAGAAATGAGCTTGATTGTACAAGACAAAATAACAGATAATCAAATGCCAAGCAAACCAAGTCACTCTTGTCTATTAATAAGAATAGTTAATCGATTGTTACTCCACAGATCTGACACAGGACTGCAATAAAACATTAATTTAGGAATGCCCAGACATGCTACTCTGGATTAAGATCCTCAACAGTTTTAATTGTGAGGGATCAGTATTTCTGGTGTTACTGATTTGAATAAATCAGAGTCCTCATGCAAGGGATAGCATTATACATATACCTATTCAGCTGAGTTAGGAATTAGTCCCTAGAACTAACTATTCATGTATCCCTTTCTGGTTTTATTGGCACCTCCACAGCTGCGTGAAGCTTCATATGTACTCCACAGCATCCAGGCTTGTAGTCACACTCACTAAGAGTTCCAATGAGCTGAACTTGACAACTAATCAAAACACATCAGTTCGGAATTGAATTCTTAGGATGTTTTTCATATCATAAGCTACACAGGTTTATTTGGACACCTGCTCAATGTGTGAATTTTCTGCTTAAAATCCGGAAAATACAAATATCGTTCAATTCTTATTTGGTTAGAACCCAAGTGTATTCTGTGGATAGCTCGGATATATATGTGTATATATATATATATATGTATATTCAAAAACACACACACACATTACTCATATCAAGAGTTTTCCAGTATTTTTCCCATCTAATAAATAAATTCTGTCAACTTTATCCTGATGAGTTGTGCTACCAAAGTGAAATTTAATTCCCTATTAAGGCTATGGCACCAAAAACCCCTACTAGAATTTATAAAAGGAGCATAGGAGGCTATTTTTATGCACTGTTAGCTTTTAATTGCACTGCATAATTGCATAAGAATGGTAAAACAGTACTTCATAGCCAAACAGAAAAGCATGCAATTAAAACATAGTATAGCCTCTGCTTTCTCGTGAATTACCAATCATCCCTTTCTAAAAAAAGTCTAGTTGCAAGTGCCAGTCTTCTAAACTGCCTCAAAGAAGGCATAAGTATTTCTGCTCCCAGTGGATTCCCAGACTTTCAGTTTACAGGGTGTTAGTGCCTGTTCCTTCTGCATTTTAGAGTGCTTGGTTCCGTTTATGCTTTGAGAAAGCAGTTAAGTACAATTTGCCTTGTGGAACAAAGCTGCTTTTAGAAAGAAACGTCCAGTTGTGCATGACAGGGCCTGGGTTCACTTAAAAATCTGTTGACACAGTGTCAGGTAGCCACATTTTTAGAACAAAATACAACACAGAAAGGAAAATTAGAAAACTTAGGCCTCAGGGGTTTTTGTTGTTGTTGTTATTGATTGTTTTTCTTTAATATATTTTTAAACCTTTTAGATGTAGGAGGATTTTCATAGTTAAAGCTTGCGCAATTAAAAGCTCCAAGTGCCAGAGACTGTCTCTGGTTAGAGTAACTGTACAGTGACACAAGCACCAAGCTACCAACGTACCACGGATGTTTGTGTGTATGAATTGCTGCTGAGCATACATGTACAAGCCCCTGTTATGCCCCTGGTTCATTGCCAGTGCACAGCTCATGCCTTCTCATCAGTCACTAACACTGCTCAGATGGTTTCAAGAGTAGATGTCATAGTTCATGTAGGGCTGTAAAAGCCTGCCTATTGAAACAGCTGGGTATACAGCAACCTAATGGCTAAAGCAACCTAACGGCTGGCATGCCATCTTGGCTTCCCTGTTACCTACAACAGTCCTGTGCACAGAAAACAAAGATATAAACAAATTTATATCGTCCTTTACCAATTATGTAAGTAAACAAATATAGTGTATTTACTGTGGGTTTTGTTCATGAGAACTGAGGTTAAATCATCTGTTTTACTACAATTAACTCAGCCAATAGACGTTTCAAATTACTGGTCATCTATTTATACAGCTAGGAACAACTTGATATTATTAAATTTTTTTCAGTTCTTCAGATAAAATTGCAAAAATTCTATTAAAATCCTGAAAGTTACACCAGAGAAATGCATACAGAAGCTACACGAAAGCCAGGAACATCGTTAAGATGTTTACTGCATTTTCTACAATGTTTCCATGTATATAGGAATTAAGTACTTGTCCAGTCTTTTCTAGAGGACAGCCCCTCCCCTACAAAAATCCTAACATCTGACAACATTACGACAATGACAATATTTTTATGAGCTTCTTTCCATCACTTTAACATACTCCAGCATTCTTAAATTATTACCTTAATAAATAACATTGAGACATTTTGCAGGGTTAAAACTGTACATGCAATAATGAGATGTGGTATATAGAGCACCTTCCCTACCATTACACTGCAAATCAACCCCAAGACTCTTACTGAAATAGTATATAAACTGTAGATAGGTGGCTGTACCAGTCACAGATTTCTCCTTGAAAGTAAATGTTATAAGTGGCAATTGCACGGTCCACAGAGAGAGTAAGTACCTTAATCTTGTAGCTATATATGTACAGTGCAACTATTGCAACTGTAGAAAAAGAAATTCCAATGAAAATACAGGAATAATAAGTGGCAATAATTAGAGCTTATGATAGTTTGGGGAGACTTGTATGTCCAGAAAGAATGATTTACTAAATTAAGTTCAGAACCTACTGAAAGAGAAGGAAAATTATATTTTTGTACTGCCTTTGTTTAGTTCCCCCTTCCCCCTTCAAAATCATATGCTGGTGATAACCCCTACACGGAATAAAGAGTGCTATAGAATGGTATTACAGTGATAGATTTTAAGCTTCCAGAGGTAGCAGACATAAGTGAGTTAGGTTTCTACAGAAGTTCTGATCTCCTGGAGTCTCTAATGGTATTTTAGCTTATTAACTATATACTTGTTTCCCTGCCTTCCTTATAGGCAAAATCACTTTCATTTTCCTGGTGTCGGTGCCAGATTAAAAGAAGTATGTGCTACATCACTGTCATCTTTGATTTTGCTTTTCCACCAGGAGAAGCATAGAGAGATTATGTTCTTCCAGGTAGAGGGTACTGGGTTAGTTGGAAAGCCAGAATGTGACAGATGCATAAAATATCTCACTTCTGAGGTTAAAAACCTAAGCATAATAGATGGAAAAGATTATTTCAGGATTTCAGCCAAGCCAATTATTTTGGCAATTCTGTAGGACTGTGTGGAGGCAAGTCTTCTTAAAAAAAAAAAAAAAAAAAAAAAAAAAAAAAAAAACGAATTCACCATGGCTCTGCTAGATAATTCTAAAATTCCTACTGCAAAGTTCTTAATGCGAAAAAAAAAATAAATCAGCATTTTAAACCTAGATGCTCATACTCAGCCTAAACAAGCAGTAATTGCACTTTAAAACTTTGTTTAGGATTGCTTGTAATCATAAATGGAAAATTACTGACAAAATATGGCAAAAAAAAAAAAAAAAAAAAAATGTTCCACAGAACATGAATACCCTCACAGCTGGAGGTTTTCACAAGCAGTACTGGTTAAACACAACTGCCACATGCTCTCAGGCTGCTGCCTTCCCTTCTTGTCTTATTTTTGCATAGGGTGATGCAGACCACAGGCAGGAAGGTCTGGCTACTGTTGCAGTGGAAGTAGGGCAGCAATATTCTATACTGGCAATGATACTGTCAGAACTCTGACTGCCACCTTCCCAAACAACCCAGCCATTTCCAAGCACTGGGAAGTATGGCAGGGAAGGCTGGGCAAATCACCAAACAAAACTGTTTTGCCTTGTTCAGGCCCAAGAACTAAGCTGTTCCAGACATGGAGGTAGGTATGGCATCTAACTTGGAAGAATTTTTCTGCAGTGATTTTTTCTGCTGTGATTTACTTTTACTTCTTAAACCACAGTCCTAATTTCTCACATGGTTTTAATAGTAAAAGTCTTGACATCATTTGAGGGAATGGTGCTACAGGAACAAACATCCAGGATGTCACAGAAAAGGTTAAACAGATGGTGAAGGTAACATTCAAGATGCACTGATAAAACCACCTTATCTTCTCCTACTAGCAATGCTTGAGAGACTGCATAAAAGCAGATACACATTTGTATGTGTATATTTTGAAACTCTGGAGACTAAAAGTATTAACCTCTCACTGCTGTATTGAGAACAACGAAACTATTGTTTCAGAAATATAGGCAGACTTTCTTGCCTTCATTTCAAAAGGCAGACTGAGATATGTTATTTCTGATAGCTATTCTGTACAAAAATTAGAAAATGCATCAGGCCTATCAAGTCACATCTGTGTCACTGCAGATGCAGCTGACATATGGAACAGTCTACATCTTTCCTCAATGTCATAGCCCTGAGGTACTTGCATGGGTATACAGAGCATACCTATTAGAAGGATCTTTCACAAGCTCAGTATGTAGTTCTATGCTTGTTGTCACCATACTTACAGCAGAGGTGGACTTGTTCACAGCATCTTAGTAGCTGTGTGGAATCTTAACTTACCATTGTTCACCGAGCTGTAAGAAATAAAAACGATCAAAGAAAACATTCACTTTTTCCTAATATTACAGAAACCTCTCTCTATGCTGTTGCAGGCGTGTAAGGTAGGAGGATAAAAGTATTATCGTCGTCTCATCTGAGCAAGGAAGAAACTCAGCCAAAATAAACAGTTCTTCCAGACAATCACAAATGTCTTCACCCATGTACTAATGATCGCAGTTTTGTTTCCTACAAAAAGAGAGGTATTACTCCTATTCCTTACCCTTGGTATTCCAGAATGTGTGATATGCTTTTCCTCCAAAAAAGCTCTCCTAAGACCTGATTTCTTATGCAGTGCCTACAACTTCTTCTCTTTCAGATAGGAAACTCCATACTACTGCTTCATCCTCCCACCAGATGAGAGCATGTTCCAGACTGATTTAGTTAACCTGGCTATCAGACATAGATGCACAAAGTCCAGGCTCCATGCATACTGAGTTTGGGGAGAAAGAAGAGCAGCACTGCACTCATCTATAACCCTCAGTGAACATCTGGGTAGTTTTTAGCATGGCAGCAAGAGTCCAGTTTTACTCTCTTGATGCTTCTTAACTGAAATCATATTGCAGTGTCATGTCGTATAGATATAGGAATGTATTATACATTAAGTCCACACCTATAAAAATCAGGCAAAACACGTAACTAGCAAGTAAATAGTATTGTAGATTCATAGATTCAACCTCTGCTATTAATTTTCTGCTTTACCTTTTACATCATTTATGCCTTTTTGTTTCCTAACTGTGAGACTGGAAAGCTTACCCATTTTATTATTATTATTATTATTTTTTGGCACCAAACTACAACACAGTAGAGGTTCTTTGCTGCTGATGTCCAGGCTTGTGTTCATCCCTCCATTCTCAAATTGCCTGTCTTACAAAGTCTCATAATTTTCATGCATTCACTATAAACATAGAAGCATTGTGGTTTAGAGAAGCTCATTCCATAAACCTCTCACTAGGACGGAATCTGCACTCTCCCATTTCATCTGAACCTCTCAAGCTACAGGATCATTAAGTTTCCCTCAGTGGATTTTTTGTTTGTTTGTTATGGAAAACTAGATAAGAATAAGAGGCATCTCATGGAAGTGTCATGGGACAGCAGAATAGTTTCTTGCCCTACTCTAATTAGAACACAAATCCTGCTGGGTTTAATTATCCTGTCTTATTACAAATCTGACAATACAGACAACATGCTAAAAATACCTTTTGTTTTTATTGTTATTGAGGAAAAGCTCAACATTTCATATTACTGGAAATAGAAGATTAAGAATTAAGAATAGTATTAATTACTTTTTTTAAAGTGAGGGACAATTGGTTTCTGGTATTTAAATCCTATTACTTGGATATTCACTAGTTTCCAGTGAAAAAATTAGAAATTTTCTGTTTTAAAATTATTCATAGCAACATAATGATTAATGAAATTCTCATATTTGTAAACATAATTAAATGCCATATATTTAGCCGGTTTAAGAACATTTATAAATGATATTGCATTTACATTTGTACTTGAAGTTTAGTGCTCATTGAAATTTTATGATTCATAGTAGTAATATTTTAGAACATAATAGTTTTTGATTATTTAATTTCATTTATTTCAATATTTTTATTAATAAAGAGCTAAATTTGGAGCTTCACAATCAGTAGTGCAGTAAACATGCATAGTGGACATGAAAAATAACAGTTTTATTAATCTTTTCATCTTAAATATGGAAAAACATGAAAAATATTCTTTCCCCCATTCAACTTCATGTTAAATAAGAAATAAAATATGTCTTTAATTTCAACTGCAAATTTGAAACACATTAAATAATTTATCGTTAAAATATACTGCCATTCCTCACTGTAATCAGGACATTCACTACTGGATTTAGTAGTATCTTAATAGCAAATAAAGCAGAGGGAGAAGTGTTCCAGAGCCATTCATTTCCAACTGTTTTCATTTGAAAGCACTGCAGTGAAGCTTTTCTTTTTTTTTTCCTGTAAATAGTATTCAGTAATAGAATATTCTAAGTGTAAAGAACCCTTAATAAGGAGTTTGTGTAATAACAGGGAGCTAACCATATAACCATATTTCTTCCTATATGAGACAGTAAACAGAGATGGAGATAACTCTGATTGGAGAAGGGTTTCTTAATAAGAAGTTTCTATGAGTATGTAAGTAATAATAATGTACATCCTAACTGTGCTTAGTTAAGCTTAAGAATAAAATTATAAATAGTATTAAGCATTTGTGGGGCTAGAATTATCTCATTTATACACCATGCAAGTCTAAATTCAAACAGTGAAATTCTAAGCAGTTAGATGCAAATTTGAACGAATCATAGCTGTTTAGTTTTCTTTTAAACATTCTAACTATATTACACGTGATTTTCCTCCATCATCTCTGTAAATGAGTTATTAATGTGATTTAATGGGGTATTAGGGAAAAATCAGAAAAAAACACATTGTTTTATACCTCTTAAAACACACACACACAAAATAACAAATACCCAACAAAAGAAAAAACACCAAAAATCAAAAGTCAAGCCCTCATTTCAGCACAGGCCAAAACCCCACAGAAATCTTCATCAGAATTAGATGTAAGGGCTAATTTTGATTCATAAGACTGATTACCAAGATGCTGACTTAAAGATTTCTCAGTATGTTGCATACCACTGATGATGTGCTGGGCACACAGCTTCAGCATTCTCTCAAGAGCAGTAATGGGAGTGTGCAATCCCACTGGCAGTGGCCCTTTCTTAGAAGTGAACTGACAGTGACCCAAGTACAAAATGAACTCCTGACAGTATCCTTCCAAAATTAAATCCCAAAGGAAAAAAATATATATATATAGTTTATGTGTGCATCAAGTAGAGCATACTGAAAAACAGCATTATGACTTTTTTTTTTTCCCTTGGCAGGCAAAACCTCCCATTGATTTGGAGCAAAGAGTGACTAAATACTCCAGATCAGTATAAAATCTGATGAGTGATGAGTACTGCTCGAGTTATAATCAACACAAATCCTGATATTGTTCAATAGCACCATATACAAACTGTATTTCTTGTTACTAGTCAGAAATTTTCATAGCCTCATGACTTCATGTATCCAAATAATCAAGCCATCCCAATTTCTTTCAGCATTACAGGAATGCATTTCTTCTCACATGCTGTGGAGCTATATCACAGTTGCTACTTCAGCAACACACTGCCAAATGATTAGATCTCCCCAACTAAGTTATTGTAGAATAGATTCTGCCTTTCTGTATTTCCTATTCAATAATTCATGTTTATTGCATTTATGAAGAGAGGGCTTTACATGAAAATACTCTGAAAACCCTACATGGCCGGCTAGTGCAGGGAATCTGCAGACCAGAGCACATCTTTCACAACCACAAAAGGCTGTGTATTCTTGAGTGAAACATGCTGTTAAACTACAAGATATTTTCTATTTTGTTGTGCAGATGCATTAGTTTACATATGCAATATATACTTAATAAACTCTGAAACATAATTATCAGAATTAAGGCAGCAGATACTCTGAATCATTTTGATCCTTAAAATAATAAGATTATGAGGATGTCATAGGAAATTGTATGTTATATGTAATTTATATGCCATATATATATATATATATATGCTATATGCAAATATAACGGATGTACTTGATACTTAAATCACCTCACGAGCTTCTACAATGTGCATTATTCAGAGCAGGATGACCACGCTAATTCTATCTTCTTGCCTTAAGAACTATGCATTTCTGTATCAGTGAATACATTGAGAACACCTGGAAGTAGGAAGTTCTTCCTCAAGAGTAAGAGTTTTCCCTGGTCCATATAATTATATTTTTATTAGCATTGGTTTGTTATTAAAAAATCCCACTTTTAAACATACTACTTCATAAATTTTAAAGACAAAACACAAAAATTAAATATAATTGAAGGTGTTTAAAAGTTTATCAGCAATGCTAACTGTGAATGCTTTGCTAAAAGGTAATAAAGACAAATGAGCTGAGGAGAGCTACAAAAGTAATCAGTAGAAAGAAGAAATGATCTTAAATGAAAAAGCTGAAGACTGTACTTGGTCCAGGAAAATGAAGTGATTGTGTAAAGATACATGGGAGAAAATCAATGGAGCACAGAGGGAACTGTACAAGATTGTACTATATTGTATAAATCAGATACAAGTCAATTAAGGCTTCTAATAATCAAAAAATGAAGTAATGAAATATATGACAGTTGGTAGGAAGAAAACACGTGTCACTATTTTACAGTTTATGTTAATGATTACATGATGTAAAATAACAAAGCACTCCTCTTGCTGATCAGGGTTTCTGATTTTCTCTGCAAACACTTTGAAGTCAGCCAAGAGAACTAAGCAAGAAATACCTGACCTTTGTTCAGCTATATTTTCAGGAATCAGGGCAGAGCAATCTCCTCTGTGTATTTACATAAATGTTGATTTTTGATAGAAATAAAAGGCATTTTCTCAGATAGGCAGCTAATAATTCAGCATTATTATTATTATATAAATCTCCTGAGAAAGGTTCCACTGTTGTTTTGAAATACAAATTTTGTGCTCTTTTAAGGTATCGTGGGTTTAGCCATGTGTATGAACAATGCAGAAGATGAAGAAATTGACACCAAGAATCAGCAAGAAATTAGCCTGGATTAGCCCCAGATGTGTTACCTAATCAATAAACTTTATAACCAACCCCATCAGCTAGGTCTCAAATCTCCAATACCAAGGGGAATCCAGACTTAAGGAGCAACAGAATAAGCTAGTCAGAACTGAGTATTTCCTACCCAATCCTGTAACTGATGTGGTCAGGAGTAACTTGGAAAGACTGAGAAAAGACCCCAAGAGAGACAATGAGCACCTGAGTAGAAAGAGAGAAACCCACAGACCTGCAGCATCCTGTGTGCAGTAAAGCTGGAAGCTCTGTGTTGACCCACCTGACCTTCCTCCCAAACTACAACATCTGCTGAGCAGAAAACTAAAGTTATTTATTTCATAATACTGTGTATAGATGGGTGATTAAAGTATTCTGACATGCAATTCCATTTAGCCTTCATACTAAAAAGCTTTAATTTCATCTTAAACCATGACAAGCACAGCTTAGAAGTACCTGTTCCTGGAAAGCCCCTTATTTTTAAGGATATTTTTATGCTTGCTATGATTAATACGACAACTGTAAATGTTCTTCATTAATTTTCATTTTTACAGTTAGTCTCCCAGATAACTCAAAGGCAGTAACTGGAAAATTTCCACAAGTTACATTTCAACACTCAGGTTTTGAACAGAAATACCACAGTACACAGAGTAAATGTGTGATAGAGACCTAAGTACTAGAAGGACGTACTTCATCAATCCTTAGAAAAAAATTAATTACCTTGGTACAAGTTACCCTATCACTCATATACCTAAAACTCTTCAGGAAACAAAACTGAGAGACCTTGGAGGTACAACACCAACAACCCAAATAATCTCTCTCATTTAGCAAATAACAACTCTTGATTTGAAAACCCTGAAAATTATAAGGAAACTTCAGTGCATATGATTTGAGATAAACTATAACTATACAGTCCTTACTCACCACTCTTATTCAAGTTCTGCAATAGCACTTTGGAGTTCAGCTGAGTCACAACAAAAATCTGAAAGAATATTCTGAGAGAATATTTTGGACTAGATGATTTTAGAGGTCTTTTCTAACCTAAATAATGATTGTATATGACAATGATTCAAATCATATCTAGAAAATAGCACCTATTTTCAAACCAGATAGAAAAAGTTGTATTTATATACAATACAGCAAATTACCAAAAAAAAAAAAAAAAAAAAAAGGAGGCTATCAACATAAGGACAGTAGAAATTGCAGTACTGTGATTTTTTTAAAAGCTTTCCAAATGTATTTATCAGGCATATAAATGGAATAAGATTTCATAATCAGTAGTTATGAACTAAACTATCTTCTGTTTGCTAGTACATTACGAACTGCTTATTCAAAATTAATTGTAATAAAACTGTTAGCTATAGAGTAACGTATTTTCATGTATATCCAACTGGTATAAACATTTTTTTATATATGGTTTTAAACACCATTTACCTCTAAAAAGTGCACCCCATGAATACACAATAGGCCAGATCTTGTTTTCATATTCATTTTTCAATCTGGAGAAATTCTAACACATTCACTGCAATTTCTGAAAGCTTACACCAAACTAACTAAAAATCAGAATCTGGATTGTTTTTTCTAATACAACAGTTGTTTGCTCAGCTGGTCACACATTTGGAAGTAATTTATTGTGCTTTAAAATAATGTCAAATCAATCCATCTTTCTTTCCTGACTCTAACAAAATGAAATGAAAAATCTCTGTAGCTCAAAAATGTTCAACACTGCAACTTCCTGCTTCTTTTCAGAGATAAGTTATTCATATTTTTCTTGTAACAGTTGAGCATGTTTCCTATGTTCATCTTCAACTGTGATACTTTCAACAGCAATTCTGACTTAAAATTTGAAGAGGACAATAGCCATAGCATTACCTCACTTGTTCATTTTGATGTGATAACAAGATTAGTTTTTGGTATTGCCCCCAGACTGAAACAGGGCTGAAGAAATCAGTCAAGTAATGATTGTGCATCTACTTAACATACCTCTATAAATAACTCCATAGAGATTTACCAGCTACACGAATGATGTACTGAAGACATGCCTTACACAACTTACGGCTGGTTAAACTGCACAAGGTAAATACTAATGGAAACCAAGGCTTTCTTAAAAAAAAAATAATAAAAATAAATAAATAAATAAAGGGAATTTAACGGGAATTTACAGCATTCATACAATACTAAAGGCTTAGGTCTGCCCATTTACTGGCACTCATTCTACAAGGGATATTGTTATAAATCAGCATTTCATTTGTGCTGTTCTGCATTTAAGATAACAGCCAAATAAAAGTTTTGTCTCTTAACTACAATGAGGGCCTTGTAATTTTCTGTAATTACAGAAGCTACAATGTGCCAAAATAAATACCTACACACAACTATGGGTCTAGCATGCTGCAGATAAGATTTCTTATGACTTTCTAACAAGACTTCCAATGGAATAGGCCACAAACCTATTCAAATGAAATACATTAGGAGAGCCTCATCTCTGAGAAACACTCCATAAATAAAAATGTCATCTGATATCCAGAAGCTAGAATCTGAATTTTGTTTACCTATTTCAAACGTAAACTGAGTATCTGAACAGATGGACGTATAAAACTAACACGCAAGTGGTCTACATACTCAGAAGCTCTCGGGCATCCAGCTATATCTTTCATACATTAAGCACATGTAAAGTTTTATGAACAATTATGACTCGGGTTTATACAGATTGATAAAAAAGTGCATACAGTTGGATAATATGCATATGTTTTTTTTTTTTTTTTTTTTTTTTTTTTTTCCCCTCCAAATTCCTAGTATTCCTCTTTTAATCATGGAATGTTTCTACAACCTCCATGCAAATTCCATACAGAAGTGTCAATAATATTTACTACTATGTTGTGTTGTAAATAAGGTAGATATGCAAAGAAAGCAATTAGAATGCTGTACATAAAAGTGACTAAAAGATAAATTAGCATTTTATTCAGAAAACTACTCATACTATATTTACTTTTGAAAGTGTGATAAAAGGAATGCAGGTTGTGTTTTATGACATGAATATGTGCAAGACGAAATTGAAAATTAATTACTAAACATGTACTTTTTCATTTCTGATCATTTCCAACCATCCCTTTAAGTGCTTTCAGGGGGATCAGTAACAATTCAAAAGTTAAAGTACGTCCAACTTTCTACAAAGTCCTATTCCATCACTTGGGAAAGAGAGAGAAAATTCTAGATTCAGTTTGCCATGAAGAGCTTTTTCACTCAATCCACAGAAAAGTAAAAAGAAATGCTAATAATAACATTCAAAGGACACCTTTCAGGAATCTTTCTTATAATATCTTTTAATTGCCCCCAAAGTGATTCCAGAAATAGAGGATGTTGCACTCAAAAGACAGAACAAACAACAGATAGCATGAACAACAGAGTGGTATTGCCTCTCTTTACATATAAACCAGAAAAAAAAAAAAGGCTACTTTTTGTGGCCCCTCCAAAAGGCACTGAGCCTTCTCTAACACTCGCCCCGGACATATACACCTCCAGTGCAGAGACACTTTACTGAAACGTGAACAAAATGTCAGCTCTGTGCATCTGATGTAACAGGCATAAATAATGCCATCTCAAATAATATAATTTTAATGGTGTAAAGCAGGTATAAAACCTAATCAATAGCAACAGATAAAACAAAGAGAAGCACTTCAGAAATTGAATTTATTCAGAAGTCATTGCTGCTCAAACTGAATACTTTAGAGCACAATTTAATGCTTATGATATTCTCCTTATTAGCTATGTAGCTTGGTAATTTATTTTTCCATGCTTTTTGCTTCATACCATAGACATTTACAATTAATGTGTTTTCTTTAATTCCAATAAAATATTTTTTTAAGCTAGAAAAAGGACTTTTGTTTGTACATTGGGAGACAATTGACACCCTTAAAATCCATTTTGACAACCCACCACAATCATCACACCACAAAGAAGCCCAAAAAGCATCCTACAGTCTTTGTCTTTCACTACACTGTCTTAAAACTAGAGACATTAAGGATATGATATTCTCATCTAACAGCACTAATGGCTCTTTTGTTTCTGGAAGAATTTTTATTATTATATTATTAATTTGAGAGCACAACATGTGATTTTATTCTTATTTTTGTCATTCCAGCAG
This sequence comes from Aythya ferina, assembly GCF_964211825.1. Taxonomy (NCBI): domain Eukaryota; kingdom Metazoa; phylum Chordata; class Aves; order Anseriformes; family Anatidae; genus Aythya; species Aythya ferina. Next base: position 9,089,339 of record NC_140304.1, read on the forward strand.
ATGCACACAGCCATTGAACAACTGACAGATAAATTTTACAATATAGCTCTATTGTAGTTTAACTAAAATTAATGTACTGATTTGAAAGAAGACTCAGGTACACCAGTGTTCTAGTAGAAGGGATGGAAACATTTTTTCCATGTTTCAGCTGTTACAGAATCCATTTACAGTATCCTAATAAAAAAAGTCCTGCCAAAGTAGTGATTCATATTAGTCTTGGCTTTGCTGTTCTTTTTCTGAAAGATTCTTCATGCAATTAACTTTAACAGTTAATTTGACATAAAATAATGAAGTAAAATCACAGACAATTGCTCCAAAAAAATGAAAAAAAGAGGCACCATTATTAGTCACAATTGGTGGTCAGCAAAAGAAAGAAAAGAAGAGAAAGAGAGAGAGAGAAAGAGAGAGAGAAAGAACCTTATTCAGGAATGCAGAAATATGTCTAACTTTGAACAGCCCAGCTATGTGCTAGTACAGCTCAGCTTATTCTCATTATGGCACCTTTATATAAAAAATGCAAATCAAGTCTATGTATTTGATACTCTAAGTGCCTACTCATGAAATTATAGTTTGAAACACAGCTAAGAATATAACTGAATTCAATAAATATTTACTATCTGTATCAAGCACTTCTTAGATACTACCTTATACCCAAGTGGTGGGCATGGTTATTTTGCATTATTTCTTACAACTACTTCATTTACACATTTATGAATGTCTCAGAAGATAATAGTTTTCCATGTCATTGATGAATATGCCTGAGTTACAGGCAAAATATTGTGGAATTACATTATCACAAAGCTTTTGGAAAATAAAAAAACTACTTACAGAGAGGGTTCAGAAGATATATATATTAATATATTTAAACACGTGGTCACGTGGTCAGCTGCAGTTTGGGGGGGGGGGTGCTCATTTTTATAAAGCAGAATCTTTGCATATGTCAGATGTTGGGAAAACAACAGCAATACCTAAAAATACTATAAAGCAGAGCTTTGGTAGGTAAAAATTGAATTTACAAATCTGTGCGATTAATACCAGCTCTGAACATCTGTGTCAAACTAACGAATAGGAGGATATTACTTTAGTTTACTACATCTTATTAATACCTGAGACTGCTCTGGTATGTTCATGAGATCCTTAAAGGACACAAAACAGATAAAACAATGGTTCATGACTGTATCTCAGCAATGCAGTCAGATGTAGGTTCTAGGAATGCAAGGCAGAATTTGTTCCTCAGTGTACAACATGAGTTCCTTAAAAAAAAAAAAAAAAAAAAAAAAAAAAAAAAATTTAAAAAACTTCTCTAGGTCAATGAAATTAGCTTGTACACTGTTTTAAAGAGTTTTGGCAGCAAGATCAGCTTACCATTGCCGCTAACTTTTGGTGAATGTAGCATTATATACGTGCTAACGGCATTACCCTTTTCTCCTTTGTCATTGGCAAGATTCTAATGGGATTGTCTGATAAAGAAAGTTGACATAAAAATAACCTGATCTGGGAGTCAAGTCTGCACTTCACAGGGTTCAGTAATTTCTCAGAAGTGTTGCAAGGACAGACTAGGTGATGGGAAGGTTAGAATAAATTACGAGACAAAAATAATGAATTTCTGCATTATGTAGACTGCATATAAAGGCAGATAAGCTTAGGGAAAAGAATCTGTTAACTGGAAAAATACAACTGCTTGCATGAATTACCTTAGTCTGCATCCTGTTCTGCTATTCTTATCATGTTTTTACAATTCCAAAACACAAACTACCTCAATTTATAGTTTTATATTTGAGTTTGAAAGAAATCATGTAAAATTACAACTGTCTTTCTCTGTATGCATTTTCAGTATATAAATGAACGGACCTCATCAGGTTTTTCCTGCATCAGTGTAGCATCCCCTGTATTACTGTCTTTTCTCACTGGCCATTTCTCATCTTGAGCATCATTTTTTTCCTCTTAGGCCTCTATTTATTCATTCACACTTCTCATTTATGCATTTGGTTGGTGCAATATAAATGCAACTCTGCCAATCCTAAAGATGCTAAAATTACACCTTTCAAAAGGCAAGTGCTGTTATTTATCTATGCGTTTTTAAACACAGTTCAAGTAAAACATACACTTTCATTGAACACAAACATTAACGAGGTTAGAAGAAAATCATGAATACAGTACCTTCTCCACACTAAGTGAAGAGCAATAAAAAAAAAGTATGCAAGCCCAAAGAAATGTCATTCCTAGAAGCCTTTGGGGAGGTTGGTATTTCAAATGAAGTGACTGTGACTGCCAAAGAGGTAATGAAATTCTGTATTTAGTACACTGCTGGCTGAAAAAATACTGCCAGGCATTTTGCTGTCCCATCAGGGATTCAGGACTTACATTGTTTTCATTTCCTGAGAAGCCCCTCTCAAAAATGATATTATCTCCAAACCTTTGATTTATTTATTTATTTATTTTGAGGGGTAGGATTGCATTCTAGAAGAGATACTACCTCAACTTTTGAGGTCACCTCTGGCAGATGATGGGCAAATCATCGCTGTTTCACTACTTAAGATGCTGGTTTTCTATTTATAAAATAAAATGAAATATTTAGGGATTCATTTAAATAATTAATATGAAATGTTAAAATTATGCTACATGTACATCACTAAAAGGTTTATTTACCCTTTAAAATGTAAAGGCTTGCATTTATTTATGAAGAATGAGTTTTGCAAGACTAATAAAAAAATCTTGTGTGGAGTATTCTGACCAGATTTTGCTTGTGAACACAAGAGAGGAAACAATAATGGCTGTTGTATGAAATGACTGAGAATATTTAGCAGGTGGTGGTTTTTTATACAGTGATGACATTTCAGGGAATGAAGGTTCAAATAGCCAAAGCAGCTGTAGATAAAACCTAATTTCCAACAGAGTTGAATGTCTGTTATTCCCATGCTTTGTTAGAGAACAGACTTGGTTAAAGCCGTTTTATATGATGATACGATGCACTCCCACTGATCAGATACCAGTGGCTGTATACCAGCAGGAATACAGTGCACCCAGGGCCATACCATTCAATAGGAAGCCCAACTCACAAAAAACAGCTAAAGAAGCACCACACTATGTTCACATAAAACACCATCCTTTCTCCAATGGAAAAATTTAATTCCATTAAGTGACAAAGTAAACATAACTTAGTTGTTTTTTTTTTTTGTTTGTTTGTTTTTTTTTTTTTGTTTTTATTTCTTTCTAAAATAATGATAGAGACTAGATTTTTTTTTTTTTTTTTTTTTTTTGGGGGGGGGGGAGGGGGTAACATTAAGTTTTCTGCCTCAGCGCTTCATTTTACAAACACGCACAAAGAGTATATTTTCTCCTTCCTGCCTCTGAGTATCTTAAGATTTTCTACTATGATACTATTTAAATCTGTATTTTATTAAAAACATCCTGAAAAGTACATCTGGTTTTCTGGAACAATTTGAAAGTCATCAACAACAAAAAATCCAAACCATTAGCTTTAAGTTCACCTACTCGATGTTGTCTTATAGTAGATTTCAATTCCTACCCCAAAATTTTCAACCTTTGCATAGTTGAAACAATTTTCTGAAAAGTAATTTGCCCGCTACATCAGTATTCTGAAATCTACTTAAAAATGTCCTACCATTTTATAGTAAAGTTTTAATAGCATTAATAACTTGATACTGCTTACAAAGTTTGCAAGAGAGCTTTAAAAATGCAACTTGAGCAAATACACAGGAACACACCCCACGTGGCAATTAAGAGGTAAAACAGTATGAATTCACTATACATAAAATTAAGCTGAGGACAGGAAATGCAACCATACTCTTGTAAAATAAGCTCACAAACAAATTACAGATAAGTGCATCCGTGCGCGTGTGTATATATATACATATATATATATACACACATATTTACTTATTTATAGGGAAGAACATGAGTAAGCCTATGGAAAAGTTTCAAATCAAGCCAAGACTACATAAGTAAGAAAAACACTACCTTCATGTATTAACAATTCAAGATTAAATCCAGGTAAGGGGAAGCCTGAGAAAATCTCAAATCAGTCATTAACCTGAACTTCACAGCAATATACACCAAAATTTGAATACTCAGCACAGCAGTGTCTTGAAGGAAGTGAAACAATGGCAACAACCAGTATTTGCACCCATTCCACAAACTATACGTTTCCAAAGAATCAGAAAGAAAAATCACAGAGAAGAAGGATTTCAAATTATAAACTTAAAGCATTACAAAATTGGAATACACTTTCCCTCGTTCTGTTATTTATTCATATGAGAAGGATAGGTGTTCTCTAGCATTTTCAGAGAGGGGGAAAAAGGAATTTGCTCCTTTTCTCTAGAAATTCAGAAGAATCTATAGAATCTTGAAACTCTATAACAGTTTTTGTTCTTTCAATTGGCAGTCTCTAGGTCAGGCAAATTATTTTATTACCATGATTCATCCATGGGAATAATATCTTGATGATCTTTATCAGAACACAACGCCATGGCGTTTGATTACACTACTGCCATTTTAGAACATTTGTCTGGAAGATAAGTTTGTTGTTTAGTGCTCTGTAAACAGAACATACTAAAACTGATATTCCTACGTCATCATTTATGTGTGCTGAGAAAATCTGACTGCCCACCTCAATAGTAATCGTATGTAATTGTTTACTAATCCATCTTGCTCTCTCATTTAATCTACACCATTATTCCAAGTGTTACTGTTTTCAATAATCTAATGCACTCTTTTGTCCTCAATTTCAGTGATTTTACCTGTTCCTATTCTTCTCTAGTATTTATATTTTCTTCCCCCTTTTTGCATTGGTGTTTAGAGGTCTATCAAATTCAATTCTTTCATAACATTGCTTCATATAGCAACAGAATTTATGCAGAGGATGTGTTCTATTCTGGAGGCTATGACGCATTCACTAAGTATCCGTAGTCATGTAAGGTCTTACTGATCCTAGCTCTTTATTACCCAAGTCTGAAAAAAACAGGAAGCTCAGGAACAGACACCTACACTTTCAGCCTGCTCTGTTATTGTAACAGTAACCTGAACGAAGAAGCACTCTAGGCAGCTGGATGTTGGAGTTCCTTAAATTTCAGACTTGGACATAACAGTAAGGCACTTCTCCGACAAAGTTACTCCAGAACCACAGTTGCAATTGACAGTAGGAAACAAGAGCTGGGCTACCTTTTCCCACCTTGCCTGGTGGCAGAGAACATAGGCTGTTGAATTGTCACATGTAATGTTTATGGCAGCTCGTGGCCTTTGTATACCAGAGGCCATATTCTCCAGTGATTTGTACTCTACAGTTCTGAGTTGACATTCAGCAACAGACTTACTACCTACCCAAATTCCATTTTATATCACCCCATAATGGTATATTTTTTTTCCCAAAGCCTCCATGGATTTTACAAAATATGTCCATACAGCAAGCGAATAGTGAATGTCCTCCATTGCCAGCAAAAGGGCTGTACTGCAACGTAGTCCCCTTACAACAGTCTTGTCTTGTCAGTGAAATGAAGCATAATCTTTAACACTTTATATGGCATAAGTAAATGCAGTCTTGGGACTCTGGACTGTTGTGAACACACCTGAGCTCCACTAGGCCTTGGAAAGAGCTGCTACAGTGCTGTATTACTAATTCAGGGGTGTCAATGTAATGCAGCAGAAAAAAGGGACCATTCAGACTTCTGGTGGAATGAAATGGTACCATTCAAACTTAACATTTTACCTGTTATTAAGAGAAAGCACTTCTCAAATTAGAGATTATTTAACAAAGATTTTGTTCTGCAGATGCTTATGACCTCAGCTCCTGCTACATCCTTGAATGTTCAACTGAAACTTTAAGCACTACTAAAATACAAAACTAAGAACTATAATGATCAGATCTAAATAAAGACAAAGTGGGGGGCAGATAATACCTAAAGTCATCCTGGTAGGATGGCATTGCAGTAGCATGAAATCAAGTTCTGTCATCTGAGTCTAAAGGTTATTCTAAGAATCATCTAATCAGCATTTATCAAAAACTTCAATGTATCAAGATGAAGGTCTTTATCAGATCTTGATAACTAGTAACTGTTATTATCACATACTTAGCCTATATTCAAAGCAGAACTATTTTAAGGGATGATGGATATAACAATTCTGATGTCAGGTTAGTGCTTCAAAAATCTGAAGCTTGATAAAGAAGTGAAGGCTAAAGGATATAAAAGCTCAGAGTATCAGAATGAGTGAGGTATGAGAAAAATGGAAATGAGAAATATAAATGTCAGGTTATTTTTTTTTTATTTTGTTTGCTTGTTTGTTTTTCCCCCCTCATGAAATAGTCATAAGTGATACTAGTGACTCCAATGTGGAGCACACATGTTGAGTGAACAACTGGCAACTAAGGTTTATATCTACAGTATTTGATTTCATGAAGTAAGCTAAAGGTAAATACTGAAAGGCTAACTGCGGAAATTGCCCCCTTCCAAACTTTTTCACTAAGCATAAACCAATGATTTAGTTACCTACACTATAAAGAAAAATGACAGTTATTACATATGATTTATTACTGATTCTTTCTATTTCTAAATACGTTTTGGAACAACAGGAAATTTGTTCAGCAATTTTATTAGGCCTGTATTTATGAAACAAGCACCTTGAGAAAGCACTAGACATCAGTTTAGGGAATCATTATATCCACCCAGATCACTTGATAAGAATATCACAGAAGAGAAAAAAATCTAAACAACGTCAAGAACTGGCCAAGACCTTGCGCTTCTTTGATCCCTTCTGTAATTATCATCAGTGACAACACAGTGAGACAGCATCTTGACTCCTCCTTTTCCTCTCCATAGGATACAAAATCTCTGACTAAGCTATAAACCTGCCTGGGTTAGTCTATCTACTATGTTCTAAAATAATGTTCTTCCAAAACTGAGCTTTTGTATCTGTCAGAACGAACCAAGTTATGGCTAATTGCCTTACATGACAACACGCAAAGGGGCTGAGGTCAGTCACCAGAGTTTACTATCTTGTCACATACAACAGGCTATAACTGTATTCAAAACAAACTTTGTAAATAAGCCACACATAGGGAATAGGAGTAAAACATTTTAATGAGGGTCAGAGCTCTAATGAAAAAATGAGTGGAAGAACGTGTTATCATATATCTTACAGTAAACATATGCACATCCTTGCAAAGCAGTTTCAACATTTTAAACCAAGCACAGCAGGAGCATTGTCAGAATACTCAGCAGCTATTACCCAGGAGAAGATGCAGGCAAAGAAAAAGTGTAATGTTGATACTGTTGATACTTTCCACATCTTCATACCCATGAAATTATTTCCTGCATTCTTTTTTTCTGCTTGCAACACCATCATCTTCTATGTTTTCACAGTACCACAGTGGTCAATTTCTATTATAGACAGCACTTTCTGCCTCCCTCATTTGAAGACTTTCCCACTTTTGGCTAGGACTGAGTTAATTTTCTTCCTAGTAGCTGTTTTTCGGATTTAAGGTGAAAATAATGTTGATAACATTCTGATGTTATAATTGCTGCAGAGCAGTGCTTACATTATACAAGGACTTGTCAGCTTCTCACACTGCCCTGCCAGCTGGAAGGCTGGGGGGGTGCACCAGGAGCTGGGAGGGGACAGAACCAGGACATCTGACCCCAACTGGCCAAAGGCATGTCTTATATACCACGTCATGTCATGCTGAACAATTATATGGGGTTGCTGGCAGGAGTGGAGGAGGACCACTGCTGGGAGGGGCTGGGCATCAGTCAGCAGGTGATGAGCAATTGCACTGTGCATCGCTTGACTTGTACATATTACTACTAGTAATACTATTGTCAATATTATTATTTCTCTTTCCTTAAACTGTCTTTATCTCAACCCAAAAGCTTTTACTTTTTCCCCCCAATTCTCTACCCAATCCCACTGAGGAACAGGGGAGGGCAAGCGAATGGCTGTGTGGTGCTGAGCTTCTGGCCAGATTAAACCACAACAGTCCTTTTGGCTCCCGATATAGGGCCTAAAGAGTCGAGATAATGTCAGATCTGACGACAGCATGGTAAAAGAAAATTGTTGTAAACATTATATATCAGTTTAATAGTTGCTAATCAAACTGTGGATTTTTTTATTATTATTATTATTTTTTTTTAATCTCAAGTCTGCTGTGCTTCTTTTCCCAACTGAGCTATATAGCACATTACTTACTGTTTGCGCTCCCTGTCATGCTGTTTATCATTTCTGGGGGCTGGTTTAAGGTTATGATTTGGCTGTACTGTGTAACACTGGATTATGATATGACAAAATTACTAGTCATGAGACTAATTTGGTATTTGTATTCAGCACTGCTGTCACCTCCATACTTCAGAAACCAATCTCAGGAACTATTAATAATTACACCATTTACCTTTTCTCCTCAGGGAACCAATCTATGGAGGGTGCAGGGGGGATACTTCTTCCGACTTATCCAATCAATTATAGAATGGCTTGGGTTGGAAGGGACCTTAAAGATCATCTAGTTCCAACCCCCCTGTCATAGGCAGGGATGCCACCCACTAGATGAGGTTGGCCAGGGCCCCATCCAGCTTGGATTTGAACACCTCCATGGATGGGGCATCCACCACCTCTCTGGGCAATCTGTTCTGGTGCCTCACCACCCTCTGAGTAAAGAATTTCTTCCTAACATCTCATCTCAATCCCCCCTCTTTCAGTTTAAAACCACTCCCCCTTGTCCTATCATCTACACAAGTGAAAAGTCCATCTCTATGCTTTTCATAAGACCCCTTTAAGTATTGAAAGGCCGCAATGAGGTCTCCATGGAGACTTCTCTTCTCCAGACTGAACATCCGAGCTCTCTCAGCCTTTCTTCATAGGAGAGGTGCTCCAGCCCTCCGCCATTTTTGTGGCCCTCCTCTGGACCTAACAAGTCCACATCTTTCTTGTGCTGGGGGTTCCAGACCTGGATGCAGTATTCCAAGCAGGGCCTCATGAGTGCAGAGTGAAGAGGGACAACCACCTCCCTTGACCTGCTGGCCACTCCTCTCTTGATGCTGCCCAGGACTCAGTTGGCCTTCTGGGCTGCAAGCACACACTGTTGGCTCATGTCAAGCTTCTCATCCACCAGAACCCTCAAGTCCCTCTCGCAGGGCTGCTCTCAGTGAGTTCTTCTCCCTGTCTATACTCATGCCTTGGACTGCTCTGACCCAGGTGCAGCACCTGCACTTGTTGAACCTCATTAGGTTTACATGGGTTCACTTCTCAAGCTTATCCAGGTCCCTTTGGATGGCATCCCTTCCTTCTATCAACTGCACCACTCAGCTTGATGTCACCTGCAAACTTGCTGAGGGTACACTCAATCCCATCATCTATGTCACTGATTAAGGTACTGAAAAACACCAGTCCCAAGACAGACCCCCTGAGGAACACTGCTCGTCACCGGCCTCCACCTGGACATAGAACCATTGACCACTACTCTCTGGGTGCATCCATCAAGCCAATTCCTTACCCAAAGAAGGGTCCACCCTTAAAATTCATCTCTCCAATTTAGAAATTGGGATGTCACGTGGGACCATGTCAAAAGCCTCACAAAACTCCAGGTAGGTGACACTGGTCAGTCTTCCCTTATCAACTGATGCAGTCACAGAGGAATCATAGGTCACCAGACTGGTCAGGCATGATTTGCCCTTGGTGAATCCATGCTGGCTCTCTTGGATCACCTCTTGGCCTTGGATGTTCCTTGACATTGCTTCCAGGAGGATCTGTTTCATGATCTTGCCAGGCACAGAGGTGAGGCTCACCTGTCTGTAGCTCTCCAGGTTTTACTTTCTATCCTTTTTTAAAAATGGGAGTAACGTTTTCTTTTTTCCAGTCACCAGGGACTTCGCCTGACTGCCATAAATTTTCAAATATAATGGAGAGGGGCTTGGCAGCTACACCAGCCACTTCCCTCCGGACCCTAGGATGGATGTCATCAGGCCCCATAGACATGCAGCTGTTCAGTTGCATCAGAAGGTCCTAAACCTTCTCTTTGCTTACAGTGGTGGGTGACCTAGAGGTCTCGGGAGTTGAGAGATGTGGGAAGCCTGACTGCCAGTGAAGACTGAGGCAAATAAGTTAAGTACCTCAGCCTTCTCCATGTCTGTTGTTACCAGTCCTCCATCTACATTTTCCAGAGGTGGTACACTCTCCTTAGTCTTTCTTTTCTGGACAATGTACCTGTAGAATCCCTTCTTGTTATTTTTTGCATCCCTTGCCAAGTTCAGCTCTGTCAGTGCCTTGGCTTTCCTGATCCCATCTCTGCACGTCCAGGCAGCCATTTCTGTACTCTTCCCAGGGCACATGGCTCTGTTTCCACTGCCTGTGCAGTTTCTTCTTTTGCCTAAGTTTAACCAGGAGGTCATTGCTCAGCCATACTGGTTTCTTGCCTTCCCTGCTTGATTTATTGCACATGGGGATGGAGTGCTCTTGCACTCTAAGAAAAACATCCTTAAATAGTTGCCAGTTCTGATCAGATCCACTGTCCCTAACACTGTCCCATGGGATCTCATCCACTAATTCTTTGAACTGGAAGTTAGTTCTTCTGAAATTTAGTGTCCTGACTTTGCTCTTTGCCTGGCCCACATCCCTCAAGATCACAAACTCAACCAGGGCATGGTCACTGCAGCCCAGACTGCCTCCGATCTTAACCTCTTTAATGATGTCATCCACAATGGTGAACATCAGGTCCAGAAACGCTTCTCCTCTGGTTGGTTTGTCTAATAGCTGGACGAGGAAATTGTCCTCAATGCAGAAGTCTCCTGGATTGCTTACTGCCTGCCATGTAGCCTTCCCAGCAGACATCCGAGTGGTTGAAATCCCCCAGGAGAATGAGAGCCTGTGAGAGCAATGCCTCTCATAGCTGGAGCAAGAAGACTTCATCAAAGGCTTGACCGGGTGTCCTGTAGTAGACCCCAACTACAAGGTGCCCTTTACTGGTCTGATGCTTAATTTTTACCCACAGGCTCTCAACCTGCTCATGGCTGTTTCTCAGTAGATAGATTTCACAATCTATCTGCTTCTTAACATAGAGGGCAACACCCTCACCCTTCCTTCCCTGCCCATCTCTCCTGTAAGCTTGTGGCCTTCCATTCCAGTGTTCCAGTTGTCCCACCACATCTCCGTGATGGCAATTAGATCATAGTTTTCTAATTGCACCATGGCTTCCAACTCCTCCTGCTTATTCCATGTGCTGCATGCATGGGTGTAGAGGCACTTCAGCTGGGCTATAGGCCGCATTACCTTTTTAGAGGAGTCATTCCCAATTCCTATGTGACGATTCACAGGTGTCTCCCCATTGTTTTCTAGAGTATTGGCATCCACTGGTTCTTTTGTGTCTCTTACAGGTACCTTATGCCCACCAAGTACAGTGTAAAGCCCTACTAATGAGCCCAGCCTGCCTTCTGCACAGGACACTCTTGCCTCACTTTGTCAGGTGTACCCCATCTGGTGTCAGCATTCCTGGTCCACACAGCCAATCATTCACCTGATTTGTACAGTCTCCTCCTAAGGTCCCAGTCTCCAACTGGGAGGACTGAGAGCACCACTTGCGCTCCCACTCTCTTCAACGTCTTTCCAAGGGACATAAAGTCCTTCTCATGTTTCGTAGTTTCCTTGTTGTGACCTCATTTGTCCATACATAAAAGGGTAGGAATGGAACGGGTGGTAGTCATGTGGTTTAATTGAGCTGGGTAGAATCTTTGTGGTGTTGCAAATGCAGGCCCCAGGTAGGCAGAAAACCTCTTGAGATAGATTGTCTCAGTGGCAAATGGGCATTTCAGTGCTTCTCAAAGAATCTCCAGTTACCAACAACTTTTGTGTGTGTGTGGTACTGCTTCTTATATGTGTGGTTTACTGGCCCACCTTTATACTGTTGCCTTTTCCTGAGGCTTGACCATTACCATTGTTATTATTCTTTCCTTTTTTTAAGCCCCAGAACATCACATCTATTGCATTGGGGGAACTTCAGGGGCAAAGGGGAGATTCCTCCTTCTGCTCCGAGTGGAGACGAGAGTCCAGCTTCCCTTGTCTTATTGGTTTATCCATTGTGCCAATTCAGGGTTGGAGGCTCCCTCACCAATCCCTTGTGACGACTTATGGCAGGGCTGTTGCTCAGGCTGTGCCAACGCTTGATGCCACTTATCAATCTCTTGCTTGGATTCCTGGATTCTTCACAGCCTGCTAAGCTCCTCTTGCAAGACAGCAACTTGCTCAAAAAGCTCATCCAGCTGGGCACTTGCGCCCATGACACTCAATTCTGCCTTTGGTCCCTAGGGGGACTTCCAAATTCTGGAGTTCCCCACAGCTGGGGGGGTCTGGGAAACTCTCAGTCTTCAGGGGCTCTTCTCTGTGTCTAGGCATCTGCCAAGGGGGATCGTATCCCCTCCGTCTGGATTTTGGTCTCAGTCCGGCTGGTGTGGTGGGTGGATGCCATTTTTGCCTCAGTATCTGCCCGCTCCTTGCCACCACAAGAACAAAATGGCCACCTCCTGCCCTTCTGTGCGCACCTGTGATCTGCCGTGCCATGCCCTGACTGAGGCGCCATGCCCCAGGCCGCTCGTGCTCCCTAGTGGCTGCCTTTGTACATGACAGCGAGAATGGCCGCTGCTGCCAGTTCCGCCCAAGCTTCATCAGCTGCTTTCACGAGGACCTGCTAGCACTCACCCCCCTTCCCTTCCAGACTAGCTATAATAGCTCTTTAAAATCTCTGAATATCCTTGGGATTTTCAAACCATTATGTACTCAAAGTCATGTCCCCTGAATGCACTTAAGGTTTTATTTAAAGTCAGACAACTGCTTTAAAATGCTATGCAGAGATCTGTCCTGAGGCACGATAGTTATGAGTGGCAGGGAGTGTGGGAGGATACGGGCAGGCACCTAGAGCCACAGGCACCTCCAGTGCTTTGGAACTTTACTCCTGAACAAGTGCAGAATCCTAAAACACTGGCAGAATGCTTGAGAAAAGGTGTGTCATCACCCTGGAAGTTCCAAACAGACATAATCACTGCAACAGGCCCTGCAGGCCATGCCAGACCCTGCCACAGGACCCAAAGCTGGTCTAAGGAACCAAACTGTGCCAGTATTGGTTACCCCTGTATTGAAGAAGAAACAATGGGTGAGAAAGTCAGGTCATTTAGAAAACAGAGGAACTCCTACTCAGACAGGGAAGGAAAAAGATGAGTCAGGCTACTCCAAAGTGGCTGGGCCATTAGAGAACAGGAAGACTAAAAGGAAGATATCATAAAAGCGTCAATAACTACCCAAGGCCCCTACCAGTATGCGCTACGAGACATGTGAAAAGATTTCAGTCATTGCCTAGCTGAGCACACTGAAACCTGTCTGCTCCACTGCTGCGATAGTGGGGCCTGGAATTAGAGGGCAGGGAAGACAGGCAACTCTGGGATCCCTTGCTAGGGAAAGGGGCATTGGCAAAGCAATTGGAAAGGAGCACAAAACTTCACTCTATAGAGCTGTCTCCTGTCAGGCATGAAGGAAAGGTATCCCGTCAGGGAAGTTCTTGTATGTCAACAAGGCAAGTGGACCACCGTGGAGACTGGTATCCAGTACCTGAGAGAATTAGCTATCCTGGAGGGTGATTTTTGGTGACCTAGACAACAAACAACAAATGGCTACCCAAAGATCCAGATGATGTCAAATGCACATAACCCACGTGGTGGAAGTTTGTATGGAGCGCACCACTGTCATATGCCAGCTCATTGGCATTAATGACCTGGAAAAACTGAGAGGAACCCACAGGGGGTGAAATAACTAGACTACTCTGGCAGTCAGAAGAAAGTCTCTCTTGTCTACAGGACTGCATCTGCTGTTTTTTTGCTATTTTATTTTTTTAATATTTTTTTTGGGGGGGGTGTTTTTTTTAAAAACAAACAAACAAACAAAAAAAAGCACATATCATATTGCATATCATGTTGAAGGTCTAAAGAGAATTAGCCTGTACAAAGACAAAGTGAGAATAGCACATAACTACGCAAATACAATCTGTTAATGTTCAAAGTCCTAGGGAAGAAACAAAAGAAAGTTACTTTTTCAGAAAACAGCATTTTAAAATTTCTGAATCTCATAGTCTAATATGACAATAGGAATTATCTATGAATTCAAGATTCCTTGTCAATATTATCCAGACTCTGGATAGGAGTAATTATATTTGGAAAAGAGACCTCAGTTCAAAAAGAAAAACATTTTATATATATACATAAATACAACACTGTAAAGCAAAGGTCTTAGACTTTATTTTACACAGCCATAATTTGGAAGCTTATCCCTCAGCAAATGCTTCCAAGTGAACACCCTCAATCTCTCAGCAAAAATGGAATTTCCACTAGTGAAGGTATATGCCTGCGTCCATGTTTTTCTAATCTGTTTTCAGCTTTATGGGGTAAAAAAAAGGGCTGTAAACTTCCCCCAATTCCTGTTCCTTCTTCCTACTCTCATCCAAGTTAAAGTAAAACTGGCATTCCTAGGTGATCTTTTTTCCAACACTTCTTCTAAACTGTCTACCAAAGTGAGATAACTTTGGATGCAATGATAGCAGAGTAATGGACAGTTAAATTATACCTATATACTGCTCTAATCACCGTGCTTCTGGACAGCAGCAGTGTAGGAAAAATCGAGCTCCCTATACTTTTTCAAGCATTTTCCCATTACCTATACTTCTGTAGTCTTATATACAGGATTGCTAAATGATACAAAAGAAGCTCTGTAAGCCTTTTTTATTGCACTGTCTACCTGCAACAAAAAAAGATGTGCCTTTTTTTTTTCTGCAGATGCATACTAAATAAAATAATCATAAAAGGCTATTAACTTTCTCTAGTTAATAGATAATGTAAGAAGTGACATTTTTGTTATTAAATATTTGTTAGTTCAACAGGTATCCAGCAAGCCACTTTAAAACCTCTACAGTGAAACCAAAAATTAGAAAGCCACATTTAAAACACAAAAAAAAAAAAAAAAAAAAAAAACACAAATGTATAACAATAGTAAACATTGACTTCCAAAAATAAAGCAAGAAAAATATTCAGAAATGAAAGCTTGTCTTCCATTATGTTCTTGTGCATTACATAAGATCATACTGATTCCCTTTTGATTACCAAATCGCAAGTCTTACATCTTCCTGGAAAATCCACCACAATAAATCTTATATTCAGAAAATTAGCAGTTTCATCACCCAAGGAGTGTTCTATTAATGCATTACCTATTTCTATGGAAAACCTTGCCATGAGAACAGAAAGTAAAAGAGTGAAATTGATAATATTTTCAGATGTAGAAGTTTGTACTACATTAAAAAAATCTCTACCAAAGGAGAGGGTGGAGAAAAAACAAAACAAACAACAAAAAAAAAACACCACCAAAGAACAAGCAACAACAGAAGTAGATATTTACCCCACTTTACAGCAAGAGGACACATCACAAAATATAAGAAGAAAAGAAGTTTCTGTTGACAACCAGTTTTTCTTCCAGAAGCTGATCAGGAAGTGACCAACTCAGACTAAAGAATACATTGAGAAACTGCAAAATGAATAGTCAGTACCTCAGAACAGCTATATCTATTTCTGTAGAGGAGAAAATGAATTAGAAGTTTAACTTTCCAGGTTCCACATTTTCCTTAACTCTTATTTGAAAAAAAATACCCTGCACAATCATCTCGAAGCCTTGGAATAATACTTACTGAAAGAAGAGTAAGAAATTCACCACTTCATTAATATAAGGATTTACACATGCTTGAAAAAGATAAAAACAACAACAACAACAACAAAACATTTATCTAAAATTATTAGCAGATGGTAAAGAATAAAGGACCAAAAATTTATTGGAGTTAAGACTGAGATTCCGCGTAGCACACAACAGAAATAAGGAAGAGTACCTAGGCCAGATGCAAAAACATCCGCACAGATTAGACACTCAGACGTATCCTTGCCTCCAAATGACTTATATAGCTCATTTATGTGATACACGAGTCCACATCTGAGATATATCAGCATTAAATCACCCTCCAACATGGGTGAAATTAAGGAACTCTCTTTTCTATGGTGATCGTTGGTACTTTCCAAAAGTTGCTTAGGACTTTTCCTAAAGTTACCATATTGCTCCTTGTTAATGCACGAGAAGATTAAAGAAAACACAGGTCTGCAAAGGATATTTAATGAACGTATTTAAATAAAAACATAAAAGCTTCATTAGCATCCAAACCCACAATGGTTTATGTTTATCAAGTACTAACGTGTTTGTGTTAGGTATTACATCTCAATACAATAAGTATGTAAAGAAGATTTTGAACATGCCTTTAAAGAACAACTGTTATAGCTAAAAATGAGTCTGAAACCAAATAGAAAGCCTGCAGCTATGTATTAAGGACACATCGTATCAGAGACTATTCTTGAGAGTGTGCTGAAAATCATATTTCTGCCAACTTCTTGTCTTCTGTCTTTTCTGATTACCGATGCAGCATGTGTCAATGTTCAATAATGACTGCTGAAGTATTCATGCTTGATGGCTTAGGATGTCATAATGAAAGTACAAGGTTTATTAATCCTCTCATCAATAGAAGCCACAGGGTGTCTGTCACACTTCATTTGTGTGTGCCAAGAGTAAATAAACTGCAGCAAATGAAAAGTGTTTTTATAAATACAGACAGATGTCAAGTGGTTTATGTAGTTACTCATGCTGTATTTCCTATTAAAGGCTTTCAGGCTTCATAAAAATTTCAAAAAGCCATACTTGAAGATGCCTATATTTCCATATATATTTTTACATTAATGTTGCATATGAATGAAATAAAAATATTATAGAATCAATAGCCAAGTAAAAATAAATTCATGTCTCAGTCTGCCTCAATATTTACAAGTTATCCATCTGGAAATCGTCTGGTAGAGCAAACAATATTTGAGAATCTTAATCATTTTCAACTAGAAGCACAATTAATAGACCCACCCACAAAGTAAAAAAATAAAAAAATAAAAAAAATAAAAAAATCAGAGATAGAAGATACTGTGCTTAGGAACACCTCATGTAACTTCAAACCAAACATTTTACTTGGAAGTGATAGTCACCACTATTTGAACATCACAGAAGAAAGTTTACTGAGATGCAAAGCAAATTATACTGAAAGACGTGTTATGATTACAGTTTGCTTGAGAAATCAGGAGATCATGAAAAGGAGCCTTGGTAGGCCAAGGGAGGAGGTAATTCTGTAGCTGTCCCACACAAAGTATTGTATCTGTCACTCTGTTAGTACATAAACTCTACTACAAAGCAGATCTGTAGTTTCTTTGAGATAGAGCTCTACCCAAGATCCCGGTTAGTGTATGTAAAATGGTCTCTGTGGTGAAAAGCAAGCTGCAAACATAAATTAACTTGTCAGAAACTCAGACCAAATGATACAATGTTGAATATGGCTGTATTTTTACCATCTGCAGTAATGACAGATGCTACACTGCAATTGATCTTGAGGGCAAGAAGTAACTGCTGACTGGCATTTACCACACTGACATAGACACACCCTGAGGCTCAATAAAGTCATAAGCCAAGTAACTGGAATATTACCTTAATGAATGAAAGGATGTCACATATAAAAAAAAAAAAAAGTATCTATTTATAAATATATTATCTGTGTGTATATATGCATATAGTATTTATAATTTTATATATGTATATATAAATATATGTTATCCTAAATTTGGGAATGCTAGTATCAAACTATAGCTCAAAGCCTGGTCTTATTTATTGACAATACAACATTGTTTTGCTGATCCGTTCAATGTGATCAAGCAAGATTTTTTTTTAAAACTGTGCAGTATCTCCATTGAAACTCATGAGTATGCTGCTGGGTCAAAGCCTTAGAATTTTTTGTAATCCTTATCCTGAGATTGCAAGGCCTCCCAACAGAGGCTTCTTGTGCTTGCTTTGTCTGAACTTTATTTGACAGGCCTGTAAAACTTGTTGCAGCTGTAACAATATTTTTTCTAATTGACTGTTGTATGCCACTTGCTTTAAGCCTAAATTTATATGGTATCTCCATGAGGTTTCAATTCCAACATAAGACCTAATACAAATAAATAAAGGCCTGGTGTAACAGGCCTTGAGAACTGGAGATACACAAGGGAGTGTAGAGGAATACAAGCATGGGATGACTGTAAGTGTAACACAGACTTAACATTGTAGACGTCAAGTCTCCAGAAACAACTCATACCAATGGTTATAGAAAACTAGGCCAGCACAGACAGGGTTTCAGAGTAATAAAGAGAACAAAGAAATAGCATCTAACATACACAACAAGCATCATACATGATAAATTGGGATATAACGTGTCACATGCTGACACAAAGAGCAAGGTTCAAAACTTTGTCAGTAGATGTATGAAAAGGATCCCCAAAGTGGATCCTAGAGTGCGAAAAAAAATAATCGGTGCCTTATTCCTTTCAGTGAGGGACTCCAGAAGCTGATGAATTACTCAGACACCTTCACTACCAACACCAGGATGAGATCGCTGATCTTAGGACCCAGAGAAATAGGGGAAAGGTGCACATAACTTTAGGAGAAGGGGCAGAAAGTTGCAAAGTGTACATACAATAGTTTAAAGTGCATTAATACTGAGACTTTTCCTGTGTAGTCTTTTTTTCTTTTCTGTAGTAAAGAGACCTGAACATATAATGTTTAGTCTGTTAAGATTTCAGTTACAAATAAATAAATAAATAAATAAATAAAATTATATATACACTTGCATTTTCCATAGTCCATAAATGAGATTGCATATAGCAGCTTATATAAAGCGAATATTGCTTAGGAAGCCATGAACAAAAGTCTACTTAGACATGCTCTTTGTACAGCAGTTAACACTTTTGATTAGCTGCTCAGAGCAACAGCTGTAAACCACCACTGTAACATTTTACAGCATTTCATACTTGAAACCGTTTATTTCACAGTTAGCCTCTGAAAAGACCTAATTAACTCCTGCTGTAGATCTCTACTAATGAGTCAACACCTTTTCTCATGGAAACTAGCTATTTATAAGTTTAAATGGATTTTATATTTTGGAATCCGAGGTTTAAGAAATATATATATATTTATTGGAATGATTTAAAATTAATAATTAATTCAGGAAATCTGACACAACAAATGGGCTATCTGCATCATCATTAATATAAGCCAGTCCTTTATGCTATACAAATTGATAACATCCCTTATTGAAGTAACTACTGAAACCTCTATTCTGAAGTAAAACTTGGAACAGTCTATGAAGTTTTGTGTAGTTCAAGTCACTGCTGTTAGCACAAATATTAAAAAGTTAGATTTCATAGTTCAAACACAAAGATTTTAGCTTGCTTAGAGCCAAGGCAAACACATACACTTAAAATATTAATCAATCTTATGTAAAGATTTGGTAAAACCAATATAAATAAACTAAAACATTTGCAGTTAAGTTTTTATCTCGCATTCCTTTACTATCTTCACATCATCCTACATCTGTGGTATATTATAGCCTATATTCCTTATATCTAACGAGGAAAAAATAACCCCCCCAACTCTCTAAAGACAGTATTCCCTTCAATGAGAGCAGGGAACAATGAAATGAAGCAAGAAGCAGGTGACTTCTGGCATTATGTTATTTTTTTCCATTTACCAAAAATCCTACTATGGATCTTGCTCTTTTTGTAGACATATTGATGTTGTATGTTACATCAGGCTCAGAATTTCAGATTGCATAATTCGTGATCCTTTGTTTTCAGCTGATAACTGAAAACAGATGGCTAGCAACCACAAGCGCCTTTATAACACTATCCTAACAGGTTGGGTTTTAGTTGTTTTTCTTTTGTTTTTAAAGAAAAATACAAATGGAGCTTGCATTAACCTCAGAACTACCAAAATTGCTTTATCTCAGCAGCTTCTAATATGATTTTGCTTCAAAAAATATTTAATTGCTTTAAAAACAGACATCCAGAACTAGAAATGCAGTTTTGGACACAAACAACTATATTATAAGTCACCAAATCAGAATCTGTGTTTTAACCACAGCTACTTGCAAACATCTATAAACTCTGCATCTTTCAAGTACTACTCTGTCTGCCAAAGTAACAATATTTTTAATCCTGATTTATTGATTATTTCAGTCCTAACATTAACAAAGTGCTTTTAATAATAAATAAGAGTTGAATAACAGAGTATTTTCTTTCAGGTATTCTTCAACGTACATGAAAAGACTCACCGCATCAGGAAACAGGAAAAGCAGGGCTTCTCTGCAAGATGCAAAGGAGCATGGAGCTGCCAGGGACCCAAGGTCCTGAGCACGGTGGGCAGCTCAAGGAGCTACCAACAGTTCAGCCTCGGACACAGCAAGGGGAAGGAGCAGCAGTGGCTGAAATTGCAGCATGGGTCCAAGATCCTTCCCAGAGACAGGAAAAGAGACAAACCTACCTACAGTGTAACTCTAAGAAAGACTCTGCCTCCACGCCTAACCTCAAACAGAGCTCCTGGCAGAGGGTGAATGCCCAGGTGAGGCTGATCAGGGCAATTAAGGCCTAGTAGTGCACTCAGGGATCTGAATATTGATTTAAAGGCTAAAAACACCCTTTCACCTGTGCTATAACAAACAGGTGTAGTTATAAGTTCTAAACCTGTAGTTACAAATTTTTGTGTTTTTGCATTTTCATTTTCTCATTTTCAACAAGAGTGGATATATCTTCTCCTCACAAAATAATTTCTGCATTAATAGAAACTGGTCATGAATCAAAATGAAAACTTACCATAAAAACATCAAGAAAAAGCCCATGCTAAATTTAATAAATAACCATAGGAAATCATTATGTACACAAGCTTCCAACACAAAGCATTAGGATTACGAATATTAAAAGCATCTTAACTCTGATATTTTTATAAAGAAGTCCTTCCCCCGTTTGTAGAAAAAGCGATCGATAATAAAACACTTGATAATCCCAATTAGTTCAAGGAAAAAACAAATAAAGAAAACTATCTAACATGTAGTTGCACCTCTTTATTTTAAAAATTTGGCCACTGTTTCCAAGTCCCTTTATAAACATGTTAGTGCCACAAATCACTTACTTTGGTTGTCAACTGTACATGTATATCTTAAAGTAGGTTTTTCAGGGAGTCACACACTTCTGTTTTCTCAATGTCTGGAAAAGAAAAAAGTTTCATAATAAATCAATCTGTCAGAGACATATATTTATTTTTGCAAAATATTTTCCTCATTTCTGTAAAACGAGGTGCAGAAATTTTCAGCATACTGACCTAGACAGTGATGTCTTGATGACACACTGACTGGGACTTAGTACTAGCTTTTGTTTGGACCTTGTTGGACCTTGGTCTGGTTGGACCTTGAAACTTCAGAATTTAAATTATGAAAATTTCCATTACCAAATTTAGAAAAAAAATATATACAGTTGTAATTAGTTCAAAATATGTTATAGATGGTACCTTTTTCTTAGCTAACAAAAATAATGACAGATATTTCTACATGCAGCCTGAATTGGCAGAAGAGATTAATTTTGCAGAAAGATGGGAATAATTTTGTAGCACAATGCTTTATGTTTCTGCTAAGACTGAACTCCTGCTATTAGTCACTGTGTCTGTTAGTGAAATATAAGGACTCCAGTGAAAAACTGTGAACAACGAGAGAATTTTTCCCTCAAATTACATATTTTCTCCCCAAAACTAATTTGTATGAGTTACATTTTCTGCCTTCAAACCATTCTCATTAAGAAGCCATGAACTTCGCTTAAAGAAATGATTTGCATGGGACTTTCATCATGAGAACATTGTTCAAAGGAACATCCAATTTAATTAGGATACTGATATGCTTTTCTCATCTTAAAAAATTAACAATGAGAAGTCTTCTAGACAGACATTAAAATTATTTGCACATAGGTATTATTATATTTTCTAGGAATTCTGAATACTACAGGATGTAGTGTGTTCAGGGCAACATTAATGACAATCCATAGATGAAGCCTACAGTAAATCCATATACATGTACATGCAAATCTAATATGCAATCCTACAGTAAATGTGATACTATCATCTTTACATACAAATATTTATACAGATATTTTTCATAAGTTCTACTCTTACGTGTTGTTGTCTTGAATAGCATCAAACTCATTTAAATGGAATACTCAATCAATACAATAGTTATTAATGCTGTATTACATTACTCAGAAATTGTAAGAAAATAGATTTGCATTTGGAATTTATATAATCAACAAGAGAGAATAGCACCTTGAGATATAGACGAAATTAGGAGATGCACATTGCTACATTTATGTAAATACTTTAGGAAGTGACTTGCTCTGAAATCTTAGCAGGATATACTTTTATGCAAGATAACATTTCTTTCTAAAGTCAGGGAGCATTTAGGAGCAACATACTAACCAAGTTAGGGAGAACCATGGTTTCTTATTGCATTGGAGACTTCATAAACATATTTTCTAGTAACTTTAAAATATTTGTAAATGACATGAAATAAAAAGGCAGAAATGCCTAGAAAACAGTAACAGAGTATGTGTTTGATGGTCTTTGTTGCTTAAAGGTAATTTTATAAAAGGGTTTAGATGACACTAACTCCTTGGGCAGAAATAATTTTTGTTGTTGTTTTGTTTTGTAAAGGGATGACAATGGGGCTAAAGAAAAATATTCCACTCTGTGTAATATAAATGAATTATAAAAATGAATTCAGAATACTTCAAGCTGTAAGAATTGCCCAAGAACACACATATAATATATAGAGACATATGATGTGCCCTAAAGTATAAAGATTAAAAATGACATTTATTTATTTATTTTGTAATATGATTTCCGAGCTGGATATTATAAAAATAAAATAAAAATACTGTAATTTTTATTCCCTTCTTTTAGGATTATTTTTTTTTTATGTCAGAAATTTTGTATTCCTGATCAATTACAGAACTCCTGGAAGTTTTCCCTTTCTAAATTCAGCATAGGTGGTTACTAAAAAAAGCCATTCAAAGATCAAAGAAGGGACGCTTATATTCAGTCAGCACTTCATCAGGTAGCATATTATTAAATGAAGTTTACTCTGAATCATTTGCAACTCCAAAAGTTTGCATATAAACAAGTCACTGTCATTACATGATGCTAATAATTTCTCACTCCATTGTGACAGGAAATTGCATGAGGAAGAGGCATCTAGATGCAGTTTATAACCTACATATAGTTTAGGAAATGCTGTGTTTTTACTAGGGAGTGAATTAATATGTAGAAATGAAAGTCATGGTATTTATTAATCATTGTTACCCTGATATATATATCAGGGTAATATGTGTGTATATATGTATAAAATCAGAAAACTGACATATATTTACAGTTAGGAATGTTGTATCAGCTAAAGCAAAGCAGAGTCAAAGTTAAGAAGTAAATATTGAAGTATGAGCCTTTGTACTTCTTGGAACATCAATTCCTATCAGATGAGCCTGAATTTTACAATAGTGTCTGCGAAGATTTCTGTAACCGTTCTTATAGACGTAGGATTATATTTAGCTGAATTTTCTATGCCAACTTTCTTATAATAAAATAAAAAAAAACATTTCATGTCTTTGCAACTACTTTGTCTCATTCAAAGACAGGGCCACATAAGACTCACATATGTTAAGGCAATGATTAAATATTTAAATAACATAAACTGGATTCATACTTAATTCTAATTCCTTGATCCTTATTCTTCATTGTTCCTCAGGCAACTATTAATACTAGTAGCATGTGTACACTTGCACACAAACAAACAACCAAAATCCCCACTAATCAGAGTAACTAAAAGGAATTTATTTTAAAAATATTTTGTTTTGCTAACTTGCATGTTCACAGGTGTGATAGCAAGTGACTTTCTTTCAACTCTCCTTATATGAAAGGGGGTGCTAGAAGCTACCCAACAGCTTTGTTTGCCAATGGCAAGTCTTAGCTTCACCAAAGCAGGGAAATTTCTGTGGAATAATGGAGTTTCAGAGAGTAATAACCCCTCTTGAAAATTTTTGGCATATTTTTTTAAATTGTAGATATGCTAACTAATTTACAGTTGTAACTATTTTGAAGATTAAAGGATTAAATTTAAAAAAAAAAAAAAAAAAAAAAAGAGCTTATCTTTTCAGCAGTGAATGACAGTTAACTAGGCAGACAAGTCAAAAGGAAATCAATGAAGACAACCTAAGGTCAGAAGTGAGTAAGTCAAGGCTTGTACACACTTAATGCAATGTACCGGACACGGATGAAGTCAGAAATAATAACAATGTAAGCACACATTGGATTTTGCTTGCATGCTTTCTTCTTTCTAAAATCCACACATGAAACTTACCTTATTCAAGCACCTTATCTTTGCTAAGCAAAATATACTCAGAAGTTAAAATGTCTCTAAATCATCAAAATATATGGCAATATAATCATCAAAATATATGGCAATACATTGTTTTTTGACCTAATTTTCATTAGTTACGTACAGTAAAAATACACTATTATTACTGTAAAGCTAAACCTGGTCATATACAATGAAAATTCGGCAGTCTTATAATGCCATTCTTGATTAGTGCTCATTTTGAGTCATGAATATCAAGGATGTAATATCCTCATTAAAAACGTGGATTAAATATAAAAGTTGATATTTGTCAGAAGCAGCCTGAACAGAAAAGTTTAGATTGTTCTACCTTCTCAGTAACAGTGTTCTACCTTCTAAGTAACAGTGAAGAATGGTGGATCTTGAGCTGACAGTGAGATTTGTACTTCATTATACCCTTTAATACAGTTTTGGATATGCTCAGTTTGCCTAAACTCCAAATGGGCCAAAGACTAAGAATGCATGTATAGCACAGAACTGGGTACCCAGTGATTTACCCCACCTTGAAACAAAATACCTGAGATTATATTTGGAACTGTAGCACCACAGTTTGGATTCTATTTACGAAAGACAAGAAGCAGCACATACCTAGTTAGAATTCAAGTGCTTATAACAGTGAAAAAAGTATATATAGTCATATATATATGTCTGTGCCCTATTTCAGCAGAGAACTTAGTGATCTGGGCTGCATGATATTCTTCAACACAAATAAATTGACACCCAGAGCACAAGGTATATTATGAAGTAAGCCCCACAACAAAACAAAACATCTGAATCCAAAGTAGTTAATATCACAAAACTCCACACAGAATTACTCCTAGTATATCTACAGGGATGGAAAGTTGGTCAAAGCAAAAATCATTGTTTCTGTAATGCACATAGCAAAAATAGTAGCAATACAGTTAATATTTTTAAGTCACTGTATATTTATTAACAGCAGAATTCTTCAGTAGCACTTTATCAAAAACTGATTGGTTGCTTAAGCTCAGGAACAACTTCAGAGAATGGGTAGCAAAACTTCCCTTGTAGTTTACTACCTATAAAAAAGGAAATGTAATTAAAATAATCTATGGCTCCGTAACATATACAAGTGAATAGGCTCTCTTAAGGTTTTCTTCCTGCTATTCCAAATGAATTCCCATTTGGAATTATGCTGATACCAGATATACACTGGTTTTCACACACTTCAGTGGAACAACATCTAATTCACATTGGTGTGGAAACAATGTATTTGTAAATACATTATTTGTAAATTTGTAAAAAAATAAAATAAAATAAAATAAAATAAAATAAAATAAAATAAAATAAAATAAAATAAAATAAAATAAAATAAAATAAAATAAAATAAAATAAAATAAAATAAAATAAAATAAAATAAAATAGAGACTGGAAAGCCTGAACATACCTGATTGTACAGTAACTGTATGCGATAATTTGAAACAAATCAAGGAATGCCATTCAAAGTTATACATATTACCAACATTTTAAAAGCTATTACTACTAACATTCCATGTTTATTTGGGCAGGCTTAGAACTAAAACTAGTGATTTTCTTGGATAAAGTTTTTCCTACTCTTCCTTGTAATTGCAAGAAAAAATAGGAACTTGCTTCCCTTTGCCAAGCTGACTAAAGGTTTGCTCTTTAGAACCAAATGGAACCCGTTTAATTTCTCTTTCACATTTTAGTTACATGCCTGTAAGATGATACCCACAAGTGGAAACATTTCAGTGCATTTACAGCATTTAGTGTACCAGGACTAGCAACACAAATGACACTAGGAATTAAATCTGGGTTCATGGAAAGTTGACATCAATTTTAACACATTCAGTATTTTATTTAAGGTTTCAGGGCTACAGCCACTGACTCACTCACGATTAACCTACCTGTTAGAAATATGAACCCACTGTAGATCTCAAAAAAGATAAAAACAAGCTGAGTTCAAGAACCTTCCAGAAACTTCATTTTGCTTTATGTATGTGCTATCTTAACAATACATATCAGTTAAGATAGTTAAGACACATACAATGGTCTTAACTCAGACCATTGGGTAGACCAATTGATTCTCTTGAACAGCAGAACAGGTCATTTGGCCATAGCTGCAGTAAAATCATCATCAGATTTCTTACTTCTTATTTTCAGTTGTCTCACGTGCTGAAACTTTAAACACCAATGCAGAATCTACTGGTGATACTTTATGAAAAATGATATAAAGTTAAAATATGATACTTTTTTTTTTTCCTTTTCAGATGAGGGCTGTGCTTGTATTATGTCTGCTGCTTTATATTATGTCTGCTGCTTTCTATACTATTTTCTTCCACTCCCACTGCCATAAAACTTCTGCAATATATATTGGTAGCATGATTTTTGTTTTAAAATCCTTCAACTTTCTAAGTACTTCCAGATCATTTAGCAAATTTAATCCTACAACTCCAAATCCAATAACCAGCTATAGATTGTGTTACTTAATTTTCGTATGCGGTTTCTATTTGCCACTTTCTAAGTAACAGAAAGGTATTTGGTCAGATTTTTATTTTATTTTTTTCTTTTTCATACCTTTTCTTTCATAAATATATATAAATCATACATATTTGACTGAAGACTAAAAACTCTTTTATAAAACAAAGAAGTGCTGTCTTCTGTTTTCCCCAGCCTGATCTTGCTAAGGAAAATCTTTGTAAGTTGTCCTCTATTTACCTGTTGCTTCAATAATAGACTTTTCTGTTTCTAGGATGCAAAAACTGAGTCTACTTTTAATGGCAAAGAGGCCAGATAGAAAACTACCCAATCCTCATCAGCATGACAGTGTAATGACTTGTTCACCTAAGGTTCAGCTCCTTGAAGAGTTTTAAATTTATTAAAGCTAATTAGAAAATGACAGAAGTGTTGGTTGAGAGGAGATTGTAGAGGTATATATAAATAGGAAAGGATTTAGAAGAGCCAGGTCTTTGAGCAACATCTGAACAGAATAAACAATTAAATATTATTTAAAACTCAAATGTAGCTATTAGAGCTACAGGGGGGACAATGGCAACCTCTGATGTCTGAAAGCTAGTTAAAAGCTTATTTTCAGCAAATTGCTTGACACTGTCTGATTGTAAAGCATTAAAAATTCAGACAGCATTTTAGGTATGTCACTTACAAATGACATGAAGAAATTGTGACAAAAAACAATGCACACTCAAGGTTTAAAGTGACATGAGAAAGCTAACAGCAGAATATCTCTACCGCAGATTTTTTTGCCTCTTAGTTAAAGCCTGATACATAAATCAGCATGACTCCAATGATGTCAAGGAAGCCATGCCCAGAGTCACCAGATCTGAGCAGGAGGTCAAACTAGACAATCTCCTGAAGTCCCTTCCAACCTCAGGTTTCCTGTGATTTAATGGTTTTCACTACACAGGGATTTAGCTCCATCACATAGGTTTTTGCTCATATACCTTAAACTTGGAGTAAAAGGACACTATCCTTAGCTAAGACTGACAAAGAACAAAAAACAAAAGAGAAACAGAGCATTTGGTGTTTTGTCCCCCTTACTGCTGAGGGAAGACAAAAAAAAAAAAAAAAAAAAAAAAAAAAGCAGAGCTATTGACTGAAGAGCCTACTTGTCTTTGCATCACATCTGCATTGAAGACAGTGGCAAGAATTTTGCTGAGTCCAGCTCAGAAGACATTTAAAATTCCTCTTCATATTAATGCAATTTATACACATTAGGTGTGATCAAAGAGTAGTTTTGTATGTGTGTTTAAGGAGGGCTTGGTTGATTTTAAATTTCCTGAGGCAAGAATGTGGGAAGTAGGTTTGTGCTGTAATAATTGAGCAAGCCAATTTGCATCTAAGCATCAACATTTCTGTGTCACTTGATAATTTAAGCAAACGGTACTGGAAACATCATTTCCTCTGAAATATATTCCTTTCCTATAAAGATTTCCTCACAAGTGGCTCAAGAGAATATCGTAATCATATAATGATTTCATTGGGTTAATTATAATTTATTCAATGTTTAAGAAGAGTTAAATACTTATTGAAATTTTCCTTAGTAGTATAGGTTTTAAGATAGGTTTAAGCAAACTATCATATTGGACATTGACATTATAACGTTAACCATCAGCTGAAGGAAAATCATTTGATCTTACCAGCTTTTGCTTTATTCTTGACTTATAATTGCAATTACATCAATACACATATAAAGTTTGAAACAAAAGAACAGAGCACTAATGCATATTTTATCTCTAGCTTAAAAGCCAACAGTAGCTATCTAACATTAAGACAAAGCATGCTATGAAGTCTGGTGTCATTAAAAAAAAAAAAACAAACGTATGAACTTTCTATCAAATGGTGTCAAGGTTGATCAGATTGATATTCCCAATGCAAAAATAAATAAATAAATTAATTAAACAAAACCACAGCACCTCTTCAGATTAAAGTCCATTTGCATCTAGGAATAATTTATAGACATAGATACTTATGGTACACAACTGTTATTTTTATTAAAGAGTATTTTATTTATTGATTGATTGATTACAGTATAACCTTGAAAATGTTAAAACTGCAAATGACTATAGGGTAACTTAAGCCTTTGTCTTTATTATCGTTACTTGGCCACTGGTAGAAAAAGTCTGTTACTTGCTTCGTTTCTATAGATCACAAAGACTCAGAGCTCCAAGTACACAAAACTCATTTTTCCAATACAGAAAAATATAATATTTTTAATAAACCAAATCATACAAAGCACTATCCCCTTAGCTAAGGGACAATATCACGGATGAAGTTAAAGTTGCCCCCTCACCAGAATCCCATTTAGGATATTGTAGCACCTCTAAACAAATTTGGGCGAAAGAAAAATATTTGTATCTAGTTACTTAAAATCAATACGGAACTTTATGTCTGTCTTTTGAATCTCTCTTAAGTCTGTTCTACAGAAATACTATATAACCTTTTAGAGAGTCATTGGCTAACAAGTTGAGTTCTAAACATTAACAAATACTAAATATTTAGCAGTTCTAGGTTGCATATATGCATAAATACACGGGCCCTGATGCTTTTCTTACTCTGCTTTTAGAGTTCTGTAATATCATTGATTTCTGAGATAGTCCTGATTGACAAATATGCAAGTGAGAATAGAGCCTAGTCCAGAGGACATTATCCAGAAATACAGATTGGAAAAAAAAAAAAAAGCATCTTTTCTTTCACTTTTGTGTAGGATAACATAATTTTGATGTATTGCTTATTTTTTTTTAAGAGAGAAATTAATCCAGTGGAATTTACTCATGAAAAATACCTCTAGAAAATAGTAAACTATGTCTTAGTGTAAGAAGAAATCTATGAAGTTGACATATGTAATACAAAAGGTTGGTCTTTAAACACAGCTTGTATTCCTGACATGCATTATTGTACCAGCATAATGTACCACACACATTAATGTACCAGCAACAGTGAGTGGTCTAGTAAAAATGTCTTTTCCAATTCTTAATTCAAGTTCCTAGAAACAAATAGCTGACACTAAAACCCTTCAAACAGCTTAGACTCTCAAGAGGCATTTGTGTTCTAGATGTACTTGTTATAGTAATGGAAAACACATTGTGCTAATACCAGATTCTTAAAGCAAGGAGAGCCCTTTACAAGGAATATAATAGTAATTCCAGGATCTACAAAGTAATAACAATAAGGTTTCTCGTAAGGATGGATTTTATCTAATCCTATAAAAGGATTCTATGCATCCTAAAACAAAACAAAACAAAACAAAACAAAAAACACCAATAAAACACTTTTTTTCAGTGCAAATAAGGATGAAATGCAACATGACTATAAAAGCTGTCACTGTTCGATGGTTATGGAAATAGACATCATTATGCAACAGTGCTGTAGGATTATTTGTGGAATTTACATTCAGAAACCGTATGGATTCCATCCAAATTTATGAACTCTGTGTGTATATGCAAGACTGAAAACTTCAGTATAAAGTTGATAGTTGCCTTCTTTATTCTGCCCTGGACTCCAATTCCTAAGAGATTCTGTCATAAATCTAATAATCCTGGGTCACTGTATGTTCCACCACACATATAATTATTCTAACACATAAGAACTTGAAATGAGGACTGGTTGTCAGGTCACTTTGGCAATGAAGTCACCTTAAGAATTTCTGTGATAGTTGATGGGGGCTCATCACTGAGAAAGCTTTTTAGCCTTCTTCATCAGTTCAACGTAATGGGCACCTTTATGTAGTAAAAGCTTAAAGGGAAAACCCAATCTCCATGATCTCTAACAAATTATTCTATAATCTCAAAAAGGGTGAAGGAGCACTGAGAGAATTTAAGGAAGTCTCTGTTCAGAAAGTTCATTTATATCTAACTGTGTTCTTATCCTTAAAGTCAGTAGTAAAGTTTAAATACTCTACACAGCCATTTGGTTATTTTTCAAAAAATAAACTATTTGTGCATTGAAGCTAAGGTCATAACCATTCATAAAGAACTAGGTGAACTGATCTAATCATCACTGTCATTTGAAAGGGTAGTCCTTTTCTCCCTTATAACCTCTTTCTCTCTCCATCTCTTTGAAGAAATTTAGTTCTCAGAGTTCACTTTCTGCTATCCAAATGATCTCATCAGGCTCAACAACAAGAGCAGAGCATTCAGGATCCTTGAGATGACAAGCTGGATATATTAGTTAGGTGAAAACTCTATATTAAAGTTACTCTATGGTCTCCAATATTCAAAATACCCCATTTAGGTAACTAGGCTGCACTGAAAGACTGGACTGTTGGCTGGACATACTTTGCAGGGTCTGTTTGCTCATGCTACTACAACAGAATACCTACACCAAAATTCTCAACTTCAGCAAGACTCTCTGAAAGTTTATTTAACCTATGGCGGGAGTTTGGCAGAGTACAAAACAAACAGTTGGACTAAATTCCAGCTTTTGGGAGGGAACGCTATGCAGACAATCTGTATCTTTGAATCAAGTCCAGATATTTTTGCTGGGTTCAATGGCAGCACACGTACTCAATTTGAAGCCTAGAAGCTTAAAATGATTTCAATACACAACTGATATCTGGAGACACGTCGAACAAGATGCTTGACCAGATCCAATCACAAAAAAATACACGACAACGATCCAAATATCAGAACTTGCACAGATTATTATTATTATTTTTCAAATAAGTATAAAATAAAGCTTTAGAAGATTTATCAAAGCAAGACCAGCAGCCACAAGTTAATGTTTCATTCACAAATACATGGCAACTTTCTATTTGGAGAGTGAAGCAACCTGCTTCATTACAACCATTGTAATGAACTAATTCCACTACCAGTACAGAACTCTCCACTGAGCAGCTTCAACATCAGGATTTCATGTCCTCTTTGCAAAGGTCAAAAAGGGGCAAAGACACCACTTAGCTCTCCTAATTGACAAGTCACACTCATTAACAATATAGCTCTGATAACAATGTAGATTCAATGGAGGCATTCATGGTTTATACTGGAACATGCTAGAGAAAAATCAGACTCAGACCCCAGGGATCAAAGCTGAGTACAGGGAAGGAAAAAATCCCCGGCATATATTAGCACGATGCAGTATAGATCCATTGTCTGTAATGCATTGACTTGCTTTTAACTCTCAGCCTGAAGCCAGATCAATTTCAACAGTTTGTGCTGGACAGAGACCAATTGCTAACCTTCTTTTTTCTCTTTCCTGCTGTTTAACAGGACTAGAAATAAGGGTTTAAAATTATTCTCAAAGACCTACCAGCATGACTTTAAGCGCAGAAACCAGGGAAACTTAAATGATCAAGTATCATTTACATAGCAAGGTGAAGTGTCTCTCAAATACAAAGA
This sequence comes from Aythya ferina, assembly GCF_964211825.1. Classification (NCBI taxonomy): domain Eukaryota; kingdom Metazoa; phylum Chordata; class Aves; order Anseriformes; family Anatidae; genus Aythya; species Aythya ferina. The sequence continues at coordinate 9,121,565 of NC_140304.1, forward strand.
AAAGAAAAATAATATTTGAAATTAATCCAGAAATACAAATTGTCTGTAGTCACTGCAAGGGTCCAGTCTACATTTCCAATTATATAAAGCAAAGTGTGGAGTAAACAGGAAAGAAAACTCCTTAGTATTAGTTAATGTATTGCAGAACATTTACCATCACTCTGACATTGCAAAACAATTATAAATCTGGTTAACTAGCCAATTAAGTTTGTTTGTTTGTTTGTTTAATATGCTGTGCATTTCTAGAGAAACAAAACAACTTGAGCACACTGACGATTTTAGTTGTGTGCAGATTAAGACTGATGCATTGATGATCTTTACCAGATAATCTTTTTTGATATTGTTGGGGGAGGGCGGGAAGGGGGGAGCAACCAACAATACCCAGAAATCTACATTAACAGGTCAAAAATAACAATTGTATCATAAGAGAAAAAAGAAGTTTTTTCTTAAGTCCTAGGTCTCAGTTTGAAGTATACTCAAGTGTTGGTACTGCTCTACCTTTCCTATACACAATAGTTCAGTGAACTATTTAAATATATCTCAACTTCAAGACAATACATTCTGTATTGTCTAGGAAATTAAAACTTTTCCTGATTTTTGTATTTAAAATAAAATATATAAAATGAAAATAATGGGCCTCTGCCTATTAGCTAGCAAGAATACCATGCAACTTCGGCATTTTTAAAACACTTGGCACAGGTTTAACTCTCTAGCTGTATTTTTCAAACGATGAGAGCCATTTACCCATTTTCTTGTTATCTAGCAAATTAGCCATATGATAAGATAACACTTTGTATCTTGCTGTTTGCTGACTATTGTTTTCCGAATGAATATTAACTGTTCAGCTGTTAACTTTCCTTTATCCTCATCAATATTTGGTAAGTTCCTCTGGTATATTAAAGGATGTAACATATCCCTTGACACAACTGCTTGTTGTAATCATTTCCACTATGCAATTTATTGTTTTCCAAATGGTTCATCAAAATGTTCTACAAATTGCCTTAAAAAAGAACAACAACAAAAACACACACATGCAAAAACAACATCAGAATAACATTACTCTTACTTCAGTGTTAATGAAGCTAAGCATATTTATTCATCTAGCATTACTCTGTGTTCTACACTGTAGAAATTCTCCAGAGGACACTGACAAAATGACCAAAAGAAAGAGTAATAATATAAGTAAGCTAATATTAGAGCCTTTCTGTGTAAAACAAAACTAATGATACTTAGTCCACATATTTATATACATACCACTATATATATATATACATACTATATATATACACCACTATATATATATAGTGTATATATATACTCCACTATATATATAGTCCATTACTCCTGACATTCTGGTGCTTCTCATTCTCAGACTCGAGCACTATAATTTTAATCCACTGATTTTGAGCTGAACTGCTCAAGATTACAATGCTATGGTTTACAATGAACAGAATGTGACACTACACTAGTAAAAGACTATTGTATTCATAAAGTACAAAGGTAGATTACATAAGAATTTCCTAACCTTGTTCTATATCAGACTGAACCAAAGGGAAATTTCCTTGGGTTATTTTAAATGCAAAATGCAAAGAAGAAAGCTAATTATTGCTTTCAGTTCTTGCTTCACCTTAGAAATTCAGGGAATAATGTTGAGCTCTAAAACCAAAATCAACTTTTTATGCACTCCTACTGCATGTCTGCAGTTTCATTTTGCCACCATATTAGACACCATTCCTAGTATTTGCTAACCAGAATACATAAAACAGTATGCTAAAACTTATTTTTTTTTTTTTAGAATGCATGTAGCTAAACAATTTCTTTCAAATGGTTGCTGTGTATCTTGTCATTTTTAGAAGACACTTTCGTTTTTTCTCCTTAATGTAGGCTTTTGTTACTTGCCTAGTGCTTTTGGTTTGCTGCTTGCTGAAATCTCTCTCTAGAATGGTTTTAAGTATCATGAAACAGTGACAATATTTTTTTGATCTGTATTGTTTCATTAGACTATGAAAAATAATCAATAGTCCTTCATTATTTGAAGACATAAAGCCATAGGTTGAAACAATGACATACTAAATTAATCAATATGAAATGAGTTTACTAAGAACAGAGGAAAGCATGGAACACCAAGTAGTGGCATAGCTTACTTCTAGACCTCTAAAGATAATAACAGAAAATAACATGAACAATGAATCTAGATTTTAATAAAATGTGTTTAGTAACTAATTGAGCCATGCTCCCTAGAATGAAGAGAAGATGTCTAATACAAACCAGATTTGGACTTTGTGATTACTTATTACCATGTTGTCCTCTATAAAACTACATTTAAATTATTCTTCAAGTATGCCTAGTTATGTGTGTGTGCAAAGTGTTATTTAATTTTCTACCAAGTCATTAAAAAAGTGTCTGAAAGAAAAGGACAAATACGCACAATAAATGTTAGAACAACACCTTTCATCTCAAGTTGGTAATTAAAGCCGTGTTAGTAAAATTCTCTCAGGAGACTCAAACCCCATTTTTCATACTTAGGCTGTGACTGGCACATCAAAAGATTTTGGAGTCCTTCTGCCAGCCCCACTCCAGAATTATGAAGGAATCATTTCAATTCCCTATGTTAAATTTTCAAATATTATGAAGAGCCATTTGCCAAACAGAATTAAGTATGTAAAAATACATGTCTTCCCATAAGTTAATGAGGGTCTCTAAAGGAGATCTTACACAATACATGCTGCAAACTGGAGCAACTCATACAAACATACTGAGATCAACTTAAACCTAGCTAGCTCCGGCAGTGAAACTAAGTGATACAAATTGGAAGTGAACATAGACATCCGTTCAACAAGTTACCTGGATACAAAACAGCTCTTTAGTTTCATTTCAAACAAGATGATGACAGTCTCAATAATATTGCCATCTAGCCATCATTTCTTCATCAGCTCAGTGTCATATGACAAAAAGGTATTTTACGTTTCAGATGCTTACTATTTCTGCAAGAAACAGAGTATACTTAGCATTTTTCAATACAGAGGATCATAAACAAAGAGGACAGATATATCTCCAGCTTACTGTTTCAGGTATGCTTTACATACACAGTGGAAGTGGGAAGTTCAAAGAGTTGGGAACATGTGCAGGTGTTTGCAGAGCCAATGGTCACACTTCCCTCCTCTCTTTCCGTTACAGAGCTAAAACCTGCTTTTTATCAGAAGCTCCTGATTCTCTGCAAGTCTGATCCAATGCCCAAGAAACCCATAAGAGCACTCAGCACAGATGGCTTATTTTACATTCTGAACATCCAAGTTCCATCCAACCATTGCATCTTAATTAGCATTCATCATTCTCTCTCTGCATAAGTACTTTTGCTTTAAAGATTTCTTTGTGGGAGTGGTGGCTTAACCAGCACCATTGTAACACTATACTACTTGCATAAATCTTGGCTGCTACTGTGTTGGAGAAACAAGCAATTCTACATTGGAAACATAGATAATACTTTGTTGTTTTTTTCTTAGGGACCAATACTGTAAGAGGTAAATATCTTCTGCCCCTGAAACCTCTCTTATTAAAGTAGCTAAAGAATTAAAAAAACTGAAGGCTATCTATATGTAATATTAACCATGTATAGAACCATTATGGAGAAACTACAGAGTTACAGGGGATAGGAACACTAGTGTTGACTCCAGTTCTAAGCACAAGTAATTATTTTAAGTCAGTTATGTCATGATGGAATCTTCTTCCCATTCCTGGAATTTGTAAATTATTCAAATGTGTTATGAATAAGCATTAGCTGCTCTATTTGACAATCAAACCACATTAACTATCCTTGGGAATAGTTTACATGCCTATTCTGATTACAAACAGTAGCTAGAATAAGCAGGACTACAATGATTATTATACCTTTCTTGTACTTCTTTAAAATAATAACTAATGAATAGAGAAACCACTTGCATTGTGAGAAAACATGAAATAAATAGTACTACACAAATCCCAAAGATATATCTGCAACTTCATCTGCAAAGAAAACCACCAGCAACAAGAAAAAACAATATATGAAGTATGTAACAAAGTCCTGCAGAAACACCATTCAGTATCTTTGAAATTAAGTCCTGAAATTTTGGCCTTGATACTTCTGGCACATCTGCAGAATTAAACAAAAATATTTTGTTTGCAATTCTCCCTCTTCCCATACTATTAACATTTGAATAATTGCATATTTATATCACAATCTAGTGATTTATATCTACAATGTTAAAAATATGGTTCAATTAAAAGATTGTTATGATAACCAGCATATTTGCTTCGACTGTTCTCTCACCTTCCCCCTCAAAAATACCCTAAACTGTGAAATGTTCTTTTATGCTTCATTCACTTTATTGAAGTATGATGATGACCTGTTTCTAGAGAGAGTCAGAAGGTTGGCAGTGTTTTAAATCCTTTTGCCAGGTGTTGTTGACGGTATTAAAAGGTCAAGCTTAAATATCCCAGGGTTCATTTTAAAATTAACAAAAAACTTCAGTTTATATTATTCAAACACCAGCCCTTGCCTTCCTGTTCATAAACCTTCAACCTAAAAAATAGTCCTCAATCATAAGATATCAGTCTATCCTAAAGATCCTAATGTGTTCCATTGTTATGGAACACAGAAGCATGGACACAGTTGGTTCTCTTTGTGTATAATTGCATATCTTCATACATATGTTTGTACAAATTTAAGGAAAAGAAGAGTCAGATTTTTTTTTTTTTTTTCGCAGTATTGCTTTAAACCAATTTTCCATTCAGTGATTTAAAGTTCTGATATGCAGGTGTTCTTTGCACCTTACTTATTTTCCTTTATGGTGTTAGATCCCATTTTATGTCAAGCCACATATCTGTACATTTCTGTGCTTCCACAAACAGTGATGTGCTCCAGCCTTTAAGCCTACCAAATGCACTGTGCGTGGTATCAGGGTGAATAGCCAGAAGAAGAACTTAAGCCAGCTAAAAGATAGTACACTTGATCAGATGTTTTCCATAGGGTAATTTTCTACTAGTTTATGTTTCTGTACCAACTTCTTGTGGGGACAGATGAGTATCTGTGCAGGCACAAAGAAAACAGCAGAAGCATCCAAGTAGATGAGTGCTTATTAAATTAAAGCATATGAAAATATTTTAACAAGCATTACATAGGCATAGAAAAAAAATGATGCTTATCTGGATTCCCACTATGAGGGATTTACAGCAATGACTTTCTTATTATTGTTACATTTATAGTAAGCTGTGACAATACACTCCATATGCTTAATTGTGCTCTTATTTTCTACAGATGTAATTTGATGAAGTAACTTTAAGTCTTAGGATAGGCAGTTGACTGAAATCAGAATTTAAAGGAATAGCTGGAGTAATAAATGATGTAAGCCATGGTCTGATCCCCCTCCTCCCCCCCCTCCCTGTCTATGGACTTAGTCATGTAATGATATATTTTTATGCCATGTTTGATGAAAGACTTACAGATAAATCTTTGAACTTCAAGAAATATTGAAAATATATGGAAGGTGTCAATGAATTCACAATCTATAGAAAAAATTAATCCTTACACTGTACTCCAGTTATGGTCTGTCAGCATTGTTTTTTCTTTGTTTTACACTTCAAGTATCTCAGAGAGTTTACACAGACTTTGGTACTGTAAACCCTATACAGGCCTGCAATAAAAATGATTAATACTGCTTCACTTCTGCAATGCATTGCTTCAGCTAGGTAAGAGAATTTGAACTCTTGTAAGCAAATCCCTTCCTCTAAGAACCTGGAGAAATTACAGCATATTATGGCAAGAATTGCTAGAAAATACTCCCTTATTTATTTTTAATCTCCATTAGAAATCTTGTCTTCTTGTCTCTATGACAAGATTTGAAAAATAGAAATTAGCTTAAAATGGCAAAGACAAAGACACATGAATATATCTTGATTCTTAACTTGATTATTTAGAGACCCATAGATTCAACATGACTTAGGCCATTAGAAATATTTCATCTGATTTTATTAAGAAAAAAGAAATTTTAAAGCCTAAGAAGATGACAAAGTTATGTGGAAGCCTTTTATTAAGTACAAGTATACTATATAGCAATTATTTTTTTTAATGAGTATTAAACAAAAGTAAATAAATAAATAAATAAATAAGTAAAAGTAAAGCCTAATCACAACTTAAGATAAAAGATATTTTATTTAAGACCAAAATTTTTGGTAATAAATGGGTGAGAAATCAAAAGTTTCAAAGGATCATTACAACTGAGGAAGGAAAAGAAGCCCCACAAACCACACAACTAAATGAAGTGTCGGGTCCGAACTACTTCTAGTCTGAAAGATACATAAGAATCTGAAAATTGCTTGCTTACTATATGGACAACATATGAAAAGAGTTGGTAGAGGAACTATGTTTGGGAAAAAAAAAAAAAAAAAAAAAAAAAAAGGAAGAAAAATACAGCCATAACAAAAGTATAAAATCACGACTGATGTATAAGGGATATTGATCTGTTCAGAATTCAGAGAACTTTTGTCTGAATTAATATTGATGTAAGGCACCTTTACATAAACTTGTGGAAACTGAGAGGGACAAAAAAAAAAAGCCACACCGAAGCAGAAGGATGAAAAATTGAAAAGAATTGTACCAAGCTGCCTAGCCTGTGGGACAGAAAGTAAGGTAGGACAGTACTGCATGTCAGACTGTCACTAGCATGATTTCCAGTATCTTTCAGAGGATAGCTTAAAAACATAAAAGTTATGTGGCAATTAAAGTTGTAGAAAGATCACTAAGGGGATTAACAAAAAAGCATTATCAAACTAAGTGCATAACTCTGACCAAACCTTGAGATGCCCACAGTATTGCCATGAAAGTACCTAGATCTCTCTACAGTAAAATCCATTGAAAGATCAGAGGAATTTTAATGCAGAAAAAAAAAATAATTTAAATAAAATAATTTTTAAAATATAATAAATATAAATATAATAGTTTAAAAATAATTTAAATAAAAGCTGGGAACTTTCACAATAAAGAGAACTCTGAGCACCTAAAAAAATAGGACTGGAAATATTTGCACATAAATCACCTACTCCTACAATATGAGGTGAGGTGATGATGATGATGATTATTTTTAGGTGGAAACAAATTCAGCCTAGCCTTTTCAAGTCCCTAGAAAAATCTTCACACAACTTCTGAAGCCTCACTAGCTGGCCCTATTCCTTTCTACAGCCTCACAGTTTCTCTACATGAAGTATAGGCTCACAAATTTGCCTTATGATTCTCTTCTTGCCCAGTGTACCCTGCAGTTTCTGAAACCTCCTCTTGACAGAAGTAGTAGCTCCCTCTTTAAAAAAATAAGGCACTTGAATTTCCTTATCACTACCCCTTAGCAAATATTTGATGTAGATTGAAAGTATCTTCAAACTGAAAAATAAATATCTTCTGAACTTGATTAATGAACTATGCACCTGTCAGCAAAACCTGATTATGTTCTGAATTGTACTGTATTACTACATAAAATATGAAATTGACTTTTATGAAACCAATAATTCTTAATTTAATTTCCCCCAATCCACTTTTTTTTTTTTTTTTCCCTGATACATTACTTCAGGTTTGAACAGATACTTCCATTTTACCATGGCAGTATCTCAAATTGCATGTACAGGTGCTTGAAAACAGGGGATATACACATTAATTTGAAATTTACATTATATCATATATCCAATTATATCATACACCAGAGAAAGCTAATCAAATCCATAACAGATTTTCTTTTAGGTTTGGAAATAACTCAGAATATATTAATCAGTGGGTGATTAATATAAATTTCAATTAGAACAGTAATGGTGAGTTTTACCTGAAACGGTTTGATTTAGATTTTCTGCTGGAATTATACATGGAAATAATTGAAATAACAAAGAATTGAGTTCTTTGTAGCATTTCATCTTTGTAGAGACATATTTCTATTTTAGTGTAAAACAAACTATTTGACATCTGTGAATAGTTCATACTTTAAGTTACTGCTATCATATGAAAAACTATTACAACAGTAATTTTTGGAAGGAGTTCTTCCAAAGATCTCTATGCATTGCATTAGATACTTCTTATTTTGTTGAAAAATGAAAAGCTGAACAAAAATGAATTTACTGTAATTTATGCAAAATTACACATTCATTTGTCATGTACTTATGAAAAGTGGCTAAAAAATTAAGTATTGATCAACAAAATATATATTTTTTTAATGTCAAGAATTTAACTCCAACAAGAATTTTATTATTTTAATAAAATAAAATTTTATTTTATTCCAAAAGGTTTAAAGCTTTCATCAGTTACTTTTTTGAATTAGCATTAAAACAACTGATTCAGCTAAACTACTGTCAAAGACATCACTTTAGGTCGCGAATTCTCATCTCAGCTACTGATAAAACCTAGCATTGCAAGAAAAAGACCATGTGTTGTGAGATTGAGTGAACCACTCTTTGCTTAGTTTGTCCAAAATTCACTGCCATGATCAGCATCCAAGACAGCTGTTTTAAAGGTAGCTTTGACGAATTTGTACAAACTGCGATCGGTTTGTGGATAAAATACAAGTATACAACCTGTCAATTTTTACAAGTGTTTTGAAAATGGCTTTTACATACTTTTTGAATGGAAGTTTTAAAAGTATTTTGTATCTAAGATTTTGTAGGACTTGCAAAAAGGCTGAAGAAAATTTTAGGAGCTTTTCTTACACCGGTGCACATGCGCAATACAATGTATGGGACAATAGATGACTACAGTCATGCAGTGTCTTCTGAATAAACAGGTATATGCACCTTTAGCAAACATATATTAAACACAATGCCTCGAGTACAAACTGTGGATAACTGAACACATGGACAGCTGAGCACATCTTTGAGTAACATATATAAATTAGATATTTGACTACATCTGGCAAATCATGTATTTTTCAGACAACTTTAGCAGGTCTGGATGATGGAAGATGGGACAACCAAGGTACATGAATTTCACTTTGAAACAATGTTTTCACATTCCATTAAATCCAGGCTGACAGTCTTGAACAAAGCTGTCCCCAAAATATGAAGAGACAAGTTTGTAAATAATCTGCATATATACAAATTACCTGATTATAGTCTAGTGACTCCTTAATCCTGCTGTGGCTATCAGTTTCCAGTCACTTAATGTATAGGCTGTTTCCAATGAACAGGATATACACATCTCCTCCCCTGACCCCACAGCTCCTCCCTCCCAGTCAGTCTGTTGCTTATTTTCTCATTCTGCTTTCTTATAAAGCTCCAAGGAGTTTGAGGTTTGTGTCCTATTTCTCTCATCCATTTCCCTTCCTTTCTACTCATCAGCTGTATTCAAACATCTAACAGGCTTCTCAAGTTTCCATAGTAGAGAGTAAAAGCTGTTTAAATAGTAGTTATAATATCAGATTCATTTACCACCTGCACTGAAATTAGTGAGTTGCTCACACCCAAAGACTTTACGCCATCTCTACTGTGAACAGCAAAATTAAAGAAGGGAGAAGAAAACCCCAGATTATATTACTGAATTTTAATCTTTGTATTAAACAGTGTATAAAAGTGAGGACTCCGTTCAATTTTCTGCCATTTGCTACAATCAGACTTTGCTAGTAAAAACACACTTTTCATTAGGTTACTAGAAAAAATAAAAATAAAAACAAAGCTGGCATGAAATTAGGTTACACAGTATGAAATTATTTACAGCAGCCCACCAAGCCCTTCATCAGGGAAAGCCATGGTGTCTGAGTCTACAGAATTTATGCAGCTTGACTGTATTACAACTGGAGGTCGACAGCTGGTTATTATGTACACCTAATTTATCCAAGCAGTAAATACCACAAGCAGAGAAGTCTGTTCACCTAAGGCTTACAGTTCAGTTGGTTTAGTATTTTATATTGAAAATAAAATGTAGAATAAATTATGAGCAACTCTTACCCACACTTCCTCAGTAGTGCATGATACTCCATAGAGTAAATAGACTTAATGAAGCTTCTTTGATCTAATTATAAATCTGGTAAAGAAACTTGATAGTGAGAAAAAGGGGGGAAACCCCAGAAAGCTGACCTTTGTTAGTATGGTACTATCAATTTAATATGAGATAAACATATTACAAAGAAGAATACTAATAATACTGCATGACAGAATGCTATAAATTAAATTGTCTCAGATATTATCCTCCATCATAAAAACAGCTAGGACAATTTATATCCTCTAGTCTTATGAGATTTCTGCATGAAAACAAGCCACATTATTCCTCCTCCCTTCTTGAGCTTTCTTTATCCACATATAAATCTGAAGACATACAGTCTTCTTCCTGAATAATCAGAGGTATCTTTTTTATGTTCTGTATAATTGTTTGTAACAGTATTGAGTCTCTAAAGAAAATGTCATAGCAAAAGGCCAAGGAAAAATAAGTTTCTGTATAATTAAACACATATTGACATTGTAACCAAGGTTAAAAAAAAATAAAAATAAAAAATCACTAGGTTCTTGTTCAAAAAACAACTACAAATCATTACTGGATACTCATTCAAAACACTCTTAGACATATCGCTAAGTTCATCCATCTTCAGTGCTTAAAGAATTTTTAATTAAAATAACGTATACAACTCTTATTGATCATATTAATATAAAAATGCATATTTAAAAGTTGTCTTAAGCAAGAATGCCTAAGACACATATCTACTAGAGTTGCAAGATACATTCCAAAACCTCATGGAATCAGTTACAATTGTATGACCGACTAAATTAAGTTACTAAGCTATTTATTGCCCTAGATTAATTACAGACTAAAAAGGAGAAAATATTCCTTTTCAAATATGACCTTTGTTAAAAAAAATTGATAATCATTGAGCCTTCATTTCCTATTTCATTTCCTAGAAAAAAAAGTATGGCAAACGTTCATCAAACATGCAGGTATCTATAGCTTAATGTTGATTACTTTAATACTAATTTAATACTAATAATACTTTGTATTATTAGTATACCAATTTCCATTCAAGCATCTCTCAGCATCTGTCAACAGTGACTTGATTTTTACAATTGTGAGAAAATTCAGCTTAAGAAAAAAAAGGTGACTACAGAAACAAGAATTTGAAGAATGAGATAATCCAGATAATATTTTTCAAACTCACTGGAAACAAACTAATCCAAATATTTTTTTTTGTACCAATGAGAAAAAGATGTTAGTACACAGTAAATTTCTGTTCAAATTACTTTGACTTAAAATGGAATTAGTATCATTCTCACAGTTTTCAGTGCACATGGTTTTTGTTTGTTTGTTTTTAATTTATCAGCCTTTTGAAGAAAATAGGGTATAAAGATCTACCAGTATTATATTTTCCCTGTAGCCATATATCTCCATTCTGAAGGAATATAATAATTTTATTGAATGCTTTCTAAAAAACACTTTCTAAAACACTCTTGTTTTAAAAAAAAATATTTTCAAATTAGTCATTTTTATTTTTAAATGTATAAATAATTTTGAAAACTATTTTGTTCATAGTGCAAAAGTTGTTTTTTTTTATTGTTGTTGTTTGAAGTATTTGGGAAGAAACATAGTGGTAAAAGAAAAAAATAAAAACCTTCTGGAATTACTTAAAAATATTCATCTGCCATCAAAGGCAGGTCATTACTTTGCCAACTAGAACACCCTGAAATTGCTAAATCAAGTCTTTTCTTTTTCTATCAAACAGATGTGCTAAGAAATATAACATAGGCAGCCTAAAATTCCACTGCCTACTGTCACTCTATTATGGCATTACATCCTTGTAATGTGATGTAAATATTTCTTTCTCATGCAAGCGTTCACTCTTTCACTCAGCTTATTGCTCCATCTCAAATATCACTTACTCAGATTGCCTGTATTTATCTTCTTAATGTTTTCTCATAAATCACTATGAAAATTCATTTTTTTCTTCATTCTCATCTCTCTTCAAACAATTTGTTCCTATTTGTTCCCACTGAATACAAGTCTCAAAATTAATAAAGTGAAATAAGCCAATCTTTTTCAGGTTAAAGAGAAAAAAATCAACAACTGTCTTTTCTGTAGATATTGGCAATCCAAGACTACTGCAGTTTTTGAAGAAGTTCTAAATAACATTCACAGTAGTGGGAGAGCTTATCTCCCTATTATTGTATGTATCTATTTGTCCAAGTGTTATTTGTACCACATTGGCAGTATGTTTATACAATATACAATGAATGGAGGGAAAATTCAGAATTCTTTTATTTGAATATATGATTTTCCTACAGTGCAAATTGTTATGTTTCTCTTAAAATAATGTTTCTAAATATATTTCTGTTTGCTTATTGTCATTGGCTAAATGGATGATTTACACTGATCTGCATAACTAGTTTTCTAATATTGGCAGAATCTGTTTTTAACTACACATGTCATGACAATGTTTATAGTCACAGATCACAAACCTAAGTGAGTGGAAGTCTAATCAGGCCATTTACATTGTCTGTTATATTCTGTTATTTCAGAACTATGCAACTATACTGTGGGCACTAAACGTTAAAAAGAAAAAGAAAAAAAAAAAAAGCTGACTACGCCTGCAAAGAACTATGTTTAAAGAGCACCCAGAAGATAAAGCATAAGACAAATACAGAATTGGTCATCCCTAGTCCTGCTGGTCGCACGGTTTCTGATACAAGCCAGGATGCCTGGGCACACAGCTGGCTCATGTTCAGATAGCTGTCAAAGTGCCAAGTCAACAACATCACGTGGAAATCTCTTCCTCATTTTCTAAGAAATTGTCACAAGTGGATGTCCATTTGTAGTGTCTTTTGCTGCACACAACAGTCTATTCTGGCTGAAGACTGTAAAACAGGTGAATACCACTCATGTCAAAGCCATATGTCAAAATATAACCACTTATCTCACTCTTCAGGAAACTCGTGCTTACACCCTCTAAACTTGAGGTAACACAAGAACATATGAATTTCATTATTTTAAAATAATTTATTTTAAACTCACATTAATTATAACATCCTATAAATACTGACAAAAGTAGGTAATATAGAAGACTGAACTACCTCTCAAAATAAAATGCAAGTTAACTGTACAAATTCTCTAAGAAAAAAAAAAATCTACTGTATCCCTCAAAACAAACAAAAAACCTACACATGCACAAATCATAATTAAAATTCCACTCTGCTTTATTTTCTATGACCTTTAACTGGAGCTAAAGAATATAAACTAAGAAACTACAGATGGAGAATGCCTCTAACAGTGGAGAAAACCATCATTTCTACGTTTTAAAGCATAGAAGGAATAACCATAAAATACCCTTTGGAATACCTGTGCAGCTTTTTTATTTTATTTATTTATTTATTTTTAACCAAACAGGGTCATTTTTCAGCTCTTGTTCTCACACATATGCACGTTACTTATCAAAACAAAGACAGTTTTACATTTAATCCAGATCTCATTAAACTGCAAGTTCTTTTTTCTTTATTCTTCAAATTTCAGTACACTCTCAAGACACTGGCAGTCAACAAGTTATTTTTAAACAAGTGTTTAAAAATAAGGAGAAATTTAGCATAAGAAATTTAGCATAAATAAAGAATATTCTGATATTTCCAGAATAAGACAGCAAGCACTGTGATTTAAAAAATCTGAGGAATTAAATATTGTTCATTCATTTCCTTATAGCACTTGCAAAGATTCCATGTATTTCACCTTATAAAATATTATCTATAAAATTATTTCATGCAATTTAAATAAAGTACTTCTTCCTTCAATACCAGCCAATTTTATTTATTTTTTTTATTTTTATATATATATATATATTATTTTAATGAAGATACTGCCAACAATATAGTGCAAATCAGGATGCCACAGAAAAGGTAGTGATAAAATCTCTAGAACGATAAATGCAATTCATTCATTCATTGGGAAAAAGAGAACAAAGCTTATAAAAAATAAGTGCATACACACTGGCACAAATAAATATCCAAATTGATGCACATGGTATATCCTTTCACCTGTAAGAAAGATGGGACGATCATTAGTAGCTTTGAATAGGATCTTCCTTACCTTAGGCTATAAAATCCTATAGCAGTGATGGAATAAAACAAACAAACGAACCAACCTAGATTATCCTCTAGAAATAGAGTCTACCCATTTATTTATGAAGATTCTGATTCTTCACCTACTGAAGTAAAAGAAGTAACAACATAGATATCAACAAGACGAGATCTGAAGGTGAAGAAAAGCCCTTGACGGATCAGCATAGCTTAATAAAAACTAAGCATAGTAATACTATGCGCTCTTGCCACAGGCTTCTAATTTATTTTCATTAAGATTATAACATTTTCAACTGATTGCCTCCGAAAGTGATGATGTATACAGCAAACCTTGTAAAGATGTGTCTGAAACCTCACTGGAGAGAAATAAATATAATGTGGTATACATTAACTCCAATATAATATCAAATACGATGACTTTAAATAACATTCCAGCCATCTGGAATCAAGCTAGTTAAACTGAGTTAACTTTCTAGGTGTTTCTTTTCATTTTCTTTTTAGTATTTTCTCACCATAAAATGCTTTAGGAATGAAATTACCTGGCTTCTTCTCTTATATACAGATGTTGAATTCAAGTTCATTATGGTCTCTAGTACATCTCGAATCAAAACTAGATTGAGTGCTACATCTCCTCTTATAGATTTTGACTGATTGCTCCAAAAAGCAGTCTCAATTTTTATGTGTGACAGAAACAGTCTGTTTTGATATGACAATTATCCAAGATTTGTGAAGGTAACTGAAGCCTCCAACTATCACTGTAGTTTGCAACCACTCTTTTATTTTTCATATTCTCTGTCACTTGTCATCAATTCATGGTAGATCCAATGCATTTCTTTCTATAATTGGGTACCACACTTAAATTCATAGGAAATATGATACTGCTGAGAGAGTTGCTTTAACTATCTTATCTCACTGTATGTTTAAATATATCTTGCCAGCCATTAACTATAAAACAAACCCTAAAGTTACAATAAAACAAACATGATTTCAGTGCCATGAAGAGGGTGGGTTGGTGAGGGTGAAAAAGAAGGGCTGAAAGCTCAGAGGGTAGACCATGCCAGAATATTCACAAATGTTTTGTCCATGTAGCTGTCTATTTCCCTCAACTCCTCCAGTCTAACATGGTCAGCCTCAAATAAATAATACTATTTTTTCATGTGCATGTTTATCTGAACTGCATTGCATTTACACATAGACAATCTATTGAAGTGTTCACTTGATTTAAAAAGTTAACCACTATAACCCTCCTGGAAAACTGTAAATATTACCAGGAGAATCTTTCTGTACCACTAGGGTGCCTATTTTGACAAAAGTGGAATCATCCAGCCTCTGCAGTACAGGAGGAGTCAGATAAGAGCCTACTGCTCTTGGAACATTTTCAGGTGGTTAAGAAAGCCAACAGCATCCTGGCTTGCTTAAGAAACAGCGTGGCCAGCAGGGCTAGGGAGGTGATCGTCCCCCTGTACTCAGCTCTGGTGAGGCCGCACCTCGAGTACTGTGTTCAGTTTTGGGCCCCTCGCTACAAGAAGGACATCGAGGTGCTTGAGCGGGTCCAGAGAAGGGCGATGAAGCTGGTGAGGGGCCTGGAGAACAAGTCCTACGAGGAGCGGCTGAGGGAGCTGGGCTTGTTCAGCCTGGAGAAAAGGAGACTCAGGGGTGACCTTATCGCTCTCTACGGGTACCTTAAAGGAGGCTGTAGTGAAGTGGGGTTGGTCTGTTCTCCCACGTGCCTGGTGACAGGACGAGGGGGAATGGGCTTAAGTTACGCCAGGGGAGTTTTAGGTTGGATGTTAGGAAGAACTTCTTTACCGAAAGGGTTGTGAGGCATTGGAACAGGCTGCCCAGGGAAGTGGTGGAGTCACCATCCCTGGAAGTCTTTAAA
Source organism: Aythya ferina (assembly GCF_964211825.1). NCBI lineage: Eukaryota > Metazoa > Chordata > Aves > Anseriformes > Anatidae > Aythya > Aythya ferina. The sequence continues at coordinate 9,137,493 of NC_140304.1, forward strand.
AGACGTTTAGATGTAGAGCTTAGGGATATGGTTTAGTGGGGACTGTTAGTGTTAGGTCAGAGGTTGGACTCGATGATCTTGAGGTCTCTTCCAACCTAGAAATTCTGTGATTCTGTGAAATATTCTTTCACAGAAATCCAGTAAGGGACAATTGATTTACTATTTTCAGAAATATTATTTATGCACAGAACACTAAGATAAAAGCAGCATGCAATACAGCAGTAATAATACAATTTCTGCTGCTAGATGAACGAGAAAAGGGAGAGAGAAAGAGAGGGAGAAAGAAAACAACCTATCCAAATTTGTGACTAGCCAATCAGCATAGAAATATAGTTTTCCAAATTTTAATCTGTCCTTCACTGTCCTGTCTGAATTTAATCTTCTGAGAATACAACACCTGAATATCATAAATATTATGTATAACAATATTATACAACTACATGGTACTTGTTTCGGCTAGGATAGAGTTAATTTTCTTCCTCGTAGCTGGTATGGTTCTGTGTTTCGGATTTAGGATGAGAATAATGTTGATAACACTGATGTTTTAATTGTTGCAGAGCAGTGCTTACACTCAGTCAAGGACTTAGCTTCTCACACCGCCCTGCGAGCTGGGAGGTGTACGAGGAGCTGGGAGGGGACAGAACCAGGACAGCTGACCCCAACTGGCCAAAGGGATGTTCCATACTGTGTGGTGTCATGCTGAAAAACTATATGGGGTTGCTGGCCAGAGTGTGTTTGGGAGGGACCACTGCTGGGAGGGGGCTGGGCATTGGTTAGTGGGTGGTGAGCAACTGCACTATGCAACATTTGACTTGTACATATTATTATTATTACATAATTAATTATTAATAATTATTACATAATTATTTCCTCTTTCTTTTCTATCCTATTAAGCTGTCTTTATCTCAACCCAAGATTTTTCTTATTTTTTCCTGATTCTCCACCTCATACTGCTGGGAGGGGGAGGAGAAGGGAGCTAATGCCTGTGTGGTGCTGAGCTGCCTGCCAGTTAAACCACAACATTCAGATGTACTAAGACCAATGTTTTCCACATTCAATACCTGAATCTATCAAGACATGGGTCAATGTTAGGGTTCTAACTTTGAACATTTTGTAGCTAAGCACATTAACATATTCTCCCAAGCATCTGATAAAGCTTCAAGCTACAACATACCAACCCCCCCTACCCCCCCAAAGTTAAAACCTTTCACATGAAAATACATAAACCTCAGGCATACACATTTCCTTTTCACCTCCCTGATGGATTTCATTACCCTCAATTCCTTTGCCTTCAGCACAGCTCTCAAATCACTTTGTTATGTCTGTATTGTTCTCTTGTAGTTCTTATCTAAACAGTCCCACTACCTTCAGAAATACCATTTCACTAAGTTGTTCAGCTTAGGTAAGTGGTAGTTAAAAAGATTTACAAAGCAAGCCTAAAACACGGCTTGTAGCTAAAGAAAATTCAGAGACATTAATAAACAAAACCAAATACCACAGAAAGCCCCACCAACATTTCTGAAAACATGTGGAAAGCAATCAGCTTTAGGTTTTCTTTCTGCTTACAATTAAAAAAAAAAAAAAAAAAAAGCGCAGAAAATACTAATTCATTGAAATGGAGACCGCATTGAAACTGATACAGATCAACAAAAATAAAATATTGTCAAAAAAAGGTTCTCCAGAACACCAAGCCAGAAAGAAAGCAATTGTAGAATAGCCAGACAGTTGTTCTACAGAGACTCAACTGGGGAAGGGGAGTCAAGCAAACCTCTGCTCTAAATCTAGCCAAGCAAGCAGCTATCTCATTTTTATTCTCCTGAGAAATCTGCAGTTTGAATTGTGTACAAATGTGGAAAATTACCTGCAGTTCCAAATGGATAGCTAGCCATAATAATCATAACAACATATTCCTATACTTTTTGCTCTTAAGGCATTTACAAACTGCCATATGAACAGCAGTTTTCACTTTAGTACTGGAAGACGGAAACCACATATCTACTTCTGTAGTTCTATTTCTATATTTCTGTAAATACACATTAACAAGATAGAAGAACTCTTATTAATGCTTCAGAAGAGAATGTTCTACCACCTGTCTCAACATACCTTAAGATATTGTGCACACTGATTATTGCTGTTTTACTTATTTCAGATGCTGGCAGTTTTGCAGCTCTTAAGATCTACATAAAATGTAGAAACAATGCATTTTTTTTTCTTCCGATTTTCTGTGTTTCAGAAAGAGTAACAATTATCAAAAGCCTTGAAAGATCATAGCAGAGTTGCTACATTTCTGTCTCTATGTGATGCCCTAGAACAGGTAGTAATATTAGTAATTTAACAATATTTAATCCTCTCATTGCTTCATAGTGCATGCTGTTTAAAGCTGAAAGTTTAATGTGTTGAAAATATATTTATCATCCTATTGCAATTGTATATATAGATATTAAGCCCTTCTGCAAATTGTGTCTATAACAATACAGTAGCTGACAATCATTAAACACCATCAGTAACTGCAATCTTTCTGTAGGGAAACCAACTTCTCAGGTAATAGGCTAGACTTACACAATTAGGAAGTTTCAGTAGTCCCTTTCAATTAAAATGAGAATCCTCCCCTTCCCCCAAAAAAATCTTCCCTCTGTTGTACAGTTACTAAAAGTACTGATTTTAGAAAGGTTGGAAATGTGTCCCAAATGTATGAAGTAGAGTTTTCAAAGTTATAATCTCCTGGAACCAATTATATATATATATATATATTATTATTTTTTTTAATTACTCTACATATTGGTGGTATTTAGATAACTTAATCAAAAATGAAATTGTTTTCTCAGAGGCATCTTCCTGTGACAAGGTTATCTTAAGACAAGGTCATCATTGGGCTTAATGATATTCCCCTCTAAACACCTGCAGTACCATCCCATAAAGTACTCCTAATGTTCCTATGGGAGATAAGTATGCTATTCTGTGAACTTTTAGTATATGGTAGTTGTAAACAATCTCTTTTTGTTGAGGGAACTCATGTTTAAGATATTGGTGCTTTTGTAGGAGCATTACAAACACATTTTGATGGAGAGGAGGGATTAATTGACTGGTGACTGAAATCAATAATGGAACTTGTGTTTTTTGTCTAGATGATGAAAACGTCCTTCCTCAACATACCTTAAGTGTAATACAATGCAGTTATATCATACAATTCTCCAAAACAATCTTCCTGCATACAGAGAGCTGGTATGCAGGGAAACATTACTATTAACATCTTACTATTAACATTTTGCCCTTCAGTTCATAGGGAATTACAGCAATTGAAGTGCAAGTTAGGGTTAAGTAAATGAGCCTCATTACTGTTTTGTATATTGTCTATATTGACTTTCTCTCCAAGGTAAAAATATCCTGGCAAGAATAGCTTTTGTTAAAACATCACATTTTATTCCATTAAAAAAAACAACAACAACAACAAAAAAACACTCATGAATAGCTCAAGAGATGGTTTTATCTATGATAGGATGTTCATTACAATGAGTCTAATGTTATTATGTGTGTCATGCTGACAAGAAGTGCCAAGACAGGATTAGATTTAACCATGTGATAAAAAAAAAAAATAATAAAATAAAATAAAATATAGAACTACATTGCAGACACCAAGTTAAAGGAAATTCTTTTCAATTCCCAAACAGATATATAAGACTCTGAAGAGGATAAAAAACATCAGCTAAGGTTAGAAGCTGCTATATAAGTTAAATATATTTGAGTGGTACACCTGATATTGCTCTGGACATCTCCTAGATCTCATTGTATACTGTCACTATGGTAACACTGTTGACTACACTGATTCCACTTATTCTTCCTGTTATCAGTAGTTACCATCCCATTTATTTTGGAGGGCTGACTTTTATTTATTTATTTATTTTAAACAAGAGTGATTAAATGCACTTTCACATTGATAAAGCTTGCTTCTTTATTATATTTATTTATTTATTTTATTAGGCCTTCAGAATTAAGCTTTTCAGTATAACTGCACTACATATTTTGTAGCGTGTGATCAGAAGACAGTGTTAGTCATCTAAAGACAATGATCAGTTGGGATTTATACCACTGTAACACAGCCTTGAAGGCAATATTTAGATTCATGCTACCATATAATTCACAATGAATATTGAAATATCTTCCGAGAATATTATTGGTCTTGAAACATTTTGAAAGAAAAAAAATTCCCTACAAGATAATACTTTGGACCTCAAGCCTCCCACAAGATAAACTCAGACTTATTTTAAACTGTAATACAGGCATATTCAATACCTAAAAAACACTAGCTTTATTTTTAATTTAGTCAGAATTCAACAAGCTAAAAATGAAATAAGTAATGCAACTAAGAATACATTATTTAGAGACACTAATGAGAATTTAAAAAAAGAACTAAACCTGACCTTACTGTTCTGGTACCAGAAGATTTCATCTGCTCCATGAATTTTTCACTTAATTGTACTTTTTTTTTTTTTTTTTTTTTTTTTGTCTCCTCTCACCTTGCAGTAGCTTGTACTTTTAAGAACTATAATGACATAGGATTAATAATAAATCTGAAGTGATAAGTAATCTACAGATATATTTCACATTTAAATATTTATACTAAACTTAAGGATTTTCTTTTAAAATGTCAGTTGCTGAAGTAAATCCCTTGAATATGCACAGTTCTTTCAAACGACGTCAACAGGAATGAAACAGTAATATTAAGCATTTTAATATTGCAAATTCTGAAAAATTCAATTGAGTCGCAAATTGCAGACAGATGGTAAAGCTGACAGATAAAGGGCACAGACTATGTCACAGAGTGAAGCCAGAAGTACAGAATGTCGATATTTTTGTCAATTCACTGACATTCACGACACTAGCATCAGAAAAATAAAGGCCGTATTGATGGATTTGAAAGTTTGTTTGGATTAAGTGTATTTTTGGAATAAATATGACATTTTAAAACTTATTTCTACTAATTATATACATTTGAGATCGTTATTTAAATACCTGACTGCCCTACAGGCCCACAGTGTGTTTACTCAACCTGATATGTTCTTTTGACTTTTATTTTTTTAAATAAGAAAAATAACAAGAACACAACAAGAACAAAAATACATGAACTCCAAATAGGAACTGCTTTTTGTATGATCTCCGTTACACTGATTTATTTATAATACCTATATATGTACTTCACTGTGGAAAATGATACTGTTTAAGCAGGCTTATTACATGCTGCTGTTGCTGCTATTGTTTTGTTTTAGTAGCTCTGACAGTCTGGATCCTTCAGCAACAGAAAGCTTAAAATACTATCAAAATATCTATCAAAATAATTAAAGTCTAAACTTTTGTGAAGACTAATTCAAGATGGTATGTCCCCTCATTTTAATGACTTAATTGATATATTTACTCTTCCAATAACATTTCCACATTTCTGTTATAAAAAAAAAAAAAAAAAAAAAAAACAAACATGAACAGTATAAATTAATGGATAAATGGAAGCTTCAGAATATTTCAACAAGCTTTCTAAGTATTTCTTATAAACAGGTTTTTTTTCCCCCCTCAACTAATCGAGTTAAACTAAGTTTAACATAAATAATTTTTAATGCATAAATTTTAACCTTCTTTAAGCGCATACAACTAGCATTAAAATAAAAGGTCCATTCGTAATCATTCAGCATAAACAAAAACTTTTTTTTGGTTCAATATTACAATACAAATAAACTCACTCCTCCTGATCTTCCAGAAAGTTAAATGGCAAAAATATTCTTCTGAATTGCCCTTACAACTAAGGCAATTTTAATGAAAATTATTCCTTCATGTATTCAAAAAGCTACATTCCATTTTCTCTGCTATTTTCTAGCTAAACGTTTCTAGCTACACCTGTGTAATTCCAAACTAGAATATGGGAATATGTTAAATTGTTTATCTAATAAATTTTGATTCTGAACCTATGCTGTCTCACAATAGGCACAGGTTCCTGTAGGAAGGTTTCTATAGGCATAGCTGCATACCTGCACAGCAAATTGTGCAGGTACGTGCTTGTGTATACACAAGGGCAGAGGTTCCCTTTCATTGTTTCTCAGATTCATGTGGATAAAAGATGCATTACTGCTTTTTATCTCCCCAGTGACACATATTCTGCAATGAATAAAAGAATACATAAGAACAAGGGTGGGGACCGTCCATAAAATGATGCAGCTTGAGAAGAACAACAGCAACAAGAGAAGTACATGATTTCTCAGTAGCAAACACTTGGTGCTTACCACCCCAGTGAGTTCATCTTTCTCAAGCTTAACTCTTGAGAACTGAAACCCAAACTCCTTGAGTAATTTGTTGTCCACTAATAAAAAGTTACTAGTATTTCAGCTGCATCATCATCTGCTTGCAGCATACCCTGCAAAGGTCCCATCTCAGACACCACCCCGCACTAAGGAGAGACTACGTAAAAACAAAAACAAACAAACAAAAAGTTTTGAACATGAGCAAAGAAGTATACAGACCAAGCTGGTATCTTCCACAAAACCTGCTGGATATTATCTGAATATGCCAATAGCGCTCTTCAGCAGTTGACTGCACATGTTTAGTATTTCAGAAATCAACAACAAAAAAAATGCAGAAATTGTATTGCTTTATGTTTGCACAGACAAGACAATCATGCTACCAGAGGATTCCCCCCCTTCGCATTCTTTCCGTTCACAGCACTTTCCTAATACACCCAATTGCTCTCCTTTTCATATTCTTATGACATTTGTTCTAGGTGTTGTTACCAGGTCTTGGTAAAACCTTATACAGTGGTCATGTTCAGTGACTCACTCTCAGAAAGAAAGAGGAGGAAAAAATAGCAGCTTCTTCAAGAAGAATATTTTGCTTATTTAGAATCACTGTTACTCTACCTCAGTTTTTGGCCACTGCACATTCATTCTTTCTAAAGTTCTTGACCTGAAGAACTCAATTACCTTTTCTTTTCTCCCTCTTTGTTAAGTGAATGCAGCAGATGTACATTTAAATGCTCTTTAATAAAAAAGAGGTCTAGTGGAACTGCATAAATAACTAAACTTTTGATTTGACAGCAAATAAAAATAAAATTAATATAAAAAGAGTACTTCTAACAAAGTATAATCTTTCATTATGTTTTTCAAAATACTTGAGCATAACCATTGTTCTGGATAAAATGTCTGTGCTACTCTTATTTTGTATACTGCTATAATCACACTACTGGAATAACATACTTTAATACATAAAAATACAATTATGTAATCAAGTCTTCTGAAGAATCTTGTGTTAATTTCCTAGGAAAAAAAAATGCACTTCAAAAGATAACAGATTTAATATTTTATGGAAAAATTAACTTTGAAGTGCTGTCTACTGTTTTGCTCTATTCACATTCAGCAGTTAATTACATATCAAGAATATACACTGCCAGCTCTGCAGAAAAAGTTTTTTCAAGGGGATTCCTTTATATTTCATGCTTTTTTTCTATGTCACAAAATCACAAAACTGTGATAAAAATTATAACAATAACCAATCCCAAAGTGTTTACATTTTCAGGTTAGGAACATATTATATACTATATATTATTTATGCCAGATACTAATTAAAAAGACTAATTTAATGCTTTTTAAAGCCATATCAAGCCACTACTATGTAAAACATATGTATTTTGCATAGACAGAGAGGAAAAAAAGCAGAAACAAAACCAAACTAGTAAAGAAACAGAAAGCTTTGATAAGCAGAAAATCTAAAGGACAGAAAAATAGCCTTTCAAAAGTAAATAAAATAAGGAAACTTTATTTGCATCTCATACAACATGGCATAACGATTAATAGTATTCCCCCATGAAACCATGTATTACCTTGATGTATATTTCATAAACCTGTGTTTATGAAATACACCTTTTATACTGTTTTAACTAGGTACAAATAAACAATTCAGATTAGGTTTTCCATGTCACTATAGATGATTTATTCTTGCCAGAACCTATCATATGTTTAATGTGTGATGACTATAAGAACAGAAGGGATTTGCATTCCTTAAGACAAAATGAGTAAAAACTACTCTGTTGCCATTGAGTAAGGCTGTTTTAAAGAAATAATCTCACAAGACTATAAATAAATAAATAAAAATACTTTAAATTCAGGATTCCATGTAAACATCTATCTTCAGTAGTCAGAAGTAGCTATACCACACCTAAGTAGTAAGGGTTCATTTTCTTCTTGCTTTCACCCTCATCTGTGATCTCTACATGATCTGAACATAGATCTGTTACCTGAACGTAGTCATAGACCATCTGGGTTGTCTTCAGCTGCCTCAAACTCATTTGCTGACCTTGATCAAACTAACTTCTACTTGTGATGTAGAAGTTAGTTTGAACAAACTAACATTTGTTAGTTTGAACAAACTAACTAAAGCCCTGTGATGGCTTTAAAATTCCTTTTATATTAAATGATTTTCATGTTTTCTCAATGGAAGGATGCTACTAATCAACAATAACAAATCTTACCTTTTAGATTACTTTATTTAAAGCTTGCAAACCATACTGGAATACACAAACAAACTGCAGATGTCTTTGGAATCATAGGATATTACAGAAAGATTCTGAACCAAAGCAAATTGGTAGGAAGTAATGTACATTAGGTTCTCAAGTTTCACTCACGTAAAGATTCGCGTATTTCAACATAACACTGGTACATACAGCACAGGAAATGTCACATTAGAGATTAGGGATATTTGGTACATTACAGAGTTGTAGTGAGTCGTATGCATTCAGATATTTAATTGCTCTACAGATAGTATTACAAAAAACTATCAGCATAATAAAGAACTACAAGCATATGTGCTAACAGAAGGTTCTTTTACTACAACCTGTAAATAATACTTATCCAAGGAGAACTATTCAACTTTGCCAAAACACAGATAGATACAATTGTCTCCTGCATACTGAAATTAGGACTATTTTAATTTAACAAGGCTACTGAAATGACCTCATTGTGGTGACTAATCATGTTTTATTTATCAAAAGTTCCTTCTTCATACTACAGATTTTCATAAATGGCAGGTTTTATCATTTTTAAAAGCATTTATCACTGCCAATGTATTTTTGAAGACAGTTTGTATGAATCCTCAAGTCCACAGAACAGCAATTTTGCCTCTGCACAGTTAGCTATACAATTCCCTCTCTGTTGGCAGTCAGTTTCACTATAGACATGCACATTGTTACCTAAGGAGATTAGATTTTGGTTGCTCAAGCAGCATTTTCATGAAGAATTGAGTTTTATACAAACATTATTATTTTTAAAGATTAATCAATTTAGAAGTTTTTCTGAGCACATACATTGACACAAGGCTGCAATCAATGCATAAAATAATTCCAACAGATGCCTCTTGCGTTTTTCACAAACTATGTAAGTCTTCAAGTATATATTATAGGTAGATGAATTAAACTATGTTTAAGAAGTTTACCAGCTCTTCAAAAAGCTAATTCCATACAACTATGTACTGATTTCTTAGCCAGTGAAAAAAAGTGTTTGCATCTGGCACAGTAAAATGAACTCTTTTTCTTCTCACTTTATTATTCTACACAACACGCAAAGGGAATAAAAATCCACATATCTATCCACCACATCCATTTCATAAGCACATTTTTCAGTATTCTTTTATAGTCTGTTTTAAGGATGATTGCATCAAATCCAGGACTTAAGGTGAATTCTGCAAACCCATAAATGACCAAAATCAAAGTTTACTAAACTGAATCCTGTATCATTTAAAGAGGGAAGAAAGAAAGAAACAAAAAACAAGGAAAGAAGTCAGTCAAAATGAGCTACCACTTCTTTGGATAACTGCTAAAATACAGTATCTGGAAGTACTGACTTTCAGTAATTTGATTATTTGCATGTGATACACACCTATATAAAAGCTATACACCTTGAGGTCTTCAATTTTTTACTCCAAATAAGTTTAGGATTAAATATATTAGCATTGTAACTTCTTCATTTAATGAGTGCATCACTTACCACAAGCCTTTGTATCCTGTCTCACTGTGTGATAGGGTTGGTAAGAGGCAAGAAATTTCAGTTAGTGAGACTACTAGTACCACAGCTTCAGATACACCAAAAGGATAAAAGATACAAGGTTCAGAAAAAAAAAAATATATATATATGTATTTTACTACAGTAGAACATAACCTAACATTAGAAATGAAACTGCATTCCTGACTGAACCATTTCTCTTCATTATTCTTTATCATACACCTAAAACAACTAAAATATAACTTAAGAGATACTGCACATAATGATCTTGATTCTGACCATAACAGCTTGGATATCCATATCCAACCATAACAGTGACTGGATATTACTCATTCATTGAAGTATGGGAAAAATGAAAGGCCCCAAGACCATCTCGCATTAAGGTCAGATAGACATAGGCATCTAGTTATGATCTTCTCCCAGTAAGGAAACTGGAACAAGAGCTTTGCTGCTTAGTGATGTAAGCTGTTGTTAAACAAGGTAACAGCAATAACCACCTATTTTTCACTATAAAAACTCTAGTTGTGGTTGAACTGCAGGTCCAAAACGGTTAACAAAATGAATGTTTAAAGACAACCATTTATTTTTAGAACAAGAGTTTTATGAATTAAAAAGTTATGTTGTTCCAATATTTTTTTTTCCTGAAAGAATGTAGTGACATGTTATAAATAAAAATAATCTATAGAACAGAACAAAATGATCAGCAACACGTAATTTCAGAAAATTGTGTTAATTAAAATAAATATAAAATTAATCCTATCCTCACCATTATCGCTCTAATTCAAAACACAGAAGACACCGAACTGGTAAAAGAAAAGGAGAAGGTTATTTGCACTAAGTGGATTATATCTGAATTTATTTTCTTCCAAATTCAGTAAGTGCAGCAATAAAAATCTGATCTCATTAACACCAAATTTGACATACCAGATATTTCAGAAAAGTTCCCACAGTCTGTACTGAAATATGCCATAATGTCATGTTATCACTACTTGCTGCTCAAACATAATCCATGGCTTTTTGCATACAGAAGAAATAAAAATAATATTTTTTAAAAAATCAGACTTTACTATTCATTGGACACATCCATAGATAGAAGACTACTCACAACACAGGCTAAATATCAGAGATGCTGTGCTGGTGAGAATCTGACATTGAGGATACTAAAAGTATCTTGCGCTACTACTTTTTCAAAAATTCGAAGAAAATATCTCAGATGGTACACTCTGTGTTCACGAAATATAGAATATACAGTTGTAGGCTATTTGTTAATTGATTTTCAACCACTTGGCTCTGGGTTAACCTCTATAACAGAAAAGTTTAAATGCAAGACACATAGTTGAATTATGCCTCTCTCATTAGTCCTAGGAGTTCCTTGAGATTTTGGAGAAAGAATAGTGTTATAAGGGTGGAGTATGGTAGTGTAGAATATCAAAATGGTTTGTTTTCCTTTTCTTTTGAGATACATACTAAAATTCTTGTGTCATATTCTTGTATCATATTTAAAAGATAATACCTGCACAGATTTGGGGTAAATGGAAACAGAAGAATCACACCCAGAAGACTAATGAACTATTTGAGTAAAAGTATTTCAAACCCATCATTGAGAAGTGCTGCAAAGGAGTTGATATACTCACGCATTCTTATGGAAGAACTAGTGATTATTAGAGGTTATAAGATCCAAGCCAAAGGTCATGGAGCCACCCATCTGATTAAGCTAAATCAACACAGCAGAAAATTACTGTCATTTGACATCTAGCATTGAGTCATGAATCACAGTAACTCCAAATTCTCAGAAAATAAAGAATGTATGCAAAATTGTATTATTACGTTTCTTCTGGAATACTACACCCTAAAAGTCAGGCCTATTTCCAGAGACTTGAGGTACAGCATTTTAAACTCTTTTTTTTTTTTTTTTTTTTTTGACAATTCTACAATGTTTTAAGAGTCGTCACCACTAATTTTTGTGCTTCAGGGATCTTTTTAATTAGGCCCCTTATTTAATAAGGTAAACAGTCTGTGAACTTCAGATTCACAAACTGTTTATAATTGCATTACATAACTTTTATGATTGGAGCTTTCCTTTCTAATGCAAATCACCATTCGGCAACTGTCTGGAGCAGCTAATGATTGCCTTAAACTTTTTTTTTTTCTCATTTATTATCCACAAAATGCTTTTGGAAAATATTTCCTGAGCTACCTATAAACATTCTATTTCAGACTCTATGCAGTAAAGATGAGTAAAACCACCAACCAAAACAAATAGTACAGTACATTCAGTAATAAGCTGATTCTGAACAGAGCACATGCATGGAACAGGTAACCCTGGAGAAACAGTTGTGACTCAGAGACTGTGCTTATCAATTTCCTGAAAGAAAGGGTATTTGTGGAGGAATTAGGAAAGCTATTTCTCTTACCTAATCTTCCTATTCCTCACCAATTCTTTCTCTCACCTTCCATGTCACAAATCTTATGTGAATCGTACAAGTATCAACATTTGTTGCCCCATTTGCCTCTTGTTTAATCCAAAGAGAAGCAAATAATACTCACATAACTCTCCTGGATCCAGTTACTTGAAAAAGAGGCTAAGCTAGTATCAGCTATGCCAATTAGTGTCCTCAGTAGTATATTTCTGAAAGGTGCAGTCTTGCCACTGGAATCAGACTATGCAGATTTGACAGACATTCCCAAGCTAGTTCCCAAGAGACTTACATACACTTGACTCCACTCTTCAAAACATATCCGAGGCATGCATTCAGACAACAATGTATTATTTTATGTTTTAAGTGTAACCCAGAATTATTTTCTGTTTTAAAGTCTGCTTCCCAGATGCTGATCACTTGCCATCATAAAGTACCTTGGAAAAAGATTTTCATGTTTCACTTGTAGTGGATTACTTCTAAATAGTATTTAAAAATATTATTGTTAAGAACCTGTAAATACCTCCAAGACATTAAGACATCACCAGATATCTGGACCAATTAACATAAAACGGATGATTTTTCCTCACCTCAAACTTCAGGGTTTCAGAAAAACTCTGGAAAGATCATACAGAAACACGGTAACACCAGAAACCATTACAAAAAAAGCAAGCAGAAACTACTTTGAACAATCCAAAGAGATATAACTAAAATAAATCCATTATTTCTCATAGTATGATATTTACTGTTAAATAGCAACAGAGGAATCTACCAGATAAATGTCTACACCTAGATACTATTCTATTTTTGATAAACTTCAAGACTGAAATTAGATCACTGGCAATTAAAATTTTTCAGAGAAATACACAAAATACCTTATGTACATACAAGTGGTTTCAGTGCTGTTTTTCAACTGCTGTTACTCCCTCTCTCACTGGTACCTGACTGCAGCAGCCGATGGAGGAAAGGGTAAAAATTTTTCTTCTCTGCAGTTCAACGCTGTAATACTGGTCCATAAGCAACTATCAAGGAGCAAATATGATGTCTCCTGTACTGAGACTGACAAAATCTTGCATATGTATATTTCTGTGACTTAATAAAGGTTAAAGTGTAGTCCAGATGGAGAGTAAATTGTAGTCTTAGAGTAAATCTTATTTAACCAGCTTGAAATTGGAAAGAAATTCTTTTGACTTTTTCCTTGGTACTTCTTACATCTACTTCAGACCAGTCTTCTACAGTAGTTATCATTATGGAGCATTTCTCATATAAATCAAAGTCTAGCATAGCAAGGTCAATGAGAGTTGACACAGAAAAGCCATCTCACACATTTCACAAGGTCTAAAAGATTTTATCTTGACAGTGAATTTTACAATTAAAAAAAAAAGGGGGGGGGGGGGGGGGAAATCACACACTCCAAGAAAATCATCTACATCTGGCAGGAAAGCTCCGCCTTTTTTAAATTGTTAAATAAGAAGAATGTTCTGATCAGAAGAATTGTATCTTTGCATCTCCTGTTTTCTCCTGGATGGAGCCAAACTGTGATGTTCAAGTCTAGCAGTTTTGAAGGTGTTGTAAGGAAGACATGCTTGCTCACGTAGTTCAAAAGCCTCATCTGTTTGCTGTCAAAGAAACTAACATCACATCTGCTACACAGAAAGGCAATGTACCGTGCATTGGTCAGCTATATTCCATGTAAGACGGGCACAATATAAATGCTGATTTGAAACTCAGAGTGCTGAAACACACCAAGAAAACCTCTCAGCAAAATAAATTAGTTTCAAAATAGGAATTCTATTCAGAAAAATCAACACCACCACAAATTGTTTATGGTTTGGCTTGATTGGGCACAGCTGAAGCACACAAGCTAACTTTCTTTTTCCCCATAGAATAATAAAATAGAATGAAACCAGAAACTAGTATTCAATAATTCCCTTCTAATGCCCAGGTTATTCCACACAATATGGGCTGCACTGTATAATGAATTGGAATTTTTAATGAATTTTAAAATTTAAATAAATATATGAAAAGTTATTTTAACAGGCAGCTGAATGTCACATGTCAGATGTGCTGTCTGAAAAGAAACGGCAAGCGAAAATATTTACTACAAAGTGAGAAGGATGAAATTTGGAAGAAACACAAAAAGGATTGAAGGACATGTTCCCAACTTCAGTTTGAAAGTACATGGTCAGAAAGGAGATTTCATGTTACTAATAGACATTTTTAGGATATACAAATATTTTGCGTAACATTTTCTTTTTAGCAAAATGCTTTAACCATCCTTAAAAAATTATTTTTCATTCATTAAATATTTCTGTCAGTGCTATACTTTCAAAGCACATGAGATTTATCTAAAAAGTAACACACAAAGTAATACATCTGAACAATTTTCTTACAACTCCTCTTTACTGTATTGATGCCAGGAAAGGAAAACAACAGAGGAAAAACTAGGCAGCTCAGGTCAGTTTTTCTAGATAAAATAATAGTAAAAATATTAAGCGAATCCACTAGAAGCAGAACTGGGTATTGTACTTCAGAAACTTAAACTGAGTAAATATAGATTTTACTAGACAATATACACGAAGCTCACTAAAAGTAAGTGAGGTTTATAAAACAAATGTAGTGGGAACCTTGCTGTTTCAAGAATTGTCACTCAATTATTTCTCCTTCATTAAGGTAAGTTTAAGATAGGAAATGCTCAAAAAAAAAATAATCTGACAGTTCTGGTATCCAAAGGAAGTGCATCTCAATGTAAAGGGCTTTTAGAGAAGTAACAACAGCTTTCATAAAAATGAGACTATTTTGTCTCCCCTTCTATTATTTCTCTTTCCACCATTTAACCTTACATTGCTGACACGACTTTTACATTCTCTTGTCCTGACAAACTGCATCATGCTCAAGTCATTACTTTGAGATCCTAAGGAGTTTATTACTGTCACAAGCACAGCATGAGCACTTGAGCAAACCAAATGTTGTTTATGAGAACATGCCACAATTTGAAACAACTGCAAATGTTATTTAGTAGAGAAAAAGTCCATACCAGCGGAGTTCAAGGACTCACTCCTACAAAGCTAATCCAAGTGAATCAAAAAAGTGAAGGGTAAATACAAGAAACACTTTTACTGGACTCATGGAGAAACAGTGTGGGGTCTAGAATCTGGTTTGAGGTCTCTGACAATAGGTCAGGTAACAGATGGCAATAGGAGATGATAGGTGATAAATGAAAAGTTACTTCAATCAGCATGTGGAAATGGAGAAGCTGCAACTAAATAAACTGCAACTAAACTAATAAAGCTGCATCTTTATTCAGTGACCTATGCCATGTTCATCAGGAAAAAACTTTTAAAGAAACTCACTTAAATATGCATTGTAAATAATGGGAGAAGTGGCTAGTAACCACAAGAACATTAGTTACCTGTACAATATCCATGGATAGAGTAAAAGAGCAAGTCATCATATGATTCATAAATACCAAAAACATATTTTTATATGATGAAACAATTGGAAAGCTGAGACAGTCAGAATGGAGTTTAAGCCAATGAAAAATGTTTACTCCCATAGAGTTTAAACCAGGAGCTGTTGATATCCTCAATAAAAATTACATTAGATTTTTAAAAAGACCATCTTTCCACAGACTTCTAATAATTACCTACAAAATTACCTAATGGTTATTTATCTTCAACACTTGAGAACAAGTTCTGATTTAATTCTTGTAGCATTCCACAGTTTCTGACTTAAAACGTCAAGTCTAGATATGTCAACCTTTTGTTACGATTAAGATGGCTGAAACGAACACACACATTTTCAATAAATAAATTGACTAGATGTTTCAACTTTTATAGAGGAAGTACAGTTCATTAAATCAGTTTTAACTTTATAAGTGTAGTATATTAGCAGCTCACAACAGTTATGATAATCACTGGATTTCAAAATTTGACTGTATTAGTGCAATTCATCTCTTGCTATTGCATATTTCAAAAAAACTACCATCACCTTTAAATATGGCTGAGACCACACCCTAAGAGGATTTTATTAAGATTATTTTTTGAAGGGTAATGCTATTATTTGTAAGACCAGAATAACTTTCCCTTCTATTTTCTAATATATATTGCTTGCAGCAGTAAGGAAGCAGAAGCCTAGAAATTACACTGAGCCAAATTGACACATTCATCCAGCTGGTATTTTTTTCCCTCTGGCCAGCTTTAAAATGTGAAAGAAATTGATTGATTTATAACCATGTTCTCACTACATCCTGAAAGACAGTAATTTGTCCTTTTATCAAATAGGAGAAACAAAGCTACGCTTTAGAAAGTGAAGACGCCATCTAAATATAAGGTTTACTTGGGCAATTTTCAAAAATACATTTAATAGCTAAACTTCCTGCAACATCTGCTTTTCAATAGCTGCATTGGCACAATCTAGAATTTCCATCTATTTTCCTCTTGCTGCTTGTTAACTCATGTTAGCATTGAAGATACTATTTTTAAATATTTTAATTTTTCTACATAGTACCCCCAAAATATGGGGGTATATTCTCCAGAAAATGATACCTAAAAGAATTAGGAAAAATGGTTAAGAGAGAATCCAATGATTAATTTGCCAGTTTCCATTATATCAAAACTTTACACTTCATTACTTAAACAAACAAAACAAAAAAACAGAAGTATTTTATGGAAAATATATGTTCTGTTAAGTATAAGATATGTTAAGTTTCAAAATACCTGTCTTTATTATATTAAAAAAAAAAAAAAAAAAAAAAAAAAAAAAAAGACAAAACAAATTTCCCTACAAGCTAACCTAAGGAACATTATTATTATTATTTTTACAATTCTGGTCTCCAATACTCGTACATAATTCTTCCCACGCCCTCCATTTTAGGACTACAAAGTCTGTGTTTCTTACTAGATTTCCCTTACCATCCATTCTTTTCCCTGGCTGTCCCATTTCTATCATAGACCAGACTGAAGAATTCACAGACCCTCAGCCAGCAAATTATGGGTTCTGTTCCCTAGGTTCAGACCATGTCTTCAGGCAATAGCACCAAATACCCACTTCCTTTTTTCATCTCACTTCTACCTTTCAGATTAAAATGCCTATCTACACTTTTAGTTACCACCATCTGGATTAATCTTTTAAAATTCATTTCATCACTTTGAAAATGACTGTTCAAGAGAGAGGGAGGGAACAACTCTACAGTGCCAAATGAACATTGTATTTTAATTGTCCCAGATCTTCTTGTTCCTGTCAACTATTACTTCGGCGCTGGAAGCTTTAGCACAATAAATTCAAGCTACAATTCTCCACTTCTAGACCAGGTCAAATGATATGCTGTTTGTGTATTAATTAACTGCAAGAGTAATCAACAGTAAAGTCAAGTCATTCCCTGTTCTCATTTAGTGACATTTGATACACATTCCAATAACATTTTCAATTTTCAAGTACAGGAACGATTTATGCACACAAACTAGGAAGTGTGGCTTCTGTGTATATTTAGCACATTAAAAGCTGAACACAATTTCTCATCTATAAAATGTGAGGATAGGACTCTGCCATGACCAGGCTGAGAGAATTGGGTTTGTTCAGCCTGGAGAAGAGAAGGATCCAGGAAGGCCTCGTTGTGGCCTATGAGTACTTAAAGGAGGCTTATAATAAAGATGGAGAAAGGCTTTTTACAAGGATATGTAGTGATAAGACAGAGGCTAACAACTTTAAACTGAAAGAGTGTAGATTTATATTAGACATCAGAAGAAATTCTTCACTCGGAGAGTGATGAGGCACTGCAACAGGCTCCCCAGAGAAGCTGTGGATGCCCCATCCCCTGAAGCACTCAAAGCCAGCTTATATGGGACCCAGAACAACCTAGTCTGGTGAGAGGTGTCCCTTCCCATCACAGGGATGGGAACTAGGTGATCTTTAAGGTCTCTTCCAACCCAAACATACTCTAAGTCTAGTTTTGTTTTGTTTTTTTAATTTACTTATTTCATTTTTTATTCTCCCCTCCTCCCCTGAGTTACTCATTATAGTGATTTCCTACTTAACAATTTTCAGCTACCTGGACAATCCTTAAAAGATTATTTGGGATTTTCTGGACTCATCCACAAGGTATCCACAGGATTGGACATACTTTTTCTTTAACGAGTTGTTTCAGAAATTCATCATAATTCCATTCCATGTATTCTATAAATTCTGGTCAAAGCATTTTAGGAGGGTATAAAACTTATCAAATAGAACCACTTCACACTTCTCAGTTGTGGACTATCTCCTTACAAATTTAAACAATGGAGATGTAGAAGACAGACTTGTGTTGCACTGGCAAAAGTCATCACTGAGTGTGCTAGACCTGTAAAAATGACCATACCAGAACTGTGGAAGGAATTAGTAAAGGCAAAGGGAGAATGCCACTGTCTCTCAATTTCTCCCCTGTCACCCCTTTTAGTATTCCCCATGTTCTACATCCCTAATTTTTTATGGACATTCCTACACTAGGTTTGTGAAGCTAAGGTAAGGAACTCAAGAGGTGAAAAGCAGGATCTCAAATACATACTTGATTAATCTGTTTTTCCTTGCTCCACAGGAAAATATGTGAATCCTATTACCATTTTCATTAGGTATTACTTTTATGGTATTGCATTTAGAATCATACAGGCATATAACAAAAAATGGAACTTGCCCTGAGGAGCTCGTATTCTAAATAAACAAAGAATATAAAATGGAGTTAAAGCAGAAGCATAAAGGTCTACAGCAATTGCTCACAGTAAATCTGCATAAAGACCTCAAACTTCCTTTCCAGGTACTTATTAGACTGTGTTGTCACTATGTTTTCATACTGTTTAATTTTGCCACCTTCAATTAGCAAATGGCTCCATGTGTATCTTTGTGTTAACAAACATAGCAGGATGAGATCTGCTTTTCTATGAAATTGTTGTGCAGTGAAGGATGAGAAATAAGTGAGGCAGGTTTCAGAAGGTGAAAAAATACCATTCTTACACTATGTGAGAAAAAAATCACAACAGTTGTAAAAATAAGAATTGGTGTAAAGGGAGTGGAAAAGAGACTACAGAGTCCATACTATCTTTCCTGATCTTACTAAGACTAGTACACCACGAATCATCCTGTTACAAACAGAAGATTGTCACATGAATGAAAATAAATGCTAATCAGAAACAGAACCAAAACAGAATAGCTGTTCTAAGCTCAATAGTGTTTATTTAAAGCTCCCGCTACTTAGACAGTTGGTGCTCGCTATAATAACACACCATAATTAACTCAGTAAGAACATATCTATTGTAGGATTTCCTCTCTGCCTAGCGGTAACAATATAACCAAGAATAAAATGCACGTTAGAATCAAAGAATCATTAAGAATGGAAAACACCTCCAAGATCATCTGGACCAACCAGCCCCCTATTATGTGATGCATTCTATATCCTGTGCTATCTCTAAGGCATTGGGATCATGCAGCACAGATTTATTGTATATATCATATTTCTTTTGAATTTTAGTAAGATTCACTGTCGTTCTACAATATTCCAAATTCTCCAGCTCCACCCAGAAAGTCAGATAAGCTTGATTTGATCGTAAATGAGCCAGTTCATTGTGCCTGGATAAAGAAAATCTCCTTTTAGAAATAAGCACAAGATAATGTTTTGTAAATCACATAAACAAGTGATTGCTGTTTTCAAAAGGCAACTAAATGTTCATCCTCACTTCTTAAATGATATTTTGGACTGAATAACATGAAAAAAAATGAGTGGGTTTTGCCCCTAAATGTTTAAATTATTTGGAGTTTTAAGACCAAGTTTGAGCTCCACAACCATACGAAGAAACACCAAACTATGGAAAAGAGTATTAAGAAAAATGAACTATTTTTTTTTCCATGTAACAGTACAGAGAAGCTATAATTTAACATATTTTAATAAAATAAAAGTTCCACTTAATATTGACCAAAATAATCTGAAGGGAAGAGACAGCCCTGGTGAGAAAGGTATCATGCATACCATAGTGCAAGTAGTAGGTAACCAAATCAGTTTTGTTCACCTCTGTGCTTCATCTCCTATTCATCAACTGATTATAAATAATTAAAAAAAAAAAAAAAAAAAGAATTTATTATATTCAGTGAACCCACACTGTTTTTTCCTATTACTTTCAGTAACAGAAATACACCACCTTCTCCTCCCCCAAAAAAATCTTGGGTGAAATTATATTTCCTCTGAACAGATAAACCAAATTAATTCTTCTGGCAAGATAAGCAAACATAACCACAGGAAAAAAATCAGAGAAGGACAATCTTTCATTACAATTCATTTCAAACCTACCAGGTATTGAAAATCTTCTATTTGGTGGTTATATTAATAGTACAATCACTGTAGCTATATATATTTCCATAAATGTTTGTTTTGCTTCTGTTTAATCAATGCTTCAGTGTAAATAAGGATAATGAGGCTATCTTCATTGCAATATTTATTCTTCATGGGAACATCAGATCCAAGAATACACTGACATCCAATAATCTGATTTGCATAGAACAGTCATGCTTGTCTCCTGTATAGACTTTTACAAGTGACAAGGGGAGACTTCAAGTAGAACAGTTCAGCTACTGAAAAGGTGAATCCCCCTCTTCTTCTCCACCCCACCCCACCTCACCTACTGACTAGGTTTGAGCTAAAATACATATTTTATTTTACCAGATAAAAAGCACTGATATATTTCAGCTTAGTTGTAAAATGCAAGTGCCAAAATATTTTCAATGCAAGTTCTCTACAGCCATGGCTCTAGTTAGGAGCTACTGCATAGATAGGCTTAACTGTACTATAATATTACCAGATTTCATCGTTATTATAAATTCATTTTTAACCATATGTGGAGACCTGGGGAAGGAAAAAGGAAAAAAAGCAGAACATGCATATGAACTCAGTCTCAGTGAAGTAACTACTTCAGATCACTAACTGATCATGTTTCCTCCCTCTGTTTTATGTAGTTTCAGTTTTCCCGAGCTTTTTAATCGAATCCTACTAGCTTTCCCCCCACCCCCAAAAGAAAAATCTGTATTAAAAGAGATAGCTTCTGAACATTAAAGAGTCTGACATCTCCATGAAAAAAAAAAAAAAAAAAAAAAAAAGATTCAGGCATGTCTTGATGATGTGTTGTCACGCATTTCAAGCATGTCTTGATGCTATATAAAAACCTATTGTGACCAAACATTATTTGTTCTGTTCTTTTCCTTAACTGAATGGCTTAACTCTTACATATTAGACTACTGCGTTAGCTGTAACTATTCTTAATTTGGTATCAGACCATTTATTTTGGATGAATGAGGGAAAAAAAAAAAAAGGCATTTTAAAAATAGCATGAGTAGTATGGAAGTTGTGCTATAACAGTCACTGTGTGCATGTAATAATGTATGAAAAAAGGTCTCAAAAAGACTCTAAACTAAATGTGTAATAAAAGTGGAAATCTTTATACACAGAGATATATATAGTGTCTGAAGTCACACAGTAATGTCACAGCCTAATCAGCACAATCATCACTATTGGAACACAAAAACACTTGTTGTCCAATATCCTTTAGCAAAAATATGATTATATCAAGTCCTCCACTTGCAAATAACATTCATAGGAAATCAATAAAAACAAACAAGTAGAAACAACCCTCAAGATAATTTTTGCCCAGACACTTAAAAAAAAAAAAAAAAAAGTTTGTTCCACAAATACAAATACAGTTGCTAACAAAAATCAGTAAGTTTTATTCTTGATATCTTCCTTTAAAAACTGTTTGTCTCCATTTACCTCTTTCATAGTAAATAATGAACCATTAACGTTTCTACAGTGATGAACTATCTCTATCTTTGAAAAAGTTACAAATAACAACTACAAGACTGCTTGCTGATGAGTGCTATAAGAGATGTGGATAGAGAAAAATTAGAACAGAAAAGTAGCATTTTTATTATTTTTTATTTTTTATTATTTTTAAGATAAACATAACTAGAGCAGGTGTAACAGTAACTGAATCTTCACAACGTCTGAACTAACAGAATCTTCAGGTTCTAGCTTATGTGACATTTTAGAAATCTGCTGAAAGTTAAACAGCAGCAGCAGGTATTTTAATGCCTACAATTTTGCAATTAAATTGTTATAAAGTGGATTTTATAGGCCAACATCTGCCATGTATTATGAAGCAATTTAATAGCTAAAAATTAGGTGTCTTTTCTGCAGGAAGTGTGCTATTGAAATTACCAAAGTTTTTCTCTTTCTGTTTTTGGTTGTTTAAAAATGATGACAACACCAACCAGAAGAGCAGTGCAAAGGTACCAATACTAAAAGAGATTTTTAAAAGAGTTCTTAGAGTTGGGAAAAAGTGAAATGAACTTGTATACGTAACGAACATCTTCGAGTGTACATACTTGGAATGCCACACACAAACTCTCAGATAAGTAATGCGATTCTGCATGTACTTGTTAACAGATAATTATTTCTACCAGAAAGCCACTGCATTACAACTATTTTTAGCTCAGGGTTACTTGCCAAATAACAACAAATATTATGCAACTACCTGTTAAATCGCTTTACCATGGTAGTAACAAGTATATTCAGGAATTTTTCTGTATACATTTAATGGTCATTACTGATTATTTACAAGTGCTTGTAGCAGTGAGTCTCCCATTAGCTCCAGAAATGTTATTTTAAATTGCATGTGACTTCTTTCTTTATTCAAAGCTAAAGATTTCTACCAGGCCAAATCAACCTTTTCTATTTTATTATTTCATTTCTTCAGTGCAAAGCTGCATACAAATTTTGGTCAATCCATTTAAAAGTATTCAACCTCTCACAGTTGCAAGAAGAAAGAAATGAAACGAACGGGTTATTTTAGCAGTCTGGCTCTGTGTTAATAAACAAGGATAATATTCCATCCCTCCCTTCTGGCATTTGAAGTTCAAGGATCTGCCTGTTTCTACCACACGACATACTCATATTTTGTTCCTTTTAAAATTGTACGTTATATTTTGTTCTTCTTCTAATATATCTTGTTCCTTTTAAAATTATATTTGGGTCTACAAATGTGGCTAACAATAGTTATGCACAAGAGAAACAGCTATTTTTCAAAGCCCCCCCAAATTCAAATACAGCGTCTGGAGACAAAAGAGGGAGAATGAAGGGAAAGAATGCAACACAAGTATATGTCAGTGCTGAAGCTGCTGTAATGAACAACTTCAGGCAGCCTAAGTACATGGTCTGTTATCCAACACAAAGATATTCCAATACCTGTCAAACTGAAGTCTATTCTTCTGCTGAGAATGACAGGTAAATAACAACCTGGATTTCTAAAAGTTAATCCATAAAGAACAAGAACAATGGTCATTACAGAAACAGAGAAGTGGCACAACATTGTGTACAGACAGGTGTCTAAAAGTAATCCCTCAAACTGAAAAGGATTTTAAAGAATGCTGAACTAAATTACATGTTAATCCAGCCAGCTCACCAGACACCACATAAAAAGTGGAAAATGTTGAGAATGTTATGATTGAGGGTTCTTTATTCCAAATTCATAGCAGTGACCCATTCCCCTATCACGTTAGTCCAACATAAATCACGTCAGTTATACACAATTACACAGAAAATAGAAGCAGTCACACTGCTACACATGGTCATCATGAAAAAATAAAAAAAACAACCACTTCCCCCCACCACATTTGGCTTATTCAGAGGTCAGATTATGTTTGTTCATATTTAAAATGTTTAGCAAATACATTTGAGTAGCTTACTACAGTTATAATACTACTCAATTAAAGGAAATCCATTAACCCCCAAATGATCAGTGATTTAGATAACTTATAGGGTTTCTATATTTGGTGAACTCTCAGCGGTAAGAGAACAGATGAAAATATTTAAATAATCAGGTAACTTGACGAATGCTTTTTGATAGCCCCAGTGATAGTATCTTCTTCATCTTCATGCATATGAAGATAGTTCGTCTTCAGCATCTGGGTTTGTATGAACATGAAAAAAACAAACAAACAAACAAACACAGAAGAGTATTGACCAAAGGAATAACAAAAAGATATACAGTACAATGTTTCCACCTTTGCTCTCCATCACTTTTAGTCACAGTTTAACAGAAGCTCATGGCATTTAAAAAGTTCTCTTTCAACACCAAAATTTCCATCTTTGAATACAAGACCAGAGCAATATATTTTTACTGAAAAAAAAATTATTCTTTGTAGAGTTGAACTAAATTCATAACCAAGTTGTTTAATCATGCATATTTTACTCTGACAGTCATGCTAAAACAGACATGGATATAAAATCTGAATTTGCTTAGAGGAAACATGTCCTAAAAACAGACACTTGAAAGTGTATCTGCTTACATGAACAGTCACAGAGCTATTTGTAAGAGTTTGAAATGCCTTTTATTTATTTTCTCCATAGAACTTTCTTACTTTTTTTCTCCCCCTCCAAATAGTGATTCAAAAGTGGAAAGGATTTTACTGAATAAAAATGCTTTGGCATTTAGATGGCTATCTGCATATAAATTAATATGTTAATTACACTCTCATGAGCGGCATATAATGAGATTCACAGAGAGCATTTAATGTTAGGCTTGAGAAGTGAATGTATCCAATTACGTAAAGTTCTTTTTTAAATTGGTCATTTCAATAAGCTTGCTTAAAAATTTAGATTTAGTTTTTATGATAATTTATTTTTTAAAAGGAATAGTTCCTTGGAGATATTACAACTTTAGTAGTCAGAACTTCCAGGTCTGATAATTCAAAATAAAAGCAAAACTAGGTAACCAGAGAGCCACTATCTTTACTAGTAAGAGCACTCCTATCTGCTTTGCTCTTCAAGGCTGGTGCTACTTTGTTATGCTCAGATATACTAAGATACAAGCTAACTCTGTACATTCTTGTATTCAAAAATGGTTAAATAAAAATTCCTGTAAGAAAAAAGTTTCAGGGGATAAATCTTTCAGGCTCCTGAAATGTCGTTTCAAATCCATGGAGATTCAATAATAATTATATATAGAATAGATAGTATATATTTGCTTATGTAGTTTACATGCTGCATTATGGGGTTCTATGGCAACCAGGAATATAAACTCCGTCTAATAGAATCTAATGCCTAACAGAAGTTGACATTTAAAAACAAGCCAAAAGCACCTTATAGAAACACTAGTAAACCTCAGTGTAAGAGTGTAATTCAGGCTCAGTCATTTTAAGAACAGACTAATGGATGACGTCAGTTTATTAAAGGCACAAAAATTCTTCCTACAATTTGCTATTTATTTAGAATAGTCTATAAATGTAAGTGTTCAGTTTCAGTAGTTCTGTTTGTTTAAAAAAAACATGGATAAGAACTACAATACACAGAAATCTTCGCTTCTGATAAACTGCATAAAGTAAATGAAACAACTGGCTAAGTAAATACTTTCATGATATTTGGCAGATTTTTTTAAGTACATAAGCAACTCAATAACTTTCTAAAACATATAACAGACCAACTGAAATGCCTGTTTAAAGATAAATGCTGAAGTCTATAAAATCTTCCACAGATAAAAGCATTTTTCATCTAATGAAGGTGTTTCCAATAATCCTATGTTAATTTCAAGAACTCTTCCTCTTTAATCCATTTAATTCATTTGATTCCATTTAAATCCATTAATCCAGTAGGCATTAATGTGAACTTTGTTTTTGCAAGATACATTAGGAAGAACTTGCCAAACAGATGTTACAAGGTTTGATACCTAAAGTCTACAAAACCTTTTGTGCTGTCAAAGCCAAAAGAACTATAACATTTTAGGGTAGCTGTGGGTATTCTGTAACTGCAGTTTGTTTTACCTGAAAAATACACAAAACCTAGCAATAAGCTAATTACTCATTTCTACCTATGCAGTAGATAAACACTTGTAACACTTGCTACTGTTAACACTACAATTTTATCCTGGTAAATACAGTATTAAAGTTAATGCAACACTGATCGCAGTTAAGTGCTTAGTATCATTAATTTTATTTTCATAATACTAACAGAAGCTGAACTTTTGATCTTAACACTGAGAAAAAGTCAGCTTATGCATTACCAGGGCATAGTTCAAATGTACATTTGAGTAGCATTTATTTCAACTACAGCTCTGAATCAGGTTGTAAGGCATTAAATATTTTTGAACATTTTTTTGTAGAATAAAAGTCCTAAATTTCTTCTCTGAAACAATCCCCCTCCCAAATCTGAAAGTACAGCAAATCACTTTGAAGAGTAACAGTTTAATATAATATAAAGTGATTGAAAGAATAATGAAATGTATACACAACCCCAATCTAATAAGTGCTGTATCCTCAAAGGTTCATGTACAATATACACTATTGAGAAATTCCTTTGATGAGCTGGAATACACAAAACTCTCCAAAAAACACACATTTCAAAGTGGAAAAACCTTAGGAGTTCTAAATAGTTACCATCACCAAACACTATTAGCAACTGAAAATACTTAAAAATGTGGAAATGTTTTTGAAAAAGAAAAAAAAAAAAGACAGAGGTTGTGTCTTCTCAGATATACAATATTTTTTATTTCATCGTTTTTACTGTGCATAGGATAAAGATTATGAGAGTTTATAAAATAGAGAAATATGGTAAAAGCAAAATAATACCTTTTTCCCATAAAAATTAGTTTCTTCCATTAAAATGCTTTTACCTTTCTTGTTCCACTTGCTTGGATAAGAACAATGTTTTGGCAGAATTGTTTTTTAACCACCAGACTAGCCCAACCTAGCCCACAGTAAAAGATTTCTCAGTTACTCCAGTGAGCTTTGGTTTATGAAGTAAATATGAAGAATAAAATGAAATAATAGGTACATCGCTGGGCTTTTCAGCAGAGTTAGAATTCTACCCACTTGGTATCCCTTACTGCTGACTAATATGGCCTATATTTCATCTTTCCCACCTAGCCCCTTGACCCACTCACCAACAGACTTCCATTCTTCCCCTACCCCTGAATATTATCCTGAATAAAGCAATTAGTGACATAACCCTACAAAAAGGAAAGACTCTTGCTCTTGTTGCCATTTTGTTTTTCCCAGTACTCTCCAGCAATGGCGCATTTATGATGTACAAATAATAAGATAACACAAATTCTGATCAACTTTTTCAAAAACAGCAGGTTTACATTTTAGCATGTTTTTCCTTACCTCATTCTATTACATACAGGCATTAAAAAAAAGTCCCAAAACAACACCAGCAGCATACCCACATTTGCCCTTCCATACACCTCCTTTCCCCCCACACAGTAGCTTACTGGATATGCTAGTATTCACTATAATCTGCAGATGGTTAAAAATCATCCTGTATTCATGTGAACATCATACATACTTGCACAAAGTCCATTGTATTCCACCATATTTAAAATCCAATTGCCACCATGAACTGAAGTATATAGCTAGTAATATTTGAGGCAGCAAAGAGCTTCTTTTGCCAATGCTTCTGTTTCAATACAATACAATGAAATGTCACAACATGAAAAATGGGATAACATATAAATAAACACTCCACATAGACATTTTAATCAGAAAACACTAAAAGTGCAAGATAACTTTTAATTTTTGTTTTCTATCGGTACTCAATTATACCACATGATCAAGTCTAGGGAAAAACAAATGATCCATTTGAAACTATTTTGATCACTTATCACTTGTGATCAGAAGACTTATTTGTAATCCTCCTTCCATGTGTTAAGGGACGAAAAGATTATAAAAATACAACAGTCAGTCTGACTTTAGTTATTACTGTTTTTTAAACACTATAAATAACAAGCCTAAACCCCTCTGATTTCAACACTACAAATCCTACAAAGTCAAGTATTTTATTTAAGCCACTGCAAAAAACCAGTTATTCATTTGGCATATGCACCCACAATAACAGAATAGAATTGGTGTATCAATTATTCTAAATGTAGTGTAAGCTCAAACAGATATTGCCCTTAATAAGAGGCATCTGTTTGTAGAAAACACTTAGTGACAGCTACAGCACAAACAAGCAATTACCACCCAGTTTCAAAACTAAAGCTATTTATATGTTTAGAGAATATTAACAGAAGTTAATAACACCTGGGACTAGACCCACCTCAAACTTACTGTAGCTTTGGGAACATAAAAATTTCATAGGTTTCATGATATGTATATAGGTCCCCAAAGAGTTCACTTTACTATAAGCTGCCACCATACAATGTTGTTTGTGACACTGTAAAACTAACTCCAAAAGGTAGTTTTATTGTATAAATCCTCTTTCACAAAACAAACAAACAAAACAACAACAAAAAAAAACACTTCTAAATTTTGGTGAATTTTCCTGTAAGGTCATTTCAAGTAGATAGTTTTAACCATCTAATTTGAGAAAATAACAATTTAATGATTTGTCTATAATTTTTACTTTCACAGAATCATCTAGGTTGGAAGTGACCTCCAAGATCACCAAGTCCAACCTCTGACCTAACACTAACAAGTCCTCTACACCATATCACTAAGCTCTACATCTAAATGTCTTTTAAAGACCTTCAGGGATGGTAACTCCACCACTTCCCTGGGGAGCCCATTCCAATGCCTAACAACTCTTTCAGTAAAGAAGTTCTTCCTAATATCCAATCTAAACCTCCTTTGGTGCAACTTTAGCCCATTCCCCCTCATCCTATCACCAGGCACATGGGAGAATAGACCAACCCCCACCTCACTACAGCCTCCTTTAAGTTACCTTTCCCTCATCTCTCCTCACTAAGTTTACCTCCACATCCAGCAACAGATGGAGATTCTCCTTAGTCCTCCTCTTCATGTTAATCACAGAATCACAGAATTTCTAGGTTGGAAGAGACCTCAAGGTCATCGAGTCCAACCTCCAACCTAACACTAACAGCCCTCCACTAAACCATATCCCTAAGCTCTACATCTAAGCGTCTTTTGAAGACTTCCAGGGATGGTGACTCCACCACTTCCCTGGGCAGCCTGTTCCAGTGCCTCACAACCCTTT
The DNA here is from genome assembly GCF_964211825.1 of Aythya ferina. Classification (NCBI taxonomy): domain Eukaryota; kingdom Metazoa; phylum Chordata; class Aves; order Anseriformes; family Anatidae; genus Aythya; species Aythya ferina. The sequence continues at coordinate 9,166,934 of NC_140304.1, forward strand.
CAGTGAAGAAGTTCTTCCTAACATCTAACCTAAAACTCCCCTGGCTCAACTTAAGCCCATTCCCCCTCGTCCTGTCACCAGGCACGTGGGAGAACAGGCCAACCCCCACCTCGCTACAGCCTCCCTTGAGGTACCTAAAAAGAGCGATAAGGTCACCCCTGAGCCTCCTCTTCTCCAGGCTGAACAAGCCCAGCTCCCTCAGCCGCTCCTCGTAAGACTTGTTCTCCAGGCCCCTCACCAGCTTCGTCGCCCTTCTCTGCACCCGCTCAAGCACCTCGATGTCCTTCTTGTAGCGAGGGGCCCAAAACTGAACACAGTACTCGAGGTGCGGCCTCACCAGAGCTGAGTACAGGGGGACGATCACCTCCCTAGCCCTGCTGGTCACGCTGTTCCTGATACAAGCCAGGATGCCGTTGGCCTTCTTGGCCACCTGAGCACACTGCTGGCTCATATTCAGCCGACTATCCACCATCACTCCCAGGTCCTTCTCTGCCTGGCAGCTTTCCAACCATTCCTCTCCCAGCCTGTAGCTCTGCTTGGGGTTATTGCGCCCCAGGTGCAGGACCCGGCACTTGGCCTTGTTGAACTTCATGCAGTTGACCTCAGCCCATCGGTGCAGCATGTATTATATACATGTATTATATTATATATAATGTATTTATAAAAACATTTTCTGTTGTCTTTAACAGCAGTAGCCAGTTGTCTTTAACAGCAGTAGCCAGACTGAGCTCCAAATGAGCTTTGACCTTTCTAATTTTGTCCTTGCACAGCCTTACAATATCCTTACGGTCCTCCTGAGTGGCCTGCCATCTTTTCCAAAGGTCATAAACTCTCTTTTTTTTTTTTTTTTTTTTTTCTTTTTTTTTTTTTCCTAAGCTCTGGCCACAGCTCTCTGTTCAGCCAGGCCGGTCTTCTTCCATGCCAGCTCGTCTTTAGGCACGTGGGGACAGTTTTATATATGCATAACTTCATGCAGCAACAAAATTCTTTCCAGAGTAAGCTTTTACATTACTACTTAGTTCTATAGGTGTTTATTTCCTTTAAGATATTTGTATCATGTATTAATCATGCAACATGAGGCCAAGGCCGGCTGCCTCGGAGCTGGCCCAGCCATAGCGCCCACCCACAAGTTACAGGGGGACTTTGGGCCCTTGCCTTGCCAGGGGTGGCCCGGGGCAGTGGCGTGACCCAGAAGCATCTGTTAGTGAGGCTGGCATGGCAGGGGCTTTGCCAGGGCAACAGTGACTGCTCCAAGGCCCTCTGCCTAGAGAAAGCCTACAGGAGGCAGCGCTACCCACCGCCAACAGGGACAACCGCCAGAGGGCGGTGGAGCCCCTGCCCGGGCACTGTCGGGCGAAGGGAGGGGACAAAAAGATCTGGAGGGTTGAAAGTGAGTCCCACTTTGGTGGTGTGGGCAACCCTCCTCCCTCACTTCCCCAGGTACCCCTTCATGATAGGTTTGAGGCCCTTAACAGACTACTACTTGCTACTGATCTTTGTAATGGGTCTGCCTGGGATAGAGTTAACTTTCCCTGCAGCAGCCCATACAGTGCAGTGCTCTGCACATGTAGCTAGAACAGCATTGGTATTACACAGAATTGTAGGGGTTGGAGAGCGCTCTGCACTTCCACACGGCCTTTGCTTTTTTATTTTTTTCTCCTTTAGTTAAATTATTATTAATAACTTTCGCTTAATAATTATTTTCCTTTAATTAAATTATCCTTATCACAACCTGTGAGTTGTTTCTTGCCTTTTCTTTTTCCCCTCCTCTTCTGAGGAGGTTGGTGAAAGAGTCTGGGGTGCAAGCAATTTTCTCTCCTTCCATTTTCAGGTGATGACATGGGACAGAATAGAAGGTTCCAGTCCATAAATGCTTGGCTACGAGACTGGCGCTACAGGCAGGGCTCTGTGTTCTTTGATAATGGCTGGTTTTATAAGACACCAGGCCTGACAGTAATACGTGGGAAAGGTTTATCTCACAGGGGCAAAAAGGTTCCGGGACAGGAATTAGCAGGGCTCAGTTTAAATCTTTAAACTAGATTCAAAGGGGGATGTTGTTGTAACTGGGCTTGCACTGGTAGGGCAGCGCTCTAGTATTGATGAAGACTGGGAGGAATCTTGAATCCACCACTTGAATTGCCCTTTTTCTTTTGCTGATAGTCTCTAATTCTCATGCCTAAAGACACACAGAGGAAAAAGCTATACCTGTTTTCGCTTTGGAGCTAGCTGGTACCACAGCTGATGGCATTTTAGATAAAGTCACTGTTATTGATTGCAGAGCCGTTTGCAAAATGGCTCCCTGGGCTGCACCTGTGAGACAGGACACATCACACCTCATGCCCTGACAGACCCCAGGTTTATAGGAACTTTCCATCCTCTTCTGAGGTGTTCTGGTCCCATCACAAGTTTAGGTGATTGCTTTTTCTTTTAGTGACAATGCAACACCTAAAGACAGAGTATTATTTCTGCTGTGTAATGGAACTTTATTCTTTTTTCTCTAGAAAGAGCTGGGATCTGGATACACAGCACCCTGACAGCAAGTTCACAAGGAAAGGTTGTAGTGCGCTGTCACTGCACTTGGTTCATTCTACTCAGTGTCTACCAGGACTGTCAAAGCAGCAAGTTTGTGCAAGACATAATGCTTAGATCAAGTCTGTATCAAGTCTCATCCCAGTTCTACTTCAGTTTACTTCAGCCCAACAAAACAAACCTCTTATTGCCGTCTCGAGTACTGAGAAAAAATAATACACAATTAGACAAACACTTATCCTCCCACCTGCCCATTCTCAGATTACCTTGTTTTTGCCACCAGTCCTCTGGTAGAAAATTCCTCTAATGAAGTAACAGATGGTACAGCAGTTGAGGTGGGAACCTATCAGTTTCTGCAGCTCTGTTCCTCAGTGGTCCTGCCCTGCTCAGGTGTGCTGCTGGCAGCAGACCATGGCCCCTTCAGGAATGTCCCCATTCTGGCTTGGCAGCTGCAACAACAGTTTCCTCAGGATTGTCCCCACTCAGGTAAGGCGGCAGTTGTGGCAGCCCTTCCCTCAGGACTGTTCCCACTCCGGCCTGGTGGCATTTGTGCTAGCCCTTCCCTCAGGATTGGCCTCACTCTGGCAAGGTGGCAGATGTGGCAACCTTCCCCTCAAGACTGTTCCCACTCTGGCACGGTGGCAGCCCTTCCTTCAGGACTGTTCCCACTCTGGCAGCAGTTCCCTCAGGAGGGAGTTGTTCCTTCTGTGTGGAGGGCACCAACTGTAACAGCTGCAGTCTCCTTAAATATGGAGTGCTGCATACCTCCCCAGTGAGTAATTTTGACATGAACTGGCTTTTTTCTTCTGGTTCTCTCTGCAGCAGGGTGAGCTGGAAGCCAATGTGGCATGGCACCCTGTCACCAGCCACCTCTGCAGTCCCCTGCTCCTTAGTGTCTGCAGCCCATGCCAGTTGCAAGCCCCTTGGTGGCCCGAGACCAGGCTGTCAGAGGAACATTCGAACTAGGCCCTTCCCACCAAGGTTAAATCCTTGCCTCCTAATTTGCAATGCCACCAGGAGAAAACAGAAAAAAAATCAACACAATTGTTGAAACTAGAGAGGCTTAGAGTAAGGTTTTATAACTGTTTCTGTCTTATTCTTAGAATGTCTGAAAAAAATTATCCATGATATGGAAACAGACTGATAACTCAGGAAAATGAAAAGGTCACAATCATTCTGAAAACTTACCCTTTGAGTTAAACTATTTTACATCAGTGGAGGACTCACAACCCATATATTCTGAGTAGTCTACATTTACAGCAAATTGTGGTTTGTTTTTTTTTTGAATAATTGCTTGTTCTTGGCTAAGATAATTGTGGTTCAGCACTAGCAGCATATAAAGTCATAATCCTTTATCACTTCAGTGCCATCACACTCCCTTGTAATTCATCTTGACATGTAATAGGCCTACATACCACTATATGATTTGTTTTTTCAATTGTTTATACCTCAGTAGAGCACAATGAACACCTGTATTTGAGAAATGGAAAATTTTCAAGCCAGATAAGCTTTAAAGCAGGAAGTTAGACCCTCAGCTATATAAAATGAGCCTTAATTAAGCAATTTCTCTAAGAATCTAGTCCCTATTTTGCAAAGTCAGAGGAAAAAAAATAGATGTACCTTGCAATTTCTAACAGGAAAAAAAATCACTATACTTCAAAGCTCAAATCATCTACAAATTAGTTATTACCATCTTTAACTTGGTCAAAGAAGACTTCTGGATACAATGTGTCTAAGGTTAAAAATGTGCTCTTTTCACATGACTTAAATAAATTCAGTATTACTGTCTGTACTTAGATCAAAGATGGAATGAACAGAGTGAGAGAGAAAAAAATATCTGATAAAGGAAGAGGAACAGAGAAGCAAGGGAGTAGATCAAAACCATAGGCTCATGAATATAAGGCTCACTTGTATTGAACCATTCTGTTCTAAAGTTCATACTATCTTATAATTAAATATATCAAATATAAATTGTTTATAATTAACTCCTTGGTGATTTTAAAAATACATCGCTAAAAGTAAAAGCACTTTGTAAATAAACCAATTATACTTTTTAAAAGAAAAAATAGTATTAAGGAACTGTTAGAAAGTTGCATTTATTTCACTTTCTTTTCACTAGCTTAATTTTTATTAAGAATAATACTGTCCCACTCTATACAGATTCGTAATGAACGTCAAGTTCAGTAACAAAAAAATTTTTTGTTACTTTTTCAGTAACAAAAAGAATCTCTTATTTATTTTTTTTTTTATTTTAAGCCAGATAAGCTTAGAAAGTATTTCTCTTAGTTATATCCACTTGGGTATATCACACATGAATTACTCGAAGACAAAACAGAGAGAAAAAAAAATAAGCATTTAGTCAAATAATTACCGAAGTTACATTTTGATCTGTTTTTTGAAACTGTGGAATTAAGGCTTAAAAATATAGTGACCTGGCTAATCTCTTCTTGTTACAAAATGCTGAGGCAAAATGAGACTTACTGTACACCAGTCTTCTTCAAATGTACGAATCAGAATCCATATGCTTCCCAAGTAGAAGTGAGTGTTACTGAAACAACCTTGGTGACATAACTCCTCCTTGACTTTGGACCCATTTTTCAAATTAAAAATTTGAAAATATGGAGCTAGCTGGAATGTAACAAAGTTTATTGTTGATATTGCTTATGCATAAAAAATCTTATGGAGCACAGTAAGTCATTTTAAAGCAGTGAAAAAGCTGCCACAAAATTAAAGTACCTTATTTTACTGGTGCCGTAACAGTGATCATGCCATCAGCAATGTAACAACCTATGGGTCTAATAAAATTCAAATTCAGCTGAAAGACCTCTGTGAAATTCTGTGCCTTTTCAAAATAGCCTGTTCCAAAATTATTATTGTATATTATTAATACAGCAAATATTTTCTTTAGCATCATCAGTTATTTTTACTGTGCTTTTCAAAATCAGAACAAAGGAAACATAATTGGTGTACATACTCAAATATGCAATATTTTTAGACTTAGTCTTTATTAATTTGCGGCTTATCAAAGGGCGACAAAAATTGACAAGTAAGCATTTTCATAATTGTCACTGAATATCAGGCATTTGTTATTCCATACATTGATAATGTTGTCAGGGAAGACTTGCTCAGAATGTCTACGATGTACTTTTATTCCAGTATTCAATCATAATCAACAATTCTCGAAGTAGTAATAGTTCAAAATGGCCCCAAGGCCCCATAAAACAAGAACTGCTGAGCTCTGTGACCTTGATCTTTAGAAAAGGTAAAAAGATTTTAGACTGGATCTGAATAGTAATGTTGATGAGATGCCATTTAACAGTTTTAGAATTTTGAAATATAATGTGTGATAATTTTAATACAAGCCTTTAATGGCTTTTTAACTTCTATTATGGAACTTGGTGTTTCTAATTAGATATAATTGGATCTAGTTTATGGTACACAGCCAGTAAAGAAACAAGATAAATGCTGCAGGAAAAGTAGTATGACCTTTTCGTTATTGCTTTGTCAGGACATCTGTCAAGAGATTTTTACTCTATTCCAAAGCAGTCAGACATTTCAATGAACTGTAGTAAGGTATAGCCAGTTCTTGATAGGAGGAACTATGTTATCCAGTAAAATTCATAATGTACTACAGTCAACAAGATATTGAGATACAAGGTACATAATAAAACAGAATTTGTCTTTTGAAGTAGAAAAGGTCAACACTTTATTGCACTTTAGAAGGGAAGACATGGATGGACAACAACAACAACAACAAAATCCATATCCCTGCCAATATTTTTAGTGATTATACTCTAGAATTTATTATAGAAATTTATTTCTGAAATCATTTTAATAAGCGATTTTGTAATACCAGCCATGAAAGGCAAATGAAAAATGGCAGCTCAAGATTTACAGAAGAACAGACGAGGCAGACAGTTTTCTTGCAAAAATAAAAGGCATTGATTTATCGAATTTTGGAGAATGTAATAGTTATGACAGCTTCTAGGAAGCTGCTAAAACCATTCTGTCATCTCAGGTTAACATAAATTGTTTCAGAGACAAAAGAGGCATGCCAGCCCCCCAAAAATTAATAACCTTTTCCAAGTTGTAGTTATTACAGTATATACAAAAGTGACAAACCAAACATGTTCCAGCATCCGTGTGTATGATTTCTAATCTCTTCAGATTGCTTCTGAGAGAACTGCAAAGTGTAAGAAAAAGATACATGTCAGTAGTACAGTCCTCTCTATTGGGAATGTTTTAGAGGCTTGCTAATCAAAAATGTCATGAGACTGAACAAGTTAAAACTTAACAGTAATTACCTGCTACAACACAGCCTCAGACAAACATTTGTTATTCACGAGTAGTTGCACCTTCATTCTAAGCAATACACAATTGAAACGTTTAGAATGTTAGCTTTTTTCTTCTGGAAATTAATTGTATTTACACTACAGCTGTCTTTCTCTTTTCTCCTTGTGTTTCATTTCACCTCTTACATCTAGCATATAATTAAACCTTGAATCTTGTAAATGATGCTATACTGAAATACAGTTGAATCCCAAGGACCATCCCTTTCAGTCCTCCCACTTTTCATTCTACAGCTGAGACCTGAGACTGCATTCTTTGGAAAATAAATTTCTGGATTTCTTTTCCTTTTCTCTTTCCTAAGTTAAAGAATTTATTTTTATACCTTCCTATTTTAGTGAATGCCTTTGATTTTCAGAACACATAGGTGCCAGAACATATTTAGTATAAGGCAGATGGTTATTAAGACTCTATGGACTCAGCCCTACATTATCAACGTTACAAGACTGCAAAGCTATATAAATCCATATAGGTCATTACTGCAAAGAACTGCAGGAGTTTGTAGCTTGTTTATTAATACACTAGGGAACAAAACAAGAAGGAAGACTGTGATATTAAGTGTAATTAGGTGATATTAAGTGTAATTTCGGACAGACAATATGATTAACCAAGTATTTCTGTTCTTGTTTAATTACATATGTTTCTAATGCTTTCTGACACTTTTGTGAGTCCTTCTGGCTTCCCCTTCCCTCCTGCACACACAAAGAAACACTCTTGGAGCCATACTTGGTTACAAACCCAGTAGCCTGGTTCGTTGTCATTTTCTGGAAAGAAGTCATGCTTTGACATGTCCAGTTACTATTATTTCCTTAAACTTTTCACAGAGCAGAGTCAGGCTGAATTTTCTGAGGCAAACACCCACAAGGGCTACTGCAGCTGTTTCTGCTGTAAAAGCTTAGTGGTGACAGGTATGACTTACAGCTTGACATTCTACAGATAGTTTACAATAGAAATTACTCTCAGTCAGGAGGACATTCCTACCTCAGCAATTAAACAGTCTGTGGTTGCAAACTTTATTTTGCAACAGTTGTGAGGACTCTTGAAATGAGAAAAGGATAACAGAGCAGTTCTCTAAACCTGGCTTGGCTTCAGCAGAAATACACAACCTCTGCCTAGGCTGGGCAGAGCATCCTTTCCATTGCATGTCATGAGCAGCCCACATCCAGAGCTAGAGAAGAGACAGTGCATGGTGCAGCACGAGGGACCCACACCTGGGTATGTGTATGTGACCGTGGCACCTTCCTCACAAGTTTGTGGATTATCAGGCTGTAGGGAGCAGCAAGGTACACATAAAGCTGGGGTGCCCACAGCTCTAACAGAAAGTATATGTAAACAGGGGGAACCACATCCCAGAAGTGTGCAACCCTCAACCTGCAAGAGGTGGAGAATTGGCATACTAGTAGTGTGCATATGACTGGAACATTTGAGAAGCAGTTATAAAAACTTTAGAAGATTGTAGGTCTTCATTAACATTTTGTAAATGCTATTGTAGCTATGCTGAATGGCTCGTTGATAACCAGTTAATAACATGTTGCTAATAAATCACTAAGCTGCTCCTATCCTGATCTGGTCTAAACCACAAGTTGAGTTTTCCCTGTGACAGCCTACCTCCCATTTGTATTATACACAAAACTCTGCATATACCCACAATAACTATGGCATATGAAATAGAAAGAAAAAACATCTATACTACCTCGCCTTGCTACAATTATTTATCCTGTGCTTGGAAGGCCTTAGAGCTCTTTACTTCTCTAAGCGTGTCAGCATAGATACAGCTAGCTGCAGCTTAAGTTATTTTGGTAAGAAAAGAAATGAGGATGTAGAAGAGCTCTTTAAGACACCATTCTCTTTTACTAGCACTTTTCACATTTTTTTTCAAGTGCTTCTGGGTTAATAGAACTCTTAAGCAAAAGAGGTTCTGGCAGGACTTGGAGCTAGGTTAAGTAGATTTCTACCCTCAGAGCACAAAGTAGAGATATGAAAGCACCTACAGAGAGAAAATGAGAAAAAGTTGCTTCAGTAAAATTAAATAAATATACCAAAAAAAATCTTTTACAAGCATAAAATGCTATTAGGTAACATTAACTGGATTCACAAAAGAAAGAACTTCAAACAAACAAACAAACAAAATCTAACAGTAACCTGACAAAACCAGAGTAAAACAACCATTGATACCACAGCTATGGTATATTGTTTACCATTTGTACATTTTCTATGAAGATTTTGTGTCTAACCAAAAGTAGTTCTCCAACCAAACTGGAGACAATGGAGTTAAAGTGAAATCTTTTTGAATAATTATATAGGTCTGTCATAATAATTAAAGGATCGTTATGATCATTCAGATCTTAGAGTATAGCCATCTGCCTAATACTTATTTCTCCTACTGCTGCTAATGCGTGTCTTTGCAATGCAGAAGAGGTTTTTCCTCAAGTTCCATTATATTTTAACTAAAAGGTTATAAATATGCAGCATTTACAATCCTTTTCATGAAATGTTGGAAATCGCATGCAATCAATTCAAGAGAAATTAAACACTGAGGAAATTAACTCAAATAAATACATCAATTCTATTTAATATTTATTGTGATTTAATGTAGTGGTCACTAACTCTGAATTCATAAAATATTTTATAACTACTGTTACATTGGCTAATTCTGCTTTGCATTAAGTCTGCATGTGTTAACCTTTTTTCCAATGTCATCGAAGCATTCCACTTAGTCTGAACAGCCTTTTGACTTTGTAGAGAGGAGTAAGTAACTTATGTCACACAGTGGCTACACATTTCAATTGCAGGAATCGCAGACAGAAAGAAACTACAATGGATGCAACTATTTAAGTTTAAAGGGATCCAGTTGTGAAATTAACTTGCAATAGTGAGTAGCTGCACTGTCTTTGACAATCCTTTTTGTTATACTTGAACTTAATGACAACCATATCCTTGACACTGTCATACAAGTAAACAGCAGTCTCTTGTCACAGCATTTGAATACCAACAACAAATCAATTGAGACAAAATATAACTCAAGCAAACTTTTGCTTTAGGATATCATGAGTACCTTAATATCCCTAAAGACTTTGAAATTACTTTTAACTAAATATTACTTTAACAAGTTCCCTGAAGTTTGGATCTCGACTATGGCCAAACTAATACTTTGACCAGTGACTTTCTTACTAAGGGGAAATGAAATGATTAGTGATCATATTTGCAGATACGTAAAGATTGAGACAGAGATTAATGTAGTGGAACAATGATGATGAAAAGTAATCTTTGTTATTTCACAAACAGGGCACAAACTATTTGGTAAATAAGGCACAAGCAAGAAGTATTTATCTTTCTGAATAGCTATTATGCATACTATCAAACTAACAAAATTGAATGACCTCCTTAAGCAATAAGAAACTATACTGGGAATAAGTAAAACCAAAAAGAGCCCTAAGAATCATGAATTCACAACTTACAATGCAGTAGAAAGTGCTAAATTGCTGCATGTTAACAAAAGTGCAGCTTTTGCTGCATGTTAACGAATAAAAAAGCTATTTAAAATCTTTATTTACCATTATATTATTGATATTGGAATAGTATAGTGTCCAGTGTCCAAAATGAAAAAAAAATGTTGGAGAAATTGGAAGGGTTTGACTGCAGATGTTGAAATTTTGGAAAATCTGTAAGACTGAAGCATTTTGATCTATTTATTTTTCTCTAGAGAAGATATGTAAAGATATATAAATAACTATATGGAGAATAAAAAGTGTAAAAAATTAATTTTTTTAAATTAAAAAAAAATTAAATTCTTAAAGTTCTTATTTTGTTGTTTAAAATTGACATCTAGAAATTTATTTACTTTTTTTTTTTACAGGGCAAGAGGTAGAGATTAATGCTAATAATGGAGTTTGTACATTGTCTGCTGTACTAATCTGATATTGTAAGTAATTACAAATATATTACTGCAGTTTGTCATTGTGATAGAGATTAGCAAAAAAGTGTGTCTTTTTTAACATATAATATGCTTATTTCTATAAATAACATTGAATTTATATTCCATATAGCACTATTGTTACCTTCCAATGAATTCATTTATACACTTATATATAAATACATATGTTACACATTCCTGCCTGCTTTCAAGGATGAAAAGGTTTTATTTAGACTAAGTGGAATAAATCTAACTAATTTGCATAGAAAAAAAATACTGTATAACACATTTAGAAAATTACTGTAAAATTACATATAAGATCTTCAAATAAACTAAGGTTTGTTCCTTATTACTAAAATATCCTTTTAATTATTTTTTAAGAATTCTTGTTTAATTCTTATTCTTCTAGGAATAAAATCAACCAAATTGCTTGTAATTTTAGAAGTATAGAAGACCATAGAAAAGAACTGCAGAAATTGTAAAGTTAATGAAGATTAGATATAGCACCATATTCTTGGGAAAAGCGATTAAAGTTTTTGTTGGTGGGGACTTAACTGCCCTCCTGACTGTTGTTCTGGATTTTGCAAGAATTCAGTTCTGTTACTTGTACCTCAGGGTACAGAAGTGACAAAGTTCTTGCAGCACTTCTTTCTGACAAAGTGTTACTTTGGTCAGATTCCTTTACTACAGAATGTCCAAGCAGAGCTGTCAGGAAGAAAGTTCCGTTTAGGACCACTTCAAAATAATTGTTTACTACTCAGAAAACTATTACTAAATATGTTTAATGACTCTGGAAACAAGAATCAATCAAAACCAAGAAAGAAAACCAAATGGACCAATACTCCACCTCAAGTTAATTTAAATCTTACCTTGGTAGCTGCTTTTCTTAAATTAACATAGACCAAATGTCTCTGTACTGTGAGTTGTTAGCCTCAGGGTGCAGGTACCAAGAAATGTCAAATAGCTCTGAAAAACCTCTTATTATTGATGTTTTTATGGCATTTGACCATAATAGTGCCTTGCCTCCTTTTTCTTTTTGTTGTGGCAGATAAGCCTAAAAAAAAATAAAAATAAAAAGAAGAGTTTGAAACCAAAGATAAGCAAGCAGCAAAATGTCTGATGGTTATTCAGTGCTTATCTGAATCGCCTATACCTTCTGAGACAAGTCTCACAAGACTTACAGTTCTTCCAAATTTCAGGCAGTTCAGAAATAGCAGTTGTTTATTATTATTATTATTGTTGTTGTTGTTTTGTATGTTGGCACTTTTGTCTGTCTCTGCAGACTCCAGCTAAGACCTGCAAATGCATAGCTGTGCAAAAGTTAAAAACAAACAAACAAACAAAAAGTTATTTAACAGTTTAACAGAATTCTGTATTTTTAAAAGTTATTTGATTTTTGCCAACTGTTATCACTTTTATTCTGGGGGCCCTCACATGCCATCCTGTCCTCAATCACAGGTTACCTGTATTACTTGCCAGCAATTAAATACTGTTATTTACATCACTTGCTTCTGTATCTCCTCACAGCTTATAACAATATAATATATATAAAACAAGTCATGGCGAATTCCCCCCCAGTTTTATTCTTCAGCTGGACGCCAAGTGGTATGGGACATCCCTTTGGCCACTTTGGGTCATCTGTCCTGGTTCTGTCCTTTCCCAGCTCCTTGTGCAGCCCCAGAATCCTCACTGGCAGGACATCACGAGAAGCTGGAAAGTCCTTGACTCAGTGTAAGCACTGCTCAGCAACAACTAAAATATCAGTGTTATCAGCATTATTTTTCTCCTAAACCCAAAACATGGTAACATACCAGCCACTATGAAGAAAATTAACCGTCTCAGCCAAAAACAAGTGCAGGAGTATAGAAGCCAGTGAAAGGAACTGTCTCACAGACAACATTTATAGGAACATGTCTGTCCCTTTCTTTGTTGCTACTGATTCTCACACACCTGACTATAACCAAGAAGATCAAACTGTGTCTACAATTTTTAGATTTTATACTTGCATTTATACTATAAGTTTACCAGCATGGCCAGCAATAAATAATCAATAGCCCATCTACTTATTTTGAATAATTACTTTTGTGTATAATTACTTTGAATTGGATTGAACAATCAATTAAAACAAAATATGCCCATTTAACAATATCTATGTTCTTTGAAGATTTTTTTTTTTTTTTGCTTCCAGACTATAATAGATTTCAAGTCCTAAGGTTGCAAGCAGAAGGCCCCCATGTTTCAGAATATTCCAGTTTCTGCCAAAACATATGGCACATCTTTATTTAAGTGTTAATTATTTTCATGTTCAGCACAAATTCTTTAATTTAATGCTGCATTTGTCTTTGATATAAAATAGTTTGATATAAAATAGCTTAACTAAAAGTTAATCTAGTAAGTTTTCCAAGCACTGTAAATGTAATACTTACGCACCAAACTTTGCAATTGGGACATTTTTAATTAATTGTAGTGTTACAGTGATTTTAGGAAATCATTATCAATAAATTTGGAAGCATTCTGGTTACCGGAATCAATGTGTCTTCCTATTTACATTCAAGATAATGTTTTGTTTCTAAGCAAGTTATATCCCAAAGGACTAAAAGTTGTATTTAGCAGGCTCTCCAAATGTCTTTTGTCTGAAATAATTGCAAATGTGCTGGTTGCTTTTACAGCATTTAATCTGACTTCAACTTCTGTGCAAAGATCCATGAAAGACATTTTGGATATACAATTTCCTTGGGGAAACAAATCCATTGTTTGAAAATAAATCACATCAAGATTTCTGTGCAAAAACTAATACACTGCAGTTTTAACGTTAGTCTGACAATACCTTACTGTTCATGCCATGCATTTTGTTTATCCTCATCAAGCTGGACTTGACTGAAAGTAGGTGACACTTTGAGTGTTCTAAACAGACTACTAGCAGGTGGTCGTGTCGAGAAGACTTTTTGACAAACCTCCCTGAGGTACAAGTAACAGAAGTTAGCACTCCATCCCAGGAAGAATATCATACTCATAGCCAATTAGCACTTTCGGGAATGTAGCATAGAGTTTGGTGTTTCTGGCAGCAACATCATCCAGAAAACAACATGCAATCTGCTTATTGAATTGTTAGGCAAAAAGATCATCCTCTTTGTCTGACATAAATGCAGGACTGTTCCAAGTGAATATTTGCTTGTTTTTGCTTGGTTGGTTGATTGTTTTTGCTTTCAGATATATTTGTTCAAGAAGTATGCCTTTCCTGCAAACTAAAAACACAGGTTTGAATCTATCCCACTGATTCCAAATTTCATTTGATTTCTTGACTTACATGGAAGTGCAGTTCATCTTTCTCATATTAGGTTAGATGTTTATGAACTGACTTTCCACTAAAGAGTATCCCTTTTACAAACATGGTAACTTCTTACTTGTTCAGTATAATCTAGCAATTTACTTCTTCCCAGTCAATAAATATATTATTAATGCACAATAAAAACATATATATATACTTCTGTAATACAAGGTCATTTCTTCTCTCTAGAACAGTACTTTTTACCTTTGAGAGTCAAGCCATTTCTTCATCCCCCAGGCTACATTTCACTTCTGTTAATCTAAAGAAGATAGCTGTGGCTCCTTTTTCCCAGATCAGAAACATCAAGATAAGAGCAGATTCATATAACAAAATAAAGTATAGCTTTTCCAAGTGTACATTCAAGTCTACTGAAACTCCATTGGCCTCCACAGTGGAAACATATCAGTCACCTAATTCCTTTCTCAAAATCTTCCTATCAGATTCTCCATCCTTAACCTTTTCCTAATTTCACAAGAACTTCCTTCTCATTCTATCAGATTGTCACTTGTCTAACAGATCACAATGCTCTGATCACCTCTAACCACAGAGAACTCAACAAGTTTTTTCTCCTTGGAGGCTGAACTGTCAGCCCCTAGTTGAATTATTTGCGGGATGACACTGTTATGGATTCTTGACACTACTATTTGTAAACTAGGTTTCATGTCAACTTCATTAAACAACTAAAACAGTTTGGGGGCATTTAGTGGAAGACGTATGCTACAATACAGATTAAACAAATATGATGCTTGTGCATCATCACACAAGCACTTGCAACAGAATGAAATCTAAATGCAAAAGTCTCAGATTTTGCCCTTTAAAAATACAGAAAATAGTAATAAAAGGCAAAAGAGAGAAAGAGAAGCTTTAGATGCTAAAAGTAAGCTGCCTCATAAGAACAGTCATTTTATTCTTCTGTGTAATAATAAATTCAGCAAAAAAAAGTATCTTGCTATTTATGGCCTTTATATATAGGTCAGACTTCTGCTGTGAGCTGAGGACTGATGGAGGAACATATGTTGTTCTCAACTTTAAACCAGCCAAAGAGACAATTTGTTCTTGGGGTAAAAGTGATAACTTAAAATCCTTTCAGTTCTTGGACTCACTAAATGTGGTCACCTAATCCTTTCTGTTCAGTTGGAATAAATCACTTTGTTGTAAACAACATTTCTTAGCATATCAAAGCATATCCAGAGCACCTGAGCTCCAGATTTAAGGTACTGTATTGAATCAGCTTGAGCACAAACCAAATCCAAAATTTTCCTGTCTTCTAAACAGTACTCTGAAGTGTTCTGTGTGCTTTATCCCTAAAACCGTCAAAGACTCACTTTCTGTTCTAACAAAAATAAGTATCCAAACACTGATGTTTTCCTTGAAAAGAGGTCTTATTTTCTAGTCAGTCCTGGTCTTAAAATAGTGATTTTTGACTGAATAAATTTCTGCGATCATGTTTTGCATGTGGACATGAAACAAAGTGTACTTTACTGATCTATACTCCTACATCAGAAACAGTGCAGTCAGAGTAGTAAACCACTGTGCTAAAGCACCATTGTGCTACAGCAACATTAGCACAGCACCATGTCTTGCAAAATGAGCTCAAGGCTGTATCTATCCATACAGAGATTCTCTAAAATGTATTACAGAATTACTGAAAAAAAAGATAGCCACCCAGCCTGGAAACATTTCTTCTACATCCAAATGGGCTGGAAGAAAAATAAAGAAAAGCTTTTGGAGCACAGTTGTATGAAAAGGCACAGAATTCACTCACTATTGTACAGCCAAGAAATGCTAAAGTCATGCATGTAGCCAATTAATTAGTCAACTCATCTTCTAACTCAGTGCAACATGTTTGATGTATTTCCTTATTCAGTTCCAGAGAAGACAAAATTAACTTGTAGAGCTTAGGGATATGGTTTAGTGGGGATTGTTAGCGTTAGGTAGAGGTTGGACTCGATGATCCTGAGGTCTCTTCCAACCTAGAAATTCTGTGATTCTGTGTGATTCTGTGAACTCATAGTAAAACTGGGTTAAGGGAATTATGCACTTATTTAATTTGCTCTACCTGGAAGAAAATGATACTGTTCCTACCTCACTGGATATGCAAAACGCTAGTTGTACGCAGTGTGTATTGCTTGTAAGTAATGCCTGCACCTTCAACTGTATGTACACATAGTGAGATAGCTGGTAGAAATAACCTCAGTAGAAAAAGGAATATAAAAATAAAGTACTGTGTTATATTTTTCTAAGCAACAGAAGCGTGTTCTTGATTCTAATCTGCAAGATACCCAGCAAGAATTCTTTACACCAATACATCAATTAAGTAGGAAGAAGTGCATGTGTGTATTTTTTTCCCAATTAAATGATAGCAAATAAAACTCCATTTAATTGATGCATGTCTAGTTAACCGAATATCAAATCAAGTTACTTTTTAAATGCAGGATCACTTTATATTCTTTCTCTATTACCATGAGGGTATGTTTTTAGTTTATTCAAAGTATGTTTGCCTGCACTGCAAAAACTCATAGTGGTTTTGGCCAGTAGACCAGTTAAGGATACTACATACCTGATCCACAGAACCAAATATAATCACAAAATTTTGCAAGGACAGTTATATCACAATATTATTTTTCCCTTCTTAACTGGGAAGCTCAAAAATATATCTTTGGAAGGCTTTGCCAGGCACAGTAAGAGTAGAAATCCAAGAAAATACATCAACTAAGGTGTACTTTGTAGAAAAGAGGTTTTCTCTCACATTAGTTGGTGAGATGACAGCGATTCTGTAAGATATCAAAATACATTGTCAAATGGAAACCATTTACTGTGCAATGATTATTTACAATGATCTGCCCTGATACGTCTGCATGTCATTCAAGAAAACATAAAAATTAGCTGGTGGAATACAAAACACTATGCAATGATCAATGAGGAAAACTAAGAAGGATAATTGTTAGAAAATATTCAACTTTTAGAACCAAAGAGAGGATGACCGCAATCATACATGAATAATCTATATAAACATAAAACATTTAGAACAATAGTCCACCAAAAATGAACGGCTATTCTGATCTAATTCGTGTCCCCATTTAAGTACTCATTGACAGTCTTGCACTACAGCACATTCTGTAATGGATAATCCAGAGTGCAGAAAAGTGGGCATTACATTGTTTCCCATTTAAAAGGCATACTGTTTTTCTAATTCAAAATTTTTATATGCACCAAGCAGACTAATTATCTGATAATAGCTTACGGGCAGCAATACTGTTTCTATTCACAGCAAAGCTGGTAAAAAATGCAAAGTTATCATAACCTCTTTTTTGGTAGAAGTATGATACAAGTCCGAGTGATTTCAAACAAGGCATACAGTTAAAATCATATTTGTCTTTCAATTAAGAGGTGATAATTTTTCACTCTGTTTTGCTTTTCAAGTTTGGCCTATTTAATTAAAACTTATATCCAGAAGATTTGATTCTTTTAATGTTACAGCACAGTTGTTAGGTCTTAACTAGTTAAGACTAGTTAGTTGTGTGTTCTATCTTTCTTTCACCTAATAAATGAAGTACTGTACTATTGAAAGAAATATTATCTATACATAAACCATTAAATCCCCGACAAGCAAATAATATCCTACAATCAATTTCAAAATATAGTTAGAATATAGTGAGCTATAAAGCAAATACGAGATTTTTTATTTACTTATTTATTTTTTTAGTAGCATGTTAGCAATGATTATTAGATAGTATTATTTCTGATGTTATTTTAGCAGGAAATTATTACATCACTCACGTACATAGGTCAGTTCAAACATTTGCCTCTTCCTTTGCCATAATCTCTCCTCTCCTTCACACCAGACTGTCTAGGGAAGCATATGTAACTTGGGTAAATGCCACTCATTACAACTCAACTAGTACTCATTGCTTTGCTAAATGCGAATATTGAGGAGGTTAGGAAGTCATTAACAAGACCTTTTTCTGGATTTTGGGTGGTAGTTGAGCATACATAGACAGCCAATTTATTACTCATTTTCTTGGGAAATAAAGTAATTCACCATTCAAATTAAGCCACTTGTAATCACTTCATTGGTTAGTTCGTGAAGCGTAGCATTTCATCACTATCCAGCCAGCCAGGTTAACCAGCTTTCATTAAAAAGGAACTCATCCTACTCATCAGGTTATGTGACAAGACTCAGCTCCTAAAGCAGGCATTAGGACTGATGCTAGGTCTGTAAATGCTGTGTCTGCTGTGTCAGGACAGGTGACAGATCCCTGTCATCTGTTTATACTTTAGAATGATTTGGGGCTGTAATACATGAAGACAACCAAGCAGTTCTTCTAATTATTTATATGAGCAGTAAAGAAACACTAGCAATACCTACATTGTGTAAGGAGACGAGGCTCAGAACTATTTTTGTAAGAGTTTTTTTTTTTTTTTTTTTTTTTTTTTTTACTTTACTTATCAGCCCTTTTGAGAATGATGCACATATTTGTTTATATCAAATATTAGCTGAATATGGTTTTTGGGGTTTTGGACCCCATGTGACTACTGTATAGAGGGTACTAATTAGAATCATAGAATCATTCAGGTTGGAAAAGACCTCTAAGATCATCTAGTTCAACCTTTAACAAGATGGACAAGATGGAATGTCCCCCGTGCCACTGTAAATGTAAGGCCTTGCTATATGAGCATGCTAATAGGAAAGAACCATTGATTGTGGAGGAATGGTTAAGTGAAGTAGGTCATGTGAATGTTGAGCAACTAGGAGGTCGCGAGCTAACAAAGTATCGAACGCAGCTCATATGAGTCTGAGAAAGTACGTAAATGAGTGTGAGAAAGCACGTAAGATCTGGGAGGTTTCAGGGAGGTTTCGCACGTAAGATCTGGGAGGTTTCAGGGAGGTTTCAGGTACAAGAACATGATATCTGTTGGTGGTCTGGGAAAGTACTAACTGTGTTATTTCGGTTGATGGGAGTGAGAAACTAGCTGATAAAATAGAGAAATGCACTAACCAATCATGAGCTTAGCTTTTGCAATATGTATGAGCTAATTATATTGAATTAGATAAAAGACGACTGAGCTATCCAATAAATCGAAGTTCACTGATCACTCATATTGAGCGTCTGTGTCTTCCTTCCGTCGACAACAAATGTCCTCGCAACAATTGATTATCAAAGCCACTATTTTTCTAGAAAGATAATATAGTGGAATAATTTCTGTTGAGTTAGATCACTATATTTTTTCCTTAACATAATTTTAGAACCATGAGATAAAAACAGTTGCAGATAGAAGAGACTTGGATAAAAAAATCTACATACAGAAATAAGGATATACTATCTTTTAAAGGAGCATATAGATATACTATCTATAGTATAGAGATATACTAATAATACTACTAATGTTTTTTACTGATGATTTGGTATTGTTGGGATAGTAATTATTGTTATAATATGAATTGGCAATAAGATGCCTAACTACGTTCCAACTGTTTAGGAAACACAGGAAAACATCCTGATGAAATGCTCATTTATGAGTTTGACAGCCTCTGTAAATGCAGGGAAGGGCAGAAGCAGATAAAAAATATACAATTCAAAATTCAGACACAAAATTGTACGTTTTGCCAATTGTATGTTGGTAAGATGCTAGTTTGGTCATATAGCATCTAAGACAGTTAAATTTGTTTCATGGCAGCAGTCTCAGGAAATGGCATACAAGAATAGTTTGCTGCATGTTAGTGTGGTGGATAATGTCACCTGTTGAACAAATTCCCATTTGCAATGTGTACTTACTTCTAAATGTAAATAGATGGAAAGTCAATGCATCTTAATGGACATGTTGACTCATTTATGGCTTAGTTGGATTTGCTAGCTGTCTGTTGCTTTTATTTTCTTCTGTCTATGTTTGGAAGGCTAACTCAATCAGCACACTGAGGGGAAGTATTGATCTCTTGAGGAGATTACTTTCCAGTTGGCTGAGTAACTTCAGAAGAGAAAAAAATAGCAGTATCAATGTGTTTTAGAGTCTCTCAAACCTGTAATCATCCTGTAATGTTGGTACACTAATTTCAGTTTAAACTTTACTTCTAGGCATTATTTAATCATAATTTTAAAATTTTAATTTAGTGTTGTTGTTGTTTATCTTTTCTAATACACAAAGTATCTTCCTGGACATTTAATACATTTGGTATGTGTGAAAAAAAAAAAAAGAAAAAAAAAAAGGAATCAATCTTGTTTGTAACTATGTTTATTTATTTATTTATTTATTTATTTTTTCTTAAGTACACCTATGGTTAAGAGAAATCTGAGCACAGTTGATCATTGTTTTGACTGCAACAATCTTTAATTAAAACCATTGCTGCTGAACTATTTTTTTTTCTCTGAAGGGAAAGTTACTAATCTCAGAGATAAAATATTGCTTGTTCAACCATCTATACTGCAGTAACTTTCGCTGTTCAATCATTCAAACGCATTATTTGTAATTTTTTAGGATTTTGTACTTTAAGTCATTTCCATGCATTTTATATAAATGTTTTATATAAAAATGTTTTATATAAAATACATTAATTTCACATCACAGGCCAGAATACATCGAAGGCAAGTCTTTTTTTCTCAATGCAACATAAGGGATAACATATAGAGCTCAAAGGAGCCAGAGTATGATCATATACGTTAACCTAAACTACTAAAATCTTGTCAGAATGGCCACTGAACTTAAAGCAGCATACAAGAACTTCAGCTGAGGGTCCCAAATTTTTGAATATTAAACAGTAAATAATCTATATCCAGAAAATTTACTTTTACCTCATTATAAGTATACAGATACAGTTAATTGGAAAGCAAACAACTTAACAGAGAAATTGGAGGCTATTTAGATTAAATATGCAAGCGTATAAGTTTTGTACAGCACAGAACTGTCTTGCATTGCTAGAGTATCATATACTGTTAAATTCCACTTTCTGTACACGTCAAAAACATTTCACATTTTTCTAAGATGGGAAAAATCAAGAGTGTTCTGAGAATAATAGTTTTAATTAGAAATTCCCTCCTACATAGCAGAAAATGGGAATTTTGATACTATGATCTATTTATCCGCTCAATCAAATGAATTTCAATTAAGGACACGGCTCCTACATTGTGGTTTACTGTCAGGGTTGCAATCCAAAAGATATAGCAATAAAATAAAGAAACAGATGCACATGAAAGTGGAAAAGGTAGCAATGATAGTTATCAAAATCACAGTGTCAAACAGTGGTAGTCTTTTATATTTTATTTTATTTTATTTTTTCCCTGTTACACAATATCTAGAACAGTGGCTTTGGCTGCAAAATGGTAAAATAATAAAAAAAGTAACAATAAGTGAAGTAGCTGTGAAAAATATTCTTGAATTCCACACTACTGAGCTCTCCTTTGCCTAGAGGCCTATTTTGTACAATTCCAGCATTTGTTATCATGTATTTATCTCACACATATGTTTTAAAAGGTCACTCTTCCTATTAGTAATCATAGAATCAGATTTAACTGTTACAAGGTGAAACTTTATAGATTTCTATTATCATTGCTCAGAAACTCAGATCTCAGGGTAATGTTAACATAACCTTCTATAATTTAAACTCTTCTACCAGAGGGCTTCTTCCTGTATACTTATAATTTAATGATAAAGAATACTTCCCTGAAAAATTACAGTATGGCAGCAGACATTTTTTTCTGACCCCAGGAAGTCATTCAGCAACAGAAAATTCCTCAACTC
The DNA here is from genome assembly GCF_964211825.1 of Aythya ferina. Taxonomy (NCBI): domain Eukaryota; kingdom Metazoa; phylum Chordata; class Aves; order Anseriformes; family Anatidae; genus Aythya; species Aythya ferina. The sequence continues at coordinate 9,188,785 of NC_140304.1, forward strand.
TACATTAACATCCTATGGAGATTTCAATAATAGGCTGTCAATGCTTTCAGTTTCAACAGTTTCAACAGTTACTGAAGAGATGACTTGTCAACAAATTAACTGAGATGCTAATTTACTGGAATTGTCTCATTGTATATTTTAGTACTTCCTGCAAATGAGGATTTTTTTTTTTTCCTTTCCCTATCTGACAAGTGTTAATGAAATTGCATTTAGGTTTAATTTTATTTAACTATTTGTGCTTGAGGACATCTTGTTTTACCAAACTAATTTTCAAAGAAATTGCCTTTTTCAGAACATCTTCATTATTTTTGTGTGAGAACTCCAAGATATATTGCAAAATAACTGAGCACAATATGTCCCCTTTATTACCATTTTCTATGACTCCTATAATAAAGCAAAATTGAGACTTCATTCAATTCAGTTACATTTGCATAAATATGTCACCAGAGGGTAAGGTAAGTTAAGGTAAAGCAAGGAAAGGACCTTTATACAGAACACAACAGCTAAAATTAACACATGAGCCTCTTGTATCAGGAGTTATCAGGTTAATTCCTTTTCTGGGGTTGCTGGCCCTTACAAAACAATATATCTACTACTTCAGCCACTACCTTTTAGATCACATGTAAGTGAAATGTAATGACCAACGTTACTCAGAAGATCAGAATATGAGAATAATATATTCTGACTGACATTTTCATTGAAGAACACTGTCAGAGTATATTTTAAGACACTGAGCAGATTCCTTAAACTAAGTAAATAAATAAGAGAGGTGTGTGCAGGTATTCAAGAATGCTTGGGAGAGATTTTTTACTCTGAACTGAAAATATCAGTATTTCCAGGATTTCATTTCCTAACCCATAAAATAGAGATGTTATTAATAAACATACCCATTCTGTTTTATCCTAAAATATGCTGAAGACAGCACTGTCTTAAAGTGATTAAAAAATAAAAGTATCAAGATCCTAAATATTTTTTTTTTTGTTAAAGCTGTGACTGACCAACTCCAGAACAGACCTATATTCAGGGCACAATACTGAACTCAGTTTCAGTTCTCTTCATTTTCATATCTAGCTTATGTTCCTTTAGTAGTAGGGCTAAAGAGGAACACTGGGTTGTACCAAAAACCTCTCCAGTGTTTAAAAAAATAATTGTTTGAAGACTTGGCTGATAATACCAAAAATATTCAAGTCACTTCTAATGACCAAATCTTACGCATTGAAGAGTGAATGAAACAGCTACAGAATTCCTCAGTTCACTTCTTCACTTTTACTTAATAGCTATGTGATACTGGGCAAATGATTTTCAGTCTGTTTTTTATTTACTTGTACTCTAGGCTTAGGCTACAAAAATAGTCTCTGTTATTTGTTGTGTATTCCTAGCCCCAGATCTGTTTTGCTATTTGTTATGCTGTTCTTCAATTGTTAGGTATTTAGGGCTTGTATCTAGCACAAAGAAATGCCCTCTAAAGCAAAAATAAACAAGCAAATAAAATACTAAATTAAATTTCAATAATTTTAAATGTCATCCAAACTAAGGTCTGTTAGTGACCTAACAGATATATATTGTGATAAATATATACAATCAAGAAGCAAGTCTGATGCACTTATATATGTCATTCACCATGTCTTGTTGAGTAAAAGAATTTGAAAGTGGCAAGTCACTTCTGACTTTTATAAAATAATAGCAGATAATACAAAAAATACCCAAGTACCCTCAAGTTTTGGGAAGATTCCCTGCTACACTTACTATAGTAAGTGACAGGTGACAGTGCTGACAGTTTCCCTACAATGTTAAAGTCGCCGTTACTCAGACACTGCTCCTGTTGTGCTCTCAGACTAGCATTGACAAAGATCTCAAAATTCCCATAAGATCAGATGATAAATTAAATATGATTGCTTAAGTAACTGCTTCTGTTGCTGGATCTGTCCAAATCACCTTACATTTATTAATTCAATCAGCACACAATATGCTTAAGTTTCCTTGAGAAGTAAAACTTTTCTAGTAGAAAAGTTAAAAAAAATAAATAATAATAATCCAGCACAGGCAATTGCATTTACTGCCTAGGACATCATCCCTTCTTTTATTTCTCCACCTTATCCAATGTTGTCTAGCAGATGTACTCTTCATCTTGCTTTTAATTAAAATTAAAGTGTAATTATATTAGAACTGTGTTTTAATGTAATTACACAAAGTAATAGAGTTGTACACAATTACTACTGTGGAAAGATTTTTTTATTTTATTTTATTTTTTTTATAAAGAATTAAAAGCTAAATAATTCAAAAGGGAATTGGAATTGTGTTCCTACTGTACATTTCCATTGTGAACATCAGAGGAGACTGTTATAGCAACAATATTTGTCACAGAAAAAACACTGTTAGTAAAATGAAAACAATGACAAATTAAACAAACAAAAAGAAACTGTGGCAAAGATAATGGAATCACTCAGGGGAACAGACAGCTCCAAAACCTCTAACCTGAGAGAGAGAAGTTGTCCTTAAATCCATCTGCTCTATTTTTCATATGCTTAAAAACTTGTACACACTTGCACATTTGTATGCATGTATGTTTTGTACATGTGTAAGATTTGTTAGGCAGTCAGCTACAAAAGAATTAGGAGGTTGGCTGGCTAACAGCATTGTGAACTTCTGAATAAAAATATTATTTTTCCTGCCCTTGTAGATGAACTCTTAAAGTACATGAAAAAAAAAATAAATATTGTTGTTATATAGTAACTAAACATAAACATGGCATACACTTGTATTAACTTCATATGATCTAGTGTCAGGGAATCTTCCACATTCTGAAGATTTGGCTACCTGGGATCCTGTACAACATACCTTATTGATCCTGACCCACAGACTACTTTCAGGATTAACCTCAAAGCTGCCTTGTCACCAGAGACTGCCTGGTGATCACTGAAGTCTTGCCATACCCTCACCAGGTTTGCTGTTTGCCTTACGCAGGAACTGTGGGACTTCATCTTTGTCAGTGAGGGCACTGCCCTGCCGCTATCTGTCTCAACTCCTGGATCACTTCCTCTTGCACAGTTATGCCAACCCATGTTGCTCCCAAAGAGCTGTCCTTATAGAATAATCTGGTATGGAAAAGGGAGGTGAAACTGGCAAACTATTATCGTGAAAATGGCAACATTTCAAGGCTGAGCATCTTTCTAACCATCTTATTGTAACTAATCTTCCTTATCACTGTATTTCCTTGTTCTGAGGGAACTTTCCTTTACTCTTTGATGCACTTACATTCTTCCTCTCTTACAAATGCCACTATAAACCTAATATTAGCTTGAGATATGATGTTTACTATTCTTACCTTTCTAAATCCTGCAGTCACATTAACTGTGCCCTGGCAGCCAGGAGGGCCAACCACATCCTGGGGTGCATCAAGCACGGCATTGCTATTCAATCAAGGGAGGTGATTGTCCCGCTCTACTCTGTGCTGGTGCGGCCTCACCTCGAGTACTGTGTGCAGTTCTGGGCACCACGGTTCAAAAAGGACATTAAACTGTTGGAGAGTGTCCAGAGGAGGGCGATGAAGATGGTGAAGGGCCTAGAGGGGAAGAAATACGAGAAGCGGCTGAGGTCATTGTGCCTGCTTAGCCTGGAGAAGAGGAAGCTGAGGGGGGACCTCACTGCAGTCTACAACTTCCTTGCAAGGGGGAGTGGAGAGGCAGGTGACCTATTCTCTATAAACACCAGTGATAGGACCCGTGGGAATGCTGTTAAGCTGAGGCAGAAGAAGTTTAGGCTGGACATCAGGAAGAGGTTCTTCACTGAGAGGGTGGTTGCACACTGGAACAGGCTCCCCAGGGAAGTAGTCACTGCACCAAGCCTGTTTGAATTTAAAAAACGATTGGACTGTGCACTTAGTCACATGGTCTAAAATTTTGGGTAGACCTGTGCAGTGCCAGGAATTGGACTTGATGATCCTTTTGGGTCCCTTCCAACTCGGGATACTCTATGATTCTATGAACACACTAAAATCTCCACTTAAGTACCATCTGCTTTTTAAAACAAAATTCAAAAAGTCTCTGCTTTAAGTGGTTATTTTCTGTCCCTCAGAGCTAGTGATATAGTGATATTTTCTCCTCTAACTTTAGATAGAGTAGAACCCAAATGAAACATTTATATGTTCCTGGGATAACAAATGACAACTCTTTTACCATTATAACATCTGCAGTTATAAAGCCAGTAAGGGTGACCAAGAAATCAAGGAACTAAGTATCCTGTTGAATTTTCTGGAGTGCTTAATGAAGGAAATATATACCATTTTCCACATATCACCGGAACTTCTTGAATAGATAGCATAAAAACTATTCAGTATCAACTCTCCTGACTCTGTCAGGAACCTTCTGAGACTGTATGCTACAATAAGTGCAGGCCTAAAGTTTGAGGAAATTTGGAAAAAAAAAAAAAAACTTACTTCATTTTTATTAGACTATACCGACATACCATGGGCCACTCTGTATTGCATAAAGATGATCTCTGTCCAAAGCAGCTTGTATTAAAAACAATTCAAGGAAACAAATTGTACCAACCCCCTACACCCCCTACTCCCCCCTCCCCCCCCCGACTCACTTTTTTTTTCCTCCAAAATGATGACCTTGGGCCCAAACACAGTAAGAAACTTAGAATTACAAAAATTTTATCAAAGATCTCAACACTAAAAGTCACTAAATATACTATCACAGTTCATTTTTCCTTGTTTTTGTCTTAGAGCCAAACACAACGCTTCTATTTATTTTTAAAGCAGACAAACAGAGGCTGAAAAAATGCTGCTACTCCTCCAAAAAATATTGAATTCAATTTTGTTAACAATATTAACTTACAGATAAACTGTCTTGCATGCTATACATTTCTGTAATTCATAATTACAAGTTTAAATGTTTCCTGTATCTTCACTGCAATAAAAACTTTACTGCAATTAAGGACATTTTCAATATTTCATTCAAAATCATCAGTTCTAATTGCTGTCTAGCTGTCTGGGAAATAGAGGCTGTTAATATTCATACTGTATGATAGGCTTTTACAGAGCATAAACAACAATCTATTGTAATGAATGTTTCAAAAGGTATGTGATATTGGTTTATAATGGTATTAAATTATTCAAATTTATTGTAATAAAATGACCTTAATTTATTATTATAATATCATAATGTAATTGCTCTCCGTGTATTCAGTTTACATCTTGATTGCTGATTAAGTTTGATGGCTTCTCCAGTACCTATGGTGCATGGCACAGCTCAAGCAGTAAAAGCACTTGCTAATGCACTGTTCTAGATGGTTCATTTCCAGATCTTAGGAGAGCATAGAGTATTTTTCTCCCTACTATTTTGTCCTTTTTTTCCCCCAGTAGGAAAAGGTACTTGAGTTTAGGCCCCAAAACATATTTTCTTCACTTTGGGATTATAATAACATGTTGTAAAATATTCCATAAAAGTATAAAAAAGTAGGACCTTCAACTTGACTTGAAAGAAACCTCCCCATATATATATATATATTTATATATTTATATTTGTTAGAAATCTAATAACATGACTTACTCTGAAATGAATCTAAATCATATGATTTAGAGCTTGGATAACCAGACTAATTCCTGGTGACACGTATGAACTTTTATCTTATAGCAGTGCTATGTCATATGGCTGTGACTACAACGGTACTTACCACTGTTACATCCTTTGCTGGTTGAAGAGCAGAATTGAGTAGACTTACAGTACCCAGTTCCAGGTAATTTATTAGATCCATGCCATATTATTCTGCAAAGAAATGGTATTCTGATACAATTAAGTTTGCTCTAATAAGCAGAATAATTGACAGGTGTATAAACAAATTATAAGGGTTTTTTGTATGTTACATGCAGCTACTTAACTGATTCACACCACCCGTATAATTTACCTTTGGAATGTCCTTTAGATTAATACCCAGAAATTAATTTACATTTAGCTGTAGTAACATAAGGTAGATTAGCGCCACAGCACTCTGACAAACCATGACAAAGACCATATGGTCTACTCAAAAATTGTGAGATAACCGATGCAGAGATGTCAAAGGAGAGTTTCTGGGAAAGCTGCAGGTTGCATTCTAGTCTTAGATGCAGTGGCATAAGTCAGAAGTAATTTAACAGCTGTATACATTTAAAAACAACAACAACAACAAATTATGCTTATACTTTTGTATTAATTTAAAAGCTGAAAAGATCTCTCCTTTAGATGCAGTTATGGATAGGATATAGGAACGGTGTATAGTCGGGAAAGAGATGATAAATTGAAGAAGGAAAGATGCCATTTCCACATCCAATACTTCTTTTTTTTTTTTTTTTTTAAGATTCATTTTCACTTTTCAGGAACAGATTATACCAGATTTTATAGTTTATATGCACTGATAACTTCCTTAGACCTCAGTGGACTTTCTTTGCAGAGAACAAAAACAGTAGTTAGAAGAATGTAGGATCTAGGGGAAAAAAAAAAAAAAAAAAAAAAGCAGAAGTAATAATAGAATAACACCCTGTTGTAAGGAGGAAGGAAAGACAGACAAGTTGATAGGAGTTCACAGCATGACTGTTCTGTTTAAAACAGCCAAGTTGAGAAATGATTGAATCATTTCTCTAAAGATTAAGTCTAAAGATTAAGCTGTGTCATGCTGTGTCATTTATGGTTACACAACAAGGTTATAACAAACACAAGGAGAATTTTGTCAAAAGCTGGAGTTTAAGTATCAGGTCATGAGATTTAGAGAAAAGACATCTTAATCTGTGATTAAATATGTCAGGTAACAGACTTGCTGAAGACAGCAATCAGTGATTATCTAGTTGGTATATCACAGGAGGTATGGAAAATTGGGACAACTGAGAATCTTTTAAGATGTCCCATTAAAATATACTAACACATTCCAGCTGAATATGAGAGAAAAGTTACATTGTGAATATTGGAAATATGTAAATGGTACTACTTGAAATATCAGATGCAACTTAAAGCATAAAAAGCAGAGGCAAAGAAAAGGGGAGCTATGAGATCAAGAAAAAAAAAAAAATCAAGATTATTAGATTGATTCTTTCTTCTGAACAGCTCCTGAATAGAACTTTTCTTAATAGAGCTTTACAAGGACTGCTGAAGAAAAGTTTATATAAGTAAAAACAACGAACACACATGATATTAGGCAAATGGAAAAGGAGATAGAAGACTCATTATTCATTAAGGAAATTTCAGTCTATATATTCAGTTTAGAAGACTATCCAAGCTTTCATGGGATTGGCTGAAATAACTTCCATATCACAACTTCTTTAGTTTCTAAAATCAGGCTTCAAATTAACTGGAGTAAAATTGTAGTTTCTATATCTGATTTATACTGCCATACTTTGGAATTTAGTACTGAAGGGAAAATGTTTTAAGTCATTTAACTATCTGCCTCGGGAATCATTATTTTATTTTCATTGACACAGAACCTGAAGCTACTGCAGCTGCATCTGCAGGATGTTCCACTTCTGCTACTAGCATACCTGTGCAGGTAACAGACCAAGGGCTGGGATGCTTGCACCTTTTACTATTTCATACCCTCTTTAGTGGTGTCCAGCCAACTGTGCTATGGAACTTTGCTTAAATGTCTCTGTGAAAGCCATGTATCAGTCTTTGACACTGTTCTCCTTAAGCAAATGTTTGGTTACACAAAATATCTTGAAATAAAATAAAAGTTCCCTAGAGTAAGACTTAATTCAGACACATTGGACACTAGACCTAATTCATGGCTAGAGCAATCTGATCAAGGCCACTCTGAAGACCCCAATTCCCAGCAAATCTGTATGATAGATATGACATTTCTTTAAAACAATTCAGCATAAGAAAATTCCATAGAAAAGGTATTAATACCAAACATTTTTGCTGGGAGGCTCACATAATGAATTCAGCCGATATCTCCACTTAACAATAAAAATAAACAGCATACTCAAGACATTCTCTACCAAAGCCACCCTGATCTTTCAATCTTGACAATTTTGGGCATTCAGAAAATCAACAGTTCGCTATCCTCTTTCAAGCCTTGGTTTCTGCCAAAGAGGTACCACGAGAACTACCCTGACAACCTGTAAGTGAAAAAGGAAAATTTAAGTACTTGAGCAACCTATGAGAAATTTTGAATGATTCCTAAGTACCTTATGTCTAGATTTTAAAGGATTTGAAGTATAAATGCTTTAAAAATGTAAATAAAATGTCAAACTGTCAATAGATACATATGAACATGCAATCCAGTAAATTTCAATGGGAATCTGCTCAGATTTCAATGGGAATCTGCTCAGAAGTGTTTAAATTCTTCCGTACCTTTAGCAAGCAAAGTACATATGAAAGTACAGTGCTATTTCTATAGAATAACAAGTTGAATATATATAAAAAAAAAACTATTTAGCATAGAACTTCAGGAAATTTAACAGAACAAATCTCAGCATTATCTAATTTAGTTTAACTGAGCTTTACCACTTCCAAGATCTGAACTAGTTTTGAATAGATTTTCTTAAACTTCACTAAATATCAAACTTTCACCCATGTAGCCATGTTAGAGTTACAAATATAAAATCAGACAGTTATACTCTTTTTTTGTCACTGAAGACAATTCACACAGAGATGTTCTGTTACATCTGCGCTAAGAACCTGATGATTATGGTTATTTTGTCATAGCCATATCATCACTTTTTGCTACATACCTTTTCTTCTACCATTTTAACTTAATAAGGAATACATCTTTGTTTTTTCATTGCTGTATTGTATGGCTTAAATTGAGGTCATTATTTCCTAGTACTCAAGCTAAAAAAAAGTGTTTATTCCCTGCTTACCCTATGTAAGGAAAATATCAAAGCTTAGGGCTTGTAGGTACAAGCATTGTATATTTGTAACAGAAATTGATAACAAATAACTATTGATTTTAAGGAAAACCACATTAAATCTGAATTGTTACAAAATGTACACTTCTTGATGTTCAAAAGCAATTTTTAAAACTATGAACGAAATCTTTACATGTAGAACACCTGAAGTTAGAATGAATGAATATTTCAAACAGATTGCAAAATGAAGTAACACCAAGAACAGGGACAATATGAAATTTTCTGTGCTTATAAACACGCTTCCCTGAAAATTAGTTTAAAATATTATTGGTTTTCTAATAGTTTCAGTACATGTCTTTGAAAGACTGCTGATTTTTTCCAAAGTACCTCCAGTTCCTGTTCATATTTTTATGGATGTATTTTATTAGTTCTTAAATTCCTTTCCACTGTGGGTCTGCTTTTGGGATTTCGTTCATTACTTAATTTGCCTTAAATTCTGACCCTTAGGTTGGAAATTGGCAGGAAAATGATTGACCTTTATCTCTTTTTATTTTTAATTGCATAGGTCATGTTGAAGGAATAAAAAGTCACCATGAAATGAAATTACACACAGGTCAACTGTAATGATGGCTTTTATCTTTCCAGAGTATTTGTTTCAAGTTAACTTTGATCAAACCAGATACTAAGATGACTTGAAGACACTAGCACATTTTGCCAGTGTTTATAAGCACAGATAATTTCATATTGTCCCTGTTCTTGGTATTACTTCATTTTGCAATATTGAGAATAATACTCGATATCCAAAATGATATTTTATTTTATTTTTCCAGTCACTTACTTAGGGAGAAAACTTCTAACAAAAGTTACCACAGATTAATCATTTTTCTATTATTGACAAAAAACAGCTGTGTAAACAGCTCCAGAAGCAAAATCAATATCCCATGATACAAGCAATGCACATGAGTAGTAGCTTGTTACAGGAAACAGTTCACAAATAAAGAGGGAAGAGACATTCGTTAGAACTTGAAAATGGGAATAATTCTTTATGAATATTGCTTGCTAGAAAGTACTGAACAAGTTCTGAATTAACAGCATTTAATGGTGTCAACTGTTATTTTATTTGTATCTGTTAGTCAATCAATTCAGATGTTAAAACGTACCAAAAATTACACTCCACTCTTTCCTTTTTAGAAAAAGAATGTTCTTTACAAAAAAGCACTTGCTATTATAAGCACAAAATACATATGAGAATGATTACTTGCTGGAATCTCTGAGATTTATTGATTCCAATCTGTTCTGTCATGTGTGCCTGTAACATGCTTATGTATAGAGAAGTACAATGAAGAAAGCTTAAATATGTTCATGCTACAGAGAACAGTTTTGCTCTTGTAATACTGTTTTTAGAGCTGTCAGTTGTGTCCCAAAAATCCAATTCAAAATTAAAAAATTTTAGAATAACAGATGACAATCTGCTAGATTCTGCTAGGTTCTGCTAGACACAACAGCATGCTTTCAAAATGCTTTAAGGACAAATTAATTCCTATAGTCCTATAGTATTCCTATAGTATTGTTAAATGTAAATGAAACCAGATGCCACAGAACTAGGCAAGAAATGATTTTATCATCCTCTGCAACTATGAATTACCTGCTGACCTCAGTATGGGCATTGTATACAGATTAAGACAATATTTAGTCCTGAATTATTTTCCATCAACGTGGTATCTGTCGTGTGGAAAATCAGGGCTGAGGTAGCTGCAAGGACAGAACCACACCATTTGTCAACAACAAAAAACAAACAAACAAACAAACAAAACACTATGATTTATTTATAAAGCTGGATTCGTACAGGATGTTACAGCAATCACATTCTCCAGTTGCATTGTAACCAGTACTGTGAACTCAGCTTATAGGAACAGGAACAGAGTCTGGACCATCAAGGCATCTGAGCCCTAAACAAGTCTGAGATCAGCCTAGATTTTACATTTAGCAGCTGTAGCCTTCTACACTGTGTGGGTTGTGCATGGATATTTTTCTCAAAGTGCTTCTGTTTTCACTATGTAGTGATTTTTTATTTTCTTGGTTTGTGTAAACCACCCATTGCTTTTTTAGTCATATCACCCCAGGCAAATGTCTTACTTTCTTTATATCTGAACTCTTTGCAGTACTGGGCTACCCAGTACAAGAAAGATGGACCTTTTCAATTAGAAGCTTATGTTCTTCAAGCCTGCATATCAGAAAAGGTAAAATACTGTGTAATTTAATTAATATGGAAATTCATAGGAATATAGAAAATTCTGTTGCTCTGCTACAAAACCACAATCTCTTCTTGTTTAGGAGTAGATGTCTTTTATTGTATCTATTTAACACTATTCTATTTATGAATTGGAGTTGACAATAATTCTGTAATCTTTGCAACACTCATTATAGCACAGGTGTAGCTGGAATTTTCAAGAGCATCTGTAGCATTGAAGAATACAAATCCCATTAAAGATAATGCACTTTCAGTGTTTTAAAATTCTGAATAAATACTATAGGGTGTGCGTACACCAAATAGCCAGGAACATACAGTCCCGGATGCTCCCATCGTCTTCATAGCATTAAAGTTGGTTTACTCACAGGCATTTTGGGAGTCAATTAATAGGTTTCTTCAATAACTCACTTGCAGAAATTCTTCAGAAAGACTGAATCAAATTTGGCCTCATACACAGCATATATCTTTCAACACATGTTTACACATCCTCATAGCATGCCCTAGGACTTTTAGCACACCCTTGGGATTATACCCTAAAGACCCCTTATGCTGCAGCACAGTCCTCATTATTTCAGAGACTTTGAGCTGCAAACACACATAAAAGCAACTGCTTCAGGATGACCTGGATCTTGAGAACACCAAAGTCAAGTGCTACACAGTGTGTAGCAGTGTGTACACAGCCCAGAAGTAAACAACACTGAACACTGAAGACACAATCCAGCCTGTGCTCTGAGGCTTGAGAGCTGAATTGAATCTTTGGGTTGATGCTTTTAGTATTTAAAGGTAGCCTACTTGGAATAAGAGCTCCATTATCTGAGACTATAAATAAATAGATAAATAATGAAAAATGAGTAATCGTAATGGAGTTCCCTTTAAAGACTACATGAAAACTGCAGGACTAGCTCAATTCACAGTTCCATTTGTTGCAAACACTGTAGGCCCTGTAGCATATCCCTCTATGCAGACCAGCCACTTGCCTTCATTCAGCTTTGAGTAGATATCCCAGTAGGATGCATTAAACTCTCGCATCCAGACTTGGTTGTTTGCAGTATTTCACTGGCTAATTTAAACCACACGCAGAAGCTCTCACTGCAGTTGGTGGAGATGGTCCCTTTAAATGTCATCCGCTTGAAAATCCAGATTATAAACAATAACCTCCTCTGAATCTGAAGCACAGAAGCCCAGATTCTACAACATACTTCACTACCTCACTGCCAACATTTGAGTTCCTTGGTAAGAACACAGAAATCCACAGCATACAGGTACAACTTGGATTTATTAAGATTAATCAATTTCTACATCGCTTTTTCTTCTCTATTGGTCAATGGTTTCTTTTTGTTTGTTTGTTGTTGTTGTTTTATTCGCATAAGAATATCTGAATGTATGTAGTTTTGTATCTTATCATTTGTCCCATCTCTGACTAATACAAAGAGCTTTCTTAAGGAATTTCATTGGAACTCCACTGATCACTTTAAAACTTCAGTTAAGCAGGCAAATTCCAATGCTTTTTTCCCCCCCTACTGCTTTCAAGAAAAAGCTCAACTCTTCACTGCTCATAATTTAAGTCTTTGAGCCAAATAGCATATTGGTTAGAGAGTTTTTCATCCTACCATGTGCAATTATAGCTTTTCTCACATGGCTATTAGTGCATGCAAGGCTCTTGCTGAGATATAACCAGTACCTTGTAATTCCTTTAATTTTATGCATCTGGGATTCATGCCAATATTCTGTTCCTTCTGTGAAGTGCTAACACCTTAAGAGTTTTTGCTACTTAGTGTTCTCAAGGCTTATATGTGGTCATTGTATTCTAGGACTTCTTCCTTTTTATATATATATATATTTTCTTTTTCCTAAGAATTCATTTTTCTTCATTTATCTCAACTGAATTCTGATTTCTATACAATAACACAGGATATCAGCTTCTGATTTTACTTTCTACAGATAAAAATCTAATAATATATATATATATATAGAGAGAGAGAGAGACCTTACAACTCAAAACAAAAGAGGAAACCTAAACCATCCCTACCCCAAACCAGGGTCACCTGTGAGTCACAGCAAGCAAAAGCATTATCTAATGTAATGCAGCTATCCCCAAGAACCACTATGATTTCATTTGAATATGTTGCTCAAGCTAGGAGAAGACAAGCTCAGTACAGAAAGTAATGATGATATTACTTGGCAAGAACAAGATGAACTTGACAGCTGGACTAAAGGAAATGAATGAGCTTCATTAGTACAAAACAAGTTCATCTAACAACAACATTAATAGCAGCAGCAACTAACAAACATTTCATGATGAATGCTTCAGCAAATAATCCAGTAACTCTGTAACTGAAAAAAAGTAAAGAAGACAGACATCTTTGAGTGACAGGGTCATCATGTGAAGACTGTAAACCTTAACGAGATGCATCACTAAGAAAGGCAAATGTAGTCAAGATAGTGAAGTACTAAGGACTTTGGACCATATAAAAATGATCCAATAGTTGTGTTGTGTTTTTTTTTTGTTGTTTGTTTGTTTGTTTGTTTGTTTTTCTTCTACTTGGTTGTTGAGAAAACTAGAATAAGCTAAAAGATAGCTTTTAGATTGGAGAATCTTACAAAAGAGGAATTTGTCTTAATTTGCCTACAAGAATAAAAGAATTGGATTAGTAACTTTTACTGTTGTGAACATGGAATGCAAAATTAACATTTGTCTATATGTGCTTTAAAAGGACCTATGTCCTTTAAGGCAAGAGATTAAGTCACAAATACAAGCTTCAGAAATAGTAGAATAAAAACTGCCAGAATCCGTAAGTTTCCAAAACAGCTATCATTTAAGTACAGTGAAGAATTTCCCCTTCTATTCTTTGTACACTGTTGAGGTTAGTGATTCTGCAGTCTTTGTTTTCTAACCTGAAATGGCATTAGAAATGCCAGCTCTGTGTTCTGTTGCTGTTGCCATGTAAAGTTTGATGGATTCACTTCAAAAAATCCAGCGAATAGTGACAAAGCTTGCTAGCAACTTGATATATCTAAAACATGTTTCCTTCCTACCTGGGCACACACATGCGTGTTGTTTTTTAAAGGATGTATGTTTCAGTAGAAGACCTTAAATAAATCAGCAATATGTTCCACTCTCAATATATTCTCATATTCTCTTGCACCCTTTCCCCCCCCCCTTTTTTTTTGGTGACATGAAAAGCATTTCTTCTATGTGTCTGAAGTTATTCATGCACAATATATTCTTGGCATCCATGACAAATTTCACAATAATTCAGAAAGTAATATTATACCAAAGAGAATATTGTCTTGAAGAATGCAAAAGGCAGATGGGCTTAGGATAAAAGAAAGGTATCAAATAAGTGGTATTAAGCAATACTAGTTATAACTTTGTGAGAAGGCAAATAAGTTTAAAAAATTACTGTATTTAACTTTTAACAGTTCAACAAAAAACAAACAAACAAACAGAGATCCTCTGAAGGTTATCTGTGACCTAATAGAAATAATTGTCTTCAATTACCCAACGTGCCACTTAAGTCAACAAGGCACTGTATTGTCTCAGTGATGCACATTCAAAACAAGTACAGGGCTGTTCAATAATAAAAGGCACTGATATATGTTTGTTTTTCACATCAAATGTAGCATTTGAAAGCTGATTGAAAGCTTTTACAATTCATTGAAATATCTCCTTCTGAGTTCACAGAACTTCAGATGAGGCTTCTAGGAGAGGACAAAAAAAAAGGAAGATAAGGTTTATGAAGAACTGTTTTGATTAAAAATGAAATCTTCAAAAGGAAATTGAAACAAAAAAAAGATTGGATGCATTTACATTTTGGCACTGGCTCATATGAATTATACTCTCAGAAAAGAAATTAATAATGGTAAGAATTTAAAATATAATAGTTTAAAGTGCTTAGTTAAAAAACATCATTAAGGCACCTCCTGTGATGAACACCTGCTAGAGACTCTGCACAGTGCATTTCTGAACACTTGAGTTTAGAAACATTGTTTTTACACTAATTAACAAACTTTGGTCTGGGGTAGCAGGTGTGAAATTGCTACCATTTGAGATTTTCAGCTGTGTTTTCTTAAATGAATAATATACTACTTAACAGAGAATGAAAGTAAATTCGGTTTAAGAAATACTTGTTTCTCCACTGATGTTGAAAGACCACATAAATATGGAGATTTGTTTTGCTTCACCCTTTCCTCTCTGTTGTGAGGAATAAGGATATTCCCATTAGAAGGTGAGACTAAGTAGACATACGTAGCAAGGCCACAACAGTTACCTGTCCTAATCTCTGATTTCCTTCCTGAGCACATGAACTTTTGTAAGACTGAATAAAAACTGCATATTTATGACTTTTAATTTCACAAGGGCATAATTAATAGCCAAATAAAAAATACATGGTGTTTACAGGAACCATAAACCATGTCAGTATTTTCAAGTAATAATATTCTCTCTTTGACTTAAGTCATCCAGGCTGCTGAACTACTATTAGTTAGATTATTATTCTAGATTATTGAATCTAGAGGCAATGAGCATTGGTGGAAGAAGAGTAGGTAGAGACAGAGTGTGAATGTATGTCAGTTAAAGCCTCTGTGCTTTCACAGACAAAAGACAGACGCAAGCTTATCTTAACAGTGAAGACAAGATATTTTTCTTTAAATAATTGCTTTTCTAAGATTTCATAGAAGTTAGAAGATAAAAGACTGAGCTTATTTTACATTAAAGGCACTGAAACAAAGGGACATGGTTTAGTTGGTGATACTAGTGGTAGGAGTATGGTTGGATCAGAGGAGGTCTTTTCCAATCTTAGTGATTTTATGTACATTCTATATGAGTAAATGTTCATTCTAATCAGCAATTAGGAGGAAATCTTTCCTTCTTACACTTTTCCTTCTTGCCTGTCTTCTCAGTAGATGCTAATACCAATAACTTGAAGTAGACAGATATTAGGTGAGTTCACAGTGCTATCTATAAAGTCATCACTAAAAACTTTTAGTTACCCATTCTCTCATAAGAAACCACTTAACAAATTAAACAGATGGGGATGAGGAAATCAGGGTTGAGTTTCTGCTCTGAGGCACAGGGCTCTTTTGTGGTTGCTGTGTTGGGCACTTAAGCTTGTCTATTGTTAGTTACCTAAGAGCCTAGCGTTAAAATAAACAAAACCATTATCTCTTTGGAGAAAGTTTATACTAGTTTTCAATATCACAGGCATAGGTGTGTACATTTCCTAGCATTTCTGAGTTTTCTCTATATCACAACAAATGTTTGGACTCCCTGCAAAAGCACCTCTCAAGGAGCAGCAGAAGCAGGGCAGCTCCATGAAGGAAGACAAGTAGGAACTGAGGGTTGGTGTCAGCCCAAGCTGTGCCCTCTTCAACAGGCACTGTGCCACAGAGCCTGAACTAGACAAGCAGCTCTGTACATGGCAAGGGAATGGACCAGGGTTTTCCATGGAGCCTGGTCAGGAGCAGAAGCAGAAGGCAGGGCTGGAGAAAAGGCTCGACGTTCATAGCTGTAAGTTCCATGCAAGAAATTGAGACAAGTCCACCTACAGCACAGCCCAAATAAGGACTATGGCCCTAGGCCTTATCTCAACTGGATATCCCAGACCAAGGTGAGGGCTTCTAAGGCATAATGCTGCCCTCAGGGTCATGGCTTAAACTGAAAACTCCAGGTTAATATGTTTCAGAAGTTAAATGAGCTAAATAGTTGTAATCTAGTCCAATTTGATATTTATCAGCATAAAAGGAAGTTGGCCCAACTGTCAGGCTACCCAGGAGAGAGCCATTAATGAGATGACAAGAGCTTGGCTGGACTGAAGCAAGCTCTGTTGGCAGAGCTGTATAGAAAAGCTTGTGGAGCACCTCCTCCAATCATGCTTGGCTCTAGCTGCCAGACCCAGCTTCACAAAAAAATTGTTCATCTTTTTTTTCCTGAAAGGAATGAAATAATTACATAAAACATGTCCAAGGTAGTATGTTTGCTTTAAATATTTAAAGCGGCAGAAGGAACTCATAGGAAAATCAAGAAAATAAAACACAGCTAAGAACACATTATTACGGGTTTATAACAGAAAAGTAGAATCAAGAATGAGACCTAAATTCCCCTGGCACAGCCTACCACGTAGCAGCTTGAAAAATTTTAGAGAAGCTGTGAAGACTTAACAAAGAATTCTTTGAATTAATGGCATTTCATACCCTCTCTGGATCAATAAGCAGTATATTCTGCTCTCCCAGAATAATTAAAAAATATATATATTAACCAAGTTGAAAAAGAAACAAGACTCTGGGCTTGTACAAGTGACTTTATTTGATACATCTTTCCTTATGTACTTAAAATCTTGACTCATCTGATTTAACTCATTACCTTTCTCTTTTACTGTAATTACTATTACTCACACAGATCAGCTACTGGGATCTTGTACTCTTTCCCAATGTTCTCAACCATTTCTTTCCCATTTTTCTTCATGCATCTTGATATGTTCAGTTTCCATTTTTTTCAACATCCCTCTGAAGATCCTAGTGCAAACCACCAACAGACAAATATTCCAGTTACTCTCTCTCTTTTCAATTATGGAACTGCAAATGGGAGGGATTAAGAGATGCTTTAGGCAGCAAAAAGCAAAAGTAAATGTGTATTTAGAGGTGAAGCTGACTATAGTGAAGCAGCATCTTTAATCTATGGATATGTTCAAAAGAATTTCAGATTCTAAGAAAGAGCTTCCATCTGACAGCATACAAGACCATCTGACTGCTGTCAAGGTTTATTCCTTTGGAAATAGGTATTTTAGGCTTGGTACAGGTAAACAAATATAAAGATATACCAATTAAAACATGCCATTCTCATTACTATATGATGCTAATGCAACAATAGGTTGAGTGAGCCATGCTTGTATCTGTGTTGCCCATTACTTTCTTAAGATTCTGTGAATACCCAGTGGAGAAAGAGTATGTAGAAACATTACGTCTCTTCAATTTTAGCTCTATCATTGAATATTGCCAGCCCAGTATAGATCTTGGGCAGCCAAAGTATTATGGCCTATGAAAAAAAATAAATTATTTTTCAATAATGAAAGCAGGAGCAAGCAATTGTGAAGCTCTTTTTTTTTTTTTTTTTTTTTTTTTTTCCTGTAATAACAGCTGTAATTGCTTCTCCCTATTAAAATATATCACTGACAAACTTAAAAGCAGTTTTTGTAAACTATTCATATTATATTATCTGTCCTCTGCAATAGTCCCAATGAATTATCACTAGTTGAGTCTTTAGGTACATGACTGAGAAGATATGCTTAGCAGAGTAATATTATCATTAATTACTGTAATTAATGCAAATTATGCAAAACCAGTAAAACTCAATTACCAAAGAGATTATAACCTTTGAACTGAAAATGCAATACTACATGCAGAAGTTCAGCTTGTAATGCCTTAATTGTGGCAGAAAAAATTGCGAATAGTGTTTAGATTTTGGTTCTACATGCTAAGGTTGTTTATAAAAGGCTGCATAAATGTATAAAATGCTAATATATGGAACATAACATAAGAAATATCATTATATGAAAGCGTACATATGTAGAAAATTTCTTTTAAAACTTTTGTTTTTATATGTTACTGTACTTTAAACCAGCTATTTTAAAAAATGGTGCACTGTGGGTTTCTTGCAGAGGACAGTAGGCTAGCTGTATCCCCATTTTGATAAACAAACTATATTCACCCCGATTTTAGTAGTGAAGTATACAAAATTCTTACGAAATTGCAGAGCTTCATAAAGCCATAGCTTCATACACAACATGCCCAACATTTCAGTTACGTTGAACTGATGTGAAAAACATGCATGCAAACCACTAAAATTCCAGTAGCTTCAGCAGGGAAGAATTGAAATTCTCTGTAAAATTATTAGCCTAGTCACAAAGTTCATGAAAATGCACCGGTTCTACTGAAATTAAAGAATTCTGGAATTCCTGTTAGGGCATCAGAATTTCACCAACACTTGTATTCAGAACCATGTTGGGGCAGGGGGCAGAACTTTCTGTTTCATTTTGCACCTTTCCCTAATCCCATATTAGTCCTCTTTGGCTGAATAATAGGAGGGATTATATGAGTAAACCAACCACTTCAGGACACTTGAAAAGTCAGCTCTTGAAGGTGAGACATATTTTTACATCTGAACTACTAGTTATAAAATAACTGTTTTAGGATAAAAGTTTTCTTAATTTCAAGCAGTATACGATATTGAGTGTGCAGGTTTATGCAAATGTCATATATCTAATATAACTTTGAAAGTTCTCATATATTTCTTTTATGAAACCTCTGGAGTTCTCCAATTAAATTATGTTGCTCGGCAATCTGTCTCAAATATGACCTATGTGTCATATTAAAAGAGGAAGTAATTAACGTGTTTCATTTTACTTTGTTCTATGAAGATAGCCTTCTTTGGAATAAAGAATAGCAGAGGAGTGTGTTTCACACTGAACTTTGTAGATTTACATTTTGGTGTCAGCTATCTTATATGATTATGTCATCTCAAATGTGCGAAATCAAATGTACTTCTTTAGAAGAGGTACTATCTAAATTCACCTTGCAGGCTAGATGCTTGTAATGTAATATAGGTGATTTTCTCTGCAATTCAGGAGATAATTAAAAATATAAAAATAAAATATTTTAAAAATATATGAGGATATAGTAATATGGCTCATGCCAATTAAAACTACAGCTGCTGTTTATCCGAAGAGCATAAATCAAAGCTTTAACTGTTGTTTTAAAATATGTCTTAAATGGTGATCAGACACTGTAAAATACCAGACAGCCTAAAACACTGACAGCTATGAATCCTAAAAAAATCTCTGGAGATTCAGCCAAGTCCAGATAGTAAAATACTGCTGGTAAAATACGCCTATCTAGAAAAAAGGATAAATGCTTTGCTAATGTATATTTTAAAATAAAATATGGTACAGATGTATAAATAGGGAATTACATGTAAAAAAAAATATGATTAGGTATGTGCCTATTAAGAAACACATCCCTTACGAAATCTGTTTCTAAGTGAAATAGGGACAACATTATCGACTGCAAGTCAAACCTGGAGAGGGGGTTTGTCAATAATTCTGTAAGAAAAATCATCACCTTTATATGCTAACAAAAAGAAACAAACAAACCAGGAAAAGTTAGACTTGATTCTGTAACTTCTCCGGAGATTGGATTGCCTTAGCCATTTCTTCCCTTGCGTTGATTTCAAAAGACCATAGAACGAGCTCTGAAGGTACAGTTTCATGATACTTCAAAAACAATTGTAATATTCACTTCCCTAAATCCAAGCATGCCTATAATGTTCAAAAGATCATTACCCAAAGGCTTATGTTAATCAGATACTTTCCCATCCACATTTCCATATTCCCACATGGCTTGTTTCTTGCAGTTACTTTCACTTCCTGGACATTTTATTTTCAAAATTCAAATGTTGTCCATGCCCACTTTTAATATAATTTTGGTGCTTCATGCAGTATTTATTTATTTTAACTGCTTTTTCTAAGCATGATCTCAATACAAAATTGATCTGTTTTCAACAAAAGCTCTATTTTATAACATTCCATTTTTTTGTGAACATTTTTGTCCCACTTATGCATTCATCACATCAGCCTATTAAAAAGATTTTAAGATTTTACTTATTGAAGAGAATATTAAAAACCATGAAAACAATTAGCAATTTTTTCATCTGAGAAGATGAATATAAAATGCAACCTTAGAATACTGAAGTCCAAACATTGCCAGTGCAGTAAGTGAAAGTGAAACCAAAGTAAATGCCAAATGAACAGGTGGAAAAGAGCTAAAATATTTGTTTGTCTGTAGAAAAGTGGGCCTCCCTGATCCAATGAGTTTCTCATTAATCTAAAGGACCAATAGATTTTAGAGATCCATGGTCTGAATTCATTGAGTTGCTCTTGATATTGCACAAGTTGCATAGAGATCCCATCTCTACCAGACACCTTTATTCTTATTTTTATTAAGCTAGGAAAACACTTTTATTTGTCCATTCTTTAGTTAAGTCATCTTTAAATAAGTGGATGATCTTCCTATTTTAATTTTCCTTTTAATTGTCATTTGTTGGCAACACAGATATACTATTGAATCAGCTAACCATTAGAAACATGGAGATGTTTTTTGAAACTAGGTTAAGTATTTAACTTCTGACACTGTTGACATTTGTTGTCTTAATAAAATGGGATTTATTTGTCTTTGTTCCCATGTTTTGGTGTGAATTAGAGAGTGAATTTGATACCTTCAGCAACATAGATAGAACTACCTGTTCTCAATGGACTGGGAGTGAGCACCGTGATTAATAACATGACCATTACTAACATGACCATTAATTTACACACTTTACAAATTAACCTGCAAGCATATTTTGATTAATGTGGAACAACAAAAAATATTATGAGTAATTGCATTCAAGGAAAGGTATATAGGCCATGAAACTACATATAATACCAATAATTTTTTTAAAATGGCTTGTTTGTGGCCATTTAAGATTAAAGTAGCCTTTATGCAAGATTGTAACCCTGTACCCTTCACATGATACTCCTAACAGCAAACTTTAGTACATTTTAATTACCTAGAATATGTACAAGTACGACAGCTATCCCTTTAGAGACAAGCCTTAATTACCTCCTAAAATGGAGGTGCAATTCATCAGAACCAGACCTGCTGACCTGGCAAAAGAAATTTCCAATATTTTCCTGAAATTTCCAATATTTTACTGAAATGAGGTCCAGTGCACAATGATCTAGTGTGAATAGAGATTGACCCAAAGCAATCTAGCAAAAATGAAGCTCATTCTGGGAGAAACAAATAAAACAGAAAATCAGAATAGCAGTACTTATAATATTTGGGTTAATTTCATAATTTTGAGGACTTATGTCCTGGAAACACTCAGCTGCAAATGCAATAATGTTTTCTCAGTTTTCACCTGCTATGAATCTCCTATCTCTGCATGTGTCAGGTACATAAATAAATCAGAGTATATTATCAGGACTACTTGTATGTCTCAAAAGTGCACTGATGGATAGAATGAAAAACAAACTCTTCTCAGTCTCTTTACTTTGACACAGGGTATGTGGGGGAAATGTAACAGGGATGATTTACTGTTGGAGTAAACTTATTCAAAATAAGTGGAGGTGACACTAAATTCCAATGGAATAATCCATCAAGTTCATTCTTTATTCCATTTTGCAAGACTTCATGTAAAGAACAAATGTTTAGCTGCCATGCTGTCATTCACTTGTCCTGAGTCTTCCCACTATACTTCTGATAAAAATGATGCTATCACTGGCATGAGACCTGGCAGCTCTATAGCTTTCCAATCTCTCTTCTAGTGCCTCTTCATGCAGACTGAAGATTCAGTATTGCATAGCAATATTAAACTGTTTGACTGAATCAGAGTGCTCATGAAAAGAGGATAAGAAAACAGAAAACATAAATGTTTGAGAGTAAAACCCTCAACAAATAAAAAACTGTACCTGCCAAATTTGTCTGCAACTAATTTTTCTCCTTGAAATATCAGTACATTTTCCTTATGAAATGAAATTCAGTTCAAAGTAGCTGTCCCTTTTTAGACAAGTATTCTGCTAATGCAAAGAAATGCAAAACTATTAGTGTCTGAGGTACTGATTTTCTGTTAGTTAAAAACAATTGAAAATACTACTTTTTTTCTATGCATAAAGTCTCATGAGTCAAGCCTTGTTTATTTTGCATTTTCTCGTCTTTGATGTTTCTTACTTAAATAGTCAAGGTGCTACAAAGCAGCATATTTCAGGTCAAAAACTAAAATAACAGTCCAAAAGCTCATCCGGTAAAAAACAGTGTCATCTTCCCTGCTTAAAATAAAATATTTAATGAAGTCACTGGCAGATCAGAGGATCTCTAGCCTACTACTATACCACAGGAAGGTTGTCATAGAAACAAGAAGTAGTTCAGGATTATTTTCCATTTTATGAAGACATTTTAAAGCTATTTTATATATTAAAAAAAAAAAAAAAAAAAAAAAAAAAAAAAAAAGTGAACTCTAAGGTACAAGTTTTCCAATTTTCCTATTGAAGTAGTCAATAGCAGAAATCCAAATATCTATTTCACCTTTGTAGCCAAAAGTAAAATAATACCTATGGATAAGCAGACATCAGTCTCACCTAATGCTATTCTTTACAATGATTTAAAATCAGTTGTATGACTTACATGATACAATGAAAAGAATGGCTGGTTAAACACAAAATTGATCAGAGGGTTTCTGTTAATCTGCAATACAATTTGGTGTTAAGAAGCATAAAAGAAAAAAAAAAAAAAAACAGGAATAGTAGAGGGCACACAAACTATTTCTAGTTGTAAGGAAAAAATGCTGTATACATTCTTGTGATGGCAATTCATACAGTGCTTTGACTTTATTAATTATAAAAGTATTGCCAACCTTATATATATACGTATACATATAATTATAATTATTCCATAGATAGATTTTTGTTAAGGTAGAAGAATGCTTTCAAAATATTTTATTAACTCAGGAAATAAATAAAATGAAAAAACATTCAAGTCTACAGTAGAACAACAGTTACTGAGATAATGAAATAATGGTCTAACATGGACTATTGAACTACTACTACTTCCAGACCAATTGTAAATTACAAGTACAGCTTGAAAACAATTGGATAACCAATTCTTTGTAAGAAAAAACAAGATATATATAAAGTCTGTGCACATGCACATTCAGGCACTTCTGTGGTAAAGAATAGAAGCAAAATATATTACAGAAACATTTATATCACCTCATACTTGAATGTGCGTCACAGAAAGAGTATTAACAAAGTTAACTGCTTTATGAGACCATGCACATATACGTGACCGCGCAATCTTTTATTTCTGTATAGAGATAAAAGTGCACTTACGAATATATATTTAACAGATAACCAGAGAGTCTCAAAATCTATAAACTGCCAATGGAATAACTCTGTTTATATCTGTTGAGTCTCTCTTTGATTTGGTACAGAAAAATATAACTGTGTTGACAAGCAGAATTATTTATGTAGATAAAGAAACTGATAGAGATTTTAACTCCAGAGAGAATTCTAATCTGATATATTTTTTGAACATAAACCTTGAAGGGAGACGGGGGTGTTAGATATATTGTATAGAATCATTTTTTCTTGTCCTGAACAGAATTACCTTTATTATAAAAAGTTTTAGTATTGTGAAAAGGTATTCTTCATAATCCATCTCAACTGATGAACTGTTGTTCATGAGAGCAGCAGGGATGAAATACCACCTAAAGAGACAACTTCAGACCCAGATAAAGGATTTTTTTCTTTCTTTTTAAAATGAGTGAGGTCTATTATTGCTACTAGCTACCAAATCAGTGTACAACCTAAAATAACAGTAAAATAGTGTAAGTGTAAATCCTGGAAAAAATGTGTATTTTAAAAACTAGAAAGTAGATTAAAGGATATGAAAATGGATCTATATCTCTTCACATATTAAAAATTTCAAAATCAGATTAATAGTACTAAAAAGAGCAATCATTTTGTATTCCTTTTCATAGAATTCACATTGCCACACTGGATCAGAGTGACAACATTACTTTACAATGTTCATTTTCTTAAATGATACATGATCCAATGCATTGTTTACAAAATGAAAATTTGCCCTATTACATTCTGCCAACTATTATTTGTGTGTAGTATAATGACAGAAACTGTCCCTACAGAATTTTTAGATTCTGAGAAAAACTCTATTAAAGGTATCTGCAACATCAGCTCATATTCATTCTAAAATTATCATGTTTACTAAGTTAATATTTACCTCATGAAAACAATGTCATCTGTGTATGAGAATTAGATTTTTTTTTCAAACTTTCTTGCAGTTATCTCTACTTTAATTTGAAAAGGCAAAATAACATCAGGGCTGCAACTATTACATCTCAGTTGTTGAAACTTATACTACTTTGTCCCCTTGCTATCTCTCTCTTTACTACTGCAAATATACACATATTTCCTTGCAATTTTCTTAGTTAGAAATGCACTGTTACCTATATTTATTGAACAAACTGAATTTCTGAAAGCCCAAGGACATGCAGAAGATTATGCAAAAGACATAATAGGGGAGAAAAAAAAATAAATGAAGGAATTCTGTCAACTTTTCAGTTCTCAAAATAGGCATTTGTCTCAAATTCTTTTGTAATTTTTGATATATTTGACTACATTTGCCTCTTTATTTTTTCCTCTTTTGTTTTTCTTCTGTTACTTTCCTATTTGTCATATATGAGCCTTTACTGGAACTTTCCTATCACTTCTAGTTATACAGATCCTTCCTAATCTGTTCTTTCCTTGCAAGAGGAATCTACATGGTATCTTTTTCATAGAATTCATTTTTGCATTTTTACCATGATCTCATTGACTAATGTATTTCAGTATAATAACAACCCCATTTTCAGATGTAAAGTGAGATAATATATACAACACAAAAGCAAGTTGAAATTAAAAATTTTGATTCTTTTTTGTTTTGCATTTTTTTAACCTTCTTCTTCCATAAAACATGTTTCAACATTCTAAGCACTCAGTAACGTACTCTGAATTCCTGGGTTGTGTGCTTTACATCAAAAAAAAGAATCCTTAAGATTTATTGAACTGGGCTTTCTATAACAGATGTTGGAAATGATAAGATTGGATCTTCCCTCCAAATCTGTGCTCCGAGAGCTATGTTGATCTGAGGGAAAAACTGCAGAGATTGATTGTTGTGGGCTGTGCTGTAAAATGATGCATCCAGGTCAATCTTACCTGGCAATCCCAGGTAAGCAATCACACATTTTCTTCTCCATTCCACTTCAATTTTTTTTTATTTTTTTTTTTCGTTTTAGGTCTCTGCAGCACTAACCCTTGGGGCTATTGGTATTGATGCGCCTTTATAGTAGTAAACTGTCTGCCATTAGCAAACCTACGCCTTTATGCACACTATTGACAAGGCATGTGTTCACTAACAATGAAAAGCCTATCCTAAAAATCATGTTGGAACTAATGTATCTGTGCTCTGTGCCAATCTGCTTTCTCAATCCTTGTTTCAAATGACAATAAGAAATCATTGGAGAAGCTTCAAATAACCAGTCTGTAATGACTCCTCTGCCTTTTAATTTTTTATTTTACTTCTTACAGAAATTGGTTTTCTGATACAGAATGGTTTCACTATTTTGAGTTTACACGTCAAATGACATCTGTACTACATTCATGGAGAAAATACAGAATGGACTTGAGCTGCTTCTGTTGATGCTCACTTGGACACATACTAAAGTTCTTGAAGAATATCAAAAGAAAGACAATCTAGTTAAACAAATGTTTTCTATTACAGTTTTTATTTTCTTGGTTTTGACTGACAAACCTGAAGCTAGAGCTTGCCTGGTGAATTGTGGAGGTATTTACCTTGCAAGCGTGAAATGATAATAAATTCTGAGATTGGAGTGGAAATCCAGTGCTTCTACTTTAAGTATGCAGAATATGTGAAGCATTTCCACATCTAAAAGAACTTCAAAAGCTACACGATCCTCTGTAGATGACAATCTAAGCAAAGGACTGTATGAGTATCACAACAACATACTATATAAAGTTTAAGGGATGAAGGATAATTTCCAGTCTTTCAGGTGGAGTAAACCTAATTTGAAAGGTACAGGAAGATAATATAAGAAAAAATACAGGAATAAAAGAATAGGATAGAAAGCTGGATTATTCATAAATTTCACACTTTGCATGATATACAGAACTAAAGCTTTAAAATTCTAGCTGTTCTGCAGGACAGGTTATTAAAGTATCAGCAGTTGTTTTCCTTTTTATTCTACCTCATTATACTTCACAAAAGAGTTACAGCTGCAAACAAGCATGAAGGAAAAACTTTGTACTCCCTATTACCATATTGCTTGCCTGTTGTTCAAAGCACTGAAGAAAATCAGGAGTTTCATTGCTATTCTGATAAATATACCTCCTCCCCTCCAATTTCAATGTACTCATAGATATGAATCACATATTTAAAAGAATATTTTTTTCTTTCAAGAACAACTAATTATATCAAGATATTTTCCCCCTAAATGCCCATTGGGGCACTTTAAAATTACATATAAATAATATATATATTTTTAAAGTTTCAATGTGAGACTAAATAATAAAGATTTTTTCATGATCATTGCTCATACTGTACAGTCTTCTTAAATTTTATTTTGCCTCTATTATACTTGAAAAAAAAAAATATTAGAGATGGTTTTAATTGAAATTTAATTTGGGAGCAATTTGAGAAAGGAATCTACCATACCTTTTGGCTGGGGAACATGAGAGTATAACAAAAATGTTTAGAGTACCACTGTGTAAAAGAAAATGTGATGACTAAGCTCACAGTTAAAAATAGAGTACTGCTTGGTATTTCTGATTCCCAATTACCTTTTCTGTCACTACGGTACCATTATTTGTGCTTGTTTTTAACACAGATATGTGATGTCTGTAAAGGCAGTATTTTATTGACTTTGAGAGTTTCAAAGGTAAAGCCAGTTTTTAACCTAATGAATTTCTTGATTTTATTAAGACAAGGAATATGGTACTGCTTGCTTACTTTTGGAGGTTTTAATATTTGAGTCACTGAGCAACCTGGATTTCTTGCCAAAAAAACACTGAGGTGTTTCATTCTTTAACACTTCAGCCTGTCATTATATTTTGTTTATATTTGATACATTTTATGCAACAATCCTTTAATGAATATTTATTCCATAAGGCCTGTTTCCATTACAGACATGACAGAATTTTAAGTGACTTTGCTTTTTGTGACAATGAAACCCAGAACTTGACACTTGGTGATGAAAACAGATAGTAAAAAGGAAACACTGAAAGAGCAAAAATACTAATTAGCTTTTACATAACATATTCTACTGGAATTCAGCTTCCTTTTACAGAGAAATACAAATATAAGACATAATTGAGTAAGGTTTAAGAAAAGCTGATAATAATCTATTATAGGATCCTATTCTAGTTCAATAATTCATACAGCGTGCACTGGACAAAACTCAACAAACTTAGAAAGAGATGCTTCTAAATTAGGCCAGAGAATAATTGAGATTAACATTACAACCAAAGACAGAAGCCAGGCAAAACAAAATTAAAATGTGTCATCCTGAGAAAATGAAGGAGAAACAAGTCATGCAGCAGTATGATTACTGATAGTCCTTTACACAGGAACAAATTAGAGCATGAGGCACAGTACATGGAGAAACACTTGGAAGGGGAAAGCCGTGCAGACCTGACTTCGCTAGATATAACAAGGGCCTGGCTGGAAAGGCTAAGAATTGCCTGTCAACACCAGGAAGTTTTTTTTTATCTGTGCACAGCTTGTTGATTCAGAGAGATGGAAGCCCCTTGCTATCTAAACTGTCCTTTTCTTTCTTGTCAACTCCCTCATAGATTTTCTGCCTCCCGAGGAACTCAGGAAACTAAGTCTTAGTTGTTACTTTTCAAAGAAGTCTGTTTTCCTGTGACAGACTTCTAAATGCTCTCAAACTGTCTGCTTCCAAAGTGAGTAGAAACTGATCTGGATCTTGACCCTCAAACTGTGATTTTACTCACATATATAGTGCATATAGAGAGGAACATAGGAAGTAATGCATCTGGGACTCTGGGTAGGAAAGAGATGCCCTTATGTTAATACACGTACACATATTAATACATAATGCAGAATTGGTATTATGATGTACAAATTTGCTCAAAACTCAGAACTGAACCTCCCAATTTTTAGATTATCTTGACTGAGACATTATTTTCAGTCGATTTTCCCCTTTTATTGTTAGAACTGCAGTGGATCTCTGCTACTCTGCTGTGACAGTAGTATTTGTTTATTAGCTGCTGTGTCCTACACACCTCATTTTAAGAAAAGAACTATTTTATGGGATCGTAGAAGCAAGAAAAGGTACTGATGAGTTGTGTGCTTATCTACTGTAAATTCAGATGATAAAGGAGTTCTCTGGCTACAGAGATACACACACAAATGCCTTAATTCTAATTATTAACTATAATCTTCCATAAAATAATAGCTACTCTATCTTCCATCTATATGCCTAGACATAGATATCTGGGTGCCTAACTCTAATTGTAATGCACGATAGGACTAAGTAACTTAATGAGTTTGAAATCTGAGTCAGCATTATAGCAAAGCAGTCTAGCAGTGAACTTCAAGTTAGCTTTTGCACTGCCTCTTTTGGAAGAACAGGGAAAAGTAGGAAAAACTTTTTTGAATAATAAGGTTTGATGTCTTACAGTCCTGACTACTTTCATTTTCCTAAGGTTTATTAGAAAACAGCATAGGAGGAAGTGAAGAGTGCTATACCTGACATGGGAATACAGGGAGAATTTGGCTTGACTGAATGTTATTAGAACTTGTTATTTGGGCAGCATATTGGGGTTAGTGATCCTATTTACAAAAGGTATCGTGGGAGCTTTTACAGATCACAGTTGATGCAGACCTTCTGAATTGATATAGACTAGCTGATCCAAAAGACAGCATAAGCAGTGGCTCAGTGCTCCCTGAAATTGCTCTGTGACAGTAGATGAATATCTCAGGGAGTAATCATTTGCAGTCCCTAGGACATTTGTCATTCAAATATTGACACATCTTAATCACAGTTAGCTTGGGTATATTTCTTATTCTGATGGTATAACAAAGACACTGTAGGTAGCTCAGGAGTATCACAGTGGTATAAAAGCACATAGATGCACACAGAGTGTACATGTCAGTGGTAGTAGATGCAGCTGCTTTGCTTGTGCTAAGCAGCAAAATATACTTTATTAGGTGTGGCTTGCTTCCCTGCAAGGATAAAAGCAATGAGCTTTGATTTTCACTTTGATTTTCTCTTGATTTTCACTATGATGTATCTCTTGCCTGTAACATTCAACCATGGTAACATCCTGCTTGCACAAATGTGCAGTGACCGAAATATCATTATTTTGTAATTCTGTTCACAGTCTAATGAAGAACTCATCAGTGGGCTAGAAAGATTGAAGCAAGCCAGTTTCTATAGCCAATGCACACCATCATACCCAACCCCTCTAACTCTTCTGAATAGATCATCAGATACCATCTCTTGCCCAGGTTTGCCATAAAATTAGTCAAGAAGAAGATTCTAATATTTCAACTGAGAGCAACACAGCCTGCCTAAAGTGTTAAACACAGACAGTAAACTTCTAGGGATAAGAGGCTGCCAAAAAAAAAAAAATAGGGAGGAGAAAATTTTCCATTGAAAACACAAAACACTTTGTTATATCTTATTTTTTGTATGTATGCAGGAGAAAAATTCAGGTATTTAAATAATAATCCCATAACCCTCCCCCCCCAAAAAAAAACAAAACAAAACAAAAGATTACACAGAGAAAATATTTAGAGAATTGTGCCTCCACATCAGCTGTGAATGACACACAAGATAAAATAGGATATCTTTTAAAATCTGAAAATACTCTTTTATGTTAGATTACGTTGGAAAATGTTTAATTCCAACATACTGATCTGCTGTTTCATCAGGACAAAAGGACTGCCTTTTTTTTTTTTTTTTTAATTTCGTCATTTCAGAAACTACTTTCTAAGATTCCATAAGAAACAATGTAGCAATAAAAATTAGTGTAGTATTAAGATTTAGTTAAAAATTCAGCAAGATAACTGGACTTGTTCAGAATTGGTTTTCAATTAATTGAGCTTTAGAGAGAAAGCTAAAGCAGTTGCTCTATAAAATAATAAATTCTCAAATCTTAGTATTGGGAGGGGGGCAAAAAGTGGTCCTAAACTTGCTGTCAGTAACTTTCAATTCATAACAATTTATCCATTTTGGTAAGGTGTACATGTTTTTCTATGTAAGTCAAACTCAAGAAACAGTAAATTTAATGTCCTACAATGTTGGTAACTGTTTTGTAAAATGTTTACAGATATAGATGAAAAAAATCACTGGCTTCTAAAAAACAACACACAGTGCAGAACAAATTTTAAGGAAAGAAGAAAACAAAAAATAAGATTTTTAAATGCTTTGTAATGGAGAATGAAAAATACAGACAAACTGACCTTAAAATGATGAGGATATACATTAGATGTTGTCTATATTTAATGTATATAGACAATGTATATAGACACTATATATGAAAACTAACATAACCTTTTATTTTGGAGTCATTTTTAACATGGTATAAATGAATTCCAATTTCCCTGAAACAAACTCCGCTCCATCTTTTGGGTCCTGTATTATACCTTCAGGTTTAACCACCTACAAAATTTGTAGGGCTCTTTCATTGCTTTGAGTGCATTGCTTTGATCATTGCTTTGAGTGCAGTCTTGAAACCATTTAGAGACACACACACCTTCATGGGCATCACTTTTTACCTTAAGGAAAGCATATAGGCTTCTACAGGCTTCTAGGCTCCCTAAATTTCCTTTTTTTTTTTTTTTTTCCTCATCATGTTTCTGTGATTTAAATAGGTAATGCAAAGGAATGACCACATTTCTTCAAAGTAACCAGCACTTTTCTCTCCAAAAGACATGGATTGCATTCACCCTTGTCCTTAAGGATGAATAGGGAATGTTTTCCCTAAGCAGAAAGGGTTAAAAAAATCTCCCCTTTCATACAAGCTGTTCATTTTATTTTAATTTGAATGATATATTTTACCTTTTATGGATTATGCAAGACTTCTCTCCCACAACTGCTAAAGAGTTTTCCCAATTAATGATGGCTACATGAATAATTAATTTATTTGTCTGCATTACACAGAAGTCTGCCTGTTAAACTGTAACTGATGAGAAAAAGTATTTCCAGCTACACTTCTTTTATAGTTTACAGAAAACATGGCAAATCCTTCTTTCCTCAAAGAGCTTGGATGGCCTTTTGAAATATTGATTCTGTATATAATAATATATGACTACATTTCACATTTAGCCATTCTTAGCCCCAGATTCTCAATAGCTAGTTGAAGGAGAGCATTAGCTGTTCCAAATTCCCAAGCCACAGAGCAGCTATTAGGAACCTATTTTTTTCCCAACTAAATCTACACTGAAGTAGAAATAATACTATCCAGATTCTGTGCGCTACATAACACATTTGCACATTTAATTTATAAAGAACATTAATTACATTGCTCTGTTAGAATGACTGCTTGCATTCTCTAGCCAGAAAGCATTAATGATTTTTAAGAATGCATCAAGGGAGTGGATTTTTTCCTGTAGGGTTGCTTCTTTTGTGCTCAGCCAAGCAATAAGAGATGTACACGTATCTGCTGTGATTATATTCAGAATCTCAAGAAGTTTGAACCTCAAGGACTGTCAAACAAAGCTCAATAATAAATGAATTTTTGACGCTGACATCAAAAATCAAAGCAAGACAAGCAACAGCATTTTAAAGTAATCTTTGCCACATTCCAGAAAAAAAAATATAATTATGCATCTTTTACCATTTACAGTTATAAATGTATGCATTACTCAGATCAATTATTTCCTAATAATTACAATTTGTAACAATGGGGTAGATGACTTTCTAGAGAATATTAATGGCAAGAAAGTGATACAAGTATATTCACTGTATGATTCAGCACATCATAAAGGGTACCTAGCTTGAATACATTGTTATTGCTTGCAAATTATGATCATTTGCTGTGTACTGTAATCATGTGATAAATATGTGAGACAGAGAATAACAATTCTAGCTGGCATTAATGGGAGCACTGAGTAATTAGGAAATGATTGTTTCAGGCTTGTTAGCACAAGGCATGATACAACCAGTAGACTCTATTCTTCCTTTGAAGTGAGGACACTGACTGCCCCCAGCATCCATATTAGATGTCTGTATGAATACCAGAAATAACACAGACCTGTCATATACAACAAGATGGAAGAATGGGGGGTGAATACAAGATGTTTATTCACATCGATGGTTACCTTCTTAACATACCTACATTACACCTCTGATAGATTCTCCACAATGACAGAATTTTCCTAAACTGGATGACTGATTACAAAAGAGCAATTTCAATACACAAGAACTTCACCACTGACTTCCTCCTAATTTAATGTAAGGAGGAAAAGATTCAAAATGGTACAAACCTTTGGAGTCATATCCACAGAGTTATGTGGAAAGAGGATACCAAACACTCTAGTACTCTCAAGCCCCACGTATAATAATGGTGAGCATAAAGAGCAGTTCAAAGTCTTATTTCAGGGCCCTAAAGACTTCAGGCCCACATGTTTGTTCATCTCTGTACAGATCAGCAAAATGAACCCATATTTGGTTGGAAAACATGATAAATAGCTTGCTTGGATATCAGAGACAGACAAGTTTCCAAATAGCCTGTCTGACTGGGGTCCGTTCAAGATCAAGACATTAATGAAATTACAGAATTATGAAGATTAAGGGTGTGCAATATACTTAGTATTTATGATGCTTTTGAAATAGCCCCTTAAACCACTAGTATATGGTAAGTAAGCAAGCAAGCTTGCTCAAGGCAGTTCCTAATTATGAAACACGGAATAAGAGCTTTTCCCTTCCCTTCCCTTCCCTTCCCTTCCCTTCCCTTCCCTTCCCTTCCCTTCCCCTTCAAAAAATCAACAATTCAGTCCTTTCTAACTGAAGCCATTATTTACTGATATGCAGCTATTTATTAGTAATGATATAAGACTATGGCTGTTTAATGCTAATAGCATACTGTGCTCTAGATATGACAATAAACGTGGCAACAGAGGAGAACTGCAATGCCTGATCAAATTTCATGAGCTTTATACCGCAGTCTGTCACGCAGTTATTTATTTGAAAATGAGAAGTGATGTCTGATATAGAAAAGCAGATTGCCTGATACAGGAAAAAAATAAACACTTCTGAGAAAATATTTAAAATAATCTCCAAGAATATACATATTGCTCAGTTCAAATAAACCAAAAGAGAAAAGTTACATAATGCTGTATTTTTCACCATGCAGCCTCTCCAAAATAAATATCTTTGTGTGGAATGCTCCCAGTCTCTCTCTCTCTCTCTATATATATATATATATATAAAAATATAGATTTCTAACATGATATATATATATATCACAGAATCACAGAATTTCTAGGTTGGAAGAGACCTCAAGATCATCGAGTCCAACCTCTGACCTAACGCTAGCAGTCCCCACTAAACCATATCCCTAAGCGCTACATCTAAACGTCTTTTGAAGACTTCCAGGGATGGTGACTCCACCACTTCCCTGGGCAGCCTGTTCCAGTGCCTCACAACCCTTTCAGTAAAGAAGTTCTTCCTAACATCTAACCTAAAACTCCCCTGGCTCAACTTAAGCCCATTCCCCCTTGTCCTGTCACCAGGCACGTGGGAGAACAAACCAACCCCCACCTCGCTACAGCCTCCCTTGAGGTACCCATAGAGAGCGATAAGGTCGCCCCTGAGCCTCCTCTTCTCCAGGCTGAACAAGCCCAGCTCCCTCAGCCGCTCCTCGTAGGACTTGTTCTCCAGGCCCCTCACCAGCTTTGTCGCCCTTCTCTGCACCCGCTCAAGCACCTCGATGTCCTTCTTGTAGCGAGGGGCCCAAAACTGAACACAGTACTCGAGGTGCGGCCTCACCAGAGCCGAGTACAGGGGGACGATCACCTCCCTAGCCCTGCTGGTCACACTGTTCCTGATACAAGCCAGGATGCCGTTGGCCTTCTTGGCCACCTGAGCACACTGCTGGCTCATATTCAGCCGACTATCCACCATCACTCCCAGGTCCTTCTCTGCCTGGCAGCTCTCCAACCATTCCTCTCCCAGCCTGTAGCTCTGCTTGGAGTTATTGCGCCCCAGGTGCAGGACCCGGCACTTGGCCTTGTTAAACTTCATGCAGTTGACCTCAGCCCATCGGTGCAG
Source organism: Aythya ferina (assembly GCF_964211825.1). Taxonomy (NCBI): domain Eukaryota; kingdom Metazoa; phylum Chordata; class Aves; order Anseriformes; family Anatidae; genus Aythya; species Aythya ferina. The sequence continues at coordinate 9,223,762 of NC_140304.1, forward strand.
CCTATCCAGATCCTCCTGCAGAGCTTTCCTACCCTCAAGCAGATCGACACACGCACCTAACTTGGTGTCATCTGCGAACTTACTGATGGTGCACTCAATGCCCTCGTCCAGATCATCGATGAAGATATTAAAGAGGACCGGCCCCAGCACCGAGCCCTGGGGGACTCCACTAGTGACTGGCCTCCAACTGGACTTGGCTCCATTCACCACGACTCTTTGGGCCCGGCTATCCAGCCAGTTTCTAACCCAACGAAGAGTGCGCCAGTCCTAGCCAAGAGCAGCCAGTTTCTTGAGGAGAATGCTGTGGGAGACGGTGTCAAAAGCCTTGCTGAAGTCAAGGTAGACCACATCCACAGCCTTTCCCTCATCCACCCAGCGCGTCACTTTGTCATAGAAGGAGATCAGGTTCGTCAAGCAGGACCTGCCTTTCATAAACCCATGCTGACTGGGCCTAATCGCCTGCTTGCCCTGCAAGTGCTGCGTGATGACTCTCAGGAGGATCTGCTCCATGAGCTTCCCTGGCACTGAGGTCAAACTGACAGGCCTGTAGTTTCCTAGGTCTGCCCTCCAGCCCTTCTTGTAGATGGGCGTCACATTTGCTAGCCGCCAGTCAACTGGGACCTCCCCCGATAGCCAGGACTGCTGATAAATGATGGACAGTGGCTTGGCCAGCTCCTCTGCCAGTTCTCTCAGTACCCTCGGGTGGATCCCATCCGGCCCCATCGACTTGTGCACATCTAAGTGCCGTAGAATATATATATATATATATCATATATATATATATATATATATATCATATTAGAAATGATAGATTAGAATGATATATTAGAATGATATATTAGAAATGATATATTAGAAATGATATATTAGATATATTAGAAATCCCTTTCTTATTAAGGAAAATACTTTAAAGAGAAATGTCATAGAATCATAAAATGGCTTGGGTCAGAAGGGACACATTAAAAATCATTTAGTTCCACTCCCCCTGCCACAGGCAGGAATGCCACCCACTAGATAAGGTTGCCCAGGGCCCCATTCAGCCTGGTCTTGAACACCTCCAGGCATGGGACATCCACAGCTTCTCTGGGCAGCCTCTGCCAGTGCCTCACTCCCTCCGAGTGAAGAATTTCTTCCTGACCTCCCATCTTTTTGTTTAAAATCATTCCCCCTTGTCCTGTCATTGTCTGCCAGAGCAAAAAGTTGCTCTCCATCATTTTTATAAGCCCCCTTTAAGTACTGAAAAGCTGCAATAAGGTCACCCCAGAGCCTTCTCTAGGCTAAATGTCATTTTTAAACACCCCCATCCAGGCTCCTCTCAAACTCCTCTCACGCAATTCTTCTCAAACATTTCCCTCCAAAGCCCCATGAAACACCCTACATGTGTTAGAAGCTTGTTTTTAAAACATTCCTTGATAAAGTACACGTGCGCTGTCACAGGGGTTATAATAAAGGCTGACAACAACAATAATAATGACTGGGTTTGAGTGTAGACTGCTACACTAATTAAAATACTCCTTTATTTGGATTTATACACTTAAATTAAAACAGCAAAGGGATCATAATGGCACTACTAGGCCCTAATTTACTGCAGATTTATTTTAAAAAAATCAGTGAATAAAATGAATATTTTCTTATACCTCTAGCTACCACAGTCTCCTGTACTATTACTCTGTTATGGGAATGATATTTTATCTAATAATAATTGAAAAAAAAATATTAAAAAGTGCACGTTTGTGGATTCTCACAAATACAAGCGAGGAATTTTATCCAGACTAGTGTTGGGGAGTGTGAGCAGATGATGGTTATGTGCCCTTCTCATCTTAAGGTCTACTAGCCTTAACCACTCTTATAAGTTAGGCTAGTGATATTGAAAAATAAAATAAAATATAAAATAAAACAAAATGAAATAAAACTAATTAAAAAGCAGTCTTTATTGTTATGACCCTGTGTTGAAACATTTTATGTTATAAATTACTTTAACTGAATATATTCTTTTTTATTATTATTATTTTGTATTTTTATTGATTATCTTCCTTATCAGTAAAATGCAGCTTTTAAAGGAATATGAAGAATTATAATTGGTGCATTTATAAAAATAAATAAAGGTTTCAACCACAACAATATTGGTTTAAATGTATGCAATAAGTATTTTAAAGTAATTCTAAAAATTGAATTTTACTGTAGACTCTAAATTATTTTAAAACCCGATGTCTAGGGAAATTAAGATTGCATTGGCACAAGGATTTCTGCACAGCTCCTAGAAGTCTGAATATTTATACTGCTATTAGTTTGGAAGTATGCTGTGTCCCCTTCCTAATTAAATGATCATTATGACCATTTTAAAGTTATTCAGAAGGAGTTCATATCGTTTCTGTGTACTGTTTCACCAACATTCACTAGACTATCAGACTTTCAGCTGACAAACAGAGGTATAAATTCACTTACAGAATTATAGACATCTAAACATCACTGAAATCAAACCTGAAAAGTATTAAACTAATACTGCACAATAAAATTAATAGGTTTAAAGGATGAATTTGGTGTTCAGAAAAGAATAAATCATCTTAAAAGTTAATGACTCCTTGCAAGGCTTTGACAATGGTAAGGAGAGATTGGCTTAATATCCCAAGTGAGCTCCCTGGCTGGAAGTTCAGTATCCTGGGAATGACATGGCACATTGGCTGTTCTTCCCTCACAGCAATGTTACTCGGATTGCTCTCATCTGCTCAGCCTCCTTGAAGTTTTGCATTTCTACACAGCAGAGTGCTCCCTGTGGTTCAGAAATACTCTCTCTCTCTCTTTTTCCTAACCCAACTCTCTGAGAGAAAATTACTCTGAGAGTAATGGGGATGAACTTCAGATATTAGGTTAATGAAAAAAAATCTGTAAAACACATTAAATGGAGTATTTATTCACAGATGGGATTTGCTCTTTATTTGCTCTAAGTTTAAGCAGCTGCAGGATTTGTGCATCTGCTCCCTCACACCTTTGTCCTGAGTACTGCTTCTCTAGATCATTCACCTTCTAACTTCTAATTTCCTTAAAATGAAGAAAAAAGTCCTGTAATTGCTCTTTAATGCTTCACACCACCAACTCCTTGCTTAGAAGAGTTGAAGAGAATGATCACAAAATTTTATCAATGGTTGCCTTTACGCCCCTCTTCTGAGCTCCTAATGCTCTGTGTTTTTGTGGCCATCTATTACAGACTCAAGAGTCAGTTCTTCCAAAAATATTCTGTAATAAGCATCACACAGGTCTCCCTCTTCTCTGACATTTCTGTGCTCCTTTGAGCTTGATGCACACGATGGAAACAAAGCACTGTGCTCCTGCCTATATTTTGATTGCATTTTGTGGAATGCTTGAGTTTGGTGAGTGGCAGCTATTGAAAGTAAATGAGATTATTTCCTAGACTTTCGTATAGAAGCCTGAAAGCATATTTTATATTTTGTATAATTTGTTTTCCTGACTCTGTTCAGCAAACCCTGTTACTCCTCAGCAAAAGGAAATTCATAATGAAGTTTGCTAGTTATTTGTTTCTTTATCTATCTGATAACCTTCACGAATGGCTCCTTTTCAGCACTTTCTCCTTTGTAAACCATCATTAGGTTTTATATCTTTTTCTTCATACCATCCATATATATTTTTTCCCATTCAAAATTACTAGGGCATCCAAATGGTAGCATTAATGCCTTTCAAACTTCACTAGATCAGCAGTAGAAAACTGCTTAGTTTTTCATTCAGACAGTAACACAGACTGAAGACAATTCTTTTCCTCCTGTTGACAGGAATAGTGAGCACCATGAAATGTATGGAAATAGTGTGTCTATTGAAATCCTCCACGTAATGGAGAAGGAGTCACTTCCTATACAAAGTATTTTGATGTTTGCTTACCCTTGCTGTTAGTATGTTAAGTTTAACACCCCACACATCTGTGTATCTCACTGAAACTTAGGAAGCCACTATACAACTGAAACACATGAAGTGCACATGCTGAGAACCCTAAATTGAAAGTCTTTCCAAAGATATTATTCTGAGGAGCTATAAATTCATTGGGAAAAAAAAAAAAAAAAAAAAAAAAAAAAGCCTCTTAAAACAAAACTCCTTACCTGAGTTTTCAGAACACTTTTTTGTTGTTGTTGTTGTTGTTTTCTTGGGATTACTCCAGCCCTGTGAAAACATGAAGCATGGCTGTGGTCACGGTCTCTATTACAACAAAAACTTAATGTGCAGCAAGTATCAGTTACCACCAGTTTCGGTAAGTGAACAGTGGTTAGAGATTTATAAAGATTTAAGAAGCGTCTCTAATTTCTGACATCTCAATCTGTACAGAATTTTGATGTAAACATAATTATATTTTTAAAATAAGAGGGTATTGTACTAAAATGTTTGAAACCTGAAAATAACATTGCAATGAACTGTTACTCAAATACACTGAATCATCTAAGGAATAGAATTCTCTCCGTGAGTACTCTCTTGCATACTTTTAATATATAAAAAATGAAATATAGCTACTACTTTTCTTCAATTCTCAAGTAGATAACTAATGGCCAAATGAGAACAAAATGAAAGATTCCTGAGGTCCTATTGTAATGACAATTTTCTTAGGTTGACGTAGGAATTTTTTAAGGGAAGAAAAAGGTTAAAGTTAGCCATTTAACATCTTTGTCCTGTTGACAGTAATTTCCTTTTCTGAAATGCTAAAAGGTCTTTGAATCTTTACAGGTCTTCTTTATCTCTGAAAGAGCTAAACTAAATTATAGCTTATCTATGCACAGGGGGTTCAATGACACACTGTCTAGACTTTGCAAAATCTCTCCTTTATAACAATATCATAACCTACTGACAAGAATCTTCAAAAGGAAATTTAACTACCCTAAACACTAGTTACTTCGCTTCCATGTGGTGCAATGAGATTCAGGCCTCCTGATGAGCTTAATCATCTCAGTTACCCAGAGGCTGCTGCACAGGATGGCAGCTTCTTTCTGGTTCCCCTGCAGTAGATGATGATCTGCAAGGCAGACCAGGAGCACACGGCTCTCGTTGGCTGCCTGTCACCCCTCTGGTTCCGATTCACATTGGTGGGCAACGGCTGGCGTGATCTATTTGCACCATTAACATGTAGCATGGCTTAGCCTAGAGTTTGCCCCAGCTGCTAGGTAATTTCCATTGCAGACATCTATTTGTATACGCAGAGGGACAACGGCTGCTTTAGCTGAAGAAACTTAATGATGATTTAAAGCCAGAAGAGAAAGACACTTCATGTCTTCCCTCTCAGGACATCAAAAGCATCTTGCACAATCACTAGGAACTCCAGGGCCTAAGTCAAAAGATGATCATCTCATATTCCAGACTGACTGGGTATCTACAGTCTATGTTTAACCAGTTGTTTGTTTAGTCATTTGCACTAGTATTAAAAAGATGTAAAACACTATTTACGTAGAATTGTATTACAAATTTCATTAAGATGCAGAACAATGGTGAATCAAGTCCAAAAATTGCCACTAGATACTGTGAGACTGTCTCATTCTCCGAAATCAGTGTCTCCTGGCTGTTCTTTACAGCAAACAGAAAAACACCTTGAAGTAATTGCCACTCTGCAAGCTTCTCTATGATTTTATTTTCTTTCATTTGTATAGATTTTGAATGGATATTGCTATCGAATGCATATAAACATTAAAAATGCTCTTTGAATAGACAGATATAATAATTTGTATTTATGGAAACAAGGTAATGCATACAGAAAATTCAGTTAATTCTATGCTTGTTTCCCTAATTAAATTTCTCTAATTACATTTGAAATCTTGAACTATGCATAACTGTAGATGTTATTACCAGATATTGTTGGACTACTCACTAATCAAAACATACATGAGTGATTTTGAACCCGAATTCTTTCAGTAATTTCAACAGAAAGTTAAGTTTACTCTTCAGCAAAAACCTTCCATGTTGAAATGTATAAATAGCTCTGCTTATCTTGGTAAACATAACTGGAGATTCAGACTACTGCATCTGCAGCACTTAGAATTATATCTTTGGAGTGCTATGCATGGTTTGTTTAGTTAATTGATTTTACGCATTCTTACTGATTTATGTTTATTTATCAAATTCACGGAATGCAAATGCTGACCAGTACTTCCACACAATGATTGAAGTTCACAGGTTTTCTAATTTAAAGAAAAAAAGGTGAAGATCATTGATCACACTTCAGAGAATAGAAATGTGTTTTCAGTCACACATCTTAATCCTTGATCATACAAAGTTTAAAAAAATACAAACTGCAATTATATGTCAGTGGCCTGGAAAGTCATTATTTCCAGCTTAAAATTAGTTATGCATTCAACCCCGCTGAAATGTAAATATATTTTCCCATGTAAAAGTGGGTACAGAATTATCCATTCCAGAAAAAACAAAATGAACTCAGACAATCTATACAATCTGCTTCAAAAAGAAGGGAAAGGAAGGCAGAAACAAAAAGTGAACAACAGCATGTATTAACGGTACACAACATTAAAAAATAGATAAATAAAAATAAAGTACTACAATTACAAGAAAAAATGAACAAACTAGTAAGAATAATCACTTTTTAAATTGAAGACTTCCATAAAATTTAAAATGGAACAAGAATTTCACAAATATAACAGAAATGTATTTTAAATACATTTAAAATAATAATACATAAGAGCAGATAAATAGAGCATAATACATAAGAGCAGATAAAATGCGTAATTAATGAAGACTGAGTTGTTTGAAACATAGGTTAAAAATGGTTAAAGTTAAAATTCTTAAGTAGGATTTTAATTTAGTCAGATCAATTGAAAAATATATTTCCTTAAGCTGCTCAATACAAAAAATAAAAAGCCTGCATAATGTTGGTATCAAGAAAATATCAAATAGCTTCATACAGATGACTCACAATTTCAGTATATTGTTGTATTCCAGATGGAATAAAATGATAACACTGTGATTTTTTATGTCATGGAAATACAGAAAAGATTTGATTTTGAACACAGTGAGATATCAACACTTTTATCATTTCCAACATCTGAAACAAACTTAGTGGGTCAGTCAAGACACGAACAGAAAGGGGGGAAAGACTACTATTTTTGTATAAGTCATCTGGTCCTTAACACAAGAATACTCACACTAAAGCAGAAAAAAATAAAAAATAAAAAAAATAAAATCTAACAAAAATCTATTTAAAACAAAAAAGGAAACAAAACAAGCTCTTCAAAATTAAAATACCTGCTTTTATTTTAGTCATCTTTAAGCCTCCTGTTAGTAGAGCAACAAGTAACAACTCTTTTTCTTTATCTTCACTGCTTGGGATAGGGAGTCTTAAATGATGTTTAGTGGTGAATTAGGACAAGCTACTTCACTTTTCATTGAAGTAGATAGGGAGTGTTCACATTGCTTTTTTCTGCTAATTCAGATGTAGGATCAGCTATTTTCAGCACAAAAACAATATCAAACAGCAGATACCATCAATATCTTAATTTTGCATAACCATTTCTAAAAGTATCCTGTTTTTTCTTAACATGTTTTCTGCTCACACTACCTATGTTCTGTCTGTGAACTCAGTTGCAAACACAGTGGTTTATACGGTAGAGAAGTCAAAGCTTTGTGGATTATTATTATTTTTTTTTATTTTTTTTTTATATAGATTACAAGGAATCATGCAGTTTTCCTTATGCCTACATGTAAAATAACATTGACTGAGTTTAACATTTTGGCCAATTTGGTAGAATACTGGATGCGAGCAGTCCTCAGATATGATCAACTTGTCCTGAATACAGCATAAAATCTAAATGTGTTAACTGGTATCCAAATATTATTGGATAAATTATATTGCACCAGAAGATCTAATAGATAAAAAACAATGATTTTCATCTTAGGCAATCAACAAGCAAGGATATAGAATGAATAGAAATTTAACTTATTAGTGACAGAACAAGAATAACATATCTATATGATAAAAGACATCCTGACATAAAGGAAAGAGAAGTAGAAAACATACTAGTAACACTGCAAAATAAAATACATATGGATTCAACTGAGTTTTTTTCAAATTCTTTTTTCAAATGAGTATTTTTTTTCATTCTTAAACTAAACAAATTCTTCTTTTTATTGCTTTTGTTGTTGTTGTTGTTGTTAAGAAATGTTTTATTTCTGATATGAGATTCAATGAAAATGTCTCCTGCTAGGAAAAGCTTATCTGCCATCTGTTTAGCAGAAAATCTTGACACAGACTGCATGTCAGGGATCTGATTCTTGTTTACATTTCTAGACAAGAGATGCTCTCCTCAGGAGAACATTTTATTTTTATTTTGCTTCCTCTTTTGTTTCTAAAATGCTCCTAGCCAAAGGTGGAACTTCAGATCCACATATGACAACAGCTCAATTTTGCCAAGGGTGATTTCTGCACTTCATATAAAGTGCAAGACAGGTAGGAAAATAGAAGATGATTATAATTTCTTAACCATGAGAATGATATCCCAAACTGTTTTTTTGTTTGTTTGTTTGTTTGTTTGTTTTTTACAAACCTGTATAAAAAAGATCATTATTACTTCACAGCTGAAAACTTATTCTAAACAGAGAACTATTTTCACATGCAACCATAAACTTAAAATAAATAAATACATAAATAGATCTATAAACTGCCCTCAGCAGGAAGTTCAGCATGTTATTCCTTATGCCTTTGTAGGTTTATTACCTAAGGCAAATAGTCATTTCATATTTTTTTACATGAATTACTCTTGGCCACTTCAGGTACATGATGGATAAAATAATATAGAGCAATTTCCTTTCTGGTCTGACAGCAAGAAAAAAGGTTTAGGGGATCTGAGAGGAACGAACATGAGGAAGCTAAGGATTGCATGCATTCGATCTCTTTCTCGTATCATTTCTTGAAGTAGAAGACTGAAAAATAAAAGGATGCTATTCTCTAGGTGGCTGAACTGAAACATAAGCTAAGTTGCACGTGATTTATATAGTGGAAATATGCCCAGCATGAGACCTCTCTCAGCATGTTCCCCCATTGCAAGGATTTCCCCATTTTTGTAGACAGTGTGGAGTCAGACAGAAGCAGCCTATGGCTCTTTTGTGCAACAGATGCACTGTACTGCTGGATCAAAATGTAGCAGCATTTCTACATAGTTTGGAGAAAAGGTGTGATATGCAGAGGCAAGATGGTGTTATACACGTTCCACATAGCAAGTATATACTTAATGTTCCTGGTACTTTTAATGTGGGAAATTGCACAGCAGAGAGTGACAAAAACAAAACAAAACCAAACAAAATGATTAAGGTATTGCTTCAAACACTGGTGATAGTAGTGCTTATTTCTACAGTCTGATTCTCACCATCTTGAGATGATGTTATTATGGAAGATAGGAAGTTTCAAAACAATATTAGAAGCTGGAAGATTTTTTATTTGCATTTTGCAGCACTGACTGACAGAATAAAACAATGGAGCTTCTGTCTGTGAAAATGTAATAACCCCAAGACCTTCTATGGTCTGTAGATATAAAATACTCTTACAATAAGAATGTGAAATAGAAAACAGACAGATAAACATTGTATTAATCTGAGCTATTGGGTAAATGCTACACATTAATGGAAAATATTATGCCATGTTATTACCTCCCCATTTTTGTTGTAGCTCTGAATTTTATTAATCTGTTTAATGATGAGAGGTTAGTCTACTCAAAAAAAGAACAATGGGGAAAGAAAAAAAAAAAAAAGCCAATCTAAAAGCCAATCTAATAGACTGGTCTTTCTCTGCTACTAGTTTTGACCCTAGCAGAATGATGCACCTTTTTAAGAAATAGCCCCACTTTAAGCAGAACTCTTTTAAAGAAAGAGGTTTGGATTTGGTGGAAAGGAAAAGTAGACATAGCTGAGAAGTTTTCAAATGATTACTGTTGATGATGATTTCAAACGAGACCAAGAAATATGAGCAAATTTAGGGGTGAATAACTCCACATAGGCACTGATAAATAAAAGAAGGCCAGTAACCAAGTCCAGGGCCCCTTATCAGTGGCACTGCTAAACTGCTAGCACAGCCCTTACCTCTCTTTTAGAACATTCTAATCAGAACAAAGAGAAATATTCAGTAAAAAAAGATAGTTGCAGGCCAGCAGGATGTAGCTACTAGGTCTTAAAGCCTGTGACTGAATTTCAGTAAGTTTTTTTTGTAGTCAGGAAATTGTTCCGAAAAGTCCTAAATAGCCTCAAAACATTGCATTCAAGGCTCCTTCGGTAGAAGTGGCAGATCAAGTTATTCTAAAGTTATCATTCAGTGTCCTGCCATGGGATGAGTCCAAGAAATTTAAAATTATGTGCTAATGTATTTATCTTTATATGTGAGACTGTAATTTATGGATGGGTTAACTTTTCAACAAAAGGACTTGAATATTCACCTTAAGCCATAGCTATTCAGTTTTAAAGTTTGACTTTACCTTTAATAATATCTGTCCATAGTGTTGGCTCCTTGAAGAGCTCCCTGTCCTTTTAGACAGACAACTTTTTAGACACTCAGGAAGCATGCAATGGGAAATACTTGAACAGCTAGTGCATTTCAGTCTTCATTTAACTTTTTCCTAACCAGAGAAGGTGATGATGAGAAGGCAGGAACAATAGCATGACATATCTACACAAAATGGAATTATATTTGAATTCATTGATAGTACAGAAAGTCTGCAACAATTGCTTTTTTCTGGACAGTCTTCAGATTAGTCCTTAAGCTAAAGTAATATTAAATAATAAAGCCTATTTGTGATGAAATGTGAATGATAATTCAATCTAGAAACTGATGCTATTTTTCTAAAAATGCAAATGAACATAATACAGTGATATTCTTCTACCATATTATTCTACATAGTACCTTGATATCTTACTGGTTTTACAGATATCTTGTTCTTATCCTTTTGGTTATCTTAAAATACAACAATTGAATATGATTACAGGGAGAAAATGCTTATCAGCTGCTATCAGATTCCTTTGATTTTTGATAGACATCAAGTAGCTTTTTGATAGAAACTTCAAATAACATGCATAAGTATAATTCCACTGACTCCTGTGAAGGTATGCTAGCTGCTACCTGGTCAGGATCTGGAAGCAGTGAACAGTGTGCAATCGTGACAAACTAAAAGTGACTGCTTAGGTCATGAAGTGGCTTACCACAGTAGTAGAATTACTCTTTAAATAAAGAGGTAAACTGTAGAATGAAAATGAAATTTGCTTACCACTAGCACATAAACAAGGGAATTTGACAGAGTTTTCTTCCAAACAGAAACCATCAGCTTCATGTTTCATTTAATGCTGTGCCATAAAACTTAAATGGTTAATTTAATACTAGATTTATAAAGGTATGACCTACCTTTGTAGGTCATGTTATTCCATTTATCTGTCTCACAGTTCAGAGCAAGACAATAATGAAAGACTTTCTATTAATTTAAGTACATTTTAAAATAGCATAGAAAGTAAAACGCAAGAACAGGTGGGCAAGACAAGACAAATACTATGTCTGCAGGCTACTCCCGCTTAGCCTTGCCCCAGGTGAGACAGCTTACTGCTAAAGAGGTGGGCAGAAGAGGTCTTTAGGGCCACAGCAGCTGGTTAGAGGACACAAAATATTGCATCTCTCTTTACTCTTCCTCTCTTTTCCCATGTCCTGGACATTTCACTCTGTTCTTACCTGTTGTAACAGCAGTTTGGCTATTTTTTTCACAGTTTGGTACTAACACTTCATACAATACTTCAATTGTTCTTTGCCTCCCCCTTCATTCTGAGATGAGTACAATAAACCCATGTTGTAAACAAAGTTACAAAAAAAAAAAAAAAAAAAAAAAAAAAAAAAAACAAGCTATAAGAAAAGTTATGTTACTCTTATGCTATCAAAGAACTTCATAATGTTTTTTTCCTCCTCAAAACCTAGTTCTGTAAATCTTTCCTCATATATTATATTTTCACTAACAGTTCTTATTCTTTTCCCTGGATAAATTCCAAATACTCAGTATAAAATGTAGTGCTCAAAAATTCACAATAATATTAAAGAGTCTTTATAGGAACATATAAAAATACAAAATCTCTGTTTCATTGGAATGTAGAAAAATATTACTGATTACTTTTCATACTTTTTTTTTTCATTCTCTTCCCTTACATGTATAATTCTCTTCATACTTTCTTTCTAATTCTCTAATATTTAATTATAATTAAAGAGTAAATAACAGGCAAACTTCATTATGAATATTCTCCTATGAAGGATCTCTTCCCCCTTTAAAATCTGTCCTCCAATGAAATCTTGAAAGAAAGATCTTTTCAAATTTTAAAATTTGCTGGAATTGTCATCCCTTTTTCATTTTACAGAGAACTAGTAAGAATTGGGGCTTTAATAGAGTGGTTTTGAGGTGCTTTTTTGTTGTTTCTTTGCTTGCTTTGAAATTTTCTTTCTTCTTTTCAACTATATTCAAAATTCATTTTATTATTATTATTTTTTTTTAATAATATAGGCATTTCTTCTATATGTGTATATAAGGTTTGAGGAAGCTGTTAAAAATTAATCTGTAGTTTTCAGTGTATCAACAGCATTCAAGTCTGCAGAAATACAGCACATACAACCTAATATGTACTGCAGTGAGAAAAATGCAACAAAATGCATTATATCTATTCTTTAAATCGCAAAATTAGCTAGCAAAAAATACAGCTTTTAAAACCCTGTCTGTCTGGGAGTAAAGCCACTGTTCTTACCATTTCTTGATATGTATAAATTGCTCTGTACTTTTATCTTTGACTTTGTCATCTCATTCTACAGGGGACCAGGCTGTTGGGATCTTGCCTTTCAGTTATCTGGGTCTGTACAGAGGAGCTCTCCTTCATGCCAGCTCTGAAGGGAGAGTTTTACACAGAATGAAAGATGCAGTTTCTTCTGACATCACTCTTTCTCTATGCACTCCTCCTAGGGGCTGATGTAGGCAAAATTGCCTTGGACCTAAGCACTCCTATTATTAGACTTCTGCTTTGCAATTTCATAATTTTGGAAATTTGATTTCCAGAAAAGCTATCTTCCTTTGCTTTTTATCAGAAATGAATTATTCACTTAGAAAAGATAATTTTACTTCATTATGAAAACAAATACTTTCTATTATGAATTACTTCTTTTTTTTTTTTTTGAACTCTTTGTCACATGCCTAATTTCAAGAGAATACTCAGTAACAAACTAATGAGAACTGTCATAGGTCACTGTAATTAGAAACATTTTTCGAAGTGCTGTGTAAGGCAATAGCAGCTATATCATTCATAATTCATTAAAACTTAAAACATTCAAGTGAATATGAAATTGCTGTATGGGCAACTTTGCCTGAAAGACTGTATGCAAGAAGAGATATGAATGTGTTCTAGTTGTGTGATAATTTTCCTTTTATTCAAGTGACCTAATTTTTCATCTTTCTTATGATGTGATTACTTTCATAGCACAAATTTCAAAGCTGTGATCAATTTAAATGAAAAATGATTATGACTGGATGTTCCAATTCAATGTTTCTACAAGATAATAAAATGAAAGCAACAGTGGTTAAAAGCATTATATGAGCATTAAAGCTCTGAAGAGTTTAAAAACTTTTTTTTTTTTTTAAGAGCTGCCAAATTTTCATGACTGTAATACAGTTAATTAAATATCACTACTAATTTTAAATCATTTAATTTCTAAAAATTCTGAAGTACACTCTTAAAGACAGCTGATCTAGTAGCATTCCAAATAAGCTGTCATTTTACATTAAAATTGCCATGGCCTTTCTGATTACCTGGTGTTGATACTATTTGTTTGGTCCAGATGGGAGAAGGATCAGTGGTCATGGATGGACTGGGCATTGGTCAGCAGGTAGTGAGCAATTGCGTTTTGTATCAATGGCTTTGTACATTCTACTATTATCATTATTTTTCCTTTTCCTTTTCCTTTTCTATCCTGTTAAACTTTATTTATCTCAACCCATGAGTTTTTACTTTTTTTTTTTTCTTCCCAATTCTCTCCCCCATCCCACTGTGAGTTGGGGTTGAGCGAATGGCTGTGTGGTGCTGAGCTGCCAGCCAGGTTAGACATCTGCCTTACAAACACTGTGCAATTTCTAACTTGCTTGCCTATAACTGGCTGCACTCAATTCAGCTTTTTTTTCTCATTTTCTGACAGATTTTCTATGTTACAGAAATCAGTGTTGGGCATGGCTTCTTTGTTAAGAGAACACAAATTGGTCTAGAATTTATAACTTGGATTCTTTTAACTACCTTTATAATCTTGTACCTCTAAACAGATGAAGGAAGGGACCGCCTCTTTTGAGTTTACACTCCCGTATCAATTTAGTAACTGATCACAGTTTAGTGATAGCTCCCTACATAAATAGATCAATATTTTCTGGCAATTTATAAGAAATTGGCCTACACACTCCATTTACTTTTATAACACAGACAATTTGTTTTGAAAATCACACTCGTTTTTGTCTGATTCATATTACATTTTGATGAGAAGAAGCAAAGCTTACAGTCTGCTACAAGCATGGCTTATAGGAAAATAATAATGAGACGTGTGTTTTTTTTTTTTAAATTGGTATACATCTAATATACTTGAGCTGCTTGGTTAATATTTTAATTAGGCTTAAGCATAAATGACTAGACAACTAGACCCCTCAGTGAAATACTTCTTTGTAAAAAAGTCTTGAATAAATTCCTGTAATTTAAAGATTTATTATTATTATTATTATCAGACATAGTGCACTAAGCTGTAAATAAGTTTTTCATTGTTATATTGGTGAGACTTGCTGCATGTGTACAGCAATGAAAGTCATGAGTGTGTATTTAGAGGTTTCTAAGATTTGAACAACCAAAAAATGACAAGTCATCTTCCCCAAAACTTTCTAAAACTGCAATTACTTTGATCATGAGACTGGTTTTCAAATAACACACCTAAGAGCTCTTTCTCATTTATGTTTAGGCCTGGTATTATATTAATAAACTTTTCTTCACAATCATGAAAACTTAAGCCATTTAATCATGTGTTTCTGTGAGAATCTTTAAATGAATAAATAGGAACTGCTAAGGGTGCACATCAAATTCTCTCACTGCCTGACTGGAGAAGGTTTGTGTACTCAAGACCACACAATTACCACATCTGAATTTAAAAGGAACCTCCTTCAGCTCAGATGAGGCAGCTGCACAGTGTTGCACAGATGGTTTTGTTTTTCTATGTACCATCATCTAGTACCTAGTGGTACTTCTTGCCCTCAAAATTTACTGCTGCTGTGAAGGTTCTCCAAATTAATGATGGCTTGTTTTTTATCTTCTTTACCATAATCAGGTATCGTAATTTTTAAGACTGAAATATTTTGTGTAACTAAAGACTTTGAATGTGTTATTGAGATCTGGGGTGCTCTCAATGGCATGCAGCATAGAAAGAGTAACCCTGAAAAGTACACTTAAGAATATCTCTAAACACCGTACAAATGACATTCCTTTTCTTCCTTACTGTAAATTGTCTATTTCTTAGATGGGTTGTCTTGGGAAACACCGTATACAAAGGGACATATAGCTCATACTGATAGAATTTCCATTCACTGGTTACCAGAATTGACATCTCTGCACATGGAAGCATTCAGCAACAAGAAAGGGAATCATTATTTAATTTGTAGTGTGAATTATGTTTGAGCTGTTTCTGCTCCTGAGCTTCTGATAGCCAATAAAGAAGTTTGAGCTTGAAAAAACAATCTGTTCACCATGCTGGATGACAGAAATAAATATCTTCACAAGGAATGTGCTCACTATAGTTTTTCTCAAGTCCTGTTTGAACCAGATGACTTTCCCCAAAATTTTTCCTTCCTATTTAAGTATCTGTAAGCAGAGAAATATTTTCCTTTCTCATTTACCTATCTCACCACAGCTGATCAAGAGCAGCGTACTTTTAGAAAAGAGATATTTCTGCAAGACAATATATTACTTCATATTTTTTTCAGATAGTCGGTGGGACACAGAAATTGCTTCTGGCCCATGGACATGTAGCTGGTAACTGTTCCAAGGGCAGTCCCAGCTGCTCACTGGTGAACACATTTTGATAAGCTACTGTTGCTCAGCTGGGAAGTAGGAATGATCACACATTTCTACTCTGCTGCACTGAATTTCTGTATACTTTTTATTTATTTTTGTTTAAATTTGAAGTATACAAGCATTTATTGGCTATACCATGTTATATGGCTCCCAGGTTAAGGAATAAAGTAATAGATGGGAGTAGAAGTTAGACTATTATTATTATTATTATTATTATTATTATTATTATTATTATTTTATACACATTTCAAGTTTTTTCCAATATTTTTCATATTGCTTAATTACTAGGATTATCAGTAGAAAAAGACTTTGGTACTGAGTAGTACTACATATCCATTTTCTTAAGAAACTGTAATAAGTATTAGAGATGCAGAAAGCAGCTTTTTCCCGAATTTCAAGGTACCATTCTTACTAAATATGCATAGGTAAAACTTGTATAACTGGCATGAAAGAAGTTTTGTATTTCATTTCAGCATGCTTTAGTGCGCCATTAAATGTAGAAATGCTTTTAGGCATTTTCTTGAATTTGACTTTGTAGCTATTGGCACTATGTATTAATGTAATAGCAAAGTGAGGAATAAAATATAGAAGTCATAACTTGTAGGTTTCATAATTAATTTTTCAGAGCATTTACGAATGAATAGTTCTACTTCATATTTTATTATTCATAATTGTATATAGGATCTTATAATTCTTGTTTAACATACAGGCAATTTAATCCATTCCCACTGTTCCAAAGTATTGGTTACCTTTAAAATATTCTTGAGAATAATGAGCCTTTGCTCTTAAATATGATCACTCATAAATAATTGCAATAGGTATTCATATACACAAGTGATTACTGGAGTTATTGATGTAAAACAGAAGCACTTTTTAGATGCGGGCCATGAAACACTCTAGATGCTCTTCCACCTAAGACCTCAATTTACTTTTGAGAGACTAAAATGGGGGAATTAAAACCAAACATGTCTCTGTCTTGCAGAAGCGTGTTATTTTCTCCAAGTAACCAACCAGTTTCCGGTTTCAGGACCCACTCAAACAACCAATTCTACCTTCCAGTTGCTCATTACAACTGTGCCCAAGCCTCCTTTTAATATGTATTATTTAAAAGACAGATAACTGTTTTTTTTTGTTGTTTGTTTGTTTGTTTTTAATACAACTTCTGACTCCACACTGATCCAGATTCACTACTTTATGCTAGTTTTGTTTGTTTATTTGTTGTTTTGTTGTTGTTGTTGTTGTTGTTGTTTTCAGACATCCTGTGCTAATTACTATTGCAATAGACTTTTCATTTTCTTGTATTCTCAGATTTATATACATGTTTGTCACTACATTTTCTGCTGTCAGAATTTATGCAATTTTTATCAACCAAAATTTCATATTTTAGACCCATAAATCTAATTTCTGGAAATGACTGTTTCTGGTCTAATGCTGTCCTTCATTGTCTTAACAGTGGAGTAACTGTGTATTTCTATATTTAATGCATATAACCAAACCCATCATCTTTTCCTAAACTATTCAAAAAACTGGGCATGCTTTCGAAAAAAAATCAGCAATGCAGAAGTCTATGCTATTGGTTTACAGACAGAAATTATCACATTGATTTAACTGAATTTATTTCAGTGATCAAATATTCACTAAAACTCGATAGCTTTAACAATGTGGCAATATGTTGAAAAATATGCAGTGTTCATGTAACGACTGTATTTATCAGTCCGTGTTTTACTTCAGTTCTTAACTTCTTACCTGAAACTAACTGTAAGCTTTTTCAGTGACGAAAAATCTCTCTTCTAAAGCACACTCCTCCGGTCTTTTAAATATCATGGCAAGAAAATGAAATACTTATATTGGTGAATTCTTTTGAGTATGTGATTAGCCTCATTAGATTAGACTTGATACACAGTGTCATATTCTCAAGAATGTTCTTCCCAGTAAGAACTTCCTCATCATTTTGCACAATGACTTGCAGGTGGTCATGCCCGTGTATGCAATGAATGTACACAAGACAAACTGGAAAATTCCAATCATAGAGGCATTATGTTTAAAAAAAAATTAAAATGATGCACACAGATGTGATATCTTTGGAGATTTGTAACATGAAATAATCAACTCATCTGTTTCCAAATGCATTGATTTTTCTTAAGAAATATGAAGTAAATGATTGATAGATTATATTTAAATCACATAGCAAATAGGTTTAGGGCACATGTGTAAATCCTCAATGACATACTCCAGATTTCTTGCATTTCAGTGTCTTAAGATAGCAATACATCAGAGGATCAGAAAAAAAAAAATAAAAATCTAACACCTTCAAATGCATGTCCAGTGTTTCTGCTGCTCTTTTTTGGGCTATGGTTTTTGATTTTAATTTTTTTAGGTGATGATTTTGGGTGGAGTCTTTTTATTTATTTTTTTTTATTTTTATTTTTATTAACTATTCTATTTGAAAAACGATATGAGAGAATTTAATTATTCACTAAGTTCCACCTAGAACCTTATTCTGTCTATGGCTATGGCCAATAGTTAGCATCTAGGGCTGTATTTCCCCTCCATGCTTTCCCAGCCTCTGGGAAATGGTGTCTCTGAGGCACCATCATTCTGTGCCCCAGAGACATCTCAAGGTGTTTTTTTGTTGTTGCTGTTGTTTTAAGTTCTTAATAGTCCTTGACAGATTCTTTTCCCCTATTTTTTTCTGTTTGCTTTACCTCAAAAACCTTCAGCATTCCCCATGTCTTGTGAAAAAGATTTCCGCATCTTAATTACACAGTGAACTCAGACTTTTCTTTTTTTTTTTTTTCCCCAAATGGAATATTCCTTCTTTTTTTTTACTCCTTTTTCAAATGGAGCCAAAGGAGATCATCCTCATTTCCCTTCTTTCTACCATACAGAGAACAACTATTCATCAATAAGAGACTGAAACTGGAATCATTATATATATAATTCTTGAGACACTGTTAACTTGCTTGAATCATTTTACAGAGCTTCCCCAGAAAAAGTAATCAGGATCTGGTGCATATTTAGAAAAGCACAGGTCATCATTAGGAATTACAGTTCTGGTAGATATAAGTATTCTGCAAATGCTCAACAATCTAGAGCTCTACAAACATAAGAAGCTAATGAAATGATGAAACAAACACCCCATACAACATTTCTTTCTGTCAAATACAGGCCTAACATATTTTGTTTTCCCATCTTTATTTCTTGCTTATGAAAAAAAAAAAAAAAATAGGCAACTGGTAAATGCTTCTGCTTGTGAAACATGTCTGTAAGCACAGCCAACTGAGATGATGCATCTGAACAGAAACAACCATTATTTTACAGAAAAAAAAAAAAAAAATCCTCATGAAACTTCACTTAAAAACAAACAAACAAAAAAAACAAACACCAAATATGTATTGGCAGTATCTGCTTAGAGAAGGCTCTCAGTATTACGTGACATTTGAACTTAGAATAGGCTGAAAATATTCACAGACATGATCAAAAGCTTATGAAAGTATTGTGTCCATACAATAACTGCTATGAAGAGAAAGTCATCCATTTGAGAAACAAATCCATCTGCAGAGGATTCTAAGCTAAGCTAAAAATAGGAAATTTCACAAAATATTTCCTATTTTTCCCATGTTCTGAATAATATTTAAATGTTTTATGAAATGCTATCTATTCAAAGTAATTTTGAACTATACAGAACAGAATAAAATCATTATGTGAAGTTATATTTGAAGGACTGCACTCTTTGCAGCATTGGCATGAAGTTCCAAGATGGACAGAAAGAACTATTTCCAATTATTATCTAATAATTTATCCATCTATATTTGAAAAAGATGAAATAGTAAACTTCACAATTTACAGCTCAGAACTCTAAAATTCTTTGCTTCACCTATTTTTGCATTCTCCTAATGAGCAATTTTCATCTGCTATTCATTCATGCTTACTAGAGTATCAGTTTGATGAAAAAATGATTATATTTATTCTTCCTTCAGCAGTCATTCTTTATAAACACTGATCTTAAAACTAGCCTGCTGGGGATACAGACACTTTCAGCAATAATTATTATTAAATTCCTCAGTGGAGGCTTGACCCAAGACAGGAGAAGGTCAATACACTCTGACAGAGTGTATTAGCAAGTGAAGAACATATTCGTATGGTCCAGCCATCTTTACAACGTTCAGAGATACACTTCTGTAAAATCTTTAAATTGAAGAGATTATCTGAGTAATTTTCATGTATCTGAGCTACTGGTTCTTTTTAGAGATTTTAACATGCATTCTCAGAAATCGGGGCCATCAGTAGTCAGCACCCTCATTTTTTATTATTATTATTATTTTTTTTTTTAAAGTTTCTTTGTACACTGTTGACAACAGGGTACTGTCAAGACTGAATATCACTTAGGTTAAACTTAAAAATGTAGTTCCATCTGTGGGTTTCTCCCATCAGACAGACTATAGAGCTCTGACATATCAGCCGAATTGTTGCAGTAAAAATAGATGTAAAAGACAATAAAATTGTCTAATCCTTGTCTAATCTGAAGCCATCCACTTCATTTTTCAAAAATCCTAATGGTCATGCATTAGCCCAAGCTATCTTCCTTTAGTTACTATTCTCTATTTTATCAAATCTGCAGTAAGAATATGCATTTGTGTTCCGAGCTGAATATAGGAAATTCTGTAATGTGAAACTGTGCAATAGTTGTTTCTTTAAGTCATACATTTCAAATTGCTTTCTGCCCAGAAAAAAATGAAAACCAGATTATCTAATTTAATATCAGTTCCTACCCTGATAATAGCTTTCTAATTTGCAATGTAATGCTTCCAGTTCCAGACTTTTCATCTCAAGCAAAAGATGTTATAAAATATTCTTCCTTCCTTTAACAATGTCATTGTTCAGTTCATTTGTAACCCCCCATTATCCTGCTTTCAGAGGTAAATTGTCAGTGAATTCAATCACTAGTGTCATGTAATATCTCAGTTTAGTCTAATGCAAAAAACTGAAAAACAGATGAGGGTACAAATCTCCCAGTGAATAATCATTTGTTATTACAAAATCTTGCTGTGCTATAAAGATTTACAATATAGCTTGTGAAAAACTGGTTTTGTTTTTCTGGAATTTTCTGTGAACAGTACAACGAGAAGTGAAGGAGAAAAATGTAGAAATTATTGCTAGAACACTTTATGTAATATGACAATCTATAAAGAAACAGCTGCTTGACCCTCCTCTTAGGAACTCACAACAGGTTAGTTGATCAAATCAAGTGCACATCATCATCTTATCTCCCAATTTCTACCGCTGCACCACAGATCCAATGTGTTCTCTGTGGGACTGCAATAATTGCTTACAGATAGCTAGCAGAGGCTGACAGGTTGCAGAATTCAGAATAGCAGCATTTCATTTTAAGAGCATTTTTCCCTTGTTCAGTATGGTATAGAAAACAGGTAGTAGTATCATCCCCACTGATGACAAATACTGCCCAGGTTGCCAACTGGAAGTGGCGAGTCATGTCCTGCTCAGAACGAGAATGATACTGAACTACATTTCATTTGATCCCTATTTTACTGTTTATGAATCTTATTCTAGTTCATTGCTACTAAAAGTGGACCCATTTGTCAAACATTTTTCCCATAAAATTTTCAGTGGCAGAATGAGCTGAGCCTCTGTGGGTACCTGCAGCTGTCCTGTACATCAGCACACAGCTCTGCTCAGCTACCTAAGGAGGTACTGCAGGACCTGGCTATTGGCTGCTAAAAGAAATGTTGCTGTTACTACTGCCTAACCTTGCTAGTTCAGAAAAAAAAAAAAAAAAAAAAAAAGTTTAAGAATATTATTGCTTTCAGACATGGTGCTTAACATTTTTAGGTTAGTGATTTAGCCCATTTTCCTTCAGTGAAGCAAACATAAAATGCTAACTATTGTCTAAATTGCTTGAAATAATGCACATAAAATATACTTTGACTTGGCAAAACTGTAATTGATTATGTGTTTAATCACATATGCAGAGAGAGCTGTAGACCTACCGAAAAAAAAAATTAAAAAAAAAAAAAAGAAAGCCATAAAGTTCAGCAATGCTATTTACTTACACAAGCACAGGTTTTTGGCTGATCTAAAATGATTTTGACAGTTTTTGAAATATTTTTCTTTGAATACTGTAAATCCAGATGCACTTTTCCCACTATTTCTGTAATCTAGAGCCTATACTTCAAAATGAAGTGCAGAAGAAACTTCACATGAACTATTAAAACATGGAAAGTTCTATTTCAGTGTTCTTTAACTTTCACTGAGGTAACGGCAAAGCTTCTCAAAACAGTCTCAAAGCAGCAGTGCAAGATTTTTTTTTTATCAAAGCTTTTCTGTTCACTTTTTCAATGAAGGCTTCAATTTCTCTTCCCCAAACACCCCACCTCTTGCTCTCATTGTCTCTCACAAAAGGCTTGGGCACTCCCCGCTTGTGATTAAGCACCACACAACTCTCAATCTTGCCTTACTGCATACAACGTGGAAACATCCCATACTATGACTATGCGATTGCACCCAGGCATGTTAATGGTTTTACTTGCACACTGTAAATTATTAAAGAAACTGCACTTAAGTTATGGATGACAAAATCACCCCTCTCTTGCTTATAGCTATTACTTATGCATTTAATTACAGAAACAATCATAGACATCTTTCATGGCTACTTAGGCAAGAGCATAATTAGAAAAATATTGCTGCTAAAAATGAGACTACAGCTTTTACTAGATGCATAAAAAGCCTAACTTCACATATAGCAACGTGATGATTCTGTCATCAGGCCAACAAGCATAATGTATCTATTATGTAGAACATCAATCACTTAAAAAAAATTTCCCCCAAACTGAACCTTATGACATGGTGTTTAACAGCAACAATTTGAATCAACTCTTGGAAAAACAGTTCTATTGA
Source organism: Aythya ferina (assembly GCF_964211825.1). NCBI lineage: Eukaryota > Metazoa > Chordata > Aves > Anseriformes > Anatidae > Aythya > Aythya ferina. The sequence goes on from NC_140304.1 coordinate 9,246,763, forward strand.
TTTGCTTAGTGTAATTTAAATCTATTGAGATATAAAACAAAGTTTCTTTCAAGGCTCCCAGACCACAAATGTCATCCATAATGCAATTAGAGACAGAAGAGCATCCTGGAGGATACCAGGGCTCTACCCTTAGAGACTCTGTGAAGGGCTACACACGCCTAGTTTTGCACAGGACAGATGGTTAACCACAAAGGCCAAAGGTCCCTCTCAATGATCATCCTGAAGAGGAACTTGTTCTACTTCATCATCCAGACAGCTTAACATCAATTTCAACTACCTTTTGTTTTTTCTTATTTGACATGAATTATTCAGTTTGTTTTTGTCTGTCTTTCCTTCTATTCTAATGGTACTGATGGTATACTGTACACAGTTGTATTGGAAGAAGATTATATTTTACAGCTAAAATCTCATATTACATTGGTCACATAATAATAAACATTATTTATGATAATATTATTACTCATTAATGGTGACAGAAACTGACAGTAATAGGGAACCACGTAACACAGTATCTTTTATAGTGACACCAGGAAAAAATCCAAATTCCTCAGTCTCTATCCTTTTGCTTTCATATTACTTTTACATAAAACATGCTGTTCTGCAGTACAACTTTATATGTTGCATAAAGATCCTTAATTCAGGCACTGTGATGCACTTTTTACAACAAATGTTGGAAATTTCTTTACTATACTTTGGCTCTGAAGCAGATATAAGGAAGGCAAACTCACTACAGGAACCCTAGGGACATCTTGAAAAGGTACAAATCTCACAAACACTATTTTCTTAGAAAAGGGAAGTTGCTCATACAAACACCTAGAAACATTTTTTTATGCATGTTTGAGAAACAGATATACTTTGCAAATGAGTATTTATGAATTAATAATAAGTTAGGACATTAGCAAGTATTAGAAACCTAAGCACTTCTTAAAAGTCCCCTATGTAGTAGGGGGCACTTCTTTACTAGGCACAGCCCCATAACTAGTCATCATTTTTTGCCATATATATATAATGGAATTTACTGAAGACTGGCTTACATGAAAGTGATATACTTTTTATTTTATTTTTTTAAATAAGATCAGTATTTCAGGTACAAAGCAAATATTTGTAAGTCTGAAAAACTGAGTAACTAAAAAGCTTCACAGCAAATAGAAGAGAACCATCACAAGGCAGAGTAATTTCATTTTGAAACATGATAATGCATACCATCCTACAGAATATGTTTCTGGTGGTTCCTAGTTTTCTCAGGCTCACTTAAACTTTTAAATGAATTTTAAGTGTGACACGAATGAGAGAAATTCATGAAATATCTCAGCAATGTATTTACTTAATTTTAATTTGGGTAAAATACACAAAACATACAGTCTACTAAAATCATTACTGCAACAGATTAAGTTCATATTTCTCTCAAATTTAATTACAAAGAATTGATTTGAGCAACTTCATACTTGACATGCTACAAATAGTTTCAGTTAACGAGGCAGTTTTATCAATTAGTCTTATGCCACATTTTTCTCTTGTGAGATCATGTTCTCTTTAAGCATTTTTACTAAGCTCATCATTACTATGGTATCCTATTTTAGAAAGCTCTCCTTGCAAGCAATGTAATTTTACTCCGTTTCTCAGAACGATAAGAATGTGCACTTTTGAAATGGGAGTGATTATAATTTCTTTCCAAGCTAGCAGAGCATATCAGCTCAGGACCTAATCTAAATCCATCTTCTCTATATTCAATTCAGAGATCTCTACATTTGTACAAATTGCAAGGTTGTGGATTACTAAACTTGTTTAACAAGAGCTAACTAGGTCCAGATTCAGAAGTCATTCCATTTGGGAGACTTAAAATGCATTTTGTGCTTATTTTGGAAGATTTGCTTATTAAGGGCATTAGAGAAAAGAATTATGAATTAGCCAGTCACTCTAGATTCTTGGAAGTTCAGAACTGACCTAATATTCCACTAAAATCAATATGAGATTTAATATTGACTACTAAGAAGGCTGAGGTAATGATAGGCCATTTTGAATTTGCTCCTTCAGAAACACAATAGAGATTTGCTGTTTGTTTCCTTTGGGAGAAAGGCAGATAAGGCCAGGTCATGTTAACATCATTACCTAGACTTAATTTCCACTCATTTATGTGGAAACTCTATCCAAATATATTATGAATTGATAAAAGATGTGGAGATTTAACCCCTGATTGAAGAAAAAGCTTTGTTTTGCTCTTTACAAACACTGTCATGAATGTAATTTCCAGTATGCCTAGGTGTACAGATGAAAACCTAGCATGTCTTATAAGTGTCCAAAGATGCATCAGGTAATTAAAAGAAATGTTTACATTTGCATGTAAGATTTGCACCTAAGCATGCCTAAAATCCCTTGTCTATTTGGTCCATAATTTTTTAAGAGTTAAATGCCCTGAAGAAAGAAGAATTATTTTTGTAACCGAAAACTAAAAACTAAAATATAGAAATGAGAATTTATCAGGACAGAGAGAGCCTTTCATAGATTCAAGCAGTGAAATCCACAAAATTCTGTTTAATAAGAGATACCATTTCACTACTATTACTAGATTATTTTTTTTAATTTTATTTTTTACAGCTGCCAAAAATATATATGGAGCAGTGTAAATGTCTAGGAAACTGTAATTAAACAAGACATTTAAAGTCAAAGCCGTTAGGCCCTGGCAACTCTTGTTTCTTTCTTGACAGAAATTACTGAGTATAGGAGAAGTCTGAATAAAACAATTGTGAGGCTAAAATGTAAGTGAAAAAAAAAAAAAAAAAACAGGTCTGCTTGCATAGAATTACTGAAACAGTGAGCACTGGAAGTAATGCATGATATTAAGGTCCTATATATATATGTAAAGAAAACACCCTAGATTATGATTAACTAATTTTCTGTTGAATGTGTTTACATTTTCAGTTGGCTGGGGACAGGGATGGTATCAGCTCCTCTGTATGTGGAAAGAAATGAACATAGTGAGTTCAATAGCTGAGCTATTAGGCATCATTTCATTATTTTATTAGTTCATTGATTCTAATTTTGTGGCTGTGAAGTATTTTGTATTTGCATTTCATCACCTTTTGTTTGGTTGGTTGATGTGAAAAATCTGCTGTACCTGAAAGTACCATAAATGAGAACAATGAAATACTTAAACTCCACACATCTTGAGTCTTAAGTGCATTAAAAAGAAGTTCAAGTGTCCTCTTTGTTATCATGGGCAGTATAAGGCATTACACGGTGCTGACCACAGTAAGGGAAAAAAGTTTGCAAAATTCTTGAGCTGCACTTTGCAAAATATTTTCCTGCCTTTGTTTACTTTAACTACCTCTATTATTCAGACTGGTGCTGTTTTGTACAGAATTCTTTCTCCAGAGCTGCATTCAAATATGCACTCTAATTGCTGGCCTCTTATATGCAGTGGGTTCAGGTACTGACGATTAGTTTCATAGCTGTATAAACAGATCATCAGTCTTTTATGTGATTCTGAGATTTTCTTATTAGAAGTTGTTCAAATGGGGTTTTCTTTTTATGGCCAGCAATCCATGCATGACATCTGTAGATAGATGGTCTCAGAAATGTCTCTGTTCACTTAGAGTCAAACTACTTTTTATGGACCAGTGGTAAACTATAAAGATCAAACATAAAACGACTGAAGGTGCAATTCATGGGAGAAAAGGACATCAAAGGCTCACCTATGTTCCCTGTGGAGTTCTACATCTTGTTACAGGCCATATTCTGCTATTCTTTATCAGTATGTAGCAGAGGAAGAGTAGCAATGTCTTTTCTCCAATGAAGGAACGATACTAAGCTACCCTTCAATAGGACTGAAAGGTCAGTACTAACCAGTAACTCTTAGTTTCAGCCACATCCTGCCTGTCCAGAGTGCTCATTAGGTTCATCCTATAGCAAATTAATCTTGCTGTACAAAGAAGTGGGCTAGCAGCCATTAGTCAGTAAGCAATGACATTTCTGCACTCTATGTAAAGTAACTTACTCAACAGAAGCCTGAAATGCAGCATGTGTAAGAGTCATGCTGCCTGCATGGAGCAGATTACCAAGGTTTCTACCTTGCAGCATGGGAGTACTTGAAGGAACTGGGAGAAAGCTGTCTACATGCATTCATGGTACTAAGATGCCTGATCTTAAAGGGATTTCATAGTAATAGACCCACTAACCCAGAGGCTTGAAGAAGTCACCTTCTTTTAAGGGAAGACTATGCATTCAGGTGGTATCAATGGTCCCTGATTCACACTGGAATTTATATATTGAGTCATACTTCAAGTATTCTATCTTGTTAAGCATCAGGCCATGAATAGTGCCAAAGTTATATCTTTAATTAGGTGTGACTGACCTACAGCTACAAGAACTTGCTGTATTTTCACTTATACACTGCTCATATTCTCCATCATGTCACTATTTTTTCAGTTATGTGACATTCTATCATGAACAATTTTTTGCTACAGAGAGTCTTTCTATTACCCAAACTGAAATAGGAATTAAAAAGAACAAAAAAAAAAAACAGGTTCATTAATTCAAGACTTGAAATGCAGGGGGATCAATATTGGGGGTGGCAGGTGGGAGAGGGGACCAGGGAAGATTGTACAAACACCTTAATTTTAGTCAATTTTAAATTTTTGGGCTTGATTTTGCAACTACTCTTTAACATAATATTTTCTATGAAGCACTACTTATTGTTTGTTTAATACCAAATGTACCATGCAATTCATAATAATATATAATAAAAATGCATTTTAACTTAACTGGTTATGTCTGACAGCACACAATTTAAATCTCCACTGTCCCATGGAGCATTCTAAGTAGCAAGCATGAAATATGTAAATGAGATAATTAGACTACAGATGATACAATTGATGCAGTTGAACATCTATGCATGAAGATAGTGGGGATAAGTAAAAGGCCATGAAATACTTGTCTTTAAACCTCTGAGAGCTGCACTACAGATTTATTAAGAAGAAAGAAGCTTTCAAAATAATTACCTCACTGCAAAGCAATTAAAATTTGCATTATACTGTCTTAAGTTTTGAAAAGCCATCAAACTTACAGATGACTCCTCAGACCTTAATACTACAGTGCACGCATAGTCTATTTATGTGAAATAATATATACCACAATGTGCTATGGGAAACAAACAGCACATATGGATTGAAATACACTTAATATAACCAAATTGTATCTTCAAAATCTAGTTCTAGCTAATGTGCTTAAATGTTTTTTACTCTTTACATGCATTTTTATGTGGATTGTTAGTGAGAATGATTCATCCTGTAATAATAAATGATTGAAAGTATAATAACAATGTGAAATTAGAGCTCCAAAGTGATGGATTTGGACTACTATTACTGCAAATATTGGGTCCAGACACATCTTGTTAACAGGTTCATACCACTATAATTTTGATTCCACTGAAGAAAGAGACTGGTTCAGTTATGGACATTGGCAGCCTTATGCTGAAGATCATGTAGGACATGTACATCCATATTGTCCGTAGATCTGCAGAATATGACTGGGATTTCTTGGTGTTGGTGTGAACTCAGAACACGGGTACACTCAGAACATCAGAACACTAGGAGTATAGAGGTGTAACTCGATTTCAGCCATTATCAAACATTCTGGTGAAATCCAGAATATTAGTTTTAGAGTCTTATATGCCTTCTGTGAGCATCTGCTATAAATTGCTACAGGAAACAGCTGTCATCTGTCATGTGTCTCTTCCTTTATCTTGAGCTGTGACTAGTTAGAATTTTAGGTCTAGAGGTCCCTGACTCAGTACTTGATTATTTAAGATAAGTTTTCAAATGGACGCAAATCCAAATCCAGTGCTGATCTGATCCAGACTTTACCATTTAGAGTTTTTCATCTTTTGTTGTTACCACTTTTGTGCTGGATCTCCTCTAGCCTGGACTCTGTGGACCAAAGTTATTTCTACAAAATTAAAATGTATTTTTCCCCACAGAGTTTCTTGCCTCTAACCCAGGTTTTAGGGCTTTATTTGCTGTGCTAGCTATGTGTAATAGGGGATATTTCCTTTTTCCAACCATTTTACCAGTATTTGGAACTCTCAATAAAAGCATGTATCCTACTGTGCCTAGAGATCAGTTAGAGATTAATGCTTTCTGAACTTAAGGGCTTTGGGTTTTCACCGTTGTTGGTCCTCAACAAGAGAGATGTATTTAGAAGTGTTTTTGAGCTATATTCTCTGTACTATATATACTCCTCCGTAGACCAGCTACACTTTTTCTATTATCTTGATATATCCTTCATAAATTAAAAATATTAGGCCAAAGCTTCAGTTTGCATAATATCATAATTGTCAGAGGGCCTTCTGTTCTTATGCAATTCATATTTTTATTGGATTATTGTAAACACAAGAAGTAAAGAGCTAGTTAAGTACAGAAGTATTAATAGTATAAATGTTGTCAATGATCTTTTAAAGAGAGCAAATGAAATAATGAGAGACAAGAGTGTGAAGCTAGAGTTTAACCACTATATTTTTTAGAGGAGCAACTACTAAACCCACAGAATGGTTTAGTACCATAAACCCACGGTCAATGTCACATAGCTACAGATAAAAGAGAGGGTGCAGGAAACAGGTCAATAAGTAGCAGATCGTTATTTCGTTAGGGGTGCACAAGGTTGTCAGCAAACTTGCCCCAATTACTCAGGGTTTTGTTCATTTTCTACTGTATTCATAATAAAAATCTACAACAGTCTAAATGTAATGTTATGAATGCATCATTAACATCTGCTGGTGAATCTGCTAAAGCCTGGTAGTGTTGTTTACTAAGAACTGCAGACCATTTCAGTGATGTTAGACCACGTGGTTTCACTGAGAGTTCCTCTATAAAACATTTTAAAACCATAATGCTCTTATGAGCAGTAACTATGTAATTATGGTTACAACTAAGCCACCTTTTCATCATCATCTGAAAATTCAAAATACATTCATAAAAGAATTAAATCTAAGAAAACATAAAAAAGAACAAAAAAAAAAAGTTAGAACACCCTTAATTTTCAAACTTGCATCCTTCTGTGATTATCTGACAACAGCGAGCTAAAGCTTATATATATACCATCACCATTCAGTGATGAATAATGACAGATGAATAGTCAGTTCTTCCATTGAAAAGCTCAGATCAAATGTGAAAGCTTTTAATTAAATAGGTCATTTTTTAGTTCTTCAAAACCCTCAGTGGGGTTCTGTTCTCATTCTTGGGAGTAAAGATTTAGTAAACAGTATTCAACAACAGCAACTGTGCCCCCAAATGCTCCTTATCTTACAGAGTCCTTTTAATCACAGAGGTATGTCTATAGTATCCTTTTATCCAGATAGCATCACTTAGCCAAGATTTGAGGAATTACTTCTCATTTTCCCTTTATTTTTCCCTAGTTCTCACCAAGCGGTCCCCCCAATTTCACTGACAATTTCAATTTTGCTTACTTTTTCCTACTCCCTTTCTCTGATTTCTTACGCAAGGGGCTCTAGTCCTATTCAACTGGAAACTGTTTGCTCTGAAAAGAACATCTGAGGTGGGTGGCAGAATAAAAAAAAAAAAAATGGTTCTTGCAAATTTCGTTTTTCCTAGAAATAAATGCATAAGGAGAGCACTAACTCTGATGAGAGTAGGTTTGGGTAGCTGCCTTCAGCTGCAGTTCCCACACTCTGAGGGTGGTATTTTTGATCTAGGTTATTCTCAGACAACAAGCAGCTATTGTGGTGGTTTTTTTTTTGTTTGTTTGTTTTTGTTTGTTTGTTTGTTTTGTTTGTTTTTTTTTTTAATTTATTTTTTTATTGTTATTGTTATTCTCAGACAACAAGCTGCCTACTTTAATCAACACTTCCTGTAACATAATGCAACAATTACTAACAAATCCATATCTATTTTAAAGAACATGTTCTGTACACATAGCAGTGCCATAATCCTCAGAAACTGCCTTGCACAGAAGACAAAGCATATTTTCTCACCTATTAGCCAAATAGGTGCTATTCTTCCCTCAAAGCTCATCTCTAATTCTTCAAGTTCCTGCCCATTTTACAGTCACCTACTAAGTCACCTACGTTCCTCATCCCCCATGATGAGGAACGTAGGTGACTTAGTCATTTGACTAGCCAAACTTCTCACATTTAAGAGTCCTTAGCAGTGTTAATTTTGGAAGCCTAAAATACATTTCTATCCCACACATTTAGGAGAGAGTCACCTTACTTAAATTAGCGTGCATGATTGTCTATGTCTATAGTGCATTATATAAATAAATAAATAAATATATATATATATATATCTCAAAGAAAATGGTGAGCTTCAAAACTTGGAAGAGTGATCCACAGTAATATTCCCATTCCAATTCCCAAGTTTCAAGTTCTGTGTACTGCAGGACTGCATCAAGTCTCTCTACTCCATATTAATTTAAACACTGAGCTGTAACTGTTCATCTTGGAACATATTACAGTTATATTGCAAGTATTCTTAAGGCTTTTTTTTTTTTTTTTTTTTTTTGACTGCAGATTTACAATTACAATGAGGTCTCATGTCTGATTAAAGAGTGCTTTTCACTCAATACTAAGAGCCTTGGGGTGAACAGCATAGAAAATTTATTGTGAATGTGAGGAAAGGACCATATTACTTTTCCATTTAGCTACAGGCATAAGTTCTTTCAATACTGTTGGAAAGTTTTAATGATACTACAATATATGTCAGAAAGCAAACAAACAGAAATGATAAATCTGGTGAAAGCTCAGTATTTGCCTGGTAAAATAACACAGAAATACATTTAGATAATTTATGGTACTAATCATACAGACTGTCTGAAAGCCCCTTCATCATTTCACACTACCAAAAAAGGAAGACAACTACATAGTGAAGAGAAAATATCACAGTTGCTACCAATTAGAAGGTGCCCTCCTTGCAGAAGATAGAGGATTCTAGAGATTCTAAGGATAAAGAAACCCTGCAAAAGTTTCAAGGAAGTGAAAAACTACACAGCAAATTGACTAACAGATACGTCTGAACAGAAAACATTCTGTTTGGAAAGAAACAAGTTCTAACTTTCCAGTTATATATTCTGGAAGTAGCAGAGACAATAGATCATAAGCTTCTAATGAAGCACTCCTACTTATAGCTTATCCATACAGTATCATCAGGAAGCATCTGGAGGAAATGATCACCCACACATTATCCAGTCTGGTTTTATATGCAACAGAGTGGATGCACACAGACTACTCAATGTAACGGGGTCACTGGACTGACTGTACAGTTTTGAAATGTCACGTGGTAAAACACACATTAAAAGTTACATCCCAGATAATGATGACAGTGAAAATGCTGAGCAACCACAGTTCAGATCAAAGAGCTTAATACTGCAAATATTCACAGAAATTAGGGAAAAAAATAATTGCAAAAATATGACTTGTCATTGAAAAGCAGAAGAACGAACCAACACTGTAGATACAACCCCAGTCCTGACAAGTTTACCAATTGAGAGGTGCTTGAGTCATGTTGAAAGAAACTCCTTGTGCTTGTTACTTTTTTTATTAAGCTTATTCACAGCAAGCAGTTTACTGAATGAAACTGGTAAACTGATTCATCATCTATACGTCATCATATGCATACATAAACTCACAATGGGTAATTTCAAGCTATTCTTATGAATAAATATTATTTCACTGTATGCTGGGAGAGACAGTGAATGATTAAAATTTTATTATGATTTTTATACAAAATGATATGAAACAATTCCAACTGTTGGCCTCTGAACATCAGGTTCTTCATGAAGTCATAAGATAAATACAGTATCTCCACTTTCTGACTTATGATAAAGAAAAAATAAAAATAAAAAGTACATGTTCTACATAATCCTGTAAGTAGATGAACTTCACAGAATTACAAAAAAATAAAATAAAAAGAAAATAAGTATTTTTATGAATTTTTGAAATACTCCCAAGACAGTTAATCACCAACTGAATGGGGGGGAAAACTTAGGATTTCTCTTATGGTTCAAGACCAACACCTGATTCCTGATGCATAATATATATTATACATCATTATGTATATATTATATGTATATATAATATGTATATTTTATGTTATAGTAATAATATATATTATATACATTATACATAATGTATATAGATACATAATATAATTATATAATATACACAATATAATATATACGTATTTATAATATTTGAATTAAGTATTCTGCTATGACCATCATAAAAACTACCAAAATACAGAACTGTCTTTTGCAACCATGAAGTACATAAATGGAGAGAGAGAGAATGATATAAACACACCTAAAAACATAAACACGCATACACACAGATGTCCATGTTAGCTATGAATCATTATTTGTTCTGATTTAGTAGTTGAATTGTATGTAAGTATGTCTCTCAAACATACTAAGAAAGCTCTGATGCCAAAATATATTCCTGATATGATCCTGATTCTAATGAAATCATGCAGAGCAGAGCTTGACCATCCATAAGGACAAGGATTCCATCCCATATATATACGGGTTAAGTAAGCAGATATTGCTTGACCTTACAACAACTTTCAGATTAGAAGATGCAGAATGTCCATACAAAATTTATAGTAACACAGGTGTTACATAATCTGTCAACTGAAAATTAAGGCTAATTTCCATGAAATGGGGAAATTTTACTTCATAAATCTATGAAGTAGATTTCTGTGTAAGGTATAACTGTGCAGATTGAAGTTCATAATAAAAAAGCTGATTTTATAATCAGCACAGAGTAGAAAATCATCTAAAATATTTTTGTATTGTAACATAAAAGTTTAAAGAGTTACAATATGGTAGAATTACACATACAAATGAAGACTGAGAATCTTTTATGTCTAAAATACAAAATTAATACAAAAGAACATGAGCTTCCCTTGATTGCATGATATCTTTTAAAGTTAAGGTAAGAACAAAAAAATTAAATAAGAAGAACTTTTCTGACCCAAAGTAACAATGATCCTGCCAAGTTAGTTTACGTTCAGTGTAAACTGATATGTAAACTAACTGTTTATTAACTGTTATGTAAACTGTTAATTTACATTTTGCTGGTTTGACTGACCTGCCTCTCTCTCTTTCCTGGAAAACTAAATTAGATGTTGAAGCCCTTGTCGTGAACTTCTCTGAACTCACCATTTTCCACCATTTGTCTCCCAGACAAATAGACACAAATATGACTAAGAAATTAATGCTATGTATTGCTCACTCCTCCCCAAGACTCATCTCTTCCCTCGACAAAATGTCTTATATTTCAGCAAAGACACTGTATTGTCCTGTACTACGCACCTCATCCCCTGAAAAGAAACAGCTGCACCACATCTCAATAGTAAAAAGCACATCAGAGAAGCACATTTCAGTGCTTCTTTAATTCCTGTTTCCTCAGCTTAGATGCAAAATCTCTCATCCCATCTTATCTCCAAAATACATCTTTCAGGTATATAGACAAAGCATTTTTGCTAAGAAGCAGTGAAAGAGACTTAGATAGTACAAGCTGAGAAGGTCAGAGTTTAACATCCAGGTTCATAAAAGAAAAATGACCTTTCTAACACTGCATCAACTTTGCTGGGTTTTAAATTAGGTTTTGGCTTTAGGAATGATTATGAATTGCTTTCTCACAACTTTGGAAAATGCAACAAGACATCACAAAACTTTTATCGTGATCTTTACGTGGAAGATCCTGACATCTCGCTCTCTCTTCTTCTTTTCCTCTTATCAGCCTTCATTTCCATTCATGTAATTCAGCCTTGTTTGAGCTACTCATTATAACTTGTAGTTCTAAAAAACCTATATTCTCTCTCTCTTTTTTTTTTTTTTTCCCTCTCTCCTCGGATGCCCCCTGCACACACCATTTTTCCCTTTAATTACAGCAAACACATTGGACCACTGAAAAATTTAACTGTTCCTTTTCATGTCCAACTGCTGTTTGTTCATATTGGTAGTGTTGCTTTCTACGCATTTTTAATACATTTTTCCTCTGTGCTTAAAAGCGTATGTTAAAAGAAAATTAAACTACAGCATTTTATGAAAACTAGGGGAAAATAGATAAAAAGTAATGTTAACGAACTTTTGTCTTAAGCATAGGTGATCCAAATATCACAGTTAGATGCTGTTTTGTTTTTTTTTTTAATGGCATTAGATTTATCAATTTGTACAGAAAAAAAAAATCCTGTCATGTCCACTGTTTATAACAAAATGTTTCCACCCTCTAAACCTTAAAAAGTACTACTGCCTGTTACATTTTGCAACTTTCTGTGCCTATTTGTTCAGTGGCCAACTGGGAGCACTGGGCAGCTTTCCAGCATGAAAATTTGTACTCTAGAGTGTGACCTTTAAGTACTTTGCAGTCAGTGTGAAAGTTTCCATTGATTCCAATGCCATTTGGAAGGTCTTGGCCCTTCATGTAACCTCATTTTCTGGTAAACAGTAAATTGTTGATAACATTGGCAAAGGACGATAAGGTAATTGATTTGATTACAGTTGTAAATCTGATTTTATTGGATTTAGCCAATAAGATGCCTTAGAGATGTGTGAAGAATACTTTAAGCGAGTACAATATTGTAAACCTGACTTTACAAATTCAAATAAAATGCAGAACCTTTTCTTAGTTCACTGAAGTTAATTCACGCCTCTCCTGCATTAAAACCATGAGTCTAGTATACCATTTAATTAGGGAGCAAAGTTCCTTACCAGTTCATACCACTGACCATCCAGGCAGTCCCATTCAAACAGCAGAGACTCAGGAGCTGCGTTGCTATTCAGTGTAAAGAGCTTTCACTCTGTGATGTGAGGGACCGACCTTTCTGCCCTATACAGCTGGTGGTTCAGAGCCCAAAGACAGCATTTATTCAACCTGAGCTGTCAGATAGAAAGGGCAGATGTACCAGCAGGTAAGTGAATTAAGCACTGTTCAGTAGTTAGTAATATCTAATTATTCATGACACATTTGTCATATGCTGTTAGGAGACATTAAAAATGCTAATGTCTGACCACTCTATTCAGTAATACATCTGCTGAGAAACAAAGTATGTGTTTCAGGTAATGGTGATTACTTTCCTGTAGATTACATTTCCTTGTAGAAAACTTGTTTCAAAATTTTATTTACTTTTTGGTCAACTGCAGTTTCCTTTATGAAAATGTAAGGGCTAAACTTTATGCTTATGGAAAAAAAAAAAAAAAAAAAAAAAAAAAAAGAAAAAGAAAAAAAAAAAGTAAAAAGAAGACCACAATGCACTGTGAAGTGTGCTGTTCATAATCCGGTCAGCAAGTTACATCAATACTCTGCATTTTTCCCGTGGGGAAAAAAAAAAAAAAAAAAAAGCACGGCAAGCCTTTTCATTTTTATTATTTCTAACTATATAACATTCTCTGTGGATGCTATACTAAAGTTTTACTAGTTTCCCATAAAACAAATAGCTGTGAACTCCATTACTGTACATGAGACAATTGATTGACCCACATCGCTATCAAATTAAGCAGTAAAAGGATGAAGATATAGACTAAGATTTGAAGAATCCAGGACTGAAAAGCTTAGCTTTGGAAGTTATCCTGGTGAGAGCTTAAAATATCTGCAATATAATCAGGTATTTCATTTCTAGAAATGAGCAAGTTTAAGTAACTTCTGTTGCTCTTCAATTCAGTGGGAACAAAAGCATCTTCAACACGAGGCTATCTTGCTCTAAAATGAAAAAGAAAATATTTCCGCTGTGGCTGCTTCTGATATCTTTAATGAAAGGAGTAACACTTCCAAAGATAGCTGACCCACTGCCAATCTATACAGCTACCGTATTCCAGTTACAGATGGAGCTTGTAGTCATTACTAGCCTCATTTTTACCATTGTAAGCATTAATGTGAATATATTTTATAAACATCTCCTGTGTAAGGACTGTCTTGGTAATTATATTACTGACATTTGCTTGTCAAGTATAATATGTTCCACATGCCCTTATCAGGCACATGAGAAAGTCATCCCTTCCTCCTGGCTATTAAGTGCCAAATCCGATCAGTTCTATCACATAACTCTTTGCTGTATTGAATGTAGTTCTTTACTTAAAAGTCTTGCCATATGCTAATTGATCTGATCTTTAATGGGAATAAAGACGTCTAATTCCTCTGATTTCAGCACAGCCACATTCTTGACCATTTGCAGAGAGGATCCAGCTACGTAGCCAGTATTTCACACCACTCAGATAACCTGTAACACCTGGGACATACTGACTGATGCAAATTCTATCCACTCACAAACAGACCCGCCTCAGAGCAAGCAAGAACCTTCCAGGTGGAGGCTTTATGGGCAGCCTGTACCAGTCAGTATATATCAGTATATATTCATCATAATGAAATTACTGTCATCTTTTTTTTTTGTTTGTATGTTTGTTTTGTGCATGCTATTGCAGTCTCCATCATCTCCATCTCTGGAGGTTTTCCTAATCTGTCTGGGTAAAGTCACAGGCAACCTAGTCTGAGCTCATAGCTACCTTCCTTTGAGTGAGGGCTTGAACAGGAGACCTCATGATTTGCTTTCTGACCTGAATCATCTATGATTTTCAGTATTGGGGAACAATAAGAAATCCTTAAAATTCTAATTCCTGAAAAAAAAAAGAAATACAATCTATAATCCAAAGCAGAGATTATTAGTGTAAATTTAGAAAACATTACAAGGAGAGAAGCTATCAGGGATCCTACATTCATAATGACTATAACTTACATATTCAACTTCTTGTAACTTTAGTTTTCCAAATAACAGCCAAGTAACAATAAACATTATTTCCTAAAGCTAAGCCGCATACATTTCTGAATAATCCTAATATTAAATCCTTTATAAGGAGAAGAACAGTTTTGAATACAGCAATTAAGCACTTAGGGAGATAGGCATTCTTGGTTCATGCACACATAACTTCTCAATATTAATGAAAATTACAAGCCCAGAGTAAGAGAGAGGATGGCTTGAATCTCACCACTGTATTAAATTAGGCTTTCTGTAAATAAATCTCCTGAGTGTGACTGTTCATATTTTTTCCCAATTAATTACTTCAGTTAAATGGAGTTCAGGATGTATGATAAAATTATGAATATTTCTTTACAAATTCTTAAAGCATGGCTCCATTATTCTGAGTTTATTTACCCGATCAACTTAAACATATAAGAATAGGCTTTCTTTTGAAATTCTGTGATTCAAATTTATAACTGTTTGGCCTAATAGTATCCTGGAATGGTCTCTACAAACTAGATACTTTTTTCTATATGTATAATAAGAAGAATCTGTGTTAAAACCATGTACCACAAAACCAGACAAAGCAACAGAACCAAATGCACAGAAGCCACAAATAATAAGGAAACATATGGGGGGAAAAAAACACAACACATTATCAAAGCAAAGAAAGCGGGATCTCTGTATTTGTTGAATAGAAGTTTGTGGTCAAAAAATACACCTTCATCCCTACGAATGTCTGTTAAGAACACCTATTTACAGGAAAGTTATTCAAGCTCACAAGTAAGTTGGAGACAGCTCAGCTATGCTTATATAATACAATTCAATGCGTTGCATTGGGAGTCATTTCTATTCATCATCAGCCATTCTCTAGCTGCAACAAGGCAGAGGCTTCATCTGTACTTGTCCTGTCCATCACATTGAAGGGCTTGGCCAGAACCCCAGCAAGCTGGCAAGAATCAGTTGGCAAGTTCATGACATTGTCACTTAAGATCATCTCCTTGGTGACCTTACCACCAGTGCTGAACTTGACAGTGATAGTTCTCCCCAAGAACTCAGAGACCTTTCTTTGACTGAGTTGTCTGGTCAGAATACAGATAGACTGCATGGATTTTCAAAACTATCGTTCAGCAAAAAGCTATTAATAGTATTCTAAGATTGCGATCTATCAGACAGGTGCAGCCACAATGTGAATGAGAAAGTGAAATGTGAAAGGCAGAGAATGCAGACTGTGCAGAGGTGTGCAGCTGTATTTTGGGATGGGGAATACATACATGCACCACACGTGGGAGGAAGGGAGACACCGGAAAACACTTCCCCTCAATTTAATCTGTCCCTTACCACAGAGTAAAATGTTACCTGTGAAACACATGGGATAAATCTCATATAGTTTAAATTACTTGGAGTGCATTAAACACAACATAGCCAGCTGGTCAAAAAAAGGTGATTCTCCTGCTGCATTTAGTGTTGGTGTGGCCTCACCATGGATACTGCATATAGTTCTGGTCTCCACAACATAAAAAGGATGTTAAGGTACTTGAGAAAGCATCCAGAGGAACACAACAAAGTGGTTAAAAGGGCAGGAAAGCATGTCCTGTGATGAGAGGTTGAGGACACTTGGTTTGTCCAGTCTGGAAAAGAGGATGCTGAGAGGTGGCCTTGCTGCTCCCTGCAACTGCCTGGGGCAGTGAAGCGGGGAGGGAGGTACCAGCCTCTGCTGCCTGGATACTGAGCAGCACCAGTTGAGTTTCAGAGTGGACTTTAAGAAGATTTCTTCACTGGGAGGATGATCAGTCGCTGGAAGAGGCCTCCTAGCCAGGTGGTTGATGTCCCAGGCCTGTAAATGCTCAAGAAGCATTTCGATAACACTATCAATGATGTGCTTTGACTCTTGGCTTGCCCTGAAGTGCTTGGGCAGTTGGACTGGATGATCTTTAGAGGTCCTTTCCAACTGCACTGTTCTATTCTATTTCAGATATATTAATTTCAATGTACTTATGACAAAGATCAGGTGAGAATTTCCCATCTGCAATTTTCAAAAACTGATCAACAGAACTATTCATTTCATTTCTGAGTTTTTCAAGTCATAACAAGCAATTTCCAAACACTAAGAAAAACCAACTGCAATTAAAATACAAACAAAAAATATACAAAGCAAACAGAAGAATAAGAATAAAAAGCACTGGAAGGCCTCAAAGTAAAATAAAACTTCACGTTTTAAATTATAGTTCTGAAAGATTTATTGTCTATTGAGCATCATTTTCAGAAGTCCAGACTTATTTCTTAGCTCTACTAGACTCTCAAAATTTCTTCCAAGCAAATTTACAATTTAAAAAGTACTAAGTGGATTAAAGTTTCCTCAGACCTTGCATGCATGTTTGGACAGTTCATAGTATTGATCTTTATCTTATTTGCAGTATTATTAGAGAGAGGCTCTTTGAGATACCATGGAACAGTGCACCATGTGGGCACACAGTAAGAATCCATCTCTGCTACCATAGAATCTAAATAGATACCAAGAGAAAAAGAAATTGAGTGACAAACAGGTACAGCCCCACAATAAATCAGTGATAGAGAAGTAGGTCAAATATCAATACCTTGGATGTTAGTCGAGCAATTCAAAATTACCAAAATGCTACAGTTCACAAAGTGGAATAATAACGCTTATTCTTTGCTCATTTTAGTCTTTGTAAGAGTTTTTAACAGTAAAGCCATGCACCTTCACACATCAGAATGAAACAGTAGGAAAAACAAACTGTAAGAAATGACTTGTCTGACACACTTGCTCATTATACTTGCTCTCAGCTCAGCTTCCACTTTGCCTGAATCAGAATTTCACATTCTTGATCATCTTCCAAATTGCACAAGTAGACAAAGGGAAGAAAACCACCCCTTCTCCTCTGTGCAAGTGAGATTTTTTTCATTGACTCTGCAAAGGGCTGAGCCAGTATTTTGTGATTCCAGCCATTAAAGGAAACTTGTAACTTCTAACTAGCTGTAGCCTTCTAATTCAGTAAATAGTGTTACTTACCACTGCTTGCAATAGGCCACAGCCTTCCTGTTAAACTAAGCCTAAGAATTTCTCAGTTTATCTAAAACCACCAACCAAATGTTTAATTTGTGACGTACATAGGTGTTCTTTGTTTTTGTACCCCTAAATATATAAATAAAAAGGAAATAATGAACCAAACAAATTCCAGTTTTCTGGTAACTTATAACTAGTAAGATTGGTTAATGGTTTGAAAAGTAATGAAAAAGTTCCACTTCTCCATTTGACATTTCATGAAATGAAGCAACTTTGTCATACTTGACTGCATTTAGATCTAACATGTCAAATTTCTGAGGAAAAAAAAATAAAATATGGGCCATTGACTGAGACATAGTTCCTCTGACAGCAAACCATATGCAGAGAAAAAATCCCTTATGATCTTTTTATTTATTTTATTGTAAGATAAGGTTTATGTTGCTACCACAGATTCTGTGAAGCTGCTGAAAAAAGGCAAGGTTTGAAAGGCAAGGTACATGCAGCAGTCTTACATACCACTTAATATAACTTTTTAACCTTTTCCTTTATTCTAACTATATGGCATACCTACTGAACTCTAATTTCTGATTACCTGCTTTATGCATTCCCAAACTCCTGAATAGAGTATATGTCCCTCACTTGAAGTGATATTAACCCTACATATAAAATCATATTTCATGGTATCTTCCTTTATAGCAAGATAAAGCACTGAGTGTTGAAATGCTAGGTATATGTGTCTGCACTCTTTTATTTCTCATAGCTTTCCTTAGCATGACAGCAGCACAACTGTTTCTAAATAAACAAACACCTATGGGAGCAATGATTTGTAATTCTGAATAAATTTTAACAAAGTCTAAGTTCAGGACATTTAAAATTTGTTAAAAAAATTCCTTTAAATATGGTCAGTTCTCAAACATTCTAAGTCAGCATCTTTGCACCTCTTTTCTAGTCTCATGCCTGGACAAGAAATTTACTTCAAGGTAAATTATTATGCAGGTAGACTATTATGCAAATATAATGCAGTTTACACATCTCAAGAAATTTCACCTCCTCGTTTTCTTTTCAGGTAAGTGTGATTTAGGCTCCTAAATTCTCCAGCAGGAATTTTAGAGCTTGAATTTCTGTCACTAAGCTTAAATTCACAAAAAGATATATATGCTTGTCACTTGGTATGCAAGTCAAAACTTAGATGCTCTGTAATCCTGTACCATTTCAGTTACTCTCTTCTCCCTTTGCAAGTTACAGGAACGCACTTATCTTCAAGTGCACACAAACAAGCATGTCCCAAAATGGAAAATATTAAATTAAATGCTGTTGATGGTGTCTCATTTTGTATAAATATTCATTGGAACAAGGATGGAAATCTTGTTTCCTCCTGCTCAGGGAAGTGATTTAATCACTATAGTGCAAAGTCAATCTTTGCCTTGGAAAAAAGATTTCTCACAAACCATAGAATTTTCTGTAGCTTGATAATTAAAGCAGTTTAACTATATATAGCTCAACCAGATCAGTCTCAGCCACTTTCCTGCAGACAGTCAAGAGATGCATGGTTTAATTTCCACTGCAGTTATAATCCCTGTAATATCTTTTTGTAATTCTTCAAATGTCTAAGACTCCCTGAACTTCATTTAAGTAATTTGAAAAGTATTCAGGAGGAAATAAGAATGTGTAAATGATTTTTTCCAGGGGTAATGGTTTGAAAGAAAGTAGTTATATTTTGTTCAATATTAGGCTGCAAGACCTAAATGACTTAGGTGCAGAAAAATAAAAAGAGATGTGATAAATGATGGTATTTCAAGGAAGAAAAACAAACAAACAAACAAAAAAAAACAACAACAAAAAAACACAGAGGTCCTGCATTCAGCGCATTGGGAACCAGAAGAGAGAGATGGAATTAAATACTATAAATACAATACCAGAATTAAATACCATACAATTGGTTTCTTTGGAGGGATCTCCTTGAGAAGCACTTTGTAACTGCCTGAGGATCTGTGGACATCATGTTCACCTTGTGGATCCATGTAGCATAGATCTATGAATTTAGTACTACTTTGCCTCACATCTACTCATCTACGCATAGACAACACTTTGCAATACAGGACAAGGATTCAATTTCATTTTACTTCATCAAGTAGCTGTTACAGTATTTTCAATACTTCAATACAGCACACAGCTGGTATTCCTTGTAGCTGTAGTGCTGTTTATAAGTGTACAGAATATAGAAGTTCTAGAACTCCAGTCTGCACATCAATAAATTTTAATTGTTCAGGTAGACTGTAGTGACCCTTATTGTACTATTTATTTTCAGATCTACTGACCTCTCTGTTCTATTCATTATATTTTTATATTCATGTCTGCCGTATGCTTGCAATCCCTTCAGAAAAGAAAAAAAAACAACCAAACAAAAAAACTAGATAATTTATTTTTATGTACTATAAAGTATATAAAAAGTCTTTTCAGATTTTCACCTTCGATATGTACAAACTGCTGCTTTCCTCTCTTAGCAAAATCAACTTGGGAATTTGATCTCAATATATAGAGCAGTATTTGCTTTTGCTCTGCTTAACAATTCAGTGTTTTCATGAATACACAGTAGGTTTTTAACACACCTAGCAGAATGCAACTGCATCTGTTACCTTGCCTTTCAAATCCCAATGGCAGAGTCAGTCCTGCCCTACAGTAACCAAGACTGTCTTTATCAATTCAAAAATGCATTTCCTTCCCACAGTAACATAGGTTAGTTTAGTTGGAAGTTGGACACACACACACACACAAAAAAAAAAAAAATCTGAATGGAACAAGTTGTTTAGTTTTCATAGATTCCTGTCCTCAATGTGCCATGGCAACTTTGCCTGACTGATTATTATGGTCAGTTTCTTAGAAAAATGGAGTCCCATTTATAGAACAACCTGCCTTTCCTGCTGTGTGAACTGCAACTCTCCTATTTAACAGAAAACCATTAGACAGAAGCTGGACTATTGCACTGCTAGTAGCATTGATTGGCATGCTGTACATTGACTTTGTTTTTTAAAAGCTGTTTTTATTAAATTGTATAATAAATAGCCAGTATTCTTCATGTTGGTATACTGCTGTCTGACTTGGCCTTGAAATCATATAGGGATCTTAACTATTGTTTGACTCTACTATTGGTTTTAGTAAGTTTTCTAAAATCTGCACTTATGTGGTCTTTTCTATCAAATGCTGAATTCTATAAGGTTCATTAACACTTTTCTGGAGCATTAAGGTCATTGTTTCAGTCACTGTCATTACCTCCAAAGACCTGTTTTAAAAGCTGCTTTTTAGCAAGATTGTTTGTTAAGACAGGAGTAGAATAAATTGAATTGTTTAGCTGTAGTCCAACATCTCAGTAAATTTCCATCAACCGGTGCTCTGGGCACTGAATAGACTGACTTCAATCTATCAAGAATTGATGCCATATTTCCCAAAGTCAAATTTAATTCTTTTAGCAGAATGTAAACTTTTCAACTATTTCCATATAAAAGTTTCATCCGATAAGTTAGAAGAAATAGAACACATTCCAAAAGCTGCTCCGTGGAAATGCTGTATTGGGTGCTGGCATATCTGCCCAGGGTATTTTATACAGATGGCATACAGATTCAGTTCAACTATTCAACCAGTACTTCTCTATTCTCCTCTCAGGGCACTTTCTGCTACTCTAACCCCTCCCACCCCCCCACCTTTTCTTTTTTTTTTTTTCTCTTTTCTTTTCTTTCTTTTTTTTTTAACTACAGTCTCATATATAAGATTAGAGTTTTATAGTTTTGGCATTGCTGTATCTTAAGATCACCTTTACCATTACCTATGAGAAGCTTAATACTATTATTACATAGCAACATGTTTTTTCTTCATTTAGTAACATTTCAGAGGTCTGAAGAGACCCTTGCATATCTCTGTCATTACTTGAGAGAATGGAACAGGCGAAATACTTAGTACAAACAAGTAATTTATGTAATTATTTTAAAAGAGATTTAGGGTTGAATTATGTAGAAACCTGCTTGAAAAACTTCAGAATGGATGTATTTACTTTCAAGTCTACCATTTCATAATTTCCTCTGGTGGTCTCCAGCCTCCTTAATGCTGCTAGTGAATACATATATCCTACAGCACTGCTGCTCTTGCCTTTACAATTTCTTGCTCAACATTGCTTCAGCAGTCTCCCTTCTCAAATTTTCTCAAATTGATAGAATGTAACTTTGGGAAACTCCTCACTCTTTCAAAATGGGTCTTGTCTATACAAATGATTTGCAAAAAAAAAAAAAAAAAAAAAAAAAAATTATCAAAAGACAACAATAATTATAACAATTATTGGTTTTGCCCAGAATGAAAACATTATTCAAACCCAGTTAAACAAGAAACCAGCATAAAAATTCTTGTCTACAGCTGAAATTGTGTGCATTTTCTGAAGCTATTTTTTCAACAATTCTTGGTCTTGTAATGCATGAACTTCAGGCTATGCATTCCAATCCTTCCTCCATGAAATCACCATTACCGAAATGAAAATATATCCAGCCAGGGAATGCTGTAAATGAAGCCAGCTTGACTCAAGATTAAAACATGAACAAGCTACAAACCAATGTCCTACCCTGTTCTCCATACTGGATTATTTTTATTTTTGCATGGCTTTCTACAACTCACAATGCCAGCAGTATGAACAGCAGAACACTAGTTGAAAAAACAATCCTACATACTTCTCAGGTGAAGGTGAGGACAACAGTGACATCACCCAGACTTTTCCAGTGAAAGAAAAGAATAAGATTATTTTATTTTATTTAAATTACCATAAAAAAATTCAAAGCAACTTACATACTGAGGCTTAATTCCCAAAGCAAGATGCTTCACATTTGAAACTGAATTTGCAACTGCTCTTTAGGTACAGAATAACAGTGGCTGATTCCCCTATTAGCTAAATAAGGACTCACAAGCAGCTAAAATATTGCATAAGAGAAGCCACATATTCTCAAGTTCCTAAATTTTTGAGACATACGATTTTAAAATGAAACATTATTTTAAAAGGAAACAGTAACCCACTTATTTAGTTATCTGAATGCAAGCAGCTCTGTTCTGGCCATTTTGGCTTCAGGGAACCTGCTTGTTAAAGCAATATTAATTTACTTCACTAAAGGAATTTAGATTTCACAACTAGAATCTCATTTATATTTTCCAGACTGCCATTTTCACTCAGTGAGAAACATCAAAGTCTGTACTTATTTCAAATGGTTATTCGTAAAACATGATATTATTTCATATACTCACATATGTGAAAATCTAGGCTTGCATCTCCCTAGAAAATTTTTCTTTATACAACACAATGATGTCAACCTGAAAAGAAAACAATACCTTATGTGGTATACTGTTCCTTCAGTAACTCTGAAACAGACTACATTACTGGTTAAGAATAGCATTATACAGTAATGACCCTAAGAAAGTAAAGCACCGTATCATGTTTCTTTGAGAAAACACCTTTCTTAATCCCTTCTCTTTATGACACTTAACACCAGAAAAATGTATAAATTCAATAACAAAATCATAAAATTTACTATTAAGAACTGCTTCAGTGCTTTTCTTTATCCTAAAAGAGATATGACTGAATTCTGTAGATGGGTAAAGGCCAACAATTTATTTCAGGTTTGTCCTTTTTTAGGCATAATTTAGACCTATAACTAAACAAATTAATATTAGTGTGCAATATATTCAGATTAACTCCATATATATTTTAATTATTTTCAAATTCAATATTTTATGTTAATGGACTAGCATTAACATAAAAGAAGTAAGGGAATTCCAAATAAGTAACTACTTACTTTGAAAGACATTTTTCACCTTAAAAATAATAAATATGGGATTTATTTTTTCTATGAGAAAAAGTTGCTTTTAAATTTTAGGGATATGATTAAAGAAAAAAATATGAAAGTGGAACATGGGGAATGAAACATTTATATCAGTAAGCCCAATTTGTCTGCTAAGCATCTCAGAAATTGAGAGTGACCATGTGTGAGACTTAAGGTCAATGGTACAGCATCACCAGGACTCATAGTCTGATAGTCTCATAGTGTGCATCAGGACTCAGAGCCACAAGAGGAATATTGTGGCTATAAGCAAGAAGCTTCAGCAGTCATAGGTAGTTCTCTGCCACTGATTCATTGCATGACTTCTGGCAAATAAATTACTCTGGTCCTTCCACGTGTTCATTTGCTTTCTTGTTTTAATTAAATATACTGTGAGGAGAGGTACAACAGAACACCTGGAATACACACGCACATATGTATAAACATGAACATGTAGTATTTTAATGTACGTCTGTATAAAAAATAGCAGGGATCAAATTTTCTGTAGAAGTCCCCATGATTTAAAATCCTTCAGTGAGACGATAGCTATGCAGACTGGATGCAGAATGTGACTAAGCCGGCAGACCAAGTCTGCAGAAGAGGTGAGAGGTAGTCCTCTCCGGGCACTGCAGGTGCATCTCTCCTTCAGGGGGCAAAGGAGCAGATGCAGCAAAAACCTGCAGTAGATCCCTCTCCTCGTAGGGATAAGAGCTTGCACAAGGACAGCTCTTCCAGAAACCAGTATGAGACACAGGACTGTTTAAACACTGAAAGAAGAAGAATCTACACTATCAGTTGTGACAGACAGAAAACACTACGGCAGTGGACAATAAAATAGTCTAGTGCTATCAGCAGTTGTGTGGCCCAACACCTAGCCAAAAAAAAAAAAAAAAAAACAGGTGGTAACTTTAAAACAGATGGTGACTTTACTTAGATAAAAATAATAGATTTTTTTTTTTTTTTTTTTTTTTTATCTTCTGTTATCACAGAATCATCTAGGTTGGAAGAGACCTCCAAAGTCACCTAGTCCAATCTGAACAATTTGAGCAAACATATGTATAAGCATTGTTTTATTTCTCTGGGCACGGGGCTTAATTCATCCCTGGAGTAGTTCCACTGAAGTCCGTGGAGCTGCCTGAGGGATAAACTTACGGTCGTTCAGACGACCGCAAGTGATCAAATTACTGCACTTAATGATATTGCACTCTCACCAGAGATGTTGTAACAGATTTCTTAACTCAATTAAAAAGAACAAACTAACTTAATTGAAAGGAACAAGTTTAGATCTCCAGCTTGCATTCACACTCCCATTTCTCCTGTCTACCAGCAGGCACACTTATTAAATCCATCCCTATCCTATTCCCTTGTTGATGATCTAGCTGCTGACCTCATGACTAGAAACAGCTAGGGCTCCTTGTTGCCCTGTAGACATGAGGTCAGCAGCTAGATCATCAACTACTGGTACAAAATGCTGTTTTATACCTTAATATTGTTGTAGAATTGCTTTCAGAATATATTTCACAGGAAGATACTTAGGGCATTACAGAGACAGAAACTAATTTCCCTGCGGTTCATTGTCCATTTTCTCTCCCTGCAATGGCTCTGAGCATAGCAAGGCAAAGGTTGATTTGTATGTAGACATATTTCCTGTCATCAGTCCAGAAGCTTTTTTTTTTTTTCTTGGATTTCTAATTGCAGCTGCCCATATAACTTTCTTTGTGTTTTATGAATTGAGGAGGTATGCCTTGACAGATGTCTTCAAAAAGATGTGAGAAAGGTTGTCACATTTTTAAACAGAACTATTTTCATTAAATCTCTGGAATCAGAGATAGCTGCTGGTCAGCTTTCCTGTGTTTTTGCTTTTTTGCAAATATGACAGAGTACAATACTTATGAAGGATAGTATTTTAAGCAGGAACACAAAATCAGGGAAAGAATATAAAACTGTCTTCTCTACTCTTAACAGTTCCATTGCAAGTAAGTAATGATTTGTATATTCAGGAATATGAGTACATCTATTACTGAGTGGGGACAACCTGCATTACTTTATATAATTATTCAGACTAAGAAATATAAGTTATCATACCACATGTCATAATTCCAAAGAATGATTTCCTTATATTCCATATACAAAGCTTCTCTGATTTTTACTGTTCACGTTCACCCTGCTCTCTAAAGACAGCTACGTCTATTAAAGTGAATTCAGCAAATTTATTATACTTTTTATCCACTCCTATCTAATATATTTTCTCATGTGGATTAATAAAATAAGGGTCAGGCTTCTGAGGATGACAAAGCATGAGTCAGTCAGTCTGGTTTATATTTCATCTGAGAGTGCTAGCACACCTTTAGATAAATATACCAATCAGTCTAAAGCTGTCTCCTAATTATGACAATAGATGTTAGTGATATCTTCTCAAGCAAGAGCTACTGACATGCAAGAATTAATAATGGTGGGAAAAAGAAAAAAAAAAAAAAAAAAAAAAAAAAGAAAAGTGCTAACTACTGAGTAGTCCTTGGAGTTTTTTGTTTTGTTGTGTTTTTTAATTTGCATCTAAAAGAATATGACTAGAAAAATAAAAGAAGAGAATCTGAAATCTCATATTATCATGACTTTCAATTGGAGAAGCATTTTTCAGAATGAATACTTTTTAATATTCTTGGTGGTTTTATATTTTAGTATAGAGCTCTTTTCAAATAGAAATACAAAGAAAAACACATTTCTGTAAAGTGTACGAATGGTGTTAAGAGCAAGAAAGGTCTTTAGAAACAGTTAATGCCTTTAGGGAATTCAACTATTAATAGAAAGCTACAGTCGAGATCTAAAATACCAAGCAAAGTGACTCATAACAGAATATGTTAAAAACAAGTATCTGCAGAAAATATTACTTGTGTTAACAACTGCATTATTGAGGAGCCATGTTGTGCAGAAAAGATAGACTGCCTTTTGGGTGCTGAAGACTCCATGCAGCAATGCTTATTTGCAGAAGGGTATGCAGTTCCAGGGAAAGTCACCTGCACCATGCAGGCAACAAGAAATTGTACAATTCTGATGAGCCCTATGTAGCTGGACCCCATGAAAAGCTGCTGTAGTCCATGCTCCCACCACCATTTAGTGCCACCATGTCCAACGTCCCCTGGCACAAAGTAATGTCTCATGCCAACACCACTTATAATACAAATTTACTAAATGGAGACTATTACCATAGAACATTAGAACATTTTTTCACAGAATCACAGAATCATCTAGGTTAGAAGAGACCTCCAAGATCACCGAGTCCAACCTCTGATTTAATACTAACCAGTCCTCCACTAAACCACATCACTAAGCTCTACATCTAAACATCTTTTAAAGACCTCCAGGGTGAGTGACTCACCACTTCCCTGGGAAGCCCATTCCAATGCCTAACAATCCTTTCGGCAAAGAAATTCTTCCTAATATTCAGCCTAAACCTCACCTGGCACAACTTAAGCCCATTCCCCCTCATCCTGTCACCAGGCAGGTGGGAGAACAGACCAACCCCCACCTCGATACAGCCTCTGTTAAGGTACCCGTAGAGTGTGAGAAGGTCGCCCCTGAGCCTCCTTTTCTCCAGACTGAACAATCCCAGCTCCCTCGTCTGCTCCTTGTAAGACTTGTTCTCCAGACCCCTCACCAGCTTCATTGCTCTTCTCTCAGCAATTTTGATATTGATCTTAGGCTTTCCATTTCACACCCCTTTGGTAATTACAGGCCCAAGGAGTCCCTCTCTCTATGTTTATGATGGGGATTAACTGGACTGTATGGATAGGATTGCCTTTCAAATTTAATTGTTACCTTTTTGCTCTGACAAAATATTGGTAACATAAGTGACAAATTCTGCAGCAAAAGCTTAGGTTATAAGGAAGGTATTTTAACAGTCATATACTGAGTGTGAAATATATAATTCCTCTCATGTGCTAATGGCTAACATGAGTCAAGAAAAAACTTGTGAAAGAAACCAAAACCCTTGCATCCTCAAAGGCAAGAACTGTACTAAATAAAGAACAGTGGTTTATCAATACTTTCATTGTATTTGCTTAACTTTATAGGCTAATACATTTAAATTGAGTCAAATTTTTCACAGTATCCCCAAAAATGTACAATACTTTAAGTATTATTGAAATATATTTTATGTTCTAAAATCAGTTCTCACACTACTTTTTAATAATATAAATTTATATGCAAGTTCTATCAGCTTCAAAGATATTCAAATGAGACCTGTAACAGTTATTGTACCACAATTGATTTCACAAATAATATTCATTTTGTAAGCACTTTACAGACTTTTCAGTTCATGTAGCCTTGAACTGATTACCTGTTTAAAAATCATCACTGAAAGGATTTGAGAGCCCAAACAGTTTCTCTACCAAACTACGGAGACTTGCATGTAAACTTCTAAGAAAAACATAAATCAACTTTTTTACATTTGTTTCAGTGTGATGGTACTAACCTATTTGTAATTAGAAGCATGCTGGTAATATTTGAAATATCTATTTGAAAACTTATTTTCATGTAAATAGGTTTAAGAAAAAAACATAGGTGCATGAGCATCAAAATTAATATCTACGCAAGACAGAGTAATAAACGTGTGATCAGTAACTGACAACAGTGACTGAACATGCCCTCTGCATGTGTTGAATCACTGAATGATCACTGGTTAGGTCCCTCACACCCCCATTGGGGCAGAAGTGCATTGGGTATGGACCTGAGCTCTTGAATGGCCCTATCAAAAAGACAATTTGATCTCGAGGACATCATTTGATCTGGAGGACATAATTTCTTCATAGATCTATAGCACAATGCAACTTCACCTTCTGCCCCAATCTTTAGGAGACTGACCGCAAGGCTTCAAAACCTTCATGTTGCCTGGAAGCTGTGGAAGCTTCACGTAAAAATTTAGAAAACAAGAGCTCTGAGAGAATTTCTGATATTCACTAGCCCTGATAGTTTGCAGGTGCAAACTCATTAAATCCCATAGTCTCAGCTATACCAAGGATTGTAGCTCTTAGCTTCACAGACTAGAATCTTCCAAAGCTATAAAGCTCTCAGTCCAGCCATGACTGAGGTTCAACTTAGCTAAGTGCCGGGTCCTGCACTTTCGTCACAACAACCCCGTGCAGCACTACAGGCTTGGGGCTGAAAAGCTGTGCAGTGGAAAAGGATCTGGGGGTGCTGGTCAATGAACATGAGCCGACAGTGTGCCCAGGTGGCCAAGGTAGCCAACGACATCCTGGCTTGTGTCAGAAATAATGCAGCCAGCAGGACCAGGGAGGTGGTCGTCCGCCTATACTCAGCTCTGGTGAGGCTGCACCTCAAGTGCTGTGTTCAGTTTTGGGCCCCTCAATACAACAAGGACTTAGAGGCCCTGGTCATGGTTGAGTGGGTGACGTTGGTAGTAGGGTGATGTTTGGACCAGATGATCTTGAAGATATTTTCCAACCTTAATAATTCTATGATTCTATAAAATCTTGATGATTTTTATCAGTCTGCTAGGTCACAGAGCTGGACACTATGACCAAGACAGAAACCTTGGAAACTGGGCACTTATTCTTAGTTTCTTTAAAGAATTTCAAAACACTTTAAATTCAGCAAGCACTCTGGAGCCACGTGCAGGGCAATGCTGCATGGCTGCACAGCTCCTCCTCCTTAGTCATATTCTGAATTTCTGCAGTGTCTGCTGTCTCATAATGATACCTAAGCTTTGCTTCTGAATCAGAAGAGGGCTGTCTTGTCTTACATCACCTGTCCCAGCATACATAGAATACAACGCTCCAGTGTTTAATGTGTGATTCTGGCTGTATTCTTTAAACACGCATGTAGAGTAATCACATAAAACTTGTGCTCAGTCTGGCTATATAAAGTTCCTTAATGTTTTCCTGCTAACAAATGGAATTATAGCAGCTAGTAATAAATAACATCAGCTTTAATTAAATTTAATATTTTATTTGAGTATATCCACTCACTTTAAAGCCTGAGTCATTTAAGTTCTTACTAATATGCCTTCTTTTCTAAACCAAATTCCCGCATTTCTGACAAAGGTCTGCACTGAAGTATAGAGGGAGCAACAACAACCACTATACTGAAGATTATAGAACTGCTTTCAGTTTTTGTTTTTGACTTCTGTATAATAGACATTTTTTTTATATAATCAGTCCAAGTTTAAATATACTTTACTAGTTTGATAAAAAATAAATTAATCTTAGAGATGGGAAAAAATGTACTCTTAATATCCTATTGTATTTTTTATTTATTTTTAACAGCATTACAGCTAAGGTTCAAGTTTGCCACAGCAAGAGCTGTCAGTTGGGAATCATCTCTTTGATTTTTCTGTAGTATGTTGCTTTTAATTTGACCGTGTTACAAATAAAAGTCTTTGCCACTCAGGTATTGTCTCTGGAACTCCTACATTGTGCAGCTGAAGCTCACTCTGCTACCTTCAGTTGACCTTGGAATAAGCATCTGCAGAGTGATTTATTGTGCACGTGCTTGGATCCAAGATGCCTAGTAAATATCAAGGAACAGACAAAAATCAGTAGGGATGCCTAGATCATTAGCACATGAACAGGTGAAAATTTTAAGATGAAAAAGGGCTGTGATATGTCTTTTGCATCTTTCCTTTTATTTGCTAACCAATCAAGCTGTATTCTCACAGAGAAATCATTTCTTGGCAGGGATGCCACAGGGATATCTTTGGAACACAAAGATTATTTTCCAAAACAAAACAACATGCTGTGACTTTGCCTCCAATGGTGACACTTCAGTGGGAAAACAGAAAATAGTCAGAAAAATAATATTAATAATAACAATAAAAATAAGAAGAAAATTATGCCAGCAAATGGTTGATTTGTATCTTTAAATCTAAGGGTGAATATCCCAGATGAAAACAACAACAACAACAAAACTGAATCATTCACAAATGCCTTGCGGGCTTTTTTACATTTACTTATGTCTGATAACTATACAGAAAACCCAAGAACTATTATTCGACATTTTTTTTCTCCCCCTTTAGAAAAAGTATTTATATTTATAATTTAAAACATGCCCCATGTTCATTAAGCCCTTTTACTGTTCTGGAAATCAAGATCAATGGTACAGAACAATTATCTTCTCTATGGCATTACTTATCTTTGTATTTTTTCCTGTTTTCTTATTCAAAGCAAGCACTCTTTTCTCATCTCTAATCATTTAATCATATGAATCTCCTCTATTCATGTTTAGGAACCGTTTTACTGTGAATCCTTGGATTTGGGGTTGCTACGAGCTACCTTATTATGAGGAGGCTGTAAATCCTTCCTCCTCTGAAAAGCACGGTATTTCAGAATGCACTTTCTAGAATTCCATATTTTAGCATTTAAGGAAGGAGAATGCACTTAGGGCACTATATAATTTCTAGAGTAAATGTTTCATAGCTAAAGAAGTCAATTAAAACAAGGAAGGAGATAGGCAGTTCTCTTTTTAGAAGAAAGGATGTTCACAGGCTTGAAAGGGTTCTTTGCAGGAACCAGTAAAACAGGATGTATATAATTTAATGTAATATTAATATAATTTAATCACAGGCTATTATAAAAATTCTTGATAAGCATGGAACCGAATTGGCTATAACAGACTACTTATAGTAAAGTTGTCTTTGCAGAGTAGAAGCAAGTCCTGATTAAGTCATTGTCCTGATTAAAAACAAGCTTTACTGTCTGGTCACTGAAGTGACCAGAAGGGAAGTGCATTTCATGACTCTCTAAGGTTAAGGCAACAGAATTAACTGTATCATTGCAGAAGTGAGATTTAATGCACATACTCTTAACCTTATTTAACAAAATTCCTTCCAGAAACAGTAAAATAAATTAGTATGACAATTAGATACAGGTTTAGATTCTGTTTGCATTGTAGGTTTATGAAAGCATTCCTTTTGTATCTCCTGAAATGTTTCCATTTTATATTTGTAATTTTATATAGATTTATTAACATTGCAGCTTGAGGTATATTTGCTGTTCGGTCAATTCCAACACATTTGATTGCACTGAAATTTCCATCACAGCTCTCACTGTAAGTAGAAAGAATAGGCTTTCTGAAATCAACTTAATCAATAATAATTTATTTATTTATTTATTTTGGCTAATCTATTGGCACATGATGCAAGAAAATCACTTTTGCTTGTTTGCCCTCATAGCATGTTTTTGTTTTGTTTTGTTTTGTAGATTTGAACTCCAGATACTAGGTTAGTTTGAAAATGAATTTCACATATTTGAACTGGTGCATGAATTACAGTGTGGTAACTGGTACAGCCGGCAGTCAATGCCAGTGGGGTCAGAGTAGTCTGGGAACTAAGTCTCAGAGCAGGGAAGGTCAGTTTTTACAAATATGAACTTTGTGATAACAGAGGTTGTTAATGACAGGGATGAATAATTGGCACTTATGAGCACTGAAGAACCTCTCATAAGTACTTGGCTAATCTTCCAAACTGCTTCACAAGATAGCTAATTGGTGAATCAAAATAATGGTACTTTTCAAACTTAGTTCAAATGAACTCAGGAGGGACTAAGTTTTCAGCAGCTAAAAAAAAATCAAGATGTTTATTTTATTGGTCCTGTACAGGAAGTTTTATCTAAATCTAAGGCTCTGGATCAGAAAATGTGGACTTTCTTAAAGCTGCCACGGAGTGTGTGGCAGAACAAGATGTTCTCCCACTTCAGTCCAGACTCCAGGCCAGAAGTAGCACTGAGGCCTCCTTCCCATCTGTGCTGCACATCGCAGTGCGCTGTGCAGATAATCAACAGCTTGCTTTTGGTAGCAGAAGGCTATTGTAATAGCCCAGCTCTCTGGGAGGATAATTTACCATCCCACCATAGATAGACTACTTCCCATTAGAAACTCATTTAACACTAGCTTGGTTTTCTCTCCGGTACATTACAGTGCAGACACACCCGCAGATGCTTATCACATAGGTCTGTCTTGCAAGAAGATGTGCCCAGACACATTCTTACATTTGCACAGCTCAGATGACAAAACTAGAATCCGTTATCATATATTCTTAGACTTGATTTGCTATCCAATCTTTTCAAATGAACAGCAAGAATATGAGGTTAAATTAACAATGGTCACTGTAGCTTTATACTGCAACTTTGCAAAAGCTTCCCTAAATCAAAATTAGTGCAAACTTTTGAAGCAATTTTCTTTCCACTGCTCTTTACACAACTTTTACTGATATCAGAGCACCCAGAAGATGAGGGTCTTCTGTTGTGAGTCTATTTTTGCTTTTGGCATTTTACTTTAATGTCTTCTTGATCATTCATTATTTTCTTCAATAATGAAAATCAGTACAGAGTGTGTATTTATTAAATGCAGTATCTCACTGTTCTTTCTCTTTGTTAACTTGGACTGGAAAGAGAGGCAAAAATTGCTCTGACTTCTCAGCAATGCAAAGGATTCATATCACTGCAGAAGCTGGATCTTACTTTCACAAGATATTGCTATACTGGGATTACTTAGGGAGCACAAAACCCCACGATGTTAGTTTTACAGCACAGTTGAAGTTTGTTCCATACAAATATATGGTTATGTAGACTTTTGACCCCTCTAATAACTGCAGTTTGGTCCCTTACACATATACAATATCTTGTGTTACTATACTTGCACAGTTTTCACAGAGGTATCAGCAACACAGAAGCAAGATTTCTTAAAAAGCCACTAAAATTGCAAGAGGTTTTTGTTCTTGCTACTAACCATGTTTTTAACAAAACTTAAAACATCTTAGACAAGTTGCACAATATACAGTTGCAAGCAGAAGCACTCGCACACTTTGGAATACTACAAGCAACTGGTTGTCTTAGTTAAAATTGAGCCTGCAACAAACTATGTAAGCAAAGTTCAAAATATAAAAGGAAAGCAAAAAGACGGGACTGAATCCTGAAAAGGTTTTATTTAATTACTTGGAGATCATGCTTTACATTTGAAAATGAAATTAAAAGTTCTGTTGGACTGTTCTACGAATTTATTGAACAGAATGACTCTCTTAAATAATGCGTAGGCAATCTCTAAAATATGGCTTCTGGCTGCTGTTTGACCAATTATATTTTTTAAATCTAAAAGCTTACACTTAAATTAAAACAAACATCTAACCTGAGTTTGATGCTAATACTTGGATGCTTCAGTCCATTTGTTGAGTATCTATGCCTCTGCAACAAATGTTTGCTGCAGTGCATAGTTTACATTCTTGACATCAATTTTTCTTCCATTCTTAATAAATTATAGATCATCACTTTAGTGACACAATTATTGAAGCAGATAGTGTTTAATTCAATACATTAAAAACCTATTACATTCCTACATCATAAGCAGATAATAATTGCTTTATTATTAAAACATGCCTTCCATTCTGACAGTGCTTAATGCCATCTCTGAAATTGGTGCAGACCAGTAATATTGACAGAATAGCAAAAGGTTATATAGACAGCAAAATGTCGTATTAGCATTACTACACAGAAATGGTTTCCATTTATTGATTTCATTATCAACTGGATTTTATGTTCAAAATATCTAATCCGTATCTTTTATCTGAGTCCTGTGTTGACCTTCATTATCTTTAGGAGGATTTAAACTGTGTACAATGCTCCTGTTCAATCCATATTATTTTAGCTTTCCTGAAAATATTCTATTAAAAACAAATTCAAAGTGATGAATTTGTCCTTCATTTTCTTTCGTTTCTAACAGGGCTAGATGAAAAGGCTGGCAAGCTAGGATATCCACTACTAAGTACACAGAGAAAACTGTAAACCTATAATCATCTAGGAAATAGAGTCTCCAATGTTTCTGCATGCTTCCAACTTATTCATGATTATATTCTTCTGTACACTTAGGAGTGAATAACAATAAAAAGTATAAACTGATTGATTATCCTAACAAATTAATAAATCATAAGTAGCCTTAAATAAAAAAGCATTTTTGATGTGACTTTTACAATGTAATTGCAGTATATTATTACCTGTGGTGGTGTTCTAAAGAAATGTGTTTGTTTTTTTTTTGTCATACTAGGAAACTGTAGGCATTCTTCTATTTCACCTTATTGCTCAGTAAGTAGTACAAAATAACGGGACTTGTCAAGATTTGTATTTGTATCCTTCCATAAGGTAGTGTTTCTAGAAAGTAGTCCTTCAGGGACTGAATTAAGATCTATGTTGTAAACAAATACAATAAAAGTAGCTGACTATTTATAGTATTTTTGTTTGTTTTTGAAAAATATAATCATATAAGCATACCTAATATATATGCCTTCAAATACACAAAATTTTAAGTGGCGAGATAAGAGGATTAAGGGGAGAATCAAGAACATTAGTTCACTAAACTTGCCCAGACACTAGCAAAGTGCTAGTTATTTGTGTGGAGGTTAGCAATTAGCAAGCTAGGTACTGACCAACTGTATTTACATTTAAAATTGACCCTGTCATAGTTAAATTGACCTTATCTTAGTTAAAATTGACTCTATCGTTACACTTGAAGTACAAAAAAAAAATCACTATTATGTTATAAGAAAGTTAAAATAACACAAACACACAAAAGACAGGGCAGTTACCAAAGCCAGTTATTTTCAAAACAGCACATAGAAAATGTGTTAACTGGTAAAGTTACCAGGTGTCTTAGCCCACTTTAAATATTGCATGGATACTTAAAAGTAGATTATTACTTAGTAGATTATTACTAATATTCTACTGGCTGCCACTTTGATTTAGTCTCCTAAGCATCTTCATTAGTTTTGAAAATAGGTTTTGGTGCTTAAGAGTTGTATCCAAAACAGAATGAATGTATTGGAATCCTGATTCTGATTTCTGAAGGACATATGTGATCCTACTGTCTCTTGCAATCCACGGTCATTTGTTATATATCTATACCACAAATAGGAAATTAGATGCCTGCAAATGGGTGTTGTTAAAATATATATATATATACAAAACAAACAAACAACAAAAATAACACCACCACACAACTGTGCATGGAGCATAACATTCAGCCATATTAGATGCAGCAAGGACTTATAGCATGGCTCTTGCCTCTCAGAGTCATTCTCCCAAACTGCAGGAAACAGCCCCCTCTGAAATCATGAAAAGATTTGTAAGAGACTACATAATGTTGGACCTGATCATGCCTCAACATCTGTCATTGAAACAGTTTCTTGCATGAGATTTCAGTTTCAAGAAGACATCTCATATCTCAAGAGTGTAAAGCATATTCAGTGGAAGGCCTAAAAGACCTAGAAAAGCCTGAGTATAGAGCACATTAAGCCTTTAAACACTTTGAAAACATTTCATTATGTTTTTGTTGTTGTTTTCGTGAATAGGTCTATACAGCACCCAACTGCTTGAAGAGCATGAGGGGATATGAATGTAAATTAATACAAATTAATACAGGTGTTATAATGACTCGTGGAATTAGCTCCCAAAAGTTCTCTTTCTGAGCAGTTAGTTAGGACCAGAGAAAAAAAGTAAAAATAGTAAAGTAAAGTAAAGTACCCTGCAGCCTAAATTAGTTACCCCAGAGGATGAAGAAAGTTCTCATAAACACAATCTTCCTTGAAGACATCTTTCCCCATTGCAGCTTGTGACCACAACATACCTGTGATTTGATAAGGAAGGCACTCGTGAAAAACGACTATAGGTCGGGTGAATCCAGAGTAAATCTGGAATACAGGTGGAGGTTACGTTGAACCTAGTGATTGAAGAATATATTTGCTCCTTCAGCTAATGACCTTAAATTTCAGTTAATGCTATGGACATACATTATTTCCAGAAATGGAAATGGTCAGATCAGACCATTGATAAGATATAAACAGACCACTAGTTCTGAATAGAGCATTAATCAGAACAGAACAAGTGTTTTTCTTTTTTGTTTTGATGGGTTTTATATTGTTCAGCTCTAGGACTGTCTTCCTTTTCTGCTGACTTAAGCAGTCTGTTTAGAAATACAGTGACCAGCTGCCATTCATATTCCAAGAGGAAAAATAAATTCATTTAATGGAAGTATTTGGTCTCACTTCAACTTTCATCCATTTTACAGATCAGAAAAGATGATATATATCTAAATTCAAGGCAGAGACAAGATAAATCATTATATATACAAAATAGTTTCTAAATAATGTTTACCAATCAAATACATTTTACAATAATTAGAAGGAAACTATTTTAGCCTGCAAAAATATTTTCCTTTACAGTGATGAAAACCATGGTATAACAAAGCCCTCTCAGAATGGCTGTTGGTAAATTCTCAGGCTTTTTCCTTTGACAGGAAAGTAATAAAGAAGTACCAATGCACAATGGTGTTGCACTTCTTGCTGTGTGGTCTAGCACCATTTAGAAATTCAAAGAAGACACTTAACAATGAGGTGTGCATCTGCTGAATGAAACGTGTGTGCACCCTCCTCCTGCTGACCTGAATTTCTTCATACTTCACAATACAGGTTAAAAGCAAGTGCTGATATTCTCATAATGTGTATCTATACTGGGTCAAATCTTGGGAAACATGCAGTTGAGCATTATTATAAACGTCTGCAGTATTGTTTTGAAGTTAATATAAAGTTTGGGCCTTAAATGATACCTATTTGGTTTTTGTAAAACCTTACAGCAAATCAGTATTTTGTTGTTGTTGTTTGTTTGTTTAGTATTCAGTATTTTAATGAAAAAAAAAATATTTATTACTGATATTCAGCAGCTTATGTAAACTGATTTCAAGATCTCAGAACACGCATCTAGGAACAAAGCTCTGCATTATAATTTCAACTAAGCAAACATATCTATGTTTTCAGAAAAAAATAATAATAAAAAAAAGTACAGATTAACTTTGAAGAGAGGGGTGAGAACTGAGCAATCCTGGTTCTAACACAATCCTGAACAAGTACCTTAAGAACTGCTTCCATCTCCTGCTCTACACATAATATAAAAGATAAGCAGTGAAAATGTGCTAAGGTACTATAATAAGCTCACAGAAAACATTCTAACTGAAAATGTTTTGTGTTTCTATTACAGTAGTTGAGTGGGCAACAGCAAATATAGACACTGTTCAAGACAAAAACAACAACAACAACAAAAATGCACTTAATCGATTTAGGCTGAACATCCTATAAATTCAAATACCAAAGTTTCTAAAAGTCTGATGGCAGAATTAGGTCCCTGGTACGCTGCTAGGCGCATTGCTTTCTTTCCTCTATTGCCAACCTCGGATGTCCCACAAGTCTCTCGAGATTCATGTTGAACTTGCAACTTACGACGTCCCTCACTAGAGGTCAGTGTTGGGCTGGCAGAGGTACTCCCTCTGTACACGACCAGTAATTAATCCTCCAGCCACGCAGAGATGGAAGCGGGAGGTTGATACTAATTTTATAAAAGCTCAGGAAACCCTGATAGCACAGCAGTTTTCAGAACAACAAAACCACAAACTGTAGAGGAAAAAAAAAAAAAAAAAAAATCCTACGATATATCCAGAAACTTTCCAAAAAGTCATGCCATTTCAAAAGCTGCGTGGCATGGCTCCATTGTAGAACCGGGACCAGGTTTACCAGTGGAGGCAGAAGGTGCAAGGCCGCCGGCTAGCTTGCAAGGGGGTCTGCTGAGCAGATGAGGACTATGCACCACACTATTTTGTCGCACACAGAAAACAGAGAAATATATAGGGAAATAATCCTTTATACAGAAATAACTGCTTTCTGACTGTACCACATTTTGGACACCTGTTTGGGATAGTATTCTACTCAAACTCCTGACTTAATTTTCAGTGATTTGTAAAATTAAATGCTAGAGGTTGGGGGGGTGGGGGGGGTGGGGGGGAACACCAACATGAACACCAACAATTTTTTGTTGGTTCTTTCTACTGCAGATTCATCTTATGACTGATGCTTCTTAGAAATGTTAAATAAATTCTTCTAAATATTTCCTTCTGATCACTTCACAGTATCTTTTAAATGTTGATACCCATGGGGATTAATGGAATGGTAAATGTTATTTTGATATTTCCTTTCACTGGGTTGCTGATCTTCAAGATGTGGATACTGTTACTCAGCAAAACATCAAGGCCTTAGGATTTACATAATTTGTATGGTTTAATGGAAAAATGACTCTTAGAATTGCTATTTCAGTAAGTTTTTATCATTGTTAATTGTTAATTCTGAAGGGTTTCACTAGCTCAATGGGTCAAACCTAACACCCTTCAGGAAGAACCCTATCAAATGGGTAAATTACCTTTAAAAAGTAATAAAAAGCTTTTCATTGATCAGATGCTACTTAGGAAAGAGATCTTCTGGAAGGTCTACATGATTAGTTATTACATATTTTTTCCAAAATAAATCATCAGAGTAAGCTGACTGATAGGAGAATAGAAACCTCATAAAAACAGAGGTGGGTGTGCTGTAAGTTCTAACGAGCATTCAAGGCTCTAAAGAGTTGGAATATTTTTGATGATGTACATGCAATTTAACGGAAGCTAATACCTGACT
Organism: Aythya ferina; assembly: GCF_964211825.1. Classification (NCBI taxonomy): domain Eukaryota; kingdom Metazoa; phylum Chordata; class Aves; order Anseriformes; family Anatidae; genus Aythya; species Aythya ferina. The sequence continues at coordinate 9,285,865 of NC_140304.1, forward strand.
GAAACAAGCCATACTTTCTATTTATTCTTCTTTCTGAGACTGCTTGAGGGCATCTGAAAATCTTGGGACACCCAACTGAATATAACCACTGCTATTTTTACTGACTATTAAAACATGTACTTTCCAGATACAATTTAACATAAAGTTACTCTAACATATTTTTATTTCTAGCCAATTCTTTAAAACCTAAGACCCAGAGCATCATCTCATTTTTCTTGAAACAGTTCTAAATGCATGTATCTTTTTTTGCCACACTTCCTTTAAAGTAATTATTGTTTTATTTCCTTTTTTTTTTTTTTTCCAGAGCTAAATTCAAGAAAAGTGGGAAAAAATAAAAGACTTCATTTCCTTTGTTTTTAGCTTAATAAAACACTTTAATTCATTTTACTCATTCTTAGTTATATTAGTAAGTATACTTAAAGAAAAAGAGAAAATATCTGACTTTCCTCATCCCTACAAATTCATGAATTGTATGCCATACACTTTTCAACTAAGTAGCACTAAATAAATTCCACTGAAATAAATAAGGCTAATGACTTAACAGCGTTGCGTATTTCCAAGAAATTTCAGTTCATTGAGTTCCACAGTGAAAAAAGCCCTGAAAATCAGTGAGAATTTTTGTGCAGTTCTTGTTGAAAATGATTAAGAAATAAGAAATTACCTAAGATACCTACCTTAAAATGAAATGGGATGGTATGTGAAGAAAGCATAATCAAAGTATGGAGGTTTCTCCTTTAAATAATAAATTACTCTAACTTTTTTTTTTTTTCTTTTTCCCCACAGAAGGAACAAGTTCTGTTGTTTAGACATACCTTTGGCAGGCAGCAGGGAGGGAAAAAAAATCATATTACAGATGGGTATAGTTGCTGTCAGCAGTCTAAGAAAAATAAGTACATCTTCACATTGCTTAGCTAAGCTACTTTTTAATTAACTGCTTCAACAATTTTAAATAGGTTATTAATAAAAATAACTTTTTTTTCCTCGTTATCCTGTGGCTTTTCATTAAAGCAATTCCATTAAAGTATCAGCCCATTTTCGTTAGAGTTGTATGATGAAGACTGCAATGCCCATATGAAAACCAGAAAGAAAAAGCATATGGGAATCAAAAGGTATTACCTTAAATATTAAAAACTGACCAAAATAAGTTAAAATTGTTTGGAGAAATATATTTGTTCAATTTTTTTCTTTATAGAAAAAAATAATGGTGTAGGAAAACTCATTGCCTTGCAAGTAATAGAAAAAAAAAATAAGACATTTAAAAGCATAAAATATTTCACTGGGCTCTAGACATCCAAGTGTAAACAGGAAAAAAATATGTATCATATTTTTATGAAAATATACTAAGCAATATAGGACAAATATTTTCAGTATGTTAGAAGAAATGCAAGCAACTAAACAACACGTGATGAAACATCCCCAAGAAGAAAGCATGAAAATCCGTATTATTAGGTGTCAGTTGAATGTTGAATGTATGCTGGTATGTTGAATGACAGTGGGGTTACTTTGGTACAATTAACAAACACCTCTGCAAACTCCACTAATAAATGACCTCCAAAACATTATCATTTATCCTTGCCCTAAGATTGCTCCTTCATTGAGGACACATGAAATTCTCTGGTATCTGTGATTTCTCTGATGAAAATGATTATCCAAATTTACAATCTGTTGAAAAAGAATTTTAAAACGAACAAAAAAAAAGCAAAACAAAACAAAACAAAACAAAACAAAACAAAAAAAAAAAAAAAAACAATTAAAGCTTCAGAAAGAAAAGTTGTGCAACAGGGGATGTCTATCCTAATGATAAGAAAGAAAAAGGGAACAGATCTACCAGCAAAATACAACCACCATATAAACCATATACTTCAGTGTTTTCATTAGCATTTCACAATACATTCTTACTCATTTCACTTTGCATGAGTACAGGAGAGTTCATAAATATTTTAATCTCAGTCAGATTCTGAACTCTTATGAACTTCAGACAAACGACACAAAAAAGGTGACCATGTGTGGAGATTTGAATAGAAACAACCCAAGTTATTTTGTTTGATTAACAACAATTCAGTTAGTCTACCAATTCATTGTTCCCAGTTAAACAGAGTACAGGAATATGAAGGTCTGTATTTACACTTTAACTTCTGTTTTGTGGACACAAGCCAGTACTTCTAAGGTTTCAAGAAACTTGAGCTTGAACTTCAGATTTACTTAAACTCTCCAATTCTCTGTTGCCTTCATTACATTTTATAACAGGACAAGAGACTGTTTGTTTAATGAGAAACAGTTGCCTGGAACATGGAACAATCACCTTTCAACAACTATTTTTATTTTTTTTTAATTCCAAATAAATACAACCAACTTCTATTTCTTTCCTCATGCTCTCTTCAGATTTGCAAATTGCATGCAAGCATATAGAACTATAATATTGCACTGGTCAGCTCAATCTTAAAGCAGAAGTCTTCATTCATTAAAGTGCATTGAAGAGTTCTACTGGTGAAAGGGGACAAGATTGATTATCTATGACTGGTCATCAAATTTTTTCAATGTTTAAATTCAGGATCAATATGTGAACAAGCTTCTAGAAGTTAATGATATGAAGAAGATGCTAAAGAGCCTGGAATGCACTGTGAGAGGAATTAAAAACAAACAAGCAAGCAATGACAAAAAAAAAAAAAGAATGAGACCTAGTCATCTGTTGGAGAAAACGATGGATCACTAAATAATAAGCTAGCCTGAATCTAGGTTCAATTCTAAATTGTGCCATTAACTTTCCACACTGTCTTGAGTGTGTGAATTAAACCTCTTAAATCACTTATTCTAGAGAGTAGAAATACATAGGTGGATTTCCACTGTATATCAGCCTTTTAAAAGTGCCATATTAAGTTCCATTTTTATGGAAACATTAATTTACCCTTCTAAAAGTGACTGCTGTCATAAAATCAGGGCTGTATTTTGTTACCATTGACTACTTCAAACATGATTTTTAAATCACTATGTTCGCAAAGACACTCTATTATTAATAACAAAAGAAATTAAATAGATAACATTCCATAAGAAAAGTACCCCTGATCATTCTTTTCTGCTGACAGAAATACAGATTTTGAAGTCAATTAAAGTTTGTTCATTCATCTGAGAGGAGAACATTTTGTTGAATATTTCACATATTCACAATAAATCTATCTACAGTAATTGACTGGATTTTGTTTGAAAACATGCTGCGGAGCATTAACGAATACATCAATGTAATGAGCTGCAGCTGTTTGTTGACAGCACTGTGCAGTATATTATGAAGAGATTTGCTACATCTCTGAGTGGCAAAGTCTTTTTTCACATCTTTGATTACTAGGCAAGGTTGTACATTTGTCAGTGGAGCAATTGTTTTAGTCTACTACCTAAGAATTTCACTAACTGACAAAGAAAAAGTCTGACACTTCCACTCATTTCAAGACCAACTTTAATTGCTACAAGGCTAACTCCCTATTCACTGCACTGTTTAATTTTCAAGATCACAAAAAGTAAGGATAGCTCTGAAGGATTTATAAGGCCCAATACAAACGTTGATTAAGATAATTTTCCTTCTGCAGAAAAGAATATGGATGAGGATTTTAAAGAGCCAATATCTCTGCATGACAGTCGTTTGACATCTTGCCACTGCACAGGAGTGCAGGATCTCACCCGTTTCACACTTTGACCTAATGCCAGTAGCAATCTAGGACTGACTTCAAAATACTCCTAGCATCAATTATTTCTCTGAAGTGCTTTTCTAAAAACAATCCATGAAAATCATTGTCTTCCACTATTTTTTTTTCCTTGAAAAATAGACAGCTCTATTTCATTGGTTCCCCAAAAAAAAAAAAAAAAAACAAAAAAAAAAAAAAACTTTTCTAAGAGAATCTCCAACCTTCACACTCATATTTCTCATTAACATACATGTATACATGTATGCATTCACCCTCTGAAAGAATATACTGATTTCCTAGTCACAGGAAAACAGGATTTTCTTTCCCTGATAAGAGCAACCTAATTCTCTTCTCAAAGATAGTTTCAAAGATGTTTATCTGCCTAAGAAGACTGGCAGGAAACCAGAGGGATTTTCAGGAGTTTTTCTAGGTAGATTATGTTCTTGGCTCCCCCTGGAAAGAGTAATGAGTTATGCAATAAAAATATACTCTGGCATAATTTATGCCAATCTGCCACATGCTGTTTTCAAATCACAGCTGTAAAATATACTATATTTGTCCAACAGTTATCGCTCTGAATCACTGAAAATCTCTTGAACTAGGGCCAAAAGCCATAGATTTACCAAGGTTAGTGCTTAACATTTCATTGGTCTTTAACCAATTTTGTCTATCTACAAATAGCCCACTGTTATTATTGCCATATGAATTTTAGATAATATTTTTACAAACCAATCCAGTAATACTTTTTCCATAGCTGATAGGTCATAAAAACCCTGAAGCCATCATTAAAATTCACAAACACTTTCTCATGAACTATTTTACCCTATATACATACATATATATAAATACATATATATATTGCTGCAGGGCGGCTCAAAATATGACAGGTGCAAAACCAAAAATATACCTGAACTGCATTTTAATTTTGTCTCTCTCATATTCACATTTCAAAGGAGTTTTCTTTCTACAAATCATTTCCAACATTATTACAAAAATTGTAATCTCAGAACTGCCTCAAACACTTCAAGAACTATAAATAATTGTTAATCTTTTTCCAGGTCATAATGGACTTATTTGCTTTTGAGGTACACCTGTCTGCAAAGAGTTTTTGTGTTTTCAAAATATATTTTTTATCTTAATCCATTGTTGGTGGATTTTTATTTATTTTTTTTTTTTTCTCTGAGAAATGGGACTTAGGATTTTATTCAAAGAGTATGCCTGAGATCCTTGTCTAGACATAACATATGTTCTTTATATTGGAAATAAGGTTGGCTCTAAAGTTCACTGGAGTTGGAAATAACCTGGCCAAATGATTGTTATGGTACTTTGTTTCTCAGTTAACATCTTCTTCCCTTTTAACACCAGGAAAGGCCTATTCTTGATTATCCTCGGCTTTGCCTTTTAACTTAATTTTAACACAATAGGTAAAAGCCAAGAGACTAGATTTTATTCTTCAGGATTGTGTTCTACTCCAGTATTACATATAAAAACGTTAAATAAACAAATATTAATACAAAGTTTTCATTGATTTTACTGGTGTCATAATTTCCTCCTATGTATATTAATTTTCTTATGTATTTCATATAATATCCTACGTATATTCATTTAATGCAATGAGACCTGCAATTTGAATAATTGCATATACACACAGACTTATCAATTTAAATATTATACATAGCTTGTAACAGCCAAAATCTGTTCTTGGAGTCTTATCTTTTACTGCCCTAACCTAGATCTGTAAACTAAATTCAGTCTTGAAAATTTAGACAATATTCTGGGCAATAAGCCACCTGTCTAAACAATAGTAATCACTTTGTTATATATCAGTGATAATTCTTTACTTCACTGAAGAGCGTGATCTTAAGAAGCTCTCTATGAATTCAGAGTTAATCCTTACATCAGCCATACACTGTCTCTTTATTAATTGTATTGAGTTTTACATTCCCCTTAATCCCAAATTGTTCAAACTACCGAACACTGGGAGCACAGGAGGGAACCTGACTCAGAGAATATGACAGAGTTATTTATGTACACTTGACTTAAGGAATAGAGCATAAGAGCCTAAGCCTCTGCTCAAAGAAATCAATAGAAATCTTTCCATAGACTCCAGTGGGCAATGAATCAAATCATAAAACCAACTGTTCATTTTTGTGATCTTAAATAAATTATGCTGCTTTGGAACTATACCTGTCTTGTAAACCTATAAAATACGGTGTCCAGCAGTTCTTGGGACAGAAAAAATAAAATTGCTTTTTCTAAGCATATATACTGGGCTGTTTCTTTAGGAAAAAAAATAAAATAAATTAAAAAAAAAAGTTTTTAAAAATTGTAAGAGCAGTTTTTTACATACTTTCAATTACCAGATGAAAAATCCATTTCTAAAGTCATGTATTGTAACAATAGTATTATTTTTCTTCAGAGGTCCATTTCAATGCTGTATACAATAGATGAATATTTTTATTGAAAAGAGATCTTATAGTCCCTGTGAGACAGTTTTTGAAAGAAGTAGATTTTTTTTTCTCTTTTTGATAAAACAAGTTAAAAATATAGATGTATACTTCTGATAGCAGTAAAATGGACTGTCACGTCATCAAATACAGATCACCTCTGGAGAGGAATATCAGCTAAAGGTAACTTTGTTAACAGTAACAAACATTAAATAAGATACAAAAGTGTCAGCAAACAAAATCATGTCATGAGAAACGGACTAATTACGTTTAAAATACAATATTCGGAAATTATTAACAACTCTTAAAGAACTTGGCTTCTAATCTGTTTCCTATTTTAAAGACATTAATACTACTATATTTATTTGGAAGGGGAAGGGAGGGGAAGGGAGGGATTCAAATTAATCGATTGATTAAATTCTTTCTCAGCACTGTTGAGTGTGGTGAAAATATAGAACTCCATAACCAACCTGGCTGCCCTGGTGGTACAAAAGCAGAAAAGACAGGTTCCCTGCCAGATATCCCAGATATCCCTCCTAGCATCTGAAATGCTCTCAACTTGCTTACAGCTAAAGACTGTATTTGAACATGTATTCTTTATACTGTTTTCTAAACTTTGACTTTTTTTTTTTTCTTGTTTGTTTGTTTTTCCTTTTGTCACCTATACTGACTGCAGACAAATATTACGTTCAAAATTCTGGGGATTAGGAAGGGAAACGTATATGTATACATATGTATTCACATCTCCAACTGTGCTGACACAGGAACTGCCAGAGCTGGGGAAAACTTTTGAGGAAAAACAGGCTAAGTGGACAAACTCTCTTAGTTTACCAATTACAAGATTGATCAGTAGATCATATGGTCCTTCCCAGCTAGTGGCTGTTTTGACAAAGCAATGAGACTTCATGGCTCTTGAGTGGTTGGAGTATCACCTTCCTACACCAAGGTTGTACCATGAATCAGACAACTGTGCTGGCAAAGATTCAGATTCTGGGTAAAGTAAATACTAGATGTGAAAAACAAGTTAACAGAGACTCTCTAGCCTAAGACTACGCAGTTATTCTGGTATCCATCTATCCAGGCAACACACTATGAAGTGGTAGGAACTAAAGATCCTATTTGTGATCTGGTTCAAAACACCTCTCTCACTAGTTATGTTATATGCCATATGTCTGCAACAACATTTTGCAGGCAGCTGATAGGATCAGGTACATTCTGATCCACTATGTTCTACATACGTTGCTGTTGCTCTGTTCCCATGAATATTTGCCCTCAGACATACGCAGTCACCAGCCTTAAAGATATTCAAAACACAGGTGATATTCAGAACCTGTGTAACCCTATTAAATTTTGAAGTTGGACCAGATGAGTGCAAAAGAGACCTTCTAATCTTAATTATCTTTTAAGTATTCTACTGAAGTGTATGAAAAAATCTCTATGACATGCCAATCCATAACTCTACCCTGCAATATTCAATTTACCCAGCCTATTTAGAACAGGGATCCTAAATTTTAGGGGTCTTAAATTTGAAATACTCTTAGGCATTTTAAATACTATTGATGAGGGGGAAGAATTAAATGCTGAACATATCAGTTCCTCCAGGAAAAGCAGAAACAATAAGCAAACAATAAGCAGTTGTGCTGTAATTTCATCACCATACCTCTAATCTTCCAATCATAACATATTCAAGTATTACTTAACAGTTAGGTCACAGTTGTTAGGTTTTGCAATTTTAGTGTAATTCTAGTAATATCTGAAGTTTAATTTGACATTTTTAAATTCAGCTTCTAATGTCTACTTTTCATTAAAAGGACCACTTCCTTTCCATAATACATTATGCATGGATTAGCAGCAGGGAAAATAAATAAATAAAAACTTTCTTTTTAAAAAATATGTTCAAAAGTGACAAGCAATTCATACGTTTGAAATATTTGGGACTGGTAACACTATAGTACAATAAATATATATGAATATTGGCCACTTAGTGTTGTCCACAGACATTATTTATCAAACTACTGTACACTGTTCTTGCATAGATCATGTATTCACAAAGCTTTATCACCTACATAATGTTTGGAAAAGTGTATAGGTAAAGGCTGAATCATTATTTTTTCTATTTTAAAACCATTCCAATTAAGAAGTGGCACATCAATCTATTCTCTTGAGAATACTTGCATGTAAATCTGATAGAGGTCAATTGATCTTGCAGTCTCTAAATCAGGAGATACATACAATATCACTCTTCTATCCTATTCCATAGTGGATAAAACCCATATATTCCCACATAATTCTGAAATGATACGACACCTTAACAAGTGTTCTAAATGCCACTAATTAAAAAATACTTATGTTGAGTCACTGTTTGAAATTATGTCTAAATAAGTCGAAAAAACCTGTTTCATCTCACCAATCAACTTACTGTCATTTTGTTGCTTTACTTCTGTTTCAAAGAGCATTGGACAAATATAAGTATATTTTAAGAGACATATATAGCACAGAAATAATATAAAGAGAGAGGAATGCCTTCCAATTCCTCTTCTGTATCCAGCTTCATACACTCAAACCTGTTATGAATTTCAATATTAAATGCAGGTTAGTGCTGTCAGAAACTTTTAGGCCTTGAGTATGTAACCAAGCCTTCACTAGAAGTTTATTCATAGCAATGCAAGATGCACCCTGCATTGTGCAGACCGACACCGTATCAAATATACCTTACTTTATTTCCTGCGTATGACACTGGATTGCTCCTCAACAATACTGCAGATATTTCTCAAGAATTTCACATTGGGTCCCCACAGTTATTAGATATCTAGAAATCCAATAAATCACTGCTTAAATATAAATGGTAAATCTTCGCTTATAATACAAAACAACTAAAATAGCTGCTGCATACAGAAGACAGTAAAGTTCAGTACACTACTCAACTTGGGGAAAAAAATCCCACAGTGTACGAAAGGAGATGAGATTTTTTTTCTAGATTGCCCAGCAATTAGGTGAAAATGACTGTTCCTTTGCCTTAAGCAGTAGATTGATATGCGTGAGGCTTAGCAAGGGAATCATCTTACCTTTCAGGGGACAAAGTGTCAGTAATCAACAACTTGATTCTAAAGAAAGTAATGAACACTTTACAGAAGCCAAGCACGGTCACTTCTCAGTGAAATCCAAATGCAAACAATTCACTGTTTACCTGGCCAAAATCTGTTATGCCAAAAACCAAGAGAGAGCACAAGATATTTATTTGAGATAATTTTTGGTTTTGGTTCTTTTCCATCTTTAGTTTTGAAGACTAGCTTCTTCCAAAAGAAGAGATCCCAAGCAGGTGTAAACTAAAGATCAATTATAAATACATTTCATATTGTTAGAAAGGATCATGGAGTCTTAGAACAACCAAAAGCAAAGCATGCTTCATTTGTTTTCTGCCAAATATATATCTATATTTTGGAAAAATGATAAACAAGGAAACATCAAAGTAACTTCACAAGTAATAGGAAACACAGAAGGTTCTAACTTCAGCTTGTAGGTATCACCACCTGCCTGGACTCATGAGAAACAGAACAAACTCTGAAATGCTGAGCCCCAGCTTTGCTTCTCTGGCAGCAATCCTCTGGCTGAAGATAAGTAACTAGCTTTGTGACTGATCTTGATTTTATTACTTTTCCAGTGAGAAATTACACTCAGTTATAACTATGCTTGCACAATTGTAAGTACATCAGACAGAATAATCAAGCAATAAAAGGACTAGTTAAGTTAAGGACATTTTACATTTAGAAATTATGTAAAATTACTCAGAAAATATCTATAACTATAAACAGTTCAGTGATTTTCAGAGTTACCTGTGAGAGCTGAATGCCCAGATTTGGTGAATCTCAATGTGATTTACTTGTCTAGATATCAGCCTAAAAGAATAAAGATTCTAAATAAAGACTTACACCTGTAATGAGCCATAATGTTCCTCCAAATTAATCTGCAAATTGCACTTACGACACATTTGCTACTAAAACAAATTCATGTTGTCATAGCACCTTGAAATTTTAGTCCAAGAACAGGGCCATCCTATGCTGACCGCTGAATAAATGAAGGGAAAAGGTAAGACTTTTTAACATGCACTGACAAATACTTACACCTTGCATGCCTAACACCAATTGCAGATGGCAGTGACATCTTTAGACTGTCACCCATCTTGGAATTTCACACAGCCCGTTCTTTAACTGTGTTACATTAGAATGGTTTCACTAAGGCAAACGTGAAATACAGGTTTTGCTGTTGCTGAAGATCCAGCTCTAATCATCTCATCTACACAAAAGATTCATGAGAAAATATTTTTGCTTAAAATGCTCACACAGTTCAAAACTGACTGAAACAGCGTAACTCTGTATAGAACTGGGACAAGAAAAAACTGCAGAGCAAAACCAGTTTCACCTGATGGCAGCTTGCCACCGAAACAATAGTCGGCAGTTATATAAAATGGACACTCTACATAAAACACCACTGCCAGTTTTCTAGTTATAAAGGTTTGGTGCTTGACTTTGTCAATGCTTATGGACATTGTACTGCCCATAAAGTTACTGAGTTAGAAAATATATTTTGAGAAAATATGGCTCCTAGCACAAATGCACACTGTAGATTGAAGCCATCCATATTCATTTTGATGTGCCTCCATAAAGACGTATGATACTTCAGATGCATGTTGGCAGGCCCAAGAATTTTTAAAAGGTTTTACTGAAAAACATCGTGGAGTTTACCAATGGCCTGAATGCTAAACAACAGCAACAGAAATGCCTAAAATCAGAACACTATTCTCACACTGCTCAATGAGCTTCCCAGTGGGTGTTACATAAGAAAACAAGATTTGAACTCTACTTCTGACTTAAACTATGAGAAGGTGATAAAGTATATCCACTGAATTTCAAAACTATTTCACTATAAAATAGGAGGAGCTTGGCCAAATATTTCATTATGAAATCTAAGAAGCAACTGGTTCTACCATCATGCTATATTTTAACAGTGAAACACAGCAAAGTCGTACAAGAGAAACTACCAGCCTTTTATGATCAGTTTATGTTCAGATGAAAAATACAGACTTCCACAGAACTGAATTGGAGCAGAAATAAGTTTCAAACTCTGTACTTTCAGAGATTTTTTTTCCACCTTTTATTTAATTACATACTGAGAGAACTGAAATCAGTACGTGTTTTCAAGAGGTTTATATGAAATAGTAATACTCAAAATCAGTATATCAAAATCAAATACATACCAAGCGTCTTTATTATCCAACTTATGACAATATATACCAGAAAATACATATGAAATGTCTAATTTAATGATTTAAGTTAAAAGCAAGCTTGATGAGATGTAAACATGGAAGAAAGTATTATAGTCATTTATATTTAGTCTTGAAAATGCTCTAATATTTTGTGTGATCTATGTCTTTGACAGATCATAATATAAGGCCAAAGTGAAACAGCTTTCATTTACCAATTTTTGAATGGATTAGCATCATTAGATTTTTTTTTTTTAATCTTTTATACTTAACTTCGGGAAACACTAGAGCAAAATTATGATATTTCTCTTCCCCAAAATCAGTTGTCACTGTCACATTGCAGTTGTATAAAATCATCAAACAATACAAATAATATTTAAAGGCCTTGTTTTAATTTGGAAACACAATGTTATCAGCAATAAAAGATAGCTTTTGACAGTAACTAGTTTTGAAGAAACTCCTCTGTATATTTACAGATACCTCTGTAAATGAAATGAGAAACACATGAAAAATAATCTGGTAAAAAAGTTAAAAGGGCATTTGAAAGATGGAGAGTCCGAGGAGACTAATGGAGGAATAACCGGAAATCAAGCTAGCAACACTGACTACTAAAACTGACAGATAATTGATCACATTACCATCAGTATCTAAGCCAGCATGCATACATTTAAGCTTTTTTAAAATGATTTTTTTTAAAGCAGAAGAAAACAGAGAGAAGACTTAGGAAACTAACTGGTTAAGCAAAGACAAGCATAAGGTGCTTTGTCTTTGCGAACTCTGGTCTTGTTTCCTCAGCTACGCTTTTTATAAACTAACTTCTTGTTGGTTTGATTATAGCATTAAACCAACTGTATATGTTTACTATAAAATCCACTATGTTACTTTTCAAGTATATTCTAAGATCGGGCAGCATATGAAGATTTCACTAAGTTTGAATGGGCATTTCAGAAATAGGTTTAGATAAGTAGATAACCTAGGTTGCTCACTAGAAGACAAAATGTTTCATTTTATTTTAACAGTTTAGCTCTAGCATATAGTTCTCTAGAGTCCAATAGTACAGAGTACAGAAGCAGTCTATATACCTTTGGCTTCTCTATAAACCTTTCTTTGGCTTACCTCTTTCTGTGTAACCTTGACTGGAATTGACTTGAAAATTGCCACTCCCTTCTTATCTCTGAGAATAAAATATAAATTGGCTTTAACTTAAACCCATAATCAATATATATTTCAACTACAGGAGATAAAGGCACTTTGGAAACTGAGACATCAATGCACAATACCCTAGACACACACATGCTGATAACAAAATCTGATCTTTTACAGCCAAACGTTCTTAAAAAAAAAAAAAAAAAAAAAAAAAATCTTATCTTATAGGTTGTGATTGCAAAGCCAACTCTACAACTCTATCCAACTCTAATATCATGGATACCAACAAAATAAAGTTACAGCAGAAATCCTAGAACTTGAATGACATTATCCAAAGACCACTCTATTAAATAAGATGAGCAAAAAATGCTTTAACCTGAACACTGCATAGGCTATAAAGCTGCTTTAAGCACTAAGAGAAATCCCATATTGCCTATTAAAAAAATATCACTCCTAAAAAACAAAAATATTTATTCTATAGCATAAAAAATAATTGAAGGGAATACACAAAGAGGAGCCAGGTTAATAGTGCACATTTATACAACAAATTTTGCTCTTCAGAGCTGAAAAGGAAGATAACATTTTAAATCATGATGCACAATAGGAATTTACTCAAAAAACAACACTGAAAAAGTGTTGCAAGGGCAATGATGGTACTTAAACCAAACTTTCATTTTCCAGGTGTTTTTATGGATGTCTTTTTTTTTTTTTTTTTTTTTTTCTTCCCTGCAAGTGTTCTCTCTTTCATCGATTCTTAAGTTAGGATGGGTTTGACTCACCTAACTTTCCTGTTAGAGAATAGGGAAAATCCATTCTCTTGAACTTTTTTTCTTTTTCTAAATTTGTTAAGATACTTTCATGCCAATTTTGAACAATCTGTGAAGGGATTACATGTGAATTATTTGATGATAAAATGATGCAAAATGAATTTTATTTCATACTGAATCTTGGAATGAATATCTCTGAAGCAACGTATGAGGAACAGGAGCTCTATTCAACTCAACATAGAAGTTAGCAATTAGGCCAGCATAAATGTTAAAATGACAAGGAACTGATAGTTGCAGATATAATGTCATCTATAAATGTTCCGACTGCCTAAGACTGTAATTGTGCAAGATGTTTCACAGACGATACTACTGTTAAGGTATCATTTTTAGCTCAAAGATAAGAACAATCTGAATTTCTAAAATATGGTACTTGACAATTTCTTCACTGCCTAGTAATAATAACAATGTAATTTTATCTTACATTTTCAGGTATGAAAAAAAAATAGTAAATGTACACATAGCTGTAAGACAACATCTGAGCAATACAAAAATTAATGTTTTACTGTTGTGAGATTAAACTGACCTTAGAATACAAACAGACTTGAATCCTTTTAAACAATTTCAGATTCAAAGCAACTGTACTACAAAGGGACAGAGATATTCCTAAGGAGGGGTGTGGAGATTGTGACGTCCTCTATCAATCTTAGGAAATCATGGAATCAGAATCAAGTTTCCAGACCTGGGAGAAGGTTACTACTGCTGCATGTTGAGTGAAGAAGCATATGTAAAGATCCTAGTCAAGCATCCTTTTATATTAAATTCCCCCTTTTTTTTCTATGAAGAGGAGATGAAGAGCCCACTGACTAGTAATGAAGGGACCAGTAACAGCTTGGCTCATGCAAACACCTTGCTGAGATCTTGTGTTACACAAATGCAGTACACAGAAGACAGCTGTATCATGACCACAGACCTTGGGCTACATCCATTTGTGCATCACCTGTATGAACAGTGCCACAGGTGCTTGTATTCCCAAATGTGCTATGAAGCAACTGGGCTTTATCAATTTTTTTCTCAACATACACATGACCATAGAACTCATTTATGGTCATTTTTAATTGTAAAGATTCCTGTCTCTCTGGTACATGAAACTTAACTGATGAGAACTAAGGGTCTAGATCTACAGTCTAAAAAAACTGTGACACATCACACTAGTAAAAATAGTTTAAAACTGTCTAAAATACTACTGGAGTAGTTTGCTACAAAATAATTTCATTAACAGAACATCCTGCTGTAGCAGGCTTTACAGGACCTTAGTCAGTACATGTAACTTGGCACTTAAACTCATGCCCGCATACTTTTGTGCCATACCTCAGTTCCATGTGTTCATATACAACACTGTATAAAAGCCAAAACATTCTTCTTTTAAAAACAAACCCTGACTGTAAAGAGGGAAAAACTCACATGTACATGAAGTGAGGTATACAACTTTGAGGAGACTGAATTCACTTTATTCTAATTACGGTAAGTATTCTATAGCAAGGATCAGATCTACTTCTCAGGACACCATGAGTTTTCTGGTTATGTGGAGTGTACAGAGATCTTGGGACTCTTCAAGAAAATATCTGTGAGGAAAATGGAACAGTTCCCAGTGACTTCAAAGCACTCTGGACAGAGCCTTAAGGAAGACAGAACAGCCTTAGTGAGGACAAAACGCTCGAATGAAAACAGTTCACCAAACTGGTGATCCTCTCTCCTATGGAGAAAACTGAAGCATTTTGAAAGGAATCATCTACTTCCTCCTCCTCCCCTCTCCCCCCTTCCCCCAACAGCTGGGCAACTCAGAGGAGATTTTACCAGTTTAGGGTAGGAAGATAGTTACAGATAAAGAATGAGGAGCAGAGAAACACAAAGCTATTTCTAGTAGGTGGAAACATTATTTGGTAATGTATAGTGGTCTTGATTAGAATTTTAGCATGATTTATCCTGAGCAAAAAGGAGAATGAATGTGAAGTATGAATTATCCATGTGATCTGAATCAAACTTTCATGTTGAATTCTCTAGTGTCTGCTGACTTGGCCTACTTATTTCAGAGTAATTTAAAAGGTGTTCTGTTAAATTCATTTTACTTAAAGAAATTTGAGCTGCTTCTGATATTTCATATTTGCAATATCACACAAGGTACGTATCACTGTGTTATCTCTCACAGTAAAGTGCAACACTTTGTGTTCAAAAAGATCAAAACAAAGCATACAGAAGGCTAACTGTTCACCTGAAATGGTCTGTATTTCAAATGAACCCCATTTAGGTAAATGAAGGACCAATTAGCAAGCCTGGTGTTTGGTTAGCTATAAAATTTACATCTCTGCAGGTTATAGCTTTCACATTAGAGTAGAAACAAAGTTTGCACAGGCTATTTCTTGATATTACACTGAACAAAGACATAGCCAACTCATCCTCAAGAAGTCTAGTAGCAGCAAAAGATATCAACGCATGACAACACTGGTATCAAGGCAGAGTAGTCCCATGGATGCATACCAAATCTCTGCTGATAGAGGCTGTCATAGTATCTGGTTTACCAAAAAAATATTTTTGTATCAATATTATAACTGAACTACAGGAAATACAGCACTGCAGGGAAAGTCTGGATGTATTAGCTAGCAATTCAGGCAGTGGGGATCAGAAATTGTCATGATTTTATTTTCTGGCTTCTTTTGAAACTTCTTAAAATCACTTTTGTATCTTCCAGGCTGAGAGAAGTGGAAGAAACTCCAACGATTTTGCAGTACATGACATGAATACTAAGAATAACAATAAATAATTTAACCTTTGAGTAATTTGTGTTGTATTACAGTAGTGCAAAGTAATTTATGGGATACTCAAAGCTCTGAAAAGCTGGATTTCTTCCTCAGCCACTATACAGTACTTCTGATTTCGTAAGAAACAGTTTGCATGCAGCAGTTAAGCCAAGAAGGAAGCCATCAGCAATAGCGCCTGGCGGGGCACAGCAGGACCTACCAACAACAAAAAGAGAAAGTTGTTGAAACAACAGAAAGTGTGAGCTCTTCATAACCAGGTCAAACAAGGCACTTGTCACTAGCTCTGTCTATTTCTTCAGCCTCTGGTTGCTTTGTTTTGTTCCTGATGACCACACTAATACTCTGCTGACCATTGGTTTAGGAGCATAATAGAACATCAAGAATAAATATGCAGATTGTGCCTATTTTAGAGAGCTAGAGAAGTACTGTAGTTCTGAAGGTTTCCACACACCACAAGTTCAGCTTTCACAGCAGTTTTGGTACATAAAGGTATTCCTTTTGCAGGAAACTAAACCAGCAGCTTTACTTTGAAAGCATATGGCTGACGCTACCACGGTCACCCACTGTGCACCTGACATCTTTTGCTTTCAGAAAGCTTCAAACTGTATGCCACTACTCGTGCGGTGGCACTAGATTAAGGGAACAAGTGCACAGAATAAATTCTTGAATTTACATATAATAGAGACATGAATACTCTCAGCAACAACTCTCAGCGTACTGATCACGCTTCACTGAAATGCTTGCCAATGTAGACAACTGCACAATTTAAACAATATTAAAATTTTCTGCAAGACAAACCCTGGGTCTCTGTGTCTCTTCCGAAGTTTGCTATCTTCACAGTATTAAGAAGAAAAAAAAAATCAAGTCATTTATAAGAGGCCTCCCCACAAAGAATGCCCTAATTAATTATATAGAAAGAGTAATAGGAAAAAACAAGAACAACAAAATAATTATTTAAAGATTAATTATTCAAGTCACATGCTGGGATGATGCTTTGGTATTTTAAGATGGTGACATTTTCTACTCAGTAGAACCAGTTTTAGACTGAACTGGTAACACTATTAATTTCTGCATTTAAATCAAGATATGAGTGACAAACAGACCTCATCTTTTTTTTTGTTGTTTTTATTTTGTATGGGTTTTATTTTTTTTTTCATAGTAGTGAATGTAAACATCATTTTAAAAAATAGCTTTCTTCTTTATACGATCTTATGCTTTGCACTTTTTTTTTTTTTTTTTCCCCAGAGACACTAATTACTCTATAATTTCCAAACCAGCATAATTTACCTTGCTGGGACATACCAATTTTCTACTACTATCACCTCATACGTATAGGGCATGACCCCACTGTCATTTCCACCAATTTGTGCTGCTGTTAAGTATCTTCAATAAAGTTTCTCATAATTTTTATATTGATTCAAAAAGGATTCTGCACAATTGAGTTGTCTCTGCTTTAGCTGTCATTAGCTCTTACTCTGTAATTGTTTCTAAGTTGTTTACTGGTTTCTTGGGACTGTCATCAGAGGGGCATCCTTCTCATCCTTTTGATGACAACAGAAAGATGAGCTGCCTAGTAGCTGCTGAGCAATTGGATACCCAGGGAATATTGTAAACCTTTATTTTCTTCAGCAAAGCAAATGGCTATGAAAAAATAAAATAAATAAAATAAAATAAAATAAAATAAAATAAAATAAAATAAAATAAAATAAAATAAAATAAAATCTAGTTGATGCATATTACAGCAGGGCTCCTATAACTAAATATTGTGAAAGATGAGAGATAATGTGATCACAGGAAAATATCTCCCCCTTCACAGAAAATATCTCCCTTCTCCCTCTTCCTTTCCTACCACGACCCATTCTGGTAATTCAGGCTCAGAATTCACATTATTTCAGCCAGCCACGTATGTAAGTAGGGTAAGTATTTTTTATTTCATATAAATCAGAACCTTTTAGAAGTCGATTTACCCATGGTTATATATTACGAATAAGGAATATGCAAGTTTGCATGTTTGTTTGTTCACCTTCTCTTCATATGAGTCCAATGAATCACTAAGAGAAATAAATTTCCAGGGGGAATTCGTCTATAACCTAACTCATTCCTTAGACAAGCAGTGAACAATCTGGAGACAAAAAAACTTGACTACATAAAACATTCATAGAATAACAAACACAGTCTTCAAAACAGCAGCATGTTCACAAGCTATTCACAGCCAAGACAAAGGGCCAATTCATAATCAAGACAAAGACAATTGGGCACCACAGAGTGTTCAAGCAGCTGTAAAACAAAGGGTCTATGCGGAGACACAGTTTTAACTGTTTTACCAATGAGTAAAAGCTTTCTGTACTGACACCAAAGTCCCTGTGTTAACGTCCCAGTTCCCCCCCTCCACAGTGGCCTGTATTTGCAATATAAGGAAAGAAAATACAAAATATAAATCATTCCTTAAAAACACAGAACTTGCATATTGGTTTGAAAATGTGAACTACTACTTTCTTGAGAAGTTACGATCACATCACTGCTTGCAGTTTGGTTTTGTACTAAAGTCAATAATAGTAATTCCATTACATACAGTGACACAACTGAGGTATACTTTCAACATTTTCCTGAATTAAGTTTAAGCATATTTATGTGCTTATGCACTATGCATTTTGTATGTTACCGTACATAACAGAAGTTAAATGGTTAAAGAACTTTCAAGATTGATGAATTAATTGATTGATGATTAAACAGTTTCCTCTTTAAAATACCTAGTGTCTGACTGTAAACCCCCAACCTGCAATATTCCTTTACTGATCCTAAAGGAACGCAAATCAACCAATATCGACTTTTCAGTTGGACAAGACAAGAAAAAGTGTTCTTAGGAATAAAAATTTTGCCATAGGAATAAAAATTTTACCATTCTGTTGTATTCCACTAAGCATATTCCACTATACTTAGTGGAATACAACAGAATCACTAGCTATACTTTTACTTTTATATATTTCACTGTTTCATTTAGAAACGAAGACAGAGACATGCACTACTAAGCAGCTAGTCCCATTGCTCAGGAAATTTTGCAGAATAAAGTTCCTACAGTGATGATCTGGAGTAATACCTGGATGCTTTCACCTCCCTTCTAAAGCATTTTAATGAAGACATGGAGAATCCCATCCCCCGCATCATTCAGGAAAAGAGTATGACATAAAAATAGTTCCATCAGCTTTCCAATGAGCAAAAGTTCTCCCTGATTCCCAACCACATATGTCAACTGAATTGTGTAAAAGACAAATCCTAGCAATTCCCAGTGATGATGTATTAGCATTGAAATGCTAATCTGGACATTAATTAATGTTAAATTAGTTACAGTGGAATAAAATTACATCAACATAAAAATCAAAAGAGCTGAGCGTAATTTGCCACTTAAGATAAATATTTCTGCTTTACATGGGAATTGTAACAAATGATTTTTATGTCAAGTTAATTGATGCCAAATAGCAGTGAAATTCCCTTGTAAGTACACATCACATTCACGCTATTTCCAATAAAAAAAAAAAATAAATCATTGAGTTTAATACTGTTACCATAAGATTCTTACAGTCTGTTCATTGCAACTCAAAATACAATACACTCAGAATAAACCAATATAATGCCTTCCCTCCTACCCCAAATGGTGGAAAATAAGTTTTAAAAGCTTATATGTAACGGAATTTGCAAAAGTACTCATCATCACAAAAGATACTTTTCATCTCAGTGAACAATGGACATATCCTAACCACCTAAAAGCATTCTTGGCAGTTCACACTTGCTTTAACTTTATGAATCTACTCAATTAGTATGTAGTAGGCCAAAATCTCATTGGTAAAGGTATTTTGCCTTCAAGTCATGAGTATCAATTCCAGATTCTAGTTAATATGATCTCCACCTTGTGGTAGAAACAAATGAAAGGTTTGTGTTGGTTTTTTTTTTTTTGTCTGTTTGTTTGTTTGTTTGTTTTTCCTCCTTCTTGAGCTCTTGATAATCTTTAGGCAGCTCTCACAGATAAGAAAAACTGCAACAAAATTAAACAATTATTTTGAAGCTATCCAGATCTTTATCATTAGAAATATAAACTTTTTATAAACAGTATCTATATCTTATACAAATTTTACTGCTATAATATATAGAATTCACAACCAGAAATTCTTCAGCTATGCAAATACTTGAAGTAAAAATACAGCATCTTGAAGAAATTGCACATATCAAATAATTTACATTATTAGCATGCATCATGAATGGTAAGATTATTTGATGAAATTCTAGGCTATCCTCAGATACATTCCAGGTACACTGGATGAATGAATCCTCACCATTTCTAACTGACCGTAGAGAGCCTAGCTTAGTCTAGATGTCTACTTCCAATATAGCTGCAATTAGTCAAGATAGATCATCCTTCCATCTTAGAATTTTTGAAGTAATAGTCAGGCCTCCAAAACTTTTCCGAGCCTACTTGTGTTAGAATCCATAATTCTCTAAGTCTCTTTTGGAAATTCTGGCTTGTAGACCTATTGATTTCAGTGACCATGACTGATTAGCAAATCTTAGTGTTCAGATGAAAAGAATAGAATTACTTAGCAATGGGTCAATATATCAATCACTAAAATGTATATTGATTACTTGAAAAAGTGTGAAGTTCTACAAGAAGAACTACACACACCTAAAAACATAATGCACTGCCTGCAAAAACATTCTCACTCACTTCCAGTTCAGGATGTCACACTTACTTTGCCATTATAGCTGCAAGAATGAGGAACTAATCTCCCAGAACTCTTCAAGAATAAGTTATGATTTAATGATTAATTTTCAACTTTTAAAAAACAAACAAACAAACAAAAAACAAACAAAAAAAAACACCAAAGCAATGATACAAAAAGCAACAGAGGAAAAAACAGACAAACAAACAAACAAAGAAACTATATTCCTCACACAATATTCTAAATAAAATACCGACCTTTAATGCCGACTTATTTTTCCCTTTGTACTTATTTTATTCACTAAATAATATCTGTTTAGTTTCTCCTCTTACTTGGCAGTATGAAAGATAAGAGCTAAAAATAGATTTAATTAGAGGGACTTCAAAAGTTGCATTCTATCAAAAATTCTCTCATAATGAACAGAAGAACATTCTTCTTTACTCAGATAGAGCAGCTGTTTATCAACCTTGCACATAACTATAATATATTGGCACGTTATTACTTAGAATGAACTTCACTGGAGTATGCTTTTAAGTCAGTACAGACACTTCCCCCCCCCTCCCCTTCCTCACTCTAAATTCATTTTGGAAAAAATGAATCCAATATTTTAGTTATGTAAAAATTTTTTTTTTTTTTTTTTTTTTTTTTTAAATCAAGAGGTCTTTTCTTCAGTCCATCCTTATTACTAATATTTGATCATTTACATTATGAGAGATTACAAGTACCACAATATTGGTTACATTTTTCAAGAGTTTATGTCACTGAAATGGATGTGTGCATCTGTGTATAAAAGGAGATTAGATTGTGCACCTGCTGAATATTTTCAAAGGAAAGTGCAAGCAGGGTCTTGTGTATAATTTGACTATGTAAGCATGTAAATTGCAATGTAATTGCCAATATTATTTTTTTTCCCTTTTTAATTTCTACACAATTGTGCTTCAAAATTAAAATTTCCATTTACAAACAACCAGGGCCAGATTTTTTTCAGTTGCTCCTACTACTTCACATCATTCTGGACCTGCAGAACAACTATAAACTGGGATTAACAGGTTGGTTAGACAGGTTTATAGTTGCTTTATATCCTTGTGATAGTAGACACCAAGCAAAACATAGTCAAATTTGAGCCTGAGGCTCTAAACATTATTCTGGGTACAGAGCTAACCTTTTAAATGTGGCATGTATAGGATGTCTGCCTAAGGCTGCAGACAGCTTGAAACAGTCACATGGCAAGACAGATAATATCCCCTTCATCTCAGTGCAGTGCTAGCTCCTAATTCTAGACTGGCTGGATATTAACAGAGTTAACTACTTGAGTGCTGTTACGTTTATTATTTTCTGATTTATTTAATTAAAAGATGGTAAAGAGGAATATCTTTATTAATTAGCTTCAACATTTAATCAAACGATTATGTGTATATAGTCCTACTCTTCAAGTCTGCACACAATAGGGAAGGATTCTCTCTGGAAAACTGCACTTGATATAGTTTATTCAGAAAAAGGTTAACAAGAGAATGTAGGAATAAACAGTGGCTTTTTATAGGTTTAATTTACATTTATTAATGTATATTATCTTTTTTTTTTTTTTTTTAAAAAAAAAAAGAAGAAGAAGCAGCTTAAATGCAGAATTAAAGCGATCTTCTATGGTAATACCCTGTTCATGCTGTATTTCTTTTCTTGAAAGAAATAGTTGTTGAACTGGAAAATCATTGCTGAAGCCCTCTGCCATATTCATTAGAGTGCACTACTGATGATATACTTCACGTGAATAAACACAACCAGCCTCCACCATACATTCCTTTGAATTATATTTTGCTTGTTGGTGGGACATCAAATATCTAACAGCACTGTGAGGTTGCATTCTGTCATCCTTGAAAGGTCCTGCAAACAGGAGAGGTTCCTGATAACTAGAAAATGCCCACCATCACCTGCAAGGGTGAAAAGATCCAAGGATTTACAGCCCAAGACACCCTAATCTCACATCCTAGGAGGGTTATAGAACAAACCTAGGAGGAAAACAGTTTCAGGCATATGAAGGATAAGATTATGACTGAATAAGATCTGCATGACAAAGGCAAGTGCAAAGCCCTGTTTAGGGGGCAAAATAACTCCTCCTTGCAGAAGTATAGCCTTGTGTGCCAACTGGAGAAGTAGCTTTGAAGTAAAAGAGCTGGGGCTCCTGGTGGACCTGAAGCTGAACACAAGTAGGCAGTGTGCCCTTGTTGCGAGGAAATCCAACAATGCTTTAGAATGTACAAGCAAGACTGTAGCCAGGTGATTAAGAAAAGTGATGATTCTCCCTTTAGTCATCACGTGCAAGACCACAACTGGTGCAGTGCCCAGTTTTGGGCTCCATAATACAAGAAATTAAATGTCATGCAGTAAAAGTCCAGCAGAGAGCCACTAAGATGATAGGCGGCTGGAGAACATGACATTTGAGGAGGAGTTGAGAAGAATGTTTATTCAGTCTTAAGAGAAAGCTAAGAAGAGTTCTTATCTCTGTACTCAGAACTTAGCTGAAAAGGTCCCTTGTGCACCCTAATCTACAATAGCCCTGCCTTGAGTTAGAGTTTGGCCTCAACCTCACTCTAGCTGAGGTCACCAGCTGACCTCCAGAGATATTTTCCAACCTAAATGAGTATGATTCTAATACTTCTACACACAACCTCTTCTGCTGCTCTGTTGCTTATTAGCAATCAGTGGGAGATTACATGTTAAATGGATCTCTGGTAGCAATCAGGGTTTGCTACACATTAAGTATTTAATATTTCTTATATTTTTATTTAATTGCCTTTCCTAGTTTACTCTTAAGCATTCATTGGAGAATACAGATAATGGCACCACTATCAGATTGAACTCAGAGCTACTGAGATAAAATAAAAACTAACGTTGATGAATCATCGTAGCTTTCCTAGAAAGTGGAATTAAATGCAGCACAACAGAAGGTTACTTTTAATAGAAGCAAAGAAGATGGATTATATTTTAAATTAGAATTTTATCAAAAAATGCCTAAAACACTCATCTTTTTTTAGGACAACCTTTCTCAGTTATTTACATGTCAAAGGTAACTTCTAAACAAGTTTGGAAAATGTGTGCACTGCCCCCTTGAAAATCATGTCTGATGTAAGGCTGAGACAATGTTTGTTTTCAATGAATGCTTTCTGATCACTTTCTTCTGATTCAAAGATTTTTCCAACAAAAGATTTAACATTTTTAAACTGTGTTTTCATCTACCAAGGAAATCTGAAAAGTAATGACGTAAATAAAATTAATAAAATGCTAAAAAAGAAACTAGTCTAGCAACTGAAAGTTGATGGCTGTGCAGTTACCATAATGCAATGACAGTTCAAAAGGTTTAACAGCTAGAAATTTATGGCGGCGTGGATGTGAAGGTTGTGGTCTTCAAAAACAAAACAAAACCATCCTTTGAAGGAATCCAGGTCCACTGTTTGTTTGTTTGTTTTTTTTCAGAGTGTTTGAGGTCAACATCAATAAGTGCTCCATGCTTGCAGCTCCCTAATCAGCTTAAATGAGAGGATTGTCATGCCATTCTGAGATTAATCTGTCCATTCCCAGATCAGGCTCTAAATGTAGTTGATTCAGTGTTCATCCAGTACTAAGAAAGGAGTTCGTGCATAGCAGAAAACCAGCCATGATTAAATCTACGTTATGCATCACCGATTAAATTAAAATAAGTCTTTTATGCACACTTAAACAATGCAAAGCTTTTGATATAGTTCCAATATAAAAAGTGCTAAAATTTTGCAGCTGTACAATTCATTTAATAAACTATAGCTAAAAGAACTGTTGCCACATTTCCAACTACACTTTCAGGGTAGATTTTGACAGGATATTTAAAGACTAAAAATGGTCATGCGACATCTGTGCAAAAGCATTAGTGCCTATGAAAATAATTATTTTCGCGCTTTAGCAAAGTACCTTGGATGACACCCAAAAACTAGATCTTAGATGACCTAAAGTGCAGTTTAAGAAGATTTTAGATCTCCCATATCTAGAAGTGAACCACAAAACCTAAGGATTAAGTACTTTACAAATTTAACCTTCAACAGAAGGCTTAATCAGTAATCCAAAATTGTGTTTCCCTTTACATTCCAAGACACCACTCTTGCAAGTTAGTGCCTACGACATATCAGACCCATAATTTGCAACTGTGTGATCCCACACACAACCTTCTTTGAGATCCAGTGTAATAAAATTGCCTGTCTTCAGTATTCATTGAAGACTGATTTGGCTGTTAACCTAAATCTCATCAGCAAGTTTGTTCCCCTCAGTCCTTGTTCCATAGGTGCTTACTCTGCCTCATTTTTGCAACCACAAACAATAGAAGTTCCAAGTATTGAGGCCCAGGCCAAGTAAGACTTCTTAGGGTTTGTCTGAAACTCTCCATCACTATAATGAAGCATATAGAAGGGAGAATGCACTTAAGAAATGCACAGGCTCATTTTCCTTACCAAACTACTGCAATATCCTACTATATTATGTATTGAATTCAAGCTCTTATGTTCCGTTGATTCATGTAAGAACCCAGTCCACAAATACACTCTTCAGCAATTAAAATAAACTTCTAGGCACATCAGACCAAAAGTAAACCTCTGCCACCTTGTTCCCAGTAAACTATTGTCTACACTAGTGGTGCCTACAATAGGTACGTATTGAATTTAAGTCGTTAAAATTTCAATATCCCTCCAGGGCTGAAAATGTTAATACTGGAAATGGCCAGAGAAACTTGATTGTTGGCAGGCTTCCATTCAGCATTTCAGATCCCAACTTACATCTAAAGATTAAAAAATAAATAAAAATCATATGCCACTACATTTTGGAGTGTAAATAAATCACACCTACAGTCAAAGACACCGTTTGTCTAACTTTTCTTTAAAAAGTGAAAAAGCTTCTGCACAGTAGTCTAGTTTTTTGCAATAAACTTTTGTCACAGAGACCAAAGTGCCCATCTACTTTTTGGCCAAGTTTGCTCAAATTCCTGTCTCCCAAGTAAGGATTCTGACCAATTGCTTTAAGGCTAATGTAACATGGGAGGCAAAGAAAGGTTTATCTCCAGCCTTCACACTGAAACCATGCTACTAGGAACAAAATATTTCAAGAGGCATAAAAACTAAGCACAAGAGAAAAAAAGAAGTGATAGGAGAGATCATTTAAGGTTTACAGAATTGCGTAACTTAATCTTAGTTCTGTGTTACATTGAGACATGATTACTATAGCACTTTAAGACCAAACTTTTAACAAGACCTCAGCATTAAACTGATGAGCTGATTTTGAAATTCAGGGCGTAATACATTTCACAGTAAATGCTCTGGGGGTACTTCTGGACCTCACTGCAAATGCAAGGTCACGTCTCACTGTGTGACCAGTATTTAATGCATGTTACTGAAGCGCTAAACACTCAGGCAGTACTCTGAAATAGCAGCAACATTTAGGAGAAAAAATCATCTTACCAGAAAAAATTAACACTAGACACAATAAGTAATGCACAAATCACAAAAGCTCTAAGGCTACTTGCATGAAATGATCACCAACAAGAATTCCCAAATAAATTCTTCCCTGCGCCATAATGAGGTAGGCTACAAGGACAGCTCTGAAGTGCCTGGCATTGCTTATGACTGGAGAGAGGATTCTAGTCACGACCAATTTTTAACCTGCAGTATAATCCTTAGGAACTGGATATGGAATCCTCCAGAGATGATGTGGGAGGTACCTACTAACATGTAAGCATCAAATAACCTAGAATACAATTTAGTAAGTATCATTTGCAATACATTTTACATGATGTAAACAAAACTAAATTAAAATACAATATAACAAGCAGAGAAAGCTCATTTGGTAAACAAGATCCTTCAAAAGACTGCATTTGCAGAACTTAGAAAGAGCATACCAATTTGAAGCAGATAAGTAAGGACTATTATCAAAGGGATAATAACCATCTCATACTTATGCATGCAGCATAATGAAAAGAAAAGTACAATAAGGCAGATATGTTAGATTAGCATAATTTTATTCCACTATTCGAATGTGTAAGTTGGAAATGAGTTTTGTTTCAATTACTGTTTTTCTCCATGGTTTCTAAACATTTTATTCAAAATCCAGACTGTGTTTTATTTTGGTTTTAGCCCATTATCTGCAATTACCATTTACCTTGCCTCTGTTTTAACAATGGACACAGCTTTTCAATCTACCCAAACAGTCTTAAGGCCACATAAGGTCACTACTGACATCATCTAATAATATCTTTATGGTATTTCAGATAGATTTTGTAAAGCATCTCTCCTACTTCTTTATCTGTTCATATATTGAACCTCGTCCTTTGGCAAAACATTCCTTCCATCAGAAATAAGGCATTTGGAACACTGAACTTTTTCAGAATGTTTTATTCCTGTTAGGTATGTCTCTTTCAACAATTTACATCCAGTGTATTCAGTACTTTTAATTTAACAGTACTGCTCAGAAGGTAATTATTGCACCTGAAAGTCTAACAGACTGTATATGAAAACTACACACTTAGTTCATTTGCTAGTACTCAGCCCAACACTTTTTCCTGAAAGGAAATAATCCTTCAGAGATCTGTAGTTTAAATTTTAGCTGAAATAGAAATGGCAGCTCCTTTAGGTAAGTGTTTATATAGTTAATTACCATTACTGCTACTGAAAATAAATACACAGAAGCTTTATATGACTTTTTATTTTACTTCAAGTACTGACAGTTATGTCATTTTCTTTCACATTTTGTATTTTTCCTACCTCTTACTCTACTTGTAAGAAAAAGAAAAAAGTAGAGTCTGTCCAAAAGGTATATCTCACATAAGGCACTCTAACTAGCTGCAACATAATTCCAGAGAATTTTTTTTGGACTTTCTGAATTTCTTCTGTACCTTTCCTAAAGTGCACTTAAACTAGACATATTACTCCTTTAACAGCCTAACCAGCATCATCTGTAGAAATAAAGTTACCTGCGTAGTGTCTTGCACTTTTTTTTTTTTTTTCTTTTAGGCTGAGAGTACCCCTTTTTGACATGATGTTTCTCTGAGAATTTATGTTTAGAGCACCAGCATTTCTTTCTGCTGGAGCCTCTTGTACCCCTAACATTAGAATTACATAATTCAGACTTGTTTGTTTTGTCTTAAACCTGAACATAAGCACAAACTAAATCCTCTAGCTACCAGCCCAAGAAGACAACATTATATCACTAGCAAGAGGCCACAGGCTTCATACCTTACCTTATGGTAACTGTATGAAGGCCCAGCCCTGGCCTGATGGTTTGCTATCAACTTGTCATAAGAATTTGCTCTGTGAATTAGAATTTGAGACTGGGTGTCTCTTGTTAAGATATGCAGTTTAAGTGTGAGATGACAGTAAAGCCTTTAAAATGTGAGCACACATTGAAAACTGCCAGAATTATAAGCAATTTACTGTTAGTCAACTACTGGTCAAAGTAGTGCAATTAAAAGAATTAGAAAATGACTGTTTTTGCTTTAAAGAGAAAGTGAAATTGTAGCTATCTAGAAGCAATTCTACAGATTAAAGATCTTTTATAACAGAACAAAAAAACTTGCACTGAATGTATTTAACAGGGAGGCAATCCACTGTGATTTTTATCAGTCTTCAGATGAGCACAAACAAAATGCTTTATTATAGGGTTGCAATGAGACCAAAGATTCAGAAGCACAGAATTATTCTAAGTCCTTGTGTCTGATAAGAGGGTGCTCTGGGAAACTAACAGAACTATAACAGACAATAGCCCTCATCTATACCCTTGGGACAAAAATCTGTGCAAATACTATGCACATATCCTTCCAGAATGGAAAAATGTTACCATAACATGGAAAATAAAGTACAAAAAAAGAAGTTATTGTAAAACATTAAATAATTCCCTGTTACCTTTCAGCTGGAAAGCTGTCTGTGAATAAGATGTTCAATTCTGCTAATATAATTACTTATTGAAATCACTTCCAATAGCATAAAATAGGCAGCAAGGGAGTAATAAAACTATTAAACTAATAAACTGAAAAGCAAATAAAACTACAATTATTCTGATCATACACTAGCATATTTCCCCAGATTACAATGCTATACTTGTATCTAAAGCAATGCCCTCAAAAGGGTTTCCTCATAGGTAGTAAGAGATAATCATGTCTGCACTGTTTCTCAAGGCAGTCAAGCAGATACGGTAATAAGAACAGAACTCTTCATTTATTTACCATGGTAAATAAGATTTCCTGAGCCTGTGTTTTCAGTTTCACAACACACAGTTGTATAGCTCCTTATCAGGTTGCTATTAGAGACTGGGGTTATTTGGTTTGGCACAGCTTGTATTCATTGCAACTTCTTTCTATGAAAACAAAGTCATTCTTCATTGTATATGTTTGCTTCTGCTCCATTTCACAACTTGATATGCCGTCAGATGACATTTGTTCCATCCTGTAAATCAATTTATTTTCTTTAGCACAAAGACAGCCCTTCCCTAAAAGGTCTGATCCAAAAACATAAGAATATTGAACTACAGAGAGCATACATCATTGCTCAATATAGTATCGATCTGTTAATGTATTGTGACTTGTTTAAAGATGCTTCTTTGTTGATTTGTTCAAAAACGACCAAGGAAAACCCAAAATATCAGCCTCCTCTACATGTGTTTATATGTGTATAAAGATCTATTCAATACTGTGATTTCTAGAAATAAAATACAATTAAATAATCCTCTAAATGACTGAAAACAGTCTGGTACTACCTAATTAAAAGACTGATTTTATCAAGATTAAAAGGAATCATCTCTGTCTTTCTGTACCAGCTGCCATCACATTAGGGAATGTCTGGATTCTGCACAACACTGAAATCTCATTACGCTCACTCATCTTTGTCCTAGGATTTCATGAGACAT
Organism: Aythya ferina; assembly: GCF_964211825.1. Classification (NCBI taxonomy): domain Eukaryota; kingdom Metazoa; phylum Chordata; class Aves; order Anseriformes; family Anatidae; genus Aythya; species Aythya ferina. The sequence goes on from NC_140304.1 coordinate 9,315,591, forward strand.
GAGGAAAAACTACAAAATACGCATAAGAAATATTCTAAAAACATTAAATACATATTTGCACATGCACAGGCCAGTACCTAATAATAGAAATTTAATTTTTAATTACAGCCACAATGTAGCTTCCATTAAAACTCATGGTAGTTTTATTGCTCTCTGAACAGCTGATCTCATACAACAGTTCTGAAAAAAATACTGTTGTGAACAACTTTGAAAAACACCACTCCTCTTTTAACTTTGGAATGAGTAATTAAATAGTACAGCAATGGTTTTGGTGACACTACAAACAGTGTGCATTCTAGATTTATTGTCCTTTGAAGAAGGCATATGATATATCTCCATGGGAAAAATAAAAAATAAAATAAAATAAAAAAGATTCCCTAAATGTTCTCTCTCAGAAGTATACAAATGGCATTTCATTTAAATTATCACCTGTTGCATGATCTTTGGGTGGTCAGCATTATGCCTGCTATGGCACACATTGTCTTAATTATCATCATTTTATAGCATAACTGTAAGAGTAAGTCATAGTCTCACAAAATAAGGTTTGTTGATGCTTCCTTAATCTTGGAAATCTCAAATGCATTTGTAAAGACAAGTAGATGTCTACATGCTTGCTGCTTTAATGATGCAAACTTACATGTTCACTTCAAAATATCAATTTTATATTAAAAGGATAAATTTACTGCTGACCTAATCATGCTCAAACCAATAGAGGTAGCGTCTAATTTTTCAATTCACCACAATACCTAATAGATACCCCCCTTTGGCAGTTTTCTTGGTAGTTTACCTAAACTAACTTATTTTATTCCTTTGCTTTTTTAAATGTCAGAGTTTGCGCTCACTAAAATTTCTTGTAGTGATCCCCCCCCCCAAACCCTAAACACAACTATTTCATAATCTTGGCATTAAAATCTAGATCAGCTGGTAAACTGTTGAGATACACAATACTGCTATTACATTCACCAAAATATTTTGCTGATATTAAACTAGGAGCAATGCCCAGTAGGAGCATTCATCCTTGTTTGAGAAGTCTATGGCAGTTCCTACAAGGCTGTGGTGTTTAATTATGCATGCTCTCCACTATTTTAAAGTCTCAATAATGAGAATCACTTCTGTTGGTGCACTGCAAGGTATACCCACAAGTAAATATCAGGAGAGCCTTACCAAGAGTTTCTTAACATTCAGGAAACTCACGTCTTTTACTCCTACTGAATTGGGAAGGCTGTATCTTTTATATGAAAGACCAGTTGTTTCAGAAGTTATCCATGAAACAGAAAGGTTCAGAAAGTTTCAGTCCATGATTTCATCCCCTATTTAATGGCCTATAAACTACGTTGAGATAAATCGTCCTACACTCCTCTGGCAAAAAGCAGTGAGGGAAAGAGAACATGTAAGAGCATGATGGCAGCTAAGCAGCCAGGGTGTTTACCAGGTACAAAACTTCATCTCTTGACCTTACTCCTAAGGTGTTTTTTTTTTTTTTTTTCTGATTTCATCTAACAAGTATCAAGATAAAACGGAGAACTTTATTGGCTCTGAGTAGTCTCTGCAAATAGACGCACAATTACAGTGATAGTTCCAGAGACAAAAGGAATTTGGAGGTTAAAAAAAAAAAAAAAAAAAAAAGAAAGACTAAATACCTACTTTACAAAAGTACTTTTGGATTCTACAAAATAAAGAATGTCATCTACTGCTCATTGACATTCTCTGTTTAACAAGTGACTCAAACATCTGTTTACTGTTAATCACCTCTTTAAATATCGTAACAAATTGAGGCCTGATCTGGCACATTAAAGTGTAGATGAGAGGAGGGTTCCTGGAACTGCCATGATTCTCATATAAATTTGTGCTTTGCAGCCTAAAATACAAGAATACCTTTCTCGCAGAAGTCAAGGTTAAGGTCTGCTCTTTGCAACAGACAATATACATACGGATACAGAATGGAATCAGAACATGGAATATGTATATATCACGACATGAATAACAATCTCACTCAAATCCCAGGTAAATGAGTATAGCATTCACTCCTTTTAAGGGAGGTTGCTTAAAACTGAAAAAGGTCAGAAAGATCACAATGCCCCACTTTGCATTCATACTTAAAGTCAAGATCAGGGGAACTTTTGTCCTTCTGCACTTTAAGATAAGAGCTCAGTTTAGACACCATTAAAAAGTTCAGTATTTGCTTGATTTCAAATCCAAAGATTTTAACCAGATTATTTATAGACAGACATTTCTATTTGCGAAATGAATTAGTTTTTCTGTGTGAAAACCAGTCGCTGAAAAATATGCATAATAATACAATATTTAATAAATACTATGTAGACAACACTTGAAATAAAGGCGACCTTTAATGGTATTAGGTGGCCTGGACCTAAAAATATGTTTTTCCTCTGAATGACAAACTCTCTAGGCACTATGCTCTCTAATTTGGTACTTCATTTAGGTATTTTAAAGATAATGATGATCATAGGCAAAAAAAAAAAAAAAAAAAAAATTGTGCACGTAAGTGTACTGACATGTATACATTTTCTCTCTGGCTGGACTATTTACACTTTTTGCTATGCCTATCACTACCATGAGAAAATATCTAATCATTATCAGAAGCTGCAGTGCCATATTAAAATGGATATTTCCTTAGAGGTGATTATTAGGGAGTTTAATGCACTGGAGGTAATGTGAGTGCCTGTACAAAGTCAGTGAAAAGTCATTGTTTCTTTCTGTAAAATAAAGGTAAAGAATTGTTTCATAAATAAGGAATATCCTATTTCTGTAAGATGGTGCTTCTCTTCTGAGACACAAACTCTTTCAGTCTCCAAATGTACTCTTCCTGATCTACTGACCAATTAACATTGAGAGGTTTGGCTTTGTGGCATCTTTGCCCTGCATGTTGTTAAATTGGTCAGGTAACAAGATATGACAATGCAAGTCAGGTAGTTATGAGATGATCATTTTGCCTCTTTAAGAAAAGGGATGACAATTAAGATACAACCAAGTGTTCTTCTTGCTAATGGATGTAATTGCTTAACAGTAACTATTCTCTGTGGAATTTCACATTCTTTTAACAAAGACCACATTGAGTGGAAGATATATTGGTATGCATATTGTCTGCTAAGGTGCACACAGTCTGTACGTGCGTGTAACTACATATTTTCCACTGCCTATATACTTGCACTTACATTAGTATTATACTGATCTTGAGGACTGTGACCCCAAGTATCAAAGAGTAAATTGTTTCATTTAATATACAGGGAAGAAGTATTAAGGTAGTATTCAGAAAAAAAAAATTAAGCATAACTAAAAAATTTGGTGAACAATAATCTTGATTTTTTTCCTTCATTTTACAATTCGAGTTAAAACCTCAAAAATTGAAGACTGATAAATGTATGTGCAAAACAGCAGTGATAGTCAATTCCTGCTGTAAGTAACTAAATACAAAGTAGAAAATGCATGACAAAATATGAGACATGAGTATCTTTAAGAGCTAATGATTAAAATATAAAGGTTGCAGATTTAAATTAGGAAGTTCTCACTGACGGAAAGAGCAAACAACATTTTAATGATCTGTTTACAGATGAACCTCAGAAACCACAGAGTTTAAAAATACATTAGAATAGTTGTTTATTCAGCCTTTGTTCACAATCTCCCATGAAGCCTCCTGAATAATCCTTTGCAAAAGGTTTCCACAAATTTCATGGAGAGTTCTAGTTGGAAAAAAGGGTTTTCAGGGGCTAGGCACAGAAGTTTGTGCAAATAGTTAGGAAGTTCTATCACCCACAGAATTCTTAATGCCTCTACCCTGGGGAGAACTCAACCCCTCGAGGTTTCCTGGAACATACCCTAAATTTTTTAATTGGATACGATAGAACAGTTATCTCCACATCTGCGAGATTTGCCTCTTCTATCAGTATTTTCTTTCATACAGACCTTGAATTCTTTTTAATTTGGTAATAAATACTTAAAAATGAAGTTTTCTACTTAGAAACAGATAAACAAGTGACCATGTTTTTTGGCAAGTGCCAGTTTCATGAAAAAGTGTTCTTAGACTAACCTGCTGCTGGGATTAAGTCACTTATCCTTCTAGTCCATTTACTAAAGTTTCCTTCCCTGTAAGATTCAGTTGTGCAGATTTCAATTATCTCTAATTAATATTATGTTCAGAAATCAACAGCATTGCACCTCTGATTTCTTGGGCAACGACCTCTCTAAAATAACCACTTGCAATACTGAACAGTGCACAAATTCTGCTCAGTTTCTAAGAGTGGATCAGAAGAATGAATTATGACCAAGATTTTCCCATAATATACTGTACTTGATACTCAAACTAAAGGAATAAAAATAGAATCAACTCCCTGCTTCATACTCATTATAAGAAACCATTCCTTTCATCTTGTTCGAGTTCTGCTTAAAATTAAACATCCATTAGGATCTTCTCTCTGCACTGCTTTCACTGACTATAATGATTTTCAGTTCCAAAAGGATGAATATCTACAGCTCATCAAAATCTTCACTAGATTTGCCTATCCAGAGCAAGTTCTTGCTAAGCTCATGGTTTAAATTACGCTATGCCTACGATGGTTTAAAAACTTTCTGGAGTTTTCTGTCTTTTGGTCTAGTACTCAAATAAACAATAGTGCACACAGAACACAGTTATGGTTTCAACATTTCCATTTTCTCTAGCCTTGAAACAATTTCAATTTTATAGTAGTTTGCTTTTTTTTTTTTTTTTCAAATATTTAGTGTCTAGTGGTGGATGAATAGTGAGGCAGAAGATGAGGAAGACAGTGCAAGCAGCCTGAATAGATAGTTTTAAATTAATGCAAGATGAGATTTGTGGCTTGCAGATCATTGTCCATATTTATTCATGTTATTTTCTATTATTTAATCCACTTTTATTTTTGCATAACATTTAAGATAGTAACAGCTAAGTGTTTATTTTCATTAATGCATGTTTGTGTAGCCATGGATCACTGGTGTGTTTAAACAGTAATCTGAAATAGGTAAATCTGTTTATTTTTCCTTGGGGATAATACTGAGATATAAGACAGTATATTAAGTGACTAATGAAAATAAGATAGTTATTCAGTACAACTATGCTTACTACTAGAAAACATTATTTATCATTTATTTACATTTATTCACTGCCACAATCTTTCTAGAAAGATTACTCAATGGAAATGAGTCATCAATATTATGTCATATTATAGCTCTCACTGTCTAAACTGTCAATTATATAAAAGGCAATGCAGAAACAGTCCATCAGACCCAGCAAGTTCTAAATCTTACCTCCCTCATCTCCTCTTTCTCCTATTTTGGAGCAATGGAAATCCCTCAGGCCATCACGTACAAAAATGCAACACAGTCACTATTTGCTCTGCAGTCCTTGGTATTTCAGCACTCTGCATTTTAACTTGCAATTGGCATTTCACATATATAATCCCAAAGTCGTAATTCCTCTATTGCTGTATTGTATGAAACCCATTTTTACAAATAATAAATCTATTGTAGATGTGTAAGACACCCTACTCTGACTCCCACATTCAGAGTTTTCAGATTAACCCATTTATTCCTTTATTTTAACTGAACTAGAAAGGTTTTGTTTTTAATATGTAAGAAAGAGGGGATTTTACATTCTGAACTCTGCAGCCACTAATATTTAATTATCTAACATTTTAAATGTGTGATTGTACTATTAGATACATTCCTCTATAATCAGCTCTGTATTTTCCCAAATAAGTCTACACCAGTGATTTAATTTAAACCAGTATTTACATGCTGCAACAAGGTACCACAAACCCTTTTTCCTTGTAGCATACCACTTATCAGCGTAGAAAAGCTGTACAGTTGCTGTAGGATATCTAAAAGTTTTTCTCAGCAGGGCAGCTCCACACATTTTGTCATAAGTTTAGTATCTGATATACATAATCACACAGCATCAATAGATTGAGAAAGCAGCCTACATTCTCCTTGCCTGCTACAGTTCTACCTCGTCAAATGTACAGTGCAAGTAATTTAGCATGCACAGAATTGCAATAAGGCAATGAAGATAAAGTAGTACTAAGATGCAGGCACAGATATGGCTGGATTTAGACTTGTACAAAGCAGGCACTTGCCTAGCGGACGAGCAGAGGAACACAAGAGAACCTGCCCCAAGGGGGCAGGGAGACCTTCCATACCCCTTTCAGAATCCAGTGTCATCACAAAATCCATTTTACCCTCTCTCAGCCTGTTTAGCTGAGCCATCTCTGGTCTGTTCCTTCAAGAGCGTTTATTTTATGTACGACCTTTGTGAACGAGTCAAGCCTCAGTTCTACCAGGTATGAGTGCTGCATGTACAGCATCTCCCCACGCTGAGTTTTACAGGAGGTTAAAGTGTTTCAATGACATACAATTAGCTGCAAATAACTGAGACTCTTTGCCTTGCATAACAAAGTATATGAAGACACTACAAGTTCAGTAAGTCAGCAAGTGTCTCAATTTGCTTTTGATTTATTTTCAGTGTTTACTCTGTGCTTAATAGAATGTTGTTGAAGAGAGATACAGTAAAAATTCCTTCTGGTAAACAATTTAGCTTAAGAATTAAAATTAGAGATAAATAATGATGCAATTTTATTGAGCATGAACACAATTGAGAACACAAATTGAAGCATCTTGATGACAAATTAAATTGTTTCATTATCTTTCATAAATTGCTTTGGGAGAGATTCACTCTTGGTTAATGAGTATAAAACTGAAGACCAAGTAGCATACTGTTTTTTTGTTTTGTTTTGTTTTGTGTTTTTTTTTTTTGTTTGTTTTTTGTTTTTGTTTTGTTTTGTTTTTGTTTTTTCCAGGAGTTTGAGGCTTTGAAGTCAAAAGGAGTCTCCCAAGTGACTCCAACACAGGTTAGCTAGGGCCCTTTACAGTTACTAGAAGCAAACACAATCCTCATGCCAGATCCACTAAAAAGCATGTCAAAAAAAAACACAGAAAAAATTGATCCATTTCTAAATCCATTTCATAGTCATTTCAGTTAACATCCTTTTCTCTCAGAGGTCTTCCGAAAGCAAATGCTTTCCATGAGGTCTACTGTTTGCAAAAAGATATGCATGTACATAATAGGTCTGACTGAAAATCTGTTGAAGAAAAAATGCACAGAACAATTTGCTTTTGAAGGTCATCAATGTCTTGCTCAATGTCTGCCCCAGTGTCTTGCTCAAAGCATCTTTTCAGAGAAAAACATTAACACCATGTTCACATTGAAAGTGCATCTAGTTCAACGTACACAACAATCAACTCCACAGAGTTGAATCACAAACATTAATGTAACAGTTAGCACTGTAGTGATAATATTATTTATCCCTGTCATTGTTTATTAGTTAAGGTAGGTATGGGAGTAGATAGTGATTTCTAGTCTAAGATTTCTGACACACAATACTGGTGCACCAAGAGAGACTCCTGCCCCTCCGATCCAGTTCAAACCAGTTCAAAACAGGACCTGGGCCCTGGAGTGAAATGACATGACTTTCTTTGCCCACAGAAGCACTTTTTGGGAAGTCCAAGATTTGCAGCAGCATCCTCAATAATAAGAGAATTAACTTCTCTTTCAAACAATATCATTCCTTCAGCAAAGATCCAGCCTCAGTACTAAGATGATCTAGAACCAGTATTTATATTATTTATATGGCAGTCAGTAATAAGTCACAAACTGATATTCTAGTTCAATTCTAATATTAAAGAACCATTAGTACTTATTTAGAAGTAACAATGGATACAAAGAAAATACAGCAAGGTCATGTTTCATGCTAAGTAGTTCTTCCATAAATAGGTAATGATAAGATCTTAACTTGAGCTTCATATTGAGTAGCTCAAGCCCAAGTTTGGAGCCAAATCATTCTAAGATGTCCACTGTCCACAACAATAACTCATCAACTTACACGGTATGTTAACTAGCTTAATAATAATGATTATTACATGCATATATTGCACTTCCTTGGTACCTGAAAATGTTCTTTTAACATTTGTCTCCAAAATGGATGAGAGATTAAAATCCTCACTATCATTCATGGCACCATTAAGACTCATTGCAGGATAATATTTTTTAAAAAGTTCACTTAATGGTGTCTTCTCAAACTCCAATTGGGAAAAAAACAAAACAAAACAAACAAACAAACAAACAAAAAACAACAAATATATATATATTAAAAAAAAAAAAAGAAGAAGAAGAAAAATAAGGTGAAATTACCTTACCCTAAATACAAATCACATTAAAGTAATTTCAAAGTTCAGCTGAGAGAAAGTATAATAGTTAGATAGCAGCATTGCAATAAATTTGAAGTTAGCACTCATGCAGAGAGCATGATAGTTATGGCAAGGTTGATAAGTATTATTGTTATTAGAAAATGTTTCTTCCAATTTATATGTACATACATTTTAAATTGACCACCCTCTTTTAAGAGGAATTTTCTGTTGTTTCTTTATATGTAAAGCAGTTCTCTAAGAAATTAATTAAATAACTATTTAAAATTCTGTTCTTCAGGGTGCCAATATCACCTGCTGAAAATCACTATATATCAGGATTCATATTAGTTCACTAATCTGTCCTCTGGGAGGATTTTAGCTTTGTACAGAGAAACTGCAAAGGGTCTAGGCATTACTTAAATCCATTTAAATGCTTTGGTTGAACCTGATCCCGTTGTGCAATGGCAAAACTCCCACTGACTTCAGAGAGGCCAGGATTTCATGGCTCAGATTGTGCCTATGCCTTAGACTTTACATGTGTGTACAGGAGAATCTAATACTAAAAGAAAAACAAAACAAAACTTCTGAGAAAAGAGCTTTTGTTAGGTTGCTCCTTTAAAAAAGGGGTCAGGGGGTGGGGGTATGAACAGGGGTTGGAATTGAAGAGCACTGGAAGATATGTAACTATAGTGCCAGCAGATACACATTTATTTTTTTATTATTTTTTTTTTCCGTTAGAGGTAACAAGGACAAATATAGGTGCTTCAACAGCACCTTCATAGTTAACCGTAGGGCCTTGTACCTGGGGGCTTCTGTTTTCAAAGAGTCTATACATGAGCATATATTTAACTATCTTCTTAAGCACCAGATTTGCTTTTCCAATATTGCTGATTTTAAAGACAGCATAGAACTCTTACAGACAAGAATGAAGTCAAGCCAGAAAACCATGAAATGGATATGAAAAGGTACACGTTGGGCAGTTTGGAAAGCCCTCATTATGAACTTGAGCTGTGCTTGGCTCAGACAAATGTTTTGGCACAAGCATCAGCACTCTGTTGGTCTTTATGCTCGTGAAATATTCACAACTTCCCCAAAGGATAAAAAAGGATAATTTTATTTACCAGCTTTCCTAAACTAATGAAATACCTATTAAAAATGTTGTGTTTACTGAAATTCAGTTTATAATTCTTTTAAGGATAAAACGAATAGGATTAACAGGATACCCCAGGATATTGTATTGTTCATCTATACAAACATTAACACTTTTTTCATCTACATAATTTCCATAATCAAACAGTTAAATTAACTTGCTTATGCAATCTAGATGCTGAGATCTCATGAACTGAAATGCAGGATCACTAATACACAGCAGACTCAAAAATTATACAAAAAGAGTTGTCTATTTACATTTGTAGTGTCTCAGAGATTTCTCACCATAGAACATGACACAACCTAGTCAACACATTTCAGAAAGAAATAGAGATGCAAATAGGAGGACTGCAATCACATTATGTTCAAGCTGAGTGTGCAAACAGTATAAACAAACAGTAGACAGCTTGCTGCTCAAGTACTAGATTTGGTTTAAACATTAGTGAGCTCAGAACTCAGTCCAAAGGTATTTGTACTAGGAAGTCAGCCGGAGAGTTAGAGTCCTTTATCTTGATTATATTGAATAGTATCGTATTTCTGACGTAGGGAGCCAACTGTGAGACAAATTTTTGGAGTAAGTAAACTATTTAGGTAATGGTAAGATAACAAATTTGTAATTTCAGATCACAGCTGTACATAGCATAAGCTGTCTCCTTTCTCAGCTATTTAGCACTAATTATATTAAAACAAGGTACAGTTCATGTTTAGATGAATATGCTCAACGTGCAGCATTCAGACTGACCATTCTGCCAGCTTGTCAAAGCATAGATTTAGCTCATTTCTTTCCCCCACATAAAAAGCCACTATACTGTTCACTACACCTTTTTTTCACTTCCTCAAAACTGGGTAAAGGCACTTATAACAAAACTCGGGCAATATACAATAGAAACTCATGCAAATACAGTAACATGTATTTTCAATGGTTAAAGCAAAGCTGTAAGCTCTTTTCGATTCTTCCAACTTGGAAGTTCTCAGTAAACGAATGAGTTGCTCTACTTTTACCTTTCACATTTGTTATTAAATAAAATTCAGTGTGGTAAATACTGAAGCTTAAGGAAAAAGTCCTCTAAATTAAACCCTAATCCAAGTGATGAACATATACAAGTTTTGAGCTGTTCTTCATATTTATCACAATTGCCTCTCACTCCCTAAGCAACTTCAGCAACTACTTATTCTCAAGTTTCAATAAAACAGATATGGATCTCTACAAAATGCTAAAGAAACTAGGAAACAGATTGTTAAAGAGAAGCCAAGCATTTCACAGCCATGAAAGTCGGATAGCTCTGTCAGCTTCCATAATGGTCTCTCACCACAGTGAGCACCTAAAAGATTTATGAGATTTATACTTCAAATATGTGGGACTGCCAGAGATCTACATGTAGAAGAGATCTAAGCAGAAGGTACAAACCCAGAGTAGCAGGGTCATGAATAAGATGGGTTTTGAACGCAAGCCAATTTGTAGTTCAATGTTCCAATGATACAATGGACAGAAAGAATTGTATAATCAGAGCGTTTGCCAAGGAATGCAGACTACTAAAATAACCTATGCTGATCATAACTGCCTATATCAGTCCAATAAACTTATTTATTGCCAGGACCTATAAACTCAATAAAAGACCTTTTATAGGATTCCTCATTTTTTCATCATAGAATACATGTTGACAGCCTAAGCAACTGAAAGGTGCAGCTCGTAAGTGTGCCATGCATATAAATTAACAGCTGATAGATTAATTGCCTGGTGCTAAAATCTGAAGCTTTTTACACTGTCTGTAGCTTTGGCATTTTTAATGAGCTTTTTCCATATGAGTGCCAGAAAATTAAAAAGGAGCCATCACTGCTTCCTTCAGTGACATCACTAAGAAACACGCAATTTTCCTATGTGTATGTATTACTGGGAATGAGCTTTCTTGGTCCTGCATGCTTCTTCTGGAAGCCCTTGATAAAGGCTTCCCTTTTACCTATTTCACTGTAAAGAAACAACATATGCACTTCTATACTGACAGCAAATCAGCATTCTTCGAACGAGCTCAGAAAAGCTTTTAAGATACAATACTTCCTATGGGGCATGAAGATCCTTTACAGACTGTCAAAGGAAAGGGGTTATCTACAATGAGTCAGAGATAACTCTTCAGAAAAGAATGATTTTCTTCCTCCCCCCACCCCCAAGCTATTTTTCTTCACTTTAACACTCTAACTTTTGCAGTTTCACCAATTTATTTCCCCTTATTACACCATTAGAGTCATCAGTGCTGAAACTGTGCTATCCTCATTTTGCAGCAGGATTTTGAGTAGAACTCTTGAAAATAAATTTAAAAAAAAAAAAAAAGAGAGAGAGAGAGAGGAAAAAGAAGGAAGAAATTAAAAATTACATTCTACCTGGAGTAAAAGATATTAACAAAAGAAATATCCATGCTGAAGGTGCCAGTTTAACTCTAACTTCCATTTCTTCTAACTGCCATTTCTTTTCAGATCAAAGGCTGCAAGTACCCAAAATCTCAAAGCTCCTGTGTAAAGGCTATTTATATAAGCTTTCCCAGTGTCAATTATTACATCAACTTCACAGTGCAAACCTCAAATACAGTGTGGATGATGGCTATCCTGAGCCTATGGATCATGGAAACCTGGACTTCCCAGCAAATGGACTTTCAGGAAACCTGACCAAATTTTGCAAATCCTCCTACACCCCATCATGACAGCTAAGTTTCTGCAAAAAAAATCAGTGACTTCACAGAGATCTCACTTTTTCTTTTTCCATCTCTTATCAGGTGTAGGTTGTAAATGGAACACTTGAAGTTTTAGAAAAAAAAAATCAATGTGACTCACATGTAGGCCTTGGTCAGGGGTACCCTGGGAGGCCATCATTGTCATTAATATTCACAGCTGGTTCACTTTGTTTTCAGTGCATATTTTGTATGAATAGTTGTTGTTTTTGTTGTTTTTTGTTTTTTGTTTTTTTTTTTTTTTTTGTACAAGGCATCTACCAAAGCTGCATTTCTTCATACCTATAAGAAATAAACACAGTTAATAAATACAGGGAGAAAAAAAAAATCTGCTTGTTCCTTCTGGTTTTTGTGTGTTTGTGTGTGTGCACTGATCATTTGTTTTATTGTTTTTAGTCATGGATAAGTCAGCATGAACAGTTTATACCCTCTTAAGCACAGGTAAAGGGGGATTGCCTAAATGAGTGGTTGCATTGGATTAAAATTTCATCTTTCTAACTGATGCACATTACAGTTATTTCCAGGTTGTAGATAAACAGTGTAACAAAATAAGAGAACAGAGCACCACATTTCTCATGTTCTCATTCTACTTCTATTCAAAATCACTTTTTTGGGGGCTCAGTTTCTTGTTACAAGCAGTAAGATCAGTATTAAATAATAGATCAGCAGATAAGTAGATAAAGTAGTTCTCCAGCCTCCACAGAGATAAGCAATCAGATCTTCCAGAAAGATTTTATATTATTTGGCACATTAAAAGCATAAAGAATATTCCAAGTATATCTATATTAATGATCTATTTTGTGTGTAGTGCTGTTAGAAAAAAATATATTTCTGATGTCACTTTTTAAAACATATATACATTCATTAAGTTTTTACATTTAAAAAAATAAGAACCATCACTCAAGCAGTCAAAATGAAAAACTAAAAGAAAAACAAGCAGAGTGTCTGTCACAAATATAATTATTTTCTGTGCATTAAATTATGACACTTAAGAACAGACTTGACAGCAATATGAAATTAAATTGTGATGAAGAATGTATGTAACATTTTTCAGAACTGCCTGAAAACAAAAGTTTCCCTATTTCAACTCATAAAATGAGGCTTTTTAAAAATCTCTACCATACAAAGCTCTAGGACTAGTTTTCTGGATATTGGGTGAGCATAAGTTTACCAAGGATTGAAGAATGCTGCATTTACAGTTGTGTGCCTACATACTCTCAGTAAGACACCCACAAGTTCCCCACCTATAACATTCAAATCCAAACTTAATTTTTGATGAAGCTGATGAAAGGGGAAATGTTTAAATGATGTTGAATGGTTAAACCACAACATTTCCACATGCAGAAGAGGCAGAAATAGTCTAACACTTTTCTCTACTTTGATGTTTGTTAGTCTAAGTCTTATTCGTATGTATAAAAACATGAGAAATATAAATGCTTCATCTTGATTCAGGATTAGAAACCCTCAATTCTGTAACTCTTGCTCATTTGAGGAATCTTATTTCCATTAACTTTGAGTGACTGCAGAAAACAAGTTTCACATTACTACAAACATCTCTCAAAGAACTGTGCCAATAGAAACCAGCAACATATAAATTGAAGCTAAAGACAAAATGAAATTTTATATGAATGAAAAAATAGGTCACTAATAGAAATGTACTTGGAATATTATTTATGCTTCTAATGTGCCAAAATTAATGAAAAAATGAAGGGAAAAAGTAGAGGAAAAGGGGGGAGAAGTGTAAAATATGTGCAAATTTTATTATCCAAGTACTTTGCATTGCATGTTTTTAAAAACACTGAGGTTAAATAAAGTCATCTATGGGAATCTCTCTTTTTGTTATAGAAACAAAGACTTTTAAAGTTAACACCAATATTGCAAAATACTAGAAGTTGTCCTTCTGTCACTTGGCAATTAAAGAATTTTAGTCTTAAAGGTATTTTAAAATTTGCATTGGTATAAAAAGGTAAAAAGTTGACTATAAAAACGTATTGTTTTGGAGAACAGAGATATTTGGATTAGATGAGAGAACTACTACCACAAACAGATTCAGTCCAAGTCATTTAATACTCCCCTGAAAAGCTCCTCCTTCCCAGTGACAGCTAAGATTATCCTTTTCATTTATTTATTGTTTACTTTACTCTCCAGGCAATTGCCATTCCATATCTGAGCCATCCCAGCACAATCTCTGGCTTTTCACCTCCTGCCCTTATCTTCTCCTTTGGCGCTTCACACAAGGAACAAATGTGCAACACAGAACTAAAAGCTGCTTTCAGATCATTCGTGTTATCAGCTAAATATTAGAGAATAGCAGTGTAGACTGTGAACAACATTTTATGAAATGGAAAAAGCCTTCAAAGAAGCCCATGTGTATTCCCCACCCCTTTTTTACTTATATTTTAATCAATCAAAGAAACAATATAGATCACTGAAGAAAAAATCCTTGCCAAACGCACTGCATTCACATTAAAAACATTCATGATACGTCATGAACACCAGGAAACAATAATAAACAGTCATCCACAAATATCAAGTATTAGAAATCAATCAAAACGTAGATCTATACTTTGGACTTCAACTTGTTTGTTTGTTTTTTAAAGCCTTTATCCTCCCTTGGAAAACACTGTCTGCTTAGAGGTACAAATGGGTGATGACAGACACGTGCAAGGAAACTGTGCTGCATTCAGAAACATGCATTTTCTCAAGGTCTTGTTAACCAGAAGCACTTCAATGTCTAAGCTATCACAGAATCACAAAATCACAGAATTTCTAGGTTGGAAGAGACCTCAAGATCATCGAGTCCAACCTCTGACCTAACGCTAACAGTCAGGTGAATATTATGTGAATATGCCAGCATATAACTGGAAGAATCAAAATGTGAGCAAGGAGAGAGTCAGCTAATTGTTTACTCAACAGAAATAAACAGCAATGCATGAAAAGAGAAATTGTCTTTTAAACCACAGACACATGATTTACTTTCATAACACTAAAACTTCAGCTAATTGCAATGTTCCCTATTTCTACCAACAGAGTACTACATGCTTTTCTCTGAAGAGTTAAAAAGTACAGAAAACTTACAGTTACTTTCAAGCCAGATATATCTGTAGCTCCTCACTATGCATTTTTTTGTATATTTTGTGTAAATCCTATCTATCATTTATTGTTTATTTTGATTAAAAAAATAAAAATAAAAATAAGAAAATTCCAAGCCTCGGAACTTCCTTAAAAGTTAGCACTTCCAAATACAGGAAAGTTGTCTATAGCCTTGTGATTTCCTGCCTGGGTCTCTACTGCAGCGTATAAAAACACCACTGCTGTGCTTATATCACAGAAAACAGATCAAATTCCAGCAACTGGGGATTTGTGGGTGGCAAATAAATCTGCTTAGCTTGAGAACACACTTATATTTCTCTGCTACTTTGTCAGTTGGTAGAAGAGAAATTAGAGAAAACTGAGAGATTGAGAGATTAAGAAACCAGAGAGAAGTCATTCAGGCATATCAGTGCAGAGTTGCAGTTACTTTTCTGATCACTTTAACAGTCTAAGTTTTGTATGTCAGTTGCACTGTAGGAAGAGGTCATTTAAACACTTTTAGTTTCATTATAAAGTCAAATGAGAAAGGCTGAATGACAAGAACTGAAGTGCAAAATATACTCAAGCCAGAACACTTGCCTTGATTTTGAAAATAATATTTGTATATATTTAATATGGTTACAGAGTCCAATAAATGTGAAAATTCTAATAACCAATGTTAAACTAGCTGACTAACAGCCTAGATGCAGGAGATGGGGCAGTGTGTTTGTATTGTAGGAAAGTGCAGTCATCAGAGTCACAGATCCCATCACACAGTGAGCAGCAGCAACATGCATCAGCCCACTACCAGCTATCTCTGCAGAAGACTTCCATCCCATGCTTACACAGCTATTCAGACATTTTAAAATGCTTAAATTCCCTTTATCTTAGATTTTAGCATAGTTACATGGTAGGTAGTTTGGTTTTGTTGTTGTTTATTTTTTTGTTTTTTTTGTTTTTTTTTTTTGGTTTTGCTCTTGTTATTTGTTTATAAAAACAGCAAGACATGCAAATAGAAGAGGGATATATTCACAGCAGCCCAACGAAACTATTCACTCTACTTCTTCCTGTTTCACAGCTAAGGAAGCTTCTGCTCATTTGTCTTCTCCTCTTGGAAGAAAACACAGGGCAGCACATGGGACAAGCATGTTAAACCTTCCCCTTCCTCTTCCTGGAAACACTGCTTCAGAGAATAATATTGTTTAGAGCAGCAAGGTCTTGAATGATAAAAGCACATTTTGGGCATACACATAAAATCTAAGTACTTTCTTAGCTATATAATAACTTGAACACTGAAACACTCCGTTTTCTTTTGGGTCAGATCATGTCAAAAAGCTTTACAAGCTTCTGGACATCTGCTAAACTGTTTTCTCCTAAAGCATACTTTTATTTTTCATATACAAACCAAGCAGGGTTTGCTACTTGACACCCTGCAGCAAGCAGGCACCTTGCATTTACTTTGAAAGTGTTGATTTGTTTCATGTTATCACCGGGCAAATTTCCTTCTATCCCTCAGTCTCTTTTATGAAGGTTCAAATAAGAACAGAATAAAGATTAGAAAAAAGTTTACTCCTTGCACTTGCACCCTGTCTAAAAGATATGCAGACTGATGACAGACTGCTGAGAACAAATGATCCCATATTTTTTTTTATTTTTTTTTTTACCAAATCCTATTTCTAAATCTCGTTCATTTAAAAGCCATTTTCCTCCTGCAATTTAATGTATCATCAAGGAATAACACTCACGGAAGCTCAAGAACGAGTGAAAGGAATGATAAGAAATGTACCATAACACACAAGCACTTCTCTGGGTTTAAGGTTTCTGGCACAACAACAAACATTTGACTCCGTTAACTCCCATGAACAATGCTCCATCATAACCTGTCAGCGCACACATGCACATTTTCATGTCTGTATTGCTAACAAAGTTCTTCAGCCATACTTCTATTTGGAACATCGATACTTTTCAGAGCCATCACTTAAAATATGATCATTATTGCCTCTAGGCAAATCATTTTAATTCATTCTCAATTCATATGAATTAAAATTAATTGATCTTGGCTCAAGCAGCACAACTTTTTAAATTCATGTTTTAATTCAATTTTAATTTGTATGAATTAAAATACATTGATCTAGGCTCAAGCAGTAAATTTTTTCTCACTTGTTTTCCTATAAATATTCCAAAAGCCACAACATCTGTTGATGACAAACTCCATTGAAAAAGGGATTTGATAACAACACTAATTCATCAGCAAGTCTGCTGGTCTGCTGGTCCTGGACCCAGGACAATATTGGTTTCACCTGAGAAGCAACTGAGCAGACTGAGCTGCCAATATTGACCACAATGTATGGGATCACAGCATCAGCCTGTGATTCCAATTACGCTGTGTTTTCAGCTAGTAACCCATGAACAGCCATACTATAAACGGAGGTCCCGTTCTTTCAAAATAAAGGACACTATTTATTGCTTCTGAATTTTGTTCTCCAGCTCCTACTTTGCTTGGAGTTTGGTTTTAAAACTATGGGAGCAGAGAAGCTGCAACTGCCATAGTAACCATAAGCATCCATTTCCCGTTACTTCATTTCTGTAGAATTAATAAAGCCTTACATTATTCTTTTCCCTTTGAATGGAAGGGAATTTGTATGCCAAGTCTATGCTGATATTATAAGGTTAATTTGAAAGAATGTGTCTTGTGATTTTATTTGATACAGCCTGCTGCTGAGAAACCATAACCATCTTCTGAGTGCTACCGCAGCACTGAAGTTCCTGCATTTATTAACTTTGGTAGATGTGTCAGATGATATGAATCAACAGTTCCCTGATCCAAAAAAAAAATTAGATCAATATCTTTGACACAAATGAGCTTCTTATATACACACCAAGTCATCCATTTAAATGTTTCAGTCAGTGTCGGCTTGACAGGGCATTCTCAATGCAAAGCATGTAAATCAAGCAGAAATCAAGATGAGCAGACATGGTCAATATTGTCATGGAGATACCTTGACTGCTACTGTGCATGCGCCTGAGTAACCAACTGTAACAAGCTTCTGCCCTAGCTAACTGGCAAACAATTCTTTGCTTTCCCCCAAAAGGGGAATGCTCTTGAATTGGTTTCTTACTCTTATTTTGAATTCAGGTTGCCTAACACAGAGTCTCATAATTTTCTGGCTTCTGATGAGAGGCAGTCACCACTGATTTCAATTCCATTATGGTAAGGAGAATTATAGGAGATAATATAATTATCTCCTAATAATATATTAATAATATATTAGGAGAATATAAAGATATTAAGTATGTAGATGCAGTAATTTATATATTCTTTCACAATACCTTCTGAGAGGCAGATCTTGAGCCTCTCAGATGGTTCAAACTAATATCTAGTGCAACACAGGCTCCAGCGTGTTAGAATGTTAGATCAGCTGGAAGTACTTTGTAAAAAGCAAACACAGCCTTACTTCATGTTAATAATAATAATAATAATAATAATAATAATAAAATAAAATAAAAACAGTGAAGAACTTATATAAATAGCCTAAGTAAATTCTCTACAATTGATCAGAACTGCATTTAAGAAGTCAAAATACAACTATAGTTTTAACTGGTTCCTTTATCAAGGAGAAAAATAATTTGTAGATTTTATTGAAGGTAAACTACATGAAATTGAAAAAAAAATATATAATTTCTCTCCTTTATCAGAAGAAGCCAACTTGTTTGGAACTATCATTAGGAAGTCCAATAAAAGAATATGGCCAGATGAAAATAAATGTAGATATATTAATAGAAAAAAAAAATCCTATTACAAATCTTTAAGAAGCAACACACATACACATATATAAATATATATAAGTTATATATCTATATAAATATATATAAATTATCATTACCCTCTACAGGGTAACAATACATTTGGATACTTTTAAAACAGCTTTGTGCAGGGGAGAATATTATCCAAATTTTGTTCTTCTTGTCTTAGTGTCTGACTAGAGTAGTTATTTTACTTTCCTTTATCATTCCTACTCCTGGTCTGTAGGAGTCTGTATGTACCTATTGCCACACACAGACATGGGGCTGTCTAGGTACTATTTTAAAACTAACACACGTGTTATATACGAAGATCATTACAAAATCAGAGAACACCCTATCCACACAAACTGTTTTTGTCCTTCCCAAATTCCTTGGGGAAATCAGCTCTGCTGTTTAGGCTCTCTCTGGCAGAAGTGAATGGTTTCTGAAATGCTAAAAAAGAACCCACTGAGAATGGAAAAGAACCTATTAAGGACAAAAACAAAGAACAAAATAAGTATAATCGGAAACTATGAGAGAAGATGTCTTGACATTTAAGAGTAAGAAAGAGGATTGGTATCTTTATGTACCTGCATGGGTATCTGGACAACTTTATATTTCAATATAATAAAGTAATTATGTATAGGCACATTTAGCATACTCTGATTCAGAATATCCTCTTAAGAAACACAACTCTATTAATCTGATTCAATTTCGGACAGAAATAATTGCCTTGAAATAATAGGTATGAGTAGCCTTTTTGTTTTTCCTCTGGGAATTAATGATTTTTGCACCATTTCATAGCCTGACCTTGTTTACAATTCTGTTCTGTTCACATCCAGTTATGCTTTGCATTTAAATCTCTTACTGCATTAATCATAACTTTCTAATTACTTCCCTCACATTTTCAGTGTACCTATATGTGGTGGTTTTGATCTCACACTAGAAATGTATGAATTCTGAATATTGACTATATTCAAATGTTATTCAAGCCAGTATCTCTAAGTTTTCAAGCAAGCAAAATCTACAGCATAGTAAGATTTATAATAAGCATATACTGTAAACCTAGCATATACTGTAAAATAATGAATAACAAGTGAACAAATTAGATGGTTTATGATTAAATGAATAGGTTACAGGCTACTTATTCAAAACGTGAAAATATATAATAATATAAAAACATCTGGAAAAACTAAAGTCACTTCAGAGATTCATTAACTTCTGACCGAAGTTTTTACATAATCCAGTTCTACAGTTACAATATTCAAGTCATATTGACAGTTCATGGATCTTATGTAACAATGTGTTTTTTCCTAGAGATTCCTACTTTTAATTCTCATTAAGCACAGACACAACACAATTCACATTTGGTTGACGTAACAACACCTTAAGCCTCCGTCCCTTAGTCATTTCCCATTCCTCCCAACCTCTCTGCTGTATTTTCCCCTCTTAACCTCAAAGGAACAGCACTTTACACTCAATCTTCTTTGAATTCATATTGCTTGATCTTCAGCAACCAGAGACAGGCACAGTATCCCATGACATTCTCATCAACCCTTTGTACAATTGCACTTCTTTCTTTGTGAAATACCCTGCTGAATAGATCAATAAATTTTTGTCTCAGTCATTCTATGTTCTGCTAATACACTTTCTCCTTCTCCTACCATTTCCTAGTCAAAACATTTCAAGCATCAGTAGAAATCTAGTTAGTGAGTTCAATAGCATAAGCTTTTATTTGTGGATAAAACAATAATATTTTGACTGTAATGCATCTCAAGGACATCCAATTAAAAAACAAAACAAACCACTAAGCCTTTTTTTTTTTTTTTTAAAGGGCGCAGGGGTGGGGAGTAGTGCCACTCAATTCACATTCTGGAAGAAAGCTAGCCAAAAAAAAGTGCATGAAGGATCCAAGGCTTTATATAGTCATCTTATTACACATTCTTATTATCTTGTTATGTAGAACACAGAAACAGAGCAAAACAAAGAACTGAAGCCTGCTTATAACAGGGAAACATCTTGTGCCACTTTATACAGCATTAAAAAAAATAACAATTAGAAAAGAAAATAAGGGAAAAGAAAAGGAGGGAAAAGGAGGGAAAAGAAAAGGAGGGAAAAGAAAAGAAAAGGAGGGAAAAGAAAAGGAGGGAAAAGGAAGGGAAGGGAAGGGAAGGGAAGGGAAGGGAAGGGAAGGGAAGGGAAGGGAAGGGAAGGGAAGGGAAGGGAAGGGAAGGGAAGGGAAGGGAAGGGAAGGGAAGGGAAGGGAAGGGAAGGGAAGGGAAGGGAAGGGAAGGGAAGGGAAGGGAAGGGAAGGGAAGGGAAGGGAAGGGAAGGGAAGGGAAGGGAAGGGAAGGGAAGGGAAGGGAAGAACTAACATCACTTCAAAAATCCAGTTTCACTAATAAAAATACTCGGGATCCCAAGTTCACACAAAATCAAATTAGGTTTCCAAGCAGTCTACTAAAACTATTTAATCTACAGCCACTGTTTCACTAGAGCTGCTGGATGCGATGGGGACTGACACATCTGTGACACGAGGTTCCAACACTGAAGGAAGCAACTGACAACCGCATATGCAGAAGGACCAAAATAGAATAATACCAGGCAAAAGTTGCTTCAGATCATATCCCTCTGTTTCTCAAATACCTGCATGCAGCTCAATATTCTTAAAATACTTTCTTATTCTTACTTTGATAGCAAAATTATTCAGACACAATTGCAACCTAGTACTAAAGACCATATATTTAAAGAAGTGGAAAGTTTAGAACAAGAATGTTAGGGATTTGAATCATCTTTCTGGAAACCTCGAACTAAAAAGGCTTAGTGATATGAACAGAGAAACATAATGAATGTTGAACAGCAATTTGGATAAGGCAAAGTATTGTGGAAGCTAAATTAAGTCCAAGCTTTCCAGCTCCCAGCAGGGGAAAGAACAAAAAAAAACAAAAACAAAAAACAAACAAACAAAAAACAAACAAACAAACAAAAAAAAACAACACCACGATTTTTGGTTGTGTAGCCAAATCCAAAATTCAGAATACACAGACTGGTATTGAATAAGCAACCAGCAAAGCAGGAAACGTTTCTGGCATTTTTTACTTGACTCAAAATCATGGTTAGTTTTGGTGGCCTAAAGCCAGATGCTATGCAGATTATTCTGTTTTCTTTACATTTATTTTCCTCACCACTTTCACCATTCAGATCTGGATAGTGATAAGGAAAAGGCCTGGGCAGCACACACTCTAAGAACCCTGACATAGCAACACTTTCCTCTTGTCAAATTTGTTCTGACCAGGTCCTAGGCACTGGACTCTTCAATGACTGCATCATGATATTAGAGTAGTTACGTTGGTTAGTCTGAGCAGCAAGTTTGTAACCAATTCAGTGAACTGATTCAGTGAATCCAGGACCACTTTTATGCAACATTTTTTTTCCCGTAACCATTTACTTAGCTGTAATTTCTATATACTGTTTTCTCTGTATGTTTCACATTTTCATTTTTTCTTCATGCATTTTCATGTTTCTGACATAAAAGATGCTATGGCAGCATTGTCAAATTCTACAGGAAAAACAAACCACTCCCCAAAAACACCCTGAAATATCTTTAATTTTCAGTACTGAAATACAAAATAAAACCACTGCATAGTGACCTGTGGTTGAATAGAGATTTTTTTCTATCCCTTCAGCCTTTGAAATATTCATATGCCTAAAATATTTGTTGCTAAACCAAAGCTTTATTTACTTCTTTCTCCCTATACAATTTAGCCTGCAAGCTGATCTGTAAACTCTTTGGCAGAAGTATTTTTACATTTTTTCTGCTGATTGCCAGGTTGTAGCACCTGCTTATAGGTAGTTAATCTAACCATTTTTGTTAGAAAAGCCATACAAGGTTAGATCCCAAGGGACACTTAAAGAAAACATCTCTTGCATTCGGTCTCTAACATGGTGCTTCTGTGATTTGTTTTTCTTGTACTGAAGGCTTCTTTGGAATTAATTTAGGGCCATTGCAAGTAATCTCATAGAACTCATAGGCAGGAAGCAAGAAGCAAAAGACTTCAAATGAAAATCTGTGTATTTTGAAATTTCTTTCAGATATCAAAATGAAAAATGTCTGCACAATATCAAATGCATTGTAGAAATGTGTGCCTCCTTTCCAGCCCTTTAAAAACTATTACATTCATTCTCACATCTATAAAAAAATCAATATTAATCTGGCCAGAAAGACTAATGTAATTTTTAGACATATGAACTTTTGACATTATCAATGGAAATACAGCTGCTAGACTAACCATTGCTGGAATATGATCACCAATTTCTCATGTACACAATTTCAGAATTTGAAGAGTTCAGAAAAAAAAAAAAAAAGGTACTTAAAGGACTGGAATGCCTTTTATCACTAAAGATATATATATGTGTGTGTGTGTGTATTTTAATCATGAGTTTATACCACGTTACATTCTCAGAAAGAAGATTAAGAGATTATTTTATCTAGAGTACCTAGATGAGAAACAAAGCTCAGATTAAGGCCTCTTGTGGTTTTATAATCTAACTGATGAAGACAAAGACACTTTTTAGTTTTAAGAAACTTTTTAGTTTTTAGAAACTGTAGCAAAGTCCCATTTTTGCACAGATTTTTTTTTTTTTTTCATGGCAAATAATAGTGCTTTCAGTTATTTTCAAAGGGATTAAACTAACTGGGAGAAACAAACCTTTTGCTGCTACTTATTAGAAATGCTGTCAAAACATCAGCTGCAAATATGAAAAAAAAGGCATATATTGAAATACTAACATTTTGGTTGTATTTAAAATGCCTACGACACTAACATTCACCTGACTTGTGTAACGTTTTAATCTACACAATATTCATAAATCTGGAGCAGTAGAAGATAAAAATCTTACAAAGATTGTAATCCACCACCTCTTTCAGTTGATCTGTCACACTGAATAATTCAGAACATGCTGAATACTTCACTAGCTCTTCTGCTTTTCCAGCAGGCAAATCAGAGGGATTCTGTAGTGAATCACTGAGCAGAGGCAATGAACTCTGTCCCAGCCACATGCAACCCACAGGAATTTGCATGTCAGCATGTAGACATCCCGGCGTCTGTTACACAGCAAGCCTATTTCTGAGTACCCTGAATAACAGAAAGTGTTTTCAAGGTCAAATCAGAAGTGGAAAAAAAGGGAGGTGCTCAGTATTTTTAGTATATGTAGGCAACACGCTTTCATACCCATGACTGCTACACTAGTGTGTAACTGCATTCTGTCACAATCAGCATTCCTGATTTCTTTTAGCACCTTCTTAGCCTCCTGGTAACACAGAAGGGTGCAGCAGAAGAGGCAGGCCTGGCAGACGTCGATGTAGCCTTGCTACCAGAGTGGGGAAGCCTGACAGCAGGGAACCCCGATTCAGCAGAAAGCTGACAAGGTGCAGAGAACCACGCAGCGCGGAGTTACGCCTGCAAACCCCGAGCCTCTGGGAGCTGGGATTCAGAGGTCACCATCAGGGCTTCAAATGACAGTGGCACTTTCTTGCCTTCATACAATGCAGTGGGCAGTGGCACAGGAGAAGCAAGAGCACCCCCTTTAGTGATACTGCAGTGGAAGAGTTTCTGGTCTTGTAAGACAGGACACGAGTACCTTCGCTGCTGCAAAGCACAGGTGCTGCAGGCATAGTGCAATGAGATGGAAGCACATTACCTTTGTTTTTCAATGCATAACAATCAATTCTTCATATAACCAGGAGATCAACCTGATGTGAGATACACAAAATCGCTCAGCATGCTTGCACATGTATCAAAGCTGATGATACACTTTCAGTATTTTAAATGCACTTCCAGAGTTCTATTTGGTTAGCATCATTTGGCTACTACTAAGCGATAAAGACCTGCCCCCAGCTCTGGAGATTTCATATTTATATTGATCCATCACAACCTAGAAATAAAATTCTCAAATGCATGAATTAATAGTAATCACAAATCACAAAATACAGCTTTGGCATAATGACATAGTAATTAGAGTATTGTGTCCATATACATGTATAAAACACTATACTAAATAGGAAATCTCTAACAATACACAAAGTACGTGGATGGTTACCTGAACATATGACCAGAGAGCTTCATTGCAGCCTGCAGTGACAGTTTGAGTAACAAATCTGGACACTGCCTAATTCCAAGTGGTTGTGCTTGTCAAAAGCCTTTTTTGCCTCTGTCATACATCGAGTAGGCTTTTCCTCTCTATTCAATGTAAGTTTCAAGCATTAAACAATTTCATCATTGTTTCGCACGTTTTCAGTGGAGGTAATTCTTTACTGTTAATATTGCACTGAACTTTTCAGATCAGATGCTCCTGGAATACACATCTGAATATTAAATGATAACATTAAATAATTAAATATTCAACATCAATAAAATGCTGTCATTACAACAACAAAAAGAAAGTGCTGGTATTCAGTTTTCTCTTTTAAAAGGGTTTACTCTTTTGAAAAATTCCTAGGCATTACACAAAAATAAGAATCCATCTTTGTTCATTTTAATTAACATACTGTATTTCATAACACAACATTTCAAAAGCAAATCAATATACTAGTGAGTGAATACAGTTACAAGTTTGAACTTTACAACATCTCTGAAAAGCCTTTTAACTATCATACAACAGTACAATCATACAAGTATATATATATATATATATATATATATATATATATATATAAAAGATACATCTTTATTAGATAGCATCAATGCAGATTACTTCAAACTACTTCTCTGGAAACACAGAGGAAAGACCAAACTTGTGAATTATTTAAATGGTATGATATTGATTAACATGAGCTCTTTGCTAGATCCTATCAGTATAATTTCCAAAAGTCCTTCAAACGCATTCATTAAAAGTGATAATAAATGCATTTGGGAAAATCACAAGTGCATTCTATCTAGGGAAAAAAAAAAATCCCTCAATTCTGTATGATTTTGTTTCCATTTATACATTATTGGGAATGGAATTTTGTGGACCAATTTCATGAAACATGCTGAAGTCTTACTCACATTGGTCAAAAGAAATTGGTGTCCCTTTTCTTTTCTGGCTAGAAGTTCCTTGGTGTTTTCAAAAATTATTTTTTAAAGGCCATAGGGGACATTTCCTACTTTACAAGTAGCATGTGGCTGCAGAGGGAGAGAAAGAAGAGAGCTGAAGCTAGCAGACATCCATAGTGATCTCCGTGAGGATTTTCACTGCAAGATGTTTGCGACATGGCCATCACTCACTTCCTTGTGAAATAGACTTCAGGGCTGTGAATCTGGATGGGAACAGAACAGTACCACAAAACAAGCTTCAGGAAGCAAAAAGGAGGAATATTTTACACAAACTCCATCTTTGATAGGAGTAGAGCCCTGACTAGATTGTGGTAGCAGAAACCAATTAATTTGTCGTCTTAAAATTTTTTGAGTCCTTTATCTAGGGTATTGATTATTAATTGCTTAAATTTAAGAGGTTGCTTCATCTCAACTCTAATGTAACATTTCCTATTTACTGTAAACCTGTTCAATATTTCTGCACCTTCACTGTCCAGAATTCTTCCTGAATCAGTTTTATACTTCCCATTAAATCATGATCAATTTTGAATTTTTTTAAATTTTTTTTTCCCTTTTCTATAATAATATTCCCTTAGAAATCATAAAGGTGAATATTAACCTTCCTACAAGATCTTATGTTTCCATATTTGACATATTTAGTTAGCACTGACTTTATTTTTTTTCCTCCTCTTCTCTTTTTCAATACCAGCATGTGAGATAACAATTTCAGTGTACTCCAATGCTGATGCACCAGCATAATGAGTGTTTTTGCCAATGCACCTCTGGGAAAAGTGTTAGCAATTAACTGCATCTGCTACAGCTGAGAGGATACAAAGAAATGCTTTGTGCTGATTTCATGAATGCTCCCAGCTATCTAGTAGTCAAAACCACTTTTGCTTTCTTTTTATATTAAGTATAGACATTCAGAAAAACATTTTACTTCATTTTATGGACTAGAAAATTGTATTAAATGCAAATGATGAGGCAATATGAACTCCGGAGGCCATCACAGCTTCCAACACTGGTTACAAAAGTCTAGGTGACTGCAATGGCTGAGATTTCAAAATCTGTATTAAACTTTCTGAAAGGCAACGTCTAGTCAATATACAACACAAGCAAATGTCTGTAAGCAAGCCTATGGAAAATGTCTCATTGTGGCCAACTTACTCTTGATCTACCGTAACACTGAATTCTATCACATTCACAGCTTGGGGCAAAATTAATTCTCATCCTCTGACAATTTTATTCAGCATACCTGTTTATATTTTTCATGAAAGGAGGGACAGTGAGTAAATAGATCAGCATGGAGAGAAGGAATCCAAGCCTTTGTCCCTATTCTCTGGGTGTTTATAAATATTTTAAATACATCTATGTACGTATGCATAATATGCATATTGTATATGTATAATATGTATATGCATACTATGTACATGTACATATGCAAGTATATACACAAACATACACACTATATTTTCTGCTCATTAGGCAAGTTTACAAAATACCCAGCAAAGCAATATATCTGACCAACACAAGATTCATAAGAAGTTCTACAAGATTTTTGGTTTTGCTTTAAGCCAATCTTGTATTAGCAAGTTATCTATTTGAATTTTGGCCAGTTTTCTAAAAGTTGATTAAAATCAAGGATATAAACTGCATTGAAACCTTCAGAGTTGTTCCTGTCATGAATTTGGCGTACACCACACAAATGCCTATAGCATTCACTTCCATTTGCTCTTAAGTGGTTCCAGATTATTCAGGGATGTTTGCAAATATGAAAGGGCCCAATTGCAAAGGTTCAAGTTTGGTTTACAGGAGCTGAGCTTTCTCTGCACCTTGGAGAACTACTGAAGCACAAGAATTAGAAGTTTGTCATTGTATTCCTAAATGCAGAAATTTATATTCAGATGTCTTATATGGGGAAATTATAAAAAGCATTAACCAAAGAGCTTTTTATTGCTCATAAAATTAATAATGAGTGTGAAGCTGAAGAAAAGATCAAGTGAATATCTGCCTTTTTTCAAGTCCTAATGAT
This sequence comes from Aythya ferina, assembly GCF_964211825.1. Lineage (NCBI taxonomy): Eukaryota > Metazoa > Chordata > Aves > Anseriformes > Anatidae > Aythya > Aythya ferina. Next base: position 9,343,637 of record NC_140304.1, read on the forward strand.
TAATTTTGAAAATCCAATTTTAAAGCTAGAATTTAGTGGTTTGTATTTAAAAAAAAAATGTGATCACAAGAGAAAAATGCAAATCCAACTGTTCAGTATTTTAGTTATGACTTTTCATAATTATTTCTACTATTAAATTCAATCAGTTTCCAAAACGTCCAAGAAAATTCTTTACTACAGCTAACATTTTGATGTATTACAAGGTTTTGTGTTCTGTACTTTACCAAATCATTTGGTGGGGCTCTTTTTAGTATCTGTAGGTACCCACAAGTCATCCTTAGCCATTTTCCCTGCCTTAAAATCTGGATTTATTTTACTTATTTTAAATGTCAAGATTTAAAGCAAATCTTATACACTTAGTCTCCTTAATAAACTGAGGAGACTTACAGAATCAAGACTTTGTGATCAGACATACTCCTAAGCCTTTTTAGAAATGTAGGGTGTTTTTTCTAGGTTTGAAGAGATCACAAGTTAAAAAAAAAAAAAAAAAAAAAAAAAAGACATATGCACACTTTGCAGACCCCAAGTTAACCAGAAGCTACCTGACTATATTAGCCCAGCATTAAATTTGAACTAAAAATATCGACTTGCTTCTTCATCCATTATTAACTTGGACTCATCTCAAACTCATGCAAATGGGATCCTTTAGAGTTAGAATATAGACCATCGCCACTACATGGATCACTGGAAGCTGCAGTGCAGTCTCCTCAGAGGAAACAGTCACCAGGGTTACAGTCAAGATAATTACTTGATTTCTCTTTATAGAAACTACTATGATTCATAAGAAACATTAAAGAGTAAAGCAACAGTCTTCAGTTTAATAACATTGATTAGAATAAATTTGCAAACAAGCTTTAGCTACACGCATTATCAACCTGAATACATTAGCACCAAGAGAAACAATTCTTTTGCACAGCAAAAATAATTGGGCATTTACTGTTCAGTATTTTAAACTCCCTTTAATCTATTTGCATATTTATTCAACATATGCATTTAAGTTTTGCTGCGTGAGTTACTCAGACAAAGAACAATAGCTGACGGTACTGCAACCACCTCTGCATAATTTCCGCTGGATCACTCGATACTCTTTCCTCCAAAGGAAGATTTACATTCTAGTCAAGGGTGGAGAGTCCCAAAGTGCACTTTTCCTACGTAAATACACCAGAAGGGCACAATTCAAAGCAGCGTTAAATGAAGAAAATGCTAATTGTGCTATGAAGAAATATGTATTATTCAGGGTCAGGGCTTAATATCAGCTACCCAGATTGTCTTTTTTATTACTACTTTACACAGTATAAAAATTCACCCTGGAAATGGCACTGATTGTTGGCAGCACACAGATCCACAAGGGACATACGCTATCCGCTAGTTACACTAAATACTTGCAATTGATGCTAGAATGACAGGGACACAGTTCCAGAGCCATCTTTATTTTCAGAAAAAAACTTCCAAGTCCACAGAGTATTTTACAAAACTAGACTACTTTGTAGCTCAGCTTTGTCTGTAACACCACACTGCAAATACATCCTGTTCTTTTCCACATTGCCACTGAACATGTTACTCATTTGCTACTTGCTATTTTGTGAAAAACTACCCAGGTTCTCTTCCAAAAGAGATAGGAAAAGAACCCAGAGAAGCAACTTGGCTTCAGAGCTGTGTAAGTGAAAGCCAAAAACTTATGCAGAAGAGAGTGTGCCTCCAACATGGTGTGAAAGGAACCCACTGTGAGCCAGGCCTGCTCCTGCTCCTCCTCCCACAAGAGGCTTGTGAAGAGAATGGAATCAGGGCATCCAAATATGTGACGGGAGAGAATTTAGGAAATGGAAGATGGAAGGAACCAGAAAGACTAGGTGCTGACTGCCAGAAGAAGCTGTCTCAATCTGGCAGACAGGGACAGCCATAACCACCTCTTCTACCCACAGTGACTGCCACCTCCCCACAGCAGGGAGGCACTAATGACAGCACAGAAGCTGCAGAAATAGCTGCAGCATCCCTCCATCAGGGCTCAGTGGCAGGACACAGCATCTTCCTACCCTTGGCCTCATCCCACAGGGTGCTCAGCAAGTGTCAACACCTGGCCTGGGGGCAGCCTACATGTGGTCACATGAAGAGGAACCTGCATCTGCAACGTAAGGAGCTCTTAAAATAACTTCTACTTGTGATGTCTCTGGGACAGAACTGGCAGCTATTTCACTCAATTAGCCACAGCTGAAACCACATGTAACATTTTAAATGATCACACTTGTCAAATATCCAAGCTTATCTACTTCCAGCAAGTTTTGCTCATTTATTTTGTACGCATCTGGATGGAACCCAAAGTTATCGGCAGATCAGTTTGACACTTTGGATGGGAGAATGAGGGAATCAACTCCGAATCAGGGGACTTGCGTGTCAGCTGACCCAGAATGACTTAAAGCCAAGAGCTGCTTTAACCCAGAACTGTTCCTATTGTCGCTCGCACAAATGCCCTCAAGAACAGACAGCTCCATTGTCCAGTTATTTCTGGAAAAAAATGTTTCTCATTAACTTTATCTGTGTTTTTTAATCTCATAACACTAAAATTGTTTTAAAATACTTCATATATCCTTCCCCCCCAAAAAAGTGAAAACAGATGTCATTGACCCCAGCAACACCATTCAGATTCTTTTCTTCAAGCTTTTGAAGAAAAAGGAAATTATTATTTTCTATTTATCCGGTGAAGACTATCATACACATCCATGCCTGTCATTTTAGGGACTGTTTGTCACTTTAGGAACTCCAGCGTAGACCTCCATTTCTTTCAGAACATGCTGGGAAAACTCTGGCTGACACAGAATGCCTGCGGCAAGATTAATTACCAGCACAGAGAAAAGCTGCTGCCATGCTACCCCTTCTTGTCTCTGCCCTGATTTCTCAAAGTTCGAGGCTCATTTAGAAATGATTACTTTAATGTGGAACATTCTGCAGAGCCATGCCCCTCTTTATTTAGCTGAGGAAACACGGGTACCCTTATACTTTCCATTGACAGTATATGTTCTCTATAACTTAGTCAATTAATTATCCCCAAACAGAAACAAAAGTTGGCAGATATCAAAGTCATCGTAAATACCTCACTAGGACTGCTGAGTCTGTTCTGTATTTGAGTTTGAGAACAGATAGAACAACTTTTAGGATTTTCTGCAAGCTTTCAGTAGGTTCTTTCTGCCCTGCCTGCATCCCTCTCCCCTGCGCCAAGGGTGTTACACATTATTATAGAAATTCTTCAGTAAGAGATTTATTGTACTTTGATACCCAGGAAAGATCAAAGTATATTCTGAAGTAGACAACAATATCACTTCACTGAGAGACTACACTCCAAAGAATGCCACCATCAAAATGCATGAGACTAGAGTAAATGTTAATAAGCTCACTATATTGATGATGGTAAATAGACCAAAAAGGTCTAGCAATGATCTCTGTATTTGAAAATTATAAACATGCTGGTAAATATTAGATCTTTGGACCTTGACCCAACAATAATTACGTGAAATCTTTTCAAGAAAGAAAAACTCCTTGCAGTTTTAATATTCTCAATGTAAAATATTAACAGCAACATAAAACACACATGCCACCATTTCAAATTACAGTGTTATACTGATCAACTTTCCAATCAACACATTTAAGAAAAAATATTTTTCTATTACTTTCATTCCTCTTTGTCCTAAGCTACATTATTGCTTTACCTGTTCCTCCATTCCCTATCTATTCTCTTAGTCTTGACAGATCTTCCCGAGACCTAGGAACACCGTCTCCAGGAGAGACTTGAAGAAAATTGAAGAGGGCCAACATACAGCACTATGGTTCCATGTTTTTGTTTGTTTGTTCGTTTGTTCCTCCAACCCCCTTCAAAGGTTAATTGGACTTTTTGTAAACACGGTTTAGAAAGCACTAAACACTAGTTTTTTTATAGCTGTTATAATGAAAGGGTGCTGACTGAAATCAACAGTTACCTCAAAGTAACAGTTTTCTTATATTACCCAGGAATAGCCACAACTCACCTACCAGAAATTCACATGAGATTACAGTTCCTTCCACATCTGTTCCAGTTACTCATAAAAAGCTTTGCAAATATTTGAGACAACCGCTACTTATACAATCTGAGACATTCATGATAAAAAAAGAGCAAAAAAATTATACTATGCACATAAAAATGTTATGTAAATTTAATGCATAAATATAAAATGAATAATGAGAATTATGGTATTATATATATATGTATATATTTACAAGAGTAACAAAGACATAAGATCAGATGCAGCACAATACTGACAATGCAAATCTGCTTTCACTACCTAAGAGTCAGTGAGTCACCTAACTGGGCAGAGTAAAAAATAAGAACGTTAAATTAAAAATTCTATGCAAAGTAGTAATCTCAGTAGCTTTTTCTTCAAGTCTGTAACACGCAAGCTCTGCACCATCCTTAGACCTGAGGCTAGCTACTCCAGTCACACAGTCAGGGGGCTTTCTGGCCAGAAGACCATTGCTGAATGAAGTGGATCATAAGGCATTAGCCAGACAGACTCTGAATCATCAGCTTTCAGCCATGAAACCCCAGGGTTTCATTTCTCTCAAAGAGAACTAGGATCACCTTTAATATCAACCTAGGGAAAGATGCCCACACCTTTGTTCATCAGCAATAAGAAAATTCTCCTCTGAAAAGTCCACGTGTGCTTGCAAGCATATGGGTGTGCATACACTTGAATTTATAATGACCATATGTAAAGCACAAAAAGCATTATTAAGATACTAGTATCTTAGTAGCCTTTACACAGAGTCTCTAATTAGTGTGACCCACATCCTTTGTTCAGGTTCATTTAATGGACAAAAAACATCTGCATGCTACATTTGCACCAAGATCAAACCATACAGCTTTTGTGAGGTTTCATAATTTGCACACATGGTAAAAACCACAAATTAATGTTTCAAAAAAACAACCACTGCAAACAATGGTCAAAATCTGATATGTCGGTAGCGATTATTACTAGAACTAACTAGCAGGCACATTTAAGAGACTAAAATAATCTATCCTATGCCTAACTACAAGCTAAATACATTTTTTCAGAACTTGTGACTTCAAGATTATTTGAACTTTTAAAAGAGATATAAAGTAATTAATACTAGTCCAAGAATCTCTTCAATTTGAAAATCAACTTTAAATACACTTACTGAAGCTTATTCAGCTAGACGGTTCATAAACTGACTTATATACTAAGCCAGTTTCCAAACAGTTCTGTTACATTTAAAAAAAAGAAGGCAGGTAAATGATAGTAAACACTTTTTGGGATGTGAATTTCTCCACAGCTTCTGAATGCCAAATATTTTAAGTGATCACTTCAGCAAAAGTCAGGACTATCTTACTCTCCATTTCCAGAACCTCAATATTCGCTCTAATTGATCTACATCTGAGAAAAGTGAAAACTTTTAATTTTTTCAACACCATGACTTACTGCACTTCAGAATGTCTTTCTTACTTAGGAAGTCTTAAGTTCAACTATAAACACTGATAAAAACATGCAACACTTATACCTATCTTAATTTTAGTGTGGCAAGCAACGCACTCTCTTTGTTGAGGAAAGAGAAATTTCTTCACAATGAGGCTCCAAAACAAGTTTCCCAGAGGTGCTGCTGGTGTCCCATCCCTGGGAGTGCCCAAGACCAAGTGGAATGGGGCTCAGAGCAACCTGGTCTGATGAGAGGTGTCTCTGCCAATGGCTGGGGGTTGGAACAAGATGATCTGTAAGGTCCCTTCCAACCCAAACCAGCTGGTGATTTTATGATCCTTTGAAATATATTTTGTGGGAGTCATTAATATTGGTTGAGTTTGAGGAATGTGGTCCTGTGTGAGTGTCATCTGGTCACTGCTCACAAGGCTCATCTGAAAGAGCTTGAAATGAGCCCTGAGACAAGTACAGGGAAAACAGGGTGATTTGTTTACTTCTTTACTCTAAAACATTCTGTGCTCATTTGGTAGGTACTTCTACCAGTTTAAGAGTTGTCAGTCTCTTTCTGCTCATTCTTAATTGCTTAAACCTGCAAGAAATTATAGATAGAATAATCCAAATATTATTACTAAATGTATAGAAAGGACCTTGCCTTGAAAGATAAGACAGGATTAGTGTAACCAAATCTTCACAGAACTTCTAACCCTTATTATGTTCTTCTAAGGATCTCACTCATTCACTTCTCAGGAGATATCTTTTTCTGAAGTCATGAATATGTAAGCTCTGTTCTCTACAGATTTTCTTAAACCTAACTATTTTACAAGAGACTCACAGATTTTATTTTTTATTTTTTCAAAGTGATGGTTTATTCTGCACAGTTTGCTCTTTCTGCACACTCTTTCTGTATACTTGATTTTACGCTTTCTTTTTTTTTTTAAATAGTCACTGACTTATTGGAATCCTTCACTGATAAGCTGAACCAAAGCAACTGCCACACTGCCGGTGTGCAGCAAAACTTTACATCTGTTGCATACGCTGGTTTACCTGACTATTTGTTATATCTGTGCTAGAGACCTCTGTGCTAGAATAGGGAAGAGGGGAGGTGTGTGGGGAAGGTTATTTCCGCAAAGAAAGTGAATAGTAAAAAACACACAGAAATATTAGCAAACTTCCTGAAGCGAAGTAATAACCAGAACTGTGAGGTCACAACCATGGCACTAAAATTAATCTCATTACTGCATGAACTTTTAAAAACACATGCATTGAATTCGAATAATCGCCATCCTATTGCACTGTATACTGATACAGTTATGCCTCTATCAATATTATCCAACATCATCAGCAACAGTTCCTTTCATTTTGTCAGGAGAGAGCAGCGCATTATCAGGAATGGCAGAGACAGCAGGTCCCTGAAGGTGAGCTGTGCAATGCATCACACATGGAAAAAGGAGACATCCCCTGCCTCATCTGCAATCTAACCTTCATTTGACTAGTCTATTCAGGTTGGATAAGTTCTGTTTTTCACTGAGACAAGATTTAATATACTATTGTTAGTTTGGAGCTTTTCATGAGGATTTTGAAGCTCTAATGAAAGGTAGCTGCAAATGGTTTAACAGTAAGGATATTTAACTCACTAATAATTTTCTTAATATATCCCAAAGCATACCAGCAGCTGAAGATTGAGGCTCTATTAAAAAAAAAAAAAAAAAATCTTGCCTTACTCTTATTATTTCTTTATGACATTCCTTTTCCACTTTTATACGGTTTTGAGTAATTTTTCATTTTTCATTATATAAGTTGATTTCTGAATAAATGTTTACAATATCAGGCATTTTATAAGCCCTAGCTAGAGGGTTTATAGCTAAAATCAAAATATTGTGTAGTATCCTTGGCAGGAAGGAAAAGGGCAGGCAAAACATAAGACTTCAAACAATCCTTTTCATTATACATGAAGCACTTGGTCTCGTTCAATGTGCCAAGACTGAAGTCTTTGAGCTACATTTATTTTCTTTTTTTTTTTTTTTTTTTTTTTTTTAATTTATTTAGTTCTCTCCTTTTCATTTTAAAAGTATGAAAGGGCAAAGCATATTGTAAAGGCAAAGGAAATGATGTTAGAAAACACTTCACCACCATACAAGGAGCAGCATCCATTGATGCAAAAAGGAGTATCACAGGATTTTGTGCAAAGGACAGAAATGCCTCCTAGAATCGCAAAATGATATTTTCTTTAATGTTTTAGAGAAGGAAAAACACCACACTGACCACAAACCTAAATCACTTTTCTTCTTTCCTTGCAGTAGCAACCCAGTTGCAATAATATGCTTTATGTGCTGACTACAGGCATTTTACTTTGGTTTTTCATTTTAGATGTTACTCTAACAGAAAAGATGGTTGCTCAGCTTTGGATGCTGATATTTGTTCTGAGTTATCTTTCTTCTGATGTTTTCATAGTTCAGAGTGGAGAATGTAAGGTTAGCTGATAAAGTAAAAGCATTTTCTACATTTGTATTGGTAGCAAAACAAAGAATGATGGTGTGTATTCATACATCATCTTTCTGAACACACATCACCTAAAAGACTCAAAAATGCTGTCTTGTAACATTTAGACAATCTTACATACAGTGTGCAGCTTTCCTTGTGAAACATCTGATGTTTTTTTCTAGTGCTCATTTTTTTCCTCAGTATTTTATTTAGCTGCTTTACTGATTGAACATTTCCATATTTTTTGAGTTTAATATCTATATTAGAGCCTGTTATTGCACAGATTGTGCCTTACTGTGACTTTATTAATTTTAAATTTCATCACATATATTTGTAAAATATGATGCAACTGTTTGCAGGCAGTGTGCTTTGACTAACAAGGAAGAAACGTTCAGGTAGCCAGCAAACTGGACTATCACAATGTTCAGTCTTTCCTACTGCACCGAGTAGCATCGGTAACAGCATACAGCCCTAAAGATCCTGCTACCTCATCATCCAAGCAAAAATTGCTTGACCATTTTGTTTTCTTTATCTACCATTAACTCATATTCAAGAATCTTCTCTTATCAAATACTTGTTGCTTTCTAATTTTGGTAAATGCTGAGATTTTTTCTTGTACTTTGCCACTAGTGGAACAGAAATGGCTATCCTACAAAGACACCTAAAGAACAGCAAGATCAGAACATTACCATGCTCAGTGCTTACATATTTCATTTATCATCTGTGTATGACATAATATACAAAACGAGTAATGATCCAGTATTAACACTGATTAATACCTTATTCCCTGACAGAGTCAGAGAAGGTGCAAGAAGTGAGACAATAAATACATCAGAGTCAGACCACTAAGAAACCCCTGCAGCCACAGACACTGTGTACTAAAAGTTCCTCTAGATATATCTGAATTTGTCTCCTCAAGGAGCTCAACATATAACTCTATTTGCTTGATGTTTAATGCAGAATCTACAAATAACTTGAATGTTGTAAAAATTTCTTAAAGTGTTATAAACTTGAAAATGGAAGTTTACCTCATTTATGTTGCTCTCTGCACTTTTTCCAAGTGCCTGAATCTCTGCCTGAACAATCATTTATAGTACATTTCATATTATATACTATGCATGATGTTGTTCTGTCAAAAACAAACAGTAAAATATGTAGCAACCTAGAACCAGAGGAAATAGTCTAATAATTTTTGTAAGTTGTAGCAGTGCCTGAATTTGAACAAAAACCCCATATGCCATGAAATGCTTGTTGACCAGTAAAATGGAAATATTTTTCATGTATTAGGTAGGATATCTGAGTGTTCTGAACTTAGCAGAATGTTATAGTTGGTAAGTCACTACAGTACTAAAAGAACCAACAACATCCATGACTTCCATAGTTAGGCAAAGCTGAATTAATATGAGGGAAGGCTTAGATATCATGATAGACATTCTTTACTGAAAAGAAATAAAAAGAAAAGTTTTACAGAATTTGGACCTTAAGTCTGAGAAAGCTATGAACTCTAGTCCCTCTCATTTCAATAGCATTGAGCTAGAAACTTAGAAGGAAGTTTTTGAAACTACTGGACTGTGCATTGAAAGTTAGGTTTAATACTGAACTCTGGTAAGATTTCCTGTGAAATTTGAGCTCATCTTCATTTCCAAAATTTTGGCATAGAAAACAGATTCCTCCCTAACCCCTCCAAATACACATGGGAAATTCCCGAGTAGGTCACTAAGTCACATAAATGTTAAGTACTTGCTTCACGTTTAATTCTCCTTATGGATTATGTCATTTTATACAAAATAATTTAAATGCTTTTTACCATGTTATGTATTGAGTGTAATATAGTGCCTGATGAGATGCCATGAGATTTGATGTGAAAGAAGTGTGTATATGTAAGATTATATATTAATATGATCATTATTCATACTATTATTATACATTTTATTCATAATATTAATTTTATAAGAAGAAAACTCAAACCAATGTAAAAATCTGTAAAACATTCAAATAATGGCTATGTAGTGATACTAAATATCCTTAAATGTCTATCACCTCTTAAAAAATGCTTTCTGAGGTAAAGGTTAAAAGTCTTCCGGTTAATGAATTTAATAAAAAGTGTCCTTAAAGGCCATTAGGATTAATGTGGTAGTAGAAGGTATAAACTAGCTACTCTCATCTGTTCCCAAATACCTGTTCAGGGCATTTATCCAGTCATAGTAAAAATCACAGCTGTTTTAACATCTTCCACCCCAACATTTTATTTTTCATAGATCAGAATCTATGTCAAACAGCATTTTCTGTGAATTAATCATGTGCCATTGCCAGTCCTAACTAAGATCAACAGAAAGCTTTCTACTGACTTGATATGAAGAACACACGAGACACACACACACAAGACATACACTACATGAGACTTTGGACCAAATCCTGCATGTAGCTGAAATGGGCAAGAAACAGCAAGCGACTTGCCTAACTCTATTAAACTGCTAAACCATGCCTTAAAAATAGACAGCCCAGTTTAAAGTGTTTCCTTTCAACTAAAATAGCAAGAAACCAACTGGAAAAGGAAAACAGGATCAAAACATTTTGGCTTTGCTTTTAGCAATCGGAAATATGCAGACTTAGGGAAAGAATTCCTTTGAATTCCTTTGAAACAGTTTACCTAATAAAAGCCATGGTCTCTGTGACCTCTAACTGAGCATGACCTAATCTTTCCCATGAAACTTTAGTGAAACAACATCCAGAATATTTCCCAATTCAGAAAGTTGTTGACAAGGCAAGAAAAGTTTGTCTAAGAAAGTTTGTGTAAGTAAACTACTGAGAATACAGCAATTGATTCCAGAAATGATAATGCTCATTTACTCCATAAGAGGTGGTTGGTATCTAGGACATCTGGTATTTGTCTAACAGAGACACTAAACAAGATGACTGCATAAAACTTCAGCTATCCCATTAACGAGTCAATAAAATCCTACACAAAGGCTTTCTAGGAAGGAAGAATGTGAGACTGCAATATAATACTGCTATGGAATTTCTGAAGCTATTTCTTCAATTTATATATTGGAACAGTTTGTCTGTCTAGCATTGTACAGCCAGAGTAAATGAAAGGAATTTATGACACAAGATTAACATGTTAACTTAAGTTACCCAAAAATATAAAGTAATTTCTTTTTCTTCCCCCCTAAAATATTGACATATTGTCTGCATTACGTAGCATCTTAAAACCTCAAGCCAATGCTTTTTGCTTGAAGCCTGTAAATCATCAATTAGTTAGTTAACCCTTAAAAAACACACAAAATAGGGTTGTTTGTTTTTTGTTTTTTGTTTTTTTTTTTTTTTCCATACAGTATCTCCTTGAACATAATTACTTTATCAAGTATTCTGTAAGTACTACACAAAACAAATATTTTTCATCAGCACACTAATATGAGTCAATTTTCATGTAGCAGTTCACTAGATAATTAGCAAATAAATATATATGTCTGGACCTGTGTAGTGGGTTTATGTGGCAAGGTTTTGGTAGCAGGGGGCCATAGGGGTGGTTTCTGCGAGAAAGATCTAGAAGCTGCCCCATGTTTGGGAAGGGCCCCATTGTTTTCCAGAGCTGAGCCAATAAGCGATGTTGTTTTGCGCCTCTGTGAGAGCATATTTAAGACAGGGAAAAAAAACGCTGCGCCACACAGCAGCCAGGAGAGTGAAGGGAGTGAGAAACAGCCTTGCAGGTGCCAAGGTCAGTGCAGAAGGAGAGGGAGAGGTGCTCCAGGTGCCGGAGCAGAAGTCCCCTGCGGCCTGTGGTGAGGACCATGGTGAAGCAGGATGTCCCCCTGCAGCCCATGCAGTACCACGGTGGAGCAGGGTTCCACGCTTCAGCCCGTGGAGGAGACCATGGTGGACCAGGTGGCCCTGCACCGACGGAGGCTGCCGCCTGTGGAAGACCCCTGCTGGAGGAGATTCCGGGCCGGACCTGTAGCCCGTGGAGAGGAGCCCACGCAGGAGGAGGTGACCTGGCAGGAGCTGCTGCCCATAGGGGAGCCAGGTTGGAGCAGTTTTCTCCTGAGGGATGGACACCATGGTACGGACCCATATCTGGAGCAGTTCTGGATGAGCTGCTGCCTGTGGGAAGCCCACGCTGGATCAGTTCATCAAGGACTGCATCCCGTGGGTGGGACCCCACAGCACAGGGGACGAGAGTGACCGAGAAGGAGCGGCAGAGAAGAAGTGCTGTAGACTGACCATAACCCCCATTCCGCTGTTCCCCTGCGCCGCTCGGGGGGAGGAGGTGGAAGAGGGTGGATGGATGGGAGGGGAAGGTGCTTTTGGTTTCTTTCCTTTGTTTCTCACTTCTCTAGCTTGTTAGTAATGAGCAGTAAATCTTACTACCTCCTTATACTGAGTCTGTTTTGCCCATTACAGTAATTATTGCGTGATTTTCTCGTCCTTATCTCAACCCTTGAGTCCTTTTCACATATTTTCTCCCCATTCCTCTTTGAGGAGGGGGAGTGAGAGAGCAGCTGTGGTGGAGCTCGGCTGCCCACTCGAGCGGAACCACGACAACCTGATAGAGTTCATGAGCATTTCCTCTGTTTCATGAAGAAAATTCATTAACTAGACAAGGAAAACAAAACCAGACTATCCCAAAGCATGTGGTGCCAATATGGAAAATCACACCTTTTATTTTCTTGTTTCCTAATAGCAAATAGATTAAAAAAAAAAAAAAAAAAAAAAAAAAGAGGGGGAGGGGGTCTGTACCAGCCTCAGGTGCAGCCTGTCACGGACAAGAACAATATACATCACATAACCTCAAGAAAATACTTCTTATTCATCTTTATTCTGCCTGTTATCATTGATAAAAGATGACAACAGTTGTTATGTTTAACTTTCCCGTCTGAAACAATTATGTTTTCCTTATCTGCAATGTGTTCTAGGAAATAGTCATCACTTTCATGTGCCACTTTCACATAACATCAGACTTTCTGGAAGCGGGGTGACTCTTCTGATGACAGAGCACCACCAAATGTCACTGATTGTGACTGAAAGGGCCAACATAAAAATAATTACAACGTGTTCAGGAAAAAAAGTGCAGAAAATGATGCCCCTCCCAACATCCCTCAGGTCTAACCATGTTAGAGAAGGACACTGAGGATTACATACAAACTTGCATTTGATGAGCATTATCTAAATATTATTTTTTATAGTAGTCTGAAAACCTGGTTATCAAAAGTGGTGGCACTAAATTCCAGGCACAGCACAAGTAGCATGTTATTTGTGGAAATGATGTTTCTGTTCACCTAGAAAGCCACATAGGCATTACTCTGAATCAACTCCTCTTCAAAGAGTATGAAAACTATTAATGTGCATAATACTGATTACCATACACACTAGATATTTTGCATTTAAAACTAATTTTAAAAAATCTACAAGGGCTAAAATACAGTAGTCTAATCAGGAAGAAGCTTTCTATTTGTTCAGAAAATCACCTAGTGCTATCAGAATTACCTTATTGATCAAGGCTACACTGCACTAAATTCTCTTAAATGCCCATTGCATGCAGCTCCAGAGGTTCTATAAAATCTAGGATTAAAACAAAGTTTTAATACTTATGCTTTGAATATTCACTGTGGCACATACATATACAAATAAAAACAATGTGAATAAAGACTCACAGAAGAAAACAACAGCAGTGCTCCCCAATGTCAGGTTAACACTGATGAGAACAGCAAGCTAACACAGTGAACTCCAGCTCATATAAATGGAAGCCATCAATATGAGCACTTGAACTCTAACACACAGCAAAAGTGAAGCCTTGGAAAGGTAAAGGCTAGCTAAAGGAATGCCAAAATTGACACAAATGAATGTAAGACATGGCACAAATGTTAACAAAATAAAAAGGCCATTAAGACTATAGGACGCTTAAAAAGAGGTAGTTGCCACTTCATGGTAGAAAAAAGCTTAAAATGCTTACTAGACTCCTCAACCCTAAGTGTTGTTCAGAACAATATAAAAAGAGAAGGGAAAACTAGTTATGCTCAAAGTTTACTTTTGATTTTTCATGAGGAGGGAATTACCATCTTCATCAATTATTTAATGTCTATCACAGAATCAGAGCAGTATTAATACACAAAAGAATAAATGAAAATGAAGTTGTCTTGTATCACTTACTACATATATATATATATTTAATGATTTCAAAATAAGTATTTTCAATATGGTTAACAAATATCATTCACTTCGGCACATCATGCAGCTTTTCATTTAGTTTGAGTTGTTTGACTTTTTTTTTATTTTTTAAAAAAAACTTTCCTTGTCTAATTTTATCAGATTTGAGCAAATATAAATGAACTTTAATACAGAGGCAAAGGACACATCTTATCTAGCATGACAAGCTGAACCACCTCCAGGGTGTCCATCTAGTGAAGAAGTCATATTCTATCTCATCCAATGCGATTATGAAATGTGACAATATTACCCAGGAGATATCAGTGCACTTGAGCAGACTGTTCAGTAATGCCATTACAAAATCTTGCCATCTTACTTTCTCCTGTTGTATTCATGAGTCAATATTGTGAAGCAGGTCCTGAAACATCACTTTCACAAACAAGCATGTCACAGTTTCTACATGATAACAGATTCCCCTTTTATTATCTTTATATGCATCTTAACTCCATAAAGAAGAAAATACTCATACATGAGTATTTACGTATTGCCTATGTAAGGCTGGCAATGGGAAGGGGGGGGGCATTCTCTCCTTTGACAGCAGAGCCTGCAGGAACGCCCTGGCTATGTTGCTGGCCAGCAGAGCACAAAGCCAGCCAACCCGCTTATCTGCTCTGCCATGAGAGGCTGCTCTGCTGGCTCAGCAGTTTTGGAGATGCAGGGAACACCACCAGGGGAGCACAAACCACAAGTCTCACATGCTGTCAAGGTATTGACTTCACAAGTCTATAGCTTTGCTTGAACCATTAGCTAGATAATTTAAGAAATGAAAATAAAAGAAAACAGAGCTGACTGTTGCCAGCACTGTAGGAAACTACTGCTGCTGAATGAGACTGACAATCACTATTGAATTTGCTACTGAATGATCACTATGGAATCATTTTTACAATTCTTTGACTACTCTATTGGATTGCCCTCATGCTAGACAAGACAATTCTTTTCTGTACGTCACTTCTGTAATATACACAGCATATATAATACTGAAACATTTGAAACTATCAGGGAGTGAAACCAACCCAGAAGCATCACTCATGAGAGAGACCTTGACTACGTCTGCTCAGCTCTGTCTCATGATTCCGTGATGCAACCCAAAGTACTGCTGATGTGGATGATTATATTGCTTTCAGAAATCACACTGCTGACCCAAAATAATGTTATCATAGAGCTACCCTGTATTTTAGATGAAAATGACTACAGATCGATTCTCCTAATGTAATGCACCTACCATAAATCCCCACATCCTTTGTACCAACTGAACAGGCTACTTCAGGATGTGCCTAACTTTGGGTTCCACAAGCTACTCAGGTACTTAAGTGATGTTTAAGAGCTTCTTTGAATAAGGCCTTTGTAACAAAGCAGCTGAATGCCCACAGAGAGCCTACGCTGATTTAGAAATCTTGCCAGAAGCACATAGTTCCAGGAAGTCTGTGTCAAGGAGCACAGCAACCAGGACAGTGCCACATGCATTTTCTGTTAACCAGTTCTGTCTTTCCCCACACAATCTGTAGCCAGTATTTAGTCTGTTCTACCTAACCTCCAGACCTACAAACACTAAGAAAGACTGCAGGCGTTGTAACTTGCACAGTATCAGCCTTATGCAGTATCAGTCATCAACTTTGGAGCTAACACAACTGTTCATAGTCAGCTTGTTTTAACAATGATCTTTCTGCTGTTGGCAGGTGTGCCTACACAACCCTCCAACAGAAGTTTGTCAAAGCTCCACAAAAACTGTCACAGCTTTCGAATGCTTGCTGAAAGTTCTGTGATTCCTCCTGGTTTTGTTAAAGCTCCATTTTACTAACCTTTCATTAATGAGGGGATACTATGAAGTATCTTCCTGCATAAACCTGTCCTTGTTTTGCTTATACACTGTAAATGCTCATACATATCAAAGTGATATATCATTTTCCCCAGGACTCCACTCCTCATAGTCTTAGTAACACAACAGACAATATTTCACACACTTTATGGATTATGCTCATCCTCCACATATTCTGTCCTTCTCAGCTCTGGGTTTCTTCACCATAACTAAGATAGATGCTAAGTAATAGATGCTAAGGAATGTAATATGTATTCTCTCATGCACTTTCTGTAAAAACTTCCTCCCTTTCAGGAAGGGGCTTCTTACAGATCTTTAAAGACTAACATAGAGCAAGTTTATTTGTGTAATACTGCATTCGCATTATTATATACTGAAATTACTAGAAAGAAAAAAAAAAAAGTACAAATTCAAACAAGTTCTATTTGAAGATCAAGTGTGTTTGTTTGTTTGTTTTTAAAGAAAAGCAGAGTTATTCATGAACTGTATAGACTTTACCCCCCTCTTTGACAAATTATTGTTCTATACAGGATTTAACTTCTGGAAACAAGAACTTATCCTCCTTTCTCAGATGAAAAACAAGACCATCTTCCAGAGATGGTCTTGTTAAATAGCACAACCACATTAACAGTGTGCCTGTTGATACATGATTCAGACCATTCAGTTCAAAGCCACCACCCTTGCTTTCATATATTATACTGACAGTTTTGCAGCTAACAAAAGACAAGTATGCAAGCTTAAAATTAGACTACTTGTTCCCCTATATTAACAAAGCACAATAACAGCTCTTACTGGCAGATTGCCTATATAAGCAGTCACTTCAGTGTCATATAGCATATATTAATTAAACCAGTGACTTTTTCCCTTTTCGCAAAAGGAGATGCAATGATGCAAGTAAAGTGAGCTTTATTTTTAAAGATGACCTCACTGATATTTCTCCTAACAGACCACTATTTGCATTATTGATCTTTCAAGAAGTTAGCAGCTTGTGGTCACCTTGACTAAAATGTCAAACTCTTTAAAATGTCATTTACAAAAAGGGCTGATTTTCAATTATGTGTGCAAATGGAGAAAAGGTTCATGGAATCATCTGAAATAAATCATGCTCACACTTTAACTCTGATTCGTGTGATTCATTATATCAACCCAGTACTTTCTGAAATTCAGAACAATACAGTGGAGTTGACGTTTGCCTTGTAGTAGTGGTTAATTTCTGAAGTGCTTTAGGACACAGGGCACTACGGGAATGTCATACTTACATTTGTGTATTGCTGATTAAGATTCGGTGTACAAGTTTCAACATGCCAAACAAATATTTAACAAACAGAATAGCATTGTTGTCTAACTACCAAAACACAAAAATTTAATGTTGAAAAGCCCCCCACATATACATGGCATATATATCTTCAAAATCCTGGGGGCAATTTCCCTTTCCAAAGCTAAAGCTGGCATATTTTGCACAGAAAAAATAGAGTAAGCAACTCCTGGCATGAGTCACCAGCAAGCAGACCCTCAGCATCCAGTCTGATTCCATCTCTGTCCTTCACACCTGACCCAGATGCACTCTCAGTCCTTCCAGCCAAACAAATCCCTGACCCCTCACTTCTCCCAGAAATTTCTGCCTGACAGCACTTACGCTACACAAGACTGAAGACACTGCTAGAGAATGGTCAGATTAGTATTTCTACAGTGCCTTTAAACCTGAAGAAAATTAATAATAATAATAATAATAATAATAATAATAATAATAATAATAAAATTGTCTTGCTTCATTATTTGATTAGCATTAGTAAGTCCAGTCTCCATCACAAATTTCTACAACTGTTTAGAAGATTCAGGTATTTGCAGCCTAATTTTCTGGGACAGTGATTACACTATAAATGGTTATGCTTTTCAGTAAAATAGAGAACAGAGCATTATTTATCCTAAAGCGTGATAACACTGACAATTTTCTTAGTTACTTTTGGTCTAGCATATCACAGAAAATTTGAGACTCAAAGTAGAAAGATCTGGGGCCAGACTATGACCACTTCAGAAGAGTTTAAAAGCACAAATGAGCCTTGAAGTACCACACAAATAGGTCAAAGTGTTTCAGGGACACACGATGGGAGCAGACAGCATTGTAGGCAGGGGTGATGCACCTAGAGATTACTGGTCCTCAGTAAGTCATAACCTGTAGTCAGCACAAGCACCTCCAACAGGTTTAACATGGAATAATATACTTAGGAGTGCTGTAAACAACAATGTCAATATTTTGGGTGAAGCAAGTTACAGCTTAGAGCTTAAAACAGTCCAACAGCTTTAAAGTCTAAAATATGCAGTTCAACTGTGCTTTTTGGTAACTAGACTGTATTCCTGTCAAACATCTTTTAATATTTCTATGTTGCATCCAAATATTTGACCTATATCAACTTTTGTCTAAAACTCAATTTGCAAAAATTGTGCTGGAATACTAAAGTTTACCCTTTTGCCACACTATTAGGGCACCTTCACTGGTTCAGGAAATGTAATGTGCCTTGTGCTGATTTCCTGCTTAGCTGACCAACCTTTATCTTTTTGAATTTCTGTTGCTGCATAAAACCAACTTGGCTATTTTTTCTAGACTATTTTTAATGCTGTAGCTGCTCCTTATTAAATTTTTGCAATATTGCTCAGTTGCCATGGAGCCTACAGTTCCTGTATATCATGTGCACTGTTTCATTCTATCAATTAAATTTAAAACAGTCCAACAATCAAAAACGCCAAAGTTTCACAAATTTGAGATTTATTTGGATTCAGGATTTTCACTCACAACCATCTTTAGTAAACACTTATGACCACCTATGAATAAAAATATTGTTGCTACAATAACAATATGATTATAACCATGCTTTGCATTTTGAATTCAAATTACTGCACAAGTACTATCCATACAGAGTACATTCCTCTACATTAGCTACCATGTCCCAAGTCTATTACAGTAACTACTTCTAATATTTCATTTCACATAGTCATGAGTCAAGGTTTCCTTTATGATGAAAATACAACAGTATAAACAATATGCATACAGGTTTGTACTGATTTGGAATTATGAACCCTGAATGTTTAGAAGCTGTGCCCTTTTAAATAGGCTGTCCCAAGAGGAAGGAGAGAAGAATAAGGAAGGACATTTACGGCCTATAAATTGCACAATATAAAAGAAATGGGGAAGATATAAGGAGACTATTCCTGCTAACACTGGAAAAAGAAAACCTACAATCACATGTGCTTCCCCAGCTCTCTTGTTGATCTCTGAGAAACTGGTCTGTAATGCTAACTAGTGACCAAAGATGTGTGCACTGAAAATAGCATCTCCTCTGACACACCCTGACCCTAATTTGTTGTCAGTGCCCCTATAAGTGATGCCTTCCTTTCAGTTGACACCTCTCTTTGGTATCTGCGCAGCTACCCCAACGCTAATACTGAAGACAGTTTAGAACACCACCACAATCCTTCCACAATCCTAAATGAATACTTAGCATCGCTTTGCACTACATGCAAGCCACATGGCACCATGGAAGAGAGAATCACAAGATGCACCACATGCAGACTCCTCGATTACTCCTACTTCAAACCTATTTCTCTTCCCCAGGCATTTACAGGTTTAACATGATGTTTCAAAGACACATTTCCTCCAAAACTTCACATGCATTTGTATAAACAGGTAAATACATCTTCTTGTTAGATCCTAAGAAAACTGTGTACTGCTAAAAAATGTTGCAACAAAGGTCAGCTGCAGAAGGCCTGATCTTGCACTTAGACCCCAAAAATATACAGCTAAACCAATTTCTCCCTCTAATAAAACAAGAAAGGCTCTAAAATTAAACATCACAGTTGCTTTAAGTTAACCTTTTGCATGAACTCTCCATCCCGTTTGGGTGTGCTTCACTAGTCTCAGATTGCTGTCTTAAACCCCTTTGCTTTCTTATCTTTCCCAGCATATTACTGCAGGAAAATGAGCTACTTAATCCAGGTTTCTTTATTCCTTACAATGGGTAAAACAGATCAGTGAAAATCTGATCTGTTTCTTTGGTCTCCATATTTTCAAGGCTGATCTAGCCTGTGCTTAGCTCCATTACCTTCAGGGGACATCAGCGCCCTCCTGAGTGCAGCATTTGCTATTCTCCCACTATAGGATTGTAGCTTCCTGGCATTAAGAGATTATTGGAAGTCCAATAGAAACCTAAAACTTTTAGAAAGTCTTAGTTTCCACTTTAATTTTCTCCTGATGAAACCTATGCTGGCAAGAAGAATAAGTTCATTTAGCATCTCCCCAAAACCCTAATTAAGTCAGTCATTCAGAAACTATAGCAAAGTGTAGACCTTCTAGAGACCATTAATTATTCTATGTCATGACAAAATGCCCATTAGCTTCTAATACCAGTAGTTCTGCTCACAATTAGACCCTACATGTTATTCCCTTACTGTACAGAAAATTAATATGCATAGTATCATCATCAAAAACTTAGTGAATATAAATTAGAATTTACAAAGACATAATCATAATGCAAAAGTTGGAAATAGAGTAAAAATAAAACTCTAAATAAGTTAGTTATTAGAAGCAAGTTAGTTTTGGAACCTCTGTATGTATGTAAATTGTGATTGACATGTTCCATTTTAGGGTATGAATATATCCCAGGTACAATTATTTTAAGTTCATTTCACCTGGTGAAGCTGGTGGGAGGAAAACCATAGGATGCTTTCTCAGTACGTTGTCTCAGGCTTCTTCACCAATTTTCTGGGAAAATCCCAGTAGAGTGAAAGCATAGGTAGGCAGTGATTTGTGCTATTTCTTTACCTAACAGAACAGTATAAATGTATTTACACAATTATTTATCAATGAAATTAAACAAAACAAACAAACAATCAAAAAACATACACTTCTCTATGTCCAAATAAAGAAATACTTTCTCAAGATCAAAGGATGAAGAAAAAAAAAGTCTCAATTTAGAAAACTAGGACATCAAAGCAGCTAGCAACAGAAGATGAGAAACCATGGCTATATGGCAACTATATATCTAAAGAATGAGAGATATAAAACAACAACAACAAAAAACTACAAAATAGGGATAACATAGAAGAATAAAAAGGAAAAGTGGGAAAGAATGAATAGGTTTGATTAAAGGAGAGAAAGAATCTGGGGGGGGGGGGAGGGGAAGGGGGAAGATGTGAAATCAGAATATAAGTGAAAGAATCTAGGTTGAATGAAGAAATAGAAAGACAAGCATGAGGCTAAATGTCTTCTCTTACGGAGTTTTCCTGTACAAATCTCATTATTTAAGTTTTTTGTAACAAAAAACATCTTTTGTTTGAAGCACATACAGTGCCACCACACGGCCTTGAACTTATTACTGTTTCCTGTTTGACACTACTTAGTAAAAAGAGTAAACAACTAAACAGTTGCAAAAAAGTCTGCTTTCAGAACAGGTAATAAAAAATGCTTTGAAACAGTACCAGTGGTCCTGAAAGAACCATCTTGTTCTCAGACGATTAAACAAGAGTGCTTTATGTCCTGTTTACCTGACCACAACAGGCCAGTAATTAACAATTCACCTGTGGCAGTACAAAATAAAAATTAAGAAAAGTTTTCCCCTCTGTTCCCAGAGGAATTTTAGCTGACATGCTGTACTAACAAGAAGCTGAATATGAGGTTGGTTCTGTCAGCAACTGTTAGAATCAAAATTATAACTTAAAATGCAGCAAAGCAGCATATCCTTCAGAGTCACATCTCTAGAGCAAATGTTTTTCCACTGAAATACTGCCCACTATTGTCAAGAGTGAGAGAAGTACAACTCATTTGGCACAGAATGAACTCAAACTTAACTTCAAGGATATGGCTCAAAACTGGTTTTAAAAAAAATAAAAAAAATCAAAAAATAAAGAGAGACCATGTCCACTCAACTCACATCTGCACCCTGGGAGATCACCTGCAACTTAACATTATTTATTTTCCATCTTGTATGTAAGTAAAACCTCGTTTCCATTCAGTGTGAGTATGGCTTGTGATAACCTACAAGTGACTAATTTACCATTCTGGGGCTTTGGGGGGGGGGGGGGGGGGGGGGAGGCAGGGGGGAGGGTTAGTTCTTGTATATTCATTAAAATAATATTTAAAAAAAGAATCTGATTAATTATGTGCAATTATAAAAAAGGGTCAACTCTCCAACATTTCAGTAATTCGAATGCTTTTTTGGTCCAATGCATTTCTAATAGTACAGCTGACTACTTGATTATAAACATTTTCTGAAAATAGCTTGGGTCCAAACAGCTTACATCCATTATCAAAATCACTACCAGCTTTAATTTAAGATAGGTAGGCATAAGGCAATTTTTTCTTACTGATTTGTGCAGATATACCGGATATTATTAGAAGACATAGCTTTTTGATGGATGGATATAACAGAAGCATATTATTCCCTCAACTGCTTCCTCTCAAGCACTCTCCCTTCCAAAAAAAAAATAAAATTAAAAAAAAAAAAAAAAGGAAGAAGGACAAGAGAGAAAACACAGCTCTGACATCTCAGAATATTGATGATAATGAGTCAAGTCTTTTTCTCCCCTTACCTCTGTGAACTACACACTGAACATCATTTTGATAAAAATATGAGTACCTGAAATAAGAATTGCTTTGAATAATACTTCATTTTCTGGAGGAAAAAAAAAAAATCACTGAAAAATTCTAAATCTAAGAACACTGCATTACTCATAAATTGATATGAGAACAGTGCTATGAACCAAAGTATTCTTAATACAGGTGTCTGCCAGACAGTGAATCTCTGTCTGATTGTCAAAGCATCTCCCAAGAGAGCAGCAACTCAGAACTGGAAGGACCCTCACCTAGTGGGTGTTCAGTGACTCACTGAAGCATCCATTCATTTCATACTTACAATTATTTGAAAGCATAATATTCATGCTAGGTTTTTCTGGATATATATATATATATATATATATATATACACACACATATCATACATGTATGTATAATTAATGTTCAAGCATCTGATTTAAGTATGACTCCCTACTATAAACTTTCTAATTAACATTTGTTCAAATATTTAAATAGTAAAGATGTTTAGTCTAAGAAATTCATCCTTCATATTCAGGATTATAGAAAAAGACCAGAAGTTCTTAAAAGGAAAAAAATGATGTCTTTATGTCTTTAAACCACAACATATCACTTTTTCACTCTTTTTTTTTTTTTTTTTTTAAAAAAAAAAAAAAAAAGACAAAAAAAAACAACACCTAGACAACACCTAGACAGGATGCAACAAGTATCTAATGAACTGTTTTGTAAGAGCAGCAGCATCAGCCAAAACAGAATCATTAAGACTTCCATGAAGCTGACTGGGCTGGATATGAAGGCCCTTACAAGTCACAGCCATCTGAAACCTTCGTATCACGAACCAGGACCAATAGTGCACCTTTCCTGGAGAACCTGTGTTGAACATCACAGCTGTCATTACTACAAGGATGCATTTATCCATGCAACTGTATTGCTGCAGTTTTATTGCAGTTTATATTTAAGAAAGGATTTCAGGCTTGTGAAAGATCACCCAGTGGGCATGATTCACCTGCTTATTATCTGGAGACTACTTAATGTTCTTCTGTAAGAAAGCGTCTCTCGAGGAAAATTCCCTTAGAATCATTTGCAGGAAGCTGACCTGCCCTGTCTCATCTTTATAAACTTCATAATTTTAAAGTTTCAAACTTCATAAGTTTGAAGTACAATAAAACTCCTTAAAATGTTTAATTCTTTGTAAATACCTGTGTATAAAGTAACAGACTGTTCTCAGGATGACTTAAAAATACCTAATTCAGGCTCTGGCACCAGTACATAGCTGAAAAATGACCACCAACCAACACATGTAATGTGTGGCTGAACAAGTCAAAGAAAAGTAATTCAGTTCATGAACTGTAAACATCACAAGAGCTCTGAGATACCTTGAACCTGACATTTCTAAGAAGCAGATTACAGACAAAAAAAAAAAAAAAAGCATTTTTTGCCATTAGTGTTAAAAAGTACTACAGACTACTTAATCAGGTTTCAATACCAAGTCAAAACTTGGTGCAAACAATTGGAATTTTTCCTACTGTTCTTTGTACGTGTAGGATTAAGACAATGTCAGACGATGGTTTCAGCATGACAGCAAGTTTCCACTGAAGCCAGGCAATGCATTCAAAAACAACAAACTCTAAGCACCTAAACCCATCAAGGACATAATTTTGGGGTAACTATCTGTATTTCATACAGAAGAGATGTGAGCATTTTATCACTGTAGTCAATTCTAGCTCATTTAAAGGTGCTAATCAGAGCATATCCAACCTCACATTTTTGCATTACATCTTTGAAGGCTTCTTTATAAAGTGTTTCATTACAAAGGAATTGGTACATTTGATTCTAGTTTATTCAGTAGAAACTGAATGGGCTTAGCAACTGGAACAAATCAGAAAGTTTTGTTTTTAAGCCAAAACAGACCCTTGTGGCCACTTAGGACTTGTGCAATTTTACTGAAATCTTGAGAGAGAGACTTAAAATGCCAAGTAATTATTTGGAGAAGTAATTGCCAAGTAATTATTTGGAGAATGAGAAGCAGTTGTCTAAGAAGCAGTTGTCTGAATATCCTTTGATACCCAGTCCCTCCAAGCTGTAATACTGACCCCCTTCCCCAGATGTTATACATAGTTACAGCCATCCCCCACCTCTTTCAGTGGTGCAGATTCCCCTTGACACACACACCTCCTGTAGGAGTGGCGGTTGCCAAGCCTTATGAGCACCTCTGCCACTCCCTGCAAACTCCCTGCCACTCCTAATCCAGGTGGTGGTGAGAAAGCCACCAGGGCAATGCAACATGCACCCAGGCAGGGGTTCCTGCTGCTGCACCCAGCCCTGCCACTGGTCTGTCTGGGCCAGGCTGCTTGCCACGTCCAGAAGAGGATGCTCTGCCCAGCCTAGGCAGTGGGCACATGCTGGTGGGGTGACTTCTGCCAGTGCCAAACAAGGTTCAGACGGCTGCTCTATCTTTTCACCCTAAGGTCCCTCAAGACTGTTATATATTTTCAAGTTTCTTTCATACTTTTAAAAGCTGACACCTTTGTTTCAAAAAATCTTTAATCACCAGTTTATTTTTTAAGGTTAAATAGTGGTTATCATCTTCAGCAAGACCACTGTCCAGGCAGATGCCCTCTGGCAGGCCTACTGCTGAAGACACGCTCGTGCACTTCCTCACACCCCCACTAGGCCATTTGCCCATGAGCAAGGTCCATGCAGACACCCCCTGAATGCACTTCTGTACCTTTCCAAGGTAAGGCAACTGCCTTGGCTTTATCTTTGTTCAAATTCAATAATTTTTAAAGTACCTAATGAGCTTTATAATTTTCACCACCCTATACAATACACTCTCTAAGAAAGTTCAGTCATTTTCCCTCTGCTCCCTTAAGAATAACCTTTGAGCTACAAATACATACAGAAATGACCCCAGACTGGTAAGAAAATGCTATCAAATTGTAAATTGTATATCTCAAAGAGATCTAAAGCTTAAAAAAAAAAAAAAGTGGATTGAAGACAATCGGCATGACTTCCTTCCCTAGTGAATCTTTGCACACACATCAAGGGAAACAATCACCCACTGATTTTGCATTCCAGTGAATGCATCAAGGTAAGAAAGTGTCATACAGACTTGTCTAAGATTGTTATTATTACTGGATCCTCACTACAAGTATAAAATATTCACGTAATATAATAAGACAATATTTCATCCACCAGTGGTGTTTTTTAAATTGAAATAGCTGCATTTGAAAAACAGAAGAGTTGTAAGGTATCAGGTTAAGCTATATTCTGTGAATGCAGAGGAAGCATGAAAGAGAAGGAAAATATATACTGTAATAACATGAGCTCTGTAGTTATTGAAATGGCAATGAATCTAACTAATCCAATTTTTCCAATGGCCTTTCCAAATAGATCTGTAAAAATTCTGAGACAAAAATTGGTACTGTACATCACATCATCTTAAAATACAATATACAGTAATACCACAACCTGGTAAGCACCTATAATAACTGAAATAAGTTCTTGGCTCTTCTATCCTGCTCGCATTCTCAATGGAACAGGTGTTACCCAATATGAACACTCTGGTCAGTAACAGTAAGAAGAACCAAGAACTCAACATCTACAAATTCAGCAGAATTCCTTTGGCATCATCTGCCTAATACCTGTGAGACAAAATTAAGTCCATGTATTTTTTAGGTAGTGGTGCATTTTTATAATGCTTAACTTACAAAAGCTGTATAATTACCAACACCAGTGAGTCATGATCTTTCAGCAAGACATTTTCATTCTTTGTACAGAAGAAAATTTGCAGAGGCACAACTGAATTTTATGCAATCCTTGACAATGAGATGTGTTTGCGTTATTGCTGTATGAATAAACCATTTCCCAGAGAAAGCAATGCATTTCTTAAAACATATTGCACAACTTCATCAGCTAACACCCCAGAGAAAAACTATCATTAAAAAAGCAATTTGATGAATTTGATTCCAAGAATCCTACCAGAAGTGCATCATCTAAACAGAATTACTAAAGTCAGTTTTTATGATGCAAAGATTGAAATAAAAATAAAATACAATCAATACCAAAATGGACAACATAAGAAAAAAAAAAAAAAAAAAAAAAAAAAAAAAAAGAGTGAGAAAGACTGAAATGGAAAATACACTACCTGCTATGTATTAGCATTAGCGGGTATATATTTTTTCTCATCAATCCAAAAAAAAACACTTAAGCTTTTCAACATCCTCATTGCTGTCAAATCAACATGCATAAGTAGAGAAAAGAAAATGTCATGTGACACACCTCTTCGGTGTCAAGTAGTAAGAATGGACACTGACAGCTTATCTATTTTTGGATCATAGAAACTGTGCTTCTTTTCATGCATGGACAGTTACTGCTGTAAGTAGTTTCACTCCATTAGATAACTGGTTCAGACTATGGGAGCCCTATGTTTCCCCACTTGACTGGGTGGCTGGAGGAACCTTTCTTTCAAGTCACATATGTCATACCTTGCAGTAAAATCATGAGAGTCTTATTTCAAGATCCATGAAATTTCTCAGATATTCTGTAGAAGTTTAGCTCCTCTATTCAGATGAGACTAGCTTTCTTACGACAGAAGTACCTAAGAGTACAAATCCTTCCTGCTTTCTAATCATGTGTACATATAATCTCATTAATATAATTTAAAAGATACTGGGCATAGTAGAAAACCATGAATTAAAGGTCAAAATTAGAGACAAGCATGATCAGCAATTAACTTCTTAATAAGAGCAAAATAAGTATAACCATTTAAGATTTCAGGAGGAGCTCTAGCTTAGCTCTTAAGAATTTCTGGTTCCACACATTTAATTACACAATTAAAACATTCTATTATATAAAGAAGTCTGATCTGAAGACTGCAGAGGTGTATCTGGAGGTGTTCTGAGTGCCTTTAGGAAGTTTCATGCCTAAAGATCCTTGTGAAAAATTACAAGTTTTAAAAAATATATATATCTCTTTCAGATAGTTATAGCATTATAGAAGATGAAATCTGAGACAAACCAAATACATATCCAGTCCAGTAACTTCTTTCCAGCATCGGCCAAAAAAATAAAATAAAATAATAATAATAATAATAATAAAAAACCCAACAGTTTAAACAGAAAGCAAATCTCTTGCACTATTCTATGCTCAATTCTTTTTGTTTGTTTTTGCAAATACAAATACATTCAACAAAATTCATGTTTTTAAGTTAATTTTATGCTAATATAAGATTAAAAACATATTACTAGTTTCATGCTGCTATTTCTATTTCAACTTGACAGGCAAGACCACAGACTGAATAGCATGAAGCTGCAAGTATCTTTTCATAACTTCTTTTTCATAATTTCTCAGCTTCAAAGCATCTGAAAGCTTGGATGCTTCTCAGCAACCAAGCATCTGAGTACCATGTCTGAAATCTTTATTTGCCAACAATACCTTAAATTCTCTGATTAATTATACAAACATCATATTTTCATTTCCTTCATAAAATCATTTTAAAATTCTAGGAATCAGACTGTACTAAAAATGCAGCCTGCATTGGATATTACTTCTCTTGACTGGTATTTGCTCTCAATTTGATCTTATTTTTCTCCTGAACAGCCTGTGCTGTGTACAAGGCACACAATAAACACTTCCTTTACCCTTTCTTTTGATCAACTTTCTGTAAAGTTTATTTTTCAGAAAAGCAAGTTGAGTACCAAGGTATGAAACAAATATATAATATACATAAGGGTTTACAAACACAGTCAGAATGCGATAGCTGTTTTTTTCCATACAGAACTTCAATAATTTTACACATTTTTCATGCAGAAGGAAAAAAAAGCATTAGCCATCTTGAGAACTAGAGAACAATTTAATCATTTTATTTCAGCTGTACATGCCCATGCCTAGGAGGTGTTTTGTACTCACACAGGAAATGAAAAGAACATCAAAAGCACAGATACTATCTCCTTCGACTGAAAACATTTTACCTGAATTCTGTGTGCCAAAGTCCAAGTATCATCAATAACATTACATTTATCAGTAGAATCTAATAGGTTCAGAAGTGCCCTATTCCCTTATGTATTGTTGAAAGTATCACTTTCTCTAGAAAGTTATTTAAAATGGACAAGAAAACTATGCCGTGCCTTTCAGTAGAATTTGAAATCTACCACCAGGAGCAACGGTGATCTCCATGGAGGAAATAAAATAACAATAAAATGCGTGTGGGTATTTTAAGCCTTATCCTAAGCCAAGGCATTTATTTCAGCAGCTAATATCCAATTTAATTCCCTCTCTTTTTCTCTTCCCCTCAAATAACACTGGATGGTTTCTCAGGAAAAAAAAAAAAAAAAGTAGCACATGCTAATGTTTCCATCAGGACTTGCAGCCTAGCCAATAAAAATGGATTAAATACTAACAGGGAATCAGGGACTTGAAGGAAATCCCACTTCAGTTTTATCTGTAACAGATCCAAATTCATTTGAACGTCTACAGATCTGCCTTAGAACACCATCCCCTCTTGACTTGCTATCGAACTTGCGGTCACCTGGAGCACTCAGTTCAGCTACCACAAGGAAGTCATTGCAACAATCAGTCATGACATCCACTGTGGTATATCTTTACTTTGTGTAAACCAGAAGTCTTTCAGAAAATAAGAGCATTCTTGCAACTTTCTTTTATTTAAATGCAGAAGTCATCCTGGCGTTTCTAAATTGCTTCATTGCTGTTAATTCTCAAAAATGTTTACTTTGTATAAACTACAGTTTCCTTATTATAAACTGTATGAATTTATGTTAAGATACTACACTGAGCCCTATATGTGGGCATGGAATAATTAAAGTACACTTTAATTCACTTTGAATAAAACTCAATTCTATCATGAAGTGCAGAATTGAAAATTAAGCAGCCTCTGGGATATAAATTATGGTAGTTAGTCTTTCCAAGTTACTGGAAATGTTTTGTTCCCCTCTTCAGCCACGGGGAAACAAGTATCTTCCACTCACGAATGGTGAAACAGACAACTATTTCTGGTCCTCCATGTACCTCCATTAGTGTTACTGGAATTAAGTACAGGGGTGAATAAAGACCATTTCTCCTTTCTACTATACAAATAAGAATCCCTGGCTTACTGCTATGATGGACTTGCTTCTAACTTACAGCATTCAGGAAAGCAATGTTGGAGGGAGGCCTCAGTGATCCTCCTCAAGGTAAAAAACAGAGGTGAGGTTCTTGCAAATCTATTCTCTACTTCTTATCTCAGAAGAAACTCACGCTGATTTTAACTGGCTAGAAAGATCAGGGAGCTCTTGGTTGACAAAGCAGCTATGTCCTGTTTTCAGACGCATGTGAAGCAATCACAGAAACACAACACAAAGGAACAAAGTGAGCCAGATGAGAGTCTAAGGAGTGAACAGCAGGGAACAAACTCAATCCTTGAATACGCTCGTTAGTCTGGATTCATATCTTTGGCAAATAAACTACGTATACATAACTCCAAATAACAACTCTCTTAGCATGTGGAAATGTACGCCCAGACCTGCAGGTTTCTCTTATTCAGAATAAAACATAATTGTGGGATTAACTCCATTGAATTACTTTTCAGTTGAATTTTTACTATTTTTCTAAATAACAAATGAAATACCTGCAATTGTTTATGCAACACAAATGGTGTGTATATGTGATTATGTAATACTATTATTTATGTTTTCTGATTTAACGCTGGAAGGAGTTTACTATAGTTAACACAAAAACCCCTATTGCTGTTCATCTCCAAAATCAGACAAAATATTTCTTTAACATCAGTAGACTTAATGAAGAATAATAACCAGGTGTTATCTGGACACTTAGGTGAAAAGCAGAAATTTTGCTTTAGAATGCACATTAATAGCATCTAACTATGATTCTTCTTCACAGATTAGAAATAATAATAATAATAAAACTCTTTAAAAAGTTATTGTTAAATTTACTCCAGAATGCCTGAATAAATTACCCCTTTTGCAAAGAACATTTTTGATACTGCTTTGATCCTTCAAAAATAACGTCAATTAATTTTTATTTTTTTTTTTTTAAATTTTAGCTACTAAAAGTAAACTATTGATGGAGTTATTTCCTTCGTTCAGTCTAACTGTCCTGAATGAGTACTTCAGCCAAGACAAGTTCTCAAATGGCCAAAAATATTAAGAATTCAAAAGTGTATAGCAGTCTTAGAGCCTATCTCCTAAACATCAACAAGATACTAGTTTAGGAGCTAGTAGTTTACCAGATTCTTTCCCTACAATAAACAATTGGATCATGCAAGTGAATGAAAACTTAACCTAAATTCACAAAAGATGTAATGACCTGACTGATATTGGCTTATTCTGCCAATTTCTAGCACTGGGTTCATTTTCTGCTGCATTAAATTCCTTTACTAGAAAAGTGATCAGAATTTCATTTTGTGAGAAGACAGATGTACATATTTTTCATGCACTGACTTCTTGGCTGCAGTAACATTTCCTGGTGTTCCTAATTATATTATCAAACAGAACACAAGCTATTAAAAATTACATTCTTTGTAGCCCTGCTTTTAAGTCGTCACTATCACCTTTGAAATGGTCAGAGATTCAGGAGGCAGACCATCTAGCATGCTTTGATAGCTTATGATGGTAGAAGAAACAAGCATAAAAATGACCTGAGAATGAGCCTGGAACTGTTACATGGTTTCCATTGCACCAGAAAGACACCAAAACTTTTTGCAGGTAAGTTTATAAAAGCAAGCTGAATTAAACTAAGATGACAGAAAAGCTGACGAACAAAAAACATCAGAATGCTCATTTAGCGAACACCAAATTGTTGATAAATAATGAAGCCACCAAGAGACATCATGAAAGTTAACTGCATGTGCAACCGCTAAGGGTTTGGGAAATAAACAAGAACCATAATTGCTCACTCATGGGGATAAATCTTATTTTAGTGTCACTGAATACCAGAAAGGAGATCTGCAAAGTGGATATGCTGAAGTAAATAATTAAACCTGTTTTGGGATCTAACAGCTTGTTCAGATGTAATTCACAGATCTGTGCTTTGAGACAGCATGAACAGGATAGTTTTTCTTCAGTGTAAAATGGATGTTTCAGATGAGTCCTATGTAAGTCAGTCCAACCTCAGAGTCACACCATAGTTTATGACATAGTTATATTACAAACTCCTGGTGAAGGTTTGTGAAACAAAGCAATCCTACACCTTTTCTTAAGCTGGCTGTCATTTCTGACTAACCCTCTCAAAGGGGAAATTAAATATCAGCAAGTCTAATGAGCAGGAGAGCTGGTGCAAGGAAGGAGAGAGGAAGAGAGGCAGACAGGGCTGCACAAATGTCTTGTGAAACTTCATCTTTTATGAAGACATTCATTTAAGTCTGAGTGAGGAATCACTGGCATAAATCATACACTGTCAGTTCCTCTGTAACATACTTGTTTATCTGAATAAATGCTATTAGCATTTATCTGAACTGAAAACTCATGTGTTAAGACCTGAATAACCAGCATGATAGATTTTATTCACAGGCTTCAGTTTGGATTTTAGTGCAACACACTGGTAGAAGTGCTCATTTTTAGGAAGTGTTATTCATGAATTTAAAGAGAACTGTATTGGACATTATTTTATCTGATAAACTCAAGAAGTATTCAAACTAAATGACTTAAATTGGCCTTCGTAACAAATTAATTTCAGTGTGGGGAAGTACAAAGTGGTATGTCTACAGAGAAGAAAGACCACTGAAGCAGCTATTGAGGTAATCAGACACTTAATTGTTTAAAAAGCTTAAGAAATCTTGCTCCTTCTTTCTTCCTTTTCTAAGGTGAGGCTGACTGCTTTGTGTGTGTGTGTGTGTGCTATCCAAGTTATATTTTACGAATAATCCAATCACTGTAATTATTCTGATTGTTTCCAAATCA
The DNA here is from genome assembly GCF_964211825.1 of Aythya ferina. Classification (NCBI taxonomy): domain Eukaryota; kingdom Metazoa; phylum Chordata; class Aves; order Anseriformes; family Anatidae; genus Aythya; species Aythya ferina. Next base: position 9,376,094 of record NC_140304.1, read on the forward strand.
AATTTACTTTGAAAAACCTAGGTGAAAGGACCTGCCATTTGGCATCCAATCACGGTTTCTGTGAAATCTCTCTTGGATGAATACAAAGATGTATAAAATGTAAAGAGGTCAGCTCTACCATGTGACTTTAAATCCTGAAAATGTGTTTGCACATCCATATGTTTGTGATTAAATAAAGGAATAACTAAAAAGAATATATTTTAAGCAACAGAGAGACTCTGAAGAAACAATCAAGTATTAGAGTAGTATACTTTTAGTTAGAAAAGCATAAGACATCAGTCTTTCATGGAACTCTGAAAAGATGAAATGGAGAGTGCTTACTGACTGCATTTAGCCATGACTATAAACAGAAATGAAAAGCTAGAGGAATAATTTGTTCTTTCAACTATTTACCAAAAAAAAAGGAACGCACAGGGATCTAATCACAGATCCAAACAATCTCTATCATACAGTTGCAGATTTTTTCTGTCTCCTTTGCTTCCTCTTTTAAACAGCATTAAATGTTCATGGCAACAAACAGGCTGAGTGTTACTTGAGACAAAGAAAAGCATTCAAAAGAAAGCCACAATCACTTTTTCCCCTCTAATTGAGCTTATCACCACCAAAACAGGAACAGGCTCGCCCTTCTCCTCTCCTCTCTTGTCTAAGTTTCCCTTGTATTGCACTAGTACTGATGAAATGGAAAACCCCAAAATCTGGATCACAGAACTGGCAATGAAAACTCTCTTCTTAGAGTTACACTGGGGCTGCTTGAGCACTAATGATTGTGCTACTAAAACAAGAGCCCTCTCCTCTTCAGTGCACACTCACAGTCTGTGAAGTCCCCTGATTTTTAACTTTTACGTTCTCCACAACCCTTATTCATCTTCCAAACAACTTATAACTATTAGCTCTACAGCTCCAGCATGGATTTTCTGATAGTCAGGGTTCCCTTATGTTTTGCTGATTATGAAAATTGTGGACTCCTAACATGCTTTCTGCGTCCACTTTATAGGCAGTATTAAAAAAAAAAAAAAAAAGGGACCAAATTGGAGCCTGATATAACATGTTGTCAATGTGTAAAGCTAAACCTTTTCTGTACTTCTATACCTTAAGAAAATGTATCTAAATGTAAAGTTTGTTATTTCTGTTGCTGGTAAGTTTATGTTTGTGTATATATATATATTATTATAACAAACTGCTAACACGCTATGAAGCAATGAATAAAATCAGTCTCTGTACCCACATCCATACTATCATTTATGCCAAAAAATTTTCTAACCCTCAATGCCTACAAGTTCTGTGAGACATAGCAACATTAATTGCTGCTTCTAATGCTTTTCTGTTCATTTCTGAATTGAGGAGATGTCTTAATTCTCTAAGTGTAGGGATTCCATACCAATAGAAGCAAGACCAGTGTACTGAATAGTCTTGCAAAAACAGAACTATGGAAGAAGCCTTATTTTAAACGCATCCAGATGCACGACATTGTATGAGACCATTGGATCTTCCTGCCCAAAACCCTACCACTTCCCAATGCATATTTCCATCCCCTTATCTGACATTCTCAAACGTTTTTATTTTCTTTCATCTTATCAGCAGAAGTTCTGTAATATCTCCCAATTCTTCTGAAGCTCTTGTTCCACTTCAAGTTCTTCCATGCTGGGGTAACCAATGAGAACAACATGAAAGCCACCACATTTCCTGCTAGATACATCCCAAAGCTAAATGAAACAAAAAGTAAGTCTCACAGAGACCATATAAATTTTCTATATTTTTTCTATTAACAATTTTTTGTGGTCTACCTTGACTTCAGCAAGGCTTTTGACACCGTCTCCCACAGCATTCTCCTCAAGAAACTGACTGCTCTTGGCTTGGACTGGCGCATGCTTCGTTGGGTTAGAAACTGGCTGGATAGCCGGGCCCAAAGAGTCGTGGTGAATGGAGCCAAGACCAGTTGGAGGCCGGTCACTAGTGGCGTCCCCCAGGGCTCGGTGCTGGGGCCGGTCCTCTTTAATATCTTCATCGATGATCTGGACGAGGGCACCGAGTGCACCCTCAGTAAGTTTGCAGATGACACCAAGTTAGGTGCGTGTGTCGATCTGCTTGAGGGTAGGAAGGCTCTGCAGGAGGATCTGGATAGGCTGCACCGATGGGCTGAGGTCAACTGCATGAAGTTCAACAAGGCCAAGTGCCGGGTCCTGCACCTGGGGCGCAATAACCCCAAGCAGAGCTACAGGCTGGGAGAGGAATGGTTGGAGAGCTGCCAGGCAGAGAAGGACCTGGGAGTGATGGTGGATAGTCGGCTGAATATGAGCCAGCAGTGTGCTCAGGTGGCCAAGAAGGCCAACGGCATCCTGGCTTGTATCAGGAACAGTGTGACCAGCAGGGCTAGGGAGGTGATCGTCCCCCTGTACTCGGCTCTGGTGAGGCCGCACCTCGAGTACTGTGTTCAGTTTTGGGCCCCTCGCTACAAGAAGGACATCAAGGTACTTAAGCGGGTCCAGAGAAGGGCGACGAAGCTGGTGAGGGGCCTGGAGAACAAGTCCTGTGAGGAGCACCTGAGGGAGCTGGGCTTGTTCAGCCTGGAGAAGAGGAGGCTCAGGGGCGACCTTATCGCTCTCTATAGGTACCTCAAGGGAGGCTGCAGCGAGGTGGGGGTTGGCCTGTTCTCCCACGTGCCTGGTGAGAGGAAGAGGGGGAATGGGCTTAAGTTGAGCCAGGGGAGTTTTAGGTTAGATGTTAGGAAGAACTTCTTCACTGAAAGGGTTGTGAGGCATTGGAACAGGCTGCCCAGGGAAGTGGTGGAGTCACCATCCCTGGAAGACTTTAAAAGACATTTAGATGTAGAGCTTAGGGATATGGTTTAGTGGGGACTGCTAGCGTTAGGTCAGAGGTTGGACTCGATGATCTTGAGGTCTCTTCCAACCTAGAAATTCTGTGATTCTGTAATTTCTGGATACCATGCTACATGCACTTTTTTTTTGTTGTTGTTACATTTCTATATAAGGCTGGTTCTACATAATGTATCAAATGAACCTCCCCAAAGACAAAGTGTTTTTCTTTTCTTACTCGCTTTTTAAGGGTGGTTTTACTTTTAATCAGGAACTAAGACAAAAACTATGCACAGAGATTTCCCAATCATGACATAAAGCTTAGAAAGAATGTTCTAACACAATGCTACAGACATTAACCTATTGCTCACTTCATTTCACTCATTAAAACAACTTCCCACTTGATGTAATCATTTAGTGATTTAATTTATGCAGTGGCAAACATGAAAATGAGCTTATAGCAAGTCTTTAATGTTTCCAAAATATGAAAAGCTAATATCTTCAAATTGCAAATTACTTATTAATTAAATATATAGCACCAGTACAAACTTATCTACCCTGGTGTGTTGACACACAAATTTTAAATAAACACACCTTACAGTGAGAAGATTGTTTAGAGTATAGCAGCACTATTCATTCTTTAAATTTTATTTGAAACTACAAAGAAATATCCAAGGAAAGTTCACTCATTTGCTAGAACTCAGGCAACTATTTTAACTGATGAGTTGTTGATGGTAATGCAGTCTTTGCCTTTATCGGTGCAGTACTGAAAATCCAAATGTTTATTGACATCAAAAAAAAAAAAAAAAAAAAAGAACACAAAAAGAAAACTTAACACAAAGTATTGAACTCCCTGTTCGAGGTTCAACCTACGTGTCCCTCCTTATCAATTTATCATCTACAAAATAATGATGCCTCATAGTAATTTTTCTCCAGTAAGATCTAATAAAAGCAAGCAAGAAAAAAAAAAAAAAAAGTGATTTATGCTACATTTACAGTTCCAAATGAGTGTGCTTGCTAAAACAAATAAAGGATTACCTAAAGCCACCAGTCACGTGCATTGGAATAGAAAAAGTATTCAGTGGAGAAAAATAACTCAAAAGCTTATGCTCATGAAACAAGTCAAAATCAGGTAAAAATTGTAGCATTTTCAGTAAAGTAGGGGTAACGTTAATTCATTTTGTATTGAATCCTGATACCACTGTTGAGTTTCAGGCTAGGTAATCCTAATGTTATTGTTATACTGCCTAGATTAAAAAAGTTCAGCATTGTTCAGTTTTGATGGTTTTACTTTAAGCAACATTTTGTTGCATAGAGCAGGCATAATGTCTCTCCGTTATCTATTATATATTCTGTATTTTGATGAACAGAAGCAGAATTTTTAAGCCAAATTTGTGAATTGTATATGAACAACAGTGTATTTATATCAAGATCTAATAAATTTTGAAGCCCAGAAATATGCCTTTTTCCTCTTGAAAGCACTGATTTTTCTTAGCAGTTGCAAACTTCACTGAATTATAGAGATATACCTTGTCAAATAAATCATTTCTGGTCACATATGATCGTTGCATCCTGTTTCCTAGGGAGGTGTGACATACAATGTATTTTCAAAACATTATTAGACTGTCATGAGGTTTTTCAGTGAATTCTTTCATTCATTTTTTAAATTAATTGAATAAGTTCAAATCAGGTCTATAAGTTCACTTACAGCAGAGCAATATACAGATATTCCCTCACATTACCCTTACATTGTAGGCGACAGAAATATTATGAAGGATTGTTCTTTATTTGTATATGATTGTTCATTTGATTCCTATACAGATTAGCATACCCAATGTGATAGATAAATCTCATATTATCCCACTTCAAAACTTGATTTTGGAAAACTGATTCCTTGGAATATTTGAATTATTGCAAGCAAGTACAGACACCACTAGGAATACACTGTGACACTTGGACTGTAAAGGAAAGATGTCTATACGGGACATTCACAGAATCACAGAATCACAGAATTTTCTAGGTTGGAAGAGACCTCAAGGTCATCGAGTCCAACCTCCAACCTAACGCTAACAGCCCTCCACTAAACCATATCCCTAAGCTCTACATCTAAGCGTCTTTTGAAGACTTCCAGGGATGGTGACTCCACCACTTCCCTGGGCAGCCTGTTCCAATGCCTCACAACCCTTTCTGTAAAGAAGTTCTTCCTAACATCTAACCTAAAACTCCCCTGGCTCAACTTAAGCCCATTCCCCCTCGTCCTGTCACCAGGCACGTGGGAGAACAGGCCAACCCCCACCTCTCTACAGCCTCCTTTAAGGTATCTGTAAAGAGCAATAAGGTCACCCCTGAGCCTCCTCTTCTCCAGGCTGAACAAGCCCAGCTCCCTCAGCCGCTCCTCGTAGGACTTGTTCTCCAGGCCCCTCACCAGCTTCGTCGCCCTTCTCTGCACCCGCTCAAGCACCTCGATGTCCTTCTTGTAGCGAGGGGCCCAAAACTGAACACAGTACTCGAGGTGCGGCCTCACCAGAGCTGAGTACAGGGGGACGATCACCTCCCTAGCCCTGCTGGTCACGCTGTTCCTAATACAAGCCAGGATGCCGTTGGCCTTCTTGGCCACCTGAGCACACTGCTGGCTCATATTCAGCCGACTGTCCACCATCACTCCCAGGTCCTTCTCTGCCTGGCAGCTCTCCAACCATTCCTCTCCCAGCCTGTAGCTCTGCTTGGGGTTATTGCGCCCCAGGTGCAGGACCCGGCACTTGGCCTTGTTAAACTTCATGCAGTTGACCTCAGCCCATCGGTCCAGCCTATCCAGATCCTCCTGCAGAGCTTTCCTACCCTCAAGCAGATCGACACACGCATCTCTGAGCCTAAGACCATATTGGCAGTTATATCTGAATAAAGAAAATATTAAATCTACCAAGTAGATCTAAATTATTAAACTCTGCCAATTAGAAGTATCATGAATATTGTATGAAACCAACGAAGTATTTCTTGAAATTTTATCTTAAGGACTAATCAAGGTTAGTGGTGACAATATAAAAGTACTCATTAGGGTTTTTTTCTGTTCCTGCAAAGGATAATAATTAGTACTTCCGAAAGAGCTCTAATTGAAATAGTGGAACTTTTTTCTTTTCTTTTAAAAAAGGGACTCTAAAATTGTCCACATTTCATGAATAGCAAGTGATCAGAATAAAGACAATTTTCATTTACTAGACAAATGAAGCTTTTAACTCAGCTCCCTCATTTTTTGCTATAATGAACGACCTTCCTGCTCAGTTCATCTGGAATACATCACATTAAGGTAGACAGATTAAAATGAAATGCAGGAAAAGAAACTGAACTGAGAAATTCATAGTGGCATTTCTTTCCTGTGTATGTTGCCATAAGTAATAATTTCCAGGCAATAGTCAAGAGTTACTATTGCAATAAATCAGCAGGTTAAGGAAAGTCTAGTCAGAGCTCTCTTTTTTCTTATGTTTGCAGAACACATACCATGCGAAGACATGTCGATCACTGTTTACACAGATAGTGTTCACACAGAAGCTATGTTCATGAGAACAGTCAGCACATCTGCAACCTCACTAGCTTATCAGAAATGTATTATTCACTCTCAGCTTCTGAACACAGAAAAAATATTCTAGTGATAACACAAATTCAGTTATACCAATCACATATACTGTCTCAGAGCAAACCAGGAAGATGAGTTGGTGTTCCACCTCTCTCCTCATAAGGAGTTTGTCTATCACTTAGTCTTAATGACCTCTTGCCATCCTAGCCCCACATTAATAACTTTCCCCCAAAACCTTCTGTAACACTAAGTACTTCCCCATTGTTGCACATTTGTTGAGCAAACTGTATTCTCTTTGCAGAAAGTAACAAAACTTAAAACATTTTCTATTATTTTCCATCATTTCTTTACAAACCCAGAAATGTTTATGTCACAGATGAATATAAGGATGCTTTCATTTCAAACTGTTATTCACTTAACAGTAATTGGAAACCACATCACAGCATTATGAGTCATTATGTATACCATATGGCTCTTCTGCAGAAATGAGCTTTAGGAACATAATTATCAACAACACTTAGTGGCAATATGCTCCATGTAGTTAATGGAAGAGTATGATCAGGGGTGTTGGATAAGGTTTAAGACTAAGTTAGACTGCATAATATTTCAAATAAGACCAACTTTTTAATATTTTTGTTTTTATATATATGTACACACACGCACATGCATACATACATGTGCACCTAGGTGAAGTGCTGAATGCACTTCAATCACATTCCTTTCCTGGTGGATAACTTAAAAAGTTGCCTTCTTCTAGTGTACTATCTGAAAGTTAAGAGACTATTGAAGCTGTATAAGTCAAAGAACTGATGAAGCAAGAGCACATATATCCTGGCCCACACTTTGAAAAGTCAAAAAGTCAGTTGCCATTCCGTGCTAAAACAGATGTGTTAAAGCAGCAAAGAAAACATACTGTGAGGTATATTTTCAAGCAAATAATTCATAGCCAAATTCATAGACCTCCAAAAAAAAAAAAAAAAAAAAAAAAAAAAAAAAAAAAGAAAAGATCTCTAGAAAAAATACACTGACTTTTGTTCAAGATAACAGGCTAGGAGACGGAGAATTCAGGTATCTAAATATATGCTTTGGCTTCAGGCTATAAAAGAGATAATTCTAATTGCCTGCTATTATAGATATATATTATATATATATAAATAAATCTCAAGTCCCAGTGGAAAAAACAGCATAAATCAACTGATTCCTGTTATCATGGACAAAAAGCCATCTACAGTCTACCCATATATTTGACCTAATTGGTAGCTTAACTATCTTATCCTCTTAAGAAATGTATTGGAATGAAAAAATTCACTGTTCAGTAACTTTTTTTTTTTTTTTTGTACAAGTAGAGACTTGCTCTCTGCGAACAGCAGACCCAGCATATTCATGTTTCAAAGATATTTGCTATAAGCTTTTCTATGGGTATTGATGCTTTCCAGTCAGATCAAATAAGCATGATTTTCTCAATAAGCACTATAGTGGAGGTGGTCAGGAATAGCAAAGTGGGGATTCATGATACAGGGAGGATGGGCTAAAGACTGAAAATTGCATAAACAGAATGCAAAAATTAATGGTGATAGAGTTTAATATGGGTCCCAGTATTGTGGGAAAGGAGAAGGAACAGAGCAAATGGGATATGATATTACTTATTACCTGTATAACTGAGGTAGAGAAATTTCAGAAGTTGGATATGTTGAAATTGGGAAGAGGCAAAAGTTTTAAAATCTGGAAAGAGCTAACACACAATCAAATAATCAAATGTAACAGCAAAGATTTTATTAAGTGCATCATATTTGGGTGCTTCTATGTATTCAACATATTTAAATGCAAGTTCTGGGGTAAAAAAGATATGCCTTTCACAAAAAGGTGAGTACTGTTACTTTTCCAACTACATCATATGTAAATAACCCTGTTACACCCATCAGGGTGAGATTAACTGCATACAGTTGTAGGCAATTTAGTAGCTCACTTTAATTTAATAAACTTACATGGATCTAATTGAGGATAAAACTTATTTCAGCCAATCTTCTCATCTAGTAGGGAACAAAAGCCTTTAACAGTGAAATGTATTGGTCAGGGGAATATACGGTTAAAACACATGAAAAAAAGTCTTTTCCAGTCCTGTGTACTTCTGGGAAACTTGCTCATCTTCACAAACTCTTTTAAGTATTTCTCTGTAAAAATCAGCATGCAACACACACCTCATCTGATCAAATGGGGAACCTCAAGATTATTGTTTTTTTTTTTTAATTTATTTTATTTTTATTTTTTTTTTACAGCAAGCAGAAAATTGAGTAGATGGAAGTAAAATGTTTAATTTCCATGAAAGCGTAAAGGAAATAGGATTGAAAACTACTCAAGGTTTCATATTATAAAAAGTGTTTAAAAATGAAAGGTTTACATATAATATCAATAGAGAAAGATATTACTTTTTATAATAATGTAATACAGAGCAAAATTAGCCTTTTTTTTTTTTTTAAAGTTAGTTGTGAACCACAGACATATGAAGCAAATTTACAGTCAATTCTCTTAGAGTTCTTTGATGCTTTAATAAATATTACAAAACAGTCTCATAATATTCTGTGAAAGGACAAAGCACAGATGTTTTAAGTAACTTTTCCACCTTTCTCTGGACAGAAGTTTTGGTTATAAAAACATAACTACTTCCAACAAGGAAGCAGTAGCATACTTCCTATTATCCGTACTGTTAAAGAATCTAAGGGCATGAAAGAGAAATAGCAATAAACAGATACTTATGGCACATAATCTTAAGGATGAAAAAATTATATATATTTTTTATGCTGTATGATTTCAGCATAGTTATGGAATGCCACAGTCTTATTGTGGAAATAAGGAATTCTGCACTTCTACTTCCTTCTAACATCTCTCTTTTTTCCATTGAAAGAAATCAGTAACTGACCTTTTGGCCAGATAAGAGGGAGACAATGTAATTCATCCTTAATTATTTAGTGGAAAAGGTTCTAAACAGCAAATAGCCAAGCTATAGTCTTGCTGTCATTACAACTATCTTTCACTGAAAAAGAACTCCATGGGGAAAAACACATAAATAGAAAGTATCCTTCTAAAACTAATAAATAAACACTATGCCAGAATGGCATAGTCTGATAGCAATTCAAAAATCAACATGTTTCTTTAACTTACCAAAAAAAAAAAGTTTTTCATCTTTGTAGTTGTTTGTGCTTATAAAATCAGAAATACTAATGTCTGCCTAGCACCCTTAATTGTAGGCTTCTCTGACCCTCTGTATCATAGTGCTATTTCTATGAAGCCCACTAATTAACCTCTTCTTGTCAGTTGCTCTATCTACAGTAAAAGATTTTGATAAGAAGGTTCAGAAGCTATTACTTTGGAATCCCACTACCATAGAGCTTATTTGATGGTAATGGTCAATGACTACTTGTTACAATATAAACCAAGTTAATTTACTTCATATATCATCTATCTTGGCACATGAGGCTTAAGGATCAGAGCTGAACTCAAAGACTACAATGCAAAAGAAGCAAAGAACCTTCAAAACGCAGGAGAAAAGATATCAAGAAGCAATATAAAATCTGGCTGATATATCTCATTGCTGGACATTACACATGGACATTATACATGGATTTCAGTAGTTTACAATTTTAAAATATGTCCACTCTATAATTACATTTTATAACATGTTACACATTTCCTACTTTCCTAGGAAAAGTAAGCAGTTTGATTCTATACACTCACCCATCTTGTATTGACTACATGCAGCTCCAGCTACTAATGAAGCAGCTCCAGTTACTTCATAAACAAATTCTAGTTTAGATTTTTCTGAAGAAGCAAAATGTTCTGAAGAAATATTTGTGTTTATGCAGGCTGTTAGTACTATATGATGGTGGCCTACTTTTTCCAACAGTACCTCTCCATCATTCTGATGTTACATGATTGAAAAAACTGTTGCCTTTTTTTTTTTTTTAATAGGTGTATTTAGTCATATAACTTTTAAAATCCATGCCAGTATAGAAAATACCACTTCTGATAGGAAAAGCATTTCTGAAATTCCATTAAGCTATAAAAGAGTACTCCTGAGAGTAAGTTTAGAATATTATAAACAAAAGAAAAATATTTATATTTATCAAATTGTAGGGGTTAGAGAAATGTGACTGTCCTTAAAGGATATTTAAAATAAAATATCAGTTTGATTTTAAAAGAATGATGTATTTGTATTTCCTAATAATTAAATTTCATTATCAGAAGTATTTCACAAAATGTGATGCAGAAATACCCAATATTTAGTAAGGGATAAAACACATTAAATGAAATGATACTCTTTCTTGGCCATGATGTTTGTTTTCTAAAATACTTTGCAACCTTTGTTTGTAACCTGAAACTTACTTGAAAATGTTTTGTAATGAAACAACTAAGTTTAAATAAAATACCTGACTAATCCTAGCCACATTTTAAATTAAGTATTACAGTTTTAAAAAAAGTCTTGTTAACGCAAGTTGAATAGTGTTTTTTTTTCACTTTAATGTAGACCAATAGTAGGATGACCATAATGTACTTATTAAGCACAGATTCAATCCCTTCAGTAACTGAATGCAGATTAACCACTTAGGCTCTCTAGTTGCTTTTTACAGGAAATACTAGTAAAAATAACTCCAAATATACAGAGATATAAAGTCTTTGACATACTGTGCTCTAATTTAACATGCTACCATGCAGCATAAAAGGCTGAAATACTAAAAAAGGACAGTACAACTAGTTGGCTTATTATTAACAGTTTTGAAAAAAGCAAGAAGCACTTTGAATAATGGAGCATAAATCAATAGCCTGCAACAACTCTTCTATGTGTCAAATGACACAAAGCCACCAGAAATGTAAAAGTTCCACCATCAGATAACAAATGAGAAAAAAAAAAAAAATTGGAAAAAAAAAAGATTAACTTTTAAAAGCCTTGTTTCAAAACAAGCTCATCCTGTTATTTATGAAATATCAGATAAATCAAGGAGCTACATCAGAGGCAACTTCACAGCAATTTCACTCAACTTTCCACAAATGTTCGTGTTGTGCTTTCCCCACCCCCTATAACCTCTCTAAAAAGCAGGGAACAGAAAGAAGAATTTCGGAAAGCTTGAAATTGCAGTGTGACAAGAATCCCTTATCTCAGTTCAGCCCGTAGTAGAGTGTGCTGAAGTGATGGATGAAAATTCACTTGCTGTATTTCCGCTGTTAACATTCACAACATTCCCTATCAGAACTGAAACACATGCAGCTGTACTCACTTTGATTGAAACAGGACTAAATTGGAGACAGTCCCATGGTAATAGCACACTGTTTAAAATACGTACATATGCATTTAAATACTTGCAATTTTTAAGCTACTTTAGGGCATTTAAGACAATAGGACAATAGAGAAGTTAACTATTTGATCCTGTGACATTTTTTTCCTAACACATTCCTTTTTTTTTTTTTTTTCTTTTAATGTAAAATTTACATTACTTTTGGTGAAACCCAGAGAAGAGAACAGTAAGCTATCTACAGTGGTGACTGTTTTTTTCCTCCTTCGTCACAGCAGCAGTTAGCTACTTGAAGACTTGAACACGCTCACCTATTTTACGTTTAGTCTAGATAATTTACTTCTCCAACTCACGTGTCTTAAGAATGAATGATCTAGCACCAACCTAAATCTTCATCTTTACCATGCGTCTCCATGGTATTTCTTCTTTACCTCTGTAACAGGACACTATGCGTTTTTGCCTTTAATACTATTAATTGGAGAGACAACCTTTTTCTGTAATGCCTCTAAGAATCCTCTTAGAAAACTTCACTGACCAATTCAGAGTTTAATGGAGCCCATAATACTGAAATCATTGTTATTATTTTGCTGCTATTCCTCCATCCTATCCCAGGAATCATGATTTGTGCTATTGGATACTTGCACTCGTTCCTTCAACCTTGACATTTTATACATATATTTTATCAATCACAATCAAATCTTCAAAATTCTATGCCTAATTACTTTCTTCTTGTTATGAATATATTCTTTTAACACATTTAAAGAACTGTGCTCTGCTCCATCTCCTTACCACCATGTTACTGGGCTATTAAAATCTCTAACAGCCATCAAAGTCCCGTGAGTGACAAAAGGTTACAAAAACAAACAAACAAGGTCTATTCGTGCTTCCAATAGCACATGACTCATGGTAGAAACCTGTTCCTATACCAAAAAAAAAATAAAAATATATAGATATATATATACAACACAGCAGAAAGACATCTTCCAGATTTTAAAAATCAATAAATCATATATGTACTTGCAACATTAATTTACATTCAAATATTTCATTTTTAACCCCTCACATTGTGACCTACAAAAAATGTTTAACATCCTTGTTGCAGAAATTTTTTAACACAGAATTTGAGCAAGACTTAACTACCTCCCCAAATCTTTCTTCTAATCTAAAGGGGTTTTTAAAACCATTATTTATTTTTTTAATTTAATCAATTAATTCATCATTTAAATTTAAGTTTACACTTAAGTAGTGAAGTCTGTATGTTAGGACTCTGGGCTTCCACAATATTGTAGCCCTTCATGGCTTTTAGGTTGAAGTATCTCTACACATTTTTGAAGTTTATTACTCTTACAGAAAATACATTGGTGGGTGCAAAAGCATGTCAAGAGTGTATCACTAGTGTGAGTACACCAGCCTATAAGAACACTTTTGCAGACTTGTTAATAGCAGAAAAGTCAATTACATGAGCTTAAGTGCAAAGGAAAAGATGAGGAAAAGCTGTAAACTGATCTATCAGGTTTACTGTGGTCAGCATAGTTTTAAAATAGTCTCATAATGGGAATTTTCATTTGAAAAGCACTATATGTCTGACTTTAAAGTTTGGCACTGAATGAAAATTTATTAGTGCCAATAAAGGAGAACATGGGAATTGAAAGTCATTCATCATCGTAAAACTTCACCACAGACTAAACAGAGATAAAAGATTCTGTATAAGCCACGGTTTCCAGTACACCATCCTTTTGTAACTTGTCTTATTGGAACATACAAAACGCTCACACATTAAATGATTACTTCCAGAGAACCACCTATGATATTTCCCAAATTATTCCTACCACAGAATAAAACTGTTCTGTAACTATGTCTTTAGTATATAAATACCCAAGATCCTTTACTGTGAATAAATTATTTTTAACATATAAACTTAAAAAAAATGCACTGAAAAAACTTGCATTAGTTCATATAGAAGAAAACTTAAAATAATGTATCATAAGGCCCAAATCGCCTATTTCTAGTTGTTAATAGTGTAAAATAACACAACACCCAATTTACCATCATTTTTAGACTGCAGATGTTTAGTTTTGAAGACAAATAGGATTTTAAGGCAAACAAGCTGAGAGAATGAGCTAGTTCTGTGTTAAGTTTCAGGTACTGGTGTTCAAACAATTATGGTACCTTTCTATTGGTATACATGGAAACGTTTGTCATTGTTGGACAGCCGTCAAGAATGAAAAATTGAATTATATTAATCATATGTCTTTTCTTGTTACTGGCATGAGTTTGTGATACACCACACAAAGAGATCTCCCAGAAATTCTGTGACATGATATGAATTATCATCCAATCATTCATTATGAGCTAGTAAAAGGGGAAAAAAATAAGACATAAGAATTATTTAATGAACCTAAATTAAAATACATTTGAAAATTTACTAAGTATTTCTAGTGACATTAGGATTCCTTTAAAAAAGATCTAAATGATTTTTTTTTTTGATAAGACTTACTCTGAGAACTTGGATTTTATTTTTATTTTAATTAGGTTATAAAAACTGTCTTGTCATAATATCTTCTGGATTCTCATCCTTTACTGTTTGACAAATAGAGTACAAATACTAAGCAACAAAAATTATTGTGGCTTTAGTATCAGTCCTTCCTGAACACTACATTGAAAATAGAGCATTTAGGAAAACTCTAATTTGCTGGTCAAATCAATACATGGTTGCTTATTAATTTTAGTTACCTGGGAAAAGTCAAGATTAAATTAAAGAGCAACATAATTATTTATAATTGATTCCACACGTCTGGCTTCCTTTTTTCATAATGTTCTTGTCAAGTACATATAGTATAGATATTTCATAAAATTAATACATACAGAATGATTTGATGACGTTCAGTAACATCCCTCTTCTTAGAAATTAATCATACAATGATATCCCTCAATATTAACAGCTTCCATACTACCTAGAGTTGACCCTGAGTCAGGATAGTAAAGTTTATTCATTTTAACAGCATTCTATAACCTAAAATATTTATCTGCAAACCTTAGCATACTGATACTGCATCATGTTTTAGCAAAGCAGCTAAAGCATAAACCTTGAGTTTGAAGTGTCTTCTTTCGTTAGGAACATGACTTAAAATGTTTAAATCTCTGTTCAGATTTAACAGTGTGTGACCATCTACAACAAGAGTTTCACCACGAAAACCAGTTTGACTCACCTCCTTCCATAAATTGAAGCCTTGTTTGAAAGAAAAGCTTCTCTTTTCACTTCCCCGAATTAAGTATTTTAGAGTATAATGCAGTTTAATTGTCCTGCTGCCATTTACAGGTGTTCACGTAGTTTATTACGTCAACCTAAACAAGTGTTTCAGTTGGAAACTTTTTTTTTTTTTAATGACATCAGCAATTCAAGTATCCCAGTCCCAAAAGTAGCATAATGATTACAACACAACCAAGTGGAGGAAAAACATGGTAAAAAATAAAAGAAGTATTTTGTTTTATTATTGCTTTCTTACATTTTTGGTATATTGCAGAACTGTTTTAAAGTAGAAAATAGACAACTGGTAATTACAAGCTGCTTTAACAAAAAAAAAAAAAAAAAAAAAAAAATTTCCTTCTTTGTTTCTTCACGTTTTGGCGGGGGGATGGGGTGGGGGAAATTTCAAAAGGTAAGAGTCTGATGTATTTAATTTTCTCATGTGATACCAAAACTAAAGATTCTTTGGAAGCAGCAATTTTTCCTCAAAGTTGCTTATACTGCTTTTGAGAACAGGACTTAAGGGCCTAATTCACCTACAAATTTAATCAGTTAACTGCTGTGCCTGAGGTTGACTACCCCCATAAAACAAAAGAATCAATAGCCTTCCAATTCTATTGATTTCTTCACAAAACAAATTAACACAACCTTTAGGCTCTGATTCACCAAAGCATTTAATTAGAACATACTTAAATCCTGCAAATCTATGGAAATTCAGCAAGTGTTCCACTGCAGTTCATCTCTTCACTGTTTCACAATGTTCCCTACTCATGGTTTTTCCTCAAAGATAGATGACACCCACAAGTCATAATATT
This sequence comes from Aythya ferina, assembly GCF_964211825.1. Taxonomy (NCBI): domain Eukaryota; kingdom Metazoa; phylum Chordata; class Aves; order Anseriformes; family Anatidae; genus Aythya; species Aythya ferina. Next base: position 9,391,825 of record NC_140304.1, read on the forward strand.
GGTCAATAATACTCTAAAAAGTATCTCATGGCCTTTGTCTTTCTTCACTTATTTCCAACAGTTTTCCAACAGCAAATCACCACCTAATCAATATCAAATAAAAAAAAAAGACTTATCTATTTAGATCATATTTATAGAATAATAGTGTGCTACATATGATCATTTATATAAAATGAAAACAGACATAAATCACACAATTAGAAACATATTTCTTCCTGAGTTTTTGACTCTTCAGTTTAAAATTATGTTGGTTGGAATACTTATTTCTAGCTCTCACATAAAAGCTTCAAGTTTGATTCCTTCACAACAGTAGTACTTTTGATTGCAGATTTAGTCATACAGCTCTAAAAACACAAGGAATTGTTTTTGTCCTAACCAAGGGCTAACACAGAAAAAGTAAGATTCACCTCAGCAGATTTTTTTTAAACCTTGTACTGATGAGGAAATACTACAAAACAGCAGATTTGTTTCATATGAAATTCTCAGTTTATTAGTGGATTTAGGTAGTGCCAAGATAACTTGAATTTTAGAGGTATTCTGTACCACAAAGAGTAATCAGGTCACATTGCACACTAAAAACCTTGGAGACTTATGTTACAGAGTAACTAGTCAGTATTTTGATCAAGAAATACAGAAGAAAAAAAAAAAATGTTGTACCTGGAAATGTAGCTGTAAACATATATGCAACTGATAATTTCTAATGTTACTGCTACAAATGGAAAATTCAGAAATTATGTTCTGATGAATTCTACAGAATTCTCAAAGAAAAAGAACACCTTAGGTAATAAAAATTTCTTAAGCTTCTCAAATTGTAATCATCGCAGAGTACTGACTATACCATTTCCTAGGCAAGCAAACTAAGTATCTGAATTAACCTCATCAGGTTCCTTTGGTACCTGGTCATTGACTGTCTGAAGGATCTCCAGGAAAATCCAACTGCATTTAGCCACTGAAAAAGCTGCTGCTTCTCTCCTCTTTTTCTCCCTCAATACCAATCAATAACTTAGCTCGCAAATGTGGAAGTTCTGTCCCAGAACAAGAGACACATTAAAATGTAACTGAGATCAGACTGAAGGCAGAGAAATCCTGTGAGTGTAGAGGTACAAAAATGAGGTCAACTACAGTTCTCATGAATATTTCTGACAGCCAGGGCAATATTTTTTTTCTTCTCAGGAACATTATTTCCAATGCACAGATACAACCTTTCTTCTAATGAAAATAAAAACAGTGTTTTATCTAGAGATGGACACTAAACTGAAGAGCAAGGTAAGCTGGTAGCATCAAAGATGCTTTTGCCGTAGAACCCCAGGTTTTTCTTTAAAAATAAATAAAAAAAATAAATAAGCACTGTGTTAGCCCAAATTATGCCTTTTTTTTTTTTTTTTTTTTTTTTTTTTTTGAGAAGCTTCCTTCCCTTTCTGCAGAGGTACACCAAACACAGAAACAACAACAAAAAATAATCACCTGGATCATATATTCATATTTCAAAGTAAACACTTATTTTTTTCTGAATAAGTAGAACCACGAGTAGGAGGATAAACTGGTACAGTGAATTGGATGGTTGTGAAACAAAAGAGCACCCTGAGGGTTCCAGCTAGTAGAATACATTAGCTACAAACAGCAAAGACAAGAGCAATGTTTAAATAGCTAGAAACAAAGTACTGCACAGATAGATTTGGCCACAGATCTTCCCCTTATGCCAAAAAAATGAATCATTTTGGTATTTCTCGTTCATCAAGAAGGGCCTTAATTAATGCTGAGTCCCATGTCTAGGCAGGTTTGAGAACGTACTGCAAGCCGGCCAGGAACTCATGCATGCCATGCATCACTACACTTTCAGTACAGGTCACTCACTGTTGTAGCTTAAACATAACATTTTTCAGAAGAGATTAAAACACCCACTTCTACTATTCAATAGTCTCTGGAACACACAATTTCGCTCCAATTTGGGGAGAACAGAACTCACATGAAAAACAGTGCTAACACAGCATAAGAATCAAAGCAATGGGGATTTTTTATTTATTCTTTTAACCACCTCTCTCTATCTCTTCACAACTAGGAATAGGCATTTAACTATTAGAATTTATCTAATTTAGAAATTGGGTAAAGCTCCCAGGCAGAATTTCACAACAAAACAAAAAGTTCCATTAAAGATAAGAGAGCTGCAACAGGAAAATCTACATACCATCTAGGTTGTCAGTACAAACACAGACACTGAATCATCAGGCATTGCTAATAAAATAATGGTACCCCAGTTCTTCATTTACAGATTGTCTTTCTTTCCTTCAGGACTTGAATAGAACATACACATTAACATAAGTTATTATACTTCCCTCTGCTACTTCAACTCTGACACTTTCTCTGGTACCTATTTGAACTCTCAAAGTGAAAGAGCAGTAATTTGTACCCCTTCAAAAAAACAGACAAAAACATAAATACGTGTGTGTGTGTGTGTATATTTTATATATATATATATATATATATAACTTGTTATGAAGGCAATTTTCACTGTAACTAGCTTTACAACAGTAATTCAATTGTTTAATAGCCCCTGCGAGTGAAGCAATCTCTCTAAAAAGTTCAGTGATTGCAAGTTGGGTGTAATTAGTAGTTATGAAATCAATCACATTTAAAAGAAATTTATTTAAGCAGGAATTTGGAATGGATCTGTCAATTTACACTACTGCTCTCAAACTAAGGAAATTCAGCCTTTTTTCTTATGGTAAGCAGTAAACATGCTGCAGAACTATTGGAAAGCAGAGCAATTTTGGTACATAGTAATACCACGCATTCCATGTTGTTACTCATGTTTGCACTTCCTCTCACTTCACCTGCCCATCTCTCTCCCAGGACTAAATCCAGCAAATTTACATTCTTTTAAAATGTAACATAACATCTGTCCAAAACAGCAGCTGAGGGAGTTTGCAACTGTGTAGGGCAACTTCCTACACAGCCTGTGCAACTGGGTCTGGAGCCTTACTCTGCTGCTCCCAACCAGTACAGGGGCTGAGAAGTAGCCACAGGAGTAAACAAAGCTTTCCCCTCACATAATTTAAAGAATTATATATATGTATACACACACACACATATATATATCTATGGCAGATTTCCTGCTTGTATTAAAGAAACATTTAATGCATTCTGTCATTGGAAGTGTGCACTTCTTAGAACACATTCAAAGAAGTAATTGGGGGTTTTGCTCTAAGTTTTAGTTAAAAAGCAGTGGACTTGAAATCCTAGCTATAATTAAACAAACTGCATAGGGATTTTAAGTGGTTTTTTTTTTTTTTTTTTTTTTTTTTAAGTATTAAAAAAGCATAAATACTTAAATACAAGAATAAATACATAATTATTATAAAGTATTAATAAATAAAGTATTAATAAATACATAAATACATAAATACAAGAATATTTAAACCAGCATAACTGTTAATAAGAAGTTTCAGTTAGTATTACATTTTATTCCAACTATTGTAGTTCCAGAATGAGAATGAGATTAAAACCTTTGTCTGGACAGTGCATATTTCCAGAGGAGCTACATTCATATACAGCTAGCATGCATGATGTTTAAAACTGTTATGCATTTTTGGGGTACTCCTCACTACGGTTTTGATCTGTTGCACTCTAGATGGTTGTGTCATGGATAGCAAACACCAATAGCTTGGCAGCAGTACCAACCATAGAGATCATTAGAAGGGTTAGCCATTTATCTCCTATAATCCAGCAATTAGAGTGCTCAATAAAGTTTGGAAGTTGTTCAGGTTTGTCTACCCTGGAATTCAGTTTTTACCTCTACATTGTTTTTAATTATACACAATCAACACCACCACCACCCATCTTAAATCATCTTAAATTCCCTCAAGGAGAGACAGCTATCTAAGAATAAATTAGCATTGATCTAAATTTGAAATCTGTATCTCACAGTTTATTTTTTGTGACAGGCCATAAACTTTAGCAGACTAAACTTTTTATTATTAAAAATTATGAACTACAAAAACCAGCAGTCTTTCAGCCACAGAAAGCTAACTTTGAAAGGGGTTTGATTCCAATGAGACACTCTAGACTTAATAGACTACACATGAGACATACACGAAGCCTTTGTTCATTTTTCTTTGTTTATTGTTTTGCTTTCCTGAAGGCCTACAAAATATATCCATCAGCTGCCTGATAAAAAGATAACTAGCAGGGAAATTTCACCAGAAAAGGGTTTTGTCAGTTTTAGCAGTTTAAGAAACTGTCTTTCCTTACCGACAGTTACCAATTCTACAGCTCTGTCTCCCCTCATCCTGCACTAATAGAACAGTTTGTAAGGCTGAAATGCAAATAAGATCAGAGGTCATATTTATTTATTTATTTAAGAGACACTATTTTACTTCCATAGGCTCATAGGCATCCTGATTCAGTCCCTGCCAGGTCTGAACAGAGCATTTGTGTTCACATACCCATAAAACAGCGCACCATACAACAGAGGCAGGAAAAGGTAAGAAGACGAGCTGCGTAATCCAGAACTGTGTGACTGAACAGCAGCCTTTCAGTTCTGGCTTCCTTGGCCAGGGCTGTTTACCAATAAACTGTTCAAGAAGGAAGAATTTTTACAGTCCTTTAAACAAGGACAGACACATAGCACATCTTTTATCTACCTCAATCCCCCTTTGGAGCCAAACACCAGTTACTGCACACCACAGCAAAGGCTTTGGGCTGATCCAGGACTGAAAATGGCAAACACAATACAAGACATGCTCAATGAAAGGATGAATGAAGGACATTGCAATGCTGATTTTAAGCTGCTGGGCAGCCAGCTACAGCATGAAACATTTATATCACCTCTGGGAAAGAAAAAACACAGTTTTACACCAAAATACACAAAATACCATGTCCAGATCTTTCCCTAATGTTTTGATAGATTTCTGATAAACGATCAGAAACTTCTTTTAAACCATGGAATCGAGAGACAATTGTTTATTCACAGTAGCAGCAAGGCAAGTCTCCAGAAAGAAACAGAGGCATGCTGGCATAGTCTACAAAGCAAATTATATTTTAAAGAGAATTTTCTGCCAACTTTTTTTCCACATCAAAACATATTCCTGGTAGAGCATAAAAGCAATGTCAGCTAGAGGATGCTATTATTCAGAAGGAGACTTTTTCATTTCTACAAGTGGAGAGAATTGAGCATCGTATAATGAATCTCTGTTGTTGAATCACTCTGAGAAAGTCTAGTGCCTCTTAATGAGTTCCTAAGGCTATCTCTGACTTCACACATGCAAGGTTGATAGTAACTGAATTATATACACTGTGATCTGTGAAGGGGTATTTGAGCCCAAAGTAAATGAGTGCTATGCTAGGCTGAATTTTGGTTGCACAGAACTGGAAAAGTTGTAATAGCCACCATCTGCTCATGCAAAACATGAAGGCAGATATGAGAAACGAGCAGAAAGTACTTGTTGAGCAGCCTGAGAAGGATGGCCCAAGGAGATTACACCTGGGTTTAGCAGGAAGATGACAGTGGTTCGACATCAGTGGAAGAAATATAGCATTTAAATCAGAGAAAATACAGAGAGAAGAAGAATACAAAGTCATTTACCTTATTTTCTTACTTAAAATGGAAATATGGATGAAAAAAGGGGGAGGGATGTGCCCACCTCCCCAAAAGGCATACAAAGAAAGAAAAAATAGCCATGTCCAAAATGAGTTCTTGAGATTAAGAATAGAATGGGGAAGACTAAATAATTCACAAAATGCTTCCCAAAGCAGAAAGGGGTCCAACTCTTCTCATGTCCCACTTTGGCTCCCAGACTTGCAAAATTTAGTTATTTTTCTCTGTTTTTCTGAGCAAAACCAAGCTGTAAACCAACATAAACATGACTTCATGCTTTCTTACTATACATTTACATGGCTCTTGACATATCCTCTCGATAGCAGTCCGCAGCAGCTATTTCATGACACAGAAATTGTACCCAGTAAGAATGGGTTAATGGTAGAATGAAGAGTTGCAGGGACAGAGGCAAGGGGAAATTCACAGAAGTAGATTGATGATAGAGCCCTCAAGCAAACAGAAGCTACTACTAGAAGTTATACTCACCGTTGCACAAAGCATTTATTGCAGTGCAACTGTGCATGTCTGACTAGAAGCAAAGATACAAAGCTCAGCTAGTAGGAGAAAATGAGTGCTGCTCCCTCGTGCATTGATTACACCATTCATAACTGCAGACACAAAAATTTGACACAAAGGAATCCCCATACATATCATGGCTCTAGAGGCAGAGAACAAACAGCCTTTGAGAAGGCTCAGTTTTCTTTACAGATTTTGAAATAAACTCTCTGTGCATTGACATAGTTGTGTGCAAACACATGTTCTGCTTCTGTAGTTGTATGATCAGTATCTTCCTGATGCTACAGGCCTCTTATAGCCCATATTGAATCTATCTGCTCTAGAGTCCTTTCTGTCATTAAATCAGAATATTCCTAAAAAATTAACCATCTCTAGAAGGTAAAAGTATTTATCAAGGTAAAAAATTTAATTTGAGTTGACATCTAGATTGCATTACTAACATGAAATCAAACTACCTCTGCAACACAATTTAAATGGAATCAGTAATTTCAAGTTTATGTCTCTTTTTCTAGACTTTTTCCTGTATATCATTATATATACTAAAAAAAATCCTAAAATTAGGATATACTCCTGAAGAGCACCACTTATGAACTGGAGCAGCTCACAAGTCACCTAGGAACTGATCTATGAAACTTTCTAAAATCTCAAATATAAAACCATTAGCACTTTCTGTTAATTGCATGTATGCATGTGACCCTAAAGGAGGTGAAAGGCTACAGACCCCAGAGCAGCTCTGCAACTTACTTTTAAGTATTTTTGCTCCTCTTTCTTAGAGACAGAAATAGGCTCCAATGCATTTAAATAACCAGACATGAACTGTACCTTCTTACAGGAACAGTCCTTCATACCGCATTAAATAGAACACTACAGGGAAGGAAAGGAGATTATATCTGCAAGCATCTGGAGGCATTCAAACTCTAATCTCACAATTTCAAATAATCTCAAATCATGGTTGCCTGAATCCTTGTATTCTTTTCCTCTTGGCCACAGCCCAAAGCCAACTTCTTTGCCAGGAAATCATTTAACTCAAACTAGGTGATGTAATAACCTCTGGCATTAAAAATGAACTCTATGAAAAAGATCTGATGATTTTTGTTAACAATATTTTGCTGAGTGCTGAAACAAAGTTTTAACTTCAGTTTTCGTTTTCCAGTGTCAGGACTGGACAAGAAAGGACTATCTTCCAGTATTTTTCAGAATTTCTGAAGTTACGTACAGGCAGAATACTAATGGGTAGCTTTTAATAAGAAAGTAGAATAAAAACTATGAAAATGTAGCGTTACTCAAGTGGTTCAATAGTCTTCTAGACACATACATATACAAAAGAAGAGGCATCAAAGACAGACTGAAGTTATCAGCAGCCAAATACCCAGCTACAGATTTCAGATCATTCCTGAACACAGGTGATAAGGAGAGTCTTTTTAAAATTAAATGGCCAGAATGTATTTGAAAATATTCACAAAGTTCATTTTATTACTTAGGTTACTGACTGTTGAGAAAGTATATTTTGGTTTTAGTTGTGAAAAAAAAATGTCTATTGTTATTATACTATTTTAAAAAAGCACTAAAACTTATCACCTTTTGTTGAATTTTTGTAGAGTTCCCTTTCTCTAAATTTCAGTGTAATAAGCAATTAAAGGTCAACACTTTGTAGATTTTAACTAAAGGTCATATAAGAGGCTTTTTACTTGTGAACACTAGCAAAGCAGATGCCTTTGTCAAAATAGCTTTTCAGTTTTTCCTTCAAAGTATACAAAGGCTAGCATGCCCAAGAATGTATTCCTTTGTTATTTAGAACTCTACTAGTTTTATAAATTTATATGGTTCTACTCACATGTTCCACTATTTAAAACAATTTACACTGAGTCTAAAAATCCCATTCTCTGTGCATGTGTGCACACGAATTTGAAAAAAAAAATAAAATTAAAAAAAAAAAAAATGAAGCCCCACTTAGCACGCAGACAATGACAATGATTAAATACTTATAGATTCCATTAGATCTATATATAGCAGAACTCTGCTTGTTGTGGAGTATGCCTCCTCAATCACCCTTGGTTAATTAAATCCAGTCCCATTTACCAGCTCCAAACACATACATGAGCATGTACATCATTAACGGTTATTAACTGTAACACTACAGATATTCATTTTTGAATAACTACTATACATTACTTTGCATTTTCAAGTTAAACAGACAACTAAAAAATATACGTAGGCAGGTAGTGAATTTAACTAATGTTCTCATCACTGATGCTGCAGAATTTGGAGTTCAAAATGAAAGAATATTTATTTCAGCAAAATACTAAAAAAAAAAGTAAGTCTAATCCTTCATTGCTGAAGGGAGTTCTACAGGATTTGGTGGTAATGAGCTCAAACTAGGTCGTTATTTTTTTCAATACATGTGTGTATGTGTGCTTGCACACCTGTGTGTATAATTGCACTGACATACAACATCTATAAACAACTATACCTTGTAAAGGGAGAAACCATATGGCACTTGCACTTGTTTTATACCTATATACACATGCTCACAGCACCACCACCACCCCTTTCTCAGCTATCTCAATGTCAATTTAAATAAGCAAATACCATGTGCAACGTAGCTAATCCTGAGTATTTAAAGAATTTAAACTGTTGCCTTATCTCCTCTGGTTTAATGAGGTTTAAATGTTATAAGCTCTTCATTTTTCTTAGGATCTAACCATAGCTTTTACTGGAAAGAAAGAAAGCAGCCTTCAGTAGATTAAGGTTAAGATTAGCATAGACAAAACTAAATATTATTTCTACTGTCACTGCAAATACCAGTTCAACTGGAATGAACCAGGGACCAAGGCACACCTACTTAACATTGATTGCAAGCTACATACACCATATGAGATAATTACCTATGCAAAAAAGAAAAAAAAAAAAAAAAGGAAATTAGTTTGGCAAAGGGAAAGATCTACTCATCAACAAGTCTACGGGAATTTAACACCCTTGGAGGACATCAGAAGGGATCTGAAAATGAAAAACACAGCCTCAAGAATTTATGTTTGAATAATTATTGGGCTTGCATGGTGTAAAGCACAACTACAAAATATATATACACACACAATACAAACATATATACAATATACAACTGCAATAAACATATGCATCTTTCCCTAGACAAGATGCTGCCACCACCAGCAATAGACCTTAGCAATAAAAATGGCTCTTAAACAAAAGCATTACATTTCTTGGGCAGTTGACTTTCAAAAATATACCTATGCTTCTATAAGAATATTTTCCATTCCAAAACTTAAAGTATAAATGATTACCTGAAAATCCCTTCTGTTTAGAAAGTGTTACAAGAGTTATAGGGTTTAATTTTTAGGCAGTCCTCTGTGGAGCCAGGAGTTGACTCAATGATCTTTGAGGCTCCCTTCCAACTTGGGATATTCTACAATTCTATGAATTGGTCTTTCTAAACAGGAAAATATTTTCATTCATTAGTCTGCTAAAAGGAGCTCTTCTGCTTTGCATTCAATTCTAGAATTTGAATGTCTTCATTTAAATTAAGGGCTTAATTTCTAAGCTTTCTGTAGTAATAACTATGCTAGTAAATCTGTTTTGAACACCAGAAATTGTATACGTATTCCAAAAATAATTTAGCACTGCAAAGATGTCTTTCCTTTACCCCATCTAGAAGTCAAACCAGGGCTGTGCCAATATGCAAAATGCACTAGCACTAGGCAAGAAAAAAGGACTTTTTATTCTCCATACACTTTTATAAAGGACTTATTTTATTCTCCATACACTTTTCTCCTTAAAACTTCGTTTGAATTCAGCTCACCAACATCTGAATGATGGTGGCTAGCATTCCAGTTTGCTGTTTAATAAGCAGATCACTTAGAAAACCTAAAGTCACTATTATGTTAGGAGGAGAAATCATGAAAATTTAAATGAATAAGGACACAACAGAGCAGAGATACTGACAGTTTTAAATTGACTAATGATTTTTTTTTTTATTGGCTAAAATTCCCATCTGAGATATTTCCACCAGTGCTTGCCACTCCTATTTTCAGCAACTTTCACATCCTTATTTTTGGTTGTGAACATTTTGCCAAATTTGTTCAACAATACATATTGAATTTGGGAGACATTATACTTTTATTGAAAATAAGATGAAAGAATCAAGGATATAAACAATCTAATTCTATTTCATCAGTGTGCTTCAAGACTTTATCAAATAGACATCCATTAGAGGACCAAATAACTTAAAGCTAACCTTTCTTACACCCTGTCAGACTCCAATGAGGATTCATGCCACCTAACAGTTGACAAATGCCTTCCGCTGCTTTTCTTCTTTGCTCTAAATGTCTCATCTTTGACAAAACTACGCATTTCTTCACCTTTCATGCAATATCTATGTGATTTGGTGTGTTTGCTTTTTAAACTACACTATCAGGCTCCAATTACTCCCTAAATATTTTTCATTCAAGCTTGTTTTCTGTAACAAGAGTTATTACTCCATCTCCAAAGTAAAGGACAGTGGTGTACTATGAAATTATAACTCTGTTACGGCTAGCTAGAAACTGCATTAAAAACTCTCATCAAGCACCGTCAATACGGTGTTTACCAGATACAGTTATTCTATTTTATCAAACAACAAATAAATAAAGGATCTATGTTGAGATGCCTCTTTTGAAAAGACAGACCTCTCTAAATATTAGATCAACATGTTTATCCTGAACACCAAAGAATTTTCTAAGTAGGAATCTTGATTTTCTGGTAAAGTTAGAAGAGATGTCTTCAAGATTCTGGTCAAATGAACTAACCGTTACATAAAACTAAAAAGTTATGGGCAGTGCAGTATCTGATAGTTAAGACAGGTAGATAATTTTTCTACTTAAACATTTTTTTCTACAATGAGGGTATTGTTTCTTTTTTGACCACAACTTTTAATCCTCTCCTTTTATTTAAAATTAAAATTTTACAGAAATAGGCTTTATTATTTGTATTTCTGTTTTTGCTGTACTTGCTGTACTTATTTACGTAGAGCTTATTCCTAAAGAGAGATAACATTTGTTGTAAGTTCAAAAACAGTCCAAACTACATTGTTTTATGTCAGTATGGAATTTAAGTCTGAGATTTTAATAATTTCACCAAATCAGAATTTTCATTTTTTCCACCCCATACACAAATTTCCCTATACAATTTCAGCATCAAATATATCATTACAAAGCAGAAGAATGGTAATTTTTGATACAAGTCAGGTAATCAATATTTCAAAATACAGGTCACACTGTCTTTAAGATACAGAAAATGGACATTTCACTACATTTCACTCCACTCTGCAACACGAATAAACATAAGTAATTTATAGTATGGTTAAAATTATGGCATGGTTAAAAAAACTCAGCAAAAGAACCTGAACCCAATATACAGACAAGGAACACAACTCTATTTAGGAACTGGCAACACATTAATTAACTGCTTCTCTGAAAATTTATTCAAGTTGTCCTCCATAATAAAATCTTCTGTATGGCTAGGTCAAAGACTTACAGGAAAGAGTGTCACTTGCTTTGCTCTATATGTTTTTAACACATATATATATGCCAAATGAATGCAAAAAAGTTGCTAATCTAAATTAATACAGATTTGGACTTTGTGTACATAGCTATATGTAGAAGTCAGTACAACTTTTTTTTCCTCTGCGAGGAAAACACTGCGAGTTCTCAGTACTTCTTCAAAACTGAAGGAGATTTTACTCTGTGTGATTTTTTATTAATTGATGTAAATCTTTTTCCTTTTTTTTTTTTTTTTTTTTTTTTAGATATCTGAGGAAATCTTTCTGAAATTGAACTCCATGAAATAGATTTATTCTTCAGCTTTGCCAGATTATTTATCATTAGTCATGCTATAGATTATACTAGTGAATTCCTCCCTGAATTAGATTGATTAAGAATGTGCTAAGACTATCATGAAAACACACATGAAAGTAATGGTGAACAGCAACTGTTCACTGTCAAACTATCAGGTAAACACAGCTAAACAAGACAAAGGATGTGATGCATGGATCCGCATGAAAGCAAATTAGTAAAGAAATTTCTCAACATTTGCAGATTAGGAAACCCAGCTACCTTATAAAAAACAATCTGATAAGAACAAAATTTACTCTCCCAAGTTTGCTTTCAGAGTAAAGCCTTATTTTTTAGTATTAAAAGGACCTTAGAAATATCTATTCGCACTTTTCTCAATTTGCCATTGCTAATAACAAAATAAAGATGATTACAAGAGCACGTCATATTAACGAATCACAGATATCAAGAAAAGAGATGAAGACCGTCCTCTCTTATTTGATTACATTGTATTTGGTAATAAAAAGTAATCCTGAATTAAGACTAATTAGCTTGGGAAAAAGAAGCCTTTGAGTCCTGTAATACATGGGGCATATTTTATGAGCCAGCTATCAGCTTATTCAAAAATTTAAAACATGAAAATATGTGGAACATATATAAAAAGATATAGATAAAAATATAACATGGTTATAAGACAAAGATTATACATCTGCTCTGCATACCAAATGAATGTCTACGGTCTTAATTTAGGAAAGCCTCACCTAGAAATTGGTTATAAATAGAGATATTATATATATATAGACACTAGAAATTGTTTCCTTTAATACGGAAAAAACAACAGTATACCAGCTCTGTGAGAAACAGGATGCCTAGCAGCTTTGAAAATAGACTCTCTACTTGTCTTTTTTGTTTGTTTGTTTTATTTTGCCCCGCTTCTTTGTCACCTGGAACTCTACTTTACAAGGGAAACCTGCCTATGCAGTGACCACATCTGCTCAGAGAGCCCTGAAAGCACTCAATACCATGAACAATTCCATTAATCTAATGAAATCATCAATATTCTTAAAATTAGGTCCATGCTTCAAGTATTCTGATGACTGGAGCTTAATCCAAAGCCCATGAAACGCAACAGGAGTTTTCGATTTCATTTCAGCAAGTTCAGGATTCAAAGTGCTTTGGATTTCAAGTGCTCTCATCAACTAGTTTTGAATGTTTCTTGACAAAACAGATGTACACTGCATCTTTTTTTCATGTTTATTGATTTCGCTTTTGTTTACCAAAAGTTTCAGGTTGGATAATCACATTCTACATTTATGGCAGGAATTCCCACTGGAAATGCAAAGTTAAAACTTTGACTTTTTTTTTTTGTTGTTACTTTCTATAAAGAAAATAAACAAACCAAACAAAATTGATACAGTATCCTCATTATCTGTGAACTGGCAAACGCTCAAGCTCCATGTTAAACCATTTAACATTAGACCTTTTTGTATATGATACATTCAAGCTGTTCTCCCTTAAAACCACCTTTTATGTAATGAAGAAAATTGCCAGTCAACCATTTAAAAATAGATTAAAATTTATTGCATTGAATTCAGCCTGAAAACAGAAGGATGTTTTCCTTAAAACGGTTTAACAGTTTTTCCCCCACCTTATATTGTTTTTAATATTGACATTTAAGTCTAATAAAGATAGAAACAGACAGAATGGGGGTACAGAAACACTCGTCTTGAACCAAACCATTTTTGATATTCATCTTCCTGCATTTAACTCAATGAATCACTGATACCAGTTTATCTCACAAAGAGAATCTTTTTTAAATAAAACAGTACAGTAGTATTCTTTATAATTTGATTAGCCATTGATTTTAGATATTTAAGGTTCTGTAATACTTGATAACATTACAATAAAACTTGATAATAATAATGTTCTACACTTTTCAATATACGTAAAGTCTTTTCTTCTGATTTAGGATTCAACATTGTACTATCGATAAGCAACATCAAAAGAATCCAGCTGAGAACTATATTTTATTCACAAAAAATCTTGTGCTGCAAAACAAACCCATTTTCTAATGAGTACATCTCCATTGTGCTACCACTGGCAGGGGAAGGGGGCTTTTTATTTTTTCTTTTAAACCACAAACTGACAAGGTGTGCTTCCAATTGATTTTCAGCTTGCTTGTTTGCTGAATGGAGCAACTTTTTTATGATAACCTACAAAAGTGTCATTTCTAACTGTCATTATTTTTTTCTAAAGTTCAGTTCATCTAATGCCTTTTCTAAAAGGCCTGCTCCTGTCAAAGAGAACAGCAAAACTCACAATATCACTGCAGCAAGAATCAGATCTGATATTGCTGAAACAGAGGGGGTATTAGGATCAACTTAATGAGACCTCGCTTGAAAGAAAGTGAGAAAAATTCAGTACATATATGAATGTCTTCCATCCTGAAATAGAAAAATAATGAATTTCATATACTGGAAATGTCAAGGCTTATTCTTATTTGAATGTTTCAAGCTCCTCCTGTTAAAAAAAATTTGTAGCATGTCAAACACCTTAAAATACACCCACTGTTTCTGCAACTCACAATTTTAGCAGAGGGCATACAGATTTGGGGGGATTTGTTATTATGAACAAAGAATAAGTTAGCCCATCCTGTTAATATTACAAGCAGATCACAAACAGATTCACATGAAACAGATCTCTCATTTTACATTTCAATCCTGACATGTAAATGGTCTGTTTTCTACACTATTAGGCTGCTCAGCAGCTTTCTAATGAATATCTAATATTTCACAGACTTGGCAAACAAACAGGATGGCATTTTGGTTGCAGTCTCTGCAGGGGAGAAGTGAGGGAAGAGTGGTGGTGTTATTTTTATCTGTCATCTTTAATAACTCTTTTATGATCATACAGAAGCATCCAGCATGTTCAGAGTAAACCACCAAAACCTGAAAACACTAACTCTTGTGAACGTTGTAGCTTTGTATCCAAATTAAAAGTAGGTAAGGTTTCACACAGCACACATCTACAAAGCACCTTAAAATATATACTTTATTCTTTGATTGTAGTTTTTTTAAGTTGTGGGTCAATATCTCAGTAATCACTTAACTGCTAACAAAGACTTTTAAGCTCCATCTACCATGATTATTTTTTGTAAAAACAGGTACAGGTGTTTGTAAACAATGAGATATGAATTGCTCAGTAGCTTTTTAAAGACATTGATTTCAGTGTAGAATCACGACTGTGTTTACTAAATGACATCTTGATCACTGTCAATAGCTGTATAATAAATATAGTTTTAATGGATTTACTGATTCAGATCAGTTAGGATCTCATACTTAAATTCTATTTCCTCTACCCCAAATCGGGACTGAAATCTCCAGCCATTACAAGCATTGAACCATGAAATGTATACTCTATTTCCTCCATTAATAAAATTTCTCAGTTGTCTAGATCAGTAATAAAATTCCTCTAGGCTTCCAATTTTCAGATCAGCAGACCATCACCCTGGCTTGCAATGGGAGACAATCCAAGCAACCTGCATTCTACACATGTCCAGCAGTGTATAGGCTATTGACAGGTAGTGGCATGAGTATTTAGCAAAGGATGCATTAACAGCTCACAAGCTCACTCTCCTCAGAATCCTACCATCATTTTATATGATACTGAGATTTCTCTCTACATACAGAATTTCCTTTCCTAGCTTAAAAAAAAAAAAAAAAAAAAAAAAAAAAAAAAAAAAAAAGAGCTTTTTTGAAATTATTGATAACCACACTCAAAGGATGTTCATCAATGGATGTCCTAAGCAGATCATTTACTGTAATAGCCTCTGAATCTTAATACATACAAATTCAGACACTATTTCTGTTATTTTTATATGAAGCAATAAAGATCTACAGCATCCCTTCAACATACCAGAGCAGCTGTTACACTAGTTAAGTAGCGTATATATTTATATACACTGTCATATTGGGCACAAAAATATTTGACAAAAAAATAAAGTTGTATTTAACTCTTTTACATTGGTGCAAATCTGAAGTCAAGCCATTCATTTCAGTGGAATTGCATAACACAGAGCTGGCTTGACTGGGCTGTAATTGGGTTAACCATTGAAGAATAAACTAAGCACTAAGAAACCGTTACAAACCTGTCCTATCTCTACAAGATCACAAAAAATGCACTTTTACCCCCACTGCAGTGGCATCGTTTCCCACACTTGCAGTTATCTTTTTAAGACATCTGGTCAGCAAGTCAATCCAACCTCTCACAAGTACTGCAAACTAAGGTAGAAGTGCTACTCTGACTTTGAAAATTTTCAAGATGCAAAATTAGAATAACCCAACCCACAAAGAAATGTATTCAGAAACAACCTGATCTGAGTAACCCAGAGAGACAATTTCAAATCAAATGAGTGAAAAAGGCAAGTTTACATTCCTGACATTAGTCTTACATACTTAATTTAGACAGGAGTCCAGCTTCTAACAATATGCAAAACTTACAATTCTCACCTCCAAGGGTTTTAGTGAGTACACACACACACAAAAAAAAAAAAAAAAAAAAAAAAAAAAAAAAAAAAAGTTTAAAATCTTTACTCTTGGGTGCTTTTGGCTTTTTATTTGTGAGCATGAACACATTTAGAATACCTGTCTAATCCCTGTTTGAATACCTACTCTGCTTTCCATTTTCTCTATCCTCGACAGGAAACCTAGATGTCACTATTTTTCCTTCCTTTTTTGCTCCTTGCCAATAATATTTTTTTTCATTAAGAAATACTGATTTTCTTCATTTCAGTTGCTGCTTAACTTCACTGATATTCTGGAATGCACAACTGTGACCATGACACGTTATCTCAACATGTTTCCCAGCAATAAGATATCACTAATGAGTTAAGCCCACTTTATTGGGAGAACAATAAGAATACTGCAAACATCTGGAATAAGCCATTCTACGTCACATGCTACATTATGCATTATTCTACAATATTTCCATGTCAAATGTACTGCCAGACAGTCAAACTGCAAGAGACATTACCATATGGTTTCAATGCCATTACTCCTGTCAGTGCTAAAATGAATTAAATGTAGTCTTGTATAATTCCCTTATTTTGTATATTCTACACTAGGGGTCACAAAGCTATTAGTAAAAATAGAAATAATCATGGCTTTATTAGATAGGTTTAAATAAAATGTTTTACTTAGCTCACTTAGAAATATCACTTAATATTGGTTCCGAATCAAAGTCATTATTCATGCTAAGTTTCACATGAACTCAGGGTTTCTACTCAGTTGTAGTAATCCTACAAGAGATGAACCAGAAAACCCAAAGGCTGGCAAGACCTACGCAATAAAAATAAATAGATAAGTACAAAATTGTAACATACCAGGTGCATGAGACCAAGACTGCTGAGCACTAAGCAGCTATTATCAATATGCAGCCGTGTGCAGAACAGCACATGTAGCACCACCTGAGAAAGCCAGAATAGCTGTCAGGAAAGGCTAATTAGCCTGGGTCAGAATCTCAGTAATAAAAGCTATACACTTCTCTACCTTAAACCAGCTCCTATGGTTAGATCTGCTGTGTTTCATTCAGTTCTCAACTGACTGCTTAAAAAACAAAACCAACAACAACCCCCCAAAAAAGCAAAAAGAACCACTGTTACACAATATTAGGAAGTGTACATTGTAAACAACAAAGTTGCATTAAAGTGATATATTTTTAACTTTAGAATATTACCATGGAAAGATGAAAAATAACACTAATGAGTGGATTGATGCAAGAGTTTTTCTTTTTAATATTGATTTTTCTTTACAGAGCTAAAAGCAATCTTTTAAATTACTATGCAATTTCTATTCAAAGAAGCTTCTAAGAAGCTGGATGAGCACAGTACAAAAGGTGTTTTTGTTGTTTTTTTTTTAAGTTGAAATTTGGGAGAATTTGAAATATGAAAGCCATAGCTTTCTTTAAGGAAGTACCAGACAGTACTTCTAAACTTATCCCACTTATCCCTCCTCCCCCCCCAAACCCTTCCAGTTCTGTTTGTGTTCTTAACCAGCTATACTTAGGCATTTTTATTTTTCATAGACCTTTGTTTCATTCAGTGCACAAATGCAACATCAAAGCATGAGATCTTAATATCTTTAAAAAAAAAAAAAAAGTGTTGATTCCTACACCCTAATTTTATAGTACCTTATATGTAATATATATTATGTGTATAATATAAGATCAATAAAATTCACATCAACAATAGACACTTGAAAGGCTGCATATGTGTACATATATACAAAATTACACAAAAAGGAAGCTCATTTTATAGCATAACAAGCCTTATTTTAATTTTTTGTTTTAAGGTTATGGCTACAACTCTGTATGATACTAATGAAGTGACTACCAAAACCAGAGATCCCTGGTACACATCAGATCCTTTTAGTAAAGAAGTGATGAACATTTGTCCTCATAAGGCTCTGCATGTATCACTACAAACTTCCATTGTCACACACTCCCAAAGGTCTCTTTTGCAGATACTAAACCCATCTGGTTCATGGCTTTGAAGCAGTTATGAAGCAGAGGGAGCAGCTGTCCGAACAGCCCATCCCAGAGCCCAAGCATCTTCGTTCTTCTTGCAGCAAAAATAAGACAGTAAGGCCTGCTATCATCAAACATACAATTGAGACAAGCTGTCAGAAATTTATGCCAGGTTTCACAACAGTAAGTAGTGCTTTCCTTAACAAATTTCTATACCTGTTACTTTCTCATTTAAATGCTTGATTGGAAAACACAAGTAAGCAGTGATGAGCACCCAGAAATCACAAAGTAACAAGCATTCCAGAAGCAGGCCCAGAATCCAGCAGCTAAAACTGCAATCAAATACAGTCATCCACTTAAGATTATAAGCTAAGTCTACATTCAGTCTTCATAATCAGCATGTAACATAGCTGGCTCCTCAACCTTTCCTAGTTTTCACAACAGGAGATTCGTACCACACAGAAACCCTTAGCTAGTAGGATTGTTTTCCTACTCTTAAGAACGATTGTCCTCTTGAGAACAGTGCTCAACTCTCTTTAACCTGGCCTCCTCTGCTCCAGTTGCACACACCACTCCAAATTTGAAACTGTGGCTACTTATTTTATTCACAGCAGTAATTTATCATCTAAACTAGGAGTACACTATGCTGCAGTTCAGTAGACTACTGTAATTTCTCATCTCCTTAGTAATTAAACTCAGATTCATACGAAGATGGCTGTAGGCCTTACCCTAACAAAGGCAGAAGTATTACAAATTTGTTTCAAGGAGACTACTAGGTAAATTTAATTAATTTCTTAACATTTTAGAGCTAAAGATAATGACTTTTCAACAGTATTATAATACTGTATATTCTTTGACTGAACAGAAATTATAATCATCTTTGACATTTCTAGCATTGTTACGTATTTTTAAAATATTTTGATACTAAAACGACAAAAATTCAAAATCCCATTTGAAACATGATAAACTTGGATCATAAGATAATCATAGTCATTAACAGCTTCTAAGAAAGAACACAGAAATACTGATGACAGGGATAGAAAAACTCCTCAGCTCACTCCAGCTCTGTAGGAAGAATCAAGGTTTTCTTACATAAAGATTAATAACAATTTTAGCTAACAGTAACTAAACCTGTTCATATGTTAGATTAAGCTGATGCACCTTGATACACGTGTTTTAAAGCCACACTTTAACTCCTTATTTACTACAGTTTAAATAAAACTATTAACAATAAGAAGTCTTCTTTTTTTCCCATGTTGATATAGCATTTAACATCATGGAATCAATGCTTGTTAAAAAAAGGGAACAGCATTATATGAAAGTATCAAGTGCCAACATATAACACTGAGGACAGCATGTTATGACAGGAAGTTTTTTAAATGTACTTTATAATAAAATCTTGAATATTTATATGTATGAATACTTGTATGTACACATTAGAAGTTCCATACAGTGAGCAAGCAGACTAGACTCCATTTTGTTATAGCATTTATCCAACAGTCACAGATAATTTTGACTTTGAGGCTTTTCAGGCTTGAAAACTACTTACATGAAGGAGTGCACCTTGCTCATTGCTTTGTTTGGTTTTGGATGGCAGAATCTGGAAAGGACGGTGATTGACCATACCTGATATGTACATATATATTCAAACCCAGTAATATCATGTACATTTATCAGATTAAAGTTTAAATTCTAAAAACATGAACATCTGAAAGTTTGAAATGGAAATACCTATGACTGTATAACCATGGTAGTCAGATCACTGTAGTTATAACCTTTTATTATTATTATTTGGAAAAGTTTTTGTTTGACTGGCTATGTTTTGGAGAGATTTTCCACGTGTCCTTCACTATGCACATAACCAGAACATTCCTCTGACCTGACAGTTTCTCAAAAAGTGAAGAGGTGGGGGCATGATTTTTAATAGTACAGAACGTTATGGTTGCTTTATCTTTAAAGGGGCGCTTGCTTTCAATTAAATGTACATACGTTTGCTTTGGCAAACTGAACATAAATGTATGTAATCTTTAAAAATTAAGCAGAACAATGAAGAATCCATCAACTCTTAACTAGTAAGCTCTCACAGTTCTGCTGGAAAGTAAAATTAAATGCCATAAAATTGCTGCAAATCTCTTCATATCTTACTGGATATGACTTTATGACCATTATTTCATTATTTGCAAAGTTGTGACCCAACTAATTACACATAATTAAAAGCACTCACAAATACAGTGCTTTTGCTCACTGCAAATACTAAGAGTCTTGAGGGGATGAAAAAGTTTTTAAAGTAACCAGAATGTGTTTAGGCCTCATGAACTTTGTATCAACAAAATCATAAGGTGTCCTAGTCCAAAGGCTGAATGGCTGTAATACAAAATGATTTCTTCTAGAACTTTTCATTTCTAGGATGTACATTTCACTAGCCTAAAACATTTCGCTATATTCTAAGACTCAAAAATAGGCTATGTGATAGACAGAAGTCAGTTTAACCCTGCTCTGATGATTGTACATCTGAATTACTGAAAGTTATTGTTAGAAATTATGAGATGTACTCAGTTGCATCTTACCTGGCACTGCAACGGAGATGGTAACCTTGGAAAGGTTCATCTATAACATTCTCCTGGCTTTTTTTCCCCCCTAGGCCTGCATCCATACATTTGTTTTAAAACAGAGTTAAATGAACATCAGTGAAAAACCATAAAGTTTTAAAAAAGGCAATAAAGGTAAACCTCAGTTTCACTCTGCCAGTATGAACTCCACAACACAAGTATCAAGACTTTGGCTGAGTCTACTATAAACACACTCTTGCTTATTTAAAAGTTTCCAACTCTCCTCCAGATTAGGAAAGGAAGTCCATATGGAGAAATATACTGTATTTCTCAATAGTACATATGTCTTCCATAAAAAGGAAAGCATACATGGGTAGCAACTCTAATCAGGTGCTCAATTTCCTGAACATTCAGAACAGAAACAACCTTTTTTTGCTCAGAAATCAAGCAATATAAAACAGAACAGTGCAGACAAAAGCTTGACTCTGCAGTGCTTATCATGTTGCAATGAGCACAAACAATCTTGAATAGTTAACTGCAAGCAGTACTGTTAATCGCCATTTAACTGAAAATCGCCATTTTCATCTGTACAACAGGGAAAAAAAAGAAAGAAAAAAAAAAAAAGAAGAAAAAGAGTTACCAGCACTGGTAAAAATGAATTATAAAAAATGCTTAAATGCTTATGAATTAAGAAAAATGCTTAAGATGAGCTTAAATTCTTGGATTTTCAGTAGTATCATTTTGTACACTAATGGTTGTAGTAAAAAAAAAAAAGGCAAGAATAAAGCTTATATTACTTTTTCCTCAGACAGAAAAGCAAAGTAACTTCTGCCTCGCAATTACTTTTGCTTCTTAGTGCAAGAACACAAGAAAAAAATACCTGAACTGCTTTGTTTTATTTAGATAACTACTGTACTGCCCCAAAATAAACCAACTGAGAAAAAATACACAACAGTTTGTCAGGGAAATACTTGGAACAGGTAAGATCTAAATAAAAATTTGAGGTTAATGAAAAGTGCATCTGAGAATTCCTCCTAATCCTCCTGCCTCTTGCTGTTTTAATGAAACATTTTAAGGAACTAGGAAATCCACTTTGCACTCTGCTACTTTGGAAATCCCACTGTGGTTATACACTCATATATTAATGTGTGCATGCATTTAGGATAATGAGGGATTCCCATACAAGGGCTTAAAAACAAAAAAAAAAATCCTGACCCCTGGGGAAAAATAAATAAATAAATAAAAGGCTATTTAGGCATCAAATATTATTTTAAAATAAATAAATAAATAAATAAATTAGAAAAGACAAAAAAAAATGACAGCAGAAAGTGTTAAAGTTCAGTCTGGTAGCAGGCCAACTGGGACTCAGCTGAGCCTTGAAATTTGAGGATGATCCTTTTTATGGCTCACTGCATTTTGCATATATGTGCAAATATATGGCTTTTGAAAATTCAACTAACATTTTGGAAACTAGTAAGGCACAGGACAGAAAAGAAAGAAGACACAAACACACCACTTATATCAATAGGTATTTGATATCCAGTTTTTTAAAGTTACACGCCTGAACAACCAGGAATTATTGCTACGTACTTTAAACCAGTGAGATGATCTGTTTATATAGCATTGCTGTTTCTCTCATCTCAGCTGGCATCCAGGTGCAAGTAATAAAGGCAGTCTAGGAATCAGTGACGCGGCCATTTTAATTCTGACTGAAAACTCCAACCTTATGGTCTGGATTCTCAAGCAACATCTCCAAGGTCTTTTTTATTTTTCAAATGTGTTTTAGCAAAACACAACTTTGTCTTTTTAAAGAAGTAGGAACATGAATTTCATTCTCTAAGCTAAATGGATAAAGTAAACAATTATGAGATAACTGACTTGAAAGTTACTACTACATTTTTACTAAGAGCCTTCCTGAATAGCAGAACAAAACCTGCACATAGTATGCAAGGGCCCTTACAACATGAAGAAAATCATTGAAAAGGAGTCAACAGCTAAAAAATAAAAGGTAGACAATGACAAAATCAGTATGCTCTGTCTCAAGGATGAAAAGCACATGAGTTTCAGCTGATGTGTCCTTTCCCAAGAACAAAAACATGACTTTTAAAAGAGGGGCAGCAAATGGAGTCAACAGAACCAGAGGCTTAGCTTCATGCCCCAGCACTGGGCTCTGGAAAAAATGCCTAAATTTGGTGATGTGTCATAGGCTTATAAAGAAAAAAAAAAGTTTCCATTTGCTTCTCTTTCTTTCCAAAGAAGTAGAGCTAAACTCTCAATGTTTGTGATACCATGGCCAAAATTAATATATCGCTTTTTGAAACTGTATCACAGGTAAAAACAGTAGCATTCCTGCGGTACCATGTTAAATCTCAGAGTTCAGTAAAAACAGAAACAAGCCAGCCCTATCCTGCTGTGGTTTTTATCCCCTTCACGTGTGCTACACGTGCACCAATTAAAAGTCCCCAACAAGCATGGCATTCAACAAAAACATCACTCTCTTACCCCAAGGAGTGAGGCATCAAGCAGGAGCCCCGTCCAGTGCAACTCACAGCAAGGCCTCAGGGCCAGTCTGAGGCAGAGTCACCCGTGGGTCTGGGCCCAGCTGCGGCCCCTGAGGGCTGTTGGGCAGAGGCACCTCACCCACACCCTCACAGCTGGGGGCAGGGGGCCAGGATGCTCCTGCTGGACCCAGCTAGAAACCCTACCTCCAACCAGTGTGCTGAGTTGACAGTGCATTTAGTGGTTAACACCACATTCCCAATGTGGGAGTGCTTGCATTGTACAAGTGGCGTTCTTTCTTTTTGGTTTGCTTCTTCCACATAGGTTTTAACTGCAGTTGTGTGAATCAGGAAGTTAAATTTTGTGAAGTGCCATTGCATGCTAGTCACTTAATGAAGTAAAAGATGAGTAGATGTATGAAAATTTCTAACTTCAACAGTTCCTTAATAAGACCATGCAAAATTTTATGGTTTATTCTCAGAAACAGAAGTAAGCAGCAAAGATATTTTGAGGTCCTGGCATACTAGGAAGCATCATAACTACCTCAGTCAGCCTAGGCAAATACTAGTAATTTTAATTATTATTTAGTAAGATCATAAAATAGTTACTCAAATGTTATGGCAACAGTTTGAAAAATTATAACTGAAATTTTCTAAATGCTCAAGATCTTGGCTTTCCCAAGTCTTCCTTATGTTGTAAACATGATTCTGGGCAGAAAAAATGGAATGGATAATAATGAGTTGCTACTTTAATATCTCTAAATCTACAGAAAGCATCTGTTTTGGAAACATTCCTAATTTAAAAGAATACTCAGGAAAAACTGATTTCTAAAACCCCTTATTAACCTGTGAAATCTCATTGAATCACTGGAATTTTCTGTTTGTCTTCAATGGGGGAAAACAAACAAACAAACAAAACCAAACAAACAAACAAAACAAAACAAAACAGCATTATATTTGTAACTAATTCTGAAACACTGATAAGGGACTTTGTAGTTGGGCACCTAAAAAAAAACAAAAAACACCTCAAACCTGTGCCATCCTTACTGCTGTTTCACTTGGACATTACACACAAACAAGGCAATGAAAAAATCAATTTGTTAAAATGAAAAGACATCAAATGTTATTGTATCCCTTAAACAAACCTATACATGTTATTTAAGGAGGTTAATAATAATGTTAGTTGTGTCCAACAAGAAGGTAACTGAAATGGTACAAAACTTTCAGCATCAGGGCCTGGTCCAGGAGGTTTCTGAGTAGCCTTAGTGTCAGGAGGCATGAGAGCAATATCACCCTTCTCCCTAAAACATCAGCTTTCCATTGCTATTGAAGGTACTTTTTTTCAGAAGCATACTAAGGTAGTATTGCAGACACTTGAATTATCCAATTTCCTATTACAAGCAGAGAGCTTCACAGATAAAGCGTAAGTGTTGAAACACCCAATATTTGTCCAATGCTAAGAACTGTTAAATATAGACATCACATGCCAAGTGTCTATTTGACCTGTACTTCAAAATCTTTTGCAATTTGCCAGTGTTCCCCTCCTCCTCTCATGGCATCCATTTCTATGTGAAAAACGTTAATGTTTCCCATTCCACTGTGTTTTAAATAGTGTGCTAAAAACCTTTTATAAAAAGAAATAATTGAGTTCCATCCTTGAACATAAATGAGATGGATGGAAATTGGGTAAATAATTATATCTGACATGAATAAATACATATGAATTATATTCACTGGGTTGTTATATGATTTTTATAATGTTTTATAATGTTAATCAAATTATTCATCAAAATTCCAGATTTAACCGAGTTTTAATCAAGTATACCTATAGAACTACTAAACTAGTTTATGGGGAAGGGATCACATTCCAGCTAAAATTCTTATTCCTATATGAAGCTATGGTACAGCAAAGAAATAGAAATGTCAGTATGGTCTTCTTTTCATTTTACCCTTAAATCATTTGGCATAGGATTTTAATCTGTGTTAAACCCTGATGTAACAGTTCCTAAAGGGGGGTACCTCCAAGCCAAACTATTAGAAGAAGAAAGCAAAAGAGTAACACCACAATAAGAACGTATTTTAATCCAGTCTTGAAACAGGTATCTTGTTAAGTGCATCGGAAACTGTAAAGGATTTAATTGAACAGGTTTTAAAGAAAGTCCAATAAAATATTAGTAAAAACAGTTTATTTATTTTTTTTAAATCATTCAATACACTCAGCTTGACTTTATGCTGTTCTGAAGACAGAACAAAATGCATGATGACTAATGGAAGCATTCTTTTGTAAGAAAAAGAAAAGTGAAAACTTTCGATATTGACAAGCTCAACCTTTTCTCTTGCAGTGGTGAATATCTTTGGAATGGTTTGTAAGAAGCCAAGAAGAAAAAATTATACAGCAACATGTTAGAAATGCCATGTGTGTCAAAAGAGGGAACTGTCAGATTCTTTATTAAATTCATTTTTCCAGTATTGGAACCTTAAGTACTATAAATACTTCAATACTTTGAAATAACACTAAGACATTGCAGCTTTTCTATTCTACCAACTGTTTTAGAAAATTTGTAGGCTAGAATTTTCACTTCTTATAGTCTTTATTTAAGGCTGAAACTGTTTATAAGGTCAGCTTTATCAGTATGTCTAATAAACAAAAGGACAAACAGTAGCAGATGGTATACAATACTTCATGGGAAAAAACAAAGAGTCTGTTAAACCTCTAAAAAAATGGGACAAAAACTGATTTAAGATACTTTCAAGAAAGAAAAATGTGTGCTTTTATAATTTGCGTGGGCTTTGTTCCTTATATTCATTGTGCTACTGTCCTCTTCAAAATGTACTTCAAAGTCAGCTGGTAAGTGTCAGTATACTCAGAAGTTATAATTTGTTTATTCTCCCTCATGCTTTAGCTTATATCCTTTCTTTTTTGATATCTTCTGTCACATTACCTGCCTTCTAAACACTTGTACTGGCAGTTTATTATTACCTCTGTTTATCTGTTCATACTAACTGGCATTCAAATAGCTATGAATAAAGGGATCTATGGATGTTATTGACGTCTGTATAGCTAATTGCTCTTTCTTTTGTGCACATCAAGTTGCACAAGGAACGATAACCTCAAAATTCCATTTTTTTTTAGAATGAACAACTTACCTTCTGTACTTCTATCAATAAGGAAAGCATTACATATGGTTCGGAAATGCTGTTAAAAACTGTGGGAGGCACTCAGTCCAATGCCGCTTTTATCACTTGTCACTCTCAAATTATAATAGTAGCAAGAAAGTAAAAAGCTCTTTCATCTTCCTGGAGAGCTGAAATAGCATTTCACTGCTAGTTTTGGATCACTCAGATGCAACTTTCAAAGTCTCTCCAGCCTTGCTGTGAGACAAATTTCCTATACAACATAAGAACATAATACTTTCCATTACTTGAGATGTACGTTTAGAAATGAAACACTTTCTCCTAGATATTCTGCCAGGAGCTCTGAGACTCAGTAGTTAAAGGAAGATAAAATAGATAGACTGAAAGATATAAAATACACTTTTTTACAGTGCAAAGATAAGCTATTTCATGTGACACAGTGACATTGCAAGAGGTTTGTTAAATACAGTCTCAAAATCAAGTATTTTCCATGAACTTTCTATACAACATTTGAATAAAATTCATACAAGTTGAATGAGTAAAAGAGGCATTACTTAAGTTACAGTATAAAAACCACTGTTCTTTGATAACCTATATTTATATTACACAAACAATGTGAAACTACAGATTGTAAGTACATCTAAAAATAAACTAAAAATCTTACATTTAGCAAGTAGCAAAAGTTCTTCGGAAGAAAATTAACAAGCCACTGGATTGCAAAGTAACAGTTCCCAGTTCCCAAATACCCATTTGAAAGTTCAGGTACTGCAAAATGCCAGGTGCTACTACTTCTTGTTTTGTTTTTGAAAGACAAGATTTCACTTAGTGAATATACAGAGTTGCTTGACATGGTAAATTTTCAGATGGGAGCTCTTTAGAAAGGCTTCTCCAGTTTAAAGCAGTAAGCCTTCATTGATCTTTTCCTGCATAACCTCTCCTAACTCTCTAGAGGAAAGAGAAAAACAGAAAAGTAGAATTAGGAAAATGCTAAATTCTCTGCCAGGCAGGCCTGATCTTATACCACAAATCTGTGGAAGTGCATTCAGAAGGCAAAACCATAAAAACTAAGAGGAGGATTATGACACTCCAGAAAAATTAAAGGAATACTAATGCAGCCAAGGAGGGGCAGGCGCAGACAAGATATTTTCCACCTGACAGGCAATGCAGAAACTAGACTGTCTCTGGCTAAGCTGAAGTCATGGGAGACGTTATCTCTAGATACCATTGAAATCTTCTATCAGAGAGCAAAAGCAGAGGTTCAGGCATCCCTTCTTTTCCACTTCAGAAACAGCACAGGAGTGTATTTGAAACTGTACATCTTGTACTTGTGCATCACTATGATATGCATTTTTGCCTGAGTGAAATGTCCTTTCTAGACTAATATTTTTTCTTTATCATTTTCCACAGTGACAATATATGCCACAGTAATCTTGTAAATAATCTTTAATATTGTGTGTCATTTAAAACCTGAAGCACAAATCACATGCATAAATTCTGAAGTCATCTTTTAGAGCAGTCTGGATTTGACTGAAGATTTGTAGACCTCTCCCATATGTTCATTATCCAAATGTGCCTTGATTATTAATCAGCCTGACATTGCCTTTCAGACTGAATTCTTGCTTTTTCCTATAACCTATATCCTCTATTCAGTCATTTTTACTTCCTTTTAAGATCTCTCATTGACAACATCTCATTACGGCTATTTATTTACTTAATTGGCATTCACATAACTCTGAGTAACATGACCCATTAAGGTTATTGATTTTTGCTGGGCTGCATGCTGTACCTGTTGTAAACTTTAATTTGAATACCTGGACATAACCTTGAAAAGTTTCAACTTACAGACTGAACTGCTAACTCCCTCCTGCACTGACTTCCCACTAATGGACATGTTAATAAATAAATAAAATGACAATTTTATTATTTTTTTTCAGTGACTTTTTGTTATTTTTCTGCTCTAATTCACATTCATCTCACTCCTTAAAAAAAACAAACAAACAAACAAACAAACAAAAAACAAACAAACAAAAAAAAACACGTGATTTCTCAATTCATGTCTTTTCCAAGCCAATGATCATCAAAATAACAGAAGTCAAGCCACTTTTTTTTTTTTTTTTTTTTTTTTTAATTCTCTAGGACTGACTGAATGTGAATTGATATTTCTCCATTACTTTTGTCTCCATATATAAGTGTTATATAGCTGCAATAAGTTCATGAGAAATTAGGAAATCAACTGCAGGTTATCGGTGGATATCAGAGGGTAATTTTAACTCTGAAAAACAATATGAAAAATAACTTCATGCTCCTATACAACAGAACTGGTTCTTCACATATGATTAGTTTCATGAATGTGGCACTAATTTATTACTTATTTTACATAAGATTGGAATCATGAACTAAGTTAGAATTACTGTTAAATGTGCAAACAAACTGAAGGAAGCACCATGGAAGTAAAGGTGCTATCACTAATGTACATTAACTAAGAAAGTTCACCAGATCAGGAGAATCTCCATTATCCTGAGAGCCCACATTTAGAAGTTGCATATTACATTAAAACTCAGCTTATATCACATTAAAACTCAGCAAAATGTCTGTAAAACAGAAATAGAAAATCCTCTGGTGCTATTTTAGATACATCTCAGAAAAAAAAAAAAAAAAAAAAAAAAAAAGAGCGACACATTAAATGAAATAGAATGACTAAAAAGAAATTCCACGTCCCTTGCATGCACTGAAAAATGCTATTAGCTTCTGCAGTGTGTCTGCTAAAACAACACACTTTCAACTTAAGTGCAGAACACAACCTAATATGAAATGAGAGCAATCTTTTTCCCCAGCGTGGTGTAAGGCAAACAGAGCAAGTAACACAGAGCAAAAGAAGCCCTCACAAGCTGTATATTCTCATATAAATCTTTATTATGTTATCCTTTGTATTCTACCTCTTATGACCCTGCAACATAGATTTCAACACAATTTTCCATTCACAGAATCCGAAACAGAAAATCCTGCAGTGTTTTCTTCAAAAGGGACAGAATAATAGCATAAGCAGGGAAACAGTACATTTTATATGTATAGACAGACTCCCTGCCCTCCCTTGTCCCACAACAAAATTCACAAGAAAAAAAAAAAAAAAAAAAAAAAAAGCAAGACTAGACAAAAAGAAAATGTGAGAATCTTAGACTGCAGAAAAGAAACAATGCAGTCTCTGAATAAAAATGTGTGTTTTCAGCATATTCACAAATCTACAGGAAAAGCTTGGACAAACTTTTATATTACTATCTCATCCTTCCCTGAAAGCCTGAAATTGCAATAGTATCTAGGTGACTAAAATAGCCTGCGCCGTTTGCAGTGTATCATGTGTGCTGGTTCACACAATTATGAGTAATATATATGTTGTAAAAACAAATTTTGGAAACAAATATTTTAAGAAATTTATTTCATTTCTTTCTGAAGACTGCAGTCTGTATTGCCTCAGGGATTTATGTTATCTGAAGATTATTTTCTAGTTGTCTCTGTTGTTGCCAAAAGGCCTCAAAAGAATGAAAATGTGCTTCTGAACGATAGGAGGGAGATTCTGTAGGGGCATCACAGACTTACTTTAGAGATATTAAATGTTCTAATGATATTTTTACTTTAAGCAAGTAAAAGAAACAAACACACAAAATGAAAATAAAGTGATTTTGCATTGCTTATGACATGCGTACAGTTGTGACCTTAACCTAAACCTGAAAATCCTTATATCAATTTCAATGGATTTTGAATTAAGTCAAAATGGAGCACATTTGTTGGAGAACAAACAGAGAACATTTGTTCCATTAGTAGTTAATAGTAGACATACATTTCAAAATATGTACAGGTTCCTTCTTCTCAATTCAGAGACTCAGATCCTACCACCGTGCTTCTGTTATTCTATAATAGTAAAAATATATACATGTAAATTTGACATAGATTCCAAGCTGAGTGTCATAAGGTTATAAACTCATTCTCAGATAACACAGAAATCAATTAATTCTTAAAACAATCCATTAGCATGCAATATACAAAGTGATATAGCAATTTTACAGAGAGGCAGAAATTTGTCTAACCTCATTTCTCTATGAAAAATTTCAAGTACTTCTAAATTATATTAATGTCTGGTAAATATCACTGTACTGTCAAAAAAAAAAAAAAAAAGGCACTATTTTATATCTTTAAAAGAATTCTTTGTAATTACACACTAATCTCAGAGTGAGACTGAATCTGTGAGATCTCAGATAGAAACTGAAATGAAGGAGGAGAGAAAAGGGCAGAGAAGCAAGGTGTTGTTTTTATTCTTGTCCTTCTTTCTTTCTCAGTACCCAAATCTATTTTAACTGTCGATAAATTAACTTTTCCCAAGCTGAGTCTGTTTTGCCCACAGTAACAGGTAAACCTTTAACACAACCTGTGGGCTTTTTCATCCTTTTTTTCCCATACTCTTGTACATACTCTGGCACAATGTTAATATAAGGGAAATGTTTTTGTTCTCCATATCCCCACAGGAGCTTACTTGAAGAATTTGGCCAAATTACTATACTGAGACCAACACTGTAAAGTATATATGCTATGTTCATAATACAATGGAAATAAACACCAAAGAGACCTCATTTGTTCCAAAATTATTTTAACTTTACAACTACTGAGATAGAAAGGCAATATAAATTCCTTGATCTTTCATCCACAAGCATTTATTTAATTATAATTAAAATGTCCCTATTGTTGCCAAATGAGCAAATTAGCTGTAACCAAGAATTCAGCAGCTTCTTGACAGACTACATCTGTGAAAGAAAAACAGCAAAATTAGCAAACATACAAAAAATACTCAAGAACATTTTAGAAGATGCAAAGTCATGCTATAAAATGTGTTAAGTGGATCAAATGAGATAACTGAAGATGTTACAATGCTAAAGCAAAAAGAAAGACTCACAAACACCCACCTGCCTGTGTCTGTGTAGAGTTAAAAATAAATCTGATCAAACCTGGTTAAATGCAGGTCTATATTCCTGCTAATTGATAATCTCACCTGCCCTGTGACAGTTGACTACTCTGCAGTAAGTAATTTCCATCACAGTGCTCAGGAAATGAAACGTAATATAGAAATGAAAGAATTTATCACTTAAACTCCCAATTTTGTTACACCTATGCTAGCCACATTAATTCCTTCTTTATCAAGAAAAAGTATAATCCTATCGTATA
This sequence comes from Aythya ferina, assembly GCF_964211825.1. Lineage (NCBI taxonomy): Eukaryota > Metazoa > Chordata > Aves > Anseriformes > Anatidae > Aythya > Aythya ferina. Next base: position 9,423,671 of record NC_140304.1, read on the forward strand.
ATTTCTCATACAGAACAAAGAAAATTTGCCTAGATTTGTTTCACTAGAATTAATTAAGATCTTTAAAATTTGACGTTCTACAGTAATTCAAGAAAGACCTGGAAATAAAGTTTGGAGGAAGGGTGTTTGAAACCTTTCAATGCCAATAAAGTTCTTTCAACTGCACTGAGGACATATGAAATATTCTGTAGGCTTACTCATAGCTTGGCCTGGCTCAACTGTTATTTTTCACCAATTCTTATCTTTTGTATCTCCATAGAAGAGGTTTGCCAGCTGCTGCATATACAGCATACTGTACAGCATAAACTGGTATAGTACATAGGACAATTATTCATTTAAATAGGTCTATTAATCATTACACTTTGTCATTTCACACATAAAATGGGCTTGTATTCATTTTTTTTTTGCATTTGAAGTAGACATTTTAAAATCTTTCACTGTCAAACAGGCTAGTTACACAGCTAGTGCAATCTTTAATGCTATTTATTTATCAAACTTAATGTGATAGGATCCCTTGACATAGTACACCGATGAAGAAGTGAAGTTCACATTCAGAGTGCTGAAATAAAGTAAACATCTAGTAGCAGATATTCTTTACACTACCTGTAATGTACAAATATATGTAGTGGTTCAATGTGCAATAATTTCTACAGCAACCCATAGATTTTGTAAGATGCAATGGAAAAGCTTGCTGTAAGACCTGTTAATCACTGAAAAGTGATATCGCAAGCTACAGCTGTGGTCCACTGATTCACAGATGGGGTTATAAACTGCTGACAGATGATTCTTACTTGTTGCCATATAAGAAGTATTAGCAACTCCTGGATTTAGGTAAAATGATGTATTATATATCATAACTAAGAGACTGGTTTGTGAAAACAATTCCCACCTGCAGTGGTATGTAACTGCTCATGGTCTCCAGAGGAAACAAGATCTTTTTCAGTTCATACCGCAATAAAAAGCAAACCGACTGTAATTCTCAAGATATATGTTTTTGAGGGAAAGAATAAAAAGCATTACAAATCTCTGTTACCAGTATAGCAAAACTTGCAAAGTTGTTTTTGTTCTTGTTTTTGTTTTTTTTTGTGTGTGTGTGTGTCTGATAAATGTTTTACATAGGTTATACGTGTGTGAGATTTGAAATAGTACTTGTACTTTTTAGACGCAATTACTATGTACTACAGCATGAGCAATAACCATTTACCCACTGTTAATTACATTACTTTTGACAATCACTTGTCTCCACCTGTTTCTTCAAAATATGTTGGTTGTCTAACACCTTTCTTTCCCAAGCCCAACATATCCTGTCTCATAACATGAGACTTGTTAATCAAATCCAAGATGCTGAAGTAAGCTTTTTTCTAAGATATATGTCTCTAAGAAATGTTGTTTATAAGAATTAGAAGAGAGATTTTTTATTTTTCAATCCTAACTTTAATGGAAAGCCAAAATAAAAAAGAAATCTTTTCAGAATGACTATAACACATTACAACACATTTAATCTGTCAGATGGGGGAGGGGGTTGGGGGGGAAGTATTTATCTTCTCTGCTTTTCCGTAATAACTCTCCCTTGCAGTATCAATAGAAAAATAAAATCCAGCCTAAAAACTCCACTATCCATAGTAAATGCCAGTACTAAGGGTTCATACTACTACTACCTCTTTCTTCCTCAACTACTACAGTTATTGTCAGGCCAATAACATTCATGTTCATGATCCTATGTCCTTCAAATTCAGCCAAGGTTTCTTAAAAGAGACAGGTGGAAAATTCAGTAGTAGATAAAATAAGAGGGGAAAAAAAGCAGCTGTAAGCCTGAAGCAGAAGAGCATAAATACAGTCTCCACTGGGTGTGAAGTTATGAGCTCTGGTTCTTCTCCTCTTTTCCTTCGCTTAGAATCAGAATCATTAAGGTTGGAAAAGACCTTCAAGATCACCTGGTCCAACCATCACTCCACTACTACTGTCACCCATTTCTCTCTATATAGCTCAAAATTGCAATGTAGCAAAGTCTTGCTCATTGTGAAATCACAATAAATTTTGACAGCACATATGCTAAAGCATCATGATTAGAACAAAGTACATGCTATTGTGCATTTTTTTCTTAAAGGATCACAGACATATGAAAGAATCCAAATGAAAAAAAAAAAAAATATTTCAAATGTGTGGTATCCTTCCCTTGAAAATGTCTCTCAGGAGAAATACCGTACTGATTACAAATCAACAAGGTTTCATTTACCCCCCAAAAAATGATGGCAGGTAATTCTGACTAACAAATTTGGCTTCAAAGTTTTGAAGAAAAAAAAGGCGGGGGTGGGAGGAAAGGAGGGGGGCATAACGGTAATGAGATCATAATGTCCTTCAGGAAAACAGAAAGAGGCTTTTAAATCCTCAAGGTTAAGGTCTTTGCATCTTGTCTTTATTTAAGTATATTAGTGCTCACAACAGAAGTCTTTTGAAAGTCGTGAACTTCCTTTGGCAGCCTTTACGCAACCCTACTTACAACAGGACCCTGTGCTTTGTCTCTCTCCAAACCCTAACCCTAATTAAAACCATAGGCCCACATGAACTCCATCTAAGTCTCCCAGGATGTATTGCTCACTAAGGACGACTTTTGGGAGACTTGAACTTCCTTTGGCAGCCTTTATGAAACCCTAATGGGAGGTGGTTAAATTTATATTTAAATACTCACATCTATGACCTGTTGTTTTTTTTCACAATATCTACATGATGTGAAAAACTCTATTCTTCATCTCAAAACCATCTAATTTTAAACCCTAGCAATTATTGTCACTGCATTACCTGCATTGCCAATAATTTTGAATTAGTAAATATTTGTTCACATAAGAGACAGGATAAAAAGAACCATTTTGAAAGATCATGTATATTTTTCTATAACTAAAAAAAAAAAAAATCCAGTTAAATATAGGAGCAGATAATATGATGCCAGGAATATTGTGAATAAAAATTCAGTTGTCTCCAATCTGTTCTTTTTCACAAAGTGATTTATTTAGAAGCCTACATCTGATAAATAATACAGCCTAGAAGCTCATAATTTGGTTGGGATAAATTAATGAAAATCACATGACTGTTTTAGAAATATGTGTATTCTGATTCACAATAAAAGCTTTTTCCTATCATCACAGGACACTATTGTCAGTTAGAGATTAGTGGAATGGATAGCCTCGCTTTATGTACATGACGGTTAGAAATTGCTGGTAAAGATTCGTAAAAATACATTGATTTTTATTTTATCTAAAAAAAAAAAAAAAAAAAAAAAAACACCAAGCAACTGAAAAATCAATCTGAAACATTCTTGTTCCTCTTATTAGTCATTTGGCTTGATGTGGACTTTTAAGGAGAAAAGTGGGAGAATGGAAGGTAGCAAATATTAAAGCTTCCAGAAATAACACGTAAAGAATTTAGAGAAAATATTCTGAACTTCTAAAACTAAAACAACAAAAACTAACAAAACTGCTTCTAAAAGTTTTGTATTTTGGATTTCTGTTCTGGATTTCTGTTCTTTAGGTTAACTCTCTTTTCCCAAGTCTGTCTCTCTCTTCTGCACACTAAAAAAAAAATCCTTTTAACAAGAGTACTGCTGAAGTACAAAGACATATAAACTCCCACTTTATTTCAGAGTTATACAAAATATATGAAGAAAAATGAGTGGATCATAAATATGTATAAAACCATAACTTGTTTCCTTTTAAAACGTACTCTATATCAAAAATATGTTTGATATAACTGAGGACTTTGGGTGTAAAGGTCAGTAGAAGCACACACTGGCAAATGAAAAATTTGTCATTCCAAAATTACAGAACATAATTCAAGATGTTAATCATTAAAGGAAAACAGATGTATTCAACTGTTTGCTGATTGTTTTGATTTTACTGCACTGCAGAGATGGCCAGGAATACCAAAAGATAATACCTGTTTACCATGGTAAACCATGCACATTCACCTTATAGAGCAGTTAAAGAAAAGAACAGAAACACCCCAAGAAAGAAGATAAGCAGTATTGAAAAGAGAATATGTTCTCAGCAGCTACCACTACTATAGAAGCAGATACGTTGCATACAAGCCTATTATCTACATTGCTATGGGCAGTAATAATCTGGTTAAATAAAATTCTTTTTTAAAGCTAGGAAAAGTTAAAAAATAAAACTGAAAAAAAATTTACTTTCTGCCTTGGCACTTGGATCTGCTAATGAGAGTGCAAGAAGCTGATAGACTAAAACCAGAATACTGAAAATTATTCATTATTATTTAATGAAAATTATTATTAGGCTTAGATGTAGACAGTAATGAGGAAATGTACTATTCTCCTTATCATGACATCTGAATTTCAGTAAGGAATTTCAGTAAGGAATTGTGATATGAAATGGATGAGAATACACTGAAAGAAGTGTATCGCAACCTTTCTGCTTTCCTTTTCTTCCACTGTTTCTTTAGCTTCCAGGTTAATTAAAGTAAAATTTTAATTCCAAGAAATGTTCCATATTTCAAATGCTTGAGATATCTGTTCTTCTTATTATAATTGATCTTAAAATAAAAACAAAAACAAGCAAGCAAAACCAAAATCAAAATTACAACCTGATACCATTTTGATACAACACCTTGGTGGGCAGCCAAGATTTGACATCGGAAAGTCTGAATCTCTTTAACTGAGGACTTAATCAATGGGAGGTCAATATTAATCATTTTGACCTTATGGACCCATTGATTCTAAGAAAAAAAAAGTTAAAATATTTGAGAATTCTTGTTTTGTTACTAGGCAGGCTTGCATATTATCTTTGAGTACAGTTATTCAATACATACACTACAAATGCATAATTGAACAGTTTTGTTTCTGGGAAGCATAGTTTAAAACATTCAAAAATTCAAAAGTGGCCTTGGCCATCAGTGCCACCTGAGCCTCTAGAGCAGCTAAAGATCTACAAATCACAGCGTAAATTGCAAAAATTGAATCCCCAGCTATCACTTTGTTCTTTGAATTGTTCTTTAACTCACAAAGCATCTTCCTTCTAGTTGGACTTAAACTGATTTTGCATTTTGTCTGATCAGAAAAAGAAATTGGTAAGTATTAAAAATCCCATCATCTGATGAAAATGAGAATAAAAATTGTGTCATTAGCCAACTACACACACCACAGTTGGTGTGCTCTTATGCATTGTATTACAACACAAATTGCATTACTTTTCTGGTTTGCAGTATTTTTCTACAGTTTTCACTGCATTCTGAAGTCATTATAATGCTTCTGGGGAAAGGACAGGAACACACATTCTCTACCATGTTGAGCTTACACCATCAGCAGTAATATATTTTGATAATTTCTTATATGTGATAAATGACACTAAATAAACTCCAGTGAATAATTCTGTCTTCTACGAATAGCAGGCATCATAGGCCCTGTGTGTTTGTCATTACTCATGACAGTTTTGGCACCTTTGATAGACAGCTGTTAACAAATCTTATTGCCCAAATTCATTGTATTGTTCCAATTATTTCTCAATGAAAGCACAGACAAAATTTCAGCAGAATAAGCATTTTAGACAATAAAAGATGCATTTACACAAAAATACCTTTTTGTGTAAATGCATCTTTAATTTTCAGGTAATCAGATGTTTCTCTTGTCAAATGACAAAATTACACCCAGGTAAAAGCTATGAGAGGTTAAAATTAAAAGTAATCATGCAATCACAAACCCATACACAAACCCCAGTCTAGTCATAGTACAGCAGCAGGAAATGTATTTCTCTGACTTTTTAATTTCATCCATACACTGACTTGGAACAATTTGTACATGATCAAAATCAAAAGTGCTGAAATCTTTGTCTGAGTCTCAAGGATATGTATAATTATATTTGACTATCTAAATATTTACGTGCTGTCAAGACATTGGATATAATCATAATATTAAATAACTTTTCAGAATGCTGGAAAAATGGTACTAAAGCAACTCACTGAAGTTTAATTATGTTTCTGTCAAAATGGTTTAACTGAATCATGGATGACTAAAATCCCACATGAATGACTAGCACTTTTTTTAACTTCTTCATTAAGTACAGAAGCTAGAATACTAGAGCACACAACTTCCAGCTGGATATTATTTTTGCTGTTCACTTTTTTATATAATATAATGGAACTTCTGTGTTCAAGTATATCTCTAGGAAATACTGTTATTTTGTTATTTTATTTTTTTGTTCTGTTCAGAAATTGAAACAATTTTAGTAAAATAGTTAAATGCTGGATCTGAACGTAGATTAAAATAGGCAGAGGAACGAGCTACGAACAGCCTCTTTTTCCCTGCTAACACATTGGAGTTCATCGGTGCTGGTTACGTTACATGAAGGGCTGGACCTTCCCAGCACTAGGAGACACAGGTAACTAATGCTCCTAGGATAGTTATGCGTATATAAAGGAAAAGGGCACTGAGATACTCCAAGGTGAAAACCAAGAGGAAAAAATGACAGATAATCTGACCCTTGTATTGATCTTGACCCAAAACACTGTCACATAGGAAGAGCATTCTTGAAGGTGAGCAGTCAGCCGTCACTGTGAGGAGCAAATCACAAAGACCTGCCTGTATGAAATAACAATGAGCAATCACTGTATTTTTCAGGCCCTGCTCCCTTTTCTATTCTGTTTAGGGGGGTGCGTCCACCACATCCTCTCAGCATCACCTTTTGGGCAAATCATCCCATTATTTGGTGCTGAGGGTAAGGGGTAGGACAAAATGCAGGAGTGGAGGGGGCTGTTAAACTCACATCCTCGGTGCAACCAGGGAAAGTAAACAGGAATCCAAGCCCACTGGGGGAGGAGAATAATTAGCAGACAACTTACATCACAGACTGTGGAAGTAGACAAACTCAAGAAAGAAATATTCTCCTAGGAGAGCTACAGAAAGAGGCTTACTACAATAAAATGAACTAACAAGGGCAAGTTGTGCCAGACTATACGAATACATTCTTCCTCTCCACAAACCTACAATCTCCTTCAAATGAAAGGGTATATATTCTTAAAACAGAGCTATAATCCAAAGATTAAATATGTTTAGTAAAAGATGCCAAATTGTATCTTTCCTAATTCACAATCTCTATGAAGATATATTTAATCAGATTATAATACTATTAATCATAGTAACATAGTTAAATTAAACAAGCAAACAAAAAACATGGTCTTAATTATATGAAAACATTCTATTAAGGAGTACTGCAAAGCAACGTACCTGCTATATTAAATAGGTATTTTAAGAAAAAACAATATTTACACTAATTTTGTGGAAAAATAAATCAGAACCTTTTATATTACACCATGAATAGGAGTGATAGAAAACATCTCATTATTTCTCCTTTTTCTTCTGCCTCCTAGCTCCATCTGCTCCTTATTTTCCCTGGAGTTTCAGAAAATACAAAATTCTATCTTCTCCACAGGAAAAAAAAAAGGCAGGTCATCTGATCCTGCACATGCCATCTAAGAGGAAATTTTGTCACCATGTCTTTATATGTAATGATTAACGCCTTTATTTCTTTATCTTTTGAGGTATTATTTTAATTATATTTTTATTAAATTCTCAGTTTCACAACACCAAAGGAAGTTTGCCCTTGTATTCAAAACATATTTTTTTTTAAAGGAAAGAATGAATAGGGAATTTTTCATTTAATAAGCAATGCTGTTTTGGTTTGTATTCCTTTTGTTTATTTAAAGTTGCTGTGATAAAATGTAGGTAAGGGGGATTTAAAATGTTTTATTGAAGGACCTATTTGGTAGATGAGAATTTAGTTATGCAGGAAAGTTTTCTTAGTTATGTATTTCTTTGCACTATAATTGTTTTTGCTATTTGCTATACCAGTACTTCTCAGTGAGCACGCAGCCTGTGAATCCCCTCACTGCAGTTGATAGACAGCCATTATTAGCCAGAGTTAAAAGATTTGCATGATCACTGTGCAGTTTTTTCTCAGCAATACTATTAATATGCAAATTTATATACTCCAATTCACCACCATAATCTTTTTGCTTTGATTGGCTCTTCCACTCAAAAATTTCAAGATATGTCCAGCAACAAAGACATATCTCAGCTTCTCATTTCTTGTTAAACGAGTAATAAACTCCAAGGTCAAATCCAGGGTAGTATAATTACCTCATTAACTGAAAACACCCTCGAGTTATCATTTTAATAGTATTAGGAGAGGAAAGGCTCTGACCCATAACAGTGAGTGGCTTTAGTTCACATTTCTGTTTCAGCTAGCCAATACTGACTGTAGGCTCTAAATGCTAAACCTCAGCACAAGCCAGAAGTTTATTTCTGACCAAGAAAACTGTTCTCAGACTGTATTCAAGTCATGGGTAAAAGCTGGCTGATTTGGAGAAATTTCCTTGAAGAATACTCACTGTACTGGCTTAGCACTTTCTTATTAGGTATTTAATCCTCATTATGCAGCAGCATGCCTCACCACTGGCACATACTGATGAAAGCTGCATCCGAAGCATTTCGTCTGAAGTTGTATTTCAAAAAATTGACAACACATCACATTTTTCATCCTTGGGTTATGATGTGCTGCAGTCAGCACAGCCATTCACGAACATCAGTTCTTCACTTTGGTGCAGACTGGTTATTTTGGGGGCATAAGCCAGCACTCCAGCACTGCTTTACGATTGGGGTTCTCACGACTTCCTGGGTGCCCTTTGTACCATACCCTGGTAAAAGCTGAAAACATTTTAACTATTGTAAATTTATGATGAAATAGTCCAATTAGGATTCAAAGACCAAATCAGTACCCCCAAAACAACCCCCTCAAGCCCCTCTAAAACCCCTACACTGAGGCAGCCCTCTTTTTGAGCTGCTTTCTGCAGTCCTGAGCAGAGCTAAGCCAAAAGGCTGCTCAGAGGCCTGGTTTGCCCACTGCACTGAGGGCTGCAGCATTTGGCACAAGGTGGATAACACAGGGTTGCTTGCAAGTCAACTTGCTTGAAACAGGTCCTTTGATGTATATTCTTAAATTGCTCAGACACCATTACATGTTAATTTCATCAAAGACATATAGGTCAATTCAACAATATTTAGCATAGCAATTAACTACTGCATGAATATGGTGCTGCAGGTAAGATGACTGTACACTCTCTTCCTGTTTACTGTTTATTCCCACCCTGTTTCATAAATCACTTTACATTATTGTGTTTCTGTACTCACAAAAACATCAGATATTAATCCATCTACCATTAGAAAATGGGAAAAGTTGAAAAATCTCTGCTTTCTATATATTTGCATATTATGAAATATGAAGTGTTCATTACTGTGTTGATCTATTTTGATGACATTTGGGAAAAGCCAATAACAACACTAATATTTGAATAGATTTCAGCCTGGCACTTAAATTTGATTTTCACATCTACAAATCTTTAACAGTTAGTGTTAAACACATATAAATCCCATAAAATCTCATTTAGATGAGAAACCACTGGGTTTACAAAACCCATTATGAGCCTTAATGGTGATGCACTGTTCAGTTAGGACAAATTGACTAATCCAGCATTTGGGTATGTTTCATTGCTGATTTCTTGATTTAAATAAACCATGTTAATGATGTTACCATGTGCATAGTTCTGCTCATAAAACTGTAGGCTGCAATAGGAAATACTTGATATAAAGATTGTAAATAGCAATTCATCAACTCAGAGTACCAAACTGTTAGACTCTGCTGCTATCTTGGATTTATTTCATAATTAAAGGGAACTTATGCATCTTCTTTACTGTGATCAGAGAGTAAAATACAGGAAGGCCTTCCAAATGGAGATAAAGAAGTTGAATCAACAATTACATCTAAGATATGGAGAAAATCTCTGGGTACTACAAAGATGAGGAAATATGTAACTAAGCAATTACCTATGCAAATTCATTGAAACAAATGGTACATTTTCTACTTCCAAAACATTTTATTGGGGTAGATTTAGAAAAGGACTAAGCATCTTCCTTCCTCCCTTAAGCCCCACCTCAGATCAGGGCTGTGTTTGCTTCCCACAATATCATTTGTAAGGACACTCTATGATTAAAAGATAGAAAATCTTTCTGTGGTCTAGTTCTTTTCCTCATTCTTCTATTTTTTCATTTTATCTGGTAGCATTAAATTAGTCAGCCTTCTCCAAATAGATGCAAGAAAATATGAAGCAATCAAAGACAAGTCTCTTAGGTAATGTTTTGTATACTTCTGATGCTCCTCACATAAATCTACATGAAAAAAGTTACTCTGACATTGCCTGACCCTTCTCTGTCCCAAGAAACCATTCTCCTCTCCCTGCGTAGAGGAAATGAATCACAGCTGCTGTAACAAGAAAGATAGTCTAAGCCTTGTGACTGCAAATAAGTATGATTTGCTCCTTACTGACAGCTTCATAAAATTCAGTAATTGCACTGGATATGTCAATTACTGTAAATTAATGACAATTCTACAGCATATTGCCATTCTTCACTTCCTGTGTCTTTCATCTAGGGATTCTAAACAATTCAAAATAATAATTAACATTTATCTGTGGAGTAGTACTTTTCTATGGGAGTCAGCCTTTTAAGAGAAAGAGAAAATCACAAGATATTACTTGCTAGACAATAGTCAAAATTCATCAAAAATTACAGCAAACTAATACTTAGAAAATTCCTATTTCTCCTACTTAAAGCACAACTATGATGTCTCTAATAGGCATACACAAACTTCTGAAAGGAACCATTGAATATAGTGAAAGAAACCATTGAATATAGTGAAAGGAAGTCAATTCAGGTTTTTCAGATGTATGAAATAAAGTAACCTGCAATTAACTCCACATTGCTTCATTCCTGCATAGCTTTTCCAATGATCTTCTAGAAGATCTCTCTCTGCTCTTCATCAGCCCGCCTTTTCAATAGTTCTAAGTTTTTACTTACATGGTGATTTCAGACACATGTATAGAGCTCTCTGCACATGATGAGAGCAGTGATAATCAACCTCAAATGGTCATGACTCTTTACCTTGGATGCTGCTAAAATATCTAGTTCTGCAAGTAGGGAAGTTTGTCACCCTCTTATTGATGCAAGCAGACATATCCATCAGTTGCCATCCATTAATAACTTAAAATGCTTTTAGTTTGTAAACGGTTGGAAAAAGAAAATATTATCTTCCTGTGGAAGATTAGTAGCAAAGAAGAATATTAGCCAAGGATGGTTTCAGCGCTGTTTCTCTTCTCCCCTCCTTGGCAGGAGCCAGGAGGTGGGCAAAGTGCTGGTCCAGTCCCGAACTGAAGGCTATGTCAGAGGCCAAGTATTCCACAGGCAACTGACCAGCAAGGAAAGCAAGCTCAGTGCCGGCAAGAACACATGGGCTGAGTAACAGAGATTATACTTTTATTTTCTTGTGAAGTTCTCAGGCTTCAAATTATCACAAATTAAACTACCTACACTTTTCACATCATTTATATAATTTTGTGTTTTACCCTAGCATAGTTGCCAGTTTTGATTTTCATTATTGGCACCACCAATTCATTGCCAGTTGAAAGATAAATGCTGATGTGATAGCATAGCATATATGTCATTTTCAACATGACAAGTAGCATATTGATTTACTAGCTTCAAGTAATTTCAAAAAAAAAAACCCCCAAAAAAACCCTACACTAACAGCAGTAACTATATTTCCTTTTATGGCAAAAACAAAAGATAATTTTTACTTTCTCATGGTAGCCAATGATCCAAGTGAAAATATTCTTTTTAACTATCACTAAGCTTAAGAGATGACCTTTAGAACAATTCCCCACCCCCAAGTATAGTAAACTACCTCTTATCAGAAAATAAAGATATTTCTCACTCAAAATTAGGAACAATTACAGACAGAAACACATACACACAAAATAAATAAATACATAAATAGATAAAAACTACCTAACTCCTATTGTTATGAACTGAAACTGAAAAACTGAAAAAAATGCGTTAATATAAACTGTGAATAATGTGTATGTGTATCTTAAAAATACACTCTGAGTATTTTTGTTTCCATGAGGCTGCTTGACACCCACAGAAATAACTTCCTAAAATAACTGAGCAGACTGTGCACTTTTCCTTCCTTACACAGAGAACTGGTAGAGAATTCACAGAATCACAGAATCACAGAATTTCCTAGGTTGGAAGAGACCTCAAGGTCATCGAGTCCAACCTCCAACCTAACGCTAACAGCCCTCCACTAAACCATATCCCTAAGCTCTACAATTCTTGCTGCTACTTAAAATACTACAAACATGAATTTTAACGATGCTTTATTTTCCTTCTCAGCATAAGCACCATCTTCAGCTGTTGCACCCAGTAACTGATTAGGCATCATCTATCAAAGGCTGACAGCCTACTGCTGCATAATAACAGAAATCACTACTACAGGCTAGTTCCAAATCCAAACTTTTACTTAGATTGCTATAAGCTTACTCTTAAAAGGAGAAAGGATGTATTTAGTGATTAGTGATTTTAATCATAATCAGATAATAAGAAACAAATGTGAACAAACCCAAGAAACTAAGCTGTAAATGACTCCAGACAGACGGTAACACCGGGAAGAGTATGTATGTAATAGATGATCTCAAATACAAGCTCACAATAGGCTGTTAGCATACCTCTTCACAGCTTTTTTCACTTCTATCAAAGAACACCAACAGAGAACACCTTCCTTGTTACACAGACCCAGCAGTTAAGAGCGGTACAGGGAATTGTCTCTGCTGGAAGGTATCTCTGCCTGCTGTCAAGCTTCATTTCTACACCTCCTGGCTAACTCTTCACTCTAGCTCAGTGGTTCCCAAACTAGCAGTTTTGACCCCAAGGGAGACCACAGCAGTTAAAACAGGGTCATAAGGCAAATAACCATGTCTTTCAAAATCAGAAGTGTAAAACTACCGCTACATTTCTCCTTTTTATTGATCCACTACTGTTCAGTGACAAAGACATCACAGTCTTCTCACACTTTAGGCTCTTTTGTGATGGGCCATTTCAGATCCATCATAAATACAATTCCAAGAGATTCCTTCCCCTTATTACTTTTTGCTAAAACAAACAGTCAACATGAAATTACCCACTCTTTTTTTTTTCATGCTTGTCAAAAAGTTAATTAGGAACAAACCTGAAACACTTAAAAGCTCAATGGCATACTTTTAATTCAACTTTAAAAATTAAGATATTCCAAAAAAATATTTAATGTCCCCCTCCCAAAAAAAGATTAAATTCAAATTGTTTTTTAATCACTTTCACCAGTGAACAAAAGCATCCGTCATTTGCATACCTCTTCTATCTTTCTACACTAAACTTTTTCCTCCCCTTCACAGCTCATATACTATATGATTGGCCAATTAAAAGTCAGATGGTTCAAGAAAATATCCTACTCACCTTCTATTAGATAGTACGTCTTTATAATAGAAAAAAGAAATGTGTCTATTTGCTGCACATCTGCCTCTTCCTTCTTCCTTTTCTTTCTAGTCAGTCCTGTTCTGTACGACATAGCCACCTGCTGCTACTTGAAGTTTTAAGTGTTCTCATTAATTTTACTATATTAAATGTATATAATAAATGCATGCATCTAAATATGCACAGTCATAAGCATAATGAAGTGCCTTTTTAAAAACTAAGCTTTCAGGATGTGTACAGATCTGGGCCTATTTTATCCAGCAGTTATTACTCATTCCACTTTAGGCAGAGATCCTAAGCACTTTCATACTGACAAACAGCTCTAGCTGCTCATAAAATTATTCTCAGCTGCAGAGGTCACAACATTGGATTCTGGTGCTGCAAGTCTATTTTGCTTTTTAATCATATTCTTATTTACAGAAGTACCAGATATGCAGATAAGAAATTCCCCAATTTTGCCTATATATGCACACCTTTTCCCTTGAGATCATGGCAAAAATGTCACGGGATTCAGGATGAAGCTCTTCATTTACAGTTCAAGTTCTTAAAATAAAAGACATCAGAAAAGTGTCAGTTATTCATTCACTGAAGGAAACAATTTCAGCAATTATTCATTACTAGCTTGATGGATACGTAGTAAGCAATCAGACACGTTTAATCCAGGACTGCTGAGAAATGATGAGAAAAAGGGAGTCCCTGCGACAACATACATAGCTCAAGCTTACTGGCAGTGATGAAAAGCTGTCTGCAAAGCAATAGGGAGGCAACAGCTGAAGACACTTGCAACTGCTGTTGATAGCTATTTTGAAAACATTTTTCTTCCTGGTGCTGAAAAGGAAGAGTCTCGAGGATCTTTTTTTCCTTGATCATTAACAGAATTTGTTCACTGCTATGAATACTTGCCCACAGAGAAATAAACGGATGTTATGCTCAAAATTAAGATAGAATTCAAAAGTTTTCTTTAATGTCAATTTATGCTGTTCAGTCCAAAACAGATGCAAAAAAAAAAAAAAAAAAAAAAAAAACACAGTTGTAAAAAAGAATTATTTCTGAGACCACCCTTCTAGTGATGTGGACTAACTGTGAACCTATGAAATATGAAGTCTGATGTGTCTTTGAAAAGTGACTTCACTCCTCTCTCTCCCTGTCATTCCTGCAGTTTTCTGTAGTTACTAAGTTCTGTTTCTGAATCTCTATACTATCCCATACTTCCACTGTGATTGTCAATAATTCCTGATTAATATCTGTACTTTGATCTTTTCTCTTTTTTTTCTTTTTTCTCCAGAATGGCACTAACAGATAAGAAATCATTCCAGTTTTGAAAGGTGTAAATGCAAAGTGTATAAGGTGAAATATAGTTGTTGAAATCTGAAATGAGAAGGAAACTTCACTAGAGATTTCTCAGTTTTGAAGAACTAGCATTTTGACCTTAATAATCCAGCAGAAGTAACCACAGTGTCTGTGGACCTCATTATTGAATAACCCAAGCATTAACCAGAGTTACTTTTCTATCTCAAAAAGAGAAAACTATCTGATGTGATTTAGATTGATTTGGATGTAGCAGTACAGATTTTTTTTTAAGTTACTCCAATTCTATTAAGACATGAATTACTTAATTCTAGTAAGAATGAAAAATGTATGAAATAACAATATGAAAAAGGTAGATTGTCAGAGGCTTGTTCGAGAAGCGTATTCATTCACTGCTACAAAGGAAAATCCATCTTTGTTGTGGAAGTTAGCAGCAATAAACTATGACAAGATTAATGAAAATATTCAAGTCCCTATTCCCAAACATGCCTGGCAGAAACATGTTCTGTCTTTCCTAGTGATAGTGCATCTATCAACTCTCAGAACAATTTGTCTTTGCAGATTTCATTTGCTATTCTCTTCAAGGACAGTGCCAGTCTCTTCCAAAAAGTCCAAAATTTATTCCAGAAACCTTTTTTTCCTATAAATTTTGCATTGCTATGAATTTTCTTCATCCTTACAAAGATTTTCCATGAGACTGAGTCACACAAATTACTATTTAAATTAAAACAAATGTCAGAAATGGTCCTGAATATTAATCAACAATAGGTCTTATAGATGTCATTTACAATCTGGAAAGATTAAAGAAATTAAAAGAAAAAGGCCGCATATTTTCTTAGGACTGATTTGTTACACTTATTACGTTCTTTCCTGATTTATCATTACATTTCTCCTACGTGGCCTTTTGCAGTCTGCTTTAATGACCAAACTTTATGGGGCTTTTATTCCAGTAATAAAAATCTTTGGAAGAATCACCA